>NC_090936.1:1234103560-1235424835 GCF_040938575.1 Ambystoma mexicanum
CGCTGGGCAGATGAGGCCAGGAGGGGTCCAGCAGGATCCTATGAAGCTCGGAGGTGGGGGCACAGCAGCAGCCGCACCGGCAGAGGGAGCGTGGGTGGGCCCAGTGCCACGGCCGCAGCCGCGGAGTGCAGCCGGAGGAGCGCGCTACGCCTTGTGGCGGTCTCCCCTCCCCCCGCAGGCCTCTGGATCCTCAGAGTCTGCGTGATCCGGAATCCGCCCACCGTGGTTGCGTGAGGCGGCATGGCAATGCGTCCCCAGCCGGGCCCAGCCGCTACCCAAGGATCTCTGCAACGGCTCTTCTTTGGGAGGCGTCATTCGCACAAGAGGGTCAGTGGGTTCTCGGCAAGCGATACACCAGTTTTCAGCTCAAACCGCAGCGGTATCGGGCCAATTATGAAGTGTAGGATTATCCCCGTCTCGGAGCGACGTGCTCAGGCGGTCATCTTAGTCGAGCGCAACAGCGCCCCCCAACATTATAACTTTGAACTTAATTGACTGAACTTTAATCTGTGAGTTACAGGGAACAAACATGCATTGCCCAAAGCTAAGCGTGACACCAGTATTGCCCAACCCTTAGAATGGTGCAAGCATTGTCTAGAGCCAAAGAGATTAACAACAAGGTATGCCACTGAGATAATGGGGCTAACAGGAAGAGAACGGGCAAATGAAATGTCTTACAAGGGTGAAGCTTGTTAATTGTTCCATGAAATTGAAGCTGATATAAAAACTCATATTGCCAAAGCCAAAAGGAGGAAAGGTAGAACTACATCCTTAAAGGCGCTACTGGTGTCGCAGAAAGACAAAAGTGGCAAAGAGGCTGCCCTTCTGGAAGGTGAATGTACAGAAGGAGAGTGCCTTGCTTGCATGGAAGTGTTAAAGAGCACTAATATGAATCTTGTCTTTTCTGCAAGGTTAGAACAGCAGTTGTGAGATGGTTAAAAGGGATCTTTGCGCGACATGATCAATGTATTGGAAGAAAGCCTCTACTATGATTGATGACATCTGTTGCAGTGCGTGCGGGCAAGAGAATTAACCCACTGAACTCTCATTATACTCAGTAAGAATGGATGCCACCACGCCGTGTGCGCCAGTTTGCAAATGTTCTTTTATTCATTGGTCAAGGTTTACAATTCGAAAAGATTGGGTCATTACAGGTGTCCAGTATACAACACAATGGACCCTTCAAGTCATAATAAGTCATAATACAATTGTGTAATATTTGGCACTCCGTGGTACTCAACACAACCAACAGTTATCAATACTATTGTGGCGTGATATGTGAATAAGCGATTCCTAGTTAGTGGTGATCTCCAGAACCAGTGGTTTTAAAAAATGAAATCCCTTATTTTGAAAACGAATACATTCTAAATGAGATTGCACCAAGTTGTTGGTAATATCACCTGTTTGTTGCTATCCATCATGCTGGGATAATTTCTAATAGGGAAAGCCTCCTCAGTCATCATGCATAAAATAACTTAACCACAAGTGTCAGTTATAAGAACGGACCCATCTCATGATCAAAATGTAAGCCTACTTCAGTGGCCCTGAAGTGACACATTAGTTCTGCTTCCATTTGCCTTAGGGTGCGTTCCATGCTGCCACCTCTGACCTTCTTTTTAATCTTCTTCAGTCCAATGAACCTCACACCATCTTTATTATGCAATTGGTGTTCTCGTTGCCGATGCACACCTAAAGGCAACCTCTGATCTTGACTGGCAATTGAAGAAAGATATTCCTGTATTCTGGTTTTAAGGTTGCTTATCGTACTCCCAATGTAAATCTTCTTGCATGTGCAGATCAGTGCGTAGACCACAAACTGTGTTTTGCAATTTATCAGTTCTTGAATCTTCCATGTGTTACCTGATACATCTTCAAATGTGTAATGCTGTCTTTGTATACTTATCGACAAATAGTACGTGTACCGCATTTGTAGAAACCTTCTATTCTTGGATTGTGCCTACTCAGAGTACCCTTGGTAGCTGGCGTACTTAAGACGGGCTTAACATGTTTTTTTTTTATCGTCTGTGCCCTTTTGAAAATGATGCTAGGTTGTGTCTAAATGTTTTGATAATCTTTGTCCAACAGGAGAATGCGCCAATGTCTTTTTAGAGTCTTTTTGATCCTCTAGTGGTTCTGAAAAGTTGTTGAAAGTCAGAGTTGCAAACTGCTGAAGCTGTGGTAAACATTCGATTGTCAGTAGTTTTAGAACTTCAGAAGCACTGTTGATTGTGGAAAACTATCGACGGGCGATTAGACCTGCATGGTGAATCCTTATATAAGTGGCCCTGGCATGAGGGTAACGCAGGTGGTAGTGGAAGTGCTGTGAAGTTATCCAGGCAAAGAAAACAATTGTGATTTCTGGTGTTGAAAGGAGAGCTGAGAAGAGCTGCTATTCAGATTTGACATTTATAAGTTGTAACAAATCATCCTGACCAAGAATATCATTGATGCTAGTTGATGAACTGAACATCACTGTTCAAGTAAGAAGAATCTTTCTATTGGTGAACACTGCTTTAATAGAACTTGGCTGATCATCTGCCCCCAGAGAAGGGGGCAAAAAAAACCCAGAAAGCAACGGGAATGGGGGATGGGGATGGGGATGGGGGGCCTGGGATTTTTTTGCCCCCTGAAATGGTGGTGGCCCATCCACACCAAGTGAAAAGGGGGGGCACCCCTTGTAGCCCTCCCTGCGGGCAGATTTATGCCCCCAGGCAGGAGTACATGAGGCGGCCCCCCCCATCCAATTGTGGGGGGTGGGGGAGGGCCACCAGGAATTAGTGTGCAGGCCTCTTCAAGGATGGGGCCTGCAGGTTAGCCCCCACCTCCCCCAGGGGCAGATGGCTGATTACCTGCCCCCAGGGAAGGGGGCAAAACAAAAAAAGACAATAACAAAAGGGAATTTTGGGTGGGATTGGGGGGGCCACTAGCTACCAGGGATGTATTTTATAGAAAAGGGGGTGGTGGCCCTCCCCCTCACCCCAAGAGGAAATGGGGGCACCCCTTGTAGCCCTCCCTGGGGGCAGATATCTGCTCCTAGGAAGGGGCATCTGACCCCAGGGAGGGCTGAATGAGATGCCCCCCCTTGCATTTGGTGTGGGGGGGGTAGAGGGTCACCCCTCATTACATTAGAAAATTACCTGGTGGTTTAGGGTGCCCTTAAGCCCGCCCTAAAGTGTAGTGTACCTTTTCCATTTTTTTCTTTGTTTACGAAACTTGCCTTGGCGCAGAGGGGCACATTGGTGTGCCAATCTGGCGTCGGGTGCCCAAACCTTACTGCCCCACCCACTGGGGGGCCTGTCCCACCATTTTTGGGGGCCCTCTCCCCCTCCACCCCAAATGGAGGGGGTGTGTACCTCACGCAGCCGTTTGTAGGAGGCCTGCATGAGGTGCCCCCGCCACCCAATTGGGCTGAGGGTGGGGAGAGGGCCCCCAAAAATGGTGGGACAGGCCCCCCCAGTGGGTGGGGCAGTAAGGTTTGGGCACCCCGGGGCCAGATTGACACATCAATGTGCCTCTCTGCACCAAGGGGAGTTGGGTTACGAAAGGAAAAAAATGAAAATGGTGGAACGCTTTTTAGGGAGGGCTGTAGGGCACCGCCAAGGGTCAGGTATTTTCTAATGGGATGGGGCGTTGAACCCCATGAATTTCTGAAAAGAGGGCACCAGTAGGAATCCACAGAGGTCCAACTTGCGCGAAGCGGACCAGAATGTTATATCCAGAACCCCCGACAAAGTGAAAAATGTGGGTTTTTTCGGCATATTTCAGACTTTGCCGGGGCTTCTGGGTAATAAATTCTGGGCCGCTTTGCGCAAATCATACCTCTGCGGATTCCCACGGGTGTCCTCTTTTCGAAATGCATGAGGTTCCCCGTTTTCCTTGGTGGCTTGAACACCCGAGGCCCATAACTGTAGGTTGTGCTTGTCTGGAGAAAGTGTGAAATTCAGGTGTCAAAACAGACTTGGGGAGGGGGGAGGGGGTTACCTGTGTTTTAGGCTTTCCCTTTGGCGCCCAGATAGGTGCACCAACACATGGGAGGTACAGTTTTCATGTGGGAACGCAGGAATGTATGACATTTGTTGTGTTTGTGTTATTTTCATAACGTTTTGACCCATTTGCTGGTGCCTTTTGTCACACACCCTTTCATTTCCCAAATGTGACCTACATTTAGTCGCTGCTTTAGGCACCATACACTTTTGTAACCTGCACAAGTCACCTACCCTTGAAAAGGTCGGCCTGTTCTCTTTCAAAAAATGGTATGCTTGCTGTTCCTCACCACATTGGTTTTCCCGATTTACACATGCCAAGTGCGTCTGTTCAGGACGTGAGCATAAAACTCCTGTGTACCATGCCTCAGTGTTTGGCTTGTGGTATTGCTTGTTTTTTAAAACACTACAAAAAATGTGTGCTTTCCTAACTGCAAGAGTAGGGCGGAATGTAGCGCAGCATTGCTTTTCTCAAAATTCATAGAAGCCATTGCCGTACCAAGCCAACCATGTCCAACACATACCTTTTTTTTCGGTCATTTTCCTGCTTTACTCCCAATCTATGGCATTTTCCCCTACCTAGTTGTTGCCTGACCTACGTAAATCACCCCTTCTTAAACTTGGAATTTTGTCTACTTTTCAGAAATATATGCCTTTCTGTCCTCCAATTCGGCTTTCCTACCTCCAATTCGGCTTTCCTACCCTTTTCTTCCATTCCGTCCATGCATGTCCAATTGGCAAAAATGTCCAAAATCGCCTACCTCTCACAAAACAATTGATAACCACATCAAAATATTTTTTTTTCGTTTCCACTCAACCTGTTCTTGAAATCCAGGATATTGGGGAATTCAGCACAGCAAACCATTTGTTGCTAGCTCTTACAAAGAAAAAAACCACAGGCTTCTTTGTACATCATTTTGTTGCCATTTTTTTTAAAAAAACCCACATTTTCGCACTTTTTGCTTATATTCTCTCACCCCCCCTACAGCAACCTTAGGATTCCTGGGGGCGTTACAACCACCTACATGTGGGAATAAAAGGAGCCAATTTTGGCCGGGATATCTCATGTAACAAAAAAGTTACAAGGCATTGAATGGCCACATACCGAAATCACCAAAAAAGGCCCTGGCACTGGGGGGGAAAATACCCATGGCACTTAAAGGGTTAAAACCTTGGAAAGGGGAGTACACCCAGGTTACACAGAGAAAATTTGAATCTATTACTAATACAGTTGTTGTTGATGTGAATTACCATATATTGTCTCTTGTATTTTATGTATAGGTGTGAGGGCCAGGTATTTTCTGTATTGAATAAATTGGCATATTTTGAGAAACCATCCAAAAGTTGTAAGTATTTTGACAGCTACAGTGAGGGGTGGAAAGTGAACACAGCCGGAAGGCCGTGGCCGCTGGCATTGGAGAGCGGGCAGCAAGTGTTAAAAAATATACAATGGGCACAGCCGAAGGATGTACTCCATGGCCAGGGCCAAAGGCCCTGGCAAGTGGCCCAAAAGAGAGAGGGAACATGTGCAGTGGTAACAGCCGACAGGCATGGCGAGTGGCCCGGGGGTGTTCTAAAATATAGAGTGGGCACAAACTCGCTGTGGCCACTGGCCATGGCCAAAGGCCATGTCGAGTGGGCTTGGAAGTGTTTAAATAATACGTTTTAGAGGGGAGAACATGTGCCTTGGCCACGGCCGCCGGTCCAGGCCACCTAGTGGGAGTAAAGGAAGCACATTGAGGGAACATATACAGTGGACACGGCCGAAGGCTATGGCCATTGGCCCAGAAAAAATGATGGTATAGCAAAACCCTTCACTGAAAAAACTTTAAAGTTTAGTTGTCCTGATTTATCACAACAAACCCTTGAATTTCAGGAGATGTGGGAATTCATGACCAGCTTAACTCGGCGTGTTCCCGTTGCAAAGCCCATGGGCACATACATATTATAAGAGAAGTGTTATATAGTTTAAGAATCATTTTGGAATTCTGGTGCAGCCTTCATTTGACAACCTAAACTGGAATGTTTGGAGTTGAATCTGGAGAATGTGAAAGGAAAGATCTAGAATGGGGATGAGTTCAGTTGAAGCTGAATAGCTGAGGGAAGAGGATTACTGCAGGCGTTACTTTGGATACTATTCAAATAAACATGCATGTCTCATACCTGGAGACTTCACCTTTATTTCAGTAGCAACAAACTGCCTACCGTTCTGACTGTGGTTAGGGTGTAAGGCATATTTTTGGATTGGCCCATGATGAGCTGGATCGACCGGAGTGCAGCCTGGCGTGAAGTCCTTTTTCATGTGTGGTGTGCCGCATCTTGTGAAGCTGCGAAGCAGTGCGAGGTGCACCGTGATGCTATTTGGAGGAAATTGAGTCACGTCTGTCGTGGAGTGGCAGGGATCAACGGGACCCATCGGTCAAAGTTACAGGGCGGTCTACTCAGTCGGCGAGGCGTGTTGCGAAGATGCATACACCCATGTGGCGTATGCCCTCTGTTTGAGCGTTGTAACCAGGCAATGCGAGGACGTGGGTCTTCATTACGGATGTCTTCGGTGACACAAAGCCGCTTCTCCGCTCATCCTGGCCTGCTTGTGGTTTCCATGGCAGCGGAGGACACTGCTTTGTGAATGGCACCAGAAACACACTGCTCCACTGCTGCTGTGTACTTTGTGGAATGTATGAAGGAGGAGGCCTGGACGCTTGTCTGTTGAGCATGTTTTTTTGTTGTTGCTTTGTATTGAGATTGTGCGCAGGAGTCCTGGGTTAGAACATTCTAACCCAGGTCCAGCTCCAGTCCAGCACCACTGGGAGTGCAGGGTGATGAGGTGGGAGGCCACCTCTGGAGATCAACTTCTGTTGACTCAATTGGTGCTCCTGATAAGGCATGGTGAACAGTCCGGGTCCTGTCCCGTTATTGCCCCATGGTGGTGAGCCTGTGGTCAGATGGAAGGACTGGAAGGAGGACTTCATTACATTTGTGTTGGCTGTCGATGTTTCAAACTACTCTGGTGAGTGGAAGGATGCTATTCTCTACAATTGCTTGGGAGATTGAGTTCAGGAGGTGTTGGAGAGTTCCTAAACCCACACCTGGGGATGGTGTGGGCTTGACTGTGTTTGAATCTAGCATAGCCAAACTGGATAGACGCTTCGAAGTGAAGGAGAATAAGATTGCTTGTTAACGATTTGCCACAAAGGAGCAGAAGAAGGGTGAGAGCTTTGAGGAATTTGTGATAGCCCTGATGGGATTAACAGTCAAATGTCAGTTTGGTCCCTTTTGTCAGGAGGAACATCTGAGGGACCAACTGATGGTTAAGTGTGCAGATGACAAGGTGCGAGAAGAGCTTTGGCGGAGAAGGATCCAAATCTTGAACGGGCCATTGATATTGCGAAGCAGGTGGAGCATACTGCTTCATGTTTTAAAGAGTTGTGACTGGAGACACCAAAGGGTGGTGTAGAGTCGGCTGAAACCAATCTCGCGCGTAGGGACACAAGTGTTTCTAAGAATGCCAGCAGGAAAGATGTTCTCGGAGACAGACGCACTGGTTGGAACCGGAGCGACAAAGGAAGGGGCGGGGGGAGTGTTCTCCCTCGTAGGCAAAGTACTGTTAATTGACAATTCAACCATCAAGCCAGATGTTGTTACAGGTGTGGCATGGACCGGGAGTGCACAGCCACCTATGTTGAATGTAGACTTTGTGGCAGGAAGGTGCATTTGGCAAAATGTTGTAGGCTAACAGGATATCTCTCTCTCCTCTCTCTCTCTCCTCTCTCTCCCCTCTCTAACTGAAAATATTGCCGATGATAAGGATGTTGATGTTTCTGATGGTTTGGTAGTGGTCGAAGTAGTGAATGCAATATGTGAAGTGAAAATCAAGAAGCCAAAGGCTGTAATTGAAGTTAATGGTGTCAGAGTTGAAATGCTGATTGACAGTGGGGCAGACTAGACATTGATTAGCAAAAAGTCATGGGAGAATGAGTTGTCTTGCTGTGTACTAAAAGAAATCGGGGGTCAAGGCATTTGAGTATGAAGAGAATCCCATTGTGAATATTGGTGTTACTGTGACGAATCAACTTCTGGGGCACCATTGGTCCAGGGGTGAATTTGGTTTCTAAACTATCAATCAGCCCCACACCTCTCTTGCAACTGATGGGATCTGAACACATTGAAAACGCAAGCAAATTATAAACCTTCTTGTCCAATTTTGGTAACGTGGACGGAATGGCAGGCTTATCTCTGCAAGCTCGTGGATCGTTGGTTGGTGGCAACACAGCAAATACAATTATTACCCAATGATAAAAGGGACTGTCCAGTCAGGCTTGTATGAAAATATCTACTTTATTATTATCACAACAAATGGTTCTAGCACACTACAAAATACAACCCACCCTGTAAATGAATTCAGAGGGCAGACAGTTTCAAGTAAGGAAAAGGGATGCACTCTGGATACTGACAGGAGGGTAGTCAGTAAAGTAATATTCGCAATAATTCAAGGATACTTGGTTTCAACACAAACGGAGCAATTGATCGTAAAATGTCACTGGGGGCCTTCTGAGGTGGACAGAACCACAATGTACCTTGTGCTTTTAGAAGTTCTTGGTGCTCGACACTGTAGAGTCGGTTTCAGGTCGTTTTGAAGCTTCTGCAACATAGTTCAACATGGGAGACAACTCCTCATCTTCTCTCATCTCTCACTCTCTTCCACACCAAGAAAAGCCTACCCCAACACTTCCACCTACCTTCTAGGACATCCGTCCCATTGAGCGCGTGTCAGTTGAGCCTTTCGCTGCTACCTTCTCTCCCCCCCCACTCCCCACTCCCTCTCTGGCTGACTCACCCTGACACAGCCCTGTGCCTTCTCTACTCTTCTATTTCTGATACTCTTGATGCTCTTGCCCCTGTCATGAGGATCCGTTTGAAGTTCAAAGCCAAGTGAAATTCTTGGTATCACTCTCACCTAGCTACACTTAAACGTACGTTTAGGGCGGCTGAGCACAAATGGAGGACTTACTGCTCATCCTCTGACAAACTGGCCTGTCGCCTGCTTCAAAGGCAATATCGACTCTGTCCTCACCAAGAAGAGTCCACATTCAAGCCTGTGTCTCGACGGCATCTAACAACACAGCCGAACTCTTTAAAATCTGCAAGGAGCTGACCAAACCTGCTGCAGTCTCTTCCCCTCCTGTTGCCTCCCCGGCTCTCTGCAATGCCCTTGCCTCTCACTTTATCTCAAAAACTCAGGACATCCTGTCCACCCTCTCCTCCCTATCCCCTTCGCTCCCCTTACCACCTGTACTTGCTGACCCTCCTTCAGCCACCCCACCACGCCCCTTCTCGTCCTTTCCTCTTTTCTCCCCTGATGAGGTCGCTAGACAAGTCCGATCTATGAAAGCCTCGTCAAAACAGGTTAATCCCAGTTCCTCTAAAATCATCAAGGATCACATTGACACCCTCGCTCCGACCCTTGCCGATTTCTGCAACCATTCCTTTGCCTCCGGATCCTTCACCTCCCCTCTGAAGCACTCCCTTGTGCATCCTCTTCTCAAGAAACCCACAGCTGATCCTTCCTGTCCTACTATCGGCCAATTTCCATTACTCCCTTTCTGGGAAAACTCCTGGAAAGGCTGGCCATCTCCCAGCTTAACTTTCATTCCGATTCTGTTGGCTGTCTCCATGACCACCAGTCTGGCTTCAGAGCAGCCAGAAGCACGGAAACTGCTCTCCTGAACATCCGTGAAGATCTGCTCTCCAACCTTGACTCTTAACACTCCCTGTCCTCCTACTTGATCTCTCTTCGGCGTTTTACACGGTCAACCATACCATCCTGCTCAACTGTCTCCGCGATAACCTGGGTATAGCTGATCAGGCTCTGTCTGGCTGACCTCTTTCCTCTCTGATCGACCCTCCCAGGTCCAACTGGGGTCCTTCCTATCCTCTATCTTCCTCTCTACTTGTGGTGTTCCCCAGGGGTCTAACCCCTTGCCTTGGCTTTTCAACCAATACCTGGCAACTCTCGCCCACTGCATTGCCATTTTCTGCTCAAATTTCCAGTGCTACGCTGACGACACTCGACTCATTTTTAGGCAGCCCTCGGCCACCTCCTCCCCCACTCTCATCTCTGATTGCCTAAACTGCCATTCAAGATTAGTGTTCCGCCAATGATCTTTGTCTGAATGCCAGCAAGACTGAGATCCTCCTCATTGGCACACCTTCTCCATCCTTTCCCCCTCACTCTCTGGCCAGCCTCCCTTGGCCGCCCTCCTACCCCCACTTGCACGGCTAAGAATCTCAGAGTCATCTTTGATTCCACACTTTTCTTCTTCGCCCACATCTCTGATGTCTGTAAAAAGTCCAACTTCCTACTGCACCTCCTCAGAGGTACTCTCCCTTTCCTCTACTTACCCCAGAAGCTCATGGTCTCCCAAGCTCTCGTTCTCTCTAGGTTGGACTATTGTAACAGCCTCTTTCTAAATCTACCTGCCTCTACCCTCTGCCCTCTGCAACTCATCCAGAGCAGGACTGCAAGACTTGTCCTTTGCCTCAAGCGCTGGGATTGTATCTCTTCAGCTCTTGAAATCGCTCCATTGGCTCCCAGTGGATGCAAGGATTACATTTAAAACCCTCTGCATTGTCCACAAGGCTTTCTGGGGCCCGGGTCCAAAATACCTTCAGCTATCCCTCCGCAAATACCTCCCCTCTCGAGCTCTTCGCTCCTCACTCCCTCGGTCAGTCGTTTTTCAAAGAAACAAGCTGGGGGTAGATCCCTGTCTTTGGCTGGGGCCTCGCTTTGGAACAGCCTCTCTGCCACTCTAAAACTTAAGAAGAACCAGCTCTGGTTCCGGAAGCACCTTAAGACCATTCCCATTGATTCTGCCTTCGCCCCCACTGTCCCCTGCTGATTTGGCAACCCTTTGTCCCCCGGGCCAAGGCTCCTGCTTACCTTGCCACCCTTCTGCACTGCCTCTGGACCACCCCTTGCACTGTGGTCTGTATCTGTACCCATACAGTTCCCCCCTCCCTCCTTCCTTGCACTTATCTGACCTACCATGTCGGCTTCCCTAAACTCGGCGCTTGCCACTTGCTGGCTTCACTACCACTCTAGTTTGCTTTTATTATTTATTTATTCATTAGTATTTATGTTCTCCTTTTGCTCTGCACTTTCCCCTACCCCCCCCCTTCCTTGCACTTTCCCCTCCCCCTTTCCTATTCACTTGCGCTTTCTCAATGTCACTGGGCCTAGTAAGATCGTTGTTTTGTTTCTCCTCTGTTCCCCTCCCTTGCCTTGATGCACTCTGAAACACATGTGTATGAGCGCGATAGAAATAAAATATCAATATCAACTGTGGGTATCATGCGGCAGGCAGTTCGGCGAGCGAGGCTAGACGGGCGGCTGCAGGCAGCCTACACAGCGGCTCGGGGGTCAGGAATCGCTGTCCTAGTGCTGGTTGGCAGGTCTGAAGCACTGGTCGAGGCGTCTCAGACGGCGTTAGCGACTGCGGTTTAACAACAGTCAGCGGTGCAGTCAGTTGCAGCTCGAGGGGCTCAAAGATTTCCTTTAAGGTAGATGCTTGTTGGTGCACTCCTCCTAGCTTCTTCACTGGGCATGTGTCGTCCTTTAAGGAGGATGGCCCAAAGCTGAATAGCGGGTTGCAGGCAACATCCTTGTTCTTGGTTTGGTTCGGAGACTCTCTGACACTTCCCACCTAGGAAGCTTGCTGCAGAGCCTAGCAGGGCACGCTGTGTGCTGGCCGGATACCGGTTCTGGAGCTGCTCGAGGGTCCTCTGCATTTAGTATCTCCTTCTGTTCCCTGGGAGATGTTTTGGGGAGGGATCTTTCTTCCCTCTTGGACATTTTGGCCTTACTTCACTAGCGGAAGATATAAGGCAGACTGTACCTTCAGCCAGGGTCCAATGCTGAGTTCTTCTTGTTACTCCTTGGAAAGTCTTCAGATGATCTCCCCAAAAGAGGAGCTTGGCCCTCTTTTAAAGCCAAATAGGCCACAGTGATTGATGCAGGCTAAGCCTACCTTAATGAGCCAATCCTGGGTCCCCACCAACAATCTCCTGTATGCATGAGCTCATAAGCAGAGTGCTTTGCAACAGAAAAGGTAAAGGGGTGAAAACATGTAATACTAAGTCCCACCCAGCTTCCTGTCTGTTGTGGATCAAAGGGTTTTTAGTAAATGGAACTCTCGCTGGTTCCTGATTAAAGCAGAGGCTCTCCCTTGAAGCTTCAGCGAGAACAGACTTTCTCCATAAATCCACATACTTGTACCTTCTGAATAGGGTCCCCCTCCGGGGATGACTACTGTTAACATGCATTCCCAGACATGACAGTTCACTGCCCTTGATACTGAGGGGCGGGAGCTGGCTTCAGGTTGACACAGTGCATAATAAAGGTTGTTGGGATTTCCTGTCTCTTTTGTTAGTCCTGCAACCAGGCCCCCCGTAGGCATGTCTGAATTAACTCTGATTAGTATTTGAAGCTGCCATCAGCAGAGCCAACAAAGGACAGGGCGAATCCATGGAGCTTTTGTTACTTACTTAGGCTGGCCATGGCAGGAGGAAGATTTTGCCCTCCTCTTCTGAGATGCCTTTATGTACTCTTGGCTGTCATATCCCAACAAAATATGACTGGGGACGGCGCCTGTAGGTTGTGTCCACCCAGAGTACACAGAACTATGTGTATGTCGTGCGGTGAGCATAGGAAAATGTGTGTGAATTAGACCAACACATTTTCCCGAGTTTTATCTACCATCATTCAATTTCTTTTTAGCATTTCGAAAAACCCAGGCGAGCGCACACCCACCCTGCAGATGGTCGAATTCCTCAGTTACAGGCTAAGTTGGTGATCAAAGGGGAAGCGCAAGGTCAGTTGTGTGTTTGTGACGAATGTTGGTCGGAACATAATATCCTGGAGTTGTCAGTCTGCGCTGCAGATTAAACTCTATCGAAATGCCCTGGAGCAGGTGTACACAGGGGTAAGTAATGAAGTTTTCAGAGATCAAGGGCCTGAAGAGAAGGTTGCAAAGCGGGCTCTGGTGTTTTAAGGACAGTGTAGGCTGTCTAAAAAGCTTTATTCATAGAATCCAGCTCAAGAAAGCTGCTGTTCCCTCTGCAGCAAAGCTTTGGTCTGTACCAATGTCGTTCAGAGAGAGGTTGAATTAGAACTGCACAGGATGGTAACAGAAGGGGTGATTGAGCACACCGATGCCTCAGAATGCACCAGTCCCATTGTGGTAGTCTGGAAGAGCAATGGGGCCATCAGGCCTAGCATTGATCTGAAAAAGGTCCATAAGAATGTTGTTGCAGAAAGATTTTCCCTACCAAAATTCATCAGTTGAAGTTTTTTTTTTTGATGAAACATTTATTATTGTTTTTAAACATTCCAAACTACACAACAACAGCTTTCATGAAATAGCATGTCCTCCCAAAGTACAACCATTAATAGACCATGTATCAATCACTCAAGACATTACCCCAGGTTTTAGTGCAATCCGACCATATCCCTCCTACTGCATACGACCGGGTCCAGCCGATTCTAGGGACCAATCTCCTCCCACCTCCCCCATATCTTGTCCGCCTTAGTAGGGCATCCTCTGGCGGTATATACTCGGTGCTCTATGGTGGCACAAATGTTCATATCTGTTGCCCATTGCTCCATCGTTGGGGACTCCGGGGCTCCCCATTTCTGCGCTATGTTGCGCTTCATCAGTCCCGCTGCTGTGTTCAGGAGCAGCTTGCCCCATTTAGTAAGTTCAATCTCAACCGGAGCCCCCAAAATGAGAATCTTCGGGTCTAGTGGTATGTGGCACGCCAAGACATTGCCGAGTACAGTACAGCATTCATTCCAGAAGGTGCGGATTTGGGGGCATGCCCACAGGGTGTGGAAGAAGGTCCCCTCCTCATCCCCACAACGGAGACAGTTCGGGTTCAAGGCTCTTTCCCATCTATATAGTATCGTCCTGGGGTAATAGACCCTGTGCAGGATCTTTAATTGAACCAGCCGAATCCTGGAAGAAATGGCCACCTCCCGTGGGTGCATTAGTACTTGGATCCAGTCTTCTGGATCCACCACCCCCACATCCGCCTCCCATTTAGTTTTCAGGGTCATGAGTTCCGGCGTAGCAAAGGATGTAATAGCATTGTATAGGATGGAGGTGCATTTGGTGGGGATAAGAGCTGGTAACATATTACGTCCTATTGGTGTGTAATCCGGGATATTGGTGCCTGCAGGTATGTGGTTTCTTAGGGCGTGGGCCAGCTGTACATAGTGGTATCGCTCAGTATCCGGGAGTTGGAATTTTTGCTGGATAGTTTCAAACGAGGCTATATCCCTCTCCTCAAGAATGTCCCCAACCCTCAGAATTCCAGCCCTTACCCATCGAGGCCATGGTTGAAGCTTCTTTATCTCGGGCAGGTTACAATTTCTCCACAAGGGTTGTGCCACAGTTACACTATTTTCCCACCCAATGAATCTATGCGCCTGTTTCCAAACCACAATAGTATGAACCATGGTCGTTGGTGGGAGGGGTCTCGGAAGAGTTTGGTATAGCAGCTGCCACGGGTCGGTATCGTGCATGGCTGCAACCTCGGCCTTGATGTGGGGGAGCTCCCTATCTCCATGAAGCAGGTCGTTGACTACTGCCAGCTGTGCGGCCCAATAATATGTTTGGAGGCGCGGAGCTCCTATCCCACCCTCCCAGACCGATCTTTGGAGCGTAGTGAGGGCTATCCTCGGTTGACCACCCCCCCATATTAGTTCCCGAAAAAGGGATTCAACCCGCCTAAAGTCGGAGTCTGGGATCCCTAGTGGGGCATTTTGTAAGACATAGAGAAACCTTGGGAGAGTTATCATCTTAAAGAGTGCGGCTCTTCCCATGGGCGTAAGAGGAAGAAGTCTCCAGTGGTGGGCGTCATTAACGAAACGGTCAAGGACCGGTTGAAAATTGCGTAGTGTGTATTCACTCAGGTTTGTGGTCACCCAGATCCCCAAGTATCGAAAACCTTGCGGTTCTGTTCGGTACGGGCATTCCCGAGGGTCAGCCTGCACGTTGCCTTTCACCGGGAAGAGAACTGATTTTCCCCAATTGATTTTAAGCCCACTAAGGACACCGAAACGGGCAAGCATCTGCGTCACCTTGGGGCAGGACCGAGCTGGGTCTCCCAGGTAAATCAGGAGGTCATCTGCATACAAGGAGACACGGTCCTCATGCCCTTCAGGCCATCCGAACCCCGTCCATGCGGCGTCTTGTCGAAGCCAAAGGGCTAGAGGTTCAATTGCCAGGGCAAAGAGAAGGGGAGAAAGGGGACACCCTTGTCTCGTGCCCTTTCCCAACGGGAAGGACCGGGACGACCAACCATTCACTCTGACCTCCGCTCGAGTGTTAGTGTAGAGTAATTTCACCCATTTCAGGAAGCTGTCCCCGAACCCCATACGCCTCATGACCTCCCAAAGGCAGTCCCACCTAACCGAGTCGAAGGCCTTTTCAAAATCTACTGCCAGTAGGGCGAGAGGGATGTCAATGATCGGGGCCCGCTCCAACGCCAGATGGAGCCGGCGCAGGTTCATACGCGTTGATTTGTGTGGCATAAAGCCACATTGATCCGGGTGGATCAAGGTATGGATCACTGATTGCAGCCGGTTGGCAAGGAGCTTCGCAAGAACCTTGGCTTCGCTGTTAATTAACGAGATAGGCCGATAAGAGGCACACTGCTCCGGGGGCTTATCGGGTTTGGGAATGACCACAATAGTGGCTTTACATAGGTCAGGTGGGAGGGTGCCCTGGTCGCGGGCACCAAGAAACATCCTGTATAGGGGGGTCGCCATTTTATTCCCTCCAAGTTTTTGCCAGGTCTCGGCCGGGAAACCATTGGGGCCCGGTGTTTTCCCTGTTTGGAGTTGCGCTAGGGCTTCGGCTATCTCGGATTCAGCGAGATCCGAATCTAGTTCCTCCCGTTGTTGTGGTGTTAGTGCTGGGAGTGTAATCTCATCTAGTAGGGTCGGGTCGAAAGGTGCTGTCGGGGCTCGGTAGAGTTCCGCGTAGAACTGGGCAAATGCTTCTGCTATTTCAGCATCCGTCTGATACCCAACACCATTTGGGGCAACAATCTCCCTGACATGACGTCTCCCCTCCTCCCTCCTCTCCAGCCAGGCCAGCATCTTGCCCGCCTTGTCTCCCAGTTCGTATATCCTCGCTCTGGTGTCCCAGTGAGCCTGCCTGGCATTATCTAGCATGATATTTCTGAGGGTTTCTGTGGTTTGTTTGAGGGACCTTTGAGTCTGCGGGGTGGGGTCAAGAATGTGCGTGCTTTCGGCCTGGACCATTTCAGCCTCCGCCTCTACTATCTTTTGGAGTCTCTCCCGCTTTTTGTTTGCCACCCAGGAGATGATTTCCCCACGCAACACCGTTTTATAAGCCTCCCACACCACCACCGGGTCATCCACTGCTGGTATATTTATGTCAAAGTATTCATCGGACAGCTCCGTAAGGCGGTCTACCAACTCTGGGAAGCCAAGGTGGTAGCTGTTTAGCCTCCACGTCCTAGGGGGAGTTACAAAGTGTGTTCGTATTTCAATCAATAGGGGGGAGTGGTCCGAGATTCCACGAGGGAGGTATTCAGCGGATATTGCCCTGTGTAGGTCTGTGTTCGGGACCAGGAGGTAATCAAGTCTAGAGAGGGAGCCATGTGCTCCCGAGTGGAACGAGTAGCCTCTACCCTGGGGATGTAATTCGCGCCACACATCTCGGAGGCCCAAGGCGGACACAAAGTTGGAGAGTTTCGTGGGAGCATCCGGGTTACGCCCTCTAAGATGGGTACGATCCATAGTATTGCACATGACGTCGTTAAAGTCTCCCCCCAGGACCCATCGATCTGGGTGGTGCGTCCCCAGAAGAGCGGTGACGTCCTCCAAGAGTCCCTGGCCCAGTCCGGGTGGGGAGTATATTGACACAATGGCCAGCGTTTCGCCCCAGAGTGAACCTAGAATGAGTACATAGCGACCCCGTGGGTCCAATTCCACCACCTGTGGGGAGAACGGGAGCCTTTTGTGTATAAGAATAAGGGTGCCCCTGGATCCCATCGTGTACCCTGCATGGAATGCGGTCCTGTAATTTGTTCTCTGAAAAAGGGTGCAGTGTGTTCCCGCTAGGTGCGTCTCTGATAGGAGGGCCAAGTCGGGAGAGTGCCTATTCAACAGCTGTTTAATCAGACGTCTTTTAATCCCAGAGCCCATTCCGTTCACATTCCAACTGAGCAGCTTAAGGGACCTGGGGCGATCGGGTGGGGGTGGGTGTGTTTGTGGGTGTGTCATCTAGAGCTTTCCGTTAGAGGACACGCAGGATGTCTGGGTCGGGAGAGCTGCCTCCCCTTAGTGTGTCTGTTGGGAATATGGTTCCAATACACAGTACAGCAGGGTGTAATGTACAGCGGACTGTTTTTAGGTCTGTGGTTGGACATGCTATGAATTCGAACTAACAAAACAACATTAAAACTTTCCCTTTCATCCCCCACCCTATACTCCACCCCAACTTGAAGTACCTGTCGCCCGAACATACAAATACAACCGAATGTCAGGGGACAGTCAACTCATCAACCTAGGACTATTCCTCAAGTGGTATAACACTACCTAGTCTTAAGTTGCCCTGTTCTGGCCGTGGGGGTTGCGTGGACCGGGCCGTCAGTTACACAGACATTGGGTTCACCGTTAATTCGCTGTTAGCATGGGCTAATAACATGGCTCCAGGACTCAAAGCGTAACTGCGAGTGGGTACCTTATTCTCCATTTCAGTCATTGTCCCTGTTTGGCTGTGCCTGGGGTTGGTGCTGCGGGGGTTCAGGAGGTGCCCTGTCTCGCCTCGGGCGAATCCTACCGTTACCCTGTCTTCCGTCTGGCCTCCAGTCACCCTCCAGGTGTCTTGCCGCCCAACTCCATGCCTCCGCTGGGTCCGTGAAGTGCACAGTTGTTCCATTAAAGTATATCTTCAGCTGCGCCGGGAATAGGAGTCCGTATTTTACATTGAGGGTCTGGAGACGTTTTTTGAGAGGGCCAAAGGATTGTCTAGCTCTTTGCACTTCTCTAGTGAAATCCGGGAAGAAACCTATCCTGGAGCCGTTGAACGTTATAGTGCCCTTGGCTCTGGCCATTTGGAGTATTGCGTCTCGGTCTCTATAGTTCAGAAGTCTCGCAATCACAGTGCGGGGTGGGGCACCTGGGATTTGCCTGCCAGTTGGCATTCGGTGGGCCCTTTCAATTGAAAAGAAGTTCGACAAGGTCTTGGGGGCAAAGATGTCTGCGAGCCAGTGCTCTAGAAACAGTTCCATGCTTGCTCCTTCCGTTTTCTCCGGCAGACCGAGGATCCGAATGTTGTTTCGTCTCGCTCTACCCTCCCCCTCTTCCACCCTTTCTTCCAATGCTTTGAGGCGAGCTAGCGCTCCTGACATTTGCTGGTTCATCGTCCTTAAACTGTCCTCTGTTTCAGATATTCGACCCTCGGCTTCTCCGGTACGGGCTGTGAGTTTTTGGAGGTCGTGGCGTAATAATGACACATCTGCGCTGATGCCGTCCATCTTCTTTTCCATGGAGGTTCTCGAACTTGCTATGGCGTTCATGACATCCTTCAGCGAAATGTTCTCCTCTGTTTCTGGTGTTGCGGTAGTACCGGGTTGCTCCGGCGGGAGGGCTTGGGCGGGGGTCGCATACTGCTCTATTTTGCTCTGCGTTGTCGTGCCTCTTGCCTTATCCTTACCCATATCTGAAGGTATATAGTGGACCTCGGGAGGTCGGCCCCACTCACGCACTGTTTATAAGGCTTTGCGACGTAGGTGCGGCACCCCGTTCCGGAGCTGGTAGGGTATGTTGGCGCCCAACGGTTGATGGGTGGGTTGGTTTGCCTCTACTCCTCTATTGCCGCACTGTGTGCTAGGTTGTTGGTCTCTCGTTGTGGCATTGCTAAGAGGTCAGTCTGCAGATTGCGTCCCAAGCACCAAGCCTCAGGTCACCTCAGGTATGCAGGCACTCCAGTCGCTACTCATGTAGTGTTAAATGATGGACACTACATTGGTTTGGTGCGTCGTCTCCGGCGCCTCAGTGCCGCTCTCTCAAATCCGATCCCCAGGGTCTCAGACTTCCACCAGCTCTATCACGCGGGGCGGGGTACGGAGTCAGGTCTGCCTCCGGCGAGACAGCGCTCCCGCGGGGGCCGGGCCCATGCACGCCCGAAAACACACAGGAGGATGTGGTCTCTAGGAGCGGGGCCGTCTACCTTCTCACTTGCAGGCAGCTCCACGGGTTCGTGTCCCCCCCTTCGCCCTCCAGCTGGGCAGGGTGTCTGCCTTCCTCTGTTGGCGCTGTGCAACGCGTCCTCTTCTCGTCTGCCGCTCCGGCGGTCAAACGCATCCGCGAGCGATGTGGTGGGGGGTCGGATTCGTGTGCGCTCGGAAGCACACGGCGTGGTATGGCCGCCAGCAGTGGGGACCGCCTACCTTCCCAGTCGCAGGCGGCTCCCGCTCGTACGATTCGGCAGGAGTCCACGAGCTCGTCTCTCCCCTCCGCTCTCCGTTCTCCGCTATGGTTTTGCGCGGCTGCTCCAGGCCCCAGCGGGGCAGGGTGTCCGCCTCCTGCAGTTGGCGCCGTATTACGCGTCCTCTTCTAGGTCGCCGTTCCGGCGGCCATCTTGTCCGTTGCCGGCGTCTCGGGCTTCTCGGACCAATTGCTCCCGACTGAAGCTGCGGTTCGGGTCGGTATTATGACGACCCGAGCGTCCAAGGCTCCGCTGCGCCTGGATATAGTTTCCGCCGTTGTGGTGCCCAAATTACAGGATATTTCCAGGATTTGGCTGACGGCCGCGGGAGCTCCGAGGAATCACGGCCTCATCCCGTGCTCGCTGGCCACGCCCCCATCAGTTGAAGTTGATCAACGATTTGGCTGGCTCGATGGGCTATTCTCTTGGATCTCAGTCCGGCATACTATCAAATTTGTATGCCCCCATATTCTTATGACATTCATTACACTTGTGGGAATGTTCAGGTGTGTTGGGATGCTGTTTGGATTGGTCTCAGCGGCCAATGTTTTTCAGAAAGTGATGCACAATGTATTGGGTGGTGTGGATGGAGTAATGTTCTAACAAGATAACATTCTTGTGTGCAGTGTGACAGAGAGGAACATGATTGCAGGTTGAGAATGGTATTGAAGAGGTTTTAGCGATGCTGGCCTTACATTGACATCGGAAAAGTGCAGATTTGGAAAGTTCTCAGTGGCGTACTTGGGTTACAACGGTGTACGTCCCAAGCTCATCACGGTTAAAGCTATTACGGACACAATTCTCACCAAGAATAAAGTAAAAGTTGCCTTCTTTTTCGTTCTGATTGAGTATTGCTCCAAGTGAGGATTGGCGAGTAAGACTGTGGCCTTGAGGAAAGTGACCAGAAAATAGCTAAAGTTTGAGTGGTCCAAGTCTTGTTAGAATGAGTTTACACTTGTGAAGCAAGATCTCATTCATGCCCCAGTGTTGTAGCGTTTCAGAGAGGGTGTGAGGATTGTAGTCTACACCGATGCATCAGAGTTTGGTTTAGGTGCAGTCCTCACACAGGAAGATGGTGCAGGTGAACGCACCATAGCGTTCGCGTCTCAGATGCTCAAGGAGGTTGAATGTCAGTACTCCGTTATGGAACAGAAGGCCTTTGCAGTCGTTTGGGCCATTATGAAGTTCTGTGTGTACTTGTAAGGAAGGTCGTTCGTGATTCGCACTGATCATAAGCCTTTGTTGTCGATTTGCAACAAGAAGGGGTTGCATGGTGTTTCTAGGAGGAACTCAAAGTGGGGCACGAAGCTCCAAGGGTTAGATTTTATTGTAGAACATGTTAATGGCAGAGAAAATTTTGTTGCAGATGCACTTTCAAGGAATCCTGTAGTCGATGAGGATGAGGTGGATGTGCTAGTGTAAGATGATGTTGGGGACATATTCTCTGTGGAGGATAGTCTTCCGGAGAGTGGTTGGTTGGCAGTGTGTATGGAGGATGAGGTTTATCAGGAAGTCAGACGGTCGATCAAGGATAGATAGATGGAGGGTAGGTAACCATGTGATTAGTGATCGTGTTAATGAATACAGGAGGGTGAAAGACAAGTTGAACATGGAAGGGGAGTTTGTGTGCAGGGGACAAAGGTTATTTGTTCGGCATGGCATGAGTGAAACAGTTGTTGATTTGGGTCATAAAGGCCACATGGGCATTTGCAGAACGAAGTACATAATTCACTTGGGTTTTTGTGGCCACATCTGGAGAAGTTCATTGAGATGCTTGTCAAGGAGTGTGAGCAGTGTCACAAAAGTGACAACTTTCTGGAAACCAGGGTGCCACCCCGCCCGCTCCCATGGTTCTTCTGCAAGTGCCCAAGGTACCCTGGGGGACAGTGGGAATAGATTTGTTTGGGCCTTGGAATTTCGCAGACTCCCGAGATAACTATGTTGTGGTTGTGATGGATCTACTGTCTAAGTGGCCTGAAGTGAGGTTGGTCCAGGATGTCACCTCTAAGAACGTGATTACATTTTTGGATAATTATGTTCTAGAAAGAGGGGTTGCTGACACAAATATTGAGTGATAATGGACCTCAGTTTGTTTTTGGAAGAGTTTCAGTTGTGACTCAGAGAGAAAGGTGTGGTGCACAAGAGAACCGCTCTGTATCACCTTCAAAGTAATGGATGTGTGGAAAGGTTCAACTGTGCCATCATGGATGGCGTCGGGTTGTCGGTGCAGAACAATAAATATTGGCAGAGGGCTATGCTATGGAGAGTGTTTCAGTACAGGGTGACTCCACAGTGTTTCTCCATTAGAACTCATGAGAAGTTGCAAACCCAACACGTTGTTGACCCCTGGTTGGTTGAATCGCTCCAAGATGATGCTCACTGATGTTAGACGTGTTGGAGATAGGATAAGAGGGTGTGGTGAGGCATCTAAATCAATGTATGATGTCAAGTATGGGTGCAAGAGGAAAGAGTTGGTTGCTGGTGATCAAGTACAAACACGTTTTCCAGGAAGATCCGGAAATGTGAGTCTAAATGATCTGAGAAGGATTACGGTGGTGCGGTGGGGTCAGAAAGTGGCGATGTCTGGAATGGGCGGAGAGTGGTGTGAGTTGGTTAGGACCATTGGGACTTTGGCACTTTCCCACCCTGTGGAATTTCTGGAAAAAGTTCTTAGTGATTTGTTCTTGGTTCCCCAGCCCCTATTTTTTCCTTCTCCTTTGCCCCCCCTTTCCTCTCCCCTTTTCCTCAGTGCCATATGTTACTGGTGCAAAGCAGGTTTCAAGATATTCATTCAGTTCAAAGAAGAGGAGTTTTGTTATATAGAGCGTAATATTTTTTTCTAATCCTGGTGCTCCCTGCAATGGACAACCTGAACTGGAATGTTTAGAGTTGAATCTGAAGAATGTGAACAGAAAGATCTAGAATGGGGAGTTCAGTTGAAGCTGAATAGCTAAAGAAATAGGATTACTGCAGCCGTTACCTTTTCATACTGTTTGAATAAACAAGCATTTCTCATACCTGGAGACGTTGCCTTTGTTAGGCAAAATTATATGCAGTACCCTTTGGGAACACCACATACAATTAAGACTACAAGTGACAGTACAATTTCACCTTTGGTACAAGCCTGTACTACACAGTTAGCGGTAGCAGTAGCGGAGCAGCCAGACTTAACTGAAGAGTATGTGAGCAGTATCAAATAGTTACACAAAGGACACCAATTACTATGATTCAGGCAAACACAGACTCAAGGTTTTCAAGTAAAAGAATATACATTTATTTCACTCTTCAGTTGTTTAACATTACACTATTCTAAGCAGTCTAAAAATCACACTCTTAATACACCACACCCCTTCCCTTAAATTACAGACAAATTAAGCTCAAAAAATGAAGTGGGAGCAAAATGGCACTCCAGCAATTTAAAAGGGAGGGAAAGACAGAAGTTAACAAATTAATTCACACCAACAGGTAAGTACTCAGGGCAAGCGGACAAGAGATACTACAATGATAAAATCAGATAGAAAATGCTTAGGGCTAAAGTCAATGGTTCAAAAGTATTTTGCTCAAGATAATACAGTTCAGTGTAGTTTGCGGTAAAGTTCGTGGCACGGTTTCCGGACGAGGTTGGTTGGTAGAAAAGTTAGTTCAAAGAGAAGAGACAAGCCCTCGGATTCGAGAAAGATTTCAAACACTTTCACCGCGGCTGAACGAAATGAAAAACTGGATTTGCACAGTACCTTAAAACCGAGAGGGAGCTGTAGCTGAGGCAGACGTTCCTGGTAGTTCCTGCAGTCTCATGGTTCCTGAAGCGACTGTCAGACTGATCAGAAATAGGAAGACTGGAGGGTCCTGAACTACCCAGGGAAGAAACCAGCAGCAGAGCAAAGCAACGAATAAAACGTGCGCTCCTTTAAAACCCAAGCAGGTTCCGACCTTCCTGGCTATCAGTCCCACTGTAGCTCTGCGAATTCGACCAGAGGAGGGGTTCTGTCTTGCAGTTTGGGTGAATTGGTTGGTCCCACCAGCTCAAGGGAAGAAGTTTCCTGGAGGATCTTCTGTCACCGGATTCTGAAGATTTGGACCTGCAGCAGGGCTTCACAGGGCGGTTCAGTCGTTGTAGGGGTCCTCTTCTGCCAGTTCCTCGTTGGTTCTTTAGTTCCAGTGGCGACTCTGCTCTTCCAGACCCTGAGACCTGCTTTTTATGCAGATTTCCCCCATTCATACAGCCTGGCTGTCAATCACACAGCAGGGTGGCTGTCCTGGCAAGGACAGTCACCCAGCCAATCAAACAGGAGTGCGACTTGGGTTACCAAGGGAACCCAAGGCAGGGGTCCTAAAACCCATTCCTCACATCCTGCCTAACCAGACTCTCCGGCGCCTAAAGGAGGGCTTTTTTGTGGAAGCCTGTGAAAAGGCGATGAACAAAAGGACCAAACCTGGTTTGGCGCGAAGTGTAAAACACGAGAAAGACTTTAACAAAAAGAAATAAACCCAGCCAGAGCCCAAATAAAATGTATTTGGTCAAGCGGGTTTATGTTTGAGGCTACTATAATAGCCCAAAACATTACCACGTTTATATAAGATAATCGCAGTAGAAAAATTAGGGTAGATACCACTGCCACCAGTCAAGTCTTGATGTAAAGAGAGCGGAACAATGCTCCAAGAGGCACGGACAAAAAGGGATAGAAATTAACCCTTTTCAATACTCCATGGAAGATGGGGTGTACTGGGTCTGTGGTAAGTGACTAAATAAAGTTAATGGCTACTTTATCTTTTCTGGGGGACAGTAGTCAGCTCCAGGAAATGGAGTTGGTGGGAAGTCTAAAAGACAACCCTGCGTCACTGCACTGAAGGTGCTGTGTAACACACATGGAAGAATATGGTGCCATGGAGTAGGTGAGGCTCCAGTGCCCAAGATCACACAAAGTAGAAATACACATAGCAAAACACATGTAAGAGTGGGGAAAAAGGCTCACACTCTTAACAGGTGAAAACAAAGAAATCCTAGAAATCCAGAAAACTGCTCAGGGACTCAGTAGGTAAGGGAAATCAACCATTAATGAGAATTCTCCCGAACAGCCTTTATTTCAAAAAGGGAGTCAGCGACATACAAAATGGCATTATGGGGGACATCAACGGGAACGTGCTGAGTTAAGCTGGTCATGACTTGTCACATCTACTGAATTTTAAGGGTTTTGTTGTGATATTTGGTCAACTTAACTAAACCTTAACTAACGTTTTTTCTGTGAAATATATACACATACACGGATAAAATGGCCGCAGTTTCAGCTATTTTGCTAAGATCAAGTATAGTATATTTTATTCTAAGAGTATGCTACATTTGCTTTTATTTAGTTGGCTCAGCTAAGGCCTACACCCTTGCCTTTTAAGAACCGAGGTGTAGGCTGCAACCACAGGTATGCTCTGAGCATGGATATCAAATATTTGAGATTATTACATGATTAAATGTGCACGGCTACAAGGACGACATCCCTAACGGTCCACCATGCTAGTCCTGAGGGGTGAGCAAGGGCCAGGACATGCCCATCACGTTTTCTTCTGTGGGAAATCGTGGACATGAGCTTAGACTGAACAGGGAACAGAAACATGGCTACCAAAGCAGCTTGTACACAATGGCAGTGATGGAGAGGGCAGACCCAGAAGAGCGCACAGGTGAACGCCCAGTACCTGCCAAGTTTCCTGAGGCACTGCCAAACAGATCAACTAGTACCAGCTGGTACGCACTCTAACCTGTCTGTACGGGGACAGCGGGATTTGTTTGACCAAGGGTACCATGTTGAAGGAATTTATGGGGGTGTGCCAGAGGCAGCCAGACTCACGAGGGAGGCCTGTAGTGGCCGTAATGCATATCTGGGCTAGATGAGAATGTGCGAGTACCCCACCCGAGCCCCCTGGGCTCTTCCCTATGATCTGACTGTGTGGAAGGACCATGGAGGGACACACATGGCAAACTACCTGCGTGAACCTGAGACGGACTCCATGGTGCAGCCTGTGAAGTGAACATGTGTGCAAACCATGAGTCATGCGCCCTAACTGGCGTGGGAGGGACAGTTGAATTGAGGATCTGTTTACGGATGTACTGTGAATGGTAAGAACAGGAATCTGACCCGCCATTGGGGTCGAGGGCTGGTCTTCTCATGTCCGGAGATCATGTTCCCACCCTGGGATAGAGGGCTTGGCAACATCACAGAACTTCAGAAGAGGAGTGGCTGAGAGCTGGGACTCGGGTTAAGGATGTGAGTGTGTGGGAGGGGGGTATGCGTATGCTGTGAGAGGGAGCGAGAGAGAGGGAAAGAGCGAGAGAGAGGGAGGGAGGGAGAGACAGAGAGCGAGAGAGAGAGGGAGAGAGACAGAGAGCAAGGGAGAGAGAGACGGAGGGAGAGAGAGAGAGAGAGGCAGAGAGGGAGAGAGAGAGCGAGAGAGAGGGAGAGACAGAGAGCAAGAGAGAGAGAGAGAGAGTGAGAGAGGGAGGGACGGAGAGAGGGAGAGAGATAGAGAGGGAGAGACAGAGAGCGAGAGAGAGCGAAAGAGGGAGAGAACGAGAGAGAGGGAGAGAGGGAGAGAGAGAGATAGAGAGAGGGAGAGACAGAGAGCGAGAGAGAGAAGGAGGGAGGGAGCGAGAGAGAGGGGGAGAGAGAGAGAGAAAGAGAGAGAGGGAGAGACAGAGAGCGAGAGAGAGAGCGAGAGAGAGAAGGAGGGAGGGAGCGAGAGAGAGACAGAGAGTAAGGGAGAGAGAGACGGAGGGAGGGAGGGAGGGAGAGAGAGAGAGGCAGAGAGGGAGAGAGAGAGCGAGAGAGAGAGGGAGAGACCGAGAGCAAGAGAGAGAGAGTGAGAGAGTGAGAGAGAGTGAGAGAGTGAGAGAGAGGGAGGCAGGGAGGGAGAGAGAGGGAGAGAGGGAGAGAGGGAGGGAGGGAGGGAGAGACAGAGAGCGAGAGAGAAAGAGGGAGAGAACGAGAGAGAGGGAAGGGGAGAGAGAGGGAGAGGGAGAGAGAGAGATAGAGAGAGGGAGAGACAGAGAGCGAGAGAGAAGGAGGGAGGGAGCGAGAGAGGGAGAGAGAGAGAGAAGGAGGGAGGGAGCGAGAGAGAGAGAGAGGGAGAGACAGAGAGCGAGAGAGAGCGAGAGAGAAGGAGGGAGCGAGAGAGAGAGAGAGATCGTTTATCCACATTCTTTTTTTTCTTGTTAAACTGGGAAAGACGACATCCTGCTTAGATGGCAATATTATTCTCATTGTAAGAGTGCATGTTTTTTAATTGAAAGTTATCCCTGTTGCTGTTTTTTGTGGGGTGCTTATTTTAGTCGTGATGTTGCAGCCGTCTCGGAAGTAGTGTATTATGTCGTGAGGACGCTGAGTACACACTCCATGAGGTAGATTGCTATTCCTCCGGCACAACGTGTGTTTACTACGCCCTGCAGCTTGTTCCCTATTGCCTGGATCTGTTTACACATGTTTGTATATATAGATAGCCCTTAACCTTTAAACTGCATCTTTGTACAGTAAGTACATGCCCAAACAGCCTCCACTGAAATGTTGCCCGCTGCTAAGTCCTCCCAGGGAGCAATGAATGGAAACAGCCCGCTTCTGAAAAGTGTTTCTTGGACTCTTAAAGCAGGTTCAGTGGAAAGGTTTTGCATTATAATTTTTCACATTTGGTATTTGTCAATTTCGATCAGAAATGACTTACAATAATGTTTTCTTTATTTAATATACGATCAGCCGATGGCTTTGCAACATACAGAACACACAAACAACGTTACAACATTACAATGCACTCAATATCACCTGTTAAAAAGGATAAACAGTACATTTAAAAATCATACTTGGCAATTAAAAATGTTCGTTTAAAAGATTAAAACCATTAATCACGATAAAACGTTCATATGTAAATACTAAAACATTAATGAACAAGAGTGTGAACATACAACAAGGATACTTTAAAAACCATAATGAATAAGTCACACTACAATATTCATAACTTCCGCGCCCTTCCAGTAGAATTTGACAAGGTAAAATATCAAATTGGTATCACAGCCTTTTAGGAGCTCAGTCCATATTAAAGAAAGTTCTTCCAAATTAATTAATGCTATTGTTGTAAGCTTTCAAATAGCTCTATCGGAACCCTTTAAGACTTTCACGATCTAGTAATAAATGTTCAAGTTTTTCTAGTGCATCAACACCACAGGGCCTGCAGTATCGCTCCTAGCGTGGAATACCGAACGGGGCACCTTGGGTCATAAGTGCGATACTTGCATAACATTTAATTCTCAGATATTTGGAAATGCTGCTATATAAGAGGGTTTAGTACCTCCACAAGAGACTGTTATGGTACCAGACAGTAGGCTGACCAGATATTCTTCTTTACGATGCTGCAGTATTTTTGATTGGAGACAAGTCTTTTATTCACATAGACTGCACCATTAAGCAGCACGCCACAGCATCCTTCTTGCCCTTTCATGCAAGTACTAAAGGGGCCCATACTATGATAGTTATCAATTTCGCAAAAAGCATCTACAAATGCACCCATCATACTATCGGGTTCTGATTTGAGCAATTTGTCGCAAAAAAAAATGTGTCTTCACAATTGCATCGAAACTGATACCGGCAAGTTCGGATTCGAGATACAAATACTCAACTAGGAGTGACAGTGGCAAGCAAAGTAGCTTGCGCAAGACGCGTGCTTCATTCCTTCGAAGTATGGTTTCGTATGAGCTACCCCAGATTTCAATGCCATAGAACATTATTGATCAAACCTTCATTTGATACAACAGGACAGTTTCAATAGACGTACCGCATTGTTTGCCTACAAAGTGTCTGATTGTATTAACTGCTTCATTACATTTCAGCTTAATGTCATTCCAATGAGTGTCCCATTTCAAATGGTTTTGGAGGTGGATACCTAGATATTTATAGCTGACAACATTCTCTAATTATGCTCCATTCAAGGAGCAAGTATAATTACGACTCTTACGGACAGTCGGAACGAATACCATGTTTTACTCTTCTCAGTGTGAATTGCTAACCCATTAATTTCTGCATATTTGCCTAATTATCCCACTAGACTTTGTAGTCCTCTGGGTGTGTGGTCGGCGTATGCCAACCAACTGGTAAAGTGTCAACCCATCTTTTCAGGGCATAGTGGCAGGCTAGTAACTTCAAGGCCCAAATCGGGGAGATATAGGTTGTAAAGCGTAGAAGCAACTATACACCCGTTTGACACCTATTCGGGTCGGAAATGGGGCGGATAGGCTGCCTTCTGCATCCAGCCTAATCCCAACAGATGTGTCAGAGTGAAGAAGCATCAGCATTTTCAGAAGACCCTGCAGAATATTCCATGTAGTAAGTTTTTTCCAGAGTCTACCTCTGAGAACTGAGTCAAAAGCAGCTGAAAAAACTATAAAGGCTGCATAGACCATTGTATTCCTACGGTCCCAAGCTATTCAATCGAAGAAACCAGTATCAACAGATTGTGGGCAGTATTGGATGTTTTTATAAAGACCATCGGATTGGGGGGGCAGTATCTTATTTTCAGTAATCCAATCATTCAATTTGATCAACAGGGCCTTGGCCAATATCTTTGATGGTGCATACAGCATAGCGAGCATGCGGTAGTTAGTCCTCAAGTTCCACTGACTTTTTTTGTGAACTGGCAAGATTTGGCTTTCGCTCCATGTGTGTGGTATAATGCCTGTTATACCAATATGGGAAAAAAGCAAGTAAAAGCACCTGACCCTTATATCAGGACTGGGTGTTATCAATGCATTGCTTATTCCATCAGGGCCTGAATCCCAAGAATTATTAAGGTGCCTGATGATTTTAGCAATGTCATATGGAGATGACTGGCAATTCCAAATTTCGTCAGGGAGGCTCAAAGGGGCGTCATCGAGCTCGTTGAGGCCGAGAGTCTTTGCAATGTATATCTTCCAATCTGGATCAGTGACTGATAGTTTTCCAAAATCGGATATTATTATCTTTTTCAAGGGCTAACTGGGCAATCAATTTCCATTTATTCAAACTGCATGTGATTCTATAATCAGATAGCCATTTGCGATATGTCAATTCAACAAATCTAATATGGTTGCTAATTTCACTGGCATATAGAGGCCTAATATGGTTGAAGAGTACATTACCTATAGATTTTCTTAGTTCATGCGTTGCTGCTGCTATTACGGGGTCATAGGTTACTCGTGTGTCTATCTTTCTACGACTTCTTTCTGCAATACTTTTGTATGTGCGATGATCCAAAAAGGAATCTTTGATCTGGGCAACCATCTTTGTAAAAGCAAGGACTATGTCCCCACATTGTAGTGAGTTCGTAACCTTTATTAAAAGAGGCAAGCAATCTACGCAAGGTAATAGTTGCCTTTTCGATTTTGGAGTCATTCCAACGGATTCTGTTGTCCTGCAGGTTAGTGGGAATTTCACTGTTGGTGGCTTTTAGATTTCGCTTTTTACAGCTGGTTAAGGGTGTCAATAAGAGACAAAAGGGAAAGTGGTCACTTTCACTCCGAGGAATAATTGCCATGTCTTTAACAAGTTGCAAACCCAATGCATTCACGAACATATAATCAAAAGTAGAGGCGGATTTTCCGCTTACGTGGGTATAACCCATGGGTGCATCACCTGGACAGTACCCATTCAGGCATATCATACCATGCTCATGCAGGACAGACACCCACTTATTCCCATGGCGGCTAGCGACACAAGGGGCAATACTCGGCTCGGACGAAATGTCCTCACACTGGTCTAAGCTAGCAAGTTCTATTAGGTCATTAAAGTCACCTACTAATATAATTGGCACTGATTGGTGGTATGTTTCGAACACACTAACTGCTGCAACATTTGCTTTGGTGTCTGTTATTTGGGGGGTTGTACACATTTATCGGTACCAGGCGACTCAAGCAGAGACACAAGTCAGCTGATTGTACTGTCGATACTGAGCTATGAATCGCGACTGATATCAGCAGCCCTCCCTTAGGACGACCTTTGGGCCCTTTGAGCGCCTCTTTATGGATAGTTACACACCCATCAAAGTCAACTGGTTCCATGAGCCAAGTCTCCTGTAATGCAATAATCGAATAGTTGTTTAGGTGGGCTATCAATCCACCATCACTTAAGATGTGTACAAATCCCCGGGTGTTCCAGGACATGACGATTTGAATGTCATTGTGACATCTGCGCAAAATGTGTTTTGCTGGAAGCCAATGCCAATAGCCATTGTCTACATCATGAGTGGCTGGCGTTGAGGGGAAAGGTTGCGGGCAGTCAAGAGTCGGTGCATTAGCAACAGTGGGGTTTGAGTGTGGGGCTTGTACTATCAGATCACCTGTAGACATGGGTTGACAACTCGAAGCTACATTGGTGTTGGCAGCAATAATTGTGTGGGATAGCCTGCTCTTTAGCCCCACTAAGTTATGGCATCTTATCCAAATTTGGCGTTCTTGCTTTGGTATTAAGCAGTCCAACTTTCCGTACAATAGATTGCGACTTAGTGTTAGGGATCTGGGAATTGGAACTTACGTATCCCATTTTGAAAATGGCATCTTGGTATAACCTGGCATAATCTAACAAGGAAACAAACCTAAAACAAATGTTGGAGATGTTATTTTGACTGCGATCAACCTGGTCTACCAGCAGGATTTTTTCAGACACTATCACGCGTAATGGGGCGATGTTGTGAAACAAACTCAAGACTGCAGCGCGATTCGATGGGGGAGCAGGTCCATTCGTGGGATCGCTTGCAGCTGAAGTACATTTATTGTATTCACCTCTTTTTGGTTAGCATTCACCTTTATTTGGGTAACAACCAGGGCTACTACTTGTCCTCTTGTAGGTGCCCACAAATCAGTGAGACACATTTGGTCGGCCCACCCATCACAACACTGTTTAACCAAGGTCACACTTTTAGTTGTCTTGGGCGAAGGACAAGAGGTTTTCGCATCATCAGATGCTACATACTTGCAATTGCCTGCTGATGACATAGGTGCAGTCAGCGGGGTCGAGTTTGAACTAGGGACCCATGATGACGTACTGTAGCTGGTGTAAGAGTCACAATACTAGCTTTCTGACCGACAGATCCGCGGTCGTTTGGCGTACATCACAGCCTGCAATACTAATTTCTTTTTCCGTTTTGATGTTGCTGGTACTAGTCGAACAGGTTTTATTACGCTTATTTTGCACACTAGACTTAACTGTTAATTGTGAAGAGTCAATTGGGCCTTTAGGGTGGACAGAATACAAAAGGCTCAGTATTAGTACATTGATCTTGTACGTGCTTCCTTCCTCAGTTAATTTTTTTGTGTAATAAGAGTGATTGCAAGTCAATCTTATTTTCAAGCTTTTCACTCTTGTCTATCAATGTTATGAGTAGACGTTCAAAAGCTAAAAACATTTCATCTGAGGTCATGCTACTGGTACTCGTATTACTTTCCTTCCGGGGAGTTTTACAAAGAGGACTGCCGATATCTGCTAATGCATTGCTAGGTGCGGCTGCGGTAGATGGGTCGGAAACTCTATCCAGGATTGGTCTGGTGGGAAAGGCAACGGGCATGGGGGGTACAAGACCTAAGGAGACAGTGGGGGAGTCACTCTGTGCAAAATTAGCAGCTGCAATTCCTCCACTGTTATCAAAGTCGGGATAAGGTTCTAGCTTGGCTGACTGTGATCTAAGATCATCCAGACCACTCAGGGGGGAGGACAATTCTCTAGTGAAGGACCAAGAAATTCAATGTCCGTGTCACCCTTACTCATATTGAGATCTAGTGAGGTGGGAGGGTTTAGTAAGCAGACAAAGAGCAGGGGAGTAGGAGTGTGGATTTGAGCGCTCGTTATCGTTGTAGCAGCTGGTGCAGATACCAAAGGGAAATTCAGCTCTGTTTCGAAGATAATGGATATGTCTGGCACACTTGTATTCTTTGGTTTGGTAGGAGTTTCAATGAGCATACTAGCTCGGGCTAGGATACACGACTATAGAAAGCCTCAGTTCTCAGGCCTCTTGGCTATGGGGTGCCGACTCGCTAACATTAGCAGGTAATAAAAGGTTACTAACACTTTTTGAGTCCAGGCAGCCTAATGAGACCTGAAGCTCAATAGTCACCGCTAAGGCTGCATTGTACACGTCATCAGCATTAAGTGATGCTACTTTCTGAAAATAGTTTGTCATTTTCCAGGTGATCATTTGTTTAATGCTGTTTCAACTTGTTCTCCTCATTTCCATGCGCAAGTGGTGTGCAACCGCGTTTTAGTTCTGTAGAACTAGGTACCGCCATAATACCGTGCTACAGCGCCTATGCACAATACTCAAGGGTCACAGATGTCAGTTGTCGTGACGAAGAAAGGTTGCTCAGGGGAGCAGCAGACAATCAAATAGGTTCGCAACTCAGTACTCAAAACTAAGTATTTACAGTATTCTCAATGCTCACAACACTCTCCCTCGATGGACGTAAAACCTAAATAATACAACCATGTCTAGCATAATACATGTACCATGTCTACCAATACTGGTGAATGCAATACCGAATGAGTACAATGTAATAGAGCAATAACAAAACAATGCTACCGCTGTAACCTATGGACGATTACTAAGGTAGGCATAGCAAGAGAGGGCGCGCTCTCGACTAGTGTAGACACTAGCGTAGACAGTGTGGATTACCCAGTGATTCAAGACCTCGCTGAGGTTGCGCGTCTCCACACAATAAGACACAGAGTATCCTCACCTAAGCTTGCGTCATAACACTGCTGGTGCGCGCACACGTCTGGTTATATGGTCTGTTCAAATTTAGGGGGCGGAGCAACACATGTTGATGCCTATTAGGGTAAGTAAGGAGAATAAGGCTTATTAGCCACTATTAGACTCTTGTAATAGACAATGCAGAACAAGTGTCCATAACTTTAAATTGTGGTCAGTAGTTTTGCAGGAGCATACCACGAAGAAAAGTCCAAAATCCACAGGACACATGTAGCGTTCAGGCAGCGTTTCCTCACAGCAAACAGGCACTTTCTCAGGCACTTACAATTATGCAGTTACATATGGCGGAGGCATTCCCGCAAAAAGGATGCATGTACAATAGCACACAGATGAGAACAAGTGATGTGCCATTTTACAAACCAATAAAAACGTAAATAAATACCAGGGACAAAACAAACCCGAAAATGAGCGACTTACAAAAGTAGCATGAATGAACCTTAGGTGCTTCAAATAAGGAGTGCTATTTTATTATACAAAATTACATTAGGCGTCGCTGGAGGGAGTGGGTGCGTCAAATAAGGAAGATGGGGCTGAGGGCAGGAACTTTTTTTTTTTTTTTTTAACCTTTCTTTATTCGAGTGTTGTCACCAGAGCAATGACATTCTTTGTTCAATTGAACTATAATTTCAAATTCAGGCCACTATATGGCATTCAGTAAAAACAATTGAACAATAATTTTTTATCCAAGTCCCCAGGCTCTCGAGTGACAACCACAGTTTTCAATTATTTCTGAATAACCGCCCATCACCCCACACCCACCAAAACAGATAACCAGGCTTGGCTTGACTTCTAGTATCGGGCACCTTCATGCACCCCATTTGGCCACAGGTTCCTTCTTCACCATTTCACACGATGGAGAAACTTTTAAGCACCCCCGTCTAACGAACTGTTGCTCTCTTTCTTTAACATGATCATGAAAGGGAGACCACAAGGTCATCCTGGCTCCACTTGCAGGTCTTCCGGAAAGCAGACCCCAGCTATATGTTCTAAAATGTTTACAAAAAAGCTGTGATTTAGGGCAAGACCACCACATGTCCCAAGCTTCCTACTTCCCTGCACTGCCGCCAACACAAAGGTGAGAATGGATCATTCATTTTATGTATTCCCTGTGGAGTCAGGTACCAACTGTAGCAAATCTTATATGCAGACTCCTTGATTGCCGTACACCTAGATGCCTCGCACGCCCAGTTCCATACTTGGTTCCATTCCTCCTTTTCGTTTCCCAAATCCTCTTCCCACCCACCCATGTATGGAAGCCTATCACCCACTTCAGCCTTTTCCAGTACCCGATACCTTGAGATTTCTTCTGCCCGGATCATCAACTCTAGGCCCGCTGTCGCCGGTGTGGCCGCTACCATTACCTCCCTCTGTGAAATCCAATGCCATATCTGCATATAGTGAAACAGCTCACCTGCCCCAATATTAAATGTCCCCTTGCAATCCTCAAACCTCAGAGGTGCCCCTGCCTGATACAATTCCTGCAGAGTGGAGAGCCCCGCGTCCGCCCCAATGTTCCTAGAAGGCATTTCTCCATCCAAGGGAAACATTGTTATAACCCATCGGGCTATACAGCCCTAGGCCCAGGGGTATCTTCTTCCATTGCAATGCTTGATCCCAGTAACAGAGTGGTCTTAGTGGCTTCCTACAGCAGGCCCCCTTCCCCTTGGGCCGCACCCTTCAAGAATTGCAACATCTCAAGCGGGATATTCGTGACTTACTGTTCAAGCTTACACCAACCTTTCCCCTTCTCCGTTCCAGACCAATACAGCATTGGAGCCAACTGAGATGACAATACATATGGCTACATTTCAGGCTCTCCCAACCCCCCTAGCTGTGGTTGACGAAAAATAACCGATCTGGGGCCCCTTGGGCACTTCTTGTACCAGATGAAAGAAAGGATTTCAGACTGTAGAATTTTGGACATGTGAGCTGGGATTCCAACCGGGAGCAAACTCTAACGTACAAGAGGTGGGGCAGTAGTGTCATTTTTATTGCAGCTATCCGAGTAAGCCACAAGAGTTCTTGTGAATCGCATTGCTTCACATCTTCCCGCAACCGTTTCCACAACGGGGGAATATTTTCCCCATTTATGGTCCTATATTTCCTTGTCGGGTTATCATTCACTTTTTAGAATCACAATTTCCCCTGGTTCCTCTGTGATGTTTAAGGCTTTAGATTTAGAATAATTAATAGCAAACCCCGATACCTCTCTGAAGTCTTGGAGCACCGACATTCTAGGCAATGTAGTCCGTGTGTCCCTCATGAATAGAAGCACATCATCTGCGTATAAATTTGTGCGTGCCCTTCTTGCTGTCCAATTCCCGTATCCTGTCTAATAAGGGCTGGCAAAGATTCCATCGCCATGGCAAAAATCAGTGGCGATAAAGGGCAACCCTGACGAGTGCCATGCCTAATTTGAACCCGTGACATGAGCTGGTTATTAACCACAAATTGCGTGGCGGGAATCTTAAAATTTGCTAACACCATATGGGTAAAGGCAGGTCCACACCCAAAAGCCATCAGCCTACACTTCAGGAACCCCCATTCCAGACTATAGAACGCTCGCCTCACGTCTAGAGCCGCCACAGAGAAGCACTGCCCGGATCTAGTCCCGAGCTCTATCACATTGATCGCCTGCCTTATATTATCCTGAGGGTGTCTTCCGAGGATAAACCCAGCCTGGTCCATATGGATCAATTTAGGCAACACATCTGCCAGATTGGCTGCTTGAATTTTGGCGTAAGTCTTTGCGTCCCCATTCAACAGCGTTATTTCCTGGGTTTGAGCAAGAGCGATGTTGTGGAAACCCCATATACTTCGTCACTATACCACAGTCCCTGATGTTATTAAAACAATCTGGTTAAAGGTTTTATCAGCCTCTTCCTAAATGCCTTATAATAACCATTCCCAAACCCATCCGGACCGGGTGTTTTGTTAGCTGGCAAGGAGCTAAGTGTCCCAACTACTTCCTCAGAGGTTATAGGCCCCTTTTAAGTATGGCTTACGCAGAAAGTCAACCTGCCGGGACAGACTTTTACCCTCCCGTGTCAAAAGCTCTCTATGGAACTGTTCCACAATCTTTAATTTGTCGTCCTCCTTATTTTTCAGCACACCGGCTCCATCCCTTAATTGTGTTCTATAATTCTGCAGCCCCTGTTCCCTGAGTTTTTCCGCCAAAAAACAGTTGGCCTTCCCCCATGGATATAATAACTCTTCTTCATGCAAAGCAACATTTGCGCAGCGCGATCTGCCTTATGGGTCTGTAGCTTTGTTCTGATTTTCAGTAATGCACGTAACGATTTCACTGATTGCCAGGTTTTGTGTATTGTCTCAGCGACCTTCACCTCCTGCTCCAAGGCTTTCCGATGCAACTCCGTATTCTTCAGGTAGGCCGATGCTTGCGCTAGAAGTTCCCCCCGGATTATCACCTTATCTGCATCCCATACCACTCACCAATCCACCTTCCCTGTGTCGTTTTTTCGAAAGTAATTTGCAATTGCCACCTCCATATGTGCCCTGAGTGCCGTATCTCTAAGGGTCAATTAATTCAGCCTCCATATTTTCCTCCTACCCCATTCAGGACCAGGTTCCCCCTGCAGGACAACAGGGGCGTGATCTGTGAGATAGCGGACCCCAGTATCAATCGAGAGCACCTGTAGTATCAGCGTTGCGGATACCAAGACCATATCTATTCTTGAGAAACCTTTGTGCCGATGAGTAAAAAGTATAGTCCCTATCCGTCTGATGAAAGAACCGCCATGTTTCAATGAGCCCCAAATCCCAGAAAAACGTCCCCAAGCGTGCCGATGGCCTGTATCATTACTAGTTGGGGCCAATGTTTTGTCTAGTGTGGGGTCCATCACACAGTTAAAATCACCTCCCACCGCTACTTGACCTTCACAACAACTTCCAACCCTGGAGTACCGTGGCCAAAAAGTGATCCTGCCCCTCATTGGGAGCGTACACTGTAATAAAGGTGAATTTCCGCTCACCCAACATACCCTTAAGTACTAAAAACCTACCATCAGGGTCCCGATATACAAATTGCTTCTTAAATCCCAAGGCGGCACTTAACAATAGTCCCACCCCTCGCTTCTTGGTCCCACTTGATGCAAAAAACTTATGAGCAAATCCCTTGTCTCATCTTCCCCTCATCCTGTGGAGGCAAATGCATTTCCTGTATGATCGCCATTGCGGCCCCAAGTTCCACCAGGCGTCGTAGTATAGAACAGCGCTTCATCAGGGAATTCAAACCCTGGACATTGGGGGTAACCATTTCCTTCTGAGTCTTCCTGGGCTGATGCTTGCCTCCTCGGCCCTGGCTGGCCCTCTGTTTGCATTTCTACATGCTCTGGAGAGCAGATCCTACTCTGCAGGGTAAGCCCTGAATTTAGTAGTGTGCATTTTGCATGCTAAGCGCGATTTTCGTTTAAAAATAAAAATGCACCTACATTTATTTTTTGAACTCTCTGGGCGCTGGACCGAAGGAAATTGCTTTTTCTTCTATTCTACTGCACCCAACTTTTGGTTTAAGGCACTATATCTGCTGATTACCATTGGTTTCACTGCTTTCAGGACCCTCCAAGATGGCCTCTGTTTTCTTGGATCAAATTGTTTGCCTGCCTTGCTTGTCTTCCACCCCATTGGTTGCCTGGGCCTTCATTGCGCAATCGGAGCAACCGGGAGGCGGCTCCATCTACAAAGGCCCACCTCTAAGGCCCCTGTCGGCTTCCCTGTCCTCTGACAGGTCGCTAAATGAGACTCCTGTTTCAGCCACAGCCCAACCCTCCCTGAGGCTGCTACCCCTGAACTATTGGACTACCAGGACTCTCTTACCACATTCTGCATGGGTTAGTTGCCTCCCTCTTATGTACTCATTTGAAGCGGTTTCCATACTCACCTTTACCATTTCACTGCCATTTGAATTTCCTTAACCACTGGGCTCTCATTTAACTGGAAAGTCAAACTTGGGTGTGTTTTGCATTTAACTATTGATATTAACCTGATAGCCCAGTGACTGCTCTATACCACTGTACTTGCTTACTACTCCCTCTGCCTCTTCTCTTCCCACTCATGGCGCTTTCTGTTTCTCCCATCTATTCTAACTGCTTCTCTATCAAATATCCTTCTCTTCTCACTAAGTCTGGAAAGAACAAGTTTAAAAAGGATATCTTGGCCTCCAACCCTGGTCTCCCTATCGCTGATACATATACCAGCGCCTCTTTCAGACAGACCCTCACGATATGCTCTTTGTTGTTCCTTAGCCGGATCTATGGACCCCCCATATGATCTGTGCTCTGTCCTTTCTCCTCCTCTCCCATTAACAGTGGCACTCGCTGGGAAGTCCTTGTGGCTTCATTCGACTCCTACATAGTCATCCTTAATGTCTACGTAAATGGCAATGTCATGGTCCTCAGGCCAATGTCCTCCTCTTAAATAGGCGGTTCACTCGCCTCATCAACATCCTTTCATCTCCGACTGTCCCCTCCTCTCATTCCTTTGCTACCTTGCCCACTCTTCCCTCCTCCTCTGCCCCTCTTCAGGCTACCTTCACAACTCCGCAGGGCGTACCTTTGATTTTACCCCTCCCCGGAAGGTCTTTAAGGCCGGCAACCTTCTTCATCTTGCCACTCTCAACACTCGCTCTGCTGTCAAATAGTCCTGTGACATCTGACACCTCCTTGAAGAACTGGACCTTGATGTCCTCGGTCTTACGGAGACATGGTTCACGGCCAGCTCTGTCACAAGCTTTGACACTCTACTCCCTGATGGCTACAAGATCCTCTCTGCACCCAGATCCACCGGGCCCAGAGGTGTTGTAGCCCTGATCTTTCCTGAGTGGATTCCTGCCACAATCATTCGCACTCAGATTTACTCCTCTTTCCAATGCCTTTTCTGCAGTCTCTCAATCTCTCCTAGCCACTCTTACTGTTGCTGCTCTCTACCGACTCCCTGGGCAAATCACTTCCTTTTCTTTGAGTGGGTTGACCTCTCATCCTCCCTCCTGACCTCTAACAACCAACTCCTCCTCCTTGGTTACCTCAACATCCACCTCGATTCGCCCTGTCCCTCATCTCTGTTCTTTCGCCACCTTTGCGATTCCCTCTCCCTTTCTATCCTCCCCTCTGGCCCGACGCACTCTGCAGGACACACACTTGATGTCCTGATCTCCTCTGTCCTCCCCCTCTCTATCCCTCTGACCACTGCCTTCTCTCCTCTCATCTCTCACTCTTTCCCCCAAGCCAAGCTCACCCCAACACTGCCAACTACCTTCTCGGACATCTGACCTATGAAGCATGTCAGTTGAGGTTTTCGCTGCCACCTTCTCCCCCCCCTCTCCCCTGGCTGACTCACACCTGGACACAACCCTGTCACTTCTCTACTCTTCCATTTCTGATACTCCTGATGCTCTTGCTTGCCCCTGTCATGAGGATCCGCTTGAAGTCCAAAGCCAAGTGTAATTCCTAGTATGAGTCCGACCTAGCTGCACTTAAACGCAAGTGTAGGGCGGCTGAGAGGAAATGGAGGGCTTCTTGTTCATCCTCTGACAAACTGGCCTGTCGCCTGCTCCAACGGCAATGCCGACTCTCTGTCCGTACCAAGAAGAGAGTCCACATTCAAGGCCGTGTCTCTGCAGCATCTACAACTCAGCCGAACTCTTTAAAATCTGCAAGGAGCTTGCCACCCCTGCTGCAGTCTCTACCCCTCCTCTTGCCTCCCAGGCTCTCTGCAATGACCTTGCCGCTCATTTTATCTCAAAAACCCAAAACATCTTGTCCACCCTCTGCTCCCCTCCCCTTCCTATTCCCCATCAGTCTGCGCTTGCTATTCCCCCTTTAATCGCCCCCCACCCTCCTTCTCTTCCTGTCCTCTTCTCCCCTGAAGAGGTCACTAGACAAGTCCGATCTATGAAAGCCTCGTCCTCATCCTACTCTATCTCTCTTCTGCCTTCGACACGGTCAACCATACCATCCTGCTCAACCGTCTCAGTGAGAACCTGGGTATCACTGATCAGGCTCTGGCCTGGCTGGCCTCTTTCCTCTCTGATCGACCGACCCTCCCAGGTCCAACTGGGTCCTTCCTATCATCTGTCTTCCTCTCTACCTGTGGTGTTCCCCAGGGGTCTAACCTCTTGCCTTGCTTTTCAAACAATACCTGGCAACTCTTGCCCACGTCATTGACATACTATTCTCAAATTTCCAGTGCTACGCAGACGACACTCAACTCATTTTCAGGCTGCCCTCTGCCACCTTTTCACCCTCTCTCATCTCTGATTGCCTAACTGCCATTCAAGATTGGTGTGCCGCCAATGATCTTTGTCTGAATGCCAGTAAGACGGAGATCCTCCTCATCGGCACACCTTCACCATCCTTTCCCCTCTCTCTCTCTCTCTCTGGCCGGCCTCTCTTGGCCCTCCTCCTACACCCACCTGCGAGGCTAAGAACCTCGGGGTCATCTTTGACTCCACACTTTTCTTGTTTGCCCACATCTCTGAAGTCTCAAAGTCAAACTTCCTACTGCACCTCCTCAGAGGTACTCTTCCTTTCCTCTCCTTCCCCCAGAAGCTCGCTGTCTCCCAAGCTCTGGTTCTCACTAGGTTGGACTATTGTAACAGCCTCTTTCTAAATCTACCTGCCTCTACCCTTCGCCCTCTCCAACTAATCCAGAACAGGACTGCGAGACTTGTCCTTGGCCTCAAGCCCTAGGATTGTATCTCTCCAGCTCTGAAATCTCTCCATTGGCTCCCAGTGGATGCAAGGATTCAATTTAAAACCCTCTGCATTGTCAGAAGGCTTTCGTGGGCCTGGGTCCAAAATACCTTCAGCTATCCCTCCGCAAATACCTCCCCCCTCGAGCTCTTCGCTCATCTTCCTCCCTCAGGGTCCGTCGTTTTTCAAAGAAACAAGCTGGGGGTAGATCTGTCTTCGGCTGGGGCCTCCCTCTGGAACAGCCTCCCTGCCACTCTAAAACTTGAGGAGAACCATCTCTGGTTCCGGAAGTACCTCAAGACCTTCCTCTTTGCATCTGCCTTTGCTCCCCCTCTCCCCTGCTGATCTGCTCTCTTGACACTGTGCACCTGGCCACCCTCTGTCCCCTGGACCCAGGCACCCTCCCACCCCCCAGCACTGCCTCCTTGCAAACCCTTGCACTCGGGACTATATCTGTACCCATACAGTACCCCCACCCCCCGCCCCATTTTCTTCTTTTTAGGCACTTATCAGACTTACCCAGTTCTGCTGCTGTAAATACAGCACTTGCTGGCTGCATTACCCCTGTTTATTGCTTCCATTATCTAGTTATTTGTATTTATTTTTATGTATCTGTTCTTCTCTGCTCCGCACGTTCACTCTCCCCTTCCATGCACTTTTCCCCCTTTCCCTTTCCCATGCACTTGCTCGTTCCTGAATGTCACTGGGCCTAGTAAGATCGTGGTTGTGTTCTCCCCTGTTCCCCACCCTTGCCTTGTCACGCTCTGAAACACTTGTGTACGAGCGCGATACAAATAAAATATATCATATCATCATATATCAGCCATTCTCAAATAAATGCAGCTCCCCATGTCGCCTTTCCATCATCCCATCACTCCCTGCGCCTCCTGGGTGCCAAGCCAACAAGCCAAACAACCATCAAACGCCCCCCTCCAGCACCCTCTTCATAACAACCCCATCCACCTTTCCTTTCAGCAACAAATGTCACTGTCCCAACCAGGACTGAAAAAGGGTCCCTGGGGATATTGGGCAAAATCCAGAGTGCCTCCACCCCTGTGCCCCCACCGCCCTCCAACCCGACCTGCCCCAAATCCTATGAATTATTCATTCCTACCCAATCCACCCGAACCCCCTTTTATCCACCTTCCCGCCAATGAGATCATCCCACCAACTCCACTCAAGTCCCCTAAACCTCATACAGAACATTACCAGTTCAGTCCACGACCTCCCCTTTTCGTGGAAGGACGCCCCTGTCCCCATCTTTCCGTTTGAGCTGTGCGAGGTCGACGGGTCTCCAGTTCTTCCTGTAGTGAAACACCCGCTGCCCCTGAGGCATCATCACAATTGTATCCTCCATTTCTTCCTCTCTAGATATATGAAATGGTTTGCCTTGATACTCAAATCTTAGTCCACATGGAAAAGTCCATCTGTACCGGATATCTCTGTCCTTAAGCCAGCTCATGACTAGCCACAATCATTTCCTTTTAATCAGTGTCGTCTGAGCCATATCCTGAAACAGTGTGGAGCCTCGAAACACATAACTTGTTCTTGCCTACGTGCTGCCTTCATTACCTGCTCTTTTGTCTGAAAAAGATGTACTCTCGTCAGCACATCAGGGAGCAGATTTTTCTTTTGTTGGTCGGCGGCATACACCCTGTGCGTATGATCCAGCATAATGTCGTCCGCGCAGTCGCCCAAAAGTTGTCTAAACAGGGACAGCACGTAGCCCTCCAATTCCGCATCTGGTACGGACAAGGGTATCCCTGAAGTGTGATGCTGTTCCTCCTGTACCTATTTTCAGAGTCTTCTTGCTTATTAGAAACCCATTCCGTGTGCTGTTTAAGTACGTCATCCTAGGTGCCAGCTCGTCCTGTTCATGCCCTTGCTCGCACAAGGCTGTTTCTGTCTTCTGCACTCGCTTCTCCACCTCCAGCACCTGCTTATTAAGATCTGTAATTTATTTTATGAAATTGATAAGTCTTTAATTTCTTTTTTAATTTCAGCCAGCATATCTTGTAAATCCGACCTCCTTGTAGGTGGATCCCCAACCTCAGCCTGTACGTTCCCCGTCAGTGATACGTGGACATGCGCCACCGGCTATTGCGCCCTCTTCATGGTTTCTCGCCCCTGCATTATGGCTTTAATGTCACCCGAGAGCGCAGCTTTCTGTTTACCAGACTGTTTGGCCATGTTTAGTTTTGCTGCAGCCGTTTATTTTTCGGGCAGTAGCTATCTTCCTGATTTGAGCTGACAGGAGCCAACCAGAGGTTCCAGACCGTCCAGAAATGGGTAAAGGCTGTCCTATCCCCTGCTGTGTTGAGCCCCGCCAGAGAGTGAGAGCAGTGTGGGCTATAACTCCCTTCGCATAGCAGGACACGAGGATCCTTAGTTGAAGGAGGGGGTGAAGCCTGCTGCTTTATCACGCTCTGCTGAGGAAACCCATATCCTAACCGGACCCCTCTGCCAGTTTCATTGAATCATTAAAGGCCCTACCAAGCCACCCGTGTGTGCCAGTGGGGCTCCGTACCCCAGCTCCCCAACCCCAGGTCTGCGGCACGCCTTACTGCACCTTTTGTTGAACCAAGACGGAAGAGGGGGAGGCATGGTAGTCACTTCCTCCGATCGCCGTATTCCGCTTGCCCAGTTCACAAGAACGCCCATTTGCTATCGTAGCCCAGGGTTGCAAGACACACCACAGAGTAGCTGGGCGCTTGGAGTACCGGGCTGTTCGCTGCTACGCTGGTAGCGTGCCTGCCATCTCGGGAGAGGTTTCATACCCTGATTTGCTCCGGACTCAGAGGGATTGTTGTTGAGGGGTTCCAACCCAGCCTGCTGAATTGAGGGGGTTAAATCAGCCACAGTTGAGGGGCTTGGGGGCCGAACTAGGGGGAATCTGGGCGCTGGTTACAAGAATGCTTAGTTTCAGCAAAGTTACAGTCGTCAGCCATAGTAGTCATAGAAAATGCAGGAGATACAGATAAGGTTATGAACAATTGGAATGGTAGTACATGGGATACAACAGCTTACAGTCGTTGTTAGTACAGTACATTGCAGGAACGTAGTGAGAATTATTGGCAAGGTGGAGAGTGCCATGATGTGAGCGACAGTGTTTCTAGTTTGTGTGACATTGGGGGTGGCACGATATAGTATTAAGTTCGTTTGGGGTTTTGGATGTCTTGAGAGAATAGCCAGGTTTTGAGTCCCTTGCAAAAGGACCAATAGGAGTCATTTTATTTTGAATGATTTGCTGTTTTTTATGTTGCAGGCATTGTCTGCAAAGAAGGAGTTGCAGTAGTCAATCCTTGATAGTATGAGGGCTCTGGCAAAGGTTGTGTCGCTGTCGGTAGACAGGAAAGGTTTGCAGGCATTGAACAGTTTTGCAGTATTGCTGCTGCTGATGCTATAGAGTTAACATGTCTGGTTAACGATACAGTGGAGTCTAGATATACTTTTAGGGTCTTTACCTCTTTGGAGACGATGATTGAGTTCCCGTCGATGGAAGTGGATTTGTATGCAGTATTGAGTGAGTTTAGCCCAGATTGAGTGCCAATGAGGAGTAAATCTGTTTTTCCGTCATTAAGGCATAGGCCGTGTTGTGCCATCCAGGCCTGGATGGTTAGGTATAGTTTGCTAAGAGCATTGGAGTCTAGTTCTAGTGTCCGGATATGGGTAGGAGGATTTGGGTGTCATCAGCATTGTTTGCATAGGTGACACCCAGGGCATTCAGGAGGTCAAAAAGTGGTTTAGTGAAGATATTGTACAAGGACGGTGAAACGCACGAGCCATGTGGCACTCTGCATGTGACTGGAGAAGGTGGGGCTGCCGCTGAGGAAGAGAATACTCTCATTGTGCAGTTAGAGAGGAAGGACTCTTATCCAAGTAGTGGCTTCGGGCGAGAAGTAGGCAGCTGAGGAGAGGTGTTGCCAGAAGATATTCTGATTGACTAGATCAAAGGCTGCTGAGAGGTCCAGGATGAGGAGGATGGCTATATTGACTTGGTCTTTGATTTCGTCGATTTGGATAATTAAGTCTAATAGGGCTATTTCCGTGCCATGTCCGGGGCGGAAGTCTGATTGTCGGATACCAAGGAGATTCTGGGTTTCGAGGTGGCTCTGAATTTGCAGGTAGGCTGCTCTATCAAGTATTTTGAGGAGGAATGGTTGTGATGTTGCGGTAGTTGGTGGAGATGTTGGCGTCTAAGGTGGGTTGTTTTGAGGGAGGGGAGTACCCAGGCTTCTTTTAGATTCTCAGGGACGATGCCAGTTGAAAAGGAGTTTGTGGGGTGGGACCACATGAGACTTGTGGGACATCTCATGCAAAGCCAACAAAACCAGGTACTCTACCAGATCCAGCAGTGGCGGAATCCAAAGAGCCCAATCCCAAGATTCAACCTCCCTATACGCCGGCTATGTTTATGGTATCAGAAGGAGTCCAAACGCTGTTGCCTGGTACAGAGAAGTCTACTGCTTATGGCACTCTCCAGGGCCACGAGACTACCATTCCCAGCAGACACCATGGGACTGCTACGGCGATGTTACAGCGCAAGAAAGTCAGATCAAAAACAAACGCAGTTTTGTTACAAACGGGGCTCACCTTATGCCCGAAACACTTTGTTCAGAGATGGTTCATACAGAACCAGGGATAGAGAAGGTGGCGGGAGGAACAACGCACACGGGTTGAAAGTTACGAGCAGAAGCAGGGACCTGGAGGGAGGAGGGAGAACCACTGCGGCCAGGTGGGAGGCAAAGGGCGGTTCCTCAAACAGAGACCCCAGAATCAAATTATTGCTTGGGCGGAGCAGAGGGTGTTTTTAAAACGCACGTCAAGTAGCTCAGAGGAGCTCTCTGTTCTGGCCAGCAGGACCTGCCCAGAGACAGAGACAACGAAGACTGGAGTGAATCCACAGGGAGCTTCCATTGGGCTTACTATGAAGCTGAAACAAGGGAGTCCTTACTCCCGACCCGTCAGCGGAGGCCCACCAAGAGCCGAGTGCCCTTAACCAGGTGCTTTTGGTTGAGCGAAGATGCACGCCGAGCTGATCCTCTTAAGCCTGGCGCACCTAACCAGAAGAGGCGCACATGTTTTGAGATTTTCCCCAAGAGTAAGAAGGATATTTCTCCCAAATTGCAACCCAAGACAAACTCCTGGTATTTTGGGAAGAGCATTATTGTGGACACTGAAGGAAACCTAGACGAGCTGGGACAGATTTTTCAACAGTTTCATTCTTAGTCATTATTGTTTGCATTCACAAATATATTGCCCTGAAGAAAGGTAATTTTTGTTAAACCATTGTCTGCCTCCCTCCCGCTGATTGACAGAGTTATTCGTGAGTGTTGAGATGAAGGGGGCGAGCGCGTCGGTGCAGTCTTTTATGAGTGTGGCTGGGCAAATGTCTCCTTGGCCTTTGGACAGTTTCAGACCTTTAATGATCTTGGCGGTTTCGGGAGGTGTGATCGGGGAGAATTTTAATCGGGGTGGCGTAGGGGTGATGGGACACTGATTTGAGGGTTGGTCTATGGGCTGGTCGAGTAGCAGGAGTTTATTTAATTTTGCAGTAATTTTGGTTTGTAGGAGAGAGATTTTGTTGAGGAGCGCACTTTGGATGTTCTTGCTCGAATTGAGATTTTTGATGGCATTGGTGGATGGGGAGCTGGTGCTTCAAGCTCATGTAGGATAGTGAAGAGCTCTCTTGTGCCTGAGCTAACTTCTTCTGCTCTCCTATTGTAGGTGTTGCTTTATGTTTGAAGGATAGCTTGTTTGTACTTCTAGAGAGGTGATTTTACTCAGGCAGTCTCTGCTGCTCGTTTGGTGGAGCGTAGGGTTTTTAGAGTGGGGGTTTACCATGTATTGAGGTGGACGGTTGGTTTGGGCTTCCGTAGGCTTAGAAGTGCTATTTTGTTGATAGCTTAGAGGAGGGTTTGGTTGTAGCATTCGACCATGGTATTGGGGACTGTGTGCTCTTGTGTGTGATCTGTTAGTGGAAGTAGTAGAGGGAGTATGTTGGCTGGTGATAAGCTCTGTGAGTTTCTCGAGAGGGAGGCCGGAGTAAGAAGGTGATGGAGGCAAGTAGGTGTAGTTTAAGCCGAGCTTTGAAGCCTCAATTGTGCTGGCTTTGATTGTGATGGGCAGCGTTTTACAGTGTAGCTGGGTGAGTATGGAGAAAGAGAGGAAGTGAGAGGAGGCATGGGGTGGGGGGCGTCATTCGACAGTGAGGTTGAGCGCCGAGGGATCGAGATGGTGAGTAAAGTTATACAACCATACATGTTCTGAGTAAGACCATTGATAGCTTTGTAGACTAGGAGAAGGAACTTCAAAAGGGATTGGTTGTGCATGGAGAGCCAGTCAGCATGTTGTCGGTAGGTAGCAGTGGTGGAGAATGTGTATAGGTTGTAGAGCGTGCAGGTACACTTGAGCAGTAGTCCAGTTTGCTGACCAGGAGGGAGGAGGATAAATTGAGTGGTTAGCAAGAAATTGACACATTTTCCAAATGTTGGGCAGGTAAATACGAGCAGCAGAGAAAGTGGTAGTTATAGAACACAATTGACTTGCATTTTGGGTCGTATTGCCCCCTTTAACAAGAAAACAATCAGGGACGACATCTAGTGTAACACCTGGTTTAAATCCAGTCTCAGAAGCTTCAAAAGGGAAAAGAGACAGGCTGAACTCAGATGGCAGAAAACCAAGGCAAAGGCACTTAAAATTGCATGGAAACACTGTGAAAAGTCATAAAAGCTAGCCATCTATGAAGCTAAGAGAGACTATCTCAATGATCAGATAAGTAGTGCTGGAAACAGCTAAAAGAAATCTCTGAAATATTACAGATTTTGGAAAAACCTAGGTCACAGGTACAGCTCTTTAGGCCTTACTTGTGTATGAGCACGATATAAATAAAATATCATATATCATTTGATCTAGACTGTACTGTGACTCAACAAGCTTTTGCTGACAAAATCACTGAACCCTGGTTAAAAATAAAAGATTTAAAGGCAGTTCCTCGCACTAATGTGGGTGACGTTCCTATCGACTCACTATGTCACAGTCAAGATTCACAGCTAAACCTCAACTCATCGATTTTTACATTTAGGCCCATAATGCTGGCCAAAATGGAAAGAACCTTGGACGAAATGCATCCTGTTTTGGAGAGGTCATACCCTGTGCAGAGTCCCTCTGGTTTGTAAGGAACTCATGGTGGCAACAGTAAAGATGGACACAAGTGATCACAGTTCAGGGGTGTTTATTCAACTGTATATACGGGTTGGATAAATGCCTAATCTAAACCTAAATCTAAGATATGAGCAATCTACTACCATCAAATAATAATAAGGCAGTCCTAGTAGCGTCTTGTCAAATAAAAGGGCCTATTCTAATAAAACCGATTGCCAATCCTTAAGATAAATACAAACAAAGGGTGTGGGATAATGTTCATAAGAAAGAAACAAGTGTTCACAAATAAAGTCAGAATGTGGTATCCGGGGCCTACCTTCCCCACGTTTTGAGCACAGGACAAGGCAGGACTCCAGAGCGCAACACATGCTCTAGCTTTCCCAGCACGAGACTACTGTTCTGCTCTCGGGTATCAGGATCGTCAGTGGTTAAGTCTCTTTTCTACAGAACGTCTCTTGCCTCTGAAGACCTGATGTATTCCAAAAATAATAAACAAAAAGTTATTTTCTGTTTTTATTTTTCAACTTTGGCCAATCGCACAATTTCTTCTTCTTTGTTAGATGCAGGATTCACTTCCCTTAGCTTCACGATCATCTGCCGGCCAAAGACTTTCGACTGTACAGAGGATTTTACTAGACTCCTGTATGACCCCTTTGACCCTTTGCTCGTCTTTCCCAAGACCTTCTGGTAATGGTACTTTCAACAATAGGGTAATTGCCCGGAGTTTCCCTAGTGAGCACCCACGTGGTGCCGAACTCCTCTAAAGCTGGCTTTCCCCTTTCATATCAACAGTTCTTTGTACTTTCTTCAATTAGCCACGTGCTACTTTTGTTTAACACAGTTCAGTTACTTATCTGCTCTCCTCTCGAATCACTGGCTGTGATGAACTGATTGGCTTTGCTTGTCTCTGGAGTCCAGTTCGGTACCACGGTGGCAAGTGTCTCTCCCCGGCTGTTACACTTCGCCGTTTGCTCTCTGCACCTCGGGGCTCCCCCATACATCAGGGCAGGCAGACTCATCCTAAGAAGAATGCACACAGATTAATTGCCCTCCATCATGGTGTGCAGCGTTTTACCGCTCCGTTCTACACCCTGTGGAAGCTGCCGTGGAGAACGAGTTAATACGCACTACAGTTCCCATGAAGCTCTGTGTCACGTGAGCTACTCCACCAATCACGCAACACTGACTCGTTTCTGGGTTACATCCGCTACCGTCCTTTCAGTCATAAAAGCAGCCGTGAGTCTTCGAACGCTGCTTCTGTTTAAAGTTGCAAACCCGGCTCCCCGAAGTTTCGTCTTCGCGCCTAATTGTTTGTCTTCATGAGTATCAAACTTTTGCCTGTTTCACGGATTCCTTTTGCCTTTTGTCTTGTTTGAGTAATTGCCAGCTCGTGTACCAGAACCCATTTGCCTGCTTGGTTATCAGCGGAGGAGGTCCCCGTGTACCGTTGACATCTGCTGCAACACACTCTGGCTATTGTTCGCTGTTTTACGAGTCCTTCCATGGAGGTTTTTACAGGCCTGGCTCGGAAAGGGCAAAACACAAGCTTCTTCATAGGCATTTGCAGTGGCTTTTCCATTCAGGGGCACCCGATCTAGGCGCAGTTGTCAGCCCACACGGTCCACCCATTACAGGTCACGCAACTGGTAACCTTCCTTGACTGCTAATCTTGGACACCAGTCCACTGTTTCTCCTCAGCAGCGAGATTTGCCTTGGCCACATGTGTCACACTCTACTGACACTGTTTTGTGGCTTGTTTAACCACAATGGCACTTTCATGGCTATGACCAATGTTGGATTTCTCATATCCTGCATTCACCTCTGGGTGCTCTCTTGGCTTTGCTTGCACTTGTTTCAGTTAATGCAGTTCATTATTTCACAACCCTTCTTTCACTCCTTTCAAGATGCCAGAGGGTTTTCAATTAATTTGGAATTCAAAATGCCTTGCTTTCATATAGTTCGGTATTCAAAATGTCTTGTTTACACTTCATTTCTATCGCTACCTGCAGGCCTGCTGTTCCCCCTTTCTGGTTTCACTCACCGAGCGGTCTTACGGCTTAGCGCGAGTCCTTCTGCCACCACAGATTCCTGTTTCTCCGTGCGGTCCCTTGCGTCTTCTCCCTGTGGTCTTCTTCTGGCTCGCGCACACCCAGCAGTGCTTCCTTTGCGAAGTTGGATACACCCGACCTCATCTCTTGGTCCTGCCGGTTTCTGTCTCATGGCTTGCCACTGGCCTCCAGCTTCTTGTCTCTGCTTCCTGCTGCATACACTCTGCACTGCTTCACGGGTCTCCAGCTCTCCTCCTGCCACCACAGAGAGGTCTCCCTGCACACAGCTGACTGCTCCCGCAGTTGACACCATTTGTTTTCGGGCTTCCAGCTTTTAAAGCTGCTGCCTCCATTTCCATTACAAAAAGGACTAGACCGCTCACCAGCAAAGCGGTAGTTATGCTTTTCTCTTGTTGTCCTCCTCCTCTTCCCAGTACTTGGTTGGGGCTGATAATTGTTTGCTTACACAAAATGAGGATGTGTTGGTCTAGTTGTCCTCTTCTTCATCCCAGTACCATATTGATGCAGTTTGGGGAATACTTTAGGGGAATTACAGGGAGAGGGCTGACCAAAGCCTATAAAGACTTGAGGGATGGAGGGTTTATTGTGAACAGGAAATGTGAGATTCCTTGTCTCACCAAAGGACGCCCTCTCGCCACTCCCCAAGTCTCCTCCACCCAGGTGATCCTCCCTCGCATATCCGCACCCAGGGTCAGGATCCAAAAGTGATGGTCTTTCCCTGGCCACCTGAGCAGAGGATACCGGGGGAAAAGAAACAAGGACGTCCTCGGGTTCCTCACATTGTATGAATGTAGAGGAGGATAATTTAGAGACAGAGGTACCTTCAACAAATCTGAGTGTGTCTCCTTGGTTGTTTGCTCCTTCAATCTCTGGTGGCGATGATGGGATATCTCTTGGAGATATTTCACGTGATTATTCAACATCAGATGAGAAACCTTCAGTGGGGGGTGAGTCCGACCTGAATTTGAGTGGTAGTGCCATCTCTGAGCTAAACTTTGTCCTCCAAGCATTTTTTGGGCTCTATGACAAGATCAATACAGAGGTGAGATTACACTCCACTACCTTAATTGCAATTAAAGAAAGGCTGATTGGGTTGGATAGATTAGAGACAACCTTGAAGGGTCATTTAGTTTGAGCGATTAGGAAATAGAACAAGCAATGGTATTATAGTCCTAAACTCTCAAACTCAGACTGAGTCCAATGTGTTGCCCCTGAAAGACATTGATTCAGCAAACTCTGTTGTAAAAGTTCCTCAAAGAAAAACTAAGAATCATCCTAAGGGGTGCTTGAACAGGCATAGGGGCTCACAAAAATTATTACAGAAGATCCTTCAAGCAGCCAGTTTGAGGGAACAAAACTTGGGTGGCTAACCCCACGATGTAGGAGAAAAAACACTGTTGCAATGTCTCTGAGGGAGGAGGAAATTCTTAGTGTCGACTTGTTGGAACCCACAACTGAGCAGGAGAGAATTGAATCACCAGATTCGAGGGGATTGGGTCCTCCGACGTATTCCATATCTATGACATGTAATCACCACAGCTGTGCTGCTTGGGAAACTTTTTTCGGCGTTTGCGTCCTGCGTCGATGACGTCGATGCGCCGTCGTCGAGGACCTCCTCCGACGTCCGACGTCATCCGATGTGATAAGTAGGACGCACAACGCCCGTAGCCTCAGTTCCGTTTTTTCCGCGAACGTGTTGCTTCGTGATTCTCGGTTCACGCCTCGACTCTTTAGAGTTCTGTTCTTCTCGGTTCTTCGAACCTGTTCGTTTTGTGAAAATCCTTCGTGTGAAGATGTCTTCTACTTCGTCTTCGACCCCGCGTCCGGGTTTCAAGAAGTGCGGGCAGTGTGGGTCCAAGATGTCGGTGACGGACTCGCACAACGCCTGCCTCTGGTGCCTCGGGGAGGCCCACGACACGACCCCGAGGCCCACGACACGGATGACTGTATCGACTGCCAGTCGCTCACATCCAAAGCCTTACGCGAACGTAAGAAGAAGTTGTCGGTAGGTCGGGTGTCCAAGCTCAGGAAGTCGAAGTCTGCGGGGCTTTCGACGGATGATTCGAGGGGTGACTCTCCGCGTCATCGTCGGAAGTCTCGTGGGTCTCCTTCTAGGAGTCGGTCTCGACACTCCTCAGCCTCTTCGAGGCATTCTCGGAAGCGCCGACACCGGTCGTCTTCCAGGTCCTCTTCGGAGGACTCTGCCCGGCACGTCGCTTACCCCACCAGCCGTGCGACGCCGGAGGAATGGGCTTCCTTCGGGAAGAAAATGCTGGCGATTCTTGAGTCGCAGGGTACTATGCCGTCCGCGAGCCCGAGTGGGGTCGGTCGTGAGAGGTCGAGAGACACCGCTCGCAAGAGTGGTCGGCACGAGTCACGGGAGAGGTCCCGTTCGGACAAGGAGACTCGTTCTCGACGTACCCGTTCCAGGTCCCGGTCCTCGACGCGTTCGAGACCGCATGCACCTGTGAGGTCTTCGAGGAAGACATCGACGTCTGAGGCGTCGAGGGCGTCGACAGGCTTTCTCGAGGCTCCGGCTCTGAGGAAGTCGTCGAAGCCGTCGACGCTCAGGTCGTCGAGGGACACGCTCGGGGCTCCGGCTTCGAGGGCTGTGTCGACGCCGCCGTTGCTGGAGGCGCTGCATCTGACGTCGACGCCGATTTCCTCGACGCCGATCCTCTCGGCACCGATGCCGGTTCTCTCGACGCCGGCGCCGATTCGCTCGATGCCATCGACGCCTTCGTGTCGGAGGTACCCCGTGGCACGGGAGAACCCCCTAGGAAGGCTCTGGTTAAGAGCAAGCACTCTCGGGTGCCTTCTTTTCGCCACGTGGACTATATTTCAGAGGCGGATGAGGATTCTGATGCCCTGGTTCCTAGTCAGGTTCCAGATGAAATTGTCTCGGGCCATAGTCAGTTTGACGATTTGAGACAGTCACTGCATGAGCCAGTGGAGTGGACACCTCTCTGGAGGTGGAGTTTTGTAGGCCTGAGCCTGGCTCTCATGCCGATTCCTCGTACCGGCACCTTATGGCTAGGGTTTCTGAGTACTTGGGATGGTCTGCTCCCCCAGGGGAGTTTGTGCAGGATGATCTGACGGACATCCTTGATGTTGGTCCCCCAACTGATCCGGTACTGCCGTTCCATATGGCTTTACAGAGAAGGGTGGCGGCGGCTTGGACTGCTCCGGAGAGTCTCCCGGCGGTGGGCAGATCCTTGTCGCGAAAATACCGTCCAGCCAGTAGCGACCCCTGCTACTTGACCAGGCACCCTACTCCGGAGAGTTTGGTGGTGCAGGCGGCCACGGCCCCGGCAAAGCAGGCGTCGTACCCTACCATCCCTCCTGATAGGGACGACAAACGTTTTGATGGCTGGGCGAAGAAAGTGTTTTCTTCTGGTGGTATGGCGGCCAACTCCATTTGTGCCTTGTCTCGTTTCACACACACTCTGTGGAACTGTGTTGCGTTAGCGGCTGAACATATTCCCGAAGGGGACGAACGGGATGGTTTCCTTGCTATAGTCCAGGATGGTAAGGATGCCATGTGTGAGTCCGTTCAGTCGGGTTTGGACTTACCTGAATGCGTCAGTAGGTCCATGGCGGCGAGCACCGTGATACGCAGGTTTGCGTGGTTGCGGAAGTCGGGGTTTGCTCCTGATGTGCTCCTGATGTGCAGTCTCGGCTCCTCAACATGCCCTTTGACGGTGAACACTTTTTTGGCAGCAAGGCTGACGAGAGCCTTGAGAGGTTGCAGACCTCGAAAGCTGCAGCGAAGTCGTTGGGCGCTGCAGTTCGCCAACCTCCGCCTTTTCGTCCTAGGGGACAGCAGTGGAGGGGTGGTTCCTTTCGCTATTACTCGTCCTTCAGTAAAGCGACAGGAGCTAGCAGTCAAAGAGGCCAACGCAGGGGTACCAGAGGTGGACGACAGGGTACCCGTGGTGCCAAGGCCGCTCGGGCAGTTGCCTCTTTGCCCTCAGGTAACGCCGCGGCCGCTCCCACTCAGTCATGAGGCCATGTCCCATGGTTCGCCGGTTGGGGGAAGGCTGGCGCAGCATCTTGTAGAGTGGCAAGCCATTACTTCAGATGTGTGGGTTCTGGAGATCATAACCCACGGCTACCGTCTTCCCTTTCGGCACAGGCCTCGCGACAATCCACCGGGGAACCTCTCTTTGCAGAGTCCGGATCAGCACCTTGCGCAGGAAATTCAAGCCCTGCTGGAGAAAGGCGCCATAGAACTGGTGCCTGTAGCGGAGAGGAACATGGGATGGTATTCCCCTTATTTTTTTATTTCGAAGAAAGACGGGGGATTGAGACCCATCATGGACTTGCGCGGTTTGAACAAACTCCTCAGGAAGGACAAGTTCAAGAGGGTTACTCTCTCTCAAGTCCTCCAGGCCCTTCAGCTTCAGGACTGGTTGGTGTCACTCGACCTCAAGGATGCTTACTTCCATGTGCCGATCCATCCCAAGCACAAGAAGTACCTGAGGTTCGCGGTTGGCGACTCGCACTTTCAGTTTCGGGTCCTGCCGTTCGGATTGACCTCCGCCCGAGGGTTTTCACCAAGCTCATGGTGGTGGTGGCAGCGCATCTCAGGCAAGCGGGGATTCACATCTACCCCTACCTGGACGATTGGTTGATCAGGGGGAGCTCTCCCGAGCAAGTCCTGGATCATCTGTCCGTCACCTGCCACTCCCTTCACAGGCTGGGCTTCTCCCTCAATTTAAAGAAGTCCCATTTGACGCCAACACAGCGGCTCCAGTACATCGGAGCAGTGCTCCACACTTCCCTGGGGCAGTGTTTTCCTCCCCAGGTGAGGGCTCTTCACATTCAGCAGATGGTGCACAAGTTTCAGCATGCCCAGACGCTCCCAGCGTTCGAGTTCTTGAGGCTGCTTGGCCTCATGGCATCCTGCATTCTTCTGGTGCCAGAGGCTCGCCTGCGGATGAGATCTTTGCAGTGGGCGCTCAAGACGCAATGGTCGCAGTCCTCCGGCAGGATGTCGGACCCGGTTCAGGTGCCGCCCTCGGTCGCCCGGGACCTTCTGTGGTGGGCCGTCGAAGGCAACTTGATGAAGGGGGCTCCTTTTTGGCTTCCCTGGCCGGAGGTGACGATCGTGACGGATGCATCCCTCATGGGTTGGGGAGCTCATGCCAACGGGCTGACAGTCAGCGGTCGTTGGTCTCCGTCGGAGTCCAGACTGCATATCAATCTTTTGGAGCTGAGGGCCGTCAGGCTAGCCCTGAAGGCTTTTCTGCCGACTGTGCGAGGAAAGAGTGTCCTGATCCTGACGGACAACACAGTGGCCATCCACTACCTCAACAAAAAGGGGGGGCAGGGTCACTTCCTCTGTGCAGGGAGGCGATGCAGCTCAAGTTCTGGGCCATCCAGCAGGAAGTTTCGATCTCGGCAGTTCATCTGGCCGGAGACGAAAACGTGACGGCGGACGCTCTGAGCAGGCAGAGCACGATCTCTCACGAGTGGGAGTTGGCTCAGGAGATTCTCCTGGAGATCTTCGCCCTTTGGGGGACCCCTCAAGTGGATCTCTTCGCCTCCAGTGTCAACTGGAAGTGCGAAAGGTTTTGCTCGCGGGAATTTCCTCCAAAAGGAGCCTTGGGAGACGCGTTCGTGGTGGAGTGGTCGTTCCCGCTGCTGTACGCGTTTCCTCCAGTCCCCGTCATCCCGCAAGTGCTGCGGAGGTTACGGAAGTTCGGTTCCCGGATGATCCTCATTGCTCCGGCGTGGGCTCGGAGGACGTGGTACCCGGACCTTCTCGACTTGTCCATCTGCCCTCCGCGTCGTCTTCCCTACCGAGACGATCTGCTCTCACGGGAGGGGGGCCAGGTTCTCCATCCAGAGGTCAGATCCCTCAACCTTCACGCTTGGCTTCTGAAAGGTTGAGGTATATGGATTGGGACCTCCCTGAAGACGTGATGGAGGTGTTGCTTTCGGCCCGAAGGCCAGCAACAAAGTCTCTGTACCGGTGCCGTTGACGTAAGTTCTGCGACTGGTGCCGAGTTCAGAATGTGGATCCTTTTGCATGTGACATCCCCATGGTTCTGTCCTTTTTACTTTCTTTGGCCCACAGGGGCTTGCAAGTGGGTACCATTAAAGGTTACCTGGCGGCGCTGTCCATCTTTAAGCGCTCGTCTGAAGAGTGTTCTTACTTTAAAATCCCTTTAATTTCACAGTTTCTGAACGGGCTCACTAATGTGTTCCCTCCGTCACCTTTCCTGGTGCCCGGTTGGGATTTAAACCTTGTTCTTAAGTTTCTTATGGGTGCTCCGTTTGAGCCTTTACATTCTTGCCCTTTGAGGCTGTTAACTCTGAAAACTGTGTTTTTAGTTGCGGTTACTTCCGCTCGCAGAGTGAGTGAGTTACAGGCACTTTCAGTTAAGCCACCCTTCACTGTATTTCACAAGGACAGGGTTGTCCTTAGAGTTCGTCCTTCTTTCCTTCCGAAGGTAGTGACGGAATTTCATTTGGCCCAGAAGGTTGTTCTTCCGGCATTCTATCCTCCTCCGCATCCTGGTAAGGAAGAGGAGAGGCTCCATAGGCTTGATCCTAGGAGAGCTTTAAGCTTTTATGTTTCACGCATGTCCCGGGTCAGAGTGGACGATCAACTCTTTATTGGTTACGCTGGAAAGCGTTTAGGGCAAGCTGTGACGAAACAGACTTTGTCTCGCTGGATTATTTTGGCCATCTCGGAGTGCTACCGCTTGGCGGGTAAGGACCCACCGGCTGGCTTGCGGGCCCATTCTACCAGGGGTATGGCTGCATCTACTGCCCTGCAGAGGGGTGGTCCTATTCTCAACATCTGTGATGCAGCCACCTGGGCTTCAGTACATACATTTGTACGTCACTATTCCCTTGATTCCATCCGAGCACAGGATCTGGCCTTTGGCAAGGCGGTCCTTTGCTCTGCTATTTGATTGGCTATTCTAAATTTTGATTCTAAATTATTTCCCTCCTCCTTGCTCTGGTACTGCTTTGGGAGTCTGCCATAGATATGGAATACGTCGGAGGACCCAATCCCCTCGAAGAACAAGTTACTTTCTTACCTGGTAACGTTCTTTCGATGGGATGGTCCGACGACGTATTCCATATCGCTCCCGCCCTGCCTTCCCCGCTGCAGAATTTCTTTTGCGATTGCAGCTTACGTTCCGCAAGGCTTTGTGTCTGACTGGCAGTTGACTAATGTCACACGTTCTGGGGGAAAAAACTACAACTGAGGCTACGGGCGTCGTGCGTCCTACTTATCACATAGGATGACGTCGGACGTCGGAGGAGGTCCTCGACGACGGCGCATCGACGTCATCGACGCAGGACGCAGACGCCGAAAAAGGTTTCCGAAGCAGCACAGCTGTGGTGATTACATGTCATAGATATGAAATACGTCGTCGGACCATCCCATCGAAAGAACGTTACCAGGTAAGAAAGTAACTTGTTCTACTGGTGCAGTGGGAAGTAGATTGAGAAAATAGAAGTGTGGACAGCGGAAAAGCAAAAATAAAAACCGGAAGAAGAAAACCACAGAAGGGTTGGATATTAGACAATTTTTATGTCATGTAAGATTGCAAGAAGGCTCTATCTTGTCCGGATCGTTACAGCTACTAGAGGTGGACAGTTCTCCACCTTTGCCCCCCTCAGGGTGCTCAACTCGGGACATTGGTCTTGATCCAATAGCAGAAGTTTAACGATTAATTGCTGTAAACTCCCTGGAAACCGGGATGATTAGAAAAGGGTGGTGGGGAAGTCGGAGGGGTCGGGGCTTCTTTCAAACAAGTGTTCTAGATCCTAGAAGAAATGGGGAGACATAAGTGGTTTGATCAAGGCCAGGGGCCCTACTGATAGAGGCCCTTTATGTGTTAAAACTTCCGCAATTTTTGATGAAATTGAAAATCCATTGAACAGAGGAAGACTTTGATCTATTTTTAAGAGTGTCACTACATTGTCATGGCTGTCCTCCAAATTAACAAACCACAAGAGGTGTTAGCTGGAAGGTTTAGATTTAATCTTAACCTTTGGCATTACTCTGGGAAACCCTGCAGACCACCGTTCTTCGCGTGGCAAGCCATTACTGAAGGGAACAAACCTATAGGATTTTGATTACGTGCCAGCTAGCCCGCAGCCTTAGAGTGCTGAACAGACCAACAAACATAGAACATAAAGATAGCAGTAGATGGTCATGGGTAAACCTTCGAAGATAGGATGAAAGGAGGAGAGGAGACCTAATTTCCTCATCCATCAAACAAATAGGGTTTTGGTGCTTTTCTGAATTGGGCAAGCGAAGGAAGCTGCCTGATGGAGATGGGTAGATCATTCCAAACCCCTGGGCCCGAGGCACTGAATCGGAAGTCCCCAAACCTCTTGAGCTTAAAGCGTGATTGCAGGAGTAGATTCTTGCTATTTGACCTCAGAGTTCGCCTAACAGGTAATCTTCTGATCCGTGATTCGAGGTAACTAGGAGCAGTACCTGCAAGACATTTGTATACCAAGCAGGATGCTTGGAAAAGGATCCTTTACTGGAGCGGCAGCCAATGTAGTTTCCTCCGGGCATCGGAGACATGGGGGCTGATTCATGGAATTTGTGTGCCGAAAAACGGGGATTTGTATGCCATTCTGCCCGCAAATCCCCATTTGTTAAACAGGGAATTGCGGGCAGAATGGCGCACAAATCCCCGTTTTATTCGGCACACAAATTCCATGAATCAGCCCCTTAGTCTCTTCGTCCGATGCCACACACCACTCTTTAACAGCCCCGTTTTGGATAACTTGCAATTTTGTTACATTTCCCTGTGTCGTACCAACCAGGAGCCCATTGCAGTAATCAAGCCTAGAATTAGTCGCTGTGGCTATAAGAGCCCTGTTTTCTTCTGACAAATATGGCTGAATCTGCCACAGCAACAGAGTCATATAAGTACAGTTAGATGTTAAATAAGAAACATGTTTCTTGAAGTTGAGATAACAATCAAAAACCACCCCCCAAGGTTTTTACCTTGCTGGAAACCTGAATACTGGCACCACCAATCAAAAAAGACTCTTACTAATGACAATTATGATCTCAGTTTTCTTATCCTTTAATGCCATGGAATTATTTCCCATCCAGGCTTTAATGACATCAAAGACCCCACTGGTCAACCGTGAATCTGCCTTGTAGTAGCCCGACCTTTCCAGGAGGATCTGGGTGTCATCAGCATAATTTGCATATTTGACATCCATCCAATCCAAAAGATCAAAAAGAGGCTTAGAATAAATGCTGTACAGCAGCGCAGACATGCTGGAAGCTTGTGGAACGCTACAGCAAAGGGGGACCTATTGAGATTTAAAGTCTCTCTTGGCTACTTTAGTTCTCCTTGGTCCCAGAAAAGATCTGAACCAGTCAGCTGCTGACATGGAGCAATTACCGGCCTCGATTAACCTGTCCGCGAGCCTATCATGATCAACCAGATCAAAGGCGGCGGACAGGTCCAACAGCAATAACATAGGCAGGCTACCCCGATCAACATCCCTTCGGCACGAGACCACAAGCATCCCCAGACATGTTTTGGCCTTGTTGGACCTCATCAGTGAGGACTAGTTTGGGTCTCTAGGCCCAGTAGGCACGGGAACAACATTGGGGAAATGGATAGGGCCTGGCTGTGGCAAATGTTAGTTATTTTGGGGATTACTGGGGGGCTCCTAAACATGAATAAACTGTTTTACAGTAACAATAAGATCTGTGGGCGTTTAAACGTAGAAGGTGCCCTAACGAGAGACATTCCCATTGGTTAGGGGTTAAGGAAAGAATGTGTCCTTGCCCCCATTCTTTTTAACGTATATGTCTGACCTACCTACAGTATTGAAGTCGGCCTCCGCCTACCCTCCTCGGCTGGGTTCCCTGGAGGTTGGATGGTTAATATATGCGGACGATATTCTTCTTTTTGATTTGACCCTGGTCGGCCTGCAAAGGGCTTTGGGTGCTGTAGGTCATTTTGTGAAGGTAAATGTGAGCTGTAAATCCGGATAAGTCAGGGATTCTGATTTTCAACAAAAAGAGTAGATTTAAGAACTACTATTGGAACAGAACAAATGAAAGAATTCCTGAGGTTTGTAGTCTTGGTTATTTGGGATTTACTTTTGTTACCAGAGTCCATTAACATCTGTGAAACAAAAGGTAGCGATTAAACCAGAAGCAAATGCTATTAAAAAAAATGAAAATTATCCATGCAAAATGTTGCCAATTTTCTTTGATTCCTTTACTTCATTTTTATAACTTGAAAGTGATCCCCAAGATTATGCATGGATTAGAATTGTTACCTTTGTCCATGAGGGAATGGTTAAAAATATTTGAAGGCCGTTTATGGTGTTGGGGTCTCACTAAATCTGTCCCTCTTCCCGTCATTTGGAGGGAACCTGGTTTACTCTCTGGGTGGTGCACTTGCAAGTATAATAAGTTAGCTTATATTATACAATCAAGATGGACCATGGGCGCACCCTATTCAATGAACTTTGGAAGGTTTACAGGAGGGTACCTCGGTCTTTAAAGGAAATTGAAACAATGGGACAAGACCGAAACATGGGATACGATTTGTAGATTTAAACTTTTATGAAGAATTTACAACTACCTCGATGGGCCTTAGGAAGCCCCTACCTTACGTGTTGAAATCCCCTTCGAAAAAGTTCAGAAAGTCATTTTTGAGATTCGGGATCAATTGTATGCTAAAAATGGAAGTGCTGGGTCCCAGGATAGGTCTCGTGCGTGAAAAAAAGGTCTGTAGATAACGTAAACTACAGGAAAAAGAAACCCTCAGGCGTTTGGTCCTGGACTGTGTGTCATTGAATGGCCTTCATGTAAAACGTTTAGGGGAGGTTTGTGCATTCAACTTGTTTAGTTTTTAACCCTTTAACTGCCATGGGTTTTCCCCCTCCCCAGAGCCAAGGCCCTATTTGGTGCTTTTGGTATGTCGCCAATCAATGGCTTGTAACTTTTTTGTTACATGAGGTATCTCGGCCAAATTTGGCCTCTTTTATTTCCACATGGAGGAGGTCGTAACGCCACACAGGAATCCTAGGTTGCTGTAGGGGGATCAGAGAAAATAACCAAAAAGGGCAAAAATCTTGGGTGTTTTCAAACAATGCCAATAAAATGATGTATAAAGAAGCCTATGTTTTTTTTCCTTGTAAGAGCTAGGAACCAATGGTTTGCTGTGCTGAATTCCCCAATTTCCTGGCTTTCAAGAACAGGTTGAGTGGAAACAAAAACAAATTATTTTGATGTGGTTATCAACCGTTTTGTGAGAGGTAGGCGATTTTGGCAATTTTTGCCAATTGGATATGCGTGGACGGAATGGAAGAAAAGGGTAGGAAAGCCAAATTGGAGGACAGAAAGCCATACATTTCTGAAAAGTAGACAAAATTCCAATTTTAGGAAGGGGTGATTTGCGCAGGTCAGGCAACAATCAGATCCACGATCACCTTGGTGGGGAGGGCAGGAGCCCCCATCCCGCCAGCAGAAGCCTCAGCAGCCTGCCTTCAGCGACCAGCATACCCACAGGGCCACCTGTGCAGGGTTGCACACTCGCTGCCCACTCTTTGCTGCACAGCCTAGCCTCAACGCAGGAAAACATCCTTATTCGGAATACCTGCCTTTGCTTGCCACGACGACCGTGCTACGGCGTGATTGAGCCTTCGTTCCACTAGACACACCTCGCCTGATTTCCTGCCTGCGGCCTCGCCTGTTCCCAAAATGGTGGGCGCAACGCGGGATGAGAATGAGGCTACTCTCATGTTGCCTAGCAACTGAGAAGCCAATCTAGCCAATCACCTCCGCCGGCAGGCAGAAGCGCTGGCGGCCTTGCAGGCCTGAAAAAGGCCTTGTTTGCCCCTGTTCGCCTCGGGGCGACTCGGATTCAAACTCTGAAAACCAGTCTTCGACCCATCGAGCGACCTACCCCATTCAACGTGCATAAAAGCTCCTCTCCATCTAAAAATCCATCCTCCAAGGCATATCACCACACCTAGGAGCCGCACCTTTATGACCAAGCGAATGGTACAGATTTGCCAACCTTTTACTAAGGTAAAACTAGTCCGCGCACTTGATTAATGCTATTTTGCACTGTTATTGACTTTCTTTACTTGGAACAGACATGTTCATAATACATGTTGCTATAATACATTGTTGAACTTTACTTGCCGCCTGCGCACAGTTGCGCACTACTTTTGTGAAACTTCTGCCTCGAATCCCCTGACGCCAACATTGCTAACAGTCTCATAGAATTTCGTAAGTTACACTGCAACCTAACTGGTGTTAGCTGAGTAAATTGTGCCTGAAAATTATTGCTCTCCAACGTACCTCCGAGTATACTATTTTCATGCCAGTTTGTCACTGCACATGTGCCTCCCTACACCTGTGTAGCCCTATGCTCCCACGTATTTGTATCAGGCCAGATTTGTTACATTTACTATGCCATGCACCACAATAGACTGCTGCCTTACTCTGTATTAATCTAATGTGTTAATCCAATATGTGTGCCATATGCTTATTTACCTAATTACATTCCGGGGATTTACGGGCTACCCCAAAACTAGCTCCACACACGATATGCATCTTCCACCACTCTACACCATTCTAATAAGGACTCTCCTCCATATAATCACCATACAAGACTTCATTATGTTACAACACCTACCTCCACCAACGTTTACGCATGATCTCCATAAGCAGGTCGACATGATTACCAGGCCTTGCACTCTACCACAGAGGAATCTCAAATTACGTGCTAGACTCCCAAGATTGTACAACCCTTTAACTAAAACAGCGTCGAGCAATGCCACCACTGGCCCCTGCAAAACCAGACACCCACAACACCCTCTTCAGCTTAATAGCAGACTCTTCCGAGAGCCTATCTCTGCCCCAAAATGCAATCACAAGGCACACTTATCATTGGCCCAACCAGTACAGACTGGTATAAAGGGCGCACTTATAAACGCCCGCTCTATGGTGGCCCACGCAGAAGACATACAACAAAGCGAAAACCTAGACCTCTTAGCTATTATGGAATCTTGGCTCCAACCTGCAGCTGGTCTAGCAATTATGCTAGCCATCCCAGATGACTACACCCTCTTAAAACTTGATTGCACCACCTCTCGAGGTGGAGGTCTTGCCATAATCGCTAAAACCAACATAACGCTGAGACTCTCTCCGCCTCATAACACAGATTCATGTCAATCTCTCACTGCTAAGCTAAACATCACCAATACCCAGTCTGTATCCATCCGCCTTGTATACTGACCTATAGGACCCTTTGAAGAGGACCTAACAAATATCTTCTCCAACAACCTTAAGAATTCCTCTGAGCCTCATACTAGGAGATTTCAACCTTGGCTTTAGTGACCTTTTAGACCCTAATGCCACTCTAAATAACAACCCCTTACAGGAATTAGGATTCACCCAATTGACCACAGGTCCCACCCACATCAAAGGCAGAACCCTTGATTGGATTGCCGAGCTTAACTGCCCAACTACGGTCACTTCCAAAATGCCCTAGCCTTGGTCTGACCACCATCTGATTACGTTTTCCGTAAAAGCTTCACCTCCCCTGCATATCGACAATATAGCACCAGCTGTCCCCACCAGAAACAAAAACATTACTCCTGAAAACCTCATCCCTCTGATTCTACCTACCCTAAACTCTATATTGGACCACATAGATCCTTTCACTATGGTAGATTTGTACAACAAAGTGATGTTATCATCCCTTGACTCCATAGCCCCATTGAAAGCTAGAAAGAGCAAACCCTGTAAACATGTGAATACCTGGTTCTCTCCTCACCTGAAAGCTATTAGACAAGAGAAACGCTGATGTGAAAAAATCTGGAGGCTAGATCCATCAGAGTCTAACAAGAATAATTTGAGTAAATTAGCCTCCCTCTACAAAAAAGAAATCATCCTAGCCAAACAAACTTCCTACAACCTCTAAATTTCTCAAGCCAAGTCAAACACCAAAGTGCTCTTCGCAATTCTGAAAGAGGTTGAAACCCCCCATCCAAATCCCAGACTCCTGCCTCAAGGACAAAAGCTGGTGCACGGGCATACAAAATGTTCTGGCCAATAAAATCACAACCTTGCAGACTAAGATCAATAACAAAAATGACTCTCTCTTCACTACTTCCAAATCCAGCAACACCAATGCGCCAGTGCCACAAACTATCTTGACTCCACCACACACGCCTATTCCCCACTTTAACTTTCGCAAATTATCTACCAAAGAGGTTGAAAAAGTCATCCTCACTCTCAAATCTTCGAACTGCCATGGTGACCTATGCCCAGCACAAATCATAAAAGATGCAGCTTGTGAACTTTCCCCTTTCATCACCAAACTAATAAATGCACCCTTTACCTCAGGCATAATACCTAACAACCTGAAACAATCCTGGGTCCTCCCACTCCTTAAAAAAACAAAATCTAGATCCTTCCATCCCAATTACCGCCCCATCACCACAGTACCATTCCTACTTAAAATCCTTGACAAAATAGCGTACTTACAAATTCAACACCACTTTGAATATAACCACCTTCTAGGAGTCCGACATTCAGCCTTCAGACCCCAACATGGAACTGAGACTGCGCTCATAGATCTTAAGGCACAAATAGATGAGCTGAAAGACGAGGGTAAGACGGCAATACTATTGCTTCTTGATCTCTCAGCAGCATTCGATCTGGTTGACCATAAGATCCTTTGCAACCACTTGGAGTCTGCAGCCCATTTCTCACAAGAGGCAATTGACTGGATTCAGTCCTTTCTGAATAACAGAACAATGCAAGTCTTCTCCCCTCTAGCAGCTGCTGACCCTAAGCCCATCACTTGGGGTGTGCCCCAGGGCTCCTGTGTTTCTCCCACGCTGTAAAACATCTTCACAAAGCCCCTTTTCGATGATCTTGATGGGCTGGGTATTACCTACACGAACTAAGCTGATGATACTCAGATCCTCATCCCGCTGACGGGAGATTATGACAAGGATTTTGCCTTTGTAAATAGAGTGTACTTCATCATCCAGGCATGGATGGCCTCACACGGTCTATGCCTGAATGATGACAAAACGGAACTCCTCATTCTAGGCACTACATCCAATCTTAACAAACTAGGCCAGAGCTATTGATCGTTCGTAATCGATAATAACATCATTGCTGTGGCCAAGGAGGTTAAAACCCTTGGCTTTTATCTAGACTCCACATTAACCTTCAAAAAACAAGTAAATGCTATGGCCTCCGCTGCCTCCTACACCTGCAAACTAATCGGAGAAGCCAAACCTTTCATCTCACCCAACAACTGTATTACTTTAGCTAGAGCACTGATCCTGTCCAAGCTGGACTATTGTAATGCTCTCTACGTAGGTAGCAATAAATACATTATGAACAAGATTCAAATCTTGCAAAATAATGCCTTAAGAGCAGCCTTGAGTCTCCCATGAAAAGCCCACATTTCAGATACCAGAAGATCTGTTAACTGGCTCTCTACAAAAGACAAGATCTTCCTCAAATCTGTCTCCCTAACTTACAAATGTCTCCACCAATCTGCCCCTCAATGCCTCACAGCGAGATTCACCAGACAAGTATCTTGCCGCCCATCTAGAAAGGATAACTCCAACCTTGGTGCTAAGATTTAAATGCAGTATGACTGGGGGAAGCAGCTTTCCCGTCAAAGCAGCACAACACTGGAACTCCCTCCCGCCCTCACTAAGGGAAGACCTTCCCTACCTGAAATTCAGATCTAAACTTATCCTTTGGATTAAGGAACGTGACAACTAATCTATATACCACCGATCTCCCATGCTTCCATGTATACATTCGACTTTAGTATGAAACTTGTAAATCTTGAATATTGCATGTAAATGACTTATTGTATTTTGTGTAATGTTGATGCGTCCAGCACTGTAACCCCAGCTGTACTTTATCTGCAATGCGTTATGTAACCTAAGCTATAAAATCCTCTTGTTGCTCTTGCGCCCTGCTACCTCTGGGTTAGGTGCGCATTACAAATAAGAAAACAAACTAGGTAGGGGAAAATTACATAGTTTTGGGAAAGCAGGAAAATGACATTTTTTTTCGGTATGTTGTGGACATGGTTGGCTCGGTAAGGCAATGGCTTCTATGAATTTTGAAAAAAACTGTGATCTGCTACATTCCCCCGACTCTTGCAGTTAGGAAATCACACATTTTTTGTAGTGTTTCACAAAACAAGCAATGCCACAAGCCAACAACTGAGCCATGGTACACGAGTTTTATGCTTACGGCCTGAACAGACGTACTTAGCATGTGTAAATCGGGAAAACCAATGCGGTGAGGAACGGCAAGCATACATTTTCTGAAGGAGCACAGGCAGGCATTTCCAAGGGTAGGTGACTTGTGCAGGTTACAAAAGTGTATGGTGCCTAAAGTGTAGGGCACATTTGGAAAATGAAAGGGTTGTGTGACAAAGGGCACCAGCAAATGGGTTGAAACGTTATGAAAACCACTCAAACAAAACAAATGTCATACCTTCCCACGTTCCTACACATGTCCCGACGAAAACAGTACCTGACATGTGTGGGTGCACCTACCTGGGCGCCAAGGGGAAATCCTAACACACGGCTAACCCCAAGTCTTTTCCGACAGCTGAATTTCAGGATTTTGTCTGAAGCTCACACCATACAGATATGGGCCTATGGTGTTCAAGCCACCAAGGAAAACAGGGAACCCCATGCATTTCTGATTAGAGGACACCCGTGGGAATCCGCAGAGGTCTGACTTGCGCAATTCGGCCCCAAATGTATTACCCACAAGCCCCGCCGGGACATTACTGCCGACTTTGCTGGAGCTCGGGCTGGCCTGCGTTACAGGTTCTCCCCACCAGGGTGTCCCGGCAGTGTACCAATACCTCCTTAAAGGGGAAAAGCTGTAATGCTGCCCATCCGCAACTCCAGGACGGTTGGAGGTGATGTCCCCTGCCTTGGACATCTATGTACCATGTGGGTGTACTGTCCCCTAAGCACAGCGGCAGCTCCCGGGAGCCCCAGCAGGATCCCCATTCCTTCCCGGAGGTGACCTCTGTAATGTAGCACAGCCAGAGGTGCAGCCTGGGCTTGCAGACGGACAACCCACATGGGAGACATCCGCTCCCAGGGAAACACCAATGTTTTGCTGGCCTGGTGGGGCCATTTGTGGCCTGCCCCTGCAATTGTGTCCCAGCCCACCAAAATATCTGCCCAGACGGCCCATTCCCACCCACACCACCAACAATCTAGCCCCAGTCTCACCCAGCCCACTGACAGTGGGCCCTAACCATAGAATAATAAAAAACAGTACTTCCATAACGTTGCAGCTGCTCGCGTAGAAAAAGCTGTAAACGAAACAAAAAACATGTGTTGCCTACCATCACTCCAGCAAAATCAAATCTACACTCATACTTTACAATCATGCCCTCCCTTGCAAGCCATCCCTGGTGGTCTAATGAAACTCACCCCCCAGTGAAAACACATTTGCCCCTTCCTACGGGCAGAAATCTGCCCCCAGGGAGGGCTGCATGAGGTGCCCCATCACTCCATTTGGGGTGGAGGGAGAAGCCCACCCCAAAATGTCAGACAGGCCCCCCAATGGATGGGGCAGTAGGGCTTGGGTACCCTAGAGGCAGATTGGCACACTAATGTGCCCATCTGTGCCAAGGGAAGTTTGGTAAACAAAGAATAACATTGAAAATGGTAGGCTGCACTTGAGGAGGATTGGGGGGGTGGCGGGCTGAGGGACACCCTAAACCGCCAGAGAATTTTGTAATGTAAAGGGGGGGTGCACCTCCCCCCACCCCAAATGGAAGGGGGCCTCTCATGTAGCCCTCCCTGGGGGCAGATAAAGGGGGGGCCTGTCATGCACTCGTCCCTCGGGTCAGGTGTCCCTTCCTAGGAGCAGATCTCTGCCCTCAGGGAGGGCTGCATGACATGGCCCCCACTCCATTGTGGGTGGCGGGGAGGGGGCCACCACCCCTTCCCATTAGAAAAGTCCCTGGTGGTTTGGGGTGCCCCACAGCCCCCCTAAAATGCTGTTTACCATTTTCACTTTTTTCCTTTCTTTACCCAACTCCCCTTGGCGCTGATGGGCACATTGGTGTGCCATTCTGCCCCCAGGGTGCCCAAAACTTACTGCACCAACCATTGGGGGGCCTGTCCAACATTTTGTGGCGGTCCTCTCCCCCTTCACCCCAAATGGGTGGGTGGGCATCTCATGCAGGTCTCCCTGGGCCTCCTACGAACGGCTGCGTGAGGTACACCCCCCCCCCTCCATTTGGGGTGGGGGGAAAGGCTCACCAAAAAATGTGTCTTTGGAAAGGGGAGAAACTCCCCTTTCCAATGACACCTCCCTCGATCGCCGGCTTCAAATACAGATGGAGATCGAGGGAGAGGGAGAAGGGCACTCACCTTCTCTCTTTCACCGCGGCAGCCCGAAATGGCTGCCGCAGTGAAATTACTTTCACTTTTAGGTCGGCGTGCATTACGCACGCCGACGTGAAACTGAAGGTAACCCAGCCCCCAGGCAGTGAGGAGGGACCTCCCCTCTGCCTAGTCCTAGTACCCCAGCCAAAAACATCAACCGCCAATCAGCTCAGACTAATCCTACCACCACACTGAAAGGATGTCTCATTAATGCCAGATCGCTAACAGCCCACGCGCTCCATATTAATGACCTCATAATATCCAACAACCTTGACCTCCTAGCCATCAAAGAGACGTGGCTCCACGCCGCCTCAGGTCCCCTCCTATCACTGGCCATCCCAGACCAATACACTATTAGGCAAGATAGAACTTGCTATCATCGCCAAATCCGCTCTTGGCATCAGATAGGTTCCAAGCCAAACACTCCTATCTGCTGAACACCTAGCAGTCAAATTGCTTTTATCACCCTCACAAACCGTCACAGCCCACCTGATTTACAGACCCCCAGGCCCACTATCTTCCTTTGAAGATTTATCACTCCTAATAACCAACAAGGCTAAACCAAACTCGCAAACCCTCCTACATGACATCAACGATAAGAACGCAACAGAGATCAGCAATAGCTTAACCGATCTAGGACTCGCCCAATGACTTGCACAATCTACGCACTCCAAAGGGCGAGAATTAGATTGGATTGCTGATTGCAACTGTAACACGTCTATCACTTCCAACCACCCTCTCGCCTGGACTGACCACTATGCCATCCTCTTCTCCATACCTAGAAACTCCCCTAACCATGAGAAAACATTAGCCCCTCCAAGACTAGCAAGAAATACTCTAAACATAACGGCCCTCAACCTACTCCCACTTCTAAAACCCCTCCTACAAGCAGACATTGCCCTCGAGCCTAACGAGGATCCCGCTCATCTGGTCAACCTCTACAATACTACCTTGCTAAACGCCATTGACAAAATAGCACCTCAAAGGCTTTGCAAAGCCAAACCGCTCGCCCACCTTAACACCTGGTTCACCCCACAACTAAGAACACTGCGAAAAATCAAAAGAGCTGCCGAATCAAGTTGGAAAAATGTCCCATCAGCGCTGAACAAAGAGAACTTCCGATCAGCTTTGCCACGTACAAATCTGCTATTTCTTAGCCAAATCTGACTCCTACAACGACCGTATTCAAAATGCCAAATCTAACACCAAATAACTGTTTAACATTCTCAGAGAATTAGAATCACCAGCACCTCCTCCAACTACTTGCTCTAAGGACGCCACTTCGTGTCAGAACATCCAGAAAGCGCTGTCAGACAAAATCAAGGTCCTACAAAGGAAAATTGAAACTAAAAAAGGTAACTTGACAAACAACTGTCCTGTACCCACAGCAATTACACCACTTCCTGCCCAACCTGACTTAATCAAATTCGCCTCACTCAGTGTCAAAGAAGTTGAAGAAATAATACCAAGCCAAAAACCTTCCATATGCATGGACGACGTCTACCCTGCACCTATCATAAAAGAAACAGCGAAGGAGATCGCCCCATTTATCACCTCACTAATCAACGCCTCCTTCAAGTCCAATTCCATCTCCACGAACCTTAAGGACGCATGGGTCAGGCCACTCCTCAAGAAACCTTCCCTCGACCCTAGTAACCCCTCTATCTGTAGACCCATCACCACCGTACCCTTCCTCCTGAAGATCATTGACAGAGCAGCGTATCTGCAGATCCAGCAACACCTGGAAAGTAACCCGCTAGGGCTACGCCAATCAGGATCCCGTCCTAGGCACGGCACAGAAACAGCCCAGATAGATCTAGTAACCTAAATTGAGAATATCAAAGACTCGGGCAACCTTGCCATCCTTCTCTTACTTGATTTATCAGCGGTATTCGACCTGGTCGACCACAAAACCCTATGTAATCATCTCTCTTCAGCAGCCCACTTCTCAACAACGCCATTACCTGTATCCAGTCGTTTCTGAACAGAACAACCAGAGTGTTTGCACGCTCTGCCTCTGCACCCTCATCGACTGTCGCATGTGGGGTCCCACAAGGTCCTGTGTCTCCCCCACACTCTACAACATATTCACAAAACCCCTCTTTTACAAACTTGACCATCTGGGTATCTTGTATACCAACTATGCTGACGACACACACATTTTCATACAAATCACAGGCAACCACGACACAGACTCACAGCGACTCAATGACATTTACATTATCACCCAAGCTTGGATGGCTCAACACAGGCTCTGCCTAAACGATGACAAGGCTGAGCTTCTCCTAGTGGGAACCCAAGCCAGACTCAAACTTGACAACAAATTAAACACCTTCAATATTGACGGCAAGATCATCAAAGTCTCAAAAGACGTCAAAACACTAGGCATGTACCTCGACTCCACCCTCTCACTAGGAAAACAAATCAATGCTACGGCATCTACCACCGCTTACACCTGTAAGCTCATCAACGCTTGCAGACCCTTCCTGATGACTGAAAATTGCATCACCCTGGCCAGGGCGCTTGTATTAACCAAGTTAGACTACTGTAATGCACTTTACCTAGGCACTAGCCAGCATAATATCAATACACTACAGATCTATCAAAACAATGCACTAAGAACAGCAACTAATTTTCCCAAGAAACTGCACATCGCTGAACTGAGAAGCAGTGTTCACTGGCTTTCAATCAACCAAAGCATTAAATTCAGGGATCATACAAAACACAGTGCCTAAAAGGACGAGCTATCTCGTCCTTGGCAAACTTGAGGTAATCCCAAAGACGAGATACCTCGTCCTTGGCACTTAAGGGGTTAATGGCAGTTTATGGTCAGGTTTGATGTTGAGAGTGTGAAGGATCAAGTATGACATAGACAACAGATTCACCTTTTCTGAAGTATTTTTCTTATTTGTCCAGATTGAGTAAGGCCTTACTTGCCCCATGCTAAGGTGGGATTTCTCTAAAAAATATTTAGTTCAACTCAAAAGTCTGTCTGTGTCCAAAAACCTATACTTGCCCTCACAACTAAAGATATACAATGTGTAGGGATGTCGGCAATCAAAGAAACAGTGTTAAAAAAATGTTTGAGCTTCTTCCAGCTCTTTGACTTGCGTTTCAGCCCCTTCTCGAAGTTCAAAACAGTTCCAAAAGCCCTTGGGCTTCTCTTTCCTAAGTTCAACACAGTTCCAAAAAGGTCTAGTGGTTCCCTTTTCCAAGAAGGCAGCTCTCTAGCTTCCAAAACACAGTCCGTTCTCTTGACTTTCAATAAGTATTCCAAACAAATTCTCAACCTTTCAGCCTTTTCAACACTTCATTTATATTTCTCTTTTCTTGAATCACTTTAATACTTGATGGGCACAACAGCTTCAGTATCTTAACTTAACTTGGCTCACTCCAAGTAGTGGTTACTCGTTCTAGGCGCAGTTTCCGGACCACACGGTCCACCCACTACAGGACATGCAACCGATAACCTTCACACTTTGTTACTTTCACTTGTTCTCATTGGATTTCCTTGCTAACACAGGCTCTCTCTGTGAACCTGTGTCTATTGTCCACTTACAGTTCTTTTTCTCCTTGGTAGTTTCTTGCCTCTGCCAAAACGTGACTTTTACACCATTCACTTTGTGGTGTGTTTTCCTTGTCACCGCCTTGATTTCACACTTCACAACAGTGCTTATCATTTGCTTTCTAAGCTGTTGTTACCAGCTTTCATTTGGTTAATACTTTCACATTGTCCTTCAATACTATTTGCTTGCTTTCATTGTATCGAAATTGCACATCACTTTCATTTCACTAGTGTGATACTTTCATGTACTTTGTATAACCTTTCCTTAGTTGGGTATTCAGTAATGCATGAAACACTTTGCAGCTCGTTCAGCATTCACAATCCTTTCCTTCGGTCTCCTGACCCTGTTATCATAAGGTTTCATCTGGTAGGCATCTCTCTGTGCCCAAAACCAGCCTCTGGAGCGCCCCGTCGTGCCTGTTCCCTCCATCACTCACTGGTCTCTGGCAGCTCCTCCATGTGCATTACGTTTTCTCCTTTGCGGCCTCTCGCTCCTCCCTTCACCCGCCGGGAGCTGAGACGAGCAGTGCTTGTCTCTTCTGTACCTTCCTGCTGCGTTTGACATCTCCGTGGAGTCTTAAGTGACCCCCAGCTTCAGCGGGGGAAACCCATCTCTGAATTCCGCAGGGCTCCCAACCTTCTCCATACCGGGTTGCCGTAATCATTTTCCCCAAGCAGGTTTCTTACTCCGGGCTGGTTTCTTGCCCCAGCCGGATCTCTTTGCCTCTAACAAGTTTGTCCTTAAATACACCTGAAGCCTTTCAACTGGCTGCAGGTGCAAGTCTGTTGCCTAACCCCAATTAGTGGGACATGCCTGACCATGGTAGTAGTGTTTCACAGTCCTCTTCTTTGTCTCACTACCATAGTGGTGTGCACATATAGAAGTGTCGATTACTCCTAGTTGCCTCTTCTTAGTCCCAGTCTTAAAGGCATATGAATGTGGGACAGTGTCTGTGTGTGAAAGAGGGTCAGACTAATAATAACTTACAAAGGTAGTAGGAGGGCAGTGTGCACTCCACAATGTTTCTGTATTAACAAGAGAAGGTGGATGTAGGTCTAACTTGCTCACATCAGAAGGCGTCGTCCTGACTAATCTGTTTGTCCCTTTATACGATAACATATCCGAGGGACAATTATTTTTAAAAAACATCTTTTTATTGAATTTTGATGAAAAAACAAGTAAGTCAACACAATACATGATCATTTACATGGCTCACCAGCGAAAAGAATACAACCTCCAAAAGAGAAGACCATTATCAAGGATGCCCCCATCCCACCCCATTTCCCTGTGTAACTCCCCTCCCCCAGCTACATCATCGTATCAGGCCTGATCCCCATCCCCCTTGCATTCACAAGTGACCTTGTCTATAATGGCATCTATATACAGCGATTAACCCCCACAGGTTGTAATATAGGGCCAGATATACCATATGCATTCCCACGCATCACTTGTTGTAAGCATCCATCAGTTCTCTGATTTGTTCCGCTTGTGAGGTTCTGCCTCGCCTGCGCATACCTGCACATTCTAATGAACATAACTTAAGAATCAAACCTAGGCTAGCTTGTTTGGTAGGGGATCCAGCTGTCTTCCGATGCATAATTAACAGCTTGTGTGCCAAAAATAATGCGTGAGCTAGGTGCCTCACATTAGGGTCTGCATGCCAGTCTGTGTCGTTCGTACCAAAGAGCATGGCCCGGGGGAAAAGTCAATGGAGATGTTTGGGGCTCAGGATATCAACTCATGAATATGCTTCTCCAGCATGGGGTCTGGAATGGATTCACATGCGCATGAATATTCTGTCGCCAGGCTGGGAATCCTCTGTAAAGAAAAAATCAGTTTCAGTTTTGTTTCTGAACTGTCTTTCTCCTAATAACCAATCACTGGTCTTTGGGTCATACTTCCCCAGCCAATGACTGCCCTCTACCTAAGCCCCTCCTCTGGCAGCCATCTTCAGATTTTTACCGCACGTGGCAGTCCTCGTGCTATAGCTCTCGAGCTTTTACTGGGTTTTGCGATTTTTCAAAGAGTTTAATCTATTTCTTTTCAGTCACTCGAGCCTCAAGCTCCACCGTTTCTATTTCCGATCAACAGGGACCCGTTTCGGAATTTTCTACTCCCCTCAAAGGCGAAGTTCTCATCGAGTTTCACTTCTTGGAGGATTCCGGAAGATCTTTGAGGACTACCCCGCGTGGACATGGCCCAGGACTAAGGAAATGTGACGCCCGGATGAAAGCTGTTCAGGAGCTGCCCTGGATGCGGATTGCAAAATGTCTTCAAGGAGGATGAGCATTCCAGATGCCTCTACTGCCTTCACGAATACAAAACGCACGTGGAGAAGGACTGCGTTTTGCAAGAACATGTCGGAAGGGACTATGAAGGATCAGCGTGTCCACCTCACCAACTGGCTGGAAGGGAAGAGCCCAGCAGTAGGTGAGAAGAAGAAGTCAGAGCGGTCTTCTAAGACCTTTGAGGGCGCTCTGGCGACCGGGCCCAACAAAAGGCAAAGCACCGGAAGTCTGCGGGCACCGGGAGCACCGATCGGTCGGGCTCCTCGGCTGCCAGGCAGGGCGCGCTTTCACCGATGCTATCAACCACGAGTCAACGCTCTGGCTCGGAAGAGGAAATCAGAGAACCCTGTGTAAGTTTAGGGAGAAGCCCCGGTCGATCCCGACAGACAGCCGAGGGGGAGCGAGGCTGTGACCCCCCCAATGTGAAGGCCTCAAGTCATGAAGGCCCTGATTCACCCGGCTAAGGCCTCTATCGAGGGAGTCGTGCCGGCCCTGGCGAAGCCTGTGGAGGCTACCCCAGTGGAGGCAACCTCAGGGCCTAGAGTTTCCCTGCCACCGCAGAGGGAATCCTCTTTTCAGCCCATCGATAAGACCCCCATGAAACCCCTGGTGGAAAAAGAGGGGGGGGGGCCCGGTGGCCATCACGAACACAGATACAGCCTCTGAAGAGGAGCTGGCTGGAGTCGCGAACATCCTGAACAAGAAGTTCGAGGAGGTCCGGTCTGACGGGAGGCGTCCCAACGAGGCGGACAAAGAAAGCAACAGTGGTGCCGACGAGGAGCTCATAGAGGCGGAGGATTCCACTCCCCAACCGTCGCACCCATCGCAGCTGGTGCCTGAGCCACAAGACAACTCGGGAGCTATCTTGATGGCGATCCAGGCCTTGTGTACGGAGATAAGGACAAGGTTGCCCTTACCACCAGCGGACGATCCAGCTGAGCCTGGACCGCCGGGAAGCCCTCCAAGCAAGCGGAGGAGAATTCATGCACCCCCCCCTCTTCCAACCCTCACGGCCTTCGCAGCGTTCTTCTCCTTCCCCGGATCCGAGGGATGACACGGGAACGGAGACGGATGACGACGGTGGTGACGACGGGATGTGCCTTCCATCACCACCTCCTCGGGCCTCCGCGCCCGACGAAATTGGCTCCTTCCATGCCATGATTGCCAGGGCATCCGAGCTCTTCCAGCTCTGCCCCGAGGAACAGAAGAAGGAAGGTTTCCTCTACCAACGGCGTGAGGCCAAGAGGAAGACGGTCCTCTTGGTCCCATTACTTGCCGACATCTGGGACGAGGGGCTGTCGCTCCTGAAGAACCCGTCCACGACCCCTGCCAAGAGAGACTGGTACGAGAAGAAGTACCGGGTCCCGGATCCCACCCCCATTTACCTTTGGGCGCAGCCGACCCCGGATTTGGTCGTCTCCGCGGCAGCCAAGAAGAAAGCGGCGGGGGCGACGGCTTTAACCTCCCCGTGAGACGAAGAAACTGGATGCCATGGGACGGCGGGTTATCTCGGCGGCAACGACGATTAAAGCTGCCAACACCCTCGCAATTGTGGACCGCTACGACAGGGAGCTATGGTTTAAGATTGCTCTCCTGCTGGACTTCCTCTGGGACAAGAGGGCTGAGGCCCTGGAGATCCTACAGGAAGGTGAGGTGGCATCGGACCATGCCATAATGGTGTCCACGGACATTGCTGACACAGCGTTTGCCTTTTGGCGGGTGGTTGGCACAAGGCAACCGATTTCCGCCAAGACGTGCAGACCAGAGTTCTGGACATGCCTTTCGACAGGAACAACCTATTTGGCAAGACAGTGTACGAGTCACTGCAGGCCATCAAGGCCGACACTGAGACGGCTCGGGTCTTGGGTGTTCTGCAACGACGACGACTGCCCTTTCAGAACTCCAGAGGCAAGCAAGGTGCCTCGAAAGGATTCGGCGGCAGCTCCTCGACGTATCGCCAGTCGGCCCGCTCCTCGTCGCAGGAGGCCTACAGAGGATGCGGCAAGTCAGGAGGATCTCGTCGCCAAATAGGCCAAGGTGGCAAGGCCGCTGCCAAGCAGGATTGAACCGGCCGTAGGTCGATCCCCCACCTTAGCACCCCGGTGGGAGGCCGGCTGGCGAAGTTCGTCAGCGTGTGGGAGTCCATCTCCACCGACCGATGGGTGCTGGATGCCCTCGCCCGTGGGCACACTCTTGAGTTTCTAAAGAAGTACACCCGCATTCCACCTGTGGCCAGGAAGGAAAACCACGTCCCTCAACTGCTGCTGGAAGTAAGGGCGATGCTGAAGAAAGGAGCCAAAGAGGCTCCGGGGCTCCGGAGTGTACTCACAATACTTTCTCGTAAGAAAGAACGGCTGCTGGCGACCCATCCTGGACCTTCGTCGTCTAAACAAGTACCTCAAGTCCCAAGAAGTTCCGGATGGTCACCCTCCAGCACGTCCTAGGACAGCTAGAGGAAGGCGACTTTCTATTGTTGCTGGACTTGGAGGATGCCTACTGTCACATCCCCATTCTAAAAGGACATCCAAAGTTCCTGAGATTCGTTGTCCAAGGGCGGAACTATCAGTTCAAGGCCCTTCCCTTTGGATTGAAGTCGGCGCCCAGGGTATTCACTAAGTGACTAGCACCAGTGGCGGCGCGGCTGCGCCTGCAGGGGATCCACGTCTACCCCTACCTGGACGATTGGCTCATCTGAGCAAGGACAAGCGAACTCGCCGTTGTGCACACAGCAAAGACCGTCCAACTGCTTACGGATCTGGGCTTCTCGATCAACTTTGCGAAATCCCACTTGGTGCCGTCGCAGGTCGCCCTGTTCCTGGGAGCCAGGCTCGACACAGTGGCACGATTGGCCTCTCCGTCGGAGGAAAGGACGAAGGCCATCCTGGGCAAGGTGCAACGGCTGTCTACCATGGACGTGGCCAGTGTGAGGTCCATCAAGTCCCTTCTTGGCATGATGTCCTTGTGCATCTACCTTGTGCGCCTGTGCAGGCTATGGATGCGTCCAATGCAAGAGTTCCACGACGCCCGTTGAATGCAAGCGGCTGGCAACTTCGAAGACAGGATCTCGCTCAACGAGACCTTCCGCCAAGCGATCCGGTGGTGGGGCAACCGCACGCATCTGGCAGCTGGTATGGACTTCCATACTCCGGCACATCAGGAGACAGTGATGACAGACGGCTCCCTGGAGGGATGGGGAGCGCACACCGAAGATCTTCACGCAAGAGGCCTTTGGCTCCCGGAGGAGAGGTCACTACACATCAGTGTCCTGGAGCTCCGAGCCGTGTTCTGGGCCCTCAGGTCGTTCCTCCTGTCCCTCAAGGGCAAGGTGGTAAGGATTTTCATCGACAACACCAACACGATGTTCTATATCCGGAAGCAGGGAGGCACTAGATCCCCAGCCCTATCCAAGGAAGCCCAGGATTTGTGGCACTGGGCTGTCGCCCAAGGGATGTTTCTGGTACCCTTCCATCTGGCAGGAATAAAGAACACCATTGCCGACTCACTCAGCAGGGAGCTGCGCTCGTGCCATGAGTGGGAACTGCATCAGGATCAAGTGGATCTACTCTTCCAACGATGTGGTAATTCCCAGATCGACCTATTTGGACGGCGACGAACACCAAGTGTCGGAGGTTCACCAGCAGGTTTCACCAGCCGGGGAGCATGGGCGATGCCATCTCATTCTCCTGGGACAGCCTGTTCTGTATGCGTTCCCACCGTTGCCGTTACTGCTGCGACTCATCAACCAACTCAAATGGTCCTAGTGCCAGATGATCCTCGATGCACCGGCATGGCCGAGACAGATCTGGTTCCCGGACCTTCTGGACATGTCAGCGTCCCCCCCAGTCAAACTGCCGACGGACGTGGATCTCCTCGCCAGAGAAGGAGGCACCATCCTCCACCACGACCCGGGGTTGCTGAACTTGCAGGCCTTGCTCCTGCAGCATTAGAGTTTGAAGGGTACGATATCCCGGCGGACTGCAAGGAGGTGCTTGCAAAGGCCAGGACATCATCAACTCTCAAGTGCTATGGACACAAATGGAAGAGGTTTTCTGTCTGGTGCCGGGCACAGAAGATTAACCCTGTGCGGATTACGGCCCCTCAAGTGCTGCCGTACTTGCTATCGCTGGCCAAGGTGGGGCTGGCCCATGCCTCCAAGATCCATCTGGCGGCTATCTCCCGCTACACCAGAAATCCGGGGCGCTGAGTGGGAGAGATCCGGGCCCCCTCCTGCAAGCCTCCAAACCTGACTTTCCACGAGCCGAGGGTGGTGCTGAGGACGCACCCCTCCTTCATGCCCAAGGTGCCGTCGGACTTCCATCTCAACAAGCCCTTAATGTTACCTGTTTTCTTCCCGTCGCTTTCGTCGCCGGCCGAGAGGACTTTGCACTCGCTGGATGTAGCTAGAGCGCTGAAGTTCTACGTGGACCGCAAGAAGAGTTTTCGGAAGACGTCACAGTTGTTTGTGAACTTTGGACCTGTGAACCAAGGATAGGCCCTCTCGAGGCTTCCATTTCCAGATGGTTCTCTGGCTGCATCATGCACTGTTACCGGTTGGCAAACCGACTGTTGCCCGGCCGTCCGAGAGCCCATTCGACCCGAGCGATCGCTGCTACCATGGCGTTCCTTTCTGGTGTGCCCCTGCTGGACATCTGCAGGGCTGCTACGTGGAGGTAGACCCACACCTTCACGAGATTCTACTGCGTCATCCGGGATTCCAGGGAGGAGTCCAGTGTCGGCCAGGCAGTGCTGCGCAATCTGTTCGCCTGAAGGTGGGCCTAGTGAAGGGGTTAGCTTAATGTTGAGCCTTGCCACCTCCCGTGGTTGTGCATGTGTGTACTGCTGTGTATTCTTGTATTCATGAGCATGTGAATCCATGCCAGCCCCCATGCTGGAGAAGGAACAATTTACTTACCTGTAACTGTTGTTCTTCAGCACGTATCTGGCATGCAAACCCTCCCTCCTACCCCTCTGCAGCTCTTCTCTTGGTCCTTCTGCCACTTTACGTGCTACCAAATCTGAAGATGGCTGCCAGGGGAGGGGCTTAGGTAGAGGGCAGTCATTGGCTGGGGGCAGTATGACCCAGAGACGAGTGAGTGGTTATTAAGAGAAAGACAGTTCAGAAACGAAACGGAATCTGATTTTCTCTTTACAGAGGATTCCCAGCCTGACGACAGAATATTCATGAGCATGCAAATCCATACCAGACCCAAGCTGGAGAACAGTTACAGGTAAGTAACTTGTTCCTTCCAATACTTCAGTATAACCGGACATGATCACATGATATGGCCCAGGGTGTCTAGTCCGCCGCAATGGCACCAGCATGCGGGGAGGAGCGTACCAGACCCATGCATTGTAGTTTGCTAGGGGTCTAATAAAGTTGTTGGATTAACTTATATTGGATTTCTCTATTGCGTAAGTTACAGGACATGGCAGGGATACTGTCAAAGTAGTCGTACTGCGTCGGTTGAAGCGTTTAAGTCACTGGACCATTGTGCTGACAGGGTAATATTGCGGTTGGTGGTGTTAGGGGTGCAGATGGTGTAAATTGAGCGTATCTGCGGATATTCAGTAGGTTTTCGTCCCATTTCCTGTTCACCTGCCGAGTGGGTATCTTTTAATGTCTGTCTGGTAGTGTGCGCTTTGATAACTCGGCGTATGGTGTGGTAGTGCATCCACTATGTACGTCGCAGCTTTAGTATTTGATTGGCCTCTGAGAACCCCGTTGGTTCATCCTCAACATACAGATCAGCTACTCTGACTTCTGGCTTTAGGGATTTTCAGTGCTTGTGTAGAACACCATTATTATGAGCACCGCTCATAATATTCTCCTCATTCTAAGCGTTGGGTTAGTGTTGGGCCGAGCAGTGGGTGTGGTTTGATGTTCTCAGGCAGCTTGCTACAGGGGATGGCCAGAATTTCAGCTGGCATATATGGCGACATCAGCCAAAGTTCAATTTGACGCCAGCTGGCCAAGTCGGTTATGTGGAGCCATCTTTGGGCCCAGCATATTTGGGCGGCTTGGTAAGTGCGTCAACCCGGTACCGCCAGGCCACCATCATTCTTGGAGGCTGGTAGGATCTCTAACTGAATCCTGACCTTTTTTCCTTCCATAGGAATTTGGACAATTGTTTGTCCAAATCCACATATAATTTCAACGAGGGAGCGCATGGAAGCATTAATGCAAGATAAATACATTTTGGAAGCGAATTCATCTTGAAAGCATTAATGCGTCCCATCAGCTACAGTGGCAGTGTGTTCCACCTAGTGAAATCCTCGACTATCTATGTCAGTGTGGATGTGTAGTTTAAGTTAACAAGTTCCCGGATGGAAGGGGCAATATGGATTACTAAATGTATGATGGAGTGTTGCTGCAGGCGAAAAGGGGAATTTCAGGTCTGATAGGGAGGACCTCTGACTTCGACCAGTTCACTTTGTATCCCGTCATGGGCCCCAACTTTTGTAGTAGGTGACACAAGCGTGGGGGTGATACTGAGGGGTTTTGTACATGTGCATAGACACAGACCAGTAGGTCATCCGTGTATAAGGACATGCAATGCTCCTCTGATCACACCGTTCCAGCTCTATAGACCATGCATACTGGAGGGGGTGGGGAGGGGTCACGGGACACCCCTGTCCTGTGCCCGAGTATAGGTTAAATTTATCAGAGGAGTTTCCAGTCGTAGTTATTGAGGCTTCGGGTCAGTATAGAGTAATCGTATAAGCCCTATTAGAGCCGGTGTGAACCCAACATGAGGGCGCTCCACCTAAAGTCCCATCTTACTTTTATCAAATGTCTTTTCGGCATCAATTGTTAAAAGTAATTCATCTGGGGTTTCTTGTCCTGCGAGGACATGCAGGAGTCATCTAGCATTATTCAACGAGTGGTGGCCTACAATAAAGCCGGTCTGGTTCTTATGTATAAGTTTAGGGAGTAGCTTGTTGATTCTGCATCCTATGCATTTTGCTAGAATCTTGGATTCCGCATTAATAAGCAAAATTGTCCGATAGGATCTACAGTCTTCGGGGTCAGGCCCTGGTTTGTGGAAAACGATAATATTGGAACCCATCATAGAGTTCGGTAGATGACCTTTAGCTGATGCCTCAGCAAAATCAAATTCAAGCATTGGGGCAATACGGTCCTTCATTATTTTATAGCGATCTATTGGTATGCCATCTGGGCCAGATGCCTTCCCTCCAGATAATGAGGCAATGGCGTGGGTAATTTCTTCTGATGGTATTGGTTTCCCTAATTCTGTCTTTTGTGAGTCGTTGATTGAATGTAGGTGGGGTGAGGCGAGAAACGTTGTGATTTTCTCAGAGGTGAGTGGGCTTGGCATATAGTTTGCGATAAAATTCCTCAAATCGTTTGTCCTTTTTTTGTCTGTAAGTGACCTTCCCTCCTTGTCCCGAATACTTATAATTTGTTGAGAAGCCTGTCTGGTACGGGGGCTGAGCGCCATTATGTGTAGGGGTCTGTCAGCGTCTTGGTAGTAGGTCTGTGACCAACTAGTGAAAGACTTCTTGCACTCGCTGTGTTGTTATTTGCCTAAGTTCCCCTCTGAGTCTAATGAGCCGTGTATATGTGGTGGGGTTGCGGGTCCGTTAATGCTAGGTTTCCAATAGTGCAATGTCTGGTGCGAGCCCATTTTCACGTTCCCTCCACCCCTTTAGTTTATGGGCCCATCGTGATATAAATGGTCCCCTAAGGAAACCTTTAAATGTGCCCCAGCAGGTAGCGGGAGAGTATCCTGGGATTAGGTTAGTACGCCGTAACAGGTTGGTGTCGTCTTCTAGTTTCTTAGTGAAGTCTGGGTATGTGAGTGATCTTAGATTCAGGCGCCACGATGGCCTAGCCGGTGGTTGGTCTGCTATCTCAACGATCAAGAGCACCAGTGCATGATCAGTCACCATCATTGGGAGGATTGAGCATCGATGGACTTGGTGGAAGGATACTCGTCAGGGCTATCCAATTGTCCAGTATGGCGCATGACTTGTGGCAGTTAGAGGAAAAATTTGAAATTCTGACAAAGGCGTGGGCAGGGGGGGGGGGGGATGTCACCATTTATCAATCCGTTTTAGATCTGTCATTAGTGTGAGCAGGGTATAGCGTTTGCGTGGGGTGGGAGGGGTTGATAGTAATGCACCCTGGTGGTCCAGGGTTATATCTTGGTTTGTATTCCAGTCGCCACCAATAAATGTGAGTTTCCCTGTGAACGGTGCACATTTTGCGATTACCTGTGTAAAGTAAGAAGGTGTCTTCGGTTGGGGCTTAAATATTTGAGGATAATGGGTTGTTGTAGGATCGGGCCTTGAATCATAACATATCTACCATCCTTGGCGATGACAGTGTGCAGTGTCTGGACCGAGAGCCGTTTGTGAATTAATATTGAGATGCCCCTATTATCCCGGTGGGGCGAGTGGACTGCTGTCCCGAACCAACCCTGTTTTAGTTTTCCTGATTCATGGATATCAAGGTGAGTTTCCTGGAGAAATGCGATATCTCATTGTGTGTCTCCCAAATGGTTAAGGACCTGCTGTCGCTTGATTGGAGGCCCCAAACTTTGCACATTAAGAGTTATAAAGCGTAGATCAGCCATAACTGTGTGATGCCATCGTGCAGCAGTTTGGGCCGATGGGAGTAGGATGTATCCATGTCATGAGGGATCATAGCTGGTCTCGGCATGTGTGTGTGTATGTGGTACAACAAGTAACATGTCAAACATGGCTATTAACATAGAGGCCAAAACAGTAAAATAAACATTGGGACGTGTACACAGTGTCCCAATACTACTACTTAACTGCCCATGCACTGGGGAATGTAAAAGTGAAGAAACGGCTAAATCTCCTTTACCTCTGGGCCTGATGGTGAGCCCCTCAGTGACCGTCAATGGAGCCGAGGGTCCAGTACCCGCCAGAAGGCAGGGTAAAGCGCTATTTGTCATTTGGCTTTATTCGCTTAGCGCCACAGGGTTCGGTGTCTTGATTGGACAGATTCTCACATGGTGAGGTAGTTCCCCAGGTGCGCCTCGCTGCATCAGCCTTATCCAGCACCATATGGTGGATTAAAGCGGTAGGCGAGCGGGCACATCAGGGTGGCAGTAGGTGATCCGTACAACTGGGACCATTAGGCCGACTATCTGTGCTTTGCCGCCTGCCCATGGGCGTCGCTGTTGCTGGAGCCGCCATGGTGGGGCATCTGATTGGCGGGCCAAGCTTTCTTTCTCGGTATCATGGTATAAATCATGGTATGGTATCAATAGTCCGTAGATACTAGGTCTTGTTGTCTCAACAGGCGCCATACGTCTTCTGAGTCGTCAAATGAGTACCATGTTTTATCCAGAAGAATGCACCAGACTGTCGGGAATTTCAGATATAACTTGTATGGTGTGCCTTTAAGTGCTGTAAACAGAGGGGCAAACCTTTTCTTCTGGCGTGAAACTGCCATAGAGTAGTCATTAAAGATCCGGATTTCTGTCCCCTCTGCTCTTACCACGCCTACCGCTGTGTACGCATGAAGTATAGCGACTTATTGTTGGAAGTTGAGGAGTCGCATTGTTATAGGACTTGGGCGGTCTCCTTCTGCTGGTTTCGGGATCAGCGCTCTGTGGATTCTTTCATTGGTGTAGGAGCACAGGACTTGAATATGCAGTTGGTCTTGGAACAGCCGATATGGATACGCCTCAAGGTCCAGGCCCTCAGCTAGTTCAGTGAGGCCGATGATTCAAAGGTTGTTTCGGCAGGAGCGATTTTCCTGATCCTCGACTTTCATCCCTAGGGTTTGCACTTCCTTGATGAGGCCATCCAGATCGGTGGCGGCTACTGCGCTGTTATCCTCAAGAGTGCTCATTTTCTGCTCATTATTTGTAGTGTGCTCTGCGTGAGCGTTGAGGTGAGTCTGCATGTCCTGAATGTCACGTTTGATCTCCAACCCTGTGACGTTGGTTTCTTGTGTACTGTGGCCGATCGCTCTCATCTCGGTTAGGAATATCTGCAGCTGATTTTGCACATCCATTTTGGTGTGTTGCCTTGCAGACCGGCGTTGAAGCGATGTGGTGGAACCTGAAGCGGTATTTCCTTTTTCGTCGTTGCCACTAGATATATCTACCATGCCCCCCCCCTCTCAGGTTGTGGTTACTGCAGCTACTAGGAGTCCGCCAGGGGGCCCAGAGTACCGCCCCTTCCACCTTGCACTGGGCTCTTTGGCTATGCTGATAGCCTGACTATCACTTAGGCTGCTTGTCAAGTTATCAGCACCATCACCATGTCTTCTTGGCCACTCATATGGACGCTTCCGTCGGGCTGGATGTGTTGCAAGGGGATGTAGTGTATGTTCTACATTTCCTACAGTTCCTGTAGCGTTAGCCGTCAGACAGCGGGGAAAACGACTTCCTTGATGTGCCCAAATGGTTGCTATGTCTACATCAGCGAGACGCGTAATGTCTTAACTTTGTGTGGACTATCAGGCTTTGCATATTGTAGTATTCCCCCAAGGAGAGAGTTTGTCCCAGTTTCCAAGGCTTATGTGTAGCTCATATGCCACCACTGAAGTGAGGTTGATGGGTGGGTGCCCCAGCCTGTAGTAGCCTGTCGCAGTTGTATATCCATTGGCCCTATGACATGCAGCCGGTGTTCCCCTGGTGCCCATCCGCAGGGGGTCTGGTAGCCATGCCATACACCATTATGGTATATTTATTTGAGAAGCGTTAGTGGGTAATGCCCTGATTGCCAGCGCAGGGTGCATAACGCCGTTTCTCGTGTTGCCCAGTAGGCTGCACTGCCTTTGCGTAAAGTTTTAGTTTGTAGACAGCAGTTATGCTGTTTGTATGTATTTGAGACCCTTCAAAGTGGTTGGGATCCCGAGTGCCTGCCTCATGCTTATCTCCGGTATCCACCGGCCTTCCAGTGCATTTGAGCCGCGGGATAGAAGTGGATACCACGTGCCCCCAGCGGGTGCCTGTTAATCGTATGTCCCAGCAGTTCTGCGCTGGGGCATGGGAGAGAGGCTCTCTGTCTCGGCGCACACAGCCACCCCTGCACACCTAGTTGCTACGGATCTGAGCGCCGTGGGGGAGCAGGATGGGGTGCATACCTCACCCCTGCAGCCCGGTACTGGCAGATGGGGTCTGAAGTAGTGGGTCTGATGCAGTATCTTGGGTGTCAGGGTTCCGCTTTCTCTTTCGGGCCTCCGCCATGTTGGCTCCTCCTAGGCATGCACTCCATCCAATTCTGCCATTGTATCCGCGAGCCAGCGTCGGAAGTGAATAGGGCTGCTCTGACCCCGAGGAATACGCTGTTCCTTCTCAGCCCTTTATTCGGTATCTGGCGAGGGAAGCCTGTATAATAGCCGGACTTCTTCCTGTCTTCCACAGAGCCTCGGCACTGCACCACCATCACGCTCGGGTACTCCACCAGAGGGACGTTTTTAATGGCAGAAAAAGATAGGGTTTGACTGTATCCTAAAAAGATTTCTGGGACTGAAGATTCATTGGAAAAAGGAAATGGGAAATAATGTGTCTCGTCTAAAGACCACTCCTCGCTCCCTGAGGACCCTCCGCCAAGGCGATACTTCCTCCCATATCTGCCCCCACGGTCAGGATCCAAAAGCGATGTCCTTTCCCTGGCCACCAGAGAGGGGATGCAGGGGGAGTAGATGGGAGGATGCCTTCCTCACAGGAGATGGACACCCTGTCTCTGGCAATTGCGCCGATGAATTTCCTAAATATTTATGAACAATTGCGAGATATCCATCATCGTACACGCAAACCTTTCAGTTTCGGTGTGTAAATGGGTGGAAGAGCTTGTCAGGACTAGCTATTTCAGAAAAGAATACTGACTGTCATGACAATGTTATATGTCCTATAGTTTTTTAATGATGTATTTTGAAATGTTATAGGCTGGATTAATGATGAGGCAGGAAGGCCGGGATGAAGAAAATTAAAATCCTTTATTCAGGTGAAAGAGAGAAGAAAAAAAAAACTAGTTCAATCTTCTTCGGTAAGGATGAGTCTTCAAATTCCTCCTTTCAATCTTCATAGGCCCAGAGCCTCTCTGGTGTGACTCTCTCTCCCTCGGCTCGAATGTTCTGAAAGAGCGTGGAAGAAACACACACAGTCCTTTGTTAGTTTCACTCTTCTATAGGGACAAAACGCTAATCAACCAATCGGAGGCATCTTTGTTGTCACGTCTATAAATATTCCCCAAAGCCCCGCCCCCTTTCTCTCTGGTTGAGGGTTGCTCTGCTACACTCTCCCATGTCTCTCCTGTCTGTCTGGTTCTGACTGTTGCTGGGAAAAACTTCAGGTGAGTGTAGTAAGTAACAGGTCCGGGGAGCGGGTATTATTGCTGCCTCATGGTCGGGGTCCGTGCTATCCGACCAACCCCAAGTCTGTGTGGCCGTATTGGGTGTGTTGTGTTTCTCATCGGTTTCATCCGACACGTGGTATAAGTGTGATCCGCGGTCAGATTCGTTTGGTTCCTGGTCAAGTTCTGACATGCGGTCACTTTCTGAATCGCGGACGCCGTTCCTTCCCGAGTCTCGGCCAGGGTTGCATGTCTGGTGGTCTCGTTCAAGCAATTTGCGACCGCATTTGGGTACTGACTCGTGACTGCTCTCGTTAACCGGCTGCCGGTTGTTGTGAGCTAGAGGTCCGTCCTCTTCACAAATGGGTTTTTATTTTTTGTATGCGTTTTGTGAAAGGTTTGATATTTAACCAAATCGCAATAACGAAAAAAAGGAACACTTTGAATGTTAGTGATCTCATAAGAACCATATAGCCCATAGAATGGTTCACATAGCCTGTACAATGGTTCCTATATCCCGTAGAATGGTTCCTATAGCCTGCATCTTGTTCAGAACACTACCAAGGGACTAGTGGCCGCGCAGGAGTAACCACAGCCAATTTCGTACAACTGTCAGGGCAGATTCATGCACTAAATCCACCTGTGCGGTCATAGAAATTGGTTGCATGCAATAACTCATGTATACTTATTACTTTTTGAGTGATAGGGATGACTATTTTTATGCCTCTGGTTGTACCGGGAATTACGGCCTCATTAAACTTCCTTGCTGCACTCAGGCATTTAACTGTTCAAGGCCCATACTGCCCAGTGCAGCCCTTCGACTGAGCCTATAATTCTTGAACCCCAAGTCACAGTTCAGGTCTAGTGTGCATTGTTAAAATGGCCAGTGTCATGCTTCATCATTGCTGTGCTTCATTAAGGGTGGACTTGGGCTCTGCCTTGGGCCTTAGTTGATTTGTGTTTTCTGTCATGGCACTTGAATCCTTCGCGCCTCTTTAGTATTTGTTCATAAGTCTGAGAATTGTGAACTACTGTTAAGTTTTTGATCTGCTCCCTGTCCATGGTGTGTATGCTTAGGTCATGTCCAGAGTGTTGTTGTGGAATGTTTGGACTGAACTGTGCATGAGTGTTCCAAGAGTAGCAGTTGGGACCTGAAACTGAATGGACAAGGGGGCCGGTGGATGTCTCTGCCTGCCTAGGTTATTTACTTAACTGCCCTCATGTACTTACCTGAACCTTGAACCCAGTAAAGACTTATTAAACCCACGTACGGCTCCACCTGTATATTTTACTCTTAAGCATAAACTTAACATTGACGACGAGGATTTGTTTCTGGGAACGTCTACTGTAGAGTGTACAGCGGAAGGAAGAAACGCTGCACTTCAGGAAAAGGAATCTGGAGACAGAGGGCACATGCAGCTGTAGCATGGAAAAGGAGGAAGAACACCAGAGGAAGAGGAGACATCCACCGGCCACCCCATGCTGTCCCTGTGCCACAAGGTAAGCTTGCCCTGCGCTAGAGCCTGCTAAAGACTGCGTTTTTGATCGTTTGAGGGGCTGGCTTGCACTTTGAAGGGGCAGCGAACACTTAAAGGACCCACAAGGCCGTTTTTTATTTTTTGACACTAGCATGGCGCGTGTATTACTCAGTGCGAGGGTGCTGCATCGTGCGCAGGGCCAACTGGATGAGGGGATTTCCGCTAAACAAAAGCGGATAGCCGTTTACAAGCATGCAGGTTCACCAACGGTCACCGTTCCTATGGCCAGCAGTAGGAGTGAGGTGCCTTTTTAATAATGAGTGGTGAATATTTCCAGGGACTTAGAGGCTCTCTAGTTGCTGCATTTATTGTGGGCCGTGGAGTGTGCGGTCCAGGCAGTCGCACCTTTGGCATGGTCTTTGCGGTGCGGGGTTGTCCTGGCGAGCTGGTGCACCCATGCAGCATGAGGGTGACGGTTGGAGCAGAGATCTGTCCGTGGCCGCTCCCTCTGCATGAATGATGATATCAAATAAATGCTGGGGGTGTTGGGGATCGTAGCTGGGGAATATTTTACATGCCGGCATTCCAGGACCCAGCATCGTGGTATTCGCATCATAAAGAAAGTTATGAAGGTTTGAGAAAAGGACCTTCCAACGTGAGATACGTCCCCTAGTTCTGTGTTTCAGACAGAAACACAACGTTGGACTTTGAATGTTCCGGCAGCCAGAGGGCTGTATAGATGATTTGTTGATGTACTGCATTCAGATATGGATCTTTGCCTACGTGAGTTTCCAGGCTGTGCGGTTTGAGGAGCAGGATGTTGTCTCAAATGTTTTCTTCTGTGGAATTTGTAGACAAGTGAAACAAAAAAAAAGGACATTTTATCAAACACTCATGTCGGTGCTGGAATCAATACAAAGACACGTTGCAGGGTCATAGGGAATTCCGGCAATGACAACGTTTATAAGGATTTTAAGCGGCGAACGTGGACAGGAAGTGAAGTGCCATGACCTACTGGAACAACTACATTTTAACCTCAAGTACTGGGGGGTTGTTTTTGGGTTCGCTGTGTTTTGGCAAATATTGTGGTCAATCCATAATGGGTTGAGCATTTGACACTGCGGGATTGCCATTTGTTTTTATTTTGGCAATTTTGGTAATATGATGTAATGCATTCCATATTGAATTATTATGTGTTTATAACCTTGCATTTCTTGCCTAGGAACCTTACCAATTGGGCTCTGAAGACTTTAATGGTTGGGTTTGGGAGGCGTTTATTGATGCATTGTATTAATGCCCACTTTTAAGTCTGATTCGTTTTACTGGTATGTTATGGGAAGGGCAGAGTCATTTGTTAATTGATGGTTAGCATGATTACTATTAGAGGAAGTGTCCGGTTTGAGAAGTTGTTGGACATGGTATTGGCACATTTCGTGCCATTAGTATGGTATTTGGCATATTAGATGCCATTGGTTTGGTGCGAGGTGCCATTTGCTTTGGCATATCCCATGCCATTGGTCGGGCGTGTTAGGTACATTTGAGGTGCACATGAGATGCATGTGGTCCGGCATAGGAATTGCCACAAGTGCTTTTGAGATGCCATTGGGTTGGCATAGGTTGTGCCACAGTTTGCATTGGAGATGCATTTGGTCCGGCATAGGAGGTGCATTGGATGTGCATGTGAGACACCTCTGGTATGGCAAAGGAGTTGTCACGGTTGGGCATACTGTATGCCATTATGGTTGTTTGCTGAGGTGTGGTGCCATTGATGCACATGCCCATAAGCATGTGTTGTGAGTTGAGCAGTGCAACTGCTGCTTTGTTTAAAGGGAAAGCAATCCACCAAAGATAAGAAAATATAAATGTTGATGCATTGTATATTCAATCAATTATTGTTCCACAGGTACACACAGATGAAATGTATGTTTAACCAATTAATTTTTTCCATGTGCACACACAGTATCTCTCTGCAGGCTTAAACTATAGTTCTAATTCGGGTGCAGATTTTTCTTGTAAAATTCACCATGTTTAATGCTGAATTCGAGACTGTGTGGCATGTGCGTAAGAGTGGCTGGTTATGTGCTGGTGTGCCATGGACAGTGGTCAGCTTTGTGTTTAGTGGGTGGAAAATGTTTATGGGGATAGGTCCCGTTAGCTGTATTTATTGTAGGAATTGTTAGTCCTGGCATTTTGTGATAGGTTCGGAAGGTGTTTGTGCACACCTTATAGTTGGCGGTTTGATGATAAGAGTGATTGGCTTGTTATATGGTGGTCATGTTGACTGGAGAATGAGGGCTGGTTCCCTGTACTTGACGTCTGTGGTGGGCCCGCTGCAGAGTTGATGCATGTTTATGTAGGGTGCTTAGCTGTTATTAAGCTAGTGTAAGGAATGGTGAGGTCAGCAATTTATTGCTCTGAGCAGTAGCTTGGTTTGTAAGAGTTTGTATTTAGGAGGATTTGACCTGTGTGGTCAGTATCACCTTAGTTCAGAGCAATTGTGCATCTTCCCCTTGTGTTTTTATCCTGCTGTTGCCTGGTTATGTATAGGGGGAAGATGTGTTAAGTTTTTGATCTGCTCCCTGTCCATGGTGTGTATGCTTAGATCATGACCAGAGTGGTGTTGTGGAATGTTTGGACTGAACTGTGCATGTTCCACTGAGCATGAGTGTTCCAAGAATAGCAGTTGGGACCTGGAACTGAATGGACAAGGGGGCCGGTGGATGTCTCTCCCTGCCTATGTTATTTACTTAACTGCCCTCATGTACTTACCTGAACCTTGAACCCAGTAAAGACTTATTAAACCCACGTACGGCTCCACCTGTATATTTTACTGTAAAGCATAAACTTAACAACTACCTCATTTAAAAAGGTCAACTTGCACCCCAAAAAGGTTGAGTCTGTGAATATAGATATCCATGTCAGGGACTGCAATCAAGGCTATGCCGGATGCACACTTTGCATTCAGTGCTAAGTGTGGTGAAGTTTGGGCTGTGACTGGTTTGCTTTCTGCCTAACTTCGTCTTCTGTTAGCAGATCCGTGGTGTTTCCCTAGCAAATTCTTGAATACTAGTAATTTGTGTCACACGAGAAAGGCAGCTAGTTTATCGCGGACGTAGCTGATTGTTGTCACTGAGAATTGTAAAGATCAAACTTTAATTAAACAAATGATACGGAAGTACCGTTACTACTCTTGTTTCCAAAAATGTTACCACTTATTTGTTTTGGCTAATGGGTGGTGCTTATTGCCACATAAAGCTTAAACTATGGCATTGGACTACCGCTAGGCGGGAGATGACGAATAAGGAGGGGCAAAGTACTTGTGCTATTTGGAAATTTACATACTCATTAACTGCCCATTGCCATGCTAATCCCTATGACCATCCAGCGTACTGCTTGCCCTTTACAAAACAAATCCTCCTGGGATCTCTTTGTGAAAGGTTTTTCGAGCAGTAAGCTCAAACTTGGGTCTGCCAGTGTAATTTCTAAGCATTCTGCTGAGAGTTAAAGGCTTAGCTGCAACTGTAAAAGTGCTACTGACGTAAGAAAAAGGCCTGAACCAGGTTAACTTCCAGGTGTGGGACGGCCGAGAGCTTGGAGGAACGGCAGACCCCCGCGCTATCGTTTTATCTGGTCGAGTGATTAGTTGATTCCTGCAGCCATGGCACAAAGCTCAGAGGTTCCCAATGGTAGAGTATAGTAGTGGGTGGCTATTCGCATAGACTATCCACTCCACTCAAGTTTCACAGTGGCTATCCAGCCCTCCTATGCAGACTCAGAATACCCACCATCCCCTAGCCCCCACCATCCTTATACAAGGATCTCTAATCGCTTTTCCTCTGCCTTGACAAAGACTTTGGTCGAAACACGTGTTGGCTCTTCTTACATGAAATTAGCATTGTACATGCTAGGACAATGATCACAGAAATCAACAATAAAAAATCAAAGTGTGAACCACAACAAAGTGTACTGACGTTCTTCAACGAGTAACCCTAACCCGGATATCAACATAATTCAGCGCCATTAACGAGGTTTGCCCACCCTCTAGCAAGTTTGCTTTCAGCCACTTAATTTCTATCTGGTCTTTGCACTGAGGTCCTGTTAAAAGGAAGCATTGTCAAAGTCAACTGGTTTGGCTTGTGTATATGTATGAGATGAGAATTTTCCAGGCACTGCTATCATATGACCAGGTAATCACACCATTTTCCACATGTTGCAATCTTATGTTCAGATAGTAATATTATGGCCATAAAAACCAAAAATGTTGTATTTGCCAATCCTTTATTTTTTCAAGAATTGAAGACCCTTTCCTCATTTAATTTCCTTTCAAGTGCTGGCTGTTTAGATTCGGCCAGAATAATAATATGCATAGTTGAGTGTGAATTTGTTCATGAAGTATGGACAAATAAAAGCTTTAACCAACTCAATGCAAACACTGACTTTTCCAAAATCTTTCAAGCTGCTGCACTGGGCCTACCCTCCTACTCCCCTTTCAGAGAATGAGTGTGTGATATTTTGAATTCCATGCACTTGTCAAAATGATTAATGTTGCAAGTAACATTTTATCTTTTTTCTCTTAGTATCCAGAAGAATTAAGGAACTACGAATACAATCCCAATTTTGCAATACGCGGCCTACATTATGACGTTCACAGGGTAGGTGATCTTTTAAGAATGTATCACATCCTTGCTAGAAATATTTTCTGCCACCTCTTCCTAATTGTGTTCTGCATACTAATCCAGTTTGAAGTGATGCTTCAAGGAATTTCATTCTTCCATTTGTAATCTTCAGTGATCTGAAAGTAAGGATTTATGTTCAGGTTTTTGGAAAGTATGCTTTGCTTCACTGATCAAGTTGCATAGAAAAGTATTTTGAAGTATATCTCATCACCAAGTCTACTAACCCTGTATACTATAAAAATGCAACTAACATACCCAGCAATAGTAAAACTTTGCTTGCACACGAGAGCACCACTTCAGGAGTTTTCTTTTTGTCCCTGTTTAGCTCTGGGGACTTCTAGTGGAACGACAAAGGGAGACAGCCCCTTCCCATACTTGTGGATGATTGAACCAGGGATGGGTAAAATCCCCTGGTCATCCTCACATAGTTCCCGTCAAATGCATTATTTCTGCCTGTTAAAGAGCCTTCAGCTCTCACAAGCTGGAGGTCAACCTCCTGAGAGTAAAGATAGTCACATAGCCTGGCCAGCATTCTGCTTTGCAACAAAGAACTCCTCAAATGGCTACTATCCCTGTTGCAGAGAGCCCTATAAAAGAAAGAACCCACTTCAAATGCCCAGAGAGCTTTTCCCGAGTCTTGTGTTGGCCCGAGTGACACAATGTTTGCATTATTTACAGGCAACATTTTCATTTCTCCAGTGAAAATCTTACCAATTCACTTCTTCCGGCAATTTGCTGGCCTACCTGCATCAATCTTGCATGTGGCACAGGCAGCGGAGCTGGAAGTAGTCTGCAGGAGCAGAGCTTGCAGAGTGATCTCTAAAGTTGTTGGCTGGCAGGCTTGGTCCTGCTTCTGAAACTCGGATCGGCTTGTTAGACAATTAACCTATCATTCACCAATTTCAGGATCCGTGTGCAAACCCCATAAAGAACTGACCCCAGATGGAATAGATTGAGCCCTATATAAGCACACAGGCTCCATCTAGAGGCGTGGGTGTTTAAAGAAGGAGCTGCTTTGGGGAGAGCTGGGGGGAGGAGGCAATTGGAGGGCTGAAGCTAGAATGGGGGCAGGCCTAGGGTGCGAAGCACTCTAAGGGAGGGGAAGAGGCTCAAGAACGAAGCACTGCGGTTGGAGCCAGTGCCCATAAAGAGGCTGGAACAGGAGCCCCAAAGCTCGATAGGAGAGCTGGGGAGAAGCGCTGGAGGAGGAACTCACCAGAGGAGCTGGCACAAGAAACCAAAGCTAAAGAGAGGGTCTGAAGCAGGAATTCAAGCGCTCAAGAGCCAAAACAAGAGCCGACAAGATGGAAAGAGCAGCGTGAGGAGGCCAGGAGTGGGGAGAGTGGTGGCGAAAGGTATTGAGTACCAGGAGATAGTGAAAGGTGGAGAACAGGAGAGGGAGGGAAGCAAATATAAGGATGCAGGAAGAGTAGTGGACACTTTTCACAAATTGAGAAAAGACTAATATTTGGAGGGGAAGATCGACACGGAGGTAGAAGAGACCAGAGGATATTGGAGAGAGGACTGTTGTTTAGAACCTGAGAAGTACCCTAAGGTTTGAATAAGGTGAAGGTGACAGGAGAGGGATAGGAGGCAGTTGAATAATGAGGGAATCACCCCAAAAGACAGATAAAAATCGCCTGAATGCGTGATTTGGCTGAAATTCGGAACAGCCAAAAGGTTAACCAAATCACGCATTCGATGTTGGGGGTTGCGCGAGTGTCCCCCGCAGCTGTCCCGGAAAGAAAAAAAAAAAAGGAACGGTCCCTGCCGGCTACGGAAGTGAAAGGGAACAGGTGTTTCAGGGACCAGAGAGACGGAGGCAAGGTAAGTAGGGGGGTGGGAGTGTGGGTAGGGGGTGGGTAGGGGTGTGGTCAGGGGTTTGGCCAGGTCAGAAATGTTCAGGGGAGAAAAGACCAAAGGTTATTTTGAAAAAAATATCTTCAGTCTTTTCTCCCTCAAGCATTTGTAACTCGGTCTTCCAACCCCGACCCAATAAGGAGTGCCCAAAGTGGTGAAGAAGTGGGGACAGACACTAGAGAAGAGGGTGAGTAAATACAAAATGATGAGCAGTCCAGTTTTAACAGTTTATTTGGATCGAAGTCCATAAACCAAAAGTTGCATATAAATATACACAGTGCAATATAAAACTACACATTGTACACAATTTATATTACAATACACACATTTTAAAATATGCCATCCATACTGATACCCCACAAAGGCATGAAAAAACAGGCAACCATGTGGCATCTGGCCTCTAAATTAGAGGGAGTACATTAACTTTAGAGAGAAAGCAGTTCATATTGAAATGTTCACAATGCGCGTCCTTCTGTTCCTTGCCTTCGTCAAATATTCAGTTAAAGGTTCTGCACGCAACAAAAACAAAAGTGCTGGGCGGCACTGAGTTGAAGTACGCTTCTCTCAGGAGTGGGATAATAGTTTGTGTTCTGATATTCTAATACCGAGAACAATATAAGACAAAATGTAAAAGGTCTTCCTTCTCACCCCCACGAACCGGACAGGCCACACTCTGCTCCTGCTCCTGCAATTTCTGCATAATATCCCTCAGCGGGAGCAGATTGAGTCGCGTCCTGGTGAATGCCCATCGGCCAACCTGTTTATCGCTATGAGTCAAATAAGGTTGGATCGTGTCCAACTTTGAAATGGATAGGTGGAGCCTATTGAATTGCATGGCAAGGCCAGTGGATTGGCGGTTTGCTGTGATAAGCGAGCGGAAGACCCTCTTGTACACACACCTTTCTGCTATTGTTAATTTGGGCCGGGCATTGTAAAGACAGGGCATTGACCAGAGACGCACATTCAGATATGCATTTCAGCCACAGTATTCTTTGCCAGTGGGGGCCCTGCAACAAAGATCTAGCAATGTCTTGTGTCAGAGTGGCTCTCGAATAAGACCAGATCCCCAACCAGTGCAAAAAGGGTGCTCCGTAACCAGCCTTGGCTGTGTGAGTAATACCAAGTTCTATGTGCATGGCGTAATTGGGGGTGGCACTGGAGAGACCAAACAGTTTTTTCAAAAATTATTCTCTGACTTTGAGGGCCATTGCGTTTTCAGTCCCCCACAGTGTAGCTCCATATTTTGGTCACAGCTTTTGTTTGTGCACGAAAAACTTCCATAATAAGACTTGGTGGTTGGCCCGACACACTTGCGATGCCCTCCAAAGCTTGTTTCATTTTTATGCTTTGTTTCTGAACATGGGCCATCCCCATCAGTTGTCTGAGCAACAGATACCGAGATAGTCGAACTCCGTTACCCTGGGGATAACGGACCCATTGCTCATCAACATGCACATTTTGACTGTTTTCCCTCTCCCGGCACTGCATGCCATCACTGCTTATTTGCTAGTGTTTATGGTGAGTTTTAAATCGGTCATAAAGTCAGTGTAGGCATCAATCAGTTTCTGTAGGGCTATTGGTGTCCTGGCAATGAGCACTGTTGTTGGCATATGCAAGCAAAGGCAATGCTTGGTTACCCTCCCACGGAAAGTCTGCTTTAGTGTTCATCAGTGCTCTAAACAGGACATTTATATAGAGAGTGAATAGGACTGTCGCAAGCACACAGTGCTGACGAACACCTGTGTCCACCTCGAAATAATCAGGGCATTCACCCTGTTCCCCAAAACAGACACAGCCCCTGGTGTCCTCATGAAGCAATTGAAGGATCCAGAGCTGCTCGTGTGGACTGCCCATGGACCTGAGCACACGCAAGAGAGAAGCTTTGTCCACCTTCTCAGTTGCAGTGCTCGGGTCCATGAAGGCTAAATAAATCGGCTCCCCCTACCATAGACCGAGGAGGCCCCAAGCTCTATCCACCTTATCAAATGCGGTGCTCATGTCCATGAAGGCTAAATAGATTGGCTCCCCCTAATATAGACTGAGGAGGCCCCTGCCAAATACAGGTTCAAGGCCTGATCTCTGGTTCCCAAGCCAGGTCTAAAGCCATATTGGAGCTCTGAGAGAACCTGACTGGTTAGAATTCAGTATTCAACGTGCTGCAGGATGACCCGGCCAAAAACCTTGAAGGGGGGTGTCCAGCAGTGAAAATGGCCTGTGAGCAAGATGGCTTCCAGTATCGCCCTTTGTGAAGATGGGTTGAATGATGGCTTTTTTACAGTACTGTAGATGGATGCCTGTGGCCAGATCAGTATTAAAGCAGGCTACCAGCATGGAAACCCATAAGGTCATCTCACCCTTAAATCGGCACGAACTGCATCCGGTCCCGATGCTCGATTACATGCCTGTTGGGTGACTGCCTTTTCCACCTCCTTCAAAGTTAACCGTAGCGAAGAGTGATGCTCCCAGTCACTGAACCCACAGGCCTTTCCACAGTATAGGGTTGAGAAATTATCAAACCGGGATTTGGCTGCAACATGGTTTTCCCTGTGAGTCTTGACTCGTTTGTATTGGGGGCCTCCTGCAACGAACTCCCAGAATTTCTTGGAGTCCCTTGCAGAGACAGCCATCAGTCGGTCCTCCAATGCTTTATTCTCCTGTTGAGCTTTTCTATGTTCTACAGTCCCTTTTTATAATCACTCCTTGCCTTAACAATATCTCCCCTAGAGCTTGCCACATCTCGCAATGTCCTTAATGGGTTATTCTGTGCTGTCCTGCATTCCCCATCAAACCAGCTAACCAGCCTACTGTGCCTGTGCTTGGACTCATACTGAAAACAATCCGTCATGGCCTTCCTGAGGACCTTAGACCAGATCTGATCAGATGAATCCTCTGGTCAAAAATAGAAAAATTTCACATAAATTAGATGGTACAACTTTACATTGTGCTTCTTTTCAGGGTCACACAATGATGAGCAGTGTTTAAAGAAGGAGAGGGAGAATGAGGAAAGAAAAGAAGTTGATGAAGGAACTCTTAAGAGAGGATATTGGGGAGTATAATTGCGGTCAGATGAAGTGGAGGTGATGGCGAGGAGACCATTTCGATTTATTAAGGGACCCTAATGGAGAAATGAAGAGGCTAAAAAGTAGAGGAAAGACCAGCAAAATCGCTGGCCGTTCTCTTTTAGCCTACCTCTCCCTGCCCCGAAGGGCCTCCGTCAACTACCAAGGCTTCTGCTCAGAGCCCTTATTCCATGGTCCAAGCAAGACAAACAAGAAACCATCCCTGTTTCTGAATCAAAGGAAACGCCTAGGAAGACCTGGAAAGAAACCAAGTCCCAAAGGATCAAGATGTGCCACTTACCTTCTCTAAGATGTACCCAGGGGTGAGTCCATTATGGAGTAACAGTGCAACAGTTTTAGAAGAAGGTGTTGGGGTGGATAAAACACATGGGTCGACTGAGAGTTGAGCCAGTCGTTTGTGTCCAGTCTGCCACAAGAGGACTCCACTAAAACCCTAAAGCAGAAATTGGAAAGAATGGGGCAATGTCCCATACACTGTTGCAGTCATGCTCTGCCCAACCATCCCATAAGAATGCAGGGCCTGCCATTCTGAATCCCCAGGGACTGTGACTTCCTCACTTGTTGGAAAGGGAACCCTAGGTGAGACAATGAATTGGAGAACACCATTATGGAACTTTGTGTTGTCCCCAAACTTGCATCCTGTCCCCTGTTTGTTCTTTTGTCGGGCACTGCTTAAATTCCTAAATAAAACATGTGTGGCAAACTAGACTTCGGAAATCGACAAGAAGTCATGTTTTCAACTGATCAGTTTTACTAAAAGAAATTAGGCCTGTCCTGACACTACTTCTAATGAGGTGGTGTTTGCTATTTTACAAAAGAAAAGATCCTCTGCTCGTCAGTAAGTTTTGCGGTGAATTCAGTCTTCTGTCCCAAAACCTAATCTACCTATAAGTCAGTCCCTAGCACTACTACCAAAAACAAACATAAACCTAGTCGGAAAATCATTTCTCCCTTAAATTGTGGAAATGGCGGCTAGTTTGTGACCCCCACCAAAGTGTTCTTATCTCTTATCCCAGGCAGTCTGCCTGGCTGCGCAATTCACAATTCAGGGTTTTCCAATGTCTGTTTTTCTCCTTCCTTTATTGGGTAACCGGTTCTCCCGGTCTCAGGCTGTGTGCATTTCAGTTACTGGTAATGTCTCTCACCCCAATGTGCAGTATGTCGGGTTTTAGTCCTGTATCCTCTTGTGGGCTGTTGGGTTTTTCAACCCCTGGTGGAATACTTTGGTTTTCAGTCTGGAAGTTCTCAACCCTTTCTTGGGGTATTGTGGTTTTCACTGTGGTTCGGGTATCTGTTTCTCCCGCCCCTGCTTGGTTGGTTCATCCCCCTGATTCAGATATGTATTTCTCATGCCCCTGCTTTGGCTTTCTCGACTTTCATCCTGCTAAGTGTATCTGATTCTCTGGCCCTGGTTTGGGGTGGCTTCACGGTCACCCTGGCTCAGAGGTCTGCTTCTCTCTCTCCCAATTGGGGTTTCTCGAGATCCACAATTACTCTGGTATCTTTTTTTCATTTCACCCTAGCTCAGGTGTCTGCTTCTTTTGCCCGGGTTTGGGGCCTCCCGAGTTTCACACTGACTCTGGTATCTGGTTCTCCCGTCCTGGCTATGCCAAGTTCCACACTGACTTGAGTATCTTGTTTCTTTTGCTCCAGCTTGGATTACTCACCCTGTGGCCCTGCCTGGTGTTAGGCTGGGCCTCTCAGCCCTTACTTCCTGGATCCACTGTTACCTGGTTCAGTGCTGCAGCGTTCCTCTGGGGAGACATTGTCCTCACCTGCTGCAGATCCGCTTTGAGGTTTCCTCTGCGCTCTTCGACTACTCGCCATGTCCTTTCCATTGGCACTCTTTGGTTCCCTGGTTTTCGCTGCTTCCGTCAGTGGATCACCTCGCTTGTTGCGGTCTGGTTCCTTCCACAGGAGCAGTCGAGGCTTGGCTGCTCGGTACCACACAGGAGCAGTCAGTCTCTCGCAGGCCTTTTGGCGTCCCCACCCTGCACACTGGCTGTGCGATGCTGCCTCCTGGTTCCACCCCTCAAAAGGGCATTTGCTGCATCAGCTAACTCCCCAGGATCTCCTCCTCCTTTAATGTCGGTGTCATAGTACTTTATATTTCTCACTGTAAGACGAGTGGACCATCATTGGTTTTGGTAAATCATAAAAGGATATTATCACGACAGGCTCGGAAACCATGTCTACCATTGTAGAATGGTCACACACAGTATCCACATTTGTAACGACCATGTAACAAACAACGGTTAGACTCAGTGTTAAAGGGAGGTTGATTAAAATCCCTGCCTGTGATCCTGCTTGCTCTGTTCCCTAAGGGGTCATAAGGGAAGCAGGCTCACCTCTCCTGTCCCAAAGAGGGTGGCACCCCCTTGGCGAGAAGGGACACATTCTTTGGTTTTGTCACATATGTTAAACTACAGTTGAGTGCACCCGGCCCATTAATCTGTTGCTAGCTCCCTAGGATTTATTTTGCTGTTCCCCGTCCCCATTTTTCTTTTTCCAAAAATTATTTTATTGAATTTGAATTTTAACATAGAACACATCAATCTCTTGAAACAAAATAATCAAAACCTTGTTCCAGCATCTCCTTCCTCTCAACCCCTAGCATCCTCTCTCTTTCTCATACAATTTAACCTAAAACCATATTCCCAAACCCCCCTGCGACACTTCACCTTTCCTCAAACAACATCCGTAAATGTCTTTTTCCAGAAAGTGGACCCATTCTGTTTCTAGGCTCCATGCAGTTTCATTAAGTATAGTTGTCAATTGCTCCATATTAAATATATCCCCACTACCTTTACCAATCGTTCTCTGTTGGTTGAAGGTTTTGATTGCTTCCACACTGTGGCCAGACTGGCCCTTGCGGCCAAAAACAAATGTATACAACATATGCAGTAAATTAGATTAATTGGAGTCTTCTGGTATGGGACCAAACGGCACCAACGACAGGCTCCACTCTCGGGTCGACCCCATTGAGGATTTTATTCACCCCAACACCTCCTTGACGAACCGTTGCGCTTTGTTACCTGTTGTGAGGCAGGCATGGTATCAAGAGAGACAGTCTCAAAATTAACAGTTCGAAAACTTTTATAATAATTCTTTGTTGGGTTGGTGTAATGCCTAACTTGCCCTAACTCTAAAGGGGTTGTTCCTTCAACTGATGCTTCTGATGGCTGTCAATGTCCGTAAGTTCATAACCAAAGTCCGTCTGTGTCAAAGCCTATGCTTGCCCTCACTCTTAGACAAAATGTGTTCTGGGGTCTTCTTAAAGAAAAGTGGTGGCTCAAAAAGAAATGCAAACTAAGACTGGTTTCAGGTAGCCTTACCATCAGGTGTACTTACCCTAGTTTCAAAAATAGTTCAACTAAAAAAGGGTTGCCCTCAGAACCTTCCACGTAGGGCTCTTGCATGAAGTCAATAAAGTTCACAATGTCTTTGGGTCCCTTGGGGTTCCCTTCCCCAAGCTTCGATCCTTTCAGGTCCAAACAAAAAGACACAGTTTCTGTTAGGCCTCTCTGGGTTCTCTTCCCCTTGTCTAGGCCGCTCCTGTAAAGTTCACAATGTCTTTGTGGTCCTCTCAGGGTTCCCTTCCCCAAGTTTATGCCCCTCTGGTCTAAAACAAATGTCCTCCTTGTCAGGATGTACCTTTTTAAATGCACAGTTCTCTCATTGTGCAGCATCAGAGACTTTTACGAACGACTGGCTAATGCACCTCCCATGTGCGACCACTCTGACTTCTGACCCTTCCCCTTACACTTTATACCTTTCTTCTGGCACCTTTTCCTTCTTGTGCCTCTTTCACTCTGTCCTTGTTTCTTGTCCACCTTTTATCTTCGATCTGTGCCTCTTGCACACTCTTCTAACTTTGCCGTGCCCCTTGCACACTTCTTTTACTCTACTTTGGGTCGCTCGCACCCTTTTTCCCGCTTTCGAATCACTTGCGCAGTATCTCTTTGCTTTCTGTTTTCTAAAACTCACTTTCTTCTGTCTTTTTCTGTTTTTGAGCCGCTGATGCACTTTCTCCTGCTTTTCCTCGCGTTCTTTCCAATTTCCACGTACCACTTGCATCCTCCATTGCTTCTGCTCCCGCTTCTGCCACCCGAACACTGAGTCTCTCTCTCCCTCGACTTCTCCCCATCCCTCTTCCTTTCCCTTGCCCTCTCTCCAATCCAAGCACTAGATATCTATCTAGTGTCTGTATACACTTTATTGCCGACTACATCCAAGTGGCTAAATATTGATCTGGGTTCCGGATGCGTGGTTTCCGGTGTTCAGATAGCTAGACAGCAAACACGATATCATCTGAGTTTTTTTTAAAATACGGATCAAACAAGTAGAAGTCTTACTACCACCATAAAGAAGTGTGGTTTTGGACATTTTTTAGATGCCCTATCGTATTTGACTTTTGGTCAGACTCCAAAGGAGTATGAATGCATATCTGCATTAAAAAGAATTCCAAACACAGGACACAGTTTGTCTATTGGTTGTTACGTTGTGGAGACCAGCTGACCCAATCAGAGTTGTGGTTGTTTTAGCCCTTGAAGAATGTCCCAATACTTATGTATGAGGACTGAAACATGTTGGGCAGTTTATGTAACCACTTTTCTGATGTTTGTTAATCTGCTTAGAATCACATGCTGTGCATAGGTCCGACATCCAGTGGTCACTGCGGAGTATTGCATTTTGTTTTTTGTAGTCGAAAAGGGGACGTCGACAAGGCGTGTCTGTAACACTATCCCTATAGTGACGTGCGTTGTACCCACAATCCCTCACGCGTCGAGGTCCCCCAGATTGTTTTTTTCCGCCCAGCTACTGGTCGCCTTTATGCGGAGCTCCTCAAGAGACATTGCCAAATAGTTTCTTCGACCTTTGGTCGTTTGTTATTAATATCAATAACGTAGATCCCTCCCTCGACGCAGAGCCGTTTCTCCGCCAAGCAAGATCTTCGACGGAAGGACGAGCAGAGGAGATCCTTCGGCGCTGCCGAACACGTGGCCTGGCCTCGCCGGCCATACACAGTAGGGAGAGTGGGGCTTTGTGGTCTTTCTTTCTTTTCTTTAAGAATGCCTTTCTCTTTCCCCTCCCTCTCTTTCGAGGTCGTAGTCACACTTATTACCATCAGCTATGGAGAGGACGCCATTTAGGTTTTGCCCGCTTTGCAAGGGTAAATATACCTGGAAGGATAAGCACAAACGGTGCAACCGTTGCTTACCCCTTGATCACCAGGAGGACGGCTGTGCGGCCTGTAAATTACTAAAGCCCAAAACTCTAAAGGACCGCAGGGTCAAAAGGTGGGCGGCCTACGCCATGTCTAGGCCTGACTCCTCGCCCGCTGCCGCCGAGTGTGATGAGGACAGTGACTACACGGCCCCCGTAACGGAGGCTGTAGACCTCTCAAAGGAGCGTTCACGCTCCTCGTCGTCCGTCCCCGGCCCCGGCAAGCCCGGCTCACGCCCAGCTTATGGGGATGAACATCACGGCAACAAGGACGCACACAGAAAAACACCAAAGCACATACGCCCAGTCACACATTCGTCGAAGACGAAGACAGCCATAGCGCCAACGGGGACGCCGGGCCCACCGACGTCTACCACCGACCGTAAGGGTCGTCAGCCCTCCCCGCCACCGCTTCCGCGACAGGCGACTGGGCACTCTAAAAATAAGGGCGCTAACACCAAAATTTCCGGCGACGCGCATCGCAAGAGCGCTCACGTTGCCAACAAGGACTCGACGACCAAGGACTCGACGACCAAGGACTCGATGAGCAAAGGCTCGACGCTTCATAGCGCGACGGCGACCGATCCCTCGGAAAAGAGAATGATCGCCGAAAGCCTCGCGCGCATAGCATCTAAGGACGGCCAAAGACATACGGCGAGTGAAACGGCGAAAACCACGCACAAGGCCAAAGATACGCCGAAGGCGCCGGAAAACTGATCAGGCCAGTTCCCGACGCCGACAGAAGGCCCTAGCCAGCAAGAAGGCTACTCAGAAGGCGAAGGCTCTCTTTCTTCGACGTTATAGGACAGAACCAGACAATTACAGGAGGAAGAAACCCCCTTTTCTTTCCCAGACCGTCCTGGCCGACCTCAGTGGACCTTTGAAAGGTTCCAGACCTGTATGGACAAACTAGATAGGTTCATATCCATCCCAGAAGACAGGCCACCCAAGAGACCAAGGGAGGCACCCCTGGAGAGTCCAAGGGCTAAATACCAGAAGTTTTATAACCCCATACAGGAGGACATAAACTCTTACAATCCCACTGAGGAAGACACCTTCTTCCAACAGGAAGATGAGTTCACCTATGTTGAGGACCAACAAGAAGAGGAAGGTTTTCACAAGGAAACTAACCTATGTGAGGAAGGATTCCAGGAAGGCACAGGCGAGGGCGACCCAAATCCCTGGCAGTCACCGGCTAGGTCGACTGACACAGGCAGTAGCAGTATAGTCATCAGGTCTACTGAAACTACACCAGTCAGGAACCCTTCGCCTGTCGATGATCAACCCACCTTCAATGCACTGCTGAAGAAGGCAGCAGCACATTTCGAAATCGAAACTGGGGACGTCACCCCAGACACCGATTTTGTGGAGAGGATTATCAAAGAAAAACCCCCCACTAGCCAGGTTATACCCATCCTCGCCTCAGTTAAGAGACGTATTACACCTTCTCTTTCCACTCTTGCATTGGTGAGAGGGGTCAATCCGAAGATTGAGAAACTGTTCTCTCCCTCTCAGTCAGACCCATTATATATTAAGGGTCACTCAATTCCGGACTCCCTGGTCGTGACCAACACCAGGAAAAGGGCAGGAGTCCCACTATCTACTAGCGAGGCACCCCCAGATAAAGAGGGGAAGAAGCTGTATGCCCTAGCCAAGAGAATCACCACCTCTGCAGCATTCTCTACCAGACTCGCCAATAATAATACCCTATTGGCAAGCTACGCCGATGCTCAATGGGCTAAGCTCAGACAGGACTTCGAAGAAGCTCCCGAACCCCTAAGGACTCGTTTACTGGCTACAGTTAACGAGGGCTCTCTGGTCAATCAAAGCATCGTCAAGAATACCCTCGATGCAGCAGAGACGGCTGGCCGCACTTTTGTACAAGGAATTTTACTGAAGCGTCACGTCTGGCTTCGCAATTCCGGATTTAAGGCGGAAACAGAAGCGTCCCTTATTAATAAACCCATAGAGGAGTCCAACCTCTTTGGGAGAGCAGTGGATGACGCGCTGGAGAACGCGAAGAAAGAATTTGATACAATAAAGACCTTAGACCAAATTTCTAAACCCCCTAATAGGCGGAGATTTGGTAATAAGTGCTTTTTTTCATGGACAACGCCAGCAACAAAACCAACAACAGTACTCTGCCAGCAACTACCAGAGTAATAGCGGCCAGTACAATCAGAGGGGTCAACGTCGTGGCAAGGGAAGAGGCCGGGGTTCCACCCCCAGAGGCTCCCAAGCCAACAACACCACCAAGTGACGCGAAGAATCGCGTCCCCTCCCATGCAACGCCGGGCGGGGGCCTGTTAACATCCTTTCTTCCAGCATGGGAGGGAATAACATCAGACCGCTGGGTACTTTCCACCGTAGCCCGCGGCTACTGTATAGAGTTCAACAGTTCCCCAACATACAGACCCCCGAGGGGACACCGCATGACACCAGAACACCTCGCCATCCTTCTCCAAGAAGTGGACCAACTGCTGGAAAAAGGAGCCATAGAGGTCGTGCCTCTATCTCAGGTAATGGAAGGTATTTATTCAGTGTACTTCCTTGTACCCAAAAAGGATCTAACCATGCGCCCTGTATTAGATCTGCGCCCAGCGAACAAGTTTGTCAAACCCCAGAAGTTTCGTATGGTGACCTTACAGGAAGTGATCCCACTGCTATCACAGGGAGATTACATGACAACACTGGACAAGAAAGAGGCATACTTTCATATTTTAATGTTGCCAGCGCACAGAAAATACGTCCGGTTCATGATAGAGGGCAAACACTACCAGTTCAGAGTGCTACCCTTCGGCATAGCATCTGCACCAAGGGTATTCACGAAAGTACTGGTAGTGGCAGCGGCCCACCTGCGCAGGTTATCCATCCCAGTATACCCTTACCTCGACGACTGGCTCATAACAGGGGATTCTTACGAGACATGCTTCTCAAACACCCAAAAGACTGTAGACCTTTTGTTCCAACTGGGCTTCTCCATCAACGAGAAGAAGTCCAGCTTAGACCCCAGCCAAGTCAAACAATTCCTAGGGGCTCTAATTCGAACAAAGGACGGCCTCGTCTTCCCCTCCAACGAGAGGGTCCAAAACATGCTGTTTCAGATCCCCCAATATGTGGCAGGTCGAGAGGTGATGGTGCGCAAAGCGATGCGATTGCTAGGAATGATGGCGTCGTGTATTTATTTGGTACCTCACGCGCGCCTGCGCATGCGCCCAATGCAAGAGTGGCTCAACAGCCAGTGGTGTCAGGCCAGCGGACAATGGGACGATCTAGTGGTGGTCTCGCAAGCCTTGGTTCTCTCGCTACGGTGGTGGACAAAGGAAAACCTGATTATAGGGAAACCCTTTGCCACACCCGCGGTGGAGGCCACTCTAACCACGGACGCATCCCTCACAGGATGGGGGGCTCACCTATCTCATCAAACTGCTCACGGAGTGTGGACTCCGAACGTAGCATCCAAGCACATAAACCTACTGGAGCTACTGGCGGTGTTCAAAGCACTAAAAGCCTTCCAGGAACATCTACAAGGGAAGACAGTGATGGTCCTTACAGACAGCACCACAGCCATGTACTACATCAACAAGCAGGGGGGCACCCACTCTCCAGGACTGTCCAAGCTGTCCCAGAATATATGGAAGTGGGCTCTCAAACACACGTTCCTACTGTCACAACACGTACCAGGGGAACTCAACCTGCTAGCAGACGAACTCAGTAGAGACTTCCCCCTGCCCGAAGAGTACGAATGGCAATTGCACGAAGACATTGTCTTAGACGTCTTCACGCAATGGGGATTCCCGGAAATAGACCTGTTCGCAACTCTGGAGAACTCACAATGCCAAAGTTACGCCTCCAGGTACCCCCAGAACCAGTCCAAGGGGAACGGTCTGTCGATTCAATGGTCAGGGAAATTTGTTTACGCCTTTCCCCCGACTCCCCTTCTCTGAAGGTGGTGCACAAGATGCACCAGGAGCAGGTTACCATGATACTAGTGGCCCCAATGTGGGCCCGGCAGCCATGGTTCGCTCACTTGATGGAGATGTCCCTATCTCCCCCAGTGAAACTTCCCTGCCCGTACAACATGCTGTCACAGGACAAGGGCAGGACACTGCATCCATGCCCTCAGACCATGAACTTAGCAGCCTGGCTCCTGAGATCATAGAATTTGGACATCTACAACTCCCGCAGAGATGTATGGACATCCTCAGGGAAGCCAGAAAACCTAATACTCGCCACTGCTATTCTAGCAAGTGGAAAAGATTTGTCATCTGGTGTAGAGGTAAGAGCATCAACCCGGTTGACTGCTCTCCCACAAACATTGTTCTGTACTTGACCCATTTACTGGATTCAGGTCTAGTGTTCAATTCCATTAAAGGCCACCTGGCGGCACTTTCTGCATACACCACTTCCCAACTTAGTGTCGTGGTGGAAGATACCAGTTATCAAGGCCTTCATGGAGGGGGTAAAGAGAATACACCCTCCGATAACTAACCCAGCTCCCGGATGGGACTTAAATGTGGTACTTTCTAGACTCATGGGCCCTCCTTTTGAACCCATGCACAAGGCAACTCTTAAAGATCTCACTCTTAAGACTGCCTTCCTAATAGCTATCACCTCCATTAGGAGAGTAAGTGAACTACAGGCTCTTTCTGTTCTAGACCCCTTCGTAACAGTTCACAAGGATAAGGTGGTTCTACGCACACACCCAAGGTTTGCACCAAAATTCATCTCGAAATTCCATGTAAACCAGTCAATAGAACTACCAACGTTCTTTCAAAACCCTTCCAGCTTGGGAGAAAAAAGTCTGCATACACTAGATGTATGCAGAGCTGTCATGTTCTACATGGAAAGAACCAGACCACTGAAGAAAAACTAATCAGTTCTTTGTCTCGGTGGCAGCAGGAAGAGAAGGAGATGCAGTCTCAAAGTCCACTATATCTAGATGGATTGTTCAATGCATCACTCTCTGTTTCTCACTTGCTAAGAGAGAACTACCCTTCAAGCCAAGAGCACATTCCACTCGAGGCACTGGGGCTTCCATAGCGTTTATTGCAAATGTTCCCCTTGAGTCCATCTGCAAAGCGGCTATCTGGAGTTCTGTGCACACCTTTACAAAACACTACTGTCTAGATGCACACTCTAGATCTGACTCCCAGGTGGGACAGGCAGTATTAAGACATCTTTTCTCTACTGTTCCTTCTCATAACCCACCGCCAACTCCGGGTACTGCTCGCTAGTCTATGCACAGCATGTGATTCTAAGCAGATTAACAATCATCAGAAGACAATGCATTCTCCAGCATGGGGTCTGGCATGGATTCACATGCTCATGAATATTCCCCGTCGTCAGGCTGGGAATCCTCGGTAAAGAAAAAAACAGTATCAGTTTCGTTTCTGATCTGTCTTTCGTAGTAGCAACCAATCACTGATCTCTGCGTCATACTGACCACAGCCAATGACTGCCCTCTACCTAAGCCCCGCCTCTGGCAGCCATCTTCAGATTTTTACCGCACGTTCAAGTGTTGGGATCCTCGTGCTATTGCTCTCGAGCGTTAGTGCTATTTTTTCACGGTTTTTTCTCAAAAACGTCGATTTTTCGGTCAAGAAGAGCCTCAAGCTCCACCGATTCTTCATCCGATCAACGGGGACCCGTGTCGGATTCGTCTACGCCCCTCAAGGGTGAAGTTTTCGTTGAGCTACGCTTTTGGAGTACTCCAGAAGTTTCTCAGGCCCATCTCGGACATGGCCCAGGAGAAGGGAAGCTCGACGCCCGGAAAGCTGTTCAGGGTCTGCCCTGGATGCCAGCTTCAGAATGTCTTTAAGGGGGACGAACACTCCTTTTTTCTTTACTGCCTACATGAGGACAAGACGCACGTGGAGAAGGACTGTGCGTTTTGCGGCAATATGTCGGAGCGGACCATGAAGGACCGCCATCAACGTCTCGCCAACTGGCTGGAAGGGAAGAGCCCGTCAGGCGAGAAGAAAAAGAAGAAATCCGAGCGGTCTTCTAAGACCTTTGAGGACGCCCCGGCGACAGGGGTCCAACACAAGGCGAAGCACCGCGAGTGCGCTGGCACCGGGAGCGCCGAACGGTCGGGCTCTACGGGCGCCAGGCAGGGCGCATCCTCCCCGGCACCATCAACCATGAGCCAACGCTCTGGTTCGGGTAAGAGGAAGGCCGAGCACCCGGCGAAGCTCCTGGAGAGGCCCCGGTCGAGCTCGAAGGCCCCATCGGAGGGAGAGCGAGGCAGTGCCCCCCCCCCAAGGAGAAGGCGGTGAGCGCACCTAAGGTGGTGAAATCCTTAATCCATCCGGCCAAGGCCTCTATCGAGACAGTTGCGGCGGCCCTGGCTCAGCCTGTGGAGGCTACACCAGTGGTGGCGACCTCGGGGCTCAGAGTCTCCCTGCCACTGCGGAGGGAGTTCTCTTTTATGCCCATCGACAGGACCCCCGTGAAACCTCCGACGGAGAAGAAAAAGGGGGGCAGGAGGTCGTCATGGATTCGGCCTCAACCTCTGAGGAAGAGCTGATCGAGGTCTTAAGCCACGGCGTTGGCGTGGAAGAAGACCAGCCCGTCGGGAGGGATCCTGACGTAGGAGACGACGATATCGTCGAGGGTGCCGACGGGGCCCCTGACCGCCCGTCGGACTCCCCTCAACCAGCGCCGTAAGACAACTCGGCGGCCATTTTGTTGGCTATACAGTCCTTATGCTCGGAGATAAGGACGAGACTGCTGTTACCAGCAGAGGAACCGCTCCCGACGGGGGACCCGGAGTCAGGCCCTTCTGGGAGCCCTCCCCCCTAAGAGAAGAAGGATTCACCCTCCACCTCCTTTTCAGCCATCGCGCCCTGTTCAGCCCTCCTCCCCGTCCAGGACTCGTGGGGATGATACGGGGACTGACACGGCCGCGACGGGTATGGACGACGAGGTTTACGACGAGGATCTGCCGTCGTCACCTCCCACCCGGGCTTCCCCGTCCGACGAGATTGGATCTTTTCACTCCATGATCGCCAGGGCATCCGAGCTCTTCCAGCTCTGCCCGGAGGAGAAGAAGAACAAAGGTTTCCTTCATCAACGGCGCAAGGCCAGAGGAAGACGGTCCTCTCCGTGCCTCTACTGGACGATATTTGGGATGAGGGCCTCGCCCTCCTCAAGAACCCATCCACGACGCCGGCTAGAAGGGATCGGTACGAGAAGAAGTACCGGGTCCCGGACGCGGCCCCCTTGTGCCTCCGGGCACAGCCGACCCCAGACCCTGTCGTCTCCGCGGCGGCCAGGAAGAAAGCCGGGGGGGGGGGTGCGGCCTCTACGTCGACTTCCCCGCCGGACGGCGAGGGAAAGAAATTGGATACGATGGGACGCATAGTCATCTCGTCTGCAGCGACGACGGTTAAGGCGGCCAACGCCTTGGCTATCGTAGCCCACTACGACAGGGAGCTGTGGTACAAACTGGCCCCCCTGCTGGACTTCCTACCGGACGACAAGAGGGCGGATGCCCTAGAGATCTTGCAGGAAGGTGAGGTGGCGTCGGACCACGTCATTACGATTGCGACGGACATCGCCGACACTGGATTTTGCCAGTTGGGCAACGGCGTGTGCCTTAGGCGGCGTGGATGGCTCAAGGCTACTGACTTCCGTCAAGACGTGCAGACCAGAGTCTTGGACATGCCGTTCGATGGAAACAACCTGTTTGGGAAAACAGTGGATGATTCCCTTCAAGCCATCAAAGCAGACACAGAGACGGCCCGGGCTCTTGGGGTTCTCCAGCAACGGCGGCCGCCCTTTCGGAGCGGCGGAGGCAAGGGTGCCTCCAAAGGTTCCGGCGGCGGATTTTCCACCTACCGTCAAGCGGCCCGTTCGTCATCGCAGGAAGCTTACAGGGGACGAGGCAAGTCAGGCGGACCCCACCGTCGTCGCCAAGGAGGTCAAGGCGGCAAAGCCTTGTCGAAGCAGGACTGAACCGGCCGTGGGGTCGGGCCCCCACCGAAGCACCCCGGTGGGAGGCCGGCTGGCGAGCTTCGTCAGCGTTTGGGAGTCCATCTCCACCGACCATTGGGTGCTGGACGCCCTAGCCCAGGGTCACGCGCTCGAGTTTCAAACAAGGTGCCCGCGCCTCCCCCCTGTGGCCAGGAAAGAACATCACGTCCCTCAACTTCTCTTGGAGGTAAAGGCGATGCTCAGGAAGGGCGCCATCAAGCTCGTCCCAAAGAGGCTTCGGGGCTCTAGAGTTTACTCAAGATACTTCCTCGTGAAGAAGAAGACGGGAGGATGGCGTCCCATCCTGGACCTAAGACGACTGAACAAATTCATCAAGGCACAGAAGTTCCGGATGGTCACCCTCCAACACGTCCTGGGTCAGCTGGAGGAGGGCGATTTCCTGTCGTCGTTGGATTTGGAGGATGTCTACTTCCATATTCCCATCCTAAAGGAACACCGAAAGTTTCTCAGGTTCGTGGTCCAAGGGCGTCACTATCAGTTCAGAGCCCTTCCCTTCGGACTAAGGTCGGCACCCAGGGTGTTCACCAAGTGCCTCGCACTGGTGGCGGCGCAGCTGCGCCGAGAGGGGATCCACGTCTACCCCTATCTGGACGACTGGCTCATCCGAGCCAAGACGAGGGAGCTCGCCGTGGAGCACACGGCAAGGACCGTCCAACTTCTCACGGACCTGGGATTCTCCGTAAACTACGCCAAGTCCCACCTGGTGCCCGCACAAGACGCACTGTTTCTGGGAGCGAAGTTCGATACAGTGTCGCTTCTGGCCTCCCCGTCGGAGGAAAGGATGAGGGCCATTCTGGGCAAGGTGCAGCGGATGCTGGTTGCGGATGCGGCCAGAGTGAGGTCCATCAAGTCCCTCCTCGGAATGATGTCTTCTTGCATTTACCTCATCCCCCTGTGCAGGCTCCGGATGCGCCCGTTGCAGGAGTTCCTGGACGCGCGCTGGATCCAGACGACGGGCAGCTTCGAGGAGAGGATCACACTCGACGAGAGTTCCCGACGAGCGATCCGGTGGTGGGGCACCCGCGCACATCTGACGGCAGGCATGGACTTCCAGACCCCCGGCCACCAGGAGACAGTGACCACGGATGCCTCCCTGGAAGGGTGGGGAGCGCACACCGAGAATCTGCACGCGAGAGGCCTTTGGCTCCCGACGGAGAAGGCCCTCCTTATCAACGTCCTGAAGCTCCGTGCAGTGTTTTGGGCCCTCAGGTCCTTCCTTCCGTCCCTCAAGGGCAAGGTGGTGAGGATCTTCACCGACAACAACACCACCACCATGTTCTACATCAGGAAACAGGGCGGAACCAGGTCCCCAGCCCTGTCCAGGGAGGCGCAGGATCTGTGGCATTGGGCCGTCGCCCGAAGGATGTTTCTGGTGCCGTTTCATCTGGCAGGGATAAAAAACACCATCGCCGACTCACTCAGCAGGGAGCTGCGCTCGTGCCACGAGTGGAAACTACGACGGGATCTAGTGGACCGCCTCTTCCGACGGTGGGGCACACCCCAGATCGATCTGTTCGCGACAGCGACGAACTCCAAGTGCCGGAGGTTCGCCAGCAGGTTTCCCCAGCCGAGGAGCATGGGCGATGCTTTCTCGTTCCCCTGGGAGGGCCTGTTTCTATACGCGTTCCCTCCATTGCCATTGCTGATCCGGCTCATCAACCAGCTCAAGAGGTCCCGGTGCAGGATGATCCTCGTCGCACCTGCGTGGCCGAGGCAGATATGGTTCCCGGACCTTCTGGATTTGTCAGCGTCCCCGTCAATCAAGCTGCCAGTGGACGCGGATCTGCTCTCCAGGGAATGAGGCGCCATCCTCCATCACGACCCGAAGTCGCTGAACTTGCAGGCCTGGCTCCTGCAGCGTTAGAGTTTGGAGGATACGACATACCGGCCGACTGCAGGGAGGTTCTTGCAAAGGCCAGGGCGTCCTCAATTCTTAAATGCTACGGACACAAATGGAAGAGGTTCTCTGTCTGGTGCCACACACAGAAGATTAACCCTCTGCGGATTACGGCTCCCCAAGTACTGCCGTACCTACTGACGCTGGCCAAAGCTGGACTGGCGCACGCGTCCATCAAGATTCATCTTGCTGCGATCTCCCGATACACCAGAACCACGGGGCGGACGTCCTTGTGGTCTCATCGTCTGGTGAAAGAGTTCATGAAGGGACTGTTCAGATCGTTCCCGCCGGTGAAGGCTCCGGCCCCGGTGTGGGAGCTCAACGTGGTGCTGACCAAGCTCATGGGACCTCCGTTCGAGCCTCTGCACTCGGCCCCGTTGAAGTTCTTGTCGTGGAAAACAGCGTTTCTTGTGGCCATCACCTCCGCATGACGGGTGGGAGAGATCCAGGCCCTTTCCTGCAAGGCCCCGTACTTGACTTTTCACGACACGAGGGTAGTGCTCAGGACGCACCCCTCCTTCATGCCCAAGGTGCCGTCGGACTTCCACCTCAACGAACCCTTGGTGTTGCCTGTTTTCTTCCCGTCGCCTTCGTCGCCGGCTGAGAGGACTTTGCACTCGCTGGATGTGGCTAGAGCGCTGAAGTTCTACGTGGACCGCACAAAGGGTTTTCGGAAGACGTCACAACTCTTTGTGAACTTTGGACCTGTCAATCAGGGGAAGGCTCTCTCGAAGGCTTCCATTTCCAGATGGCTCTCCGGCTGTATCATGTACTGTCATCGGTTGGCAAACCGACCCCTGCCTGGCCGTCCGAGAGCCCATTCCACCAGAGCGATCGCAGCTACCATGGCGTTCCTATCTGGTGTGCCCTTGCTGGACATCTGCAGGGCTGCTACGTGGAGGTCGACGCACACCTTCACAAAATTCTACTGCGTCGATCGGGATTCCAGGGAGGAGTCCAGGGTCGGCCAAGCAGTGCTGCGCAACCTGTTCGCCTAAGGTGAGCCTGGTGAGGAGGTAAGATTTGCTTAATGTTGAGTTTGATGTGATGCTTAATGTTGAGCCTTTGCCACTGTCAGGCTGGGAGGTCCTGTATCCGCGGAAGCTGCTGAACCCCCGACAATCCCCCTGAGATGTATTTCCCAGAACTAGTTTTCAATACAGCTCTGTAAACTACACCCCAAAGGGAAAGGGGGAATGGGAAAACAAAACGACACCAGGCAGACTGCGTCAAGGCTAATCAGTGCTGAACCTGCAGAGGATAAAGAATAACATATACACTTCCTTAATTCACTTACTTAACCTTATGAATGGAAGTCATTAATCCTTAACTAATAATTGAGAATCCTACCTGGTTCTTCTCTTGAAATTTCTTAGAGAAGCGGATAAGAAGCTGAAAATCTCTCTTACTTGCGATACTTGAAATTCCCAGCAACTTCTTACATTAGGCAAAACTGGAAGTCTTAGTTCTTTGTTTGTCTTTTTTCCAACATGCACTGGTAGTTCAATTAGATTGTCTTTAAAATGTTTTTTCTTGTCATTTCAAAACTTTTCAAACTATTTATAATTATCTTGAGTCTTTGAATCCTTGAAGAAAGAGGAAACACGTGCTAACTGCACACGCAGGTTATTTCCATTAAAATTATCGATGAACTTCACATAGAAATCTTCCTGGTTGAAGAACACGTGCAAACGGATGAAGACGCGCGATCAAAATAATCCACACGCGCAAAAAATCCACACGCGCAATAGTCCACACGCGCAATAATGTTCTCCTGCGAGACACGCGAAATAAGAACACCCGCGCTATTGAGTTCAAACGCAACCAAGTGATTCTCACGCGCAAAATCACTCGCGATGGAAAAAACACACGCGCACTCACATGGCACGCGACGAACAGATTCTCGCGCTTTGTACCCCCGTGCTAAAAATCACACGCGCTTTGTATTTCACACGCGCTTTGTACACCTGCGCTAAAAATCACACGCGCTTTGTATTTCACACGCGCTTTGTATTTCACACGCGCTTTGTACACTCGCGCTAAAAATCACACGCGCTTTGTATTTCACACGCGCTTTGTATTTCACACGCGCTTTGTATTTCACACGCGCTTTGTATTTCACACGCGCTTTGTAGTTCTCACGCAGCGTATAGCTTTTCGCGCAAAGGATAACCCGCGCAATAAAACACACGCGCGTTTAAAATGGCACGAGACCAACCTCTACTCGCGCTCGGAATACACACGCTAGAAAGCACGCGCTCACTTGAATACGCACGCGACAGTCAAAATCTCGCGCTAAGGAACACCGCACTGGAAACACAAGCGCACTCCGATAGTTCAATAGTTTTAGTAGAAACACTACTTTTAACGAATTTTCAAGGAGACTGTTATTAAGATGAACAGATTTACAGTAGAAATAAAGTCACTTATCTCCTGAGCGAATTCACAAAGATTTCCTGCTTTTCCTATCTTCAAAACGAATTCCTGCCAGCTGAAGACTTCTCCTGAACCCCCAAGAAAGTAGCCGCTCAACTGCTGAGATCTGAAGGATAAAATCCACCAGGCCTAATACTAAAGCAGGAGCAGCCACTGAACACGTCCTCTCAGATGGGGTTTTGATGATGAAAGGCACAGAGTGACAGTTTAGAATGTTCATTGTTGTTCAGCATTGTCTTCTAGCCAATCAGAGCTGTCACTGTGAGGCTCCATCTTGCCTTGGGTCAGAACCAGGATTCTGAATCAACAAGTTAAGGCCTAACCAACTATAATGGAAAACTTCCCACCCACACAAAGCTAATCTGAAAAGGATAATAATAAAAAGGAAACTTGAATAAGAGAAGGAAACCTGACAGTACCCCCCTCCTAATGCCCAGTCTCTGGGCCTATCTTGTGTGGGTTTTTAGCATGAAACTTAGCCACTAAACGGGGGGCATGTACATCAACTGAATCTTCCCAAGATCGTTCCTCCGGTCCATATCCCTCCCAATCAATCAAATACTGCAACCTTCCCCTCACTTTCCTAGAATCCAAAATTTGTTTAACCACAAATTCCTCAGATGAATCCTCCAAAATCACAGGAAGGTGGTGTTCTGAATCTAGTTCCTGAACAAACTGGTTTTAAAAGACTAACATGAAAAGTAGGATGTACCTTCAACTGCTTGGGTAATTTCAATCGTACTGCCACAGGATTGATGATTTTCTCTACCTCAAAAGGGCCCACAAATCTTGGACTGAACTTATTCTTCCCCTTAATTTTCAGGTATCGGGTAGAAAGCCAAACTAAGTCTCCCACCTTATATTCAGGTCCAGTTTTTCTTCTCAAATCGGCATATCTCTTATATTTCAACTTATTTTCTCCCAGAACCTTTTTTGCTCTATCCAAGTTATTTTTCATTATCAACAAACGATCTTCCACTCTAGGATTCCCTGAATCTTCCTCCAACACCTCAAAACTCAGAAAACGAGGATGAAACCCACGACCCAACAAGAAAGGGGACTTAGAAGTAGCATCTTTTCCACAATTGTTGTAAGAGAATTCTGCCAACCACACCAAATCCACCCATTCCTCTCTAGCTTGTAAATAACACCTTAAAAACTTCTCCAATTCTTGATTTACTCTCTCCACTTGTCCATTACTTTCCGGATTATACCTAGAAGTCAAACTAACTTCCACTCCAAGTTTCTTACAGAAGGCCCTCCAGAATTTTGAAATAAATTGAGATCCCCTGTCAGAGATAATTTGACTTGGGAGTCCATGTAGTCTAACTACACCTTGCAAAAAACTATGAGCCAGTTTTTCCGCGGTAACCTCTCCCTCTATTGGTAAAAAATGTGCTTCTTTAGTAAGAAGATCGACCACAACAAGAATGGTAGTACAACCCTTATCTTGAGGGAGATCAACTATGAAATCCATAGAAATTGTGTGCCAAGGACGAGGAGTAACAGGTAATGGCTCCAATAAACCATGCGGCTTCCCAACTTGACTTTTCTCTTGTGCACAGACTACACAAGTTTTAACAAAATTCAAGGTGTCTTGGCGAATTTTTTCCCACCAAAAATTCCTTCGAACCAGTTCCAGAGTTTTTCTGAACCCAGGATGTCCTGCTAAAATGGATTCATGACAATTTCTCAAAACCTTTTCTCTCAACTCATCAGTAGGTACATAAAGCTTGTTATCAAAAAAAGGAAGATTGTCTTTCAACTTTCTAGCTGGATCCAGTCTCACCCACTCCTCCATCTTCTGCAAGGACATATTTTGACGAACTTCATTCAAAAAATCAATTTCTTTAATGGCTCCAGCTAACAAAAAACGTTCTGGAGCAATTATAGGTTCTGGTTCTATAATCTCTTTGTCTTCACTTCCAGGAAATTGGCGAGATAACGCATCAGCTTTTTTGTTTTGACTTCCGGGTTTAAAAGTCACAATGAAATCATAATCTGCAAAGAACAAAGACCAACGAAGTTGGCGTGGAGACAAAGTTCTGGCAGATTTTAAAAACAATAAATTTCGATGATCAGTAAGGACCGTTACTGTATGTCTTGCTCCTTTAAGAAAATGTCTCCATTCTTCAAAAGCGGACTTTATTGCTAACAGTTCCCGATCAGCAATTGTGTAGTTCACTTCAGCAGCAGAAAACTTTCTAGAAAAGAATGCAACTGGATGTATTTGACCAGTAGTTTCATTCCTTTGAGAAAGCACCGCCCCCAACGCTAAATTTGAAGCGTCCGCCTCCAAAAAAAAAGGTTTAGAAAGATCTGGATGAATTAGAATTGGACTAGAAGTAAATCTTTGTTTTAACTCTTGAAAAGCCTTTTCTGCTTCAAGGTCCCAGTCAAATTTCACTCCTTTTTTCAAAAGCCTCGTTATAGGAGCAACCAGCCGAGAAAAACCTTCTATAAATCTCCTATAAAAATTGGCAAATCCTAAGAAACTTTGTATTTCCTTAACCTTAGTAGGAGGGGGCCATTCAAGAACGGCTTGCACTTTTTTAGGATTCATTTCTAAACCCTTAGGTGAAATTATAAAACCTAAAAACTCCACAGAATCGGTATGGAATTGACTTTTTTCCAATTTGGCAAACAAATGATTTTCTCGCAACTTTTGTAACACCAAGCGCACAAGTTTCTGATGTTGATCTAGGTCAGAAGAGAAAATCAAAATATCATCGATATAAACGACAACAAAAATATCCAAGTATTCTCTAAAAACCTCATCAATGAAAAATTGGAAAGCCGCTGGAGCATTACATAGACCGAATGGCATAACTTGATATTCAAACAGCCCAAATCTGGTCTTAAACGCTGTCTTCCATTCGTCCCCTTCCTGCACACGTACAAGATGGTAAGCTCCTCTCAGATCTAATTTTGAGAAAATATTTGCTCCTTGTATTTGATTTAGCATTTCTGAGATGAGAGGAAGAGGATACCGGTTCTTAATAGTGACTTTGTTAACTGCTCGATAATCTATGCAAGTTCTAAGCGAGCCATCCGGTTTTGGTACAAAAAATAAAGGAGAGGCCGCAGGTGACTTAGAATGACGAATAAATCCTTTGGCCAAATTTTCTGACAAATATTCTTTTAAATAATCATTCTCTTTCTCAGTTAGAGCATATACCCTACTACTAGGCAAAATTGTTCCTGGCTCCAGTTCAATTTTACAATCAAAGGATCTATGGGGTGGTAATTCTCCTGCCACTTTCTCATCAAATACGTCCCAGAAATCTTTGTAACACTGGGGAAGTTGACCCACTACAGCTCCCACATCATGACCTCCAATTCCAGTCTCAGCCAGAAAACTAGACACGGAATTACTTTGTTTTACCTCTTCCTCTAAGAGACTTCCTGAAAAGCAATTCTCTTTACAAAAATCGGATTGCATGTCAATTGTCCTAGCACTCCAATCAATTAGGGGATTATGGAGAGTAAGCCAAGGCATGCCCAAGATAATCTTCAACAAAGGGGCATCAATTAACTCAAACGAAATTATCTCTTTGTGACCTCCTGATAACTCCAAAGTTAAAGAACCAGTTCTATGAGTAACAGGACCAGAAGATAAACATGTACCATCAACAGCCCTAGCCTGCTCTACAACCTCCTTCAGAATAATTGGAATTCCCAACGATTTGGCCAGACCCCAATCCATGAAATTCCCAGTCGCACCCGAGTCAATCATTACAGGACCATTTCCCTTACACTCCAAATCAAAAAATAAGGATACATTTATGGTTATATGAGGAACCGCTGTCTGCACCGTATTAGCGATCTGTTGTACCTTGACTGCTGAGGAAGAAGTCTTCTTGGGAGTGTAAGGACAGTTTCCTAAAAAGTGCCCACCTCTTCCACAGTATAAACACAGATTATTATCTCTCCTCCTAGTCTTTTCCTCCACTGTTAACGGGCCTCTTGATTCTTGGAGATGAATTATTCCCTTTGGGTTTACTCTCTATTTTAGGTCTATCTACTCTAAGTATAGACTTTACATCACTCTGACCATGACGTCTCTCTGCCTTCCTTTCACTCAAACGGAAGTCCAATTGAATAACCAAATCAATCAGACCTTCACAAGTAGGAGGGTGTTCTACTACTCCAGACAAAGCATCCTTTAACTCATCTCTAAGGCCCCGATAAAACAACGAGGCCTGTTTAACCTCGGGCCACTTGCTTTCTAACACAAGGGACTTAAATTGTGTTATATAAGCAATCAAGTCTCTATTACCTTGTTTTAATTCACCATCTACTTCCAGAGATAACTGTCTTCTATCAAACATTTTTCTGAATATCTCTAAAAAACTGGTATAATTTTCTAAAACCGCACTCTTTTGACTCACCAACAACCCAGCCCAAGCAGATGCCTCCCCAGAAAGATATGACAACATAAATGTTATCTTAGAAGCATCCAATGGAAATAATTCTGGTCTACTCATAAAATGTAATTCACATTGTGTTAAGAACACCCTAAATCTCTTGGAATCCCCATGATAACGTTCTGGGGGCGCCAAAGGAACTGGCATAATTATACTCCTTACCCCTTCTGCCACTGAAGGCGCCCGTTGTATGTGTGGTAACTGATCTTCTCTTTCTAACTCAGGTGGAGAACCTGCGCCCCCTGAAACCTCATCCTCTCTCCTTTCTCCCCTCTGTTGAATTTGTGTAACTTTAACACTTAAGTCATCTACCTTTTGACTAAGTAAGGCATTTTCTTCCCGAGAAATTTTCAACTCCTCCCGTAACTCCCTAATCAAAGATCCTAACATCTCCATGGATTCGTCGGGGTTCATGACAGCTCGGGCGGACTAAATTATTGGCCTTTCATTCTGTCAGGCTGAGAGGTCCTGTATCCGCGGAAGCTGCTGAACCCCCGACAATCCCCCTGAGATGTATTTCCCAGAACTAGTTTTCAATACAGCTCTGTAAACTACACCCCAAAGGGAAAGGGGGAATGGGACAACAAAACAACACCAGGCAGACTGTGTCAAGGCTAATCAGTGCTGAACCTGCAGAGGATAAAGAATAACATATACACTTCCTTAATTCACTTACTTAACCTTATGAATGGAAGTCATTAATCCTTAACTAATAATTGAGAATCCTACCTGGTTCTTCTCTTGAAATTTCTTAGAGAAGCGGATAAGAAGCTGAAAATCTCTCTTACTTGCGATACTTGAAATTCCCAGCAACTTCTTACATTAGGCAAAACTGGAAGTCTTAGTTCTTTGTTTGTCTTTTTTCCAACATGCACTGGTAGTTCAATTAGATTGTCTTTAAAATGTTTTTTCTTGTCATTTCAAAACTTTTCAAACTATTTATAATTATCTTGATCTTGAGTCTTTGAATCCTTGAAGAAAGAGGAAACACGTGCTAACTGCACACGCAGGTTATTTCCATTAAAATTATCGATGAACTTCACATAGAAATCTTCCTGGTTGAAGAACACGCGCAAACGGATGAAGACGCGCGATCAAAATAATCCACACGCGCAAAAAATCCACACGCGCAAAAAATCCACACGCGCAATAGTCCACACGCGCAATAATGTTCTCCTGCGAGAGACGCGAAATAAGAACACCCGTGCTATTGAGTTCAAACGCAACGAAGTGATTCTCACGCGCAAAATCACTCGCGATGGAAAAAACACACGCGCACTCACATGGCACGCGATGAACAGATTCTCGCGCTTTGTACCTTCGCGCTAAAAATCACACGCGCTTTGTATTTCACACGCGCTTTGTACACCTGCGCTAAAAATCACACGCGCTTTGTATTTCACACGCGCTTTGTATTTCACACGCGCTTTGTACACTCGCGCTAAAAATCACACGCGCTTTGTATTTCACACGCGCTTTGTATTTCACACGCGCTTTGTAGTTCTCACGCAGCGTATAGCTTTTCGCGCAAAGGATAACCCGCGCAATAAAACACACGCGCGTTTAAAATGGCACGAGACCAACCTCTACTCGCGCTCGGAATACACACGCTAGAAAGCACGCGCTCACTTGAATACGCACGCGACAGTCAAAATCTCGCGCTAAGGAACACCGCACTGGAAACACAAGCGCACTCCGATAGTTCAATAGTTTTAGTAGAAACACTACTTTTAACGAATTTTCAAGGAGACTGTTATTAAGATGAACAGATTTACAGTAGAAATAAAGTCACTTATCTCCTGAGCGAATTCACAAAGATTTCCTGCTTTTCCTATCTTCAAAACGAATTCCTGCCAGCTGAAGACTTCTCCTGAACCCCCAAGAAAGTAGCCGCTCAACTGCTGAGATCTGAAGGATAAAATCCACCAGGCCTAATACTAAAGCAGGAGCAGCCACTGAACACGTCCTCTCAGATGGGGTTTTGATGATGAAAGGCACAGAGTGACAGTTTAGAATGTTCATTGTTGTTCAGCATTGTCTTCTAGCCAATCAGAGCTGTCACTGTGAGGCTCCATCTTGCCTTGGGTCAGAACCAGGATTCTGAATCAACAAGTTAAGGCTGAACCAACTATAATGGAAAACTTCCCACCCACACAAAGCTAATCTGAAAAGGATAATAATAAAAAGGAAACTTGAATAAGAGAAGGAAACCTGACAGCCACCTCCCGTGGTTGTGCATGTGTGTACTGCCATGTATTCTTTATTCATGAGCATGTGAATCCATGCCAGACCCCATGCTGGAGAAGGAACAAGTTACTTACCTGTAACTGTTGTTCTCCAGCATGGGTCTGGCATGGATTCACATGCGAACCCTCCCGCCTACCCCTCTGCGGCTCTTCACTTGGACATACTGCCACTTCACGTGCTACCAAATCTGAAGATGGCTGCCAGAGGCGGGGCTTAGGTAGAGGGCAGTCATTGGCTGTGGTCAGTATGACGCAGAGATCAGTGATTGGTTGCTACTACGAAAGACAGATCAGAAACGAAACTGATACTGGTTTTTTCTTTACCGAGGATTCCCAGCCTGACAACGGGGAATATTCATGAGCATGTGAATCCATGCCAGACCCATGCTGGAGAACAACAGTTACAGGTAAGTAACTTGTTCCTTACTTACCGTAAAAGCATTTCTGATGGTTGTATCTGCTTAGATTCACATGCGCCCACCCTTCCTCCCCGCTCGGATGGAAGGAACATAGACATCTTTCTACATCTCTCTCTTTTCTGTACTCACTCACATAAAGAAGGCTCCCTCAGGGCAGAAATAATACAAACAGAGGGACCTCGACGCGTGAGGGATTGTGGGTACAACGCACCTCACTATAGGGATAGTGTTACAGACACACCTTGTCGACGTCCCCTTTTCGACTACGAAAAACAAAATGCAATACTCCGCAGTGACCACTGGATGTCGGACCTATGCACAGCATGTGAATCTAAGCAGATACAACCATCAGAAATGCTTTTACGGTAAGTAATGCATTGTCATTTGTGTCTAGTGTAGAAATGTTTTCAGGCCTACTTGTGGTTTAGATGAATGATTCTGCATTATCATAAATGTATTTCTATGTATAGGACAATTGTGCAATATGTTTTTATGTGTAGTGGGTTTTATGTGGTGTTACATGTTCTGTAACCTATGTTTTTCTATATGAATTTTATATTTTTAAAAAACGTGTGTGTATTATATGATGCATTTGTTCTACCATATTAATCAGCAAGGCCTGGGATGGGAGCCATTAGCATGTATTGCTTGTAATTGGAATTTCTTTCTTTGCTGTATACTCAGGAGAGTACACCAGGCAGTACTTTGTATACTCCTATATAAAGGAATTCCGAGAACTGCTATTAAGTAAAGAGTAATCCAGGGGAAGAGAATTACCCTCTGGAGCTTTGAGCTATCTTTACTTGGAACGTTTGTGTTGGAGTTAAACATTTCTTCTAGAGAACATTTATACCCTTTCCAAGGCCAAAGACCTTCCCCTTTCACTTTAGAGTTGATTTTAGAATGTGAGGGTTAGAATTGGTTCTTTGGACACAGGACTTGTTGTTTTGGACATTCTGACAAAGGACCGACCCATTAGTTTTGTTTTGGTAGGGAAAATATCTCTTAGAGCAGGGACAGAAATGCGTTTTCCCAAACCCATTTTGTTTAAAAAAGTCTATGGCCCAAAAACATGAATCCACTGTGTCCGAGTTTCATTCCTGACCCTTTACACTATCCTCCATCGAAGACATCCACAGGCTCAAGGCCTGCCTCAACTTGATCCAGTCCTGGATGTCCAGTGCTTACCTGAGGCTCAACCCCTCCAAGACTGAATTCCTACTGCCAGGCCTCCAGATAAGGTGCGTACCAGGCCTTTTTACGCATGAAAATCTTGCAAATACAACAGCTTTTTTATTTTCCTGCGTACATTTACACACAGGTTTAGAGCACAGGGCAGTGCAAAGGTCAGGTTCTTGATAGAAACCAGAAGGCTTCTTTTGATTTTTATCTACATGGATGTAATTGCAAGCCACTCCGGAAACAGAATGTATTTCTCTGAAGCCGGCTAGGTTTTTGTGATTTCAACATTTAAATATATACAGGAGAGATCAAATGGCCAGACCTTAGAGAAATAATAAAAGGTGTATTCTGTCATAATGCAGAAAGATGCGGTACGCTAAGGATTTCCATACAGTTTGTGCATGCGTCACTGGATGTCACATACATTTTACTCTCTTGCAAAAGAGAAAAGTCATTTTTACTCTCTTAAAATCACGTTTACTCTCAAAGTTTAAAAACAGGGAGTAAAATACTCCCACCTCAAAATCTTATCTGGCGCACTGCCTACTGCTAAAAAACAACGCTGAACACTGTGACATCCAGACCTGGCTCTCTATGAACCTCGAGGGATTCACACTCCAGATGGCCTCTTTTGCCAAGTCCCTTGTGTTAAACATCGACAGACATCTCACATTCAAACAGCACATAGCAAGGAAAACACAAATGTCCTGGCCCTAACTATTTCTCCTGCATCATGCCCTTCGTCACAGAAAACAACTTCAGATCCGCTGTCCAAGCCTTGGTCCTCCCCCACCTGGATGGTGGCAATGCCCTTTTGGAAGGCCTTCCGGCGACTACCCTGGCACCCCTGAAATGTGTTCTGCATTCTGCAGTAAGACTAATTAAAGGACTCTGCTAATTTGACCACATCCCCCCAACCCTCATGGAACTTCACTGGCTCCCACTTCAAGCCTGTATCATCTTCAAATCCTGTTGCATAGTATACAAGGCTGTCATCCTGAAGTCCCTAAGCTATCTCACTCAGAAACTCAGCATCTCCGGAGGCCTGCGATCCACCAGAAGTAAGGACATGTGCAGTCTCAAATTATGACACTTCAGGAAGGAAAGAACCAGAAGACCGGCCTTCTCTGTCTACACTCCAAGACTCTGAAAACTCCTCCCCGTCAACATCAGACTTTCCCCATCACTTCTACAGTTCAGGAAAGAACTCAAGACCATCCTCTTCAAGGAATGGCTCCTCCTCAACACATAGGTTCACACACCCTGCACTCCCCACCCTAACTGAGACTGTGATCTGCTCCCTACTTTCTCCCCTCCATGTTTGCCAATTGCCCATTCTCCGCTGTTACCTCTGCACTCCTTTTTTCTCTGCTTCTCTCACTGCGTACTTCCCCCTATGATTTTAAAGCACTCTGTTGCTTACTGATGCTAGGTACGCTATGTGAGGTATCTGAGAGCATCCTCACTTCTTTCCCCAATATATCCTCCACCCAGGTGGCCAGGGAAAGGCTGTCTCTTTCGGATCCTGACCCTGGGGGTGGATATGCAAGGGAGGATCACCTAGGTGGAGGAGACTTGGAGAGTGGGGATGGGGCACCCTTGGGTGAGACATGGTATCCTCCATTTCCAGTTAGCCTAATATTCCCCAGGTCTGTGTAGGATATTAATCCCTTCCCTATTTCCCAAATTACCTTATCCCAAAACACACCACTTAGGTACTGAGACGAGATGGCCACCATTGAAACAGGAAAGACTGGAAGAAGAGACGGGAGCGGTCTAGTTTTTGGGCTCATTATCATGAAGCTGGGAACTTTAAAATAGGCTCATCTGAGAGGTATCGGGAGAAGCACAGCGAGCGTGGAGGCTAGTTCCAGGGCAGAAGCTGTGGCGGCAAGCAGCCACCTTCTTGAGACGCTGGGAGGTATATGGAGTGCAATCCGGTGCAACGAGCAAGAGGGTATCCATGGCAGTCTGAGGCAGAGCGGGCAAAGCAGGGCAGCACAGAGCAGAGGTACCAGGAGTGTTGGAGAGGCTCCCGGACGGATGCCGGTGCAGGGCCACTGACTGCAGCTGACCAGAGCTCTGCAGTAAGCTGCTAGGAAGCCGTGGAGGACGCTGAACGCCGGAGGGAACCAGCGCAAGAAGACCGTGAATGGAGACGAGGCTTCGGAAAGACGCAGAGAGGGGAAATCCGATTGTAAGAAAGTCGGTGAGTCCACCTGGGTGAAATGGTGGCCCCGGACACGGTGGATGGGTGGTTTTGTTAATGTTAAAGGTATTTGTACCGCGCACCGCCGCCACCACCACCAAAGTCCTCTCCAGGCACGTTGGCGGGTTTGAAAAGTAGAGTTTGAAGAAATGGGGGTAGTGGAGGTTTAGTAGAGTATAGTTGGGAATACAAAAGTGGGAGTTGTGATGTGTTGACAGCTTCAGTTCGGTTTGCACCGTTCACTGAGCTTAAGCAGGGTTTACGGGTCTGTGCGAACTCCCATGTGCTGGGTTGTTTTGTTAGTCCGTTGTTGCAAGTTGTGAAGTGCGTGTGGATTACTGTGCAGAAAGGTGGTTGTCTGGTTTCCTGTATGAGAGTTGTGTGAGGAAAGTAGAGAGTTGGGTTAGTGTTTATTTATTTATTCTGTCTCTCTCCTTCTCTTACCCCTTTGTCTTTGCATTTCTTTGCTCCCCCAGCTTGGGTCAGTGATGTTTAGGTTAGAGGACATTTTCCCCTCCCTGCCGATCCCGTTCGGGGATCTTACGTCCCTAGGTTTCTTCTGTGGGTTACAGTCGTGGGGCACGGGCGGTCAGGTGTCTCCTCTGTCTTATGCTTCAGTGAGGAATTGATTAAGGGGTTGTGGTTTTCTCCCTTGAAATCTTGTTTCCTGATGGGTATGCTTCCTAGTCGTTTCTTCCCGTTTCCGGAGCAAAGAGCCAGTCTTTTTCTGAATTCCGGATGATCTTTTGTGTTGCAAATGTTTTTTGGTAGGTGATTTCATGATTTTGCTGGAGAGAATGATGATCCTCCGAATTTTCTTTTATTGTATGTTTTTGGATCTAAGTGAGCGTCGTTGCTTGATCTGAGTGGTCTTGTCGGATGGTAGACAGTTAATTTCTCCTTTAGAAATTCTCCTCCTTGGCCGTGGATTGCCCTGTGTGTTATGCACGTCGTTTTGAACTTCATTCGCTGTTTTATTGGTTGCCAGTGCAGCAGTTTCAGCGCTGGAGTAATGTGTTCTCTTTGCAGTAGTTTAGTTTGAGCAGCAGTCTTGCTGCAGTGTTTTGGATGCGCTGGAGTTTTTTTAACAGTCGTTCCGGCATTCCTAGGTATAGGCTGTAGGCATAGTCTACTTTAGACATGAGTGCGATGTAGGTTAGTGTTTTGTGGGTCAAATAGAGGAATGGTAACACCCTTTTTACTGCATGTAGGAGGAAGAAACATTTCTTGATTATAGTGTTTACCTTTGGCTCCTGTGTTAGTTCGTTGTCCCTTAAGACTCACAAGTTCTTTACTGTCGTTGAAGGAGTCAGTGCCGTTCCCAGTTACGCCAGCCATGGGATGAAGTGATTGTTTTCCCTGTTTTTGGATATGATCATGATTTCTGTTTTGTCCGGGTTGAGTTTGAGGCTGTTAGTGTTAATCCAGCTGTAGAGTTCTTGAGGACATTCTTCCAGGGTTGTGTTTCCTTCCTCTGTGTCTTGTATTTTGTAGACAATGTGTCCTCAGCTTCATTGTAGCAAATTAGGGTGCGTTTTTTAATGCGCTTGATTAGAGGCTCCAGGAATATGTTGAAGAGCAGTGGGGAGAAGGATGACCCTTGTGGTACTCCACAGGTGGATTCCCTTGTATTGGATTTGAAAATCTTGATCCATTCGGTTTCTGTTCTGTTTGTTAAGAAGGATTTAATCCACAATAGGGCTAGGTCGATGATTCCTATTTCTTCCAATCTTCTGATGAGGATTTCATGGTTGAATGTCAAATGCTGCAGAGAGATCCAGGAGTATTAGAGCTGTGTTATTGTCAGCATCTGTGTTAGCCTTAAGATCGCCTAGATTGAAAGCAGCGCTGTTTCAGTTCATCTCATCAGTCTGAAGCCTACTTGTGCTTGGTCCAACAGTTGGTGTTCTTCTATGAATTCTTGTGTTATTCTATAGACGTATGTTTCGAGTATTTCCGCTGGGTAGGGGATGTTGGAGATGGGTCTGTAGTTGGCGAGGTCTTACATGTTTCCTGCTGTGTCTTTGAGGAGCGGTTTGATGTATGCCGATTTGAATGAACGTTGTACTTTCTCTGTTGAAAGTGATTGGTTGAAGAGGTTTCTGTAGTATTTCATGGGTGTTCCTTGTATGAGGATTGACTTATTTATGTCTACGGGGCACAGATCCACGGGGGAGCCTGATTTGTTGCCATTGCTTACCAGCTTGACCAATGTCTCCTCTGATATTTGGGGGAAATCTTTGGAGTTTGTTCTGGCGATCCTCGGTTGGTTGGATGGGTTGCATGTTGTAGTTGCTTGGTCTGCTTTGTATGATCTGTTGTATGGTGGAAATTTTGTTTTTTAAATTGCATAGTTTCATGCAGGGTATTAGTGTGTATTTGCAGCCAGATGGGCTTCTCATTTCATTTATGATTTTAAATAGTTATTTTTGGGTGTTGGTGGCTTTGGTGATTCCGTTATTTTATATTTCTTTTTGGCCTTATGAAATTCCTTTTTGTATGATTGGATTTGTCGTTGGAGTTGTAATTTCTTTTCCAGATCGTTATTTTTCCTCTGTTCTAGTTCAGGTTTTTTTTTCTTTTTTTTTCCTTCTTTTTATTTTTTTAATTGTTGTTTTTCGATACAAATTGATCTTTACAACAATTAGAATTTTACTTTATCACGTTCTTATCTTATTAAAACATCATTATACCATAAAATCCAATTTCACAATACCAGATGAGTTCACATAACGGTTCTTTACGCAAAACCTTATTCGCATTTAAATACTATGCTAAACGTAACTTATACATACCCACACATTATCACCACCTCCATTTGAATATGCCATATACAAAAAATTAAAATCAATGATTTCTCATCAGTATATAAATACTTGTAACATTTTCAGGCATATAATGAGTGCACTGCCACCTCATCAGCTGATGTATTTAAAAGCTCATTAACAGATCTATCTAAGCGAAATTCCCTACACTTTAGGTTCTTTTCGATGACATATAACAATTGCACTAAGTCTATAATCAAAGGCATTCTGTAGCCCCACATACATTGTATCCAAAGCATTTCACATTGATAAGATGATATTTCGTTGTAATATTTCGACAGGTTAGTTTGCCGTACTTTTGTAAAGTAAACACAATGTATAACAAGATGTTTCTTTTTGACGATTTTTGCAAAATCTGCAGCCTTCATCTTCTAAAGATACACAGTTAGTCCATTTCTCAGTACGCTCTGATGTTGGAAAGAGGTTGAATTTAAACCTCATATAAAGAGAGCGAAGCTTGTGACCAGGGCACATGGGTGACTGTTTGTGTCGAAATTTTGCATACTCTTTATATAAGGCATAAGACCCAATTTTGTCTGAGTTCACTGCCCAATCATATTGTATTAGTTTGACCTTTACAACTTGAGGACGTTTTGTTAGATCTTCCCTTTCCATAGCTAATAATGCTAGCTTTTCATCATACTTTTTTCCTGCCTCAGCTACAGATGTTGGAACACCCTTTTTTAACATGTTTCCAAGATCTTCATAAAGGGAGTTTGACAATGGGTCTAACATTTTTGCATGGGAGGCAAGCTTATGCCACAGATATTTAGTAGCCAAGGATGTCAGTCCTAGTTCATGTATAATAAGTGAGTTTGGGAGTGACATAGGCAAATGTAAGACTTTCTTCCATATTTTCCCTTGGATTCTATTTAGCATGGGACCAATTTCCAAGTAGCACAAGTCTAACCCATATATAATAATTGCCTCTACTTTGAGCTTGTAAAAGTCCATCAAGGGAATCATAGAAAAGTTGCAAATTCTTGAGTAAATCAGTTTCATTTGTGCAATTAGTGGCATAACTTTAATTGAAATTTCTACTTGCCATTTATTGATCGAATCAGAGTTGTTCAGATTATACCCCAAATAGATCATACCCAATGCCCGAGGGATCGGCAGTCCCTTTATTTTCCATTCATATCTTACAATCTTTCGCTTGTTTGTAAACACCAAAATGAGATTTTTTTGGGTTCAATTGGAGATTGCGATTTTCGCAGAATTCTGCAAGATATTCTAATTTGTTTTGTAGCCCAAAGGGTGTTGGGTCAAACATAATCAAGTAATCCTCGAATGCCAACCAATCCAAATTGAGGTCCCCTAATTTGATCGAAAATGCTTTACACGAAGACCAAATTGTGGCTATCTCAGATAAATACAAATTAAACAGTGTGGCTGCGAGATTACAGCCTTGCTTTACACCTACATAGGTTGGAATAGGAGGTGTTAAGATCCTTCCTTGTCGATCTTAATCCTGTAATTTGTATCAGAATGTAACATTATGATCATTGCTATCAGATGAGCTGCGATTGGCAAAGGATGAAAGATCTTCTATAGTAATTGTCTAATTACAGAATCAAATGCCCCCGATATATCGACTAGGGCCATATAGATCGGACCATGTGCTTTCTTCCTAGTCGATTTCAGTGGGCCAACAAAGTTGCATTCAACTGTGTGCCCATGCCTTTACGAAACCCAGTTTGAAATTGTGAAAGAATTTTATGTTTTATAATGAAGGCGTTTAGATCTTTTAATATTAATGCAGCAAAGATCTTTGCAGAAATATCAGTTAACGCTATAGGTCTAAAATTATTGGGATCATTCAATGGACCCTTTTTATGTAGTGGGATTACCAAGTACCGGACAAGTACTGTTTGCTGCCGCTGCGCCCCTCGTTTTACATCTTGTGGATTATTGCAGCCGTCTTACTTCTTTACTGCCGTGCGGCAGCGGACTTTGCTGCAGCGAGCAGGCTTCGCAAGGAGGAAGTCTTGGCTGGTTACACCAGCGTGCCTGACCTGAAAGGTGACTGTTCCTATCTAGCGCCGTTTTGTGCCAGCATTGTGTTGCCTCAATAGAGCTTGTGTACCTTTCAACTTGTGTGCCTTTCAAACGCCTTTCAAACAGCGTGTGTGTAAATCAATACGTCATAGTTGTGCACACGACATTGTCAATCTACAACCACAGGCATTTAACTCCGCCTTTCTCTTTGTGTTGAAGGCACTTCCTACTGTGGTGGCCACGCCCTCCATGACGAGTCACGTTGTTCTGCATTCAAATTGTAGCAGACTGGCGCACCCGCGCCGCGCACCAAGTACCGGACAAGTGCTGTTCGCTGTGCGTGGCGCGGGGTGCACTGGAGTGTGTTTAGGGGGTCTCGCAGTATACACTGAGAAGTATTCTAGGTTTTAAGTATTTTAAGTATTGTGTTGATTGCGTGGGTTTGGTTGTGCCCTTACGTGCATCATGGCAAAAAAATTGCGAAATGGGAAGAGATGCCTAAATAGATCACCCTCAATGTTGTCTGAGGGGAATATGCCAGATGAAGAGTCCACTCATGAAAAGGTTAACCAAATTAGGAAAAAAGGAAAAGGTATAACTGAGAACCGGAGTGCTAGCTCGCAATTGAAACCTTTAGCGGATACAAATGGGATTGATCCTATACCACCTGGGTTAAAAAAAGTCAAAATACTAGAAAATGTAAATGAGGTCGACATTGTGGCCCAAATTCACAGGGAAGGGAAAGAAAGCATAATCTATCCATCAAACCCGATACACAATGTACCCATTACTGATAGCTCAATACAAGAAGCGGTAGGCGACGATTGTAATATCCCAATTATAGATATTTCACTAGTTGCCCCAGTAGTCCTAGCAGAACTCCACAGCAGAACACGTTTATCAAATGGCCCCTCAACACCTGCTGCAGAGTCAAGGGGCATCAGGGAGCAAGTTCATTTTCATGCAGCGATAGCTGAAAATTTGAACCAACTAAAAGAAACGAGGAAAAATGCAAAGGGGTGGGGGGCTAGGGATTTAAAACATTCCGCTAGCTCACCTACACATGAAATCCAATTTAATCCATTCGACACAATAGATCCTCACTCACCGGTCTTGGGCATTGACCCCATACCATCGAAGCAAAGTTCTGAAAAACTGCATCATCCTACCTCATCATTTCTGTTATATCCACTAGAAGACACTCTTGTGGATCTAAATCCCCAGGAATTACAGAATCTTCCAGTCTTGACTAGAATCCTGAACTTGCTGGATAAGGGGCACGAATTTACTCATGGGGCGATTGGTGCTCTGAGTCTAGCAACGTCAGAAATCAAATCGAGAATATGCAAGATTGAAGGCTTTTTGATGGCTCAAGAAAAATGTCACACGTTTTGGGCTGAGAAACACTTGTGTGAGAAATGTCATCATACTGAAAAGTTAGAAGCAATAGTAACTGGAATAAAAGAGGAAAAGATGCGCAATGTAAAATTTGTAGCTTCTCAAACTGAGAATGTAGAAAAAACATTTCCTATTGAAACAAATTTAACTAGTGGGGCTAAGACCGTGATATTGAATCAGATTCCACTGTATGAGGAGATAGCCAAATTACAACATGAAAGAATATTGATTCTAGAAAAGATAGTGCTAGCCGCAAATCTAATTTCAGAAGAAAGGATGGCTGACGTACTCAATTCAAATGAAGCCCAAAAGTTATCTCCTTCAAGGTACGCTCCTGATAGTCCCTCTGTGCTTATAGATCTGATTGATCTAAATTCGGGTCCTAGCGAGAGGGAACAGGAATGTATTGACAACTTGGCTGAGGTAGGAAGTGGAAATCAGAGCACATTCTTTATGTCTCGCAAAGCTAAAAAAAATGCATGCGAAAGCATTGAAAAGACAAAAAAATGCCTCCCTGCAAAATCCTTTGACGTTAGCAGGGTCCGATAGGGCTGGCAATAATAAAGTAAAAAACAAAAAGTCTACGATAACAGAAAAACAGCAAGTAAAAAAGCAACAACAAGCAAAAAAATAACAATGTGCGCTTCTAAGGATGACAACAACATAGATATTATGCAACTTAATATCGAAAGTCAAGCTGTATTGGGTATAAATGATACTGTGCCGACAAACATTGTTCCCTCAAGCTCAGGCGTTAATACAAATGAAAATGGCTCAGATGATCCATCAAATAGCCATGATGTAAATATAATTGATGACAATGCGATTTCGTCACCTATTCTCATACAAACGCAGTTACAGCGTTTTTTTGAAAAAATCGATAAAAAAATTACATCCTTAGTCCAAAAACCTCAGACTGTAGAAGACATCAGTTCTAGTCGCTCTGCTGTGAACACCTTAGTAATTAGCGGTGTCCAGAACCAAATAAGTCAGGATATGAATGAAGTTGTAAATTCTCAGGAACAAAATCCTATCCACTCACAAGTTATGCAGGGAGGCCCTGATGCACTTCAGAAATCGCAGTCTACACCTCCCGCTGTATTTACTGATGGATAGTGTGTGGATAAATGGTCTTACTATAATACACTGGGGCCCGAAATGAAACTGGTAATGGGTTGGACGTTGGATCCAACGAAAGTAGATAAACCCAACCTAAATCGAGCATCTTTGATGAAAGTATTCCATCAAATACCAGCTTTGCGCAACTTAGTATCTAACGACATTGATTGGATTCGCTTACCGTATGTATCGAATGGTCGAATGGTATACAAATACCAAAACACTATCATTGCTGCCCTAATATGGAAACATTCAAAAGACTTTAAATTGCTTGGGTATGAGTTATCTATGTACACTTTTTGTAGAGTATCAGCCCTCAGCACCATATAACAACAATCTCATTGAAGATCACGATAACCAGTTTGCAACCCTACATGAGAAGATCAGAATACAATCTGAATCTGTCACACAAATTGCTACAAGTCTGGCATGGCTTGAACCTCTTATGAAAACTCTAATAGGTGACATGCCAGCTAAAGAAAAGCAATAACACAACACAGTGGTTATACATTCTTGGAATTGCTGTGGTTTCAACAATCTGGAGCAATGGTTTCAGAATATTTCACTTGCACAGCTACCAGCTATAATTATACTGCAGGAAACTATGGCAACCCAAGATATTTAGTTGGAAGGGTATGTAACCTTTTCTTCAAGTGCGGTAAAAGGTATACAGGGCCGTCTATCTGGTGGTCTTGCTATCCTTGTGAGACATTTATATTATACTAAGTTGTTGCAATTCTGCTCTTCTTCAGACATTTTAGTTGTGGAAGTGTCATTGAATGCTCAAGTGCTCTTTCAGTTGATTATATGGGTTATTGCACTGTATTGGAACCCAGCGACCACAACAATAGATGTGTTTATTGAAAAAGTGAACTCTGTACTTCTACAAGTTGCAATCAACGTTCCAAATGCACAAATCATCATAGGTGGCGACTTTAATTCAAATCTTAATTCCAAAACGGCAAAAGCTGATATAGTGACAAATATCTACGAAACATTGGCATTTGAAAGGGGGCAAATATGGAGGAACTTCTTGAACGAATGGGAATTGTATGTTGTACCCTTTGTACAAAGTGAGCATGTATATACGTGGTCTCGTGGTACGTAAAGATCAACTATAGATTATCTGGCAATTTCGGATGCGCTAATAGGAGTTACAACAAATTGTAACATCATACAGCCACATCTAGGTGATCACTGCATATTGGAATGTCTTTTAGATTGCAACTTACCGCTGTATGAAACTAGGCCTGCATTGTCCTTGATGGAGACAGATCGGAAAGCTATCTCCTTCAGGTGGGATGCTCGCCTATACAGGCAGCTAAATTACCTGGTTAACAGAGACATTGTAAAAATAAATATTGAAACGACGAACAGTTGTAAGGTCATTGCATGGGAAAGAAAGAATGAGGCCATGATATGTGGTCATCTTGATACTTTGGTAAAGGAACACTCAATAGTCAAACAGCCTGCTTGTAAGAGCAGTTATAGCGCAGGAATTGCATTGAGGAAGAAACAAAAAAACAACGAAATTCGTAAATTGATAAAGGTATCTAATGACACAGTGGGTTATGTAAATCAGAAAAAAAAAATCATTACAAGCTATAGAAATGATGTAAAACAGTTGAAAATTGGTATATTCATCGAAACCAATCAAAAAATGATTTGGAACTTAATCGGGAAAAACTCCAGGGAAATTTGGGCAACATTGAAAGATCCTCTTTTAAAGGGTAAGCCGGATTTATGCTCGGCAGTAAGTGGGGAAGTCTGGAGCACAATTTATAAGACCAAGTATGCCTTACCACCGAAATTTAAGGAGATACTGACTCTAGACTTGGCTACGTTCCTTCCCTCTAAATGTCCTTGGGAATTGAATGATATTATGTCAACAATAGCGGAGCTAAAGCCCTCTAAAGCTGCTGGATCGATGGCATCCCACCGTGTGTCATAAAGGATGACCCGATCTTATGGGCAAAAATGATATTAAGGAGGCTAGAATGCGTATTTAAATCGAAGAAGGTGCCCGAGAAGTGGCTAACGGTGATTATAATCCCCCTACATAAAAAGGGTCCATTGAATGATCCCAATAATTTTAGACCTATAGCGTTAATTGATATTTCTGCAAAGATCTTTGCTGCATTAATATTAAAAGATCTAAACGTCTTCATTATAAAACATAAAATTCTTTCACCATTTCAAACTGGGTTTCGTAAAGGCATGGGCACACATGTTCAGGTTTTCTGTTCATTCTTTTCATGGCGTTGAGTAGTGGGGTAAACCATTTTGCTGTAGCGCTTTTGCATGATGGGGTGAACGGTTTTTCCTTGGAGATTTTGTTGATTTGTTCCGCAATCCAGTTATGAAGTAGTTCTGTTTTGCTAGTGACATCCGCTTCGTCTAGGGTCGATGTTGGAGGTTGGTTGATTTCTGTTCTGCTAAATTGCTGTGTTTGGTGGCTCTCAGTTCCTTTTTATGATAGTCAGCAGTTTGTCAGGTTGTTGGTCTGTTGTCGTGGGTAGCGTGATTCTGAAGGGGATGATGAGATGGTCGCTCCAGAGGATCTGTAGTGGTGGCATTGTGGTGATTGGTTTGCGTGTAGCGTATGTCACCCCACGTGGGTTGCTCCTTTGACTAGCTCATGTAGTTTCATTGTCTTCAGTTGTTTGGCTAGTGATTTTTGTGAGTTAGCTGATTCTTCATCAAACAAGATGTTGAGGTCTCCTAGGATTATCAGGTGTTCTTGCTCGATGGCTAGGTTGGTGATGGCTTCAGGAGGTCTAGGATCTCTGTGGCATGTTTGGACATTGATCTAGCATTGATTAGGTTGCAGTGGATCTTTTTAACGTAGTTGGGTTTGTTTATTTTTTTGTCTTTAGGTTGTTCTGTTGTTCTTCTGTGATGTCACAAATTGGCCGTTGGCCCTTGTAGTCGACTTCATCGTTGAAGCGATCTGTTAGATTGATTCTTGGGTTGATTATTTCTTCTGATTCTTCATCTTCTGTGTTTTGATGCGGTTGCTGCCACTTCCCTTGTGTTTTGATATACAGGGTGAGGGCGTTGGTTTTGTTCCTTTCTCTTCTTTGGTCTTCTCTTCTTCTTTTTTTGGAGTTCTACTGAGTTCTTGGCGTGCCTGGACATGCAGTTGGTGTTGTGGTGCCGGGTAATGAGCTGTTGGAAGGTAGGGGTGTCATATCAGGATTTTCCTTTTCTTGTGGTGTTTGTTTGCTGCAGTGTTTTTGGGGTGAGATCTGTATTTATGGCCATTTCTGCTGGTAGAGGGCGTGTATCTGCTTTGATTGTTTCTTATTCTGTTTCTCTTTGGCGGCGTCCAGCTCTGTCGGGGCATCTTTGGGTTCTTTGTGATTTTATTGTTTTGAATTTGGGTTATCGGGGCTGTAGCCCGCCTGTAGGACCTTGTATGCTTTGATTAGTGTTGATTCTTATCCTCTTCTGTCTTATCCATTGATTACGATCAGGAAGTGCTGGTGAATATTGACCATCTATGCTTTGGATGGTGTTGATTCTTATCCTCCTACGCTGTGATAGCGGAGTGAGGTCTGTGACCTTCTGTCTTATACGTTGGTTATGATTCGTAGGTGGTGGTGAAAATAGAGGCTGCGGATGTGGGTTGGCAGATGTGTCTGCATAAGGATGAGTTGCGGGTGTTGCAGGGGTTCCGGGTTTGGGTTGTTCTGTGTTGCAAGCAGTTAGCTCTGGGTTCTGAGTGGTAGGGCAGACGGTGGATTACGGTCCTGGCCTTCTTCCTTCTGTCGGTGGCTGGTTTAGGGTTCCGGGTGGTAGGGTTAGTGGGGGATTACGGTCCTGGCCTCGTTCCTTCCGACAGTGGCTGGCTCAGGGTTCTGGGTGGTAGGGCAAACAGGGGATTACGGTCCTGGTCTGCTTCCTTCCGTGGGTGGAGAGTCTAACTAGGGCGGTGTCCGTGTACTAATTGTTGCAGAGTAGCTCAGTAGGTATGACTGGGTTTCCTGAGTTGCAGGACAGGTTTGTATTTAACTGTAGGTAGTTGTTTCCAGCAGTTAGCTGGGTGAACCAGGACAGTGGGAAGGCTTGGGTTTCAAGGTGGCACACAGGGGAGGCTATGCCTTGATTTGAGATTCCTGTAAAGCGGTATAAAGGTATGAGTGTAGAAACCTAGCTTTGAGATTCAGTATAGTCTGACGGTCTAGGTATCGCCGTCCTATCCAATAAGCTGATAAGGGAGAAACGCACCTAGATTTGGGATTCCTGTTTAGCGTGAAAAGAGTCCTAGGTGTCACCCTACAATAAAATAGGCAGTTAAAGGGTGGACCCCTAGATTAGAAGCTGACCTTCTCTGTTCCGTCTACATGTGACACAAGCTAGTATTATAATTCTGTCTAGTTGTGATGAAAGCTAATCTTCATAATTCTGTCTAGATGTCACGCAATGCTAATTTTCACAGTCCTTTCTCGATGTGATGAAAGCTGACCTTAACGGTTCGGTCTAGAAATGACGACAGTTCGGTCTAGAAATGACGCAGAGTTAATATTACAATTCTGTCTAGATGTGACACAGGCTCATCTTCACAGTTCTGTCTAGATGTGACGCGTGCTAATCTTCACATTTAGGCCAAGTGTGAAATTGGGCTATCTGGCACAGTCAGGCCGAATGCGAAGTGGGTTATCTAGGTACAATATATGGCTAGGGAGCACAATGTGCCTAGAGAAATATATGGCTGATTTAACAGTCTCAATACAAAATGTCTGGTTTAGCACAGTCGATCTATATGTAATATACGGCTGGCTTAACACAGTCTATCTAGATGCAGGATATGGCTATTAGCACAATCTATCTAGATGGCGTATATGGCTAAGAGTACAATCAATCTAGATGCACTATATGGCTGGATTAACAGTCTGTCTAGGTGCAGTGCATGGCTAAGGGACAGTATGTAAATACAGTCAGACCCAACAATTTGAAAATAGGATAATTTAGATTGGTTGGACAGTTTAATGGGGAGCAGTTATTGCTGGTAGCCCCTGTTCAGACCGTACCTACCTTGTCAGTTTCTGCTGGTTAACGGCATCTGGCGCCACAGGCTAACACGGGCCAACACGGTCTGGAGTTATCTCTGCAGACGCCATCCTTTGCCTCTGGTCCATTGCCGCAGGGGCTGCAGCGGGCAGTGGGCTGCCCTAAATAGATGATATAAGCGGGCTCTTCAGCCCAATTATGAGGCCAGCGACGTTTGGCTTTGAATATCTGAATTGAATATAAGGAAAAACTGAGTGGAAAGCAAGCATTGCCAAGAATCAAATAAGCCAGCCTTACTAAGAGTCAAGTGAGCGAACATTGTCAAGAGTTCAATAATCAAGCAATGCCCAGAGGCAAGGATAATTAAGCCAGAGAATTAAAATAGCAGTAAAACCAGTGTGCAAGAGAATAAGTTTCCTAGCAGGAGAGTGTACTTGGAAGCTTATGGTGGATTGTGCAAGCTGAACTATAACCGCACTATAACAGCAACACGCTTCCTAGCAGAAGAGTGTACTGGGAAGCCTCTGTTGATTGTGGCGGTGGAAGCTACCAGAAAAGTGAATGTTAATAAGATATGTGATAATAAAGCTTCAAAGGCAGTTGAATAGAACGCTGAGTCAAGCCTCATTGTGAAGCTGAAACCGTGGCAAGGAACTGTGAACCACGTAAGGTGTCGGTTGTAGGACCTGTAATGGGTGGATTGTGTGGTCAAACGACTGCGCCTAGACCGAATACATCCACCTCGGGAAAAGCCAGACTGTGATTGATTGAATAGAAGAAACCTATGTGAACTGAGATTAATGAGCAGAACTTTATACGTTGGTGACAAGTAACCAAATTCAAAGATGCTGACATCCCTACACGTTGATTCAGTTAGATGTGAGGGCTAGTATACGATTTGGACACAGACAGACATTTGCTTTTGACTTCCTGACGCAGACTATCATTAGTTTCATTTAGATAGGTAAATGCCACCTTAGCGTACGGCAAGTTAGGCATTTTCCCAACCCTCCTTTTAGTTCATAATGGTTCGTGCGTTAAACTTATATCTCGTTGTCTGTGCCTCATTCATGATGACGTCACAGCGCTCAGTAAATACCCTAATAATAACAAGACTTGAAGCATGAAAAATGTCATCAAGCTTTAGTCCATGAAATTGTTTGTCACCAGGTTAATGAATACAACTGCAGAGTAAGTGAAGCAGCTGCAAATTCTTCTCTCTATCGAGAATAGACACAAGTAAAAATATGAATGGACTTCCCTTCCAAACAGTCCCTGAAATGTAGGTAAAAAGGCCCGAGACAGACAGACAGACTGGGGAATGGAGGTCTTCCTCTGCCATCCATACCCGTGTGTGGAACATTGTGAACTTCTGAATCCTGTCCTGTGGGATCATGGCGGGCATCTCCTCTAACAACAAAGGGTGGTCAGTCAACTTACTACTCATTAAAGATTACTGAAGGCAAGCAATACTGATGTGCTGGGTGCATGTGGCATTCAGCCTTTATCTAATGAACCTGCGAAATATCTTGAAATTGCATTTAAATTCTGTGTACCAAGATGCATGAATGAAGCCATACGTCTTTGATTAAACTCATTCAGTTTTGTTGCTTTGCCTTAGGCGCTGCTGATGAAGATCGACGCCTTTCACTACATTCAACTGGGAACGGTTTACAAGTAGGTCACATTTTCTTCAATTCCTGTGGTTGTGAAACCAGTCCTTTGGATTTATTCTGAACTAGCAAAAAGTACCCACACTCTCCCCAGGTTCTGTAGAGTGACATAACACTCATCAATTGTTGAAAATCAATGATCCTGTGGCTTGCTGTTCTGAGTTGCTTATCGCTTGATGTGCTTTGCACTCTGAAGTAAAGTGCACTGAGAATGGATGGGTGTGATTGGCTGACATACCCCGGGCCGGACTTGAAGGGGAGGTGAGAGCTTGCGTGCTGCAGCATACTTGGACTTTCTGTGCGCTCTCCCCACCTGCCGCCTCACACTGGCGCAGTGCATTGCGGTGCAGATATCTCAAAATTTGTCTATCGTAGGTGCATCCTAGGGCCTTGAAATGTTGTTTTCGAGGTCCCATAAGAAACATTGACTTTTGTTCCTCACGTCGAGGCGCTTAAAATGAGCTTTTGATGTTGCGACTATTTCGGCCAAACATCTCATGTGTGAAGGGTCTGACCAAATAGATTTTCTGCTTTATATATAGAGAGATTTCCGCTTGTGACACGGCGCGTATACATGCAAATTATGCAAACGCGGACACGTCCATGCTCTGTTCCAGTTTATAAAGACCTCAACTTGAGCATAATTGGGTTATTTATTTAATTATTTGATTGGGATCTGGTTAACAAAAAAAGTTCACAATTTCCATAACATGTTTGTAAATACAATACACAAAGTACAAAGCTAAAATGCATAAGTATATTCAGAATATCGATAACCTTTCTCCTGCTGTAGGTTCATGATTGATTTAATGACCGTAATCGTAGTTATCGGAAGCGTGGTTGTTAAATTATACCCCACAATGCTCATGGAAGAGTGCTTCGAGGCACTATAGATCCTCCAATAATCGTCTGGATGTTTGAGGAGAACACGGTCAGGAGAGCGCATTTCAAGCTTGCTTTGGTAATTGAATCCACCAGTTCATACCACAAGTTATTGTAATATTTGTTCTCATTAGGGGTGTACCAAATAGTAAATTTACTATTCGGCCGAATGCTGAATAGTTGACCAAAGTATTCTGCCGGAGCCGAATAGTTACCGAATAGTAGATTACTACTGTGTCAAGGTATGCCTAACAAGCCAAAACTGTTGGCTTTGCCAATGCTTGTTTTACAGGGCTTCAGTACAAGACATGCTTGTAAATGGATCATAGCTCTAGCTAAGCTTGTAACTAAGCTTTAGAAGGGGATGACCCTGAAGAAAGAGAAAGAGAGAAGGAGAGAGAAAGAATTGCAGTGTGCCGTCCTCCAGGGATAGGATTAGAGAGCACATCACTGCTGTGCTTTCTTAAGCCATTAGAGCTCCTCTCTAGCAGTCTTTGCGTTGGGGCATTTGATGGCTCCTCAACAAAATGCCCGAGCCCTGGGTACAGCTGGAGGCCCTCCCTGCTGCAGAGAGTGCCTCCGTGGAATATAATAGCTGCTCTCAGCTGCTATGGAAGTGTTAATGGCAGTGAAATCAGAGAACCTGGGAGACAGCTGCAGGCCCCGCCCCTGGTATGTCTGGACAAGAATTCAGAGGCTACTCCCTCCCAACCCCATGAGCCCCCAGCATGCACACATTGTCATGCAGTTTGGGAAATGATTTGAATATGTGACAGGCGGCCCCCCTTTAACTTTCCCACCTCCTCGCTGGTACACCTTCCCTGCCCCCACTCCTCATCTGTGCCACAGAAAGCCTTTTCCTCGCAAAGCAGTGCTTCCAAACGGGGAAGCAGCCAGCGACACATTCCATTGTTGAAATAATATCCACAGAACTCCTCACGCTTTGTACTGTACAGCGATTTCTATCAGCTGTTTTCTTTGTTTTTCAGATGCCCATGACTGTTTGGTGCTTACCTCGATGTACCAAGAGTTTTGTTGGTGTACGGAAGTTAAAGGGGGGGCCTCTGGTGCACACACCATTATTTAAGTGGCCATTAACCCCAGACACGGCTGAATTTCGAGAGCCAAAGTGCCACAGACGGAACGCTCGCTCGCTCCCTGTGGTATAACTGGATGGGCTGGGACCTTCTGGGGTTCCCGCCTGCAGTACGCGACAGCATGCCTGCTGCCAGTGCTAACTGAAAGTAAATTGTCTTTCGGAACATCATTGGCAGTGGGTTCTTCTTCCGCCAATGTACAAAAAGCAAAGGCAGAGGAAATCGGAACAGAGGAGAGTTGAAACGCAAAGGGGAACCTATTCGGCTTCGAGTAATAATTATTCGGCCGGATGCCGAATAGTTAATTTCAGCCGGAATTCGGCCGAATAATTACTCTAAGCCGAATTTCAGTACACCCCTAGTTCTCATAAATGACCCACAGGACTGTCATTCAATGCTTGATCATACATGTGTACAGACTGGCGGGGGGTATCTGTACTTCTGCCCTCAATATTGTAGGATAAAGGCACAGAACACCCTATCCAGGGCTCTCAATTTCGTAGCAACGGACGAGCAGCCAGGCTTAAGCTTTCAGGAGGTGATGCAGGCTGGTTCTTAAGTACAGTGAATCCCCAAGCCCCCACAAAGGAATGTCCACACACTGTTAGGTAATAACACAACCTCTTTGTATAACCTAAGATTCAGGAATATATATATATATAATAACACTTTGTAATTGGAAATACTTATTCAAAGAATGGCAAGTATACACACTCTATGCAGTACCCCACAATACCTAAATTCAGTAATGGATGCACTAACTGTAGACAGTTTTAAATAGGCACTTGTATTCTTAAGTGAGGTTTATCAGCATAGAATAGGGAAGAAAGGCAGGTTAGTTGTGAACAGTGGCAGAATGCTTTCTTTAGACTAGATATACATGTTGCGCCTGGGCAACCTGTAAGGAAAAAGTCAGGGAGTACCTTTATCTTGTCTTTTACAGCCCAGTCCAATAATGTTCAATCAGCTTCTGCTTTCTTTAAAAGGTTCTTCCACCCCAAAGTACCTGAGAGGTCACAGGAGAATAGGATCCAAGACGAATCTGGGACCCCTGAAACGACTCCTGAGGCTAGAAGATGCTCTTCCTCGTCACAGTACACTTGGTGCCTTGGCAGGCAAAGTGGCAGAGTTTCTCTGTTTCACTCAACGGTTTCCTCCGAGGATGCCCCCCACCGCACCTTGGAAGAAGGAGCCACTGGGATGCTGAGTCCATGTAAGCAAAGTCTTTCTGAAGTGCAGCAATTTTACTCTTTGCAGTGCTCTCCTATGGTCGACTATTTCTACAACTGTAGAAGCCCTGTGAAGCTGAAACTTGCTGTGGGCTCCTCAAAGGCTTGGCAGAGTAAGACACTTGGGGACCATTCAATGATTTCTGGTGGCGACGGCTGCTTGGGTCACTTTGGATGTCTGGTTTTGGAATATCTCAGTTTCCCGACTTTCGGTTCTACAGTGCTGCAGCCGCAGCATGGATTTCTACATGGCTTCTGGCAACCTGTACTCAACCACTGGAATGGAACTCGAACCTACAAGTCTGGATCCTTGGGACATCCTAGTTCGCTTCTGGTGACGGGAAACCCACCGACGGACCTTCATCTGCACTCTAAAACTCTGGAATCTCTCTGGTGGGTAAAAGTGGTCAGTGATGATGGCAAGGATGTACCTTGAAATGTTCTTAGGCAGTTTGGAACTTTCGCAGCTATGGGTGTCCAGCAGCACTATACCAGGGTACCCCCTCTTCTGGGCAGTAGACAGCAACCGCTTCCAGCGGTCACTAAACTCACCTCCAGATTCTGGGTGACACCAATGGACTTCTTTGACTAGAGGTGTCCAGGTACTCCTCTTCAGGCTTCATAAAGACCCCTTCTCCGGACGGCCAGCACTCAGGACTGGCTTCCAGGGCACTTCAGATGAAAAGTAGCAGTTTGCACAATGGTCCCTAGTAGCTCGGGGAGAGGTCTCTGTCACAGGTCCTATCTGGATCAGTCCTTGAAAGAACACAGCAGCTTTTGGATTACAGTGAAGAAATTGCATCAGCAGACTTCTCCTCCAGCTGGGCTTCAAGGAGCAGCTTTTTCTTGCTAAGCTTCAACCTCAACAAATTGGTATGTGAGAGGTCCCCAGATATACACATCTATTCCCCATTCACTCTGGCTGAGTCAGGCTCAGTCAGCCAATCATGCAGAAGGGCATTCATTTATGCAGGCAGGCAGCCAATCAGGCTCGCAGGCATTCAGGCTATTCACTCCACCCAGACACCCATAACACAGAATTTGCATTAGGGCAAGTACCCAGCCTTTCAGCGCATTACATTGCATTCATGTCTGTTTCAGTCAGGGCTGTCTCATTCATTGTGTCACACACACACACAAACCAGACACCCACAACAGAGAATGTGAGTTCAATTTAAGACTCAATTCACACAGATCCCACCCCTAGGGTATACCCACAACACAGCCTCTGGGAAGGTTCCAGTCAGTCTGACAGGAGGTAGCCCCAACCCAATATATGGTTTTTCCACCCAACAGACATTCAAGAGGAAGGGACAGAGTTGGGGCATCCCAGGACTTTGGAAAACAAGGTAACAGGCAATAGAAACCAAGAGGCCACAATGGCCATTTTACCTTCTATTAGGAATCCTTTGATTCCTATGGCAGGGCCTGCGTGTCCCAAAATGGAGGAGAGGAGAGAATGATCAGACCAAGAGAGAGGTGTACTAAGAGGGTTAGAGGTCAGCTGAGCACATCCAGAGGGTGCCCGGTTGAGTGAGTCGGGCCAGAGGGAAGAATGGTGAGGGAGAAGGAATCGGAGGTTGCAGAAGGGTAAGGCTGCATCAAGAGAGTCTAGATGAATGTTGAAGTTTCCGAGGAAACAAAGCTTAGAGGTAGGAGTCAGGAGAGAAAAGGTGAGGTCAGCCCACTCCAATAGGAAGAGATTGATCCAGGGGTCTTGTTGATGGTATCGTGAGTGATCGACATGGTAGGAGAGATGCAAAGCTTGCAGACAAGACATTCAAATGAGGAGCAGGATTGAATGGCTGTGACAGAGGCAGAGATTCATTCAGGGAAGACAAGGGCCACTTCGGTTAGGAGAGCCCTGGACTTGGAGAGGATCTTGTAGCCCTCAGGAAGAAGAGTGTCAAAAGCAGTGACGGAACTGTGTAAGGAAGGCATGGTATCAACAGTAAGACAGACACAAGTGTCCACAGTTCAAGGGTTTTTATTGAACTTCAACAATGGTGTGATGAACGCTGTTAGGGAGAATTCTCTGTTTAGGCTGAATTTCCTAACCTAGTGAGTCCCCCAGCAGCTTTGCTGGATTTTTGGGGTTTATATTTTTCTCCTGCCAAGAGTGAGACTCTTTTACCCTCACTCTTGGACATGATTTGAGTGTGTTCCTTTGACTCTAGATGTGTTTAATGAGCTATGGGGTCATTTACTCCATAGGGCTTCATGTGTTTTTGTGATATGTGTTACACAGCACCCTTAGTATAGACTCCATACCCTGGGACTGACTACTGTCTCCCAGGGCATGTAAAGTCACCATTGACTTTACTAGTCTTGAATTCTGAACAGAACCAGTACAAATCATCATATTGTGGACGTACTGGATGGGGCAATTCGATTGCCCCAGGGTCTGTTAGTCGAGGGGGCACGTCTCCGTCCCACCTGATCGAGTTTTGGCTGGTGGCAGTGGATGCTACTTTTTATATTCAACCGCAAATATTTCTCTATGGGATTTTCCCATTGTTCGAGGCTACTATCTTTATTTATTTAATTACGATGGCCTCGAACATACCGCCGGTTTATTTATTTATTAATTCTCCGGTTGGTATTTTTTGCCAAAACCCTGTTCTAAAATGGCGTTTGTGTTCTCTTCTGTGACTCCAACCCAAGTCGAGCCCTTTGTTCCACTTTTTTGGCGGGCTTCTCCACAGAAGCCCTCCAAAGTGGTGCCACTCTGTCTGGGGTACTTAGGAGGGGTGGAGGGGGATTTAGGCACCCTGGACTGAGTTGCCTAGGCAACTCAAGTCGCACTCGTGGTGAGCCGGCCGTCTCACCACTTAGCATGTTTGAGTGACAGCTAGGCTGAGTGAATGGGGGTTTGCTGCATAAAAGCAGGGCTTTGGGGACTGGAACTTCAGAAGTCGCCACAGGACCTAAGAATCCAACGAGGGAGAAGCTGAGCCAACCTGCTACGACGACACCACCGGTGGAGCCCTGCTGAACCGTCTCACCACTTTTCCCAACGACAGAGGAGATCTCCCGCCGGAGAGTCTTCTTCCTTTGATTGGTGGGGATAACCAGTTTCACCGTCTTTTCGTCTTCCCGACGCATCTCGTGGCCGCCTTGCCTGTGCCAAGCACCCCGGCAACCGGAATACCACGTTTTACCACAACCGCGAAATAAAGGGTAATACCTTTAACCGGAAAACTCTGCGGCTGGTTTCTTCCCTGGCAGTGCACCCGCTGGAGGATCCTTCCCACTTAAGGTACTGTATTCTGCCTGGCTTCCCTTGCCACCGACTGTACGGGGTAGATTTAGCCCCCGGCTTTCGAACCTGGGTTTGCCTGGGACACCCTGGCTAAACTTTTCTGAGCCTCTCTAAACTCTTTTCGAACTCTCTGCAAGACGTTCAAAGCCTAGTGTAACTGTGTGATCTTTAAACTCTTTTCGAACTCTCTGCAAGACGTTCAAAGCCTAGTGTAACTGTGTGATCTTGGGCGCATTTGTGCTCTGATCTCTCTAAGAGTGGGCCCAGCCTATGGACTTTGGCTCACCAGTGACTTTTGCTCTTCTGCCTTGCTAAAAGTGTTACTAAATCTTAGAGTGGTGTATCTTCACATATTCTGTCTTTCTCAATCCCTTTTTCATGAACTTATTGGAGTGCCATCTATAGTTAAGCGCTCACCTCTGTCTGGAAATAAGTGGTGTTAACTAAGACTTGTCTGATAAGGAATAAGGGTTGTATATATCATAATAGTAACTGTGTTTAGAGTGTTTTACAATAAGAGTGCTGGAGTGTTTCAAACAGTGTGTTTTTAAGTAAATACTTATATACTTTGATACCAAAGCTCTGGTCAGTGTTTGCTTGTGCTATTGTGTCTGAGTGCCTATTGTGTATACTTTGCATACTGCCTAACTCTTCTTGAGGGAAGTCTGACTGCTCAGCCACAGCTACCAGGTAAATCTGGGTGGTACAGACTGCTACCAAGTGGGTTTACTGCTAACACCTGCAGTCCTAAATCTTTTGCAGTGTTCCCAAAGGGAACTGCACAGGTTTCTGCCTAACAAACGCCTATCTAATCCTAAGTCTACAGATGGGAGCAAGCTACGACCATGAAATAATAATAAATCAGTCCTATTGGGGTCTTGTGAAAGTAAAAAGGCCTATACTAAAAAAACTATTGCCAATCCTTACCGCTAAATACTAAATAGTGTGGGGGTAATGTTCATGGAAAAGAAAGGTGTTCACAACATGATATGTCAGGATGTTCAGGCCGTTGGCCTCCCGAATCGCCCCCCCCCCCCCCCGTTTTCAGCAGGGGACAAGGTGGTTCACTCGAGCAAAGCACACACTCTGGCTTCTTCGGCACGAGGATACAGTTCCATAACCTGCATCAGGGCCTTTTATACCCAAATCTATTTACTTCAGTCTCTTGATTTAGAGGGAAGTTCCTTTCCTCGTATTCATACTCAATTCTTGTGATTCATCCGAGGCTCAGATCCTTCATTTTACACAATTAGACTCCCTCAGCCGGGCTCGGACCAATTTTAGTGTGCATTAAACTGTCAAGACCACTGTGAGGGGGCACAAACTGTGCCACAAGCAGACTCCCACCAGAACCCTGAGGGCCTTAAAACCATTGCAAAAGGGCTCCTGGAGCCAGTCCTGGTGCTGTTGGCACCAGGCTCCTATGTAGAAAGGAAGTGCTGTTCAAAATAGGTCCCATTTATGTACATGGGCCTTTAAATCCAACATGGAAGCACCCACACAGTCTGGTTCTAAGAAGCAAGCCATGCGGTCTAGTATTTTGGGTGTGGCAGGCCTGGAACTACTTTCCCTGGTACTACTTTACCTGGGCTATATAAACCACACCCTGACTGCAGAACACGTTTTGTGTTATTCTGCAACCAGCAGCGTGACACTCACCGTGTCCAACTCCTGGTCTTCAGCATATTCCTGTAATCCTGCAAGAACAAGATTATTCTGTTTTACCTGAGAAAACACCATCCAGCACTCAGCATCTCAACTGGGCTGCAATCTGTGGAAACCGAGAGAGGAAGAAACATCACTCACCTGTGAGTACTAGCGTAAGGACTTCCGGTGAACCGCTACCACAGCTGCTGTTCGAACATTGCGACTTGCAATAACGGGAAAGGGGAAAAACAATATTAAAACGCGCGCTTCATTTCAAAAACATCGAATTCCATCAGTCTTACCTGAATTCCATCGCGGTACGCCACGCTTCCATCCGGAGCACCACAGCAACATCTGCGAAGGAAAAGAGAGGTATTCAGGTTCGCTTTCAATATTAAACAACCGCTCTGGGCTGTACTGGGATTCCGGCGGCCTGTTTTTCATCGTGCTCTCATCCACTCGCAGCACCTAAGCGGCCTGTGAGGAGGAGAAGAAGAAGAAAACACAGGTTAGCTTTAAAAGACAATAAAGGCGCTGCGCTTTGCACTTTCTCGTACCTAGAAACGTGCCTCTCCATCAGGCACGCCAGCATCAAAACCTTTGTACCTGAAAAGGAGATAAAGACATTAACGAATTCCCACTATAAATAGAACAAAGACCTACAGTTAACAAACCTACCTGCCTACCAGCAGATTCGGGGTCACAGCAGGCCTGGGCCCAAGGAAGGCGTACTGCACCAGTGAAGCAACTCGGGCAGCTTGCCAACAAACATCAAGCACCCCTGCACAAGAAACGTAGGACGGATAGCTCACCCTACAAATAACTAAGGTGAGAAAAGAACCAAGTGGGAAGGCAATCGGTCAGAAGGAGGTGGGAGATTCACCCATTAGAGACAGTTATCACAAATCCTCCCTTCTGTAATTGCAGATTCATTATTCAGCACTGGGCAACTACGCATCCAGGGTTCCAGATCTCAGAGCCTTCCAGACGCCCCCCCGGGGATATCAGGTGACCGTAACAGAACACAAATCCTTAAACCTTATCCACCTGAGCGTCATGGAGACATCTGAAACTGATCAGTTAGCCCAGCGTTTGGGACAATTACGCGCCGAGGTACACGCAGCCCGGCAGGAAACCAATGCCTTAAAACGAGAGTAAATATTATAGTGACAAAAGACCGTACTGATGAACTAAGCAAACAGCTACTACAAACACAGGCGGGGCAGGCTCCATTGCCCGGATTCGCCTGGATTCGCCCCATCCGTCGCTACACCATCATCAGTCAATCCAGTACAGATAATGTTGCCGGGAGCAGTACCTCTGGCACCACCAGAATGGTTTAATGGAGACCCCAGAAGGTGCCCAACATTCATGAACCAATGCCGCCTCCATTTTCTTTGTAGGCCTGACGAGGTTGGCCTTCGTGTTATCATATTTGAGTGGAAGTGCCGCAAACTGGTCGGTACCTTTAGTGAGCCGGGATGACCCATTACTGCAGAACTTCAGGGGTTTTCAACAGGAGATGGAAAAGTTATTTGCTTGACACTTGCATGGACAAGCTCTTGATAACAAACTCCTGTCCCTCCGCCAAGGGAATCACGATTTGCTGACTTATATTGCCACCTTTAATAGACTGGTTGTAGAAGCGGGGTGGCCAGAAGATAAAAGAACCACGTTGTTTCATCAGGGCCTACGAGGAGACCTGAAGGATGTCCTTGCTCAAGTGGTAGATCCACCTAAAGCCTGTGCACAGTTTATCAACATGGTAGTTCAGTTTGACCACAGATTACAGGATCGAAGAACAGACCGAAGTAGACTCGAAAATCGTGTCATTACGTACGTTCAAAAGATAATGTTCACCGTCCATCAGAAAATACCACAGAACCCATGCAGATTGTAGGAGTACGACCCCCTTTAACCAAGGTTGAAAGAGACAAGAGGATACAGCTACAGTTATGCCTATATTGCAGTAAATCGGGTCACTACCTCAAAGAATGCCCAGTGAAACCTGCAAGGAAGGTGGTAGGCGCTACAGAGAAAGAAGATGATGGAAAGGAATCGGAAAACTACCAGGCCCGGCAAGTGTAGAGGTCCGCTTGTCGAGCGAGAAGGATGCGTCACAGACCTCACATTTCGCCCTACCAGTAACCTTGATCAATCACCAACGACTGTCACGGATGCATGCCATAGAGTCATATTTAGACAGCGGAGCAGTTGGTAATTACATAGATCGAGATCTGGCAACAGAAATGGGACTTCTCTTATGCACAAAACCAACAACAGGAAAGGTAACTACTGTTGACGGTACAGAAATTGATTTGGGACCAGTAACCCAATGCACAACAGAATTAACCCTTCTGTGTCAGGATGGACATCAAGAAGCAATCACGTTTGATCTCATCAAAGCTCCTCAGTTCCGGTTGATCTTGGGGATGCCATGGTTAGTAATTCACAATCCCCACATAGATTGCCGTGCAAAGAGACTGACCTTTTACGATGAATGTGCCCACGCTTGCTACCCGAAATCTATACCACAGCCAAACCTGAAATCTGTTCAAGGAATAGCATCAGGGATCACAGAACCAATGGACACCTTACCAAAGGAATATCAGGATTATCAAGATGTTTTTCAGAAGGAACATGCTAACACATTACCGCCACATAGGCCCTATGACTGTCAGATCGACCCGATACCTGGCGTACAGGTTCCTTGTGGTCGAATTTATGCACTTATGGAAACCGAAAACATTTCCACTTGAAGTCCTATCTGGATCAATACCTGGCTAATGGGTTTATCCGCCGTCGGTGTCACCGGCAGCCTCTCCCATATTCTTCATACCCAAGAAGGAAGGAGATTTGAGAACTTGCATCGATTACTGCGCACTTAATCAAATCACAGTAAAAAAACGCTACCCTTTGCCCCTTATCCCGGAACTGTTGAACCAAGTCAAGGATGCCCGAATCTACACCAAACTAGACCTCAGAGGAGCATATCACCTTGTACGTGTTAAGAAGGGGGATGAATGGAAAACCGTGTTTCGCACCAAGTATGGCCTGTACGAATATCAGGTAATGCCTTTCGGGCTCTGCAACACTCCCGCAGCATTCCAATACTTCATGAATGATGTATTACGGAATTAATCGATGTCTGTGCCCTGCTCTAGATTGACGACATCTTGGTGTATTCCCCCTCTGAAAGAGATCATGTGGAACATGTTCGCTCAGTCCTTGCAAAACTTCGCCAGCACAAACTGTACGCTAAACTCGAGAAATGCTCCTTCCATGTCACCGAAGTTGAGTTCCTCGGTTTTGTTCTCTCGCCAAAAGGAGTCGAGATGGATTTACACAAAGTAGATGCCTTCCTTAATTGGCCGTCACCTTCTTCACTTAAAGGGACCGAAAGCATGCTAGGCTTTGCACATTTTTATCACTGATTTATTCCAGATTTCTCGCGGATAGTCCACCCAATCACATTGTTACTGAGATAAAACAACAAGAATTTCAATGGAATGAAGAGGCGGAACAGGCTTTTCAAGAACTCAAGAAAAGATTCACCTCAGCGCCAGTTTGCCCTGATCTCCCCTATGTAGTGGAAACTAAAGCTTCCAGCGCAGCTATGGGAGCAGTTCTCTCTCAAAGAGATCCAGAGACAGGCCAATTACACCCCCTGGCGTTTTGGTCGCATAAATTCTCACCACCAGAACTTAACTATGCAATTACAGACAAAGAATTTTTGGCAATAAAATCAGCCTTCAAAGCCTGGCGGCAGTATCTATTAGGTGCCAGACATACCATCACAGTAATCACAGATCACCGAAACCTTCAATACCTAAAGTGAGCAAAAGCCCAATCGTCACGACAGTTGCGGTGGGCTCTATTCTTTGCAGAATACGATTACGTAATAACATACCGACCGGGAGTTCGGAATGGGAAGGCCGATGCCTTGTCTCGTATCGGTGTTGAAGAGAAAACAAACAGTACCCTGGACCCTGTTGCCATCATCCCAAGTGATAAACTACTGGGACTCACCACCACATTGACTCTGAGTGAACTTCAAGATAAGATTCAAACCTTAATGAACCCCGAGATCTTACAGAAATGGAATTCCCAAAATGAACATCACATGGTTTGGGATGGATTACCCTACTTCAGGGAACGACTATATATACCAAGTAAAGATCTGCAAGAATTGGTCATGTCTGGTTATCACGATTCCCTGATCGAAGGCCATCCCGGAATTGCTAAGACTAGCCAAGGTTAAACAGAATTATTGGTGGCCAACGTGGCGTAAGGACATTGTACGATTCGTTCTATCATGTGGGATATGTGCACACAATAAATCACAAAAACAGAAACTAGCTGGCCTCCTACAACCACTGGATATTCCACCGGCTCCCTGGCATACTCTTTCTCTTGATTTTATTACGGACTTACCTCCCTGTCAAGGTTTTAATATAATTCTGGTGGTTGTAGACCTGTTCTCTAAAATGGATGGCACATTTCATTCCATTCAAAGGACTTCCTAACGCTACCAGTCTGGCAAAAGCATTTCTTGAACAGATTATAAAACTGCATGGTTTCCCCTCAGTCCTAATCTGAGACCGTGGAAGCCAATTTGTGTCCAACTTCTGGAAGAAATGTTGTGCCATGGCACAAACCGATGTTCGATAATCCACTAGCCATCACCCCCAAATGGATGGACCAACCAGACATTAGAATAGTATCTACGTTGCATGCTGCATGAAGTAGAAGAGAATTGGAAAGACTTGTTATGGATAGGGGAATACGCATACAATAAATCCATACACACCAGCATGGGACAAAGCCTGTTCTACACAATATATGTAAGACATCCACGTACCTCTGAACTAGACTTCCCCACGACCTTGGAAATGCCACGGGTAAAGACTCTACACACAAGCATAACCCAAGCCTTCAAAAGGGAAAATGAACATTTACTGCAAACCAAAGACAGACAAAATAAATTCTCGGACCGGCATCGAAAGAAAGCTCCCGATTACCAAGTTGGAGAAGTCTGGTTGGCATCAAAACATGTGCATATAAAAGGTACCCGTACCTTTCGCCAAGTTATCTGGGACCCTATACCATCGAATCGGTGATAAATCCGGTGGTCGTCAAGTCTTACCACCAAGTATGCAAATTCATCCGGTGTTCCATTTGTCACTTGTAAAACCTGTACAACCAGGAACATGAGTCTTAACACCACCAAAACCTGTGCTGGTTGATGGAGATCCTGAATTTGAAGTTAAAATCCTGGATTCGAAACGTACCAGATCTAAGCTATACTCTTTAGTGGACTGGAAAGGGTACAGGCCTCAAGACAGAACTTGGGAACCAAGTGAACATATTCACGCACCACCTCTGATTAAGAGGTTTCACATGGATAACCCACCAAACCCGGAACGGACAGGAAGGATACCATGAGAGGGGCCTTGGGGGGTGTGGGGCGGGGGAGGGGGTGCTGTCATGACCACTGTGAGGGGGCACAAGTTTTTCCACAAGCAGGCTCCCACCAGAACCCTGAGGGCTTTAAAACCACTGTAAAAGGGCTCCTGGAGCCAGTCCTGGCGCCTTTGGCACCAGGCTCATATGTAGGAAGGAAGGGATGTTCAAACTAGGTCCCATTCATGTACATGGGCCTTTAAATCTAACAGCACCCATACAGTCTGGTTCTAAGAACCAAGCCATGCGGTCTAGTGTTTTGGGTGTGGCAGGCCTGTAACTACTTTCCCTGGTACTACTTTACCTGGGCTATATAAACCACACCCTGACTGCAGAACACGCTTTGAATTATTCTGCAACCCGCAGCGTGACACTCACCGTGTCCAGCTCCTGGTCTTCAGCATCTTCCTGTAATCCTGCAAGAACAATATTATTCAGTTTTATCTGAGAAAACACCATCCAGCACTCAGCATCTCAACTGGGCTGTAATCTGTGGAAACCGAGAAGAAGAAACATCACTCACCTGTGAGTACTAGCTTAAGGACTTCCGGCGAATCGCTACCACAGCTGCTGTTCGAACATTGCGACCTGCAATAACGAGAAAGGGAAAAACAATATTACAACGCGCGCCTCCAAAACATCAAATTCCATCAGTCTTCGCTGAATTCCATTGCGCTACGCCACACTTCCATGCGGAGCACCACAGCAACATCTTTGAAGGAAAAGAGACCTATTCAGGTTTGCTTTCAATATTAAATAACTGCACAGCGCTGTACTTACCTTTACAGATTCCGGGGGCCTGTTTTTCATCGCGCTCTCATTCACTCGCAGCACCACAGCGGTCTGTGAGGAGAAGAAGAAAACATAGGTTAGCTTTAAAAGACAATAAAGGCGCTGCGCTTCGCGTTTTCTCTTACATAGAAACTGTGCCTCTCCATCCGGCATGCCAGTATCAAGACCTTTGCACCTGAAAAGAAGGCGATAAAGACATTAACAAATTCCCACCATAAACAGAACAAAGACATACAATTAACAACCCTACCTGCCTACCAGCAGATTCAGGGCCACAGCAGGCCTGGGCCCAAGGAAAGCGAACTGCACCAGTGAAGCAACTCAGGCAGCTCGCCAACAAACGTCAAGCGCCCCTGCACAAGAAACGCAGGACAGATAGCTCACCCTACAAATAACTAAGGTAACAAAAGAACCCAGTGGGAAGGGAATCGGTCAGAGGGAGGTGGGAGATTCACCCATTAGAAACAGTTATCACAAATCCTCCCTTCTGTAATTGCAGATTCATTATTCAGCACTGGGAAACTACGCATCCAGGGTTCCAGATCTCAGAGCCTTTCAGACGCCCCGGGGGATATCAGGTGAGCGTAACAAACTATCGAATACTATCAAATGTGCACAGGGTTTAGCTTGACCCATTGCAGAACCACTTTGATCTTTAGTTTACCTTTTCCCAACAGAGACCTTCAAATGAGCACCCACGTGGCACCGGACCACTCTGTCATCGGTATCTTTCTTGGCTTCCAAAAGTTCAGTCACTCCCCTCGTTTTCAATTATATTTGTGTCGCTCGTTCCATACTTTTCACACACAGTTCTCTTAAGATTTCTTCATACAATGTTGCTGCTTGCAACCTTGGTTCTAACACAGGCTGGTCTGGTATCATTCTCTCTGACTCACCAGCTGTGCTGTCTTTAATGGCGCTGCTTTGTTGTTGAAGCCAAGGACAGTACCATGGCGGCAATCGTTCCTCCCCGCCTTGATTATCGGCATGGGAGAGCCACGAGTAGCTCTGATGCACAATGCAGGTTTGTTCAGCATTAGTCCCCTTGCAACCCTCTTTGGTCTCGCCGTCTTTCTCCTTGTATTAAACTGCTATCTTGGAACTGCTGCTTCCTCGTGTGTTTTGCCTTGCTCAGAGTGTACTTTCGTGCTCCCCCTTTCATCCGTGTGGGGAAGTGTGATGGAAGTCAGGTGTGTGTGTAATGATCAGTAATTGCCTGCCCTTGCCTGACCATTGTATTGGGACACGTCAGGTATACGGCTCGGTGTTAGTACGTTTTCGCTCACAGTGAGCTTTCCGTGAGAAAGTGTTGGTAAGGAGGAGGGAGGGGGGAACTGCGTTCCTAAGTATGGGGAAAAGTTGTTATAAGGAAGGGGAAACTGTGTCTCACCATCTGCTGTCCCACTCCCCGAAGACCCCTCATCCAGGTGATCCTCCCACACTGGTCCACCCCCAGGAACTGGATCCAAAAGCGATGGCCGGTCCTGGCAACCTTGATGACAGATCCCCAGGGACTAGCGGGTGAGACACCTTCAGGTTTCTCACAGCTGGCATTGAACCACTTCTCGGTGAGCGTGAGGATGTCGTGGTCAAAGTCTTCAAAGAGGTGACCAATGTCAGAGGAGTGTTTGACAGCAGAGCGAGAATTGAGGGAAGCTAAGTGAAGCTGGTTGCCTTTAAAGGTTTTCCGAGGAGGAGTACAGGGCTGAGGTACGACTGCCGTCAGGGTGAGGAACAAGGGGGGTGTTAGACAGAGGAGTGGTAGGAGAGGGGAGGAAGTTAATGAGAAAAGGAAGATGCCTATCAAGGAGGAGGAGGTTGGCCTGAGAGCCCTGGGTCATGATGGTGCCATTCAAGTAGACATTGATGATGCACCTGGATGATGGGAAGTGTGCAAAGAGGTTTGGAGTTCGAGGAATCGGGGGAAAAGGCAACAGTACAGCACGTATAAGAGAGAGTTCAGTACATCTAGATTTCAGATTCACACGAATGAGAAATGCCAGCGTTTAGGCAGGGCAACAGGTATTAAGTCAGCATCGCATTTGGCACAGGCAGGGGATTATGGGCAGCAAGATTTGATATTCTGGAACCATACAGGTGGTAAGCAAAGCCTGCAAAATTTGAACCACATCTAGATTAGGGTTCCAAAATACAGCCACAAAAGCCTCTTTTTTAAGACGATCACATTTAAGCAGTGTGCACCATTAGCACAGGCAAGCAAAATTAATACACAACTAGCTTCGGGTTACAGAAGAAGCACTCATAATTCAGAACAATACAGTCAAACTTGCAAGGTTAAAAACGCATCTAATTTGGAGATTAAGCAGAGCACTCAATGCAGCAAAAAACAGTCAGAATGCAAATGTAAAATCACACCCAGATTCGAGTTACAGGCCTTATAGTAAATGCAGCAGTTAAATGTGGCTTCATAAAGCAAACCGACGTTTAGAACAGACAGGACATGGTAATTTGAAATTCTGAATAAGGAGAAAGAGGCACAAGGTTGATCATTGGAGTGGTAGGGGAGGGCAGCATACATGTAGAATGTACTATGGAGCGGGCCGTGAGCAATCAGGACAAAAGGCCAAAGCAGGAAGAGGAAGTTCAGTGGCTGATTTGTTAGTTAAACAGACAAAAGTTTGGCGGTGCAGCGTGCAGAGGACCCTGAACAGGGTGGATGGCTCAAGATTGTGCAGGATAGGATAGGAAAACACTTCCAACTTGTAGTGAATCAATTGGTTTAGGTTTCAGGGTGAAGAACGCAGCGCAAGAGATGGCGGCAACCGTGTGGGGTGAAGTATGGGCCCACAGAATAACAGGATAAGATGCAATGCCGAATTGCGGACAGGAGGTTGCAGGAGGACTGCAGCGGGTGCCAGAAGCCAAGGGAGGCATGAGGAGAGAAAAAAGGTCCCAGAATCAGAAGGATGAAGCGTGGGCTGGGTGGGCAACAGAATAGAGCCCCCGGCAGATCTTACCATCAGATAGTGCAGCAGGCATAGAAGGCAGATGACTGGAAGGAGGGGGAACAACACCAGACCACCGCAGCCAGAGCCGGACAGGCCTCACAGGGGCCTTAGGTGAGGGTCTTGGAGCTGGGGGCCAGCTTCGCCTTGCTGGCCTGCTCCGAAGGCCACTTCAAACAGCCAATCCAGCTGTAGGGCTGGCTTTGGGGTTCAGGGATGGAGCAGTCTGTCTCCAACAAAGGCGGAGGCCATCTTAGTATGACTGCCACATATCCATTCATCCGGGGCACAGGAAATACCTACGGTTCGTGATCAACAACTCCCACTATCAATTCTGGGTGTTTCCGTTTGGCCTAAATACAACACCCCGCACAGTCACTGTTAGGGAGAATTCTCATTCTATGGCTAATTTCCCTTACCTATAGAGTCCCCAGCAGCTTTGCTGGATTTGAAGGGTTTGTTTCTTCTTTCTGCTAAGAGTGAGACACTTTTTCCCACTCTTAGGCATTTTTGCTATGTGTGTTCTAGGCTATTTTTGTGTTTAATGTCTGGGATTTTCTCAACCCCATAGGAACCATCTTTATTCACATGTTACACAGCACCCTCAGTGCAGTGACACAGGGGTGTCGTAGCGACCCCCAAACATGTACTCCATACCCTGGGACTGACTACTGTCTCCCAGGGCATGTAAAGTCCCAATTAACTTTACTAGTCAATTTTTATGAACCAAACCAGTACAAACCATCTTAATATGGAGGTACTGGAAAGGGTTAATAGTTTTTCTCTTATGTTCTTTTTTGAGAGGGTACCGTACAGTCCCTCTGGCTGGTGGCAATGGTTACTACCGTAAATATTCGACTGCAAGTATTTCCCTATGGGATTTTCCCATTGTTCGAGGCTACCACTTTTTCTGACAGCCTCTAACATACCGCCGGTTAATTTTAATATTAACTTAACTCCGGTAGGTTTTATTTGCCAGAACTTTAATATAACTTCTTTCTCGTGTCTTTCTCTAAACTCCTAACCCAGGTCGGGGATCCTTTGTTCGTCCTTTTGGCGGGCTTCTGCCGAGAAGCCCTCCTTTCGGCACCACTGAGTCTGGGTCCATTGTGTGGGAAGGGGAGTAGGACCACTGGACAGGGTTGCCTCAGCAACCCACGTCTCACTCTATCCTGATAGGCTGGAGGGTCTCCCGCCAAGATGACCACTCCACTGTGTGAGTGACAGCTAGGCTGTACGAATGGGGATCTTTTTGCATAAAAGCAGGGTCCTGAGGACTGGAAGAGCAAGACGTTGCCACTGGAACTAAGAAGCCTAAGAGGAGAGAAGCCAAAGACATCTGCAACGACTGAACCACCGGTGAAGCCCTGCTGCAGCGTCTCACCACTTTTCTCCACACGACGAGAGAAGATCTTCATCTGCAAAAGCCTATTTCCCTTAAGCTGGTGGGGCCAACCAGTTTGCAAATCGCCTTCCCGGACTTGCCTTGGTCGAATTTCACGTACCCTGTACTCGGAGGCCGGATAGCCAGGCACCATTTCACCCGGACCGTGATTTAAAGGAGCATACCTTTTATTCGTCGGGCAGCACCGCGGCTGGCTTCATCCCTGGGTAGTGCAGTAACCCGAACCTTCCTCCACGACGAGAGCCTCTCTTCCTCTGCTGGATCACCCGAACTGCAGGAACTACCAGGAACAACCGCCACCGCAGGAGCCACTTCTTCATTTCAAGGCACATTGTTCCGCCAGGCCGACCCTTTCTTCGCGGTAGCACTAAAGGTGTTTTAAATCCTTTACCTACCTGTTGGGTTGGCCGCCCCTCTCTTCATTGTCTTTTCAACTTCTGCATCCACCTTTTCAAATTCGTTAACCAAAGACTTGACTGCAGCTACAAGAACATTTTGCTCCTGGGCCCTTGCCCTGTACCACTGACTGCGGCACAGGCCTACTGACTCTGGCTACATTTGTTAGATCTGCCTTCTTTAGGTTGATTCTCATCTAGAACTATGTGGTGCACTTATTTCTTACAACTACCCTTTCCTTCCCATTTTTAAACCTTGTGAAATGCCATTTTGCTCAGTTTTCATTTAAGTATTGCCTATGCTGATGCACTGTCTTGCTGAAACTGGTTCACAAACTTATGGGAAGTGTTGCTAGGGTGTGTAAGAACCGATTTCTATATAACTTGTGCTTTCCCCCCTTGTGAGGAATTGATAGAGTATCCCTTGTGTGTGGTTTTCACTGTGCCGTTTTTGCTCAGTTTTCACTCTGGTTCACTTGGTCTACAATTTAACTTGGGAGTGTGTATATTTTTCCTTTGACTTAATTTAACTTGCTTGATGACTGTGATACATCTGTTTTATTAGAAGAGTATAACATAAATATATATCTACTTTTCAATACAAAGCTTTGGTAAGTGTTTCCTTGTGCCATAGTACTGTAGGCCTAATGTGTAAACCCTGAATACTGCTCATCTCCCTCTTGAGATAAGTCTGACTGCTCATCCACGGCTACCAACTAAATCTTTGTGGTAGGGACTGATACCAAAGGGTATTTATTGCTCTCACCTGTAGTCTTAATCTTCTGTAGTGCTCCCTAAGGGAACTGCACAGGATTCTACCTAACATTCACGAAGTGCCTCGTACCAGTGGAAGCCAGTGTCCACAGGGTAGGCCACCACGTCTAGCCCTATCTAGACGATTGGTTGATACGCGTGCCAATCATGAGAAAGGCAAGTCAGTCTACAGCAGCGACGGTGTGTCACCTCAAGAACCTAGGCTTTGCCCTCAACTACAAGAAATCCTCACTACAGCCATCAAAGAGGCTAGTGTCTCTTGGAGCGGAGTACTCCATGCAGGAGCCCAAAATGCACCGATCTCTAGAAAGGTTGGACACCCTTAAGGTGCTGCTCCCGAGGTTCACACCCAACAGGTGGCTGACAGTGCACCACTGCATGCGTCTACTTAGAACAATGTCATCTTGCATACCCCTCATTCGGCACTGCACTCTGTGCATGAAGCTGCTGCAGGAGTTCCTGGCAGCAAACTGGTCCCCGGTGTCCGGGTCATGTGGGGACAGGGTGCAAATCTCTCAGGCTCTCCAGACCACTCCAATGGTGGTCCAACAGGACCAACATCAGCAAAGGGAAACCATTCCAAGAGCCGGCTACCAGCAAGACATTTGTCGCGGGCCCCTCCCTGCAGGGGTGGGGCGCACCTGTGGATCAGCTGCACGTCAGTGGGCTGTGGGCTTTGCTCCTCACACGAAGCCTCCCTACACATCAATGTTCTCGAGCTCGGGGCAGTCAGGTGGGTGCTCGGGTCCTTCCTCCCGATCCTCAGGGGACAGACAGTCAAAGTCCTAACGGCCAATACAACCAGGATGGATTATCTGTGGAAGCAGGGAGGGACACGCTCCAAGACCCTGTTTCAGGAAGCGCAATCAACTTGGCACTGCGCCATATTGCACGTAATCACCATGTAGACGTTCCACCTACCAAGAGTACAGAACCAAACAGCGGACTGCCTCAGCAGGCAGATGTCACAGAGCCGAGGATGGGAACTCGACCTCACCTTTGTTCAATCACTGTTTAAGCGGTGGGGCCACCCATCGGTGGACTTGTTTGCCACAATTCACAGCAAGAAATGCACAATATACGTCAGCAGGACACCACCAGCAGCAGGGATCAATGGGGGATGGTTTCGCCTTACTGTGGGACAGACTATTTGCGTACGCTTTAGCACCTTTCCCAGTCCTGTGCAGAATGGTGCAAATGATCAGGAAGCACCCATGCCACTAACTGGCCCCGCTAAACCTGGTACTCGGGCTTCGTCCAACTCCTGAGAGTCAGGTCCCTCAGGCTCGGCAATTGCCCAAGCCTCATCACGCAGGACCAGGGGAAGATACTACATCACAATCCGCAATCCCTCTGCCTGACAGTGTGGCTCCTGACTTAGCAGAGTTTGGAAACCTAAAGATCTCTCAGGAATGCAGAAACATCATGTCAGTGGCCAGAGCCGCCTCCACAAACAAATCATACAGCCTGAAGTGGAAACGGGTTTGTAAATGGTGTGAAGGCCAGTGCGGCATCACCCAAGACAGCCTTAACCTAATGCGGGTTGCGCTGGAGGAAATACTACCGTACCTGCTCTCATTGGCAAAGCAAGACCTCGCCCATAAATCCAGACGGGTGTCAGCCATTTCCAGATCTACAAGAAGAACTAAGGGTACCACCCTTTACAGCAATAGGGTGGTCAAGATTTTCCTGAAAGGTTTGTTTCAAACCTTTCCTCCAGCAAAACACAGGGTCTCGCCGGAGTGGAGTCTAAGCACTGTGCTGTCGGGCCTCATGAAGAAGCCTTTTGAACCAATGGCCACAACATCCCTTCTGTACCTGTCATGGAAGGTAGCTTTTCTGGTGGCAGTGACTTCAGCCAGACGAGTATTCAAGCTCCAAGTGCTCAGTCAACCAGCCATATCTGCGTTTTCAAAAAGATAAAGTGCTCCTGATGACCAACCTGCCCTTTATCCCCAAAGTCCCCATGGATCTTCACAAAAACGCAGTAATTGCCTTACCAGGTTTCTTCCAAAGGCCAACATCTCTGGCAGAGGTATCCCTGCAATAATTGGACGTCCAACAGGCACTGAAATACTACATTGACATGACTCAATCCTTCTGAAGTTCAACGCAGCTCTTCCTAGCGTACCGGCCTACCAGTAAAGGCAAAGCGCTATCTAAGCAAGGCATAGCACGATGGATATCCTCTGTTATGTTGATTTATACTGCACACTGCTACCACCCAAGGACAGTCTCCAGGTGCTCGCGTGGCAATGCAAAAAAAGGGAGCTAGGAGTGTTAGTGCGGATAGGATGAAAGGATAGGTTCAGAACCAGGAGGAACTGGCGTCTGTGAGCATTGTTCTGCATGTGGGAGGTGGTTCGGGAGGCCCGTGTGATGTAACCGTATGGGTAAAACTTAGTGCCTCGGGTGTGTGCTAGTGTTTGTGTTGGTGTATGTGTTATGTGATTTTGGGTGGATTGTGGTTATGTGCACTGGTTAGTTGTATCCATAAGGGTCCAGGCTCACAAATGGCTTGTTGTTGCACGGCTATCTATCCTGTTGGTGTGTAATTGTGTAGTGACAGATTTATTAACTATGTCGGGGGAGAGGGGATTCCCTGTAGGTGTGCTTCCAGAATCTCAGTGAAGTTGTACGGTGTGAACATTAGTTTTATTCTTAGTGCGTTTATGTGTAGTGTGGTTAGCCCATAGTCTAGTGTAGTGGCATTGGTTATGTTGGGGAGCAGGAAGTGGAGATGGGTTAGTAAGTCGGTCGGTTTGGTGGAGCCTCTGTTGTGACTGTCTAGTTGCTGCTGAAAGGTATCTGCCAACGTTCTCGTCTGTAGTTCATCAGCCCAGCTCGCCTCCTTTCTAGGTCAGGGCGGACTTCACTGCTGGTTGTGGTGGTAGGAGGATAGTGTGTTCATGGTTGTTCGTCCAGGTTAGTTGGGGCACTTGGGTGAGGACCTTATGTTCGGTCGGTTTTCAAAATGGTGCGCAGTAGGAGTTCTAACTATAGTGGGTAAGGTGCTTAGCGGGGTGGCCCTGGCTATGGCTGGGCAGGTTTGGTGGCCCTAGTTTTGGGTGGTGAATGGTAGGGTTTTAATGGTTTACCTGTCTGACATGCCTCTACCATTGCCTTTTGCCATAAATCAATGAGGAAGCCCTGCATGCTTCCCCTGTATGCGCACTCCATGCAAGCTACAGAAGTATGGTGGGCGGGAGTCCCAATCGCTGACATCTGCCAAGCGGCTACTTGGTTGGTATCGCATACATTTACAAAGCACTACTGCCTGGAGAGGCAGCCCACTGCGGATGTGCAGACAGGAAGGGCGATCACATAACACATATTCCAATAAGGTATGCTCCTATGTTTGGGGGTTCAAAACTTGGTACGGTCCTATGTTTTTGGGGATTCAGAATTTACTGGTTTTTACCTCTGCACCTCCAACAACTGTGTACTGCTACCTAATCTATTCACATCATGTGACTCTATGGAAGATCAATGCTGCAGAAGGTTTCTTACCTGTAACTCCTGTTCTTCAGCATTGGTATCTTTTATAGATTCACAAGTGCTCTCCTTCCACCCTGAAGTGTAAAGACCGCACTCGCCCTGCGGGCATCCATCACAGGGTCAGAATCTGAAGGAAATAGGAGGAGGGACTATTGTCTAGCTTCTCGAAGTCCCATTGTTTGGGACCACAACCACCTGTAACAAGGGTGGCAGGCTACCAAATAGTTTTCCTTGTTTTGCAAAGGGAAACCAAAGGGTCACAGAGCATTCCCAGCCTGATGCCAGGGAATATTCACAGCATGTGAATCTATGAAAGATAGCAATGCTGGAGAACAGGAGTTACTGGTAAGAAACGTTCTCCTTATCAAATGGCTTAAGACACCAACAGGTTTCTCTGTACTGTACTAACATTCAGCGTGGTACTTTTCTCAGTCTACACACAATCAAGAGTGAATGTCTCATAGCACTATACACCGCCTCAGCAGCTCACCCCAATCCACAGTAACCAAGAAGTGCTAACGTAGGTGATCCAATACACCTACAATGTCGCCAGTGAACATGTGCACACTCTAGGACCATCCAGGATTGCATGCCAAATGAAATCCACCAGTATGCAGCTTTAGCATCTGCTTTTAAAATGGTCCAGTGCACTGCTCCTCCCAGGGGCTTGCCCCCTACTAAGGGCACACAAGCTTTAATCTGAGCTTCCCAAAGGTCTGCCGCCCATACAGTCACATGCCACAATAAGGCTGTCTATTCAGACTTTGTCGGGCCCTTGGGCTGCCCGGTCACGTCACCTCCCCTCTGCCGCTCGAGCACTGCAGTATTTTAATGCTGCGGGCAAATAGTCGGCGCCTGCTCTTCGCTCCGGCGTCCCCACTCCAGCAGCCACGCTGACTTGGGCGATGCCCAGACCACCAATTGTATGGGCCACGGAAGCCCGCTCTTAATAGTAGGGGCACAGTGTCACCTCCACTGCTTCATTCCTTTGGAGGCCAATACTGCCGACAGCACAGCATGCCAGAGCGCCATGTGCAGGCCTCAGCCACAGGCCGCTCGGAACTCCCTCCAACGGCCACTTCAGGAGGCACAAAATGTCTTGCAGCACTCCGCAGACCTTGCTCTACAGCTAGGCAGTCATTTCTAGGTTTGCACACTCTAACAGACGATTCTTGCAAGGATATGCTGCCTCAGCGCGGAGCCTCCCATCCAAGCGGCCATTGCGCCTGGCTGCTCCACAGCGCCCATGCACTTCATTTATATTTAAAGTCAGAATAAAGGGGAGTTACGCTTACATGAAGCTTGGTGGTTTTGTTTTAAACTTTGTTTATTACTTCCATGATTAATAAACAACAATACCCCAATGGGTGATTTCCTCCCACCTCTAGCCCCCTTAAACAGTGCAGCGCGGTACAGTTTACCCTGGAGCAGTTGAATATTGGTTTGACAACATTTAACGTAAGGAACCATCAGTGGGACATTAGTATAAATATCAACACTGAGAATATCTCTACCGTGTACTTATGACAAGCCGACCTGGTGCTCAACAGGTCCTAGGGGCCGTGACCCTGATGCTATCTGTGTGTGGGCGGGGTGGCAAGTGTAGTTCAATAGGGACTCATGTAGAGAGGGGCTTCCCGGTATCGGGGCTTCTAGTTGGGGTGGTTACATTCTGCATCCTTCCGGCCATGTAGTTTGTAAAAGGCCCCCAGTACTCTTTTGGTCTGCTAGTATCTGGGAGGCGAGCTCCGTATTGTGATTCTCTCTTCTCGCATAAGCTCATAATATTCGTCTGCTTTTGAAAACCTGGTGCTCTGTGTTTCCCCCAAGTTGTGGCGATTCAAGATCTAGCCTTCACTGATGCCATCCCCAACAGTTTTATCTCTGCACGGGTACCACCCTCTATCATTGATAGCCAAAATTCTGGAGAGTAGTGTCTTTGGGATACAAGCATTTGACACATGAGGCCCTGAGTCACCTCCTAGACGGATCTGATGTCTGGGCAGGACCAGGCAACGTGGAGAAAGTCGGCCTGGTCTTTACCCCATCTCACACAGTGAGAAGTCCTATCTGAAAAAAATCGATGAAGACGAGCAGGCGAGTATTAACTCTGATGGAGGAACTTGAAATTAACTAATTGCAACCTGTTATTGAAGGACAGTTGCCGGGTTTGCATGAATACAACTTTCCATTGTTCTTCAGATAGTACCTTCCCCAGCGCCAACTCCCACTTAATTCTATTGTTTCCCCTTTAGTTTTTTGTTGTGTTGTGATCATCTTGTATATGGAGGAGACCATTTTTTAATGGATGGTGGAGTGATGACTTATTGCATTATTGGGGAGGGGCTAGGGGGTTGCAGGAAATCTGGCCATTTGGATTTCAGTTTGGATTTCAGGGTCTCCCTTAGTCGGAAGTATAGCAGCATAGTGCCTGCATTTTACTTGCCCCCCCCCCCTCCTACATTACAAATCTATCCAGCTAATAGTTAATTGTGCCTTTGTATTTAAACAATAACTGCCTTCTTCTGTGCCTGCCCATGTCTGTGTATGTGACTATATTTGCATGAGAGAGCCTTCCCAGTGCCCCTCCTCCCCTCTAGTCCATTATAGCGCCTAAAAGAGGTCTTGCCTAGTTCTAAAGTACTTGGGGTGCAGGAGGGCCCTTGTTCCTTCTACAGTAACAAACACATCCCCACCTGACATTTCTACAACCCCAAAAGTATCAGTTTGAGTTTCGCTGTTTATTATAGGGCAAGGTGTTTTAGAACCCCTAATTTATACCATCATCTTTACACTACTAGGTACTATATTGACATAACATAGGAGACCGATTTGGCAACCTCCGGGGGTACAAAAGTGCAGCAGCTTCTTCCCAACTTTTTACACACTCCTTCTATGGCTGTTAAGAGATCCAGCATGTAGCGGTTTTGCATCACCATGAGTCTCACTGCACGGAGCTCTACTTTGATGGCGTTGAACCCATTCTCTGCATCATTGGCGAGCTCGACTAGCTCCCATCAGATGATCTGCACCCACTTGGTGTTAGCAGCTACTTGTACCCCAGCAGCCAAAAAAGATTAAATGAAAGTCTCTGCTGAGCTAATAAGTGGATACTTGTCAGGTATTCCTCCGAGCAGCGCGGAAGAGTCTTTCGAGGCCTAGTTCGATCTCTTCTCTTCTTTCTTCTCAGCTGCTAAAATCGTTCTTTTTCTGGCAGCATACGAAATTCTTGTGCGATCTGATAGTCTTTCTCCTTCTTTAGGTGCAGGAGTGGCTGTTGGCACCTTGACAGGTATTTACTTTCCCTTCAGGTGCTCTTCCGGGATTACTAGTAGAACTGAGTGCAGGGTGGCCAGTGAACACTTGCGCCTCCAGGATGTAATCCCATCACTGCTGCCGTACTTTTCAGCATATCAGGGATCACAAGAGTGTGGTTGCACTGTGTGTTTGTGCCAACAGGAACGGATCCTTCATTGCTAAAACATAGTTCATAGTCCATCTCTCTATGCATTCGCACTGGCTTCTCCATTGTTGCAATCCATGTCAGCCTTGTGATGTATATGGACCATATTTGCGCACACATAGTCTCTACTTGGGATATTGTTTCTTTGATGTACTCGATCAGTCCATTTGCCGGGAACGTCACTGTGGTGCCCTGCATTTGTTGTTGACATGCGAGTGACCCCCCAAGGAAAGATATGGTGCTTGTAGACACTTGCTGTATTTCATACTCCCTTTGCATAGCGTTGGGTCTAGTTCAGTGCTCCTCAACTGCACGCTTTGTGCCTGGAATGTGACCTTTATCCTACATAGTGCAAGATGTACCAGGCATTGTGCCTCTATAATTGGGACTGGATGTGGAATTAAAACCTCAGAGCCCCCAACGCATGCGGGATAAGTGCACACACGTAACGGCTTTCATTGATCACATTCCTTCCTGCAGTATGTCAGAATGTGCTGAATGTCAGAAATGGCGTCAAAGCGCAACCCCTTGTATAAATCATACGTCATTCGTGCTTCTCGTATTATTCGTCTAAGAAAACCTGCAAGGGTGGCTGGCAAAACGTGATATATTGTTTGATTCTTTTTTAAAATAGACATATTCATATTAACATTATCCTTTATATGTAACTGTCCATTGCCACCTTTAGATATCCCCCTTATAACAGACCTACCTTCATACACTCCAACAACCACAACCAGTGTCATAAAAAACAATGTAAAACCAAAGAAGCATAATACATAATTCCTAGTACCAATGACATTCATTTTAATACTATACCTACATAACAGAAGTTTGAACAGTCGGCCAGGCATCCTTGCTTATCCCTGAAGAAGAGAAAAAAGGTCATCAAGAGAGACCCTGGAATGGATCCTTTACTAAACATCTTCATCAAGTATGCCATTAATTTGTCAACTGAGATTTGCAAGCCCTCAGTGCCTCAATGAGAGCGACATGTTCCACTGCCTGAGCTGAATAGTGCATAGGTAATCTTTTCATGATCCGAAATTCATGCCCCCACCCTTTACCGCGCACCACTGTTGCGTCTGTGTGCCTCTGTCCCATCTCCTGGTTAATTTATTGATGACCCATCAACATATAGTATCTCCACTTCTGTCAAAGCACTGTCTCTAGCTTTAGATTTACCCTCCTTTTCACCCTCTCATGTAGCACAGTAATGCAATTTCAGGTCATCATCGGGGGATGCCTCTGTCAAAAATGTGTCGGGATTCACCGTCCTACACCTTACGATATGAATATGAGGTTTGGATATTATAATCTCATATGCAGAGGATCTCTTGAGTCGTCAAGGTCGATTTAGACCTTTCCAAAATGGTGAATAGTTAATGTTCCACAAACAAGGTAACAGAGCACCCCATGATAATCGTGGAACTTTTCTCTATTGCAAATGCATCCGCTGCGAGTGCTTGTTCGCATCGCAAACTGTCCCTGCATGTGTAGTCGCGCGTCCCACTATAATAAGCCAATGGCTTGTGACCCAATGTGCTCTTTTGAGTCAATACTGCAGTCATGAGCCGTCCATCAGTGGGAAAATAAATAAAACTCTGGTGTCTAATCCAGAGTTGCTAAAACAGGGACCGTGCAAATAGTTTCTTTCAAGTCCTCATATTGTCTATTCATTTCTTCAGTGCATTCCAATTTACAGTTTTTTGTCTTCTGTCCTTCCCTGAGACTTTTTAACAGCGGCCTTGTGTAGGCTGCATACTCTAGGATCCATGCCCTACACTAATTATATAAACTCAAAGCTGCTGCATTTCCTTGACATTAGTGGGCCTTGGGATGGCGCGTACTGCTGTCACCCTATCTGGTCATATTCTTTTCCCGTTTGCAGAAATAAGTTGGCCAAAGTATAGTAAGTTCCACCTGTTGGCAGTATTGTAGCTTCTGTTCTATCTGCCTTGTACCCTTTGTCAGCCAGCAATTGCAATAATATCCCTCTGGCACTAATGTTCACTACATACCAGCAGATCATCCACATACTGGATGATTGTGCTAGGCACCTTAACATTTCCCAAGTCGGCATGCAGCACTCTATTGAAAATACTTGGACTTTCACAGTACCCTTAAAGGAAATCACGCGTGCTTGAAGCAACGTTGAACATGAGTAAACGCAGTGAGATACCATGAATCAGGGTGGAGTGGGATTGGGAATAACGCATTCTTCAGCTCCACCACTGTGAAGTATGTCGCTGTCTTGGATTTGGAACTACCGGAAACTCCTTCTGCACCATGTCATTAAGAGATCGTAGAACCTGGATTATCCTCCAACTACCCTCTGTTGCTTTCTTGACTGGTTATATCCGTATTACACGGGGACCTTGGTGGCACAATGATCCCTTGTTCTAATAGAGCCGAAATGGTGCCTTTTTATCCCTTCCTCTGCTTCCCTGGACAATGGGTACTGCCGTACCCTCAAGAGTACTGCCCCCATTTCAACGTAATCTGTATTGGGGGCAAATCTCTCAGTAACCCAACATCATGTGGATTAACAGTTCTTAATTGTGCTGGCACATATCGCATGTCCGCCTCAAAAAATAAAGACGGGGTCACCACTGCTATCAGGGGGCACTATACCTTCCTATACTGCCCCATAAAATCACAGGGGATGCAGATTTCCAAAATAATCTCCCCATTTTGCTCACTGTCCTCAAATAACTCCTCATCAGTCATTTCCTTCAATTGTACTGTCAGGTCTACACATAGTACCGTGCGCCACTCGCAATACTACTCTTTAGTCTTACACTTCTAGTCCTTGCAAATCTAATGACAATATTGTCCCCGACACCATCTCGGGTGGCACCATGGGTAGGAAAATAAAATCTGTGGGCACTCTCCAACATTTTGTCACAATTTGAGGCACTACTTTTGCTAATACCTTGATGCCACAGACAAATGTGTCCCAGACCACAGGAACCCCACGGACTGACTCCATTGCCATTGCATTGATCATTGCCATTGCTCGAGCTATACACATCCCTGGAGTGGAACACACTACGACTTGATCTGTGAATGATATAGTTATATTTATTTTACTGAGCAGATCCCTACCCAACAAGCTAACAGCGGAACTCTCTCATTATAAAAAGGGGGCTCGTACTACCTTCCCTCCCAGGTTTATATCCAGCTCCTCAGTGTATGGAACCATAGAAATATCCCCAGAGAATCTCTGCGTGTCAGGAGTTTTACCTGATAATGGAAGGTTTCCCTCCATAATGCATGATTTAGTTGCGCCCGAATGTACCATAAATATAAATTGCTTGTTTCCCATTTCCACCTCCACCAAGGGCTCTTCTTCAGGGTGTGTGGTTGTCAATAGGGTTGGACACGCAAGTGCTCTTTGTGGGCTGTCCTAATCAGAATATGTATTTTTGCCGGGAAAAGAAAAAGGGCCGCCCCCGCTATTGTAACTCCTTGGAACGGGGCAAACGTTCTCCCTGCCATCCTGTTAAACTGTGTTCCCTTGCACTGCTGCGGTTTTTTCCCACGTTGCCCTTGCCTGTCAGCCCCATAAGAGAACTGATCTTGACCTTGCCCAAATCGCTGGTGTCCCATTCCTTGAGGCCCTTGTAATAGCTGCCCTGGAGGTGATGGCACATAATTAAATCCCGTCCCATCCCAGGCCTGTTCCTGCATTCCCTAGCGAAATGTCCCCATCCCCCGCAATACCAGCACTGTGATGTTCCCAATCCTCCTGCTCAGGGCCCTATACCACACCCCCAAAGCCTCCTGCTCTTGCCCCTCGAAATCCTCCTCTTTATCTTGGTTCTCCTTCATATTGCCACTGTGGGTTTGGATACTGTCTCCACCACCCCATTGTCCCTGTCCTCCTTTGCCCCATAGTGCCGCAATTGTGGCATTCACAAATTATTGAGTGTCTCCTGTCCTTTCACCCTGAGCCAGTGCCGTCACCGGTGCTAGGACGACAACCTTATTCCGTTTTTTTTCCACTAGTTGTGCCTCGTCCATTTGCTGCTTCTGGGCAGTCTCCCTGTCCCGCTCCTTGATTCTCTTACAATGGAGGACTATTATACTTTGTATCTCCACCCACCCTTTGGCTTCAACTCCCACAATTGTATCTAGCACCTTCTGGACCTCTTTTGGTAATCCCCTCTTTACGATAAAATAGAAAAATGGTACTTAACGGTCCCATTGCCCTCCTGTTTTAACTCTCCACATTTCCAGTAACTTAGAATAAACATAACTGAGTTCTCATCATCACCCATTGTGCACTGCATTAAAGAATGTAAGTGGGAGGTATCTGGGTACATCTTTCGCAGGACATCCCATACCCTTGCCCTAACTTCATTAAAGGCTGCTCCATCATGTTCCTTATTTGCAAGAATTATCCCAGGGTACCCAGCATTTGCCCATTTGTCACCAGCCTGGTCCCCAACTATGGCGATCAGTAAACTCTTAGTGCTAAAGCTACCCCTGCTGTTTGTTTTTCAAATTCATAGATCTATTTACTGGCTCCAGGTGTAAGCTGTGGGAGCCAGTCCAATTGAGGCCATGGCACTTACTGCTTTATCTCTACTTCTTTATGTAAGAGAGGCATCTGCATGTCTATTTGGTTTTCAACCCCTTTTTAGTATTTTTCTGATATTGCACTACGATCATTAAATCTGGTCTTTCGAATGGATTGTGTCCTCCCACGTATTCCTCATCTTGTGATAAATCGTTATCACCAGCTTCGCTGCTTCGGAAAAAATATTTCTCGGCAGAGGGCGCTGTGCTCGAGGTCATGGTGTCGATTGTCCCTCGATGTACTCCGTACTCTGTCGACGTCACCGATGGTATAAATAGCTCGAGCCGCGCCCGTTGCTTCAGTTCCGTTTTTCCGATCGCTTCGCTATCGAGAACGGCGCGCTTCTATTTTCTGTGAAGAAAATGTCATCATCTTCGACACCTTCGACACCCAGAACTGGGTTTAAAAAGTGTGCAGATTGTGGATCTAAGATGTCGATCACCGATCCCCACCGGATTTGTCTCTGGTGTCTCGGTTCCAGTCACCGAACCGACAACTGCGGGTCCTGCCAATCGATGACCGAAAAAGCTCTTCGTGAGAGGAGAGGTAAACTGTCGGTGGGGAGTGAGGCCTCAAAAAAGGTTTCGTCAAAAAGACACAAGAAAGCGACTGATTCTAAGGAATCGGATCGCCATAGGCACTCGAAGAGATCTCGATCTAGGAGTAGATCGAGACACACTTCGTTGTCATCGGAAAAAATGAAGAGGAGACATAGGTCTCCCTCATAATCTTCTTCAGAGTCGACCGAAGAAATTCATTGTCAGACTAAATCGGATTCTCCCAGTAAGTGGGAAGAATTCCGCAAAAAGATGATGGAGGTTTTCAAGAATGCGGCCTCGACCCCCTCAAAAGCCATACCCCTAAAGTCGCTCCATTGGATGACAAAGGGAAGTCCAAGGCTACCATGGCCAAGACCAGTAGCGTCGAGGAATACAAAAAACCTCGAGTCGACGTAAAACCGTCGAAGAATCTTCGAGAGTCGAGCACCTCTCCAGTGCCGTGCAAGAAACACAAGTCGGCGAAGACTTCGACAACTTCGTCGACGCCCTCGACGTCGATAATTTCGATGCCAAAGCCAAATGCGTCATCGACACCATTATCGAAGTACTCTTCGAAAACTTCGAAGACTTCGAAGACACCCTCAAACTTCGAGGGATTTTCCATTTCCTTCGAAGCAAATGAAAGAGGAAGAAAGGAGATTCACTCCTTTGCCCGGGTCAGACTGTTTCAAATCTATGTCAGCAATCTATGAAGAGTCTGCTTCAGAAGAAGGCAAAGTTACTCCTTTGGGAGTTACTTATGGTACAAGACAAGTTCCTGAGGAACTTATTGACCAGGAATCAAGAATGAGAGACCTGAGTGATGCGCTACATTCTGCCAGTGGAGTTGACACATCCCCAGAATTAGAGTTCGCCAAACCTGATCCTGCAGAGCATGCAGATGCTGGGTACAGGGGTCTTATGACCAGGGTAGTTGAATATATGGGTTGGGGTAATACTTCACCCATTTTTTAACAAGATGACATGACGGATATAATCGTCAAGGGACCTCAGAAAGATCCTGTTCTCCCTTTTCACAGGGCCCTTCAAAGGACTGTGGAGAAAAACTGGGAGAAACCAGAAACTATTGCTGCTGCAGATAGCACTTTTCCAAGAAAATATAGACCAGCTGGAACGGAGCCTGAATATTTGAATAAACATCCGACTCCAGAGAGTTTAGTCATTCAGGCAGCATCTACTTCAAAACAAACTGCTTATCCAACTATCCCTCCAGATAGAGAGGATAAAACAATTGATGCCTGAGCACGTAAAGTTTTCACGTCAGGCAGTATGGCACTTAAATCGACAAATGTCACCTGTACCCTAGCCAGGTTTACCTATACCCTGTGGGACTGTATTTCGGCGGCGGCTGATCATATTCCGGAAGACGAAGAAAGGGAAGGCTTCTCCAGCATGGGGTCTGGCATGGATTCACATGCTCATGAATATTCCCCGTCGTCAGGCTGGGAATCCTCGGTAAAGAAAAAAACCAGTATCAGTTTCGTTTCTGATCTGTCTTTCGTAGTAATAACCAATCACTGGTCTCTGCGTCATACTGACCACAGCCAATGACTGCCCTCTACCTAAGCACCGCCTCTGGCAGCCATCTTCAGATTTTTACCGCACGTTCATGTGTTGGGATCCTCGTGCTATTGCTCTCGAGCGTTAGTGCTATTTTTTCGCGCTTTTTCACAAAAACTTCGATTCTTTCGGTCAAAAGAGCCTCAAGCTCCACCGATCCTACATCCGATCAACGGGGACCCGTGTCGGATTCATCTGTGCCCCTCAAGGGTGAAGATTTCGTCGAGCTACACTTCGGAGGACTCCAGAAGCTTCTCAGGCCCGGTCTCGGAGATGGCCCAGGAGAAGGGAAGCTCGACGCCCGGAAAGCTGTTCAGGGCCTGCCCTGGATGCCAGCTGCAGAACGTCTTCAAGGAGGACGAACACTCTTTCTGCCTTTACTGCCTTCATGGGGACAAGACGCACGTGGAGAAGGACTGTGCGTTTTGCGGCAACATGTCGGAACGGACCATGAAGGACCGCCATCAACGTCTCGCCAGCTGGCTGGAGGGTAAGAGCCCGTCTGGCGAGAAGAAGAAGAAATCTGAGCGGTCTTCTAAGACCTTTGAGGGCGCCCCGGCGACGGGGGCCCAACATAAGGCCAAGCACCGCGAGTCCGCTGGCACCGGGAGCGCCGAACGGTCGGGCTCTACGGGCGCCAGGCAGGGCGCACCCTCCCCGGCACCATCAACCACGAGCCAACGCTCTGGGTCGGGTAAGAGGAAGGCCGAGCACCCGGCGAAGCTCCTGGAGAGACCCCGGTCGAGCTCTAAGGCAGAGGAGGAGCGTGGCAGTGCCCCCTCCCTCAAGGATAAGGCGGTGAGCGCACCTAAGGTGGTGAAGGCCTTGATCCATTCGACCAAGCCCTCTATCGAAACGGTCGCGGCGGCCCTGGCCCAGCCTGTGGAGGCTGCACCAGTGGTGGCGGCCTCGGGGCCCAGAATCTCCCTGCCTCCTCGGAGGGAGTCTTCTTTCGTGCCCATCGATAGGACCCCCGTGAAACCCTCCGTGGGGAAGAAGGGGGGGCAGGGCGTCGTCGTAGATTCGGCCTCAACCTCAGAAGAGGAACTGATCGAGGTCTTAAGCCACGGCCTAGGCGTGGAACAAGACCAGCCCGTCGGAATGGGCCCCGACGCAGGTGACGACGACGACATCGTCGAGGATACCGACGGGGCCCCTGCTCGCCCGTCGGATTCACCTCTGCCAGCGCCGCAAGACACTTGCGAGACTACCGTTACCGACGGAGGAACCTCTCCCGTCGGGGGATCCAGAACCGGGACCTTCTGGTGTTCCCCCTACCAAGAAAAGAAGGATCCATCCACCGCCTCCTTTTCAACCGTCGCGCCCCGTCCAGCCCTCCTCCCCGTCCACCCGAGGGGATGATACGGGGACTGACACGGCAGCGACGGGTACGGACGACGAGGCATACGACGAGGATTTTCCGTCGTCGCCTCCCACCAGGGCTTCTCCGCCCGACGAGATTGGATCGTTCCACTCAATGATCGCCAGGGCATCCGAGCTTTTCCAACTCTGCCCTGAGGAGAAGAAAAAGGAAGGCTTCCTTTACCAACGGCGCGAGACCAAGAGGAAGACGGTCCTCGCAGTGCCTCTGTTGGACGACATTTGGGATGAGGGCCTTTCCCTCCTCAAGAACCCTTCCACGACGCCAGCGAAAAGAGACCGGTACGAGAAAAAGTACCGGGTCCCGGACTCGGCCCCCCTATGCCTCCGGGCGCAGCCTACCCCGGACTCCGTCGTCTCCGCGGCAGCCAGGAAGAAAGCGGGGGGGGTGCGGCCTCCACGTCGACTTCCCCGCCGGACGGCGAGGGAAAGAAATTGGATGCCATGGGACGCAGAGTCATCTCGTCGGCGGCGACGACGATTAAAGCGGCCAACGCCTTGGCTATCGTGGCCCGCTACGACAGGGAACTCTGGTACAAGATAGCTCCCCTGCTGGATTTTCTGCCGGACGACAAGAGGGCGGAGGCCCTTGAGATCCTGCAGGAAGGTGAGGTGGCCTCGGACCACGCCATCACCGTGGCGACGGACATCGCCGACACTGGGTTCCGCCAGATGGGCAACGGCGTTTGCCTTCGACGTCGCGGATGGCTCAAGGCTACGGACTTTCGGCAGGACGTCCAGACCAGGGTCCTGGACATGCCCTTCGACGGGAACAACCTGTTTGGGAAGACAGTGGACGATTCCCTTCAGGCCATCAAGGCGGATACTGAGACGGCCCGGGCCCTTGGAGTACTGCAGCAACGGCGGACGCCCTTTCGGAGCGGCGGAGGCAAGGGCGCCTCCAAAGGTTCCGGCGGCGGTTTCGCTTCCTACCGTCAAGCGGCCCGCTCGTCGTCGCAAGAGGCCTACAGAGGACGAGGCAAGTCTGGCGGACCCCGCCGTCGTCGCCAAGGAGGCCAAGGCGGCAAGGCCGCGTCCAAGCAGGATTGAATCGGCCGTGGGGTCGGGCCCCCACCGAAGCACCCCGGTGGGAGGCCGGCTGGCGGGCTTCGTCAGCGTGTGGGAGTCCATCTCCACCGACCGTTGGGTGCTGGACGCCCTGGCCCGGGGCCACGCGCTCGAGTTTCAAAGAAGGTGCCCGCGCGTCCCCCCCGTGGCCAGGAAAGAACTTCACGTCCCTCAACTTCTCCTGGAGGTAAAGGCGATGCTCAGAAAGGGCGCCATCGAACTCGTCCCAAAGAGGCTTCGGGGCTCCGGAGTCTACTCGCGTTACTTCCTCGTGAAGAAGAAGACGGGAGGATGGCGCCCCATCCTGGACCTGCGACGCCTGAACAAGTTCATCAAGGCGCAGAAGTTCCGGATGGTCACCCTCCAGCACGTCCTGGGTCAGCTGGAGGAAGGAGACTTCCTATCGTCGTTGGATTTGGAGGATGCCTACTTCCACATTCCCATCCTAAAGGGGCACCGAAAATTCCTCAGATTCGTGGTCCAAGGGCGTCATTACCAGTTCAAAGCCCTTCCCTTCGGACTGCGGTCGGCACCCAGGGTTTTCACCAAGTGCCTCGCACCGGTGGCGGCGCAGCTGCGCCGCGAGGGGATTCACGTCTACCCCTACCTGGACGACTGGCTCATCCGCGCCAAGACGAGGGAGCTCGCCGTGGTCCACACGGCAAGGACCGTCCAACTCCTCACGGACCTGGGATTCTCTGTGAACTACGCCAAATCCCACCTGGTGCCCGCGCAAGTCGCACTGTTTCTGGGAGCGAGGCTCGACACAGTGTCCCTTCTGGCCTCCCCGTCGGAGGAGAGGACCAGGACCATCTTGGGCAAGGTGCAACGGATGTTGGTGGCCGACGCGGCCAAGGTGAGGTCCATCAAGTCCCTCCTCGGGATGATGTCTTCCTGCATCTACCTCATTCCCATGTGCAGGCTCCGGATGCGCCCGTTGCAAGAGTTCCTGGATGCGCGCTGGATCCAGACGACGGGCAGCTTCGAGGAAAGGATCAAGCTCGACGAGAGTTTCCGACGAGCGATACGGTGGTGGGGCACCCGCGCGCATCTGACGGCGGGCATGGACTTCCAGACCCCAGCCCACCAGGTGACTGTGACCACGGATGCCTCCCTAGAAGGGTGGGGAGCGCACACCGAAAGTCTGCACGCAAGGGGACTCTGGCTCCTGACGGAGAAGTCCCTGCATATCAACGTCCTGGAGCTCCGTGCAGTGTTTTGGGCCCTCAGGTCCTTCCTTCCGTCCCTCAAGGGCAAGGTGGTGAGGATCTTCACCGACAACACCACCACCATGTTTTACATCAGGAAACAGGGCGGAACCAGGTCCCCAGCGCTGTCCAAGGAGGCGCAGGACCTGTGGCATTGGGCCGTCGCCCAAGGGATTCTTCTGGTGCCGTTTCATCTGGCAGGGATAAAAAACACCATCGCCGACTCACTCAGCAGGGAGCTGCGCTCGTGCCACGAGTGGGAACTACGGCAGGATCTGGTGGATCGCCTCTTCCGACGGTGGGGCACACCCCAGATCGACCTGTTCGCGACGGCGACGAACACCAAGTGCCGGAGGTTCGCCAGCAGGTTTCCCCAGACGAGGAGCATGGGCGATGCTTTCTCGTTCCCCTGGGAGGGCCTGTTCCTCTACGCGTTCCCTCCCTTGCCTCTGCTAATCCGGCTCGTCAACCAGCTCAAGAGGTCACGGTGCAGGATGATCCTCGTCGCACCTGCGTGGCCGAGGCAGATATGGTTCCCGGACCTTCTGGACTTGTCGGCGTCCCCGCCAATCAAGCTGCCGGCGGACGCGGATCTACTCTCCAGGGAAGGAGGCGCCATCCTCCACCACGACCCGAAGTCGCTGAACTTGCAGGCCTGGCTCCTGCAGCGCTAGAGTTTGGAGGATACGACATACCGGCCGATTGCAGAGAGGTTCTTGCAAAGGCCAGGGCGTCCTCGACTCTTAAATGCTACGGACACAAATGGAAGAGGTTCTCTGTCTGGTGCCACGCACAGAAGATTAACCCTCTACGGATTACGGCTCCCCAAGTGCTGCCGTACCTGCTGACGCTGGCCAAAGCTGGTCTGGCACACGCGTCCATCAAGATTCATCTTGCTGCGATCTCCCGATACACCAGAACCACGGGCCGGACGTCCTTGTGGTCTCATCGTCTGGTGAAAGAGTTCATGAAGGGACTGTTCAGATCGTTCCCGCCGGTGAAGGCTCCGGCCCCGGCGTGGGAGCTCAACGTGGTGCTGACCAAACTCATGGGACCTCCGTTCGAGCCTCTGCACTCGGCCCCGTTGAAGTTTCTATCGTGGAAAACAGCTTTTCTCGTGGCCATCACCTCCGCACGACGAGTGGGAGAGATCCAGGCCCTTTCCTGCAAGGCCCCGTACTTGACTTTCCACGACACGAGGGTAGTGCTCAGGACGCACCCCTCCTTCATGCCCAAGGTACCGTCGGACTTTCATCTCAACGAACCCTTGGTGTTACCTGTGTTCTTCCCGTCGCCTTCGTCGCCGGCTGAGAGGACTTTGCACTCGCTGGATGTAGCTAGAGCGCTGAAGTTCTACGTGGACCGCACGAAAGGTTTTCGGAAGACGTCACAACTCTTTGTGAACTTTGGACCTGTCAATCAGGGGAAGGCTCTCTCGAAGGCTTCCATCTCCAGATGGCTCTCCGGCTGTATCATGTACTGTCACCGGTTGGCAAACCGACCGCTGCCTGGCCGTCCGAGAGCCCATTCCACCAGAGCGATCGCAGCTACCACGGCGTTCCTATCTGGTGTGCCCCTGCTGGACATATGCAGGGCTGCTACGTGGAGGTCGACGCACACCTTCACGAAATTCTACTGCGTCGACCGGGATTCCAGGGAGGAGTCCAGGGTCGGCCAAGCAGTGCTGCGCAACCTGTTCGCCTGAGGTGAGCCTGGTGAGGAGGTAAGATGCTTAATGTTGAGTTGATGTGATGCTTAATGTTGAGCCTTTGCCACCTCCCGTGGTTGTGCATGTGTGTACTGCTATGTATTCTTTATTCATGAGCATGTGAATCCATGCCAGACCCCATGCTGGAGAAGGAACAAGTTACTTACCTGTAACTGTTGTTCTCCAGCATGGGTCTGGCATGGATTCGCATGCGAACCCTCCCGCCTACCCCTCTGCGGCTCTTCACTTGGTCATACTGCCACTTCACGTGCTTCCAAATCTGAAGATGGCTGCCAGAGGCGGTGCTTAGGTAGAGGGCAGTCATTGGCTGTGGTCAGTATGACGCAGAGACCAGTGATTGGTTATTTCTACGAAAGACAGATCAGAAACGAAACTGATACTGGTTTTTTTCTTTACCGAGGATTCCCAGCCTGACGACGGGGAATATTCATGAGCATGTGAATCCATGCCAGACCCATGCTGGAGAACAACAGTTACAGGTAAGTAACTTGTTCCTTCCTGAATATAATCAAAGACGGGAAGGAGGCAATGGGGGAATGTCTCCAGTCTGGACTGGATACTGCTGATAGTATCGGCAGATCCATGGCTGCAAGCGTTGTGCTACGCAGATTTGCGTGGTTGAGGAAGTCAGGATTTGCACCGGACGTGCAAGCTAGACTCCTCAACTTGCCCTTTGATGGCTCAAGGCTCTTTGGCAGAAAGGCTGATGAAAGCCTAGAAAAACTTCAGACCTCGAAAGCGGCAGCTAAATCACTTAGCGCCTCTTTGCGCCAGCCTCTAAAACCCTATTCCGGCTCATCTTCCTGGAGGGGTCGTTCTTTTCGATACTACTCTTTTGGTAGAGGCAGAAGACAGGCTTCTCAAAGGGGCAAAAGAAACTTCCCTCGTGGAGCACGAGGAAGAGGTGCAAAATCAGCCTCAGGAGCGGCATCTGTACCCTCAGCCACTCCTGCAGCCGCCTCCAAATCTCTCTGAGACCTTGTTACACAAAACACCAGTGGGAGGCAGGATCTCTCAACATCTGAAGGAATGGCGGGGCATTACCTCAGATGCTTGGGCACTGGAAACAGTAGCCCAAGGTTACTGTCTCTCTTTTCTAAAAAGGCCTCAATCATCCACCGGGAGCCAATTCCGCCAAAATTCCGGATCCTCTCCTGTTGCAGGAAATTTTAACCCTGCTAGAGAAAGGTGCCATAGAACTTGTACCTGTAGTGGAGAGGAACAGGGGTTGGTACTCCCCATATTTTCTCATCCCAAAAAAAGACGGAGGACTGAGACCCATCTTGGACTTCAGAAACTTGAACAAGTTCCTCAGGAAGGACAAGTTCAAGATGGTGACTCTTTCTCAGATCCTTCAGGCTCTCCAACTCCAAGATTGGTTGGTATCATTGGACCTTCAGGACGCTTACTTTCATGTGCCAATCCATCCAAAGCACAGAAAGTACCCGAGGTTTGCGATTGGCAATTCTCATTATCAGTTTCGAGTTCTGCCATTCGGGTTGACCTCCGCCCTGAGGGTTTTCACCAAACTGTTGGCGGTTGTGGCAGCAAGTCTCAGGAGTTGAGGTATTCACATATATCCCTACCTGGACGACTGGTTGATCAGAGCAAGTTCTCCAGAACAAGCTCAGGAACATCTTTCGATCACCTGCCACTTCCTCCACAAACTGGGCTTCTCCCTCAATTTCAAGAAGTCTCACATGATACCAACCCAGAAACTCCAGTTTATCGGAGCAGTCTTGGACACTTCATCGGGAAAAGCCTTGCCTCCCGAAGTGAGAGCTCTCCACATCCAGCAGATGGTAACAAAGTTTCAGAATGCCCAACATCTACCGGCCTTTGATTTTCTCAGGTTGCTCGGCCTCATGGCATCCTGCATTTTCCTAGTACCAGAGGCCAGGTTGAGAATGAGATCCCTTCAATGGGCACTCAGAGCTCAGTGGTCCCAGTTCTCAGGGAATATGTCTGATCTTCTGCAAATCCCGAGCGCGGTTGCTCAGGATCTTCTATGGTGGGCTTGCAACGACAACATTCTCAAGGGAGAGTCTTTTTGGCAACTCTGGCCGGAGATAACGGTAGTGACGGACGCCTGACTCACGGGGTGGGGAGCACACACCAACGATCTGACAATCAGCGGTCGCTGGTCTCCATCGGAGTCCAAACTACACATCAACCTATTAGAGCCGAGGGCAATCAGACTAGCTCTGAAGGCCTTTCTGCCCTCTGTACAGGGAAAGAATGTCCTGATAATGACGGACAATACAGTGGCCATGTGCTATCTGAACAAGAGAGGAGGTGTAGGGTCACTGCCACTGTGCAGAGAAGCAATGCAGCTCTGGTTCTGGGCAATACGAGAAGGAATCTCTCTGTCGGCAATTCACCTAGCCGGAGAGAAGAACACGGCGGCAGACGCTCTGAGCAGGCAGAGCACGGTCTCTCACGTGTGGGAGCTGGCTCAGGAAGTCCTTCTGGAGATCTTGGCCCTTTGGGAACCCGTGGATCTGTTTGCCACTGCGATCAACCGGAAGAGCGATCAGTACTGCTCAAGGGAATTTCCTCAAACAGGAGCTCTGGGAGACGCATTCGTAGTGGAGTGGAAGATTCCACTGCTGTACGCGTTTCCCCCAGTCCCTGTGATTCCTCAAGTAATCAGGAGGTTGAGAAAGTTCAGGAAAACCATGATCCTAATTGCCCCGGATTGGGCCAGGAGAACGTGGTACCCGGACCTTCTAGACATGTCCATCTGCCCTCTAATACGTCTTCCGCAAAGAGGATCTTCTCTCGCATCCAGAGGTATAGACACTCAACCTTCACGCATGGTTTCTGAGAGGTTGAGATACAAGAATTGGGATCTTCCGGATGACGTAATGGAAATCTTGCTTTCGGCCAGAAGACCAGCAACAAAGTCTTTGTACTGATGTCGCTGGAATAGAATTAGTAACTGGTGCAAAGACAAGGATGTGGACCCTTTTCAGTGTGGCACCCCAATGGTGCTTTCTTTTCTGCTACATCTAGCTAATCTGGGGCTCCAGATAGGAACAATCAAAGGATACCTTTCTGCGCTGTCCATTTTCAAGCGCTCCTCGGAAAAGGTTTCATATTTCAAAATACTGTTAATAATTCAATTCTTAAAGGGGCTTACTAATGTATACCCTCCAGTACCTTTTCATGTACCAACTTGGGACTTAAACTTAGTATTAAAATTCTTGACTTGCATACCTTTTGCGCCTCTGCACTCATGTCCATTGAGGCTTTTGAGACTAAAAACTGTCCTCCTTGTGGCCTTATCAGCCCGCAGGGTTAGCGAACTTCAGGCTCTCTCATGCAAACCACCATATTCTATTTTTTATAAAGGTAAGGTAGTCCTTAAAGTTAAACCTTCGTTCTTGCCAAAAGTAGTCTCGGACTTCCATTTGTCACAAAAAATAGTACTACAAACTTTTTATCCTCCTCATCTGGGCAAAGAAGAGGAGAGATTATACAGATTAGATCCCAAGAGGGCTCTTAGTTTTTACATCTCTAGGATGGCTAAATTGAGAAAAGATGACCAACTGTTTGTGGGCTATACTGGTTAAAAATGAGGCTTATCTGTAACAAAACAGACCATTTCCCGCTGGATCATATTAGCCATAATTGAATGCTACAGATTAGCGGGAAAAGAACCACCAGATGGGCTTCGTGCCCATTCTACAAGGGGAATGGCTACTTCTGCGGCTCTAAAGAGGGGAGTCCCAGCAGCAGATATTTGTGCAGCTGCAACCTGGAAAACAATGCATACTTTTGTTAAACATTATTGTTTGGACACTGCCTCCTCTAGTGAGGGTTGCAAAGGCAGTTCTGCATTCTGTCCACGAAAACTGAAATTAGTACTCCCACCTCCAAAAATTGATACTGCTATGGGAGCCTATCACAAGATGAGGAATACGTGGGAGGAACATCCAGTCGAAAGAACGTTACAGTTGGTAAGTAACTTGTTCATTTCTTGGTCTATCCCTTCTCACTGCCTCTCGTAGCAGGGTGTCTTGCCGCCTCCTCTCCTTGATCTTTCTTGCCCTGCCTCTTCATTATTCCTACTAACTTGATCTTCCCATTCTTTTTCCGTGCTGGTTAGACTTCTTGTCCCGGGACCGTCCATACCCTTTCCCCATCTTTTTCAACACAAACATTTTTTATTGCCCCAGGGTTGAATAGAACCAAAACATCTCCCGACTTCCAATCCCCTATTTTCTGCACTGGTACACTTATTTCTGGTGGTACTTCTTCATGTTCTTGTAACCTGACCAACCTTTCCCGCAATGCTCTTAACTTGTTGTTTATAACTGCTTCCACTGGGAACACTGATGCTACAGGCATTTCAGCACTTGTGGATGGGTTATATGGAGGTGGAGGTGCAACAAAAGCTGAGCCCCCCCCCCCCTAGTTGTTAATCCTGTTGACACTTTCTCTACCACTGGAGGCTTACAGACTGGATTTGTATACCCTAGTGCAGGTTTAGGCGTTATGGGGTATATCCCTTTACATTGGATCTCTTTTTTTATCTTCCATATCCTTGAATAATCGCCAGAGATCTTTTTTTTTTTTTTTTTACCCCCTTATATTTTGCTGCTAAAAAGTTGACATTTTTTCTAGTGTGCTTCTGTTATGGGGGCCATGCTCTGGTCATGAGCAGGACATACCCCCTCCCCCCTTCCTTTGTTTCCAATACCCATTGTTTCTGATATTTGTCTATCCTGTCACAATACAGTGGCAGGAACCTATGCATGTGTCCCCCATAATGTTGCGTACGTCCCTAATGCTTCACTTAGACCTTACTGCCATGCTGCTGCTTGTTATATACACACGCACATTCTCATTCTTTCTCCCACCACTCTCTCCCTCCCCCTCCCTCCCCCTTCCTCCCCTTCTGTTCCCCTCTCTCCCCCTGTCCCTCTCTCTTATCGTTATAAAGGAATTCTGCTTGGCACTACCTTCTCAACCTATTAAGGCTGAGGATCCCTTATCTCTCAGTCTTTATATGCTGGGGCTACCTTTCCTCTCAGTCTTAATACGCCGGGGCTCCCTTTTTACATTATAAAAAGTAAAAAAACAAATACGCGCCAATTTCAATACATAACCCACCTCCAATCGATACCTTAACACATCACCTGAAATCCTATCCACTTTATACCATAACACATCACCAAAAGTTCTATTCAATCTATGTCACTGACCTTGTACTTCATCCATTCACACCAACATACTGTCATACATACATGTCCCCTTGTTATCTCTTACAAAAGTCTACTCACATGGGAGTGTTCACCCGAGTTTCGTCATACACGCGTTGGCATCTATATTGGGTGGGCCCTTCTGACCTATGGACTGTGCAGCTGGTAGGAATTATTCATAGGTGTATCAACCTTTTGATGTCCAGAATCGGGTAGGATTAGTACAAGGTTTGGAGGGAGGTAGAAGAAGTAGTCTACCCACGGGGGTTGCGTACCATAATGATTTCTCTTTGCTTTTTACTCCCTGTAGCCACTGCTGGTTTCTGACTTGTTCCTGTATTTTCACTGGAACCCCTGGCCTTACAATGTTATCATATTCTTGCAGGCAGCCATCTCAGGAGGAAAGTCTCCCCTAATTGGGGACCATTGCTCTTTCTATTTTTTTGTGTGAAAGGGCTGTGGTGCTTGCGAAGGTGCTAAAGGTTGTGACAGTAATTCAGTTGCCACCACATTTTGGACAGTCATGCAATTACCTTCAACTTTAAGACACTGCTGAAGTGAAGGATTTATCTCCAGCTTCTAGCTGGAGGTAAATCCTCTATTTTACCTTATAAAATTCAAGTGATTTATGACAGAGGAATTGCTGCCCACGGTTTACTCTGAAAAAATCCTCATAGAAGTCTGTGGACCTCAAACATGGGGGTTTACATAGCCTTACCACCACTCATGATCCCGCTGGAAATCCGCAGGCTCAAGTGGCGGTAACCATAAGCACTTTGGTGGTAATTTGACAGAAATACCACAGAATGACTGCCACACTTGTAATGAGGAACAATATTACGTTGCGTTACTCTCTGCCAAAGCAATTATTTTCCTGCAGTGTAATCTACAGTCAATCATGCAATGTTCAGACCAAGATCGACTAAATTCCCAGACAACGCAAAGGGCTTTGAGGCCATAACGGTGCTATAACAGTCACACGTAATGTGACACGTATTTTAGTAAGGTGGTGATAAGTGCACTTTCACCTCTGTAACTAATATGAAGATGATTATTAACTTAGCTGCAAATTAACTATTAAATACTGCTATATCAACAGGGAGTATATTTACAGCCTCATTACGAGTTTGGTGGTATCTTGGTGGTAATGCAGCAGTAATGGTACTAGCACAGCATTACCGCCGATTTTTGGCGCACTGCACAACTCGTAATGAAGCCTTGTATCCACTGATGTTTGTTAATGGATGATGTTGTCCAAGGTAGTGATGCTCTGTGACCTCCATTGTTGCCCTTTGCAGTGATGTCTTTGGTTTCTTTTTCCAGAGGGCTCAAGGTCGTCCCAGATGAAGAAGTGATAGAAATGTATGACGGTTCACATGTTCCTTTGGAACAAATGAGTGACTTTTATGGAAAGGTGGGTACAGTGACTTTCACAAAGTAATTCTTTATTAAATATGGTTTATAATACTTTGGGTTAATTAAGCAATCATGTCTGATGCGCCATTTAAGCAGGGTACAGTGAAGCTGTCTCCATTTAGTCATGCCAGTGAAGAACTGCTCGCTTCCCTGAACTCCCCAGCTGTCCTCATCCTACTTGATCTCTCCTCTGCCTTTGACACAGTCAACCATTCCATCTTCATACAAAGGCTCCACGATACCCTTGGTATCTCGGAACAGGCACTGCAATGGCTGACCTCTTTCTTAACTGATCGCTCCTCCCAAGTCATCTTGGGCATCATCTCCTCTCCTTCCTCGTTCTCCACCTGTGGTGTCCCCCAGGGATCTATCCTCTCCCCCTGGCTCGTTAACATCTACTTTGCTCAGCTGACACCCCTCCTCCTCCAACTTCCAGGGTTATGCAGACGACACAACTCTTTTTCAAACTTCCTGCTGACTCGCACCCTCCTTCATCCCTGACTGGCTATCTGCCATCCAGGCCTGATGCACGTCCAAGGGTCTCTGTCTCAATGCCACCAAAACTGAGATCCTTCCGATTGGGACCCCTGCTCCCTCCTTCCCTTCTCTCTGGCCTCCCACCTTGGGTGCTCCACTTTCTCCTTCTTCTGAAGCCTGAAACTGGAGTCCTCTTCGACTCCTCTCTCTCCTTCCTCGCTCACACTCAGGACGTTGCCAAGAAGTTCCACTTTCAACTCTTACTTCTCAAAGGAATTCTTCCTTTCATTACCTTCCCCCAGAAGCTCCATGTCTCCCGAGCCCCGGTTCTCTCTAGGCTAGACTACTGCAACAGCCTCCGCCTCAACCTACCCTTTTCCACTCTGCAACCACTTCAGCTAATCCGGAATAGAGCAGCAAGACTTATCCTTGGCGTTAAGCCCAGGGACCGCATCTCTCCTGCTCTAAAAGTCTCCACTGGCTCCCGGTTACTGCACGGATTCAATGAATATCCCTCTGCATCATCCACAAGGCTGTCTGAGGCAGGGGACCACATTATCTGCACCTCGCTTACCAAATACTCGCCTTCTAGACCTCTACGTTCCTCTGGCACCAACTCCTTGTGTGTAAAGCGTTTCACTAAACAGAGAGCAAGAGATTGTTAGCTTTCCTCAGCTGTATCCCTCCTATAGAACAGCCAGCACCTCAAGACTTTGCTCTTCTCCTCCTCCTTCACTTCTTCGCTCATCTGCTAATCAAACAGTTGCTGTGATTGATGTCTTGAACCCTTATGCATCCTCGGGCTCCCTGACCTCCCACACCCAATCTCCCCAGCTTCTGTCTACCCTCAGCACTTGCCTCGGCACACCTTCTGCACTGGAGACTTGCACTTATACCCAATGCGGCTCCTGGTCGCATAACACTTATCATACCTTGCACTTCTTCTGGGGCTCACCCTCGAGCATGGACACCCCAGCACCTACCTCACTGACCTCCTCCTGCTGCACTTGCACGTTCTTAATACTCACAAGGCATAATAGGTTCAGCTGTCCCTTCCCCCACTGTATTTTTTTTTATTTTAATTGTACTGCATTCCCTGTTGCCCTGTGGGCACTTTAAAGCAGAATGTACTTGCTGTATAAGCGCATAACAAGCAAACAATAAACTAAACTAGACACTTTGCTAGCATGCGCATGGGTGGGGAAATCTTTGAAGCATGTTCAGAGCTAAGGTTTATAATGTGGTAGCCGTGCTGATGTGCTCTTTAATCTGTCATCTTCCTTACATTCTCCTGTGCCGTCATCCCTGGTGTAAGGGGTTGGGAACGAGTCATAATGTGCAGTAGTATATACATTCTTTGAAGGAAAACCGAGCATGTTACATATGGATAAGCCTCCTGCACAGGACTTAAATTTGCCCATTCCACACAACTCAAGCATTAGTTGTTTTCTTCCTGTGGGCACATCTAGAGATCAGAGCAGCAGCTGCATTTCACAGCATCTACATTTTCTTATTTTCTCCAGGACACCACCCCTTACCTGGATTCAAGGTTGGCAGCAATTGCCCAGAGACACCGCCAATGCAAATAGCGTTACTGCTGCTCGGTCTGGCACTATTGGCGCCGGATCATGGGGAGCTGTAAGGCGGTAAATCCCCATTACCTATTGGGTCCATTGGACTCAATGGGTATGGGGTGGCGCTATTAACGCTGGCGCAGTTGGAGTGCGCTGATGTTGCCGGAAACAGGCGGTAAGCGGACATTTTTCCATCCAGCAAAAAGCTGGAGGTAATCGTCCCACTTTCCCGCCCAACTCATGATTGGACCAGTCCTAAATGCAGCGGTAATAGCATTACTGGTGCATTTAAGGGCTATCGCCCAACTTGTGTTGAGGCCCTTTGTTTTTTTATGCAACCCCCTTTTCGTTTTCTGCTCAAAAGGTTTGATTTCGGTAGTTGGGAGGAAACCTGTAACCAAGGCCCCCCTCAGTCCCCCATCACCAACATTATTAGTTTGAAGTCATTTGTTCCGGTAAAGTAGGAGAATGCATACCTATTCTCTCAGGCACCCCTACCAGTGTTCCAGATGCCCTCAAGGAAGACTCAAGGGTTTTTTAAATAATTTGTAATGGGGTCCAACTAAGGGTCATCCCTCTCGTCTTACCGTGGACTTCCCTCCACCCTAGCCAAGACTTTACTAATCCCCACAATGGTCACTATAGATCGATATCCCCTACTGGCTAGAGATGAGGGTCTAAAGGCAGCATCCTACTCTATGTTGCTCCTTCTGGGTTCTTGGTGAATCCTAGCCAGTGTCCCTCAAAAATGATGGTAGTCTTCAAACAGGAAAATACTGCCCAGTTTTCCCTTGATCTTATCCCTTTCACACTCTTCTATTCCTCACTCTGCTGTTGTTTCCTTCCTTTCCCTTCCTTCTACGCTCCTCCATCGCCTCCTCCCACGCTCTCCTTTCCCCCCTCACTTGTCTGGTCTGTCGATCTGCTGTTCCACCTCATAGCTGCTCCTTCCTCCTCTCCCTCTTCTACTCTCCACTACTGTTCTCAACCTACTATGCTCCACTCACACTACTCTCCCGGCACTCTCACCCAATTACCACTTTAGCTCACCAATGAATAACCTCAGCTTCAAATTTTTTCTGTTAATCTCCACTGTCCTTCTACTGGCTTGTCTCTTGGTACACCTCCTTAACCATTGACCTCAACTGGACAACCCACACCCGGCCCTCTAACCTTCACTCCTTTATACTGATCTGTCTGGGTTGTACATATCTCCTCCCCTCTCGCACTGTCTGGAGTTCTCACCTGCCCCCATGGGCCAATCTGTGACTGATTTTCCCCCAGGGGCTGGGTTGTACAGGGGAATGTGCATAAAATATCCCTTTTAGTCCTGCCCCCTTTTCCTTCATGGCTCCGCCATTAGAATTGCTGGTGTGCTGTAAACTGGGTGCATCATAGCTTTTGTTCTTTAGACTCACTTTCTCGTGTGTCGGATAGTCTCTCGTATGCCGCTGGGATTTGTGGTAATAGCCCTTGGAACTGCTCTCCTTTGTGGGTTGGATAATGTCTTGCTCGCTGCCTTAGTGGGGTCTGAAAGAAAATGGAGCAGAATGGACGGGCTGTTGTATGGCAGGCATGGAATGATTAAAAGTGGTACTTCTTACTTGCATCCAGGCACATAAAGGGGTGAATAGTGACTGAGCCGGCCCCTCCCACCTCCCTCATCCCACCTCTGGGGCAGTACTGGCTCAGGCAAGCACCCTTGTAGGCCTCTGGCCCCAGGTAAAGAGGGCTAGGGCCTCATGATGGATAGCCTGGATTGTTGGCTATTTCCTTTTAAAACATTTGGAGTTTAAGGAACTTTTTGATTTTGGAGGAAACAAGGTGTGAGCCACTTGCGCTGGAAACCCCACTTTACATTAGGCCATTTGTGACACTTTTTCTTAGAAGCCCATTATCATTTCTAGAGGATGCCAACCTATTCCACCCAACCCATTATTTGTAAATAATATTATTCAAACACTTTCCTGACAACCATACAAAATGTGCAAAATGTCTTTGCTGGACGTTAACTCAACTGAGATTTCTATATAAAATAGTGTCGGGTAGACGTCTTGCGCACGAAAAAGGCAGAGTTGAGCCTCCTACGTCTCAGGCATTGGTACTTCACGAAAGCTAACAGAGCTGGTAAACTATTAGCGAGACAACTATGCACAAAGCACCAGAGGGGGATGATCAGGGAAATCCGCAATAAACAGGGGGAAAAGCTTACCACTAACACTGAGATGGGAGAGGAGTTCATGGCCTTTTATAGAGACTTGTCTCCACAGAGAGGCCGGATGGGGTTGACCAGGACAGATACCTCACTTCTCTCACACTGCCACAGATATCTGAAAAGGATAGGGAAGTGCTGGAGGAAGACATTAGGGAGGAGGAAGTGCGCCAAGCAATAAAGGGGCTACAGTCGGGCAAGGCGCCAGGCCTGGATGGCTTTATAGCGGCCTTTTATAAAAAAAAAAAAATGCAGAGGATCTGGTCCCATTCCTAACTAAACTGTACAATTCCTTTAGAGAGGAGGGAAACGTAACCCCAACCATGAATGAGGCGAAGGTAGTGGTCTTTCACAAAGCCAGGAGAGATCTGGCGTCCCCAGGGTCGTATCGTCCAATTGCCTTGATAAATCAGGACGCAAAAATGTATACTAAAATTCCTGCCTCAAGATTGTCCCTGCTCCTCCCCGATCTGATTCATGAAGATCAATCAGGATTTATACCAGGCAGGCAGACGCATGACAATCTGAGATGCATAGCACACCTGGTGGAGAAAGTGGGTATTAAGAACACCCCCGCCTCACTATTGGCTTTCGATGCCGAAAAGGCATTTCACTGGGTAGAATGGTCAATGCTATTCAAAACATTGGAGCGGATGGGATTCGGGGACAATTTCTTCAAGGTGGTTAGGGCGAACTACAACTCTCCCTCGATCAGAATCGGTATCAACGGGGAAATTACGGGCAGGGTGGAACTCTCAAGGGGTACTAAGCAAGAGTGCCCCCTATCCCCTCTATTGTTTGCTATCTTTCTGGAACCACTGCTATGCAGAATAAGGGAATCGAGGGAGATAGAAGGGATAGAAATGGCGGGGATACATCACAAGGTGGCCGCATATGCGGACAATCTGTTGTTGATATTGGGAGATCCCGATCGCACTCTTACGGAAGTGATTAAAGAAATGGAATCCTTTGTGGCGATTGCGGGGCTAAAGATAAATAGGAGCAAGTCAGAAATCCTACCGCTGGCGGGGATATAGGGGAGCTGAGGAGGGTGGCTGCATCTCTTGCTCTAAGCTGCGCGAATAAAGGGATTACATATTTGGGTATTTCCCTGATGAGTAGGGTAGACCAGACGTATGGGGCAAACTTCACTGAGGTGTTTGGGGGTGATCAAGCGGGACCTTGAGAGGTGGGAGCCGCCGGCGAGAATGTCCATTCTCCTGAAATTGCAATACTATTTCCAAGCCTGCCGGATAAAGATCCTGAGGTCCTTCTTCAGGGCACTGAACAAAGCAATCACGTCATTTGTATGGAGGAACAAGACCCTGAGGATATCAAGGGCGGTTTTAACGGCCCCAATAAGGGAAGGGGGGGTTGGCTGTCCCGCACTTTCACAAGTATTATCAGGCGGCACAGCTTTGGGTACTTAGTGGATGGGGAGGTGCAACGGAAGGTTTGTGCAGAACAAGATAGGGCAGTAGCCAGAACTCCTCTGAGGGAACTACTGTGGAAGAGCAAGCGGCATAGACCTGCAAACCTTCGAGTAAGTGCGGTGATGAAAGCTCCCCTGGATGTGTGGGACGAGCTGACTACATACGATGCCGGGCCCCTTCACCCCCATGTTTTGGAATCCAGACTTCCTCCCGGAAATGGAAAAGGGCGCCTACGGAGGCTGGGAACTAGCGGGATGTACAAAAATTGGGGAAATGGAGGGACAAGAGGTGCTTCCGTTTGAGACATGCTCCGAGAGCCTGAAAATCAAAGTCAGATTTAAATATGACCAACTTAAGCACTAGCTAAACACCCCCTCGATCAAAAAAGGCGGCGACGTGGGACCTCTCTCAGTTTGAGAACTTCGCAATAACCAACCCGGGCCCCAAGAAGCTGGTGTCCACCCTCTATCGGTTCATTAATGGGCAAGATCAAAGGGTTAGCTGGTTTTATATGGTAAAATGGGAGCACACCCGGGGGAGACCATCAACAGGGAGCACTGGGAAGATCTGTGGGGCGATATTCCTAAATTGACTCGATCAGTCCAGTTGAGGGAGATGTGGGTCAAGGTGATGACTCGGTGGCACTTTACCCCGGCAAGACTGCATGGGATGTATCCACGGGTGTCCAACCAGTGCTGGAGAGAGTGTGGAGGCGAAGGCACTTGGCGGCACATTTGGTGGAACTGCAACAAGTTACAAGGCTTCTGGACCGATATGAAGGCATCAGCAAGCCTATGAGGTGCTTCATAGGCTTGCTGATGGTTGGGACAGTTTTTCTGAAGTGCTACCCACTTCTTCAAAACCATTCAACTGAGGCAGTACAAGACTCCATTCTTAGTATAAGACTGTACCACCTGAGTACATGGCAGCGTAGGCAGAGCAGCCAGGCTTATTTTAGGAGGGAGAGAGGGCAGTAGATACAGTACAAGTGAAATTGTAATACAAATGATCCAAAGAAACACTGAAACACTATTGTAAAAATAAAGGATTTATTTAAATACAGGTATGCCCAGATAAATCTAGGGGTAAGTAAGTACTAAAACATTATACGAAATCACAATATAAAAACACACTATACTTGAAAGCACACAGGCCCAATTATAAACCTTATTTGGAACACCTAACAGTAGTTCTAGGGAAGTCAAAACCTTGTTATACACATTTAGTATAGGTCAAGCCTATTCTTTGGGAGTAAAAGACCAGTGGTTACTTTCAGATTACTTTTGGTAATACAAGGGCAGTAGGCCCTTCCAGTTGTACAGTGACTCTTGGAACAAATCACATAAACAGTCAACTGGACAATATACTTTTTGGTGAATTTTTAAACACTTATTTTAGATGCAGGACAAACCTATAACCACTTTTGTCATAACATATAGTTATACCTGGTGAGTAAAACCTAAGGATGTAATATACAATTACAGATGCTTTGGAAATAAGGGGACCCCAGATTGAGGTAAGCAATAACTCTGGTAACTTGTTTTGGATGGCACACAGCTAACACAAGGTAAGTAAAACCCACTTACTTTAACTTCACAATGAAGGGGAAAGTAAAACCCAATGTCATACTTCAGTTATTCTAGGTAGACAACAACCTAATGTAGACTTAAGGACAGACTAGCAGCAAGTCAGGGGAAGCAAGACCCAGTTGGGGGACACTCATTCAGTTGTCCTAACAGGACTAACCTGGTGATACCAACAGTTGGAGGACACTCATACAATTACCCTACAGGAATAATCTGGTGAAACCAACACATTAGGTTGTGCCTCTTTACAAAAGTAATCACAGGAGAGTAAAACACATTTACATCTACTTTCTTTTAGATTGGCAAAACAGTGGCTAAGGAAGAACATATGTTAACCATACTTTTAAGAAGAGTGCATCACACTCTTTACAAGTAAGTAAAACACTTGATTTCTTTTCTAGGCAGAAGTCCCAATCCCTTCAGTCTTTCCCTTATTCTTGGAGTATGAGAGTTCTCAGTGGCAGAAGGGGGGTCACTAGGACTAGTGACCAACAGGCAGTGTTAGAATAAGTTCTTTAGTCGCAAAAGTCAGAGTTCCTTAGGAAAACTGGCAAACAAGTGAGTACTTTACTTCTAGGGTTAGAAGAGGGTCCAGGGGCTTCACAGAAGACACCCCAGCAGGATTCTAGCAGTGGGACTGAGTGCACTGGATGAGGGACCTCCCAATCACAGAAAACACCCCAGGACTACACAGAAATCCCAATAGGCTGAAGGTAAGTATTTACCCAAGCCAACATAGTACCTCAGCAATGAAGAAGAGATTGCAGCAGGAGAACTTCAGGGACTGGAGCCAAATGCCCGGTCAGTGGATTCCTTGTCCTGGAGACTGAACCGTTTCAGAAGGGACTTTGCAGCAGGGATCGATGAAGAAGGCTCTAGGCAAGGGTTCCCTCATGGCTGAATGCGGTTCTGCGGGTTTGGCGCCTTTTCAAGGAGCACAGCAGAAGACAGAAAATCGCGGTGGAATTCTCGTCGTTTAAAAGGTCCAGCACTCTTGTGAGGGGACTTTTCGGACTCGATTCGTGTCTCTGGAGATCCACCAGGATGTTCACGTTATTTCAGCAAGATTCGGAATTCGGAAGACTGTGCACTACACAGTGGCAGGAGGTCCCAGGGTATTGGGGTATTGCAGGAACGCAAGGTCGCAGCAACCCGTGGGATGGCTCAAAATGCAGGTCTTCTTGAGCCCAGTGGGTCTCACCAGGCTCTCGGTTCGGGTCGTCGTTTTCGGAGACACCAGGCCGATTGGAAGGAAGGGCTGCAGCAGGCTCCGGTGGCACAGCAGGCTCTCCGGTCGCTAGAAATAATTCCCGCCGCTTTTCCTTCGTCATCCTCTTCGGTTTTCTGTTCTAGTGGTCGACATGACTTCAGCTTCCAGGTTTCCAGTATTTATCAGGAACTACAGCCAACCTCTGCATTCTCTCCCTACATTTTACAAGAAAGGGGCATCTGCTTGTCCAATCAGGACAGCCAGCCCCCCACTGGGATTTGTCCCAGTTGAAGGAAGGCGTAAGACAAAGGATGAGGGAGGTTTGGACTCCTCCCCCACTTCCTGTGCTTACAGACTGACTGGAGCCTGGGCGGGGTGTCCAGGGGACTCTCGCCAAAGACAAAACTCAAACAAAGAAATTTCCCACCCTGGATGTCAGTGGAAGGAACATAAAATGCCAAGAAACACTAAAATGGCAGAAAAAGAAGACGGGAGCCCTTTTGGTAAAATGAGCACCCTTAGGTGCCTTTACTGCAGCTGTGATTACAGCCCGCAGTAAAGGTGCACCAAATTAGTAAAAGGTATCAGTGCCACCAGCCATTAAAGGTAAGCTTGTCACTGTAACAGAATTGTTACCGTTTTAATGTGAAAGGGGAAACATTGTATCTCCCCAGCACTCCACATAAGGTGGGGTGTGCTGGTTTCACAGAATAAAATGTAAAAGGGATCCAAAGATCCTTTCTACCCTTGGGAACTGTAGTTCACGCAAGGTTAGCACAAGAAAGTTAAATGGGGAGCCCCCAGGATAACCCAGCAACAACAGGCACTTATTGCCAATAAGTTCTTAGACATGATAACTTTAAAAAGACACTATGGAGAGTCTTAAAAATGACACCCATAAAAAGAGTTAAAGATTAGGTGAGTGTGGAAAAAAGGTTCCCACTCACTGAGGTATTAATGAAAAATATCCCACTAGAAAAGCAAAACGTTCTGGAGTTGAACCAGGAAAGGAAGATTTACCAGCTCTGTGGAAATCTTACCTAACACTGACAGCGGCTTGGGCAGTTATAGCCCAGAATTGGAAACAACCAGACTCCCCGCTGACCTTCAGTCACGGCTGAGTCCACAAGGAAGAGCCTGTTTAAGGCCTGTGCATGGTGTGGCATAAAGAATGTGTAGGTTGAAGACCACCACAACGATTGTCAATATTGTCTTCATCCACATCATGTAATACAAGATTGCAAGATCTGCCAGTCTTTTTCAAATAAAACACTGCGGGATCGTCATCGACACCTTGTTGCGTGGCTCCAGGATACCAGTGGGGCCTCTGACTCCACTTCTGTACCGAGGCATGCTTCTCTACGGTAGGGCAGGACGGCCCAGCGAACAACCTCCAGTTAGAGGTTTAGGTTGCATGAAGATCCCTCCAGCGGCAGGAAAAGACACAGGGAGGCGATCGACGAGGAGCCACGATTGTCTCACAAGGACCAATCATTACCAACAAAGGACAGTGCACAGTGTGGTTCGAAGGACCAAGGCAGTCGGGGCCTTTTTCCCCACCCAGCGGAAACAAACCTGTCAAGCAAGTCTACCCACACTTCAAAATCCGTTGGGGACTCTTCGTCATCAACCGTCGAATCTGCCCCATCGACGTCCACGTATTCATCCAAGTCTGCAGCGACTAGGTCCTCGTTGACACCCAAGTCTTCACCCAGCCTGTCAACGCCAAGACCTTTTACTCCGTCTGCGAGTGCCCCGCCAACGAGGCCATCGATGACGATGAGCAAGCAAGCTGCACTAGTACCGCCGTCAACAACACCGGCGATGACTAAAACTGCCACCTCGCATGGTCATAACCATTGCTCTGTCAGCTGTAACGACTTCTTCATCCACCTCCACCAACACAGTGTTTGCGCTGACAGCTCTTCCACGACCATCTTATCCGGCTCTCAAAGTGGGCTTAAGGCCAGAAGAGACCCTCATCGTGAAGCCGATTCTCTCTTCATCTGGGGGGGAAAGGGATGTGGAGACTGTTATGTCGCTCCCTGTTCCCCACAGCTTCCCACCATGCTGCCACCTCACCTTCTAGGGAAAAGCCTGTATCACAATGTGGTAAAGGGAGCCTAATAAGGCTACCAGCCCTGGCACTCTTGCATCCAACCCCTACAAGGGGCAAATTGACTCCAGTGCAGCCAGCTCCGCAGCCAAGTCCACAGCCAGCTCCACCAAGGGACATATTGACCACCCTTACTACATGGGTGGCCACATTGCAACAACGTCTACCAGCTCTGGCACCAAACCTGGTGCCACCGCAACGGCCACCTAAGGGCACTCATGGTCCCTCAAGGGAGGAAGATGTTCCATGACCCCCTCCGGAGATTGTGCACCCTCAGCAACTGTCTGAAACTGGGACAGATACAGATCCAGAACACCTTGACAATGTGGCGTCCACTCATACATCGCACAATGATGAGTTAAAGGATTTCGTCCCTGCCGATTGGGAGCCAGATGAGGCCCCAGTTACAGACGCTCCACCAGATGAAGTGGGCTCTTTCCATGCGCACATGGGCAGAGCAGTGAAGATTTTCGGCCTTGCCCCGGGACGAACAATACAATGACACAGCCCTCCACGAATCTTGCAAAAAAGGACAGTTTTGATAAGAAATACAGAGCCCCAGATAATGCCCTGTCTGTTTCCGCACACTGCCAACACCGGACTCTGTTGTCTCCATCGCGGCCAGGAAAAGATCTGCCAATCCATCTTGTTCCTGCTCTGTTCCTCTCGACAAGGAGGATAAATGCATGTATTGCTTTGGCAAGAGAATTGTAACAACCACAGCCACTACCATCAAGGCTGCTAATGCCATGGCCATTCTCTGAACAGATACGGTTGTGAGTTGAGAGTACAAGCTGGGACCAATCCTAGAATTTTTGCCTGACAAGAAGCAAGATTCAATGGACATTTTCTGCTAGAGCAAATTGGCATTGTATCATGGCATTTTAGTGTTGGTAGACATAGCCGAAACAGAATTTCGCCAGCTAGATAATGGGGTGGTGCTTCATGTACAAGGTTGGCTCAAGGCTACAGACTTCAGTTCAGAGGTACAAGCGAAGGTGATTGACATGCCATTCGACGAATCAACCTGTTCCGCAAAAAGGTTAACAAAAGCTTACTCTCCATCACGACCGACACTGAAACTGCATGCTCCCCGGGCACGTTACAGCAAAGGCGGCAGTCCTGTCACACGGTGAAAGGCTGCTTTTATAGAACTTCGTAGAACAACCGTTCCTCGTACCAGTCCTCTTCATCGTATAAGACACTGCCATAATCATCAGGCGGTCAATACAGTAGGATGTTGCAGTTCTATAGAGGCGCACAGCGCTGCTGTGGATCCTCCCAGTCCAGGGGCCAGTCAGGCAAGCAACCATGACCAGTGCAGAGCCCAGCCCTCCCGCTTATGCACCCCGGTGGGAGGAAGGCTGTCGCAATTCTTTGGTGAATGGAAGACCATCACATCCGATGATTGGTTGCTCTCCCTTCTCCAGCAGGGCCACTCGCGGGAGTTCGTAAACATACCACCGGACATTCCACCCGCACACAAGCTGGAGATCTTACGCCATCTCCTGCTACAAGAAGTGCAGGCATTGATTGTCAAAGGGGCGGTGGAGAAGGTGCTGATGCGTTTCCATGGGAGGGGAAGTTCCTTTATGCATTCCCTCCAATCCCGTTGGTGGCCCTGGTCATCAACACGTTCAGACTAGATCAGTGCAAACTGATATTAGTGGTCCTTGCGTGGCCGAGTCAGTTTTGGTACTCTTACCTCCTCGCCCTCTCTTCAGCTGCTCCTCTCGAGTTGAATATCCACTCGGTTCTCCTGTCCTGAAACCAGTGTGCAGTGCTGCACCACGACCCGGCCTCACTCAATCTGGCAGCCTGGCTCCTGTGTTCTTATAGTTTAGATCCTTGTCTCTTCCAGAAAACTGCCAAGATGTTCTGGCTCATTCTAGATCACTGTTCCACCTTAGTATGTTACAGGAGTAAATGGAGACTCCTCCAGCTTTGGTGCAAGAATCATCATTTGCGGCCTCTTACCGTGCAGCCACAGGACATTCTGCCTTACCTGCTATCCCTGGCTCAAGCGGGTCTGGCGCACTCGTCAATCAAGATGCACTTAGCTGCGATTTCCAGGTAACATTGATCCGAAGGTGGTCTGTCCATTTGGTCCCAGCGGCTGTTGAAAGAGTTCTTGCGTGGATTGTTCAGGTCTTTCCTACCTGTCCGACGCTCAGCACCTGTGTGGGAATTGAAGGTGCTGCTGTCTAGGCTCATGAAACCTCCATTTGAGCCCTTGCACATGGCATCCATCAAGAATCTTTTTTGGAACACTGCTTCCTTTGTGGCCATAACATCGGCCAGACGAGTAGGTGAAATGCATGCATTTTCTTATAAACTGCCTTATTTGACATTTCACAAGGTAAAGGCCATACAACTCACTAACCCAACATTTATGCCTGAGGTGCCATCCACCTTCCACCTTAATGAACCAGTTTTCTTTCCGGTGTTTTTTCCGGAACGCCAGTGCCACCGGCTGAACAGGCATTGCATTCTTTGGACATGGTACATGCCCTAAAGTACTATGTTGCATGTAGTAAGTCATTGCGTCACACGGACCAATTGTTTGTGTCTTTTGGCCCAGCCTGACTTGGGAAGGCGTTGTCTAAACCTTTCATATCAAGGTGGATTGCTGTGTGCATTTCCTTCTGCCATCAAGAAGCTGGCATGCTGATCCCGGGCAGGCACCAGGCTCACTCCACCAGAGTGGTGGCGGCTACTGCTGCCTTCCTTTACTGGATCCCGCTGTCTGACATTTGCTGTGTAGCTACCTGGAAATTGGTGCACACATTCACCAGACTCAAGTATTGCGTTGATACTAAAAACTGCTTACCAATCTGTCATCGGCTTGCATGTCCCTGGATGGTCTTTCTCGGAGGGCCTTGTAGTGAAATCCTATCCAAATAAACTCTGCCATTCTCCAGCATGGTGTCTGGCATGGATTCACATGCTCATGAATATTCCCCGTCGTCAGGCTGGGAGGAATCCTCGGTAAAAGAAAAAACAGTTTCACTTTCACCTAAAAACTGTATTCCTCCTCTAAACCAATTGCTGTCCTCTGCGTCATACTACCCCCATACAATGACAGTCCTTTCCCTGAACCCTGCCTCTAGCAGCCATCTTCAGATTTTTACAGCACACTTCAGTGTTGGGAGCCCTCGAGTTGCCCTCTGAGCTATTTGTACATGTTTTTCGATGGAAAAGTTTTTTTTTTTTTTGCTTCAAAGAGCCTATGTGCCATTTTCTTCACCTGCCGGCAGTGGGGACCCATTCTCGGTGAAGTTCCGTGCCCCTCAAGGTCAAATATCCCACCGAAGATTCAAGAAGGCAATCTTGAGCCTACTTCGCGCCATCCATCCATGACAGAGGAGAAGGGGGGAAGGTCCCTCTTCAGGCCCTGCACCAAATGCGGGCTATGGAATGTGTTTGTGGAGAGCAAGCACCTACAATGCCTCTACTGCCTTCACCCGGACCATAAATATCCGCAAGTACGAGTCCACAGGGTTCGCTGCTGAAGCAGGTCCCAAAGTGGATAGTGCGCAATCAGCATCCCCTTCCGCCTCCATTGCCAGCCTACCATCGAGCTCCTCTTCAAAGAGGAAGTTATCGACCCCGGCTAAGCTACAGGAGAATTCTGAGAAGCTGCGTACAGAGAAGGAAGCCGCACAGCGCAAGCAGTCGCAACTGGCACAGGTGAAGACCTTATCAGCGACTCAGTCGACAGCTACTACTACCATGGCAGCTACGGGTGCTGATCCTACGAGGGTAGCTCCCACAGCACAGAGTGTCCCTGCCCCAAGGTACGACGCCACCACAGAGACTTTGGCAAAGTCCGGGGGCACACCAGAAGAGGTGAAACTGGCCCAGGTCCCGGTTCAAATCCCTCAGGGAGGAAAAAAAAGGGGGGTGGGGGGAAAGGAGACACCGAAACAGCCTTCCCAGGTCGTTGCTCAAACTATGGAAGTCTCGTCCATGGACAACGAAGATCAGGAGTCCTTGCATATGGTCCACAAGGACGATGAAGAGGACGAGGGCGGCGACAGTGCAGGGCCTTGTTTTCCTGTTCTGCCTTCTCATCCGGGGGACATTTCCTTGGACATCATATCGCCTCTGCACACCTTGGTGTCAGGGATACAGATGAGAATGCCTCTGGCGCCGGTACCTGTGGTCTCCCAGGTCCCTGATCAGCCTCCGCCGAAGAAGAGGAAGTGTCATCTCCTCCACCACGTCCTGCCCCAGCTGCCCCCAGACACCGATGATGACGAAGACATTGTCGCAGCGGACAGTGAATCGCCACATTTGGATGCTCCACACAGGGTTTCCTCACCAGATGAGGTGGGTTCGTTCCACTCCATGATCGCCAGGACCTCCGAGCTATTCCAGCTGGTTCCCGAGGAAACCAGGAAAAAGGGTTCTTGTATCAAAGGCGCGAGGCCAAGAGGAGAACGATCATGGCGGTGCCCTTTCTGGACAGTGTTTGGGAAGAGGGTCTGGCCCTCATGAAGAACCCTTGCTCAAATCCAGCCAAGCAGGATAGCTGGAAGAGAAGTATAGGGTGCTGGACTCTGCACCCAAGTGCCTGAGGTTGCAACCATCAGTGGACTCAGCGGTGACGGCGGCTGCGAGGAAACGGTCGGCCAACCCATCCTCATCGTCGTCTTTCACGCACGCTCACAACGCAGTACCACTCGTAATCATTAACCAATGTCTCACCTGCTTCAAAAATCGTCTCCACACTCCACTCCATTGTCCTTCTTCCTGCTGGTCTTTGTCAGCCACCTCCTCCGCCTCTGACCTCACCTGAACAGTCCGCAACTTCCTGGTGTCGCTTTTAACCCCCTGTCTTCTGTTTGGCCTGCTGTCACTGGCCTACCTGGCCCTTTGTTCCCTGCCCAGGAGGTGTTCCATACAACACATCTTTAATGAAGTGCATTATATACCACCCCCTTTCTCCATGTGGGGCTGCCGCGAAATAACAGGTGCAATGTTCCAGTTTTTAGGGGGGGTGTGGAGTCTTGCCGCCTGCAAGGTCCGTCCCTGGTGGTCTAGGGGAGCCACACCGGTTTCATGTGATACAGCTCCTCCTTCTGGTGTTTCCTTTCATGTGGCACAAGTTACCCGCCGCTCACGTAGAATCTTTGATCTGTGAGCGGGGCTCTTGGTCTCTTCCCTCTAGCTCTCCCCCCGCTGGAGTGGTCAGAAGGCTTTGCATGGGGCATTGATAGCTCTGTCTCTTTGGTGCTCTTCTCCTGGATCTGTTTTTCTAGAATCAAGAGGACATTTGGACAGATTTGTATTGCTAGGCATGGGGTACTGCACATAACCAAGCTAGCACATGGGGAGGGGACAGGAATTTGGGCCTTCCCAACTGCCACCCTCCCCTATAGGACTGGCTTTGTCATGCCCTCACCCCTGGTAGGATTCCTACCCCAGACTGATGGATCCAACCCACTCTTAACAAGGTCACATCTGTTACAAAGTGATGTCCTGAGGAAAACAAGGAACATTTGGGATGCCAGCCAGGGGCGAGAAAAAAAACTGGCTGCCACATTCTGCCCACCCCAAAGAGAAACTGCATGGGCTTTAATACTCACTTATTCTTCTCATTTTCCAGCATATCTGCTGCAAGGTAATGCCCTTCAACATGACTGCAGTCCTTTGAAGCAGTAGGCCAGAAGGTGAGGGGGATCGGTTTATGAAGCAGAAATTGAACTTGAGCAGTGTACCCCATTTAAGGCACCCCAATGCCGATGCTGTTTTAACGGCCTGCAACATCAAATTATGGAATGTGACAAAGTTGATTAGACATATGTTTTCCGTGCAGAGGCTTTGGGGATCTGGGATGCCCACCTCATAGGAAGGCAATTTCCTATTAGTCGTCCTCCTTTTCTAGCCCATCTTGTTTCATGGAATTTTGACAAAGTCCCCTTTCTGGCCTTCCTAGTAGATCGGGGGGGGGGGGATGTCATCAGCATGGGAGCGATTCTTTGACTACCCCACCATACCACATAAGGAGGGGGATAGGATAGTGCCACATTGAGTAGCCATGTTTTTCTGTGAGTCTCTGTGATAGATATTTCGGAAGAAAGGAGACTAACACAAGCTTATGGCAGCATTCTACCGTGGCACCATGGATGCACCCACAAGAATCCATCAGGACTTCTTTGGAGAGCCTATAGAGACCACACACACATGGCACCTTTTTGTGCTGTGCATCAGTTAAGGGCTGCTGCTATGAATGAGTTTTCCTGTGGCAGTACGGACAGCCGCACATGCATACAGAGATTCCTCCCAGCAGTAGTCAGTAACCCAAAGGGTCATGAACCTGAATAATAGTGAAAACACAGTAAAAGCATAATACCCACAAGCCAGTTTCCCTCAAACAGAAGTGTTCTCAAGATGAACAGGCCTTATGTGTGCTTGGGAGAGCCCCCAAGCCCAGAGACACACCAAGGACTCATTGTGATGCAGCCAATCTCAGTCTGTCACGGTCCACCTGAGGTAAGGACATGTGCAGACTTGAACTCCTCTGGTGCAGGAGGGAATAAACCAGAAGATAAGCCTTCTCTGTCTGCGCCCCAAGAATCTCGAATTGATTCCCCATCACCATCGCCCCCTCGCTTCTACAGTTCAGGAAAGAGCTCAAGACTCTCCTCTAAAAGGAATGGTTAATTCCGAATTCCTCGGTCAATACACCATCCACTCCTCACCATACCCGAGACTGTGATCTGATCCCCACTGTTTCCTCCCCAGATTGCCCAACCTCACCTGTTAGATTCCCACTCCCTTATTTCGAAGGGATTGTGTCCTCTGACATATTCCTTATCTTTGATAATACGTTTCCAGCTTGCTGGCCTCGGAAATTATTTCTGTAGAGGGCGCTGCGCGTCGACGTCCGCCGAGTCGATGTCCTTCGATGGCCACCATATCGGCGCCTACGTCACCATGCCCATAAATAGCCACGCGCTGCATCCGTTGCTCAGTTCTGTTTTTCCGCGCTTCGTGGGGCCTCGGAACGTCTTTGCTCAGTTCAGTCAGGATAACTATCTATTTCTACTCGAATATCCCTTATACATTCTCGATGGCTTCTTCATCAGAACCGACGCCGCTGCGATCCGGCTTCAAGAAATGTCAAGACTGCGGTAATAAAATCTCAATAACGGATACACACAGGATCTGCTTATGGTGCTTGGGATCCGAGCACCATTGTTCGGAGTGTGAGGACTGCATGTCCATGACGGCGAAGGCCTTGAAGGAGCGCAAGGGGGAGCTTGAGAGAGGTAAGTCAGCCAAAACCTCCTCGAAAGTTTTGTCGGCTGAGTCGAGGAATTCGTCTCCTCGCCGTCGAAAACATTCCCATTCTAGATCTCGAAGCAGCTCCCACCATTCGTCGAGATCAAGACACTCAAAAAAGACGTCGAAGGTCCCATTCCTCGTCGTCTTCTGTGTCCCCAGAAAGGGTCTCCTGTCCCACTAAACACAGTTCTCAAGCTGAGTGGGAGGAATTCAGAAAGAAAATGTTAAGCGTCTTCGAGAACGCGGCCTCGACCCCCTCGAAGATAGCTGAGGGTGATACCCCGGGTGAAAAACCCAAAAAATCAAAACGCTGTGAGTCGCAGCACCCGGCGAAACATTCCACCCGAGAGCGCCATGAGCCATCGGGTAAGAAGGCACCGTCTTCGTCGTCGAAGGGTTCCTCGACGCATCGGTCGGTCGGTCGGTCGATCGACTCGACGGCATCGTCGACGCTGACGTCGACGCCGATGAAAGAGAGGACCAAGGCCACCCCACAGCCAACGGTGATTTCAAGGGCCTCCGGCACGACGCCGAGACACTCGAGTAGGATCCCGATCCTCTCGAGTTCTTCGAGACCCCTTCCAGTTTTTTCGACGCCGTTTTCGCCGCCTTCGAAGCCTGTTAAATCAGCGTCGACGACATCAACATTTTCTCGTCCAATAACGACGAGTTTGGCTCCTTCTGCCTTAGAGATGGGTTTTACTCCATTTCAGAGGTCAGAGTACCCTGGACTTTCTTCAATTTATGAAGAGGGGGAAGATTCTGACCAGGAAACATTTGGGTTACAGAGGACTACACTAACTATTTCAGAGGATTTCACCTCTGAGGAAAGAAGGCTGAAGGACCTACAGGAGTCACTACATGAGGCAAGTGGGCTGGACACTTCCCCAGAAGTGGGATTTGTTAAGCCAGACCCAGGGGAACATGCCAAAACACCCTATAGAACCCCGATGGCAAGAATTATTGAATTTATGGGTTGGTCTGCGCCTTCACCTGTTTTTCAACAGGATGACCTAACAGATATATTAGACAAAGGCCCATAGGAGGACCCGGTGGTCCCCTTCCATGCAGCTTTACAAAGGAAAATTGCATCTAATTGGGAAACTCCCGAAGTTATCCCTGCAGTCAATAAAATATTGTCAACCAAGTATAGGGTAGCAGCTGCTGACCCTGAATACTTATCAAAACCCCCAACTCCAGAGAGCCTGGTGGTTCAAGCTACGACTCTATGGCGAAGAAAGTTTTCTCTGCCTGTAGTATGGCGTTTAAGTCCATCAAGGCCACCTGTACGCTCGCCAGGTTCAGTCACGCACTATGGGAGTGTGCTTCATCAGCGGCTGACTGCATACCCGAAGGAGAGGAAAAGGAAGCCTTCCTTAACATTATTAAAGATGGCAAGGATGCCATGTGCGAATCACTTCAAACTGGCATCGATTCCGCTGACAGTATCAGCAGGGCCATGGCGGCAAGTACAACAATCCGCAGGCATGCGTGGTTGCGAAAGTCGGCCTTTGCTCCAGATGTACAGGCCAGACTTTTGAATATGCCCTTTGACGGCTCTTCATTATTCGGGAAAAAGGCTGATGACAGTCTGGAAAAGTTAGACTTCTAAAGCAGCAGCAAAATCTTAAGGAGCTGCTATCCGCCAACCTTCTTTTCGCCGATCGGGAACCTCTGGAAGAGGAAAGTCCTTTCGCTATTATTCAGCATTAGGGAAAGGCAGAGGACAGTCGGCTCAAAGAGGCCAAAGGAGATCCACCCGAGGTGGACGGGTCAAAAGTACTAAGACCGCAGCAGCAGCAGGTGCCTCTTTACCCTCGGCATCTGCATCAGCCGCCCCCAAACCACTCTGAGGCCTTTCCACACAATACACCTGTAGGGGGCAGGTTAACTCACCATCTGACGGAATGGTAGGCTATAACGTCAGATGCTTGGGCATTGGAAACAGTTGCCCAAGGTTACTGCCTACCCTTTCTACACATTCCTCAAAGTCATCCACCGGGGAACAGCTCTCTAAAAGTTCCAGATCCGCTCCTCTTGCAGGAAATTATAGACCTGCTAGAGAAAGGTGCCATAGAACCGGTACCTGTAGCGGACAGGAACAAGGGCTGGTACTCCCCCTACTTTCTCATACCAAAGAAGGACGGAGGACTGAGACCCAGCCTGCACTTACGAGAATTGAACAAGTTCCTCAGGAAGGACAAGTTCAAGATGGTAACTCTCTCTCAGATCCTTCAGGCCCTCCAGCTCCAGGACTGGCTGGTATCTCTGGACCTTCAGGATGCTTATTTCCATGTGCCAATCCATCTCAAACACAGGAAATACCTGAGGTTCGCAATTGGAGACTCTCATTATCAATTTCGAGTTCTGCCATTTGGGCTGTCCTCCGCCCCGAGGGTCTTCACCAAGCTGATGTCGGTAGTGGCGGCAAGTCGAAGGGAAGGGATCCACGTCTACCCCTACCTGGACGACTGGCTGATCAGGGCTGTATCTTCGGAACAGACCCAGACCCAGCTAGATTATGTCTGCGACTTCCTTCAGACTGGGCTTCTCCCTCAATTTAAAGAAGTCACAGATGATACCATCACAGAGACTCCAGTTCATTGGAGCGGTCCTGGACACTTCCCTGGGAAAAGCCTTGCCACCAGAGGTGAGGGCTCAAGATATTCTACAGATGGTCACCAAGTTTCAAAATGCCCAACGTCTCCCAGCCTTCGACTTTTTGAGGTTGCTAGGCCTCATGTCATCCTGCATCTTCCTTGTGCCAGAGGCTCGCCTAAGAATGAGATCTCTTCAGTGGGCACTGAGAAGTCAGTGGTCGCAATTCTCAGGGATAATGACAGATGATCTCCGGATTCCGGACAAGGGAGCCCGCGACCTTCAATGGTGGGCCTATCCAGAGAACATCTTGAAAGGAGAACTGTTTTGGCAACCATGGCCAGAGATAACAGTAGTCACAGACGCCTCACTCACGGGGTGGGGAGCCCATGCCAACGACTTGACCATCAGCGGTCGTTTGTCTCCATCGGAGTCCAGACTACACATCAACCTATTAGAGCTGAGAGCAATCAGACTAGCGCTGAAAGCTTTCCTTCCATCAGTACAGGGGAGAAATGTCCTGATAATGACGGACAACACGGTGGCCATGAACTACCTCAACAAAAGAAGAGGCGTAGGATCACTGCCACTGTGCAGAGAGGCGATGCAGCTCTGGTTTTGGGTAATCCAAGAAGGAATCTCCCTAACGGCTGTCCACCTAGCCGGAGAGAAGAACTTGACAGCGGACGCTCTGAGCAGGCAGAGCACAGTCTCCGAGTGGGAGCTAGCTCAGGAAGTCCTTCAAGAGATCTTCGCCCTTTGGGGAACCCCTCAGGTGGATCTGTTCGCCACAAGCAACAACAAGAAGTGCGATCTGTTCTGTTCTGTTCAAGGGAATTTCCCCCGAGAGGAGCTCTAGGAGATGCGTTCGTAGTGGACTGGGAGTTTCCACTCCTTTACGCGTTCCGTCCAGTCCCTGTTATTCCTCAAATGATCAGGAGGTTGAGAAGATTCCGGAAGACCATGATCCTAATTGCCCCGGATTGGGCTAGGAGAACGTGGTACCCGGACCTTCTAGATATGTCCATCTGTCCTCCAATCCGTCTTCCACTCAAAGAGAATCTTCTCTCGCAGAAGGGAGGTCAGGTTCTCCATCCAGACACCAGAACCCTCAACCTTCATGCTTGGCTTCTGAAAGGTTGAGGTACAGGGATTGGGATCTCCCTGATGACGTCATGGAGGTGTTGCTTTCGGCCAGAAGACCGGCAACAAAGTCTTTATACCGCTGCCGTTGGAACAAATTTTGCAGCTGGTGTAGGGAAGAGAATATCGGCCCTTTTTCATGTGGTACACCAACGGTGTTATCGTTTCTACTCTACTTGGCAAACTCAGGCCTTCAACTGGGCACTGTAAAAGGCTATCTCGCAGCGCTTTCCATCTTCAAGCGCACTGCGGAGGAACCATCGTATTTCAAACTTCCTCTAGTAGTACAATTTCTCAAGGGACTAACTAATGTTTACCCTCCAAAACCATTCCAGGTTCCCTTATGGGACTTAAATTTAGTCTTAAACTTCCTAATGGGCACTCCATTCGAACCACTTCACTCTTGCGCGCTGAGATTTCTCACGCTTAAAACTGTCCTATTGGTAGCACTAACATCTGCTAGGAGGGTGAGCGAGCTACAAGCTCTCTCCTGTAAACCCCCACATGAAATCTTCCACAAGGACAAAGTCGTCCCACAGGTGAAGCCTAACTTCCTCCCAAAGGTGGTTTCTGAATTTCATATTACTCAGAAAATTACCTTACCTTCGTTCTACCCTCCTCCCCATCCGGGGAAAGAGGAGGAAAGGCTACATAGGCTGGACCCTAGGCGAGCTCTCTGCTTTTACATCAGCAGAATGGCTAGGATCAGGCAAGCAGACCAACTGTTTGTAGGATACTCAGGTCACAAGTTGGGACTACCCATAACAAAACAAACCATCTCCATGTGGATTATTTTGGCCATCCTGGAATGTTATAAACTAGCAGGGAAAGAGCCACCCCAAAATCTCAAGGCTTATTCAACCGGGGGTATCGCAGCCTCTTCGGCTCTCCAAAGAGGGGTACCGGTCCGGGACATATGTGCGGCTGCCACATGGTCGTCCGCACATACATTCACAAAATTTTACAATCTGGATTCCTCCACTGCTCAAGAGACCAGATTTGGCAAGGCCGTATGACATTCGGTCCATCCCTAAAGGGATACATAACACTCACTCCCACCTCCAATTACATGCTGCTGCTATGGGAGTCTATCAAAGATAAGGAATACGTCGGAGGACACAATCCCTTCGAAGAACAAGTTACTTCTTACCTGGTAACGTTTTTTCGACGGGATGTTCCTCCGACGTATTCCTTATCGCCCCTCCCAACCATCCCTGCAGTGATAACTTCCCTTGTGGTTGCAGTTTACGCTCCTTCAAGGTCAATAACCAATTCAAGCATGACTTTTCTTATGCTACAAAACGGAACTGAGCAACGGACGCAGCGCGTGGCTATTTATGGGCATGGTGACGTCGGCGCCGATACGGTGGCCGTCTAAGGACATCGACTCGGCGGAAGTCGACGCGCAGCGCCCTCTATAGAAAAAATTTCCGAGGCCAGCAAGCTGGAAACGTATTATCAAAGATAAGGAATACGTCGGAGGAACATCCCGTCGAAAGAACGTTACCAGGTAAGAAGTAACTTGTTCGTCTCTGCTCCCTAACCTTGTTCTTCATCTATGGCTGTAAAGCGCTCCGTTGCTTCCCAAAGCTAGGTCTGTGCTCCTCACTGTGGCGCCAATGAAAAAGGATCCTGAAACACAGAACATTGAGTCACAACCCTTCACATTCTGGTCCTTGTTGCTGCTCACAGCAAGTGTTGATTTTTCCTGCTTTCCTGTGGTACTGCTGTGTTTCCAGCTCCATCCATAGTTCATCTCGTGTCTCAGCCTTATCGCCTAGTCTGCCTGCTGTAAGTCTTCTGCTCCCTACTCCCCTTTCCCGATACTTTCCCTTGCAGTCTCGCTGTATCTTGTGTCCCCTTTTCCGCATCAATGTGTCTTCCCCACCCTACACTTTCTACAAAAACCTCTGAAACCCCGTGTTCTGTTGCAAGTTGATAACTGCCAGTACCTTGATTCTCAAATGTTCTGCCACTTTAGAATGTTGGTGGCCGTTACTGGTGCTCACTCCAAGAACTCTGCTCATCTATTGCTGCAGTAAGGTCTCTGCATACTAAACCCCCAATATCTTTTTTTTTATAACAACATTTATTATTTCAAAACATGTAAAAAGGGTGAGCACATTTCAGGAATAAGTGAGGAGGCTTTAAGAAACCTGACAGCATTCTCCCACCTACTCCCCTGCGATCCTCCATTCAGGTGGTCAGGAAAGGGCCATCACTTTTGGATCCCGAACCTGGGGGTGGACAAGTCAGAGAGGATCACCTGAGTGGAGGGTCACACGGATTGGGAGGAGAATGCCTAAAGGTGACATATGGTATTCCCCCTTTTCCCAATATACATCAAAACCCTCTCCCTCAGCTTTTATGGGATATTTCCAATCCCATTCCATTTCCCCCTCACCATTTCCAACATGTAATGGGACGAAGAAGAGGCGATCGAGAGTGGTAAGGATTACCCATAGAAATAACATTGGGAGGTAGGAAGAGGCCTAAAACATTTCACCACTAGGCTGTCCCACTAATTGTCAGACAAGGTCAGGCATTTCATCTTAACCATGCACACCTGACTCCACTCGACTCTCAGGGTATAAAAGGTGTGGTTCTGCCAAAGAAGATGAGCGAGCTGGGGGAGAGTTTACCTATGCCCAGGGCCTCCTCCAGTTCCACAACCGTAATAAATCTCCCCCCCCTCCACAGTTGCCCAATTCTTTCCAGACCCACCTCATACCATGCCTGGAATTTGGAGGGATCTGGGAATTCGTCCCAAACTCCTAGCACCCAGAGATGGCCCAAGGGTGCTGGCCATGATGTTACCCCGGACATCCCTTTACATGGTCGCCAGATATTCCAGATAGTGTCCATGATATGGTGCTCACGTATTCTCTGTAGTAACTTTGCCCTGGGAACCCATAGCCACTCTCCTACCATGGCCGGCCTTAAGTAATGGTTATCAAGTCCCACCCATTGTAGTTCCCTCTGTCCCCTAAAATGTGGAACCAGCACTCTTAGCTGGGTGGCCTTTTAGTATAAATATATTTCTGAGGCTTGTTAATCTGCTTAGAATCGCATGCTGTGCATATGGTCCGCCATCCAGTGGTAACCGCAGAGTGTTGCATCTTGTCTTTCGAGACTCGAAAGGGCATGTCAACATGGGCGTGCCTGTAACACTATCCCTACGTGACGTGTAGTGTATCCAAGATCCCTCACGCATCAAGGTCCCTCAGATTGTTTTTTTCCGCCCAGCATACTGGGCCTTATGCAGAGCTCGTCAAAGACATTGCCTATTATCCCCTCGACCTTTGGTCGAATAGTTATATAAGATAATTCAGATCACCCTATTCACCCCTTATTTCGACGGCTGTTCCAGATCTCCACCGAAGACCTTCAGAACTTCGATGGACGGTGATCCAGTCGGTGCTGCCGAACAAGTGGCTGGGCCTTCTGCCGGCCTACACAGTAGGGAGATTGGGGTCGGGGTGGACATTACTGTACAAACTGAGAATGCCGTTCCCTTTCCTTCCTCTTTCCCTTTTGGTCTTCATCACTCTACCCATCCTCAGCTATGGAGAGGACTCCATTTAGGTTTTGCCCCATTTGTAAAGGCAAATTTCCCTGGAAAGATGACCACAAACAGTGTAACCGTTGCTTGCCCCTCGATCACAACGAAGTAGGATGCGCGACTTGTAAGCTCCTCCGTCCTAAGTCATTAAAGGGGTGCAAAGTCAAGCGGTGGGCGGCCCACGGGATGTCGAAGGCTGAGTTTTCTCCCCCTGCCGAGCCGCCGAATGTGACAACAGCAAGAGTGACTATCAAACCTCCGAACCGGAGGTCGTTGACCTTTCGACGGAACACTCTTGTTCCGCATAGTCTGTCCCTGGCCCCGCAAGGCACGGCTGAGGCACTGCTATGGGGAAGTCACACCCCGACGACAAGGACGAACATTTACACAGCACTAAACACACAACCCCCAGCCAATCTTCGGCCAAGTCGAAGAAGACTTCAGTGCCAACGGGTTCCCTGGAAGCTCCAGCAGCACCTGCCGACCATCTGGATCGGCAGCCCTCCCCGCAGCCGCATATGCGCCTAGCGACTGGGCCATGAAAAACAAAAGGTGCTACCCCTAATATAACAAATTCTCCAGCATGGGGTCTGGCATGGATTCACATGCTCATGAATACTGCCCGTATTCGTGCTGGGAATCCTCGGTAAAGAGAAAATCGGTTTCAGTTTTGTTTCTGAGCTGTCTTTCTCCTAATAACCAATCACTGGTTTCTGGGTCATACTGCCCCCAGCCAATGACTACCCTCTACCTAACCCCCTCCTCTGGCAGCCATCTTCAGATTTTTACCGCACGTTCAAGTGTTGGGAGTCCTCGTGCTATAGCTCTCGAGCTTTTACTGCGTTTTGCGATTTTTCCTCTTTTTTTCTCGGTCAATCGAGCCTCAAACTCCACCATTTTTACTTCCGATCAACGGGGACCCATTTCGGAATTTTCTATGCCCCTCATGAGCGAAGTTTTCCTTGTGTTTCGCTTCTTGGAGGATTCCGGAAGATCTTTGAGGCCTACCCCGCGTGGACATAGCCCAGGACAAAGGAAACACGACACCCGGATCCATGCTGTTCAGGAGCAGCCCTGGATGCGGATTTCAGAATGTCTTCAAGGAGGATGAGCATTCTCGATGCCTCTACTGCCTTCACGAAGACAAAATGCACGTGGAGAAGGACTGTGTTTTGCAAGAACATGTCCGAACGGACTATGAAGGATTGTCGTATCCGCCTCACCAACTGGCTGGAAGGGAAGAGCCCAGCAGCAGGCAAGAAGAAGTCCGAGCGGTCTTCTAAGACCTTTGAGGGCACCCCGTCGACGGGGGCCCAACAAAAGGCAAAGCACTGCGAGTCAGCGGGCACTGGGAGCGCCGATCGGTTGGGCTCCTCGGCTGCCAGGCAGGGCGCATTATCACCAACGCCATCAACCACGAGCCAACCCTCTGGCTCGGGGAAGAGGAAGTCAGAGAACCAGGGTAAGCTTTGGGAGAAGCCCGGTGTATCCCGACGGAGACAACTGAGGGGGAGCGAGACGGGGACCCTCCCCCCAAAGTGAAGGCCTCAGGCACGCCCAAGGTCGCGAAGGCCCTGATTCACCCGGTTAAGGCCTCTATCGAGGGAGTCGTGGCGGCCCTGGCTAAGCCTGCGGAGGCTACCCCAGTGGAGGTGACCCCGGGGCCTAGAGTTTCCCTGCCACCGCGGAGGGAATCCTCTTTTCAGCCCATCGATAAGACCCCCGTTAAACCCTGGGCGGAAAAAGAGGGGGGGGACCGGTGGCCATTACGAACTCAGATTCCGCCTCTAAAGAGGAGCTGGCTGGCGTGGCAAAGATCCTGAACAAGAAGTTCGAGGCAGTCCGGTCCTACGGGAGGGATCCCGACGAGGCAGACGAAGAAAGTGACAGCGGTGCCGACGAGGAGCCACGAGCCGTGGAGGGGACGGAGGATCCTACTCCCCAACCGTCGCTCCCGTCGTAGCCGGTTCCGATGCCACAAGACAACTCAGGAGCAATCTTGATGGCAATTCAGGCCTTGTGTATGGAGATGAGGACAAGGTTGTCCTTACCCCCAACGGACGATCCAGCAGAGCCTGGACCGTCGGGAAATCCACCAAGCAAGCAGAGGAGAATTCACCCCCCCCTCCCTTCCAGCCTTCACGGCCCTCATCTCCTTCCTCTATTCCACGGGATGAGACGGGAACGGAGACGGCGACAACGGGAACGGATGACGACGACGGTGGTGACGACGGAATGGACCTTCCATCACCACCTGCTCGGGCCTCCCCGCCTGACGAAATTGGCTCCTTCCACGCCATGATCGCCAGGGCATCTGAGCTCTTCCAGCTCTGCCCCGAAGAAAAGAAAGAAGGTTTCCTCTACCAACGGCGTGAGGCCAAGAGGAAGACGGTCCTCTCAGTTCCACTACTGGATGACATCTGGGACGAGGGGCTAACGCTCCTGAAGAACCCGTCCACGGCTCCTGCCATTCCCGGATTCGGGCATCTCCGCGGCGGCCAAGAAGAAAGCAGAGAGGGCAACAGCTTCAACTTCGACTTCCCTGCCGGACGGCGAGGGGAACAAACTGGACGCCATGGGGCGGCGGGTCATCTTGTCTGCGGCGATGACGATTAAAGCGTCCAACACCTTCACAATTTTGGCATGTTACGACAAGGAGCTGTTAGGCAGAATCCTGTGCAGTTCCCTTAGGGAGCACTTCAGAAGATTAAGACTACAGGTGAGAGCAATAAATCCCCTTTGGCATCTGTCTGTACGACAAAGATTTAGTTAGTAGTCATGGCTGAGCAGTCAGACTTATCTCAAGAGGGAGATGAGCAGTATTCAGGGTTTACACATTAGGCCTACAGTACTATGGCACAAGGAAACACTGACCAAAGCTTTGTATTAAAAAGTAGTTATATATTTATTTTATACACTTCTAATAAAACACATGTATCACAGTCATCAAGCAAGTTAAATTAAGCCAAAGGAAAAAATATACACACTCCCAAGTTAAATTTTAGACCAAGTGAACCAGAGTGAAAACTGAGCAAAACGGCACAGTGAAAACCACACCCAAGGGATGCTCTAGCAATTTCTCACAAGGGAGGGAAAACACAAGTTATTCAGAAATGCATTCTTACACACCCTAGCAACACTTCCCATACGTTTGTGAACCAGTTTAAGCAAGACAGTGCATCAGTATAGGCAATATAGTCTCGGGAGGATAGCTCAGGGGCAACATGCTCGCCTTGGAAGCAAAACGACACAGGACACCACAGGTTCGATCCCCGAGTCTGCGCTTAGAAACCTCTGGGTATTAAGCGCGTTATAAATAACCTATCAGATCAATACGTAAATGAAAACTGAGCAAAATGGCATTTCACAAGGTTTAAACATGGGAAGGAAAGGGTAGTTGTAAGAAATAGGTGCACCACACAGTTCTAGATAAGAATCAATCTAAAGAAGGCAGGTCTAACAAATGTAGCCAGAGTCAGTAGGCCTGTGCCGGAGTCAGTGGTACAGGGCAAGGGCCCAGGAGCAAAATGTTCTTGTAGCTGCAGTCAAGTCTTTGGTTAACGAATTTGAAAAGGTGGATGCAGAAGTTGAAAAGACAATGAAGAGAGAGGGGCGGCCAACCCAACAGGTAGGTAAAGGATTTAAAACACCTTTAGTGCTACCGGGAAGAAAGGGCGGCCTGGCGGAACAATGTGCCTTGAAATGAAGAAGTGGCTCCTGCGGTGGCGGTTGTTCCTGGTAGTTCCTGCAGTTCGGGTGATCCAGCAGAGGAAGAGAGACTCTCGTCGTGGAGGAAGGTTCGAGTTACTGCACTACCCGGGGATGAAACCAGCAGCGGTGATGCCCGACGAATAAGAGGTACGCTCCTTTAAATCGTGGTCCGGGTGGACTGGTGCCTGGCTATCCGGCCTCCGAGTACAGGGTACGGGAGATTCGACCAAGGCAGGTCCGGGAAGGCGATTGGCAAACTGGTTGGCCTCACCAGCTCAAGGGAAGAAGGCTCTTTCAGATGAAGATCTTCTCTCGTTGTGTGGAGAAAAGTGGTGAGACGCTGCAGCAGGCCTTCAGTGGTTCAGTCGTTGCAGATGTCTTTCTTCTCTCCTCTTCGGCTTCTTAGTTCCAGTGACGATGTCTTGCTCTTCCAGTCCTCAGGACTCTGCTTTTATGCAAAAAGATCCCCATGAATACTGCCTAGCTTTCACTCACACAGTGGAGTGGTCATCTTTGCGGAGACCCTCCAGCCTATCAGGATAAAGTGTGACCTGGGTTGGGGTGGCAACCCTGTCCAGGGATCCTACTACCCCTCCCACACAATGGACCCACCCCAGGCTCGGTGGCGCCGAAAGGAGGGCTTCTTGGCAGAACCCTGCCAAAAGGACGAACAAAGGATCCTCGACCTTGGTTAGGTGTTTAGAGAAAGACACAAGAAAGAAGTTATATTAAAGTTCTGGCAAATAAAACCTACCGGAGTCAAGTTAATATTAAAATGCACCGGCGGTATGTTAGAGGCTGTTAGAAAAAGTGGTAGCCTCAAACAATGGGAAAATCCCATAGGGAAATATTTGCTGTTGAATATTTACGGTAGTAACCACTGCCACCAGCCAGAAACTTTTGAGAGGGACTGTATGCTACCCTCTCTAAAATGAACATAAGGGAAAAACTATTAACCCTTTCCAGTACTTCCATAGTAAGATGGGTTGCACTGGTTTAGTTCATAAAAATTGACTAGTAAAGTCAATTGGGACTTTACATGCTCTGGGAGAAAAGTAGTCAGTCCCAGGGTATGGAGTCTATGTTTGGGGGCCGCTACGACACCCCGGTGTCAATGCACTGAGGGTGCTGTGTAAGACATGTGAATAAAGACGGTTCCTATGGGGTTGAGAAAATCCCATAGACATTAAACACAAAAATAGCCTAGAACACACATAGCAAAAATGCCTAAGAGTGGGGGAAAAAGAGTCTCACTCTTAGCAGGAAAAAGAAACAAACCCTTCAAATCCAGCAAAGATGCTGGGGGACTCTATGGGTAAGGGAAATTAGCCATAGAATGAGAATTCTCCCTAACAGGAGCTGTGGTTTAAGATCGCTCCCTTGCTGGACATCCTCCCGGACGACAAGAGGGCTGAGGCCCTGGAGATGCTACAGGAAGGCGAGGTGGCTTCGGACCACGCCATTACGGTGGCCTCGGACATTGCTGACACCGGTTTTTCGCAAGATCGGCAACAGCGTTTGCCGTCGTCGGCGCGGCTGGCTCAAGGGAACCGATTTCTACTAGGACGATCAGACCAGGGTTCTGGACATGCCCTTCGACGGGAACAACCTGTTCGGCAAGACAGTGGACGAGTCACTGCAGGCAATCAAGGCGGACATGTCGACGGCTCGGGCCTTGGGTCTTCAACAGTGACGGCCGTCCTTTCGGAACACTGGAGGCAAGCAAGGTGCCTCCAAAGGATTCGGCGGCGGCTCCTCGTCGTACCACCAGGCGGCCCGCTCCTCGTCGCAGGAGGCCTACAGAGAACGCGGCAAGACAGGAGTATCTCGTCGGCGGCGGCAAGGCCGCTGCCAAGCAGGACTGAACCGGCCATATGGTCGGGTCCTCACCTGAGCACCCTGGTGGGAGGCCGGCTGGCAAAATTCGTCAGCTTGTGGGAGTCCATATCCTCTGACAGTTGGGTGCTGGATGCCCTGGCCCACGGGCACACTCTGGAATTTCTAAGGAAGTGTCCCTATATTACACCTGTGGCCAGGAAGGAAACCCACGTCCCCCAACTGCTACTGGAGGTACGAGCGATGCTAAAAGAAGGGAGCCATCAAACTCGTCCCAAAGAGGCTCCAGGGGCTCCAGAAAAGGACTTGCGATACTTCCTCATAAGGAAAAAGACCGGCGGCTGAAGTCCCAGAAGTTCCAGATGGTCACCCTCCAGCACGTGCTGGGACAGCTGGAAGAAGGCGACTTCCTATCGTCGCAGGACTTGGTGGATGCCTACTTTAACATCCCCATTCTAAAAGGACATCGAAAGTTCCTGCGATTCATGGTCCAAGGGCGGCACTATCAGTTCAAGGCTCTTCCCTTTGGATTGAAGTCGGTGCCCAGGGTGTTCAGCAAGTGCCTAGCACCAGTGGCGGTGCGGCTGCGCCTGCAGGGGATCCACGTCTACCCATACCTGGACGATTGACTTATCCGGGCAAAGTCAAGAGAACTCGCCGTCGATCGCACAGCGAAGACCGTTCAACTGCTCACGGATCTGGGATTCTCGATCAACTTCGCGAAATCCCAATTGGTATTGTCGCAAGTCGCCCTGTTCCTGGGAGCCAGGCTCGACACAGTGGCGCGATTGGCTTCTCCGTCGGAGGAAAGGACGAAGGCCATGCTGGGCAAAGTGCAATGGCTGTCGGCCATGGACGTGGCCAAGGTGAGGTCCGTCAAGTCCCTGCTTGGCATGCATCTACTTTGTGCACCTGTGCAGACTGCGTATGCGACCACTGCAGGAGTTCCTCGATGCCCGTTGGATGCAAGCGACGGGCAGCTTCGAAGACAGGATCTCACTCAACGAGACCTTCCACCAAGCGATCCGGTGGTGGGGCACCCGTGCTCATCTGGCGGCAGGCATGGACTTCCTGACCCCGGCATATCGGGAAACGGACACGACGGACGCCTCGCTGGAGGGATGGGGTGCGCACACCGGAGAGCTCCACGCTAGAGGCCTTTGGCTCCCGGAGGAGAGGTCACTACATCAATGTCCTGGAGCTCCGAGCCATGTTCTGGGCCCTCAGGTCGTTCCTTCCGTCCCTCAAGGGCAAGGTGGTAAGGATCTTCACCGACAACACCACCACGATGTTCTACATCCGGAAGCAGGGAGGCACCAGATCCCCAGCCCTATCCAAGGAAGCCCAGGATCTGTGGCACTGGGCCGTCGCCCAAGAGATGTTTCTGGTACCCTTCCATTTGGCAGGAATAAAGAACACCCTTCGCAGACTCACTCAGCAGGGAGCTGCGCTCGTGCCACGACTAGTCGCTGCGGCAGGATCAAGTGGATCTCCCATTCCAACGATAGGGCATCCCCAGATCGACCTATTCGCGACGGCGACTAACGCCAAGTGCCAGAGGTTCGCCAGCAGGTTTCCCCAGCCGGGGAGCATGGACGATGCCTTCTCATTCCCCCAGGACGGCCTGTTCCTGTATGCGTTCCCACCGTTGCCGTTGCTGCTGCGACTCATCCACCAACTCTGACGGTCCAGGTGCAGGATTATCCTCGTCGCACTGGCGTGGCCGAGGCAGATCTGGTTCCCGGACCTTCTGGACATGTCTGCGTCCCCCCCAGTTAAACTGCTGACGGACGCGGATCTTCTCACCAGAGAAGGAGGCACCATCCTCCACGTCCCGGGGTCGCTGAACTTGCAGGCCTGGCTCCTGCAGCACTAGAATTTGGAGGGCACGATATCCCGGCGGACCGCAAGGAGGTGCTTGCAAAGGCCAGGGCGTCCTCGAACTTCATGTGCTATGGACACAAATGGAAGAGGTTCTCTGTCTGGTGCCGTGCACAGAAGATTAACCCTCTATGGATTATGGCCCCTCAAGTGCTGCCGTAACTACTGTCGCTGGCCAAGGCGGGACTAGCTCATGCCTCCATCAAGATCCATCTAGCAGCGATTTCCTGCTACACCAGACCTCTGGGGCGATCATCTCTGTGGTCCCATCGCCTGGTGAAGGAGTTTATGAAAGGACTGTTCCGGTCATTCCCGCCGGTGAAGGCTCCGGCCGTGGCGTGGGAGCTCAAAGTGGTGCTGAGCAGGCTCATGGGGCCGCATTCAGCACTGTTGAAGTTCCTATCATGGAAGACAGCGGTTCTTGTGGCCATCACCTCTGCAGGATGAATGGGGGAGATCCAGGTCCTCTCCTGTAAACCACCTGACATTCCACGAGACGAGGGTAGTGCTGAGGACGCACCCACCTTCATGCCCAAGGTGCCGTCAGACTTCCGTCTCAACAAGCCCTTGGTGTTACCTGTTTCTTCCCGTCGCCTTCGTCGCCGGCCGAGGATCTTAGTTGCACTCGCTGGATGTGGATAGAGCGCTGAAGTTCTACGTGGACCACACAAAGACCCTTCGGAAGACATCACAGCTGTTTGTGAACTTTAGACCTGTGAACCAAGGGAAGGCCCTCTCGAAGGCTTCCATTTCCAGATGGCTCTCCGGCTGCATCATGCACTGTCACCGGTTGGCAAACCGACCGTTACCCGGCCGTCCGAGAGCCCATTTAACCAGAGCAATCGCTGCTACAATGGCGTTCCTGTCTGGTGTTCCCTTGCTGGACATCTGCCGGGCTGCCACGTGGTGTCGACGCACACCTTCACGAGATTCTACTCCGTTGACCGGGATTCCAGGGAGGAGTCCAGAGTCGGCCAGGCATGCTGCGCAACCTGTTCGCCTGAAGGTGGGCCTGGTGAGGAGGTAAGAGATGCTTAATGTTGAGTTGATGTAATGCTAAATGTTGAGCCTTGCCACCTTCCGTGGTTGTGCATGTGTGTACTGCTATGTATTCTTGTATTCATGAGCATGTGAATTCATGCCAGACCCCATGCTGGAGAAGGAACAAGTTACTTACCTGTAACTGTTGTTCTCCAACATGGGTCTGGCATGGATTCACATGCGAACCCTCCCTCCTACCCCTCTGTGGCTCTTCTCTTGGTCCTACTGCCACTTTACATGCCACCAAATCTGAAGATGGCTGCCAGAGGAGGGGCTTAGGTAGATGGCAGTCATTGGCTGGGGGCAGTATGGCCAAGAGACCAGTCATTGGTTATTAGGAGAAAGACAGTTCAGAAACGAAACTGAAACCAATTTTTTCTTTACCGAGGATTCCCAGCCTGACGACGGGGAATATTCATGAGCATGTGAATCCATGCCAGACCCATGCTGGAGAACAACAGTTACAGCTAAGTAACTTGTTCCTTCCGTCGAGACGCATCACAAGAAGGTGTCCGGCAACGTCAGGGTTCCGGTTCTGCCGAAGAAGGCAGTTACCGAAGACAAGGCCCCGGCACCGCCAAAAAAGGCTGCCCCTGGAGAGAAGGCCCTGGCTCTGCCAAAAAAGCCTACTTCACAATCGCAGGCTGAAACCACGCACCTCCTGTCTGCGGAGGATGTCGCTGACAGCTTAGCAAGGATTGTTTCCGCCGATTCTCAGTGACGGCGTCACGGGATTCTTCAAGACCTACGGAAAAAGGCCAAGGATCCGTCGTGATCCAAGGATAGCCTAAGGGGAGTACTGAAAGAGAGACACAGTGTCGTTCCCACCTGTGTCGGTCCACCAGGAGGAGTTCTCTGAGGGCGAAGAAGGGATGTTTTTGACATTGAGACAAAAATCTCGACGTTTTACGACAGAACCCTTTTCCACCTCTAGACCATTCTATGTCTTCTGTTTGGACTATAGAGAAATTTAAAAACTGCATGGAAAGGCTGGACAGGTTTGTTTCCTGTTCAGAACAACCCACACCAAGAAGACCACGGGATGAGAGCCCTTTGGACCCTGTAGCTGAATTCCCAAGGCTCTTTGACCTCTCTGTAGAAGAGGATATATGCAACTTTGACCTAACTGAAGAAGGAATTCCTGTAGACACTCAGGATGAGGATCAATTCACCAACCCTGAGGACATGCATGATCCCATAGAGGGCTGGGAGGAGAACCTGGATATGGGTGACCCTCAACCATGGCAGTCTTCAGATCCACAAGATCCTGATGCCCTGTCTTTGGCTTCCCTCCCAGACTACCCCCACCAGAAAACCCTCGCCAGTGGATGATCAATTGACGTTTAACGTCATGTTGCGTAAAGCAGCTGAACACTTTAAGATTCCCACAGATGAAGCTGTTCCTGAAGCTGACTTCGTGGAGGACATCCTCAAGGCGAAGCCGCCGGCCAGCCAGGCTATTCCTCTCCTCAATTCAATTAAACGTCTGGCCTCCTCCTTATCAACACCTGCTCTCACAAGAGGTGTTAACTCAAGAATAGAAAAACTCTTTCGTCCTTGTCTCTCAGACCCTCTGTATATCAGAGGTCACTCCACCCCAGACTCTCTGGTGACTAATACAAGAAAGAGGGCAGGGGTCCCTTTGTCAACCAGCGATGCACCCCCTTATAAGGAAGGTAAAAGACTTTACGCCCTTGGGAAGAGGGTCACGGCTGTAGCACGGTTTTCAACAAGTATTGCCAACAACATGACCTTGTTGGTCAGCTACGCGGATGCTCAGTGGTCCTTACTACAAGAAGGTATACAGGAGGTTCCTGAACCACTACATACTTGTCCCCTGACCACTGTCACTGAGGGCAGACAAGTGAACCAAAGCATACTTAAGAACACTTTGGATTCTGCTGAGACGGCTGGTCGATCCCTGGCTCAGGGCACACTCCTGAAGAGACAAGCGTGGCTACGGAACTGTGGATTCAAGCCAGAGACGCAAGCGTCACCTATAAATAAACCTGTGGAAGACTCCAACTTGTTTGGGAAAGTGGTCGGCGAGGCCCTCGAGACCTCAAAAAAGGAGCACGACACCCTAGAAACACTACACCAAATTACACAGAGACCCTCTACAAGACAAGGATCTGGGTCCAGATGGCTTTTTCGTGGCCAAAGCTTCCCTCAACATTACTCCTTGGGAAACAATTGGAACTCTCCACCCCGTATCCCCAAAGGGGTCAGCGTCGTGGGAATGGAAGGGGCCGAAACTCTATCCCCAGAGGCTCCCCGGCCTCAGGTTCAAAATGACCCGAAGATTCCGGTCCCCTTCCATGCCTCACCGGTCGGGGGCCGGCTAACATTGTTCCTTCAGTCATGGGTGGGGTTAACTACAGACCAGTGGGTGCTAAAGACTGTGGCCCATGGGTACTGTATAGAGTTCAACCGGTCCTCAACATTCAGACCTCCACGAGCAAGACTGACACCAGACCATCTTTGCATACTTCTTCAGGAAGTCGAGACACTACAAGAGAAAGGAGCCATAGAAATCGTACCTCTGTCACAGGTAAAAGAAGGCATTTATTCAGTGTACTTCTTTGTACCCAAAAAGGATCTAACCATGCGCCCTGTTTTAGATCTGCGCCCAGTGAGCAAATTTGTAAAGCCACAAAAGTTCTGCATGGTCACTCTGCAGGACGCAATTCCCCTGCTATCACAGGGGGGGTTACATGGCAACACTGGACATGAAAAATGCATACTTCCATATTTCAATGATGCCAGCGCACAGAAAATACCTCAGATTTATGATACAAGACCAGCAAAGCATTATCAATTCAAGGTACTACCCTTTGGCATAGCATCTGCACCAAGGGTATTTACAAAGGTACTAGCGGTGGCAGCAGCACATCTGCACAGGCAATCCATCCCACTCTATCCTTACCTCGGCGACTGGCTCATAACGGGGGACTCTAATGAAACATGTCTGTCAAATACCCAAGAAACGATAGGTATTTTATTCAGTCTGGGATTCTCTATCAACGAGAAACAATCCAGCCTAGATTCCAGTCAGGTACAGTTCCTAGGTGCTCTAATTCGAACAAAGGATGGCCTCGTCTTCCCCTCCAATGAGAGGGTTCAAAACACGTTTCAAATCCCTCAGTATGTAGCCAGTCGAGAGGTGGAGGTACGCAAGGCTATGTGACTGCCAGGAATGATGGCATCATGTATCTACTTGGTTCCTCACGCGCGCTTGCGCCCAATGCAGGAGTGGCTCAACAGCCAGTGGTGTCAGGCCAGCGGACAATGGGACGATCTAGTGGTTGTCTTGCCAGCCCTCGTTCTCTCGCTACAGTGGTGGTTGAGAGACCACGTCTTGAAGGGGAAATCCTTCACCACCCCCGCAGTGGTAGCCACTCTAACTACAGACGGGTTTCTCACAGGGTGGGGAGCTCACCTGCTTCAACAAACAGTGCAGAGTTTGGTCGTTAGCTTTCCAGACACAACTACAGGGGAAGAGACGGTCCTGATCCTCAGACAGCACCATGGCCATGTACTACCTGAACAAACAAGGGGGCACTCACACTCCAGGGCTGTCCAAACTGTCCTAGAACATTTGGAAGTGGGCTCTCAAACACATGTTCCTGTTATCACAACATGTTCCAGGGAAACTCAATCTTCTATCAGACGTACTCCGCAGAGATTTCCCATTGCCCATGAAGTACGAATGGCTATTACACAGAGACATCGTCTCCAATGTTTTTGCAGAATGGGGCTTCCCAGCGATCGATTTGTTCGCAACTCTGGAGAACGCTCAATGCCAAGATTACGCCTCCAGACTCTGGATAACATGGTCAGGGAAATTTGCCCCCCCTCACCCCCCCCGACTCCCCTTCTCAACAAGATGCACCAGGAACCAATCACGATAATACTGGTGGCCCCCATGTGGGCCTGCCAACCCTGGTTCGCTCATCTGATGGAGATGTCCCTATCTCCTCCAGTCAAACTACCTTGCCCGTACAACATGTCGCAAGACAGAGGGGAGACGCTTCACCCATGCCCGCAGACGTTGAACTTAGCGGCCTGGCTCCTGAGGTCATAGAGTTTGGGCACCTGCAGCTCCCTCAGAGATGTATGGACATTCTCAGGGAGGCAAGAAAACCGAACACTAGATATTGCTATTCCAGTAAATGGATACAGTTTGTCATCTGGTGCAACACAAAGAGCATTAACCCGATTAACTGCTCTCCCACACACAGTTTTGTACCCAACTCATCTACTGGACTCAGGCCTGGTCTTTAACTCTCTAAAGGTTCACTTAGCTGCGCTTTCAGCCTACACTACATCACAACAGAAAGTGTCATGGTGGAAGATACCAGTTATTAAAGCTTTCATGGAGGGAGTGAAAAGAATTCACCCTCCCATTTCTAACTCTGCTCCCGGATGGGACCTAAACATGGTGTTGACTAGACTTATGGGGTCTCCTTTCGAGCCCATGCATAGAGCAAGTCTTAAAGGTCTCACCTACAAGACTGCCTTATTAATATCTATTACTTCCATTAGGAGAGTAAGTGAACTACAGGCGCTCTGTTTTAGACCCCTTTGTAACAGTTCACAGAGATATGGTGGTTATGCACACTCATCCTAGGTTTGCGCCTAAATTCATTTCAAAGTTCCATGTGAACCAATACATAGAACTACCAACGTTCTTTCAAAACCCTTCAAACATGGGAGACAGAAGCCTGCGCACACTTGATGTACACAGAGCAGCCATGTTTTACATGGAAAGAACTCGACCGGTTAAGAAAGACAAATCGGTTTTTTATTTCAGTGGCAGCAGGTAGAGGAGGAGACCCGGTCTCCAAATCCACTATCTCTAGGTGGATTGTAAAATACATCACACTCTGTTTGCTAAGAGGGAACTGCCCTTCAAGCCTAGAGCACATTCTACTCGAGGCACTGCGGCGTCAATAGCATTCATTGCAAATGTTCCCTTTAAGTTCATTTGCAAAGCGCCACCCTGGAGTTCTGTACACACCTTTACAAAATATTATTGCCTAGACACTCAATCTAGGTCTGATTCTCAGGTGGGACAGGCAGTACTAAGACATCTTTTCACTACTGTTCCTTCTCACAACCCACCTCTAACTCTGGGTACTGCCCGCTAGTCTATGCACAAGACGTTATTCTAAGCACATTAACAAGCATCAGAAGACATGCATTACTTACCGTAAAAGCATTTCTGATGATTGTGTCTGCTTAGATTCACATGCGCCCACCTTTCCTCCCCGCTCGAATGGAAGGAACATAGACGTCTTGCCACTTTCTCTCTTTTCTGTACTCACTCACTCACTCACTCACTCACTCACTCACTCACTCACTCACTCACTCACTCACTCACTCACTCACAATAGTCATAAGGCTCCCTCATGGCAGAAAAAATACAATCTGAGGGACCTCTACGCGTGAGGGATTTTGGGAACACTACACGTCACGTAGGGATAGTGTTACAGGCACGCCCATGTCGACGTCCCCTTTCGATTCTCTAAAGACAAGATGCAGTACTCTGCGGTTACCACTGGATGTCAGACCATATGCACAGCATGTGAATCTAAGCAGATACAATCATCAGAAATGCTTTTACGGTAAGTAATGCATGTCATCTGGGAGCCAACACCCCCAATTTCCTTCGGAAGACTCAGGACATCACTAGAGGCTCTGGGTTACTTTCCCTGCCACAAGAAATGTAAAAGGGTCCTCTTTATCCCTCTGAAATAGTCGTTGGGAATCTGAATAGGGGGCATGTGGAACAAATATAGAATCTTAGGAAGGACTACCATCTTCAGCGCGTTCAGCCGTCCCACCCAGGAGATGGTCAGTCTCTTCCATTTCCCCAAGTCTTTCTCGAGGGCCGTCATTAAAGGGGGGAGGTTGGCTTCATACAAACTCTCCGGCTTCCTTGTGACTTTGATGCTGAGATATCTCAGAGACCCCACGCTAACCTCCATACCAAGTGGGTCAAAGCATCCCAAATCATTGTCCATCCCTTTATCCAGGGGGAACAGTACAGACTTGCCCTTATTAATTTTAAAGACTGCCAGGTGTACGTATTCTTCAATCAGTTCCACCACTGCTGGGACCGATGTCCGTGGGTTTACCAAGTGGAGGAGCATGTCATCCGCATTTAGACCTACCTTATATAACATGTTGCCCACCCTAATTCCCTCAATTCTATCCTCTTCCCTCAACCTTTCGGCCAGCGGTTCCAATGATGCACAAATAAAGTTGGGGAGAGCTGGCATCCCTGCCTCGTCCACCTTTCCAAGTTAAACCATTGTGAGTGTCCCCCGTTGACAGCGACACAGGCCCTGGGGGAGGAGTAGAGTACCATAATACCCATTATGAGACCCTTACTTACCATGAACCTGATTAATACTGCATCCAGGAAACCCCACTCCACCGTGTCAAAGGCCTTCTCAGCATCTATGGAAAGAAGTGTGGGATCGACCTCGCAACCCTACACCTCGTTAATCAAGTGTAGCGTCTATCTCATGGTGTCAGCCCCTTGCCTCCCCTTCACAAACCCCACCTGATCCAAAAGGATCAGTCTCGGCAGGTGTCCCTCCAGCCTTGCGGCTAGCACTTTGGCATAAATCTTTGCGTCTATATTTAATAAGGAATTCGAGCGATAAGAACCGCATGCCCTGGGATCCCTTCCCTCCTTTGGTATTACCGTAATTAGTGCTTGCGTGAAAGAGTCTAGTGCTTTCCCCGTAGTCCGAATGTCATTAAACAATATCGTTATGAAGGGGAGCAGAGCCGGAAGACATGACTTATAAAATCCTGCCGTGAAGCCGTCCTGCACCGGAACCTTAGCCAATTTCAACCGGCCATAGCTGTCCTAATTTCATCCCCAATGATCGGAGCCTCAAGGCATTCTGACTCCGGTTTCTTGCGCCGGGAGAGGTTGGAGTCTGCCAGGTAGCTCTCAAATTCCTCCCTGACCGATGTCCCATTGCTCCTGTACAGGTCCTCCTAAAAAAGAAAACGCAAATGCTTCCTGGATCCCTTCTTCTGAGCTCTCGGGGATCTTCCCCCTTCCCTCCACCTTGCAACCCACCTCTCTGCCCGCTGACCCCTCAGCCTGGCTGGCAAGAGAGCGTCCGCCTTATACCCTTTCTCGTAAAACTTCTGTTTTAAAAATTGCAGGTTGCGAACTATCTTTCCTTCCTCAAGGATTCTCAGTTCCTCTGTCACTCCCCTTACCTCTTGGATAAGGTCCCCCCTTCCCTCTGTTGCCAACTGCGCCCTCTCCTCCAAGGCCCTTATTTTGTCCGTCAATACTCTTTCTATAGAAGTGTGTTCCCTCTTTCTGCGAGCCCCTTCTCTAATCAGTGTCCCTCTCCATGTAGCCTTTGCTGCATCCCACTCAATGGCCTTAGGTAACTCCACATTGTCGTTCAATTAAAAAAAACTCTGTGATACCATTCTCCATCTCTACCCTGAAGCAAGGATCCTTCCAGAGAGTCATTTCACCTCCACTTCGAACCCCCGGGACTGAGTCCAGCCCAACCAATATCAACCGACACCATGTCGTGATTGGACCAACTAATGGGATGGATGACTGACCCCCATGCGGATTACCATATGTCTCTGGATATATAAAGGTAATCTATTCTCATCAAAGTTCCATGTGGTGCGGAGTACAAGGTGAACCCCCCCCCCCGTCCCGTGGGTGGAAGTGCCACCATACATCCTGCATCCCGTAGAGCTCCATCAAGTATCCCATTTCCCTGCCTGCCTGATTTTGGGGCTCCTGCTCCCTGGGGTGTCCAGACTGCCTGTACAAGCTGATATCCCTCCAAACATTGAAGTCTCCTCCCAGTAGGAAGTGCACCTCCTCCTCAATCATTATCTTTTCCAGGGTACTCTGTAAGAAACTCCCTTGACCTTGATTGGGGGCATACATCGTGGCAAGTGTGAACCTGAGTCCCTGAATCAGACCTGAGACCAGAACCGCCCTTCCCTCCACATCAGACCACACTTTCTTAACTTCCAGTCGGAGCCCCTTACGGACCAGAAGCCCAACCCTGGCCTTCCTTGTTACCCCCGAGCACCAATATTCTCACCCCACCAGGCCACATAGAATATTCCGCTCTTCACCCCTCAAATATTTAATCTCTTGGAGGAATAGGACGTCTATCCCTGATCTTCTAAATTCCCTCGTGTCCAGAAACTGCTTGGCTGGGGAGTTTAGCCCTTTCACATTTAGCGTGCATACCCTTGTGGTGTCTCCCCCCTCCCTTTTGAATCAGCCATACCTCAATCTTGTCTCCCTCCCACCTCATCAACCACCTGGGAGGTGACCCTCCCCGTTGTGCCTTCTGGGAACGGAGCTGTGTGTACTTAAGTATCGGATCAAGACATTCCAAACCCTAGTTACCCTCAAAGAACCTCCCCCACCCCTCCTCAGGCGCCCGACCCCTCCAGTTGTTTTCACTAGAAGAGTGCCGAACCACCAAGCAGGCCTAAACCCAGGCCCCACCTCATGTCACCTCAAGCCCCAGTGCCCCACCCCGCCCCCAACTTCAACTTGCGTTCCAAACGTACATTTGAATCCAGATCCATTGATCCCATTGATCTCTGATGACCCAGTGTCATGTCCACGCGTACGATCGGTCCACGACCATACGCGTATCGCTCTTTAAGAACACTGCAGCCAAGTGCCTGGAAGTTGGCATGGCAACGTTGGCGTCCTGTCCTTTCCTGTTCCTGGTATTGTCAACGTCGAGTAGCACGTAACGTCGTCGTATGATCTGTATTTAAGCACCTCCCACTTGTTGCCCAGTGCTTCTGATTTGTATTAGTGGCGTTACGAAAGTGGCTTGTGTATTTCCTTGTTTCCTTGCCCTTGTTTTCCCCTCCTTGCTTCTGGAACTCTTGTGCCTTGACCCGGACCGGTTATTGGATTTTCGCCTTGGATTGCCCCTTGCTACGCGCCTGCTGGATCTGTGTTACGACCATGGAAAGCTAACGGAACTGCCTTGTCTCTGCCCCTCTTGTTGTGCCGCTCTTCGATCACGACCATTTCTGAACAGTGCTTTTCTTCATTTGCTGAACTTGGAATGTATGAACTTTGGATACCTTAGATTTTGGGATAATTTGGAACACTGACTTCTGTACACGGACTAGAGACTGCCTCAGTGTACTTAGGCGTCCTCGTGCCGTCGGGTTAGGCTGTGCTTTTTCCTCTGGAAACCGGACCTGTCCCATCTTGCCTCTCTGCTTGAAACTTCCAAAGACTGCACGGACCTTACTCCGGTAAGCCCGTAAGGGGTTTCTTGTTTTTTGATTTAGCCTTGGATAAGGGGAGGGGGCTAGATATGTATTGACTAGGACAGCATCAGTACTACCATTTATGCATCTCGTCTAACTGTATACCATTGCAAACTACGTTTTGGGTTCCGAGAGAGTGGTTGTCCTGCATATGCACATTGTGATTAAACCTCGCACTTCGCTTGTAGGTTCACTGTGTGTTCCTGTCCTACGCATCTCGTCTTGCCTTCTCGACACCGGCTTCTACGACATTGATTCTGTGGAAGCAGTCTCCTAGTGCAACACCTGGGTCTCATCTGGTATCCTTTCTTTCCTCTGATTAGCTGCTCTGGTTGTCTGATTACAACACCAGAGGGGTACATCAGGTGGAAGAACTCGTCCACTACACTACATGGGCAACTCGGACCCTGACACCCAGCTGCAATGATGGCACCCCGAAATCTGGTCCACTGCGGTCATCAGTCCCCCCCCCCCGCCCTCCCCGCAGGATGACCAACACAATAATCCCCTCAATCAACAGCAGTCGGCATTCAACCCCGGCCCACTTAGTGTTCAAGGTGTACCAGTCAGGGGGGTGTACAGCTTCTGAAACTTCCTTGATCCTGCGACCTGCTCCCTTCGAGGGCCCTTAATGCGCCATTGTCTGTCCGCTCCACCTTCGCCTTGTGAGCCCGAAGCCCCCTCTTGCCTCCCCACCAGTTCCCCAATTGTCTTGTTGATCTCGTCCTCAGAAGCAAGACAGTACTTCAGGCCCTCCAGTTCAAAGGTAATAGAGAACGGAAATCCCCATCTGTACCTAACTCCTTTCTCGTTTAGCCATTTCATCAAGGGGAGACACATTCTTCTCTTTGTGAGAGTTAGTGACGACAGGTCCTGAAAAATCGTGATCCGGGCCTCACCCATCACCACAGGCCCCTTGGTCTTAGCCTTTTCCAGAATTTTGAGTTTATCCTGATAATTATGACAACAGGCCTGGACCGACCTCGGGCCCCTCCCCGATCCACCGGCTCTGTGGACACTTTCTATTTTTGTCTCATCGATGGAGTCATCTTCTAAGAGGAGCCTATTTATGTCATGTGTAACCTTCCGCAGGGTTCTCTCTGATCCACCCTTGGCTTCTGGTATCCCAAAGAAACGCATAGTATTTCTCTGTTTGCGATTCTCGAAATCGTCCATCTTCAGGATCATTTCCGCTTCTCGTCGCTCAATCTCGCCTATGCTTACGTCCATCTGCATCTCCAGTGTCTCTGAGGATGTCTGGTTGTTCTCAGTCACCTGTAGTCTCCTCCATCTTGTCCATTCGCACGTTGATCTTATCCACCTTGCCACCAATATCAGCCCTGATACTCCTAATTTTATCGAAGGGATGCTGCGTTGCTTTTAGTCGCCATTGAGTCCTCTCCCTCTGTCGCCATTTTCTGCCCTTCTGGGGAGGCCGCAGGATCCGGTCTGCCTGTGTAAGCAAATCCGGTCAGCTTTGTTCTGGCTTCCATGTAACCTTAGGCCCGGTGAGGGTGATCCAGTGTGTTCTCACTCCTTCACCCGCTCCGTCTGGGGGTACGGTCTATCCGGTCCCTCCCTTTCCACAGGATTTCTTTCACTTAGATCACCCAAGGGGAATGTTCGACTCTGCCCAGAGGGGATTGAAGCCTGCACTCCAGGAGCGAGGCAGGCACACCCCCCGGTCTCGGGGGGCCGACACCACCTCCACGGACCCCTGGCTGCCAGAATATCATTGGATCCAGTTTCGTCCCCCAATGAGTCCGGGAGGTGGGCACACGCCCCAGGACCCATACCTCCCGTGATGTACCTTCTCTTTCGTTCCAATTCGGGGTCACCTACGCAGCCCGTGGGTCAGCGCCAACCTCCTGCCTTCCAAAATCGTGTTCCATCTTTACCTGTCGGTCCAGGCCTGACTGTTATCACCGGACGATTCCCATGCAAGCCACCACTGTCGTTCCAGGCCTCTCTGTGCTACTCACCACCCCTTGATAATGCACCCCTCAATACGGGCACACGCCCCTTTATTCGGCGGCCCACACCTCCGGAGTGCTTGTTCTGCTTAACGGCACCATCCTCCGCTCTCAGGCCTGCGCTATCATCCGGATTCCGCCACCCCTCAGCAGGTGAGCCCTCCTGGTCAATGGCCCCTCCAGCTCCCATCCACCCTCAAAAAGAAAGGAAGTAAAATGGCCCCCGCAGCTCCAGGGCCCAGGCATGCCAAACTGCCACACTGCACCTGGCCTAGGCGCTTTCCTTCTGGAACTTACTTGGTTCTCTGTCCCTTGTTATGCAGTCTCTGCAGCCTGTGTCTTCCCTCGGTCCTTGGACTTATCCAACCACAGGCCACTAGGAGACCTGCTGTCGTTCCAAGCTGGAGATGCAGCTCGTGTTATCCCTTATCGTGGCCCACAGGTCACTGTGGTCCCTGCTGTGATTCACAGCAGGTGGGGCCGGGTGTCTGTCTGGTGTCGCTTTGTAGCGGGTACTCTAGTGAGCCCCTGCCCTATCCTTCCAGGCCTCCAGTCCAGGCCCTCTGCTTCACCACCGATGGGGGTGGGAAGGGGCAGAGTCCCGCCAATGGCCGTTTTAACGGGGGGGGGGCAGCAGAAAGCGACCCACCTACTCACATCAATGACCTGAGGGGGCACAGGAATCATGCGGGCCTCCACCACTTACCAGCACCTCCAACTTTGCTGAAGCTACGGCGCTGCTCCCCGGTCCTCCTACAGCTTTCCTTTTCACGCCGGCGAACAGAGGAGGGACAGAGCTGGCTCTCCCGCTTGCTGGGTACAGATCCTCCTGATTTTTCACTCGTCGGTGCCTGCGGGCTCATGCATCAACCTGTTGGGGGGGGGAGGGGTCCGCTCTTCATGCGTTGTGGGGCGGCAAGTTAACTCACGGCGGCCTAGGTGATGGAGCAGCGCTTTCATGCGACTGCCATCTGTGCACCCCCTGGTGGCCGCCTCATCACCTTTTCTAACTCTAAGAAGATGGTAATCTCTGCGCAAGTCCAGCTTTGAGAATATCGCGGCTCCCTGAACGGCCTCCAGGATATCCTATGAGAGGCATAGGGTAGCGGCCACGAATGATGACCCTGTTGCGCCCCATGTAGTCTATATAAGGTCTGAACTCCTGCGTGTCCCTCTTGGGTATAAAGAACAAGGAAGCTCCTGCAAGCGAATGGGAAGGCTGAATAAGACCGTTCTGCAGATTGGAGTCCAAGTACTCCCTGAGTGCCCTCCTTTCTGGCATGGAGCGAGGATACATGCGGCCGAAGGAACCAAAGCCTCTAGAGTGAGTTGGATGGCACAATCCTCCGGACGGTTAGGCGGGAGATCTTGGGGAACCTTGTCGCATAAAACCTCAGCAAATTCTGCGAGATCCAGTGGTATACAATGGATGCAGATGGTGACGGCTGGTAGGGAGGGTTCAACCTTCACAGGATCTTGAGTGGATGTCAGTAAATAATGTTGGAAGCAGTACGAAGAATTGAACTCTAGGAGGTTCTTCGCCTAATCTATGGAATTTACCTGATACCTGAAGTTCTTCCGTTGTGTGTGTGAGGAGTCCTGAGCTGAGCGGCTTTCCATCCACTCCTTCAGCCTTCTGGCCCTCCTTCTCTCAACTCTTGAGATCCTTTCTTTACTTGCCCAAATAGTATCGATAACATTTGCTGCGGCTCCACAATCTATTGTTGCAAGGTCGTTGATCTTTCTCTTGTAGAAGGTCAGCTGAACGGATACGACCATCAGTTGGTTATCATCAGCTGATGCAGTCACGGACAGAGTAGGGAAGGGACTAGAAAGAGAACCTCGGTTACCCGTCCATCCTAGGACTGAGGTCTGTCGTTTCCAGGCCGACGAGGAGGTACTTCAGGACAGTCCCTCAAGAGATGGGTTTCATATACACAGTACATGCACAACCCCTTCTCCCGTCTCTGCTTTCTTTCTTCTGTAGTTAGGGGTCCTCTAGCAGCTCCTATTTGCATGGGTTCGTCCCAGGAAGGTTTGAGTGGTGGGGGAGTAAAAGGTGTGGATTCAGAGGTCTGTAGAAAAGGGTTCCTACCCTTTCTCGTTTCCGCTAGTCTCTCTGTCAATCAATAATCCATTTGCAGAACTGCAGAAAGTAGGTCGATGATCGTGTTGAGTCAGGGGAGTTTGGCCCAGTTTGTCTTTGTTCTCTTCCTTGAGACTCCTTCTGAAAATGGTGTACTGGGCCGACTGGCCATCCTTTGTCGGCAGCTGTGTATTTGAAAGTGGTGATGTATGAAAGAAGGTCCATCAACCCCTGCTTGATGTCCAGCAAGTCCTCGCAAGCAGAATAGACCACTTCTGGCCTTTCAAATGTTTACTTCAGCAGGTTAAGGACGTCTCCATAATCTTGTAAGACCGGATTGACTGAAGTAACCAAAGGAGTGGCCCAAACTAGAGCATTACCCCACGTGTTGGACACCATAAACCCCACTCAGGCATGGTCTGAAGCATAGGTGCCGCCACGGAATGTAATGTGGACCACACAAGCCTCGATAAATTCTTCAGGTTTCTTTGGGTATCCGTCGAATTTACAAGAGGCCAGTGCCATGGCAGGGAAATTGGATGGATGCTGCTCCTGGGCGGTTACCAATTGACGTAACACTGCATTCTCGGTTTTGAGGTTCTGAACCTCCAAAGTAAGTCCTTGAACTGCAGCAACAAGCTCCTGCACTCGTTCTGGGGTAGCCATGATTTTTTCTTGGCGTTGCAGTCTGTCAGGAATGGTTCCAGTATCAGAGAGGCCCCCTAACTCCTCACCTGATTCCTCTTGACTGACTTCAAGATGAGGTCCCCTTAGTCTTTTCTTTTCTTCCCTACTTCTTCCTTCTGGTCTTCTGTTCCTTGGAATAGATAAGGCCTGTTGCGTAGGGAAGCCACTATGTCTGCCTGGCAGTTGGTGGACTATTGACCCCTTCCCCGAAACAGCCAAACAGGAGAAAAGCCTGGTTAGGCAGAAAAACCTATGGGAAGATACCGTGAAGAGGAGATCCAGCGAAGGGCTTCAACAGAACTCAGGATCAAAGGTAGGCACGTTAACTGGTAGGATGTCCTAGGATGTCCTTGAAGCGAGAAAAGATGCAGTCCAACAATATCCAGCACTGCAAGCTGTGTAAGTCTCGGGGGGAAGGAATCCAGTGAGCAGACACAGGCAGGAGACCCAAGAGCAAGGACAGAAGCTGGAATCCAAGAGAGCAAGTGATATGGAGAACCAGTTCCCAATGAGACGGGAACGAGGAAGATGAGGAAGGAAGCGAGAGCAGGGAGACTCCAGCAAACGGGAGACCAGCCAAAGCAGAGGGAACGAGAAAACCCCACACAGGAACCACGAGGAGAGCCCCAGCGGAAAAACAGACCCCGGGAAGGATAGTCAAAAAGGCGAGAGGAAACGCAGTAGGCAGAGCACAAGAGAAATGCAAGCGGAAAGGCCTAACGGCGTATTACCCCTAAGGATGTCCGGAGGGTTGCAACGCGCCGCGCCTGTCAACCTGAATGAAGATATACATTCAAGCGTTGGCCAGGTTGAAAAAAAAAAGACTAGAGCGTTACTTCACGTTTCAGGAAAGACGGAGGGACAGTTGTAACAGGAAGAGAATCTGTCAGTGGAGGGTACCTTCTTCACACCACACTTGGTAGTGTTGATTTCCCCCTCTCCGATTGGCGTTGAAACCTTCAGAAAGCATACAGGTGCACTAAAAATGGAGTCCCCCAGATATTGTTCTCCACCTAAATCTTCATTATGCCTTTTCCATCCCCAAAGGTGTATCTTCCATTGGTTGAGAGCCCCAGAGTTCTGTCATTGATTGACAATGAATGACAGTTGTATGGACGGACACAGCAACTGATGTCTTTTAGTGGATTGAACAAGTGGCATCCAGTTTCTCACCACTTTGCAGACTGGCTATGTGGACTTCAATTGATGCGTTCTGCACTGGATCTGCGTGATTTTTCTGTCGTGGAAAAGTCAACGATGGAAAAGTTTTCATGAGAAATGTGCAAACCACAAAAGGTTCACCCATTTCCCATGCGAACACGCATTCAAAACCCCTACATACCCACACCTCCACCCATACCCACAACACTCCTCCACCCACATCCTCAACACACCCCCAACATAAACAACCCCTACTTAGCTTTTTTACATGCTAAGTCCCTGCGGTGCCAGTTCCCTTTCACTTCCGTGATCGGGAACTGGAGCCACAGGGTCCTTTTCTTTTTTTTTTCGTGAGCTGCAGGGGTGTCCCCTGCAACACCCGCTCATTATACCACACAGTATAGTGAGCAGGGTGTTGTGGGGGACGCCCCCGCAGTCTTCTTTTTATTTTTGTTATAATTACCTACAATGCTACCACCAAAAGTTCAAACTTTTGGTTTTTGAACCTTTGATGGTAACATTTTTCGGACTTTTTGTATGGTCGGACCTTTTGTCGATCGTACAATTCCTTCTGCACTGGAGATCATCTCACAACTCACCAAGTGTGTGTGGGTGCGCGTGGCGGGGCACGGGGGTGCAGAGTTGGGCACCTGTGTGTTTTTCAGCAATGTGGGAAATGGCTGATGTCATTGAAATTTAGCACAATGAAAAGGAACCCTTGCGTCCTTTCAGGAGGCACCAGGGTGTCAGTCTCCTGCGGGGTGTGGAGGGTGGGGGCGGGTGTTTCTGCTTCCATGGGATGGGTAAACTCTATTCCTTCTACCCCTCCCACCTTTATTTTCACCATCTGAAAGCTGAGATGTGGTGTACTCTGTCACCTAATCTTAAAGCTCGCCAATGGCATTAAAAAGATTTTTGGACCTACTGGAGTTGGCCTGTTGACCTCCTTCGATTCTACCTCCAAGGAAGAACCTTCTTTCTCAGCGGCAAGGACTAGCCCTTCACACATCCCCCCCATCACTGACATTATCTGCATGGGCCCGGAGGACCTCATGTTTGGAAACCTGGGTTTGTCGCAAGAGACCTTAAACATGAATAAGGTGGAGGGGTACCGGTCTGCCAGTTGTCCATACACCAGCGAATTGACAAGATTGTGTTACTGGTGGCTGGAGAGAAATTTGCTTGTGGTAGGTACATAGTGCTAGTGCCAAACTCACGTGTGGTAGGGTTATAGTGCCCTGCCCACTTGTGTTAGGGATGTAGTGGCTTGCTCACTTGTGGTAGGGGTTGCATTGGTAGTTCCCAGCTCAGTTATGGTTGGGATGTAGTGGTAGTTCCTAGCTCAATTGTGGCAAGGATCTAGTACCCATTTCACTTATGATAGGGATGTAGTGGCCAGCTCACATATGGTAAGGATATCGTGCCCAGCTCACTTGTGGCAGGGATATAGTGGCCAGCTCACTTGTGGTGGAGATTTAGTGGCCAGCTCACTTGTGGCAAGGATGTAGTGGTTGTGCCCTTCTCACTGGTGGTAAGGATGTTAGTGGCCAGATCACATGTGGAAGGGGTAAAATGCACAGCTCACTTGTGGCAGGGATAAAGTGGTAGTGCCCAGATCACCTGGTGCAGGGATATAGAAGCCAGCTCACTTTTAGTAAGGGTGAAGTTCCCAGATCACTTGTAGCAGGGATGTAATGGCCAGCTCATTTGTGGAAGGGGTAAAGTGCCCAGCTCACTTGTAGCAGGGATGTAGTGGCCGACTCACTTGTAGCAGGGATGTAGTGGCCGACTCACTTCTAGTAAGGGTGTAGTGGCTAGCTGACTTGTAGTAGAGTAGCAATGGCCAGCTCACTTATGTTAAATGTTAAAGGTATTTGTACCGCGCACCGTCACCAACAGAATTGGTCCCCAGGCGCTCAGGTGGATCTGTGAACGATAAAGGTGGGATGGGTTAGTAAGGTGAAGAAGGGAGTAGGATAGTGAGAGGAGTGGTGTTCTGTTGGCAGCTTCAAATCGGAATACACCGAGTGCTGAGCTTTGGTGCGGGTATCGGATCGGAGTCAGTCTGCGTGTGCTGTTGTTCCGGCTTATGTGGTGTTGCAGTGTTGTGAAGTGCGTGCGGCTTGTTGTGCGAAAGATGGTTGTGTGTGTTTTTTTGAGTGAGATAAGTATGCAGAGTTTGAGCTTATATTGGTTAGTGGGTTACCTGACCTTTACCATGCTAACATTTACAGTTCTGTCCGAGTGCGGCATTTGTTGGCCCTCACATTTGTTGGCCCTCACATTCCCATCTAGACGCGGTACAGGCCAATGCCCAGGACACCATCCAGGTGTGGTCATGCCAACATTCACACTCCCATCCAGATGCGGCACAGGCTAGTGTCTAGAGACCCGTCCAGGTGTGGGCATGCTAACATTCACAACTGCATCCGAGCGCCACGCAGGCCGGTGTTCACAACTCTAGATGTGGTACATGTTAGCATTCATGTTTTTCTAGGTGCGGGCATGTTATCCTTCAATCGTTCCTATAGTAGCGATATAGTGCCAGCTCACTTGTGGTAAGAATAAAGTGGTAGAGCCCAGGTCACTTGTGGCACGGATGTAGTGGTTGTGCCCAGCTCACTGGTGGTAAGAATATAGTGCCCTTCTCACTGGTGGTAAGGATATTAGTGGTCAGATCACCTGTGGAAGGGGTACAGTGCCCAGCTCACTTATGGCAGGGATATAGTGGTAGTGGTCCGCTCACTTGTAGCAGGGATGTAGTGGCCAGCTCACTTGTGATAAGGCTATAGTGCCCATCTCACTTGTGGTAGGGATGTAGTGGCCAGCTCACTTGTGGTAGGTGTAGAATACCCTTCCTACTTGTGGCAGGGATAAAGTGGTAGACCCTTTCAGCTAAGCCAGTCAGTGCAATGGCAGGATCTTTGCTCGCCTCACTGCTTGAATCTCTTTGTTTGAGCGTATTCCATCCTGTTCTGTTTCTGTGCTTGGATACCTGCTACACTGACTGGATCTGTCCTTTTTATAAGCCTCTCCCCTTGACGAGTCATGTCTCGTGGCCTAATATGTATGGTAGTCTCTCTGACTCGGTTTGCTGCCCTCGGATAGTCTCAGCCTTGTCTCCAAGGTAGAGAGCCTCCAAGCTAGCTCTTTGGCAGCTTTCTGGGGATTTAAAGACCCGCGAGGCCGTCTTAAGAGCAGGTAGAAGTCCATCTCCCACTCAAGTACGTGTCAGCGCCTCACGTCTTCGTTGTTGTAGCGGCTCTCTCTGCCTCACCATCTCCAATCCTTGCACACTCCTAGGTATGCAGGCATGTTTCCACAAAGACCCATTCGGGGTCCCTTGGTGAAGACAGATGGCTGAAAGAAAAAGGGCTCTACTTAAAATGAAAAATGCTGTTGTCAAGTACTCACCAGCTGCACTGACTCCCACTTAAAGTACATATTATGTTCTAGGCAGCTGGCATCCTCTACAAACTCTCTGCCAGGCCTCGACACTCTCTACCAGGCCAGTGTAACACCAGAAGCCACAACATCACTGTTAAGATGGATTTCTGAACTCTGTCCTGGAGGGGCAGAGGTTCAGAAGGCCAGCCTAGTTTCTTGGAAAAGGGTAACCTCTGGACAAGCCAGACCAATCAAGGTAGCGTTCGCGGCGGTCAAGACTAGGTCTCAAGAGGGGTGAGGGTGACTGAAAGCCCGCAATGAGCACACAAAGCAAGGACGCTTACAAATTACTCCAAGCAGGTGTTATATTAAAAATATTAAAAATATAGACACATTTATTACAAGGCCTTTGTAATATTGACCATAGCAAAGAATCACGATAAAACTCAAGTAAACCAACACATCACAATCAAATACAATTACCGAAGGGTCTAAAGAGTTAGAAGCACGAAATATGCAGATCACCTAGATGGGGAGGAAAACAGGCAGTGCAAGTAATCGTTTAGACCCAGTTCGCCTTCAGAGGCCACCTAACTAGAAGGAAGTCCGAGCCCTATGAAGAGTGGAGCCTTGTGCTCAAAAGAACCTGCACACGCTGGTGCCGATGGGCCAAGGGGAGTCTCTTCAAGGAAGTCAGGCAGTTCAGAGCGGTGAACAAAGGAGGGCGAACAGATCTCTGCTACTCAAGCGCGGCCTCCACTTGCGGGCAGAAGTAGAGCGCGAGTGCGAAAAAAGGTGTGCTGTTTAACACAGCGAGGAAAAGCTACGGGCTACTGCAGGAGGGCGACCAGTTCCTAGCGTTGCTACTCACCGGTCCCCGATGCAGGCAGACCCAGGCTTCTCCGCGTCAGTTTCAGTGCTGGCAGGTTCAGATGCGAGCAGGGAACGTCTCGGCGTCGTGTAGATTCCGCAGCAGCTGAAGTTAGAGTTGAGGATGTCCCAACCGCAGTGAACCCGCACAGATTGTTACCACAGAAGGGCAACGGAGCGGCCGTGTGTATTTCAGCCCAAGGTACACTTCTCACTTCAGACCTGGGAATGCCAAGTGTACGAATCGTGTGAGAGTGTCACAGACTCGGAATACAACACAACCTGACGGCGTTTACAGAGCAAGACTCCTGGGTAAGCTGGTCAGTTCACTGGATGGCCCAGAGACGCTTCCGAAGGCTTACGTGCAGGAGATGATGAAGATGCTGAGAATAGTTGTTCCCACTATTCCAAAGGGTCGAAGTGCCAGTACAGGCCTTCTCGTTCGATCAGAGGCAGAATGGTTTCACAGAGCGACAGCAGTGCAGAGGAGCAGTCCTTCAGCGGGTCACCAGCGATTCCTCGGTTCAGCCTCTTGGTTGCAGGATACTTGGCTCCTATATCCGTCGTTCGTGAGAACTCAGGAGATCGACATGGTAGTGGTGTTTCCAGCCTCCTCTTATCCATAGTTCCCTTCGTGCCAAAACGGAGAGGACCCAATGGGAGATCTGCTCACAAAACACTCACACCATATGTGGACCTATCACTGACCACGGTGGTCCCAGGCATTCACGACATACTAGACTCTCTGGCACCCAGGATGTGTATTGGGACCAGACATCCCAGCCCACATCCTGGAGGCACACACAAGGCCTGTAGAAGCCCGCAAAAGCATCTGTGTTTCGCGGGAAAGTACATGCCCAAATAAGGAAGGCCCTGGGTCGGCTCGGGAAGGTGAAGGGGCAAGACGGTCAGCGGGCAGGACAAAGAGCCTCATGGTCTGGTCATTTTGGGAGCCTGGCCACCATTTTGGGCTAAGCGCGAGAAACGTTCTTAAACAGCCAAAAGGAGCTCAAAACGCAAAAACGATTGCTGCCACCAGTCCCGTCCGTGATTCACTTGCACCGTTCGTTAACAATCTAAAGAGTGTCTTGGGCCTGTAGAGTGACTAGAGACCCAAGAGAGCAGTAACTTAGCTTACAGTGTCCTCTTGTGTCATGTTGCGTGAAAGCTGCATCATGAAAAAAGAACTACGGAAAATGTTTCCCGGTACTGACTGTCTTAAGGGCATGTCAGTTTCCCCGTAAGAATGGAGCAAAAGCCCAGAGGAGTGCGGCGGAAGGCTACGCTTTTCTGGCAAAGTCTAGATCAGGGTGAAAACAACAGCAAAAAGTTTAGGGGTTGCCACATGGATTACCCACAATTAAGAAATCTTTCCTAACAATCACCATGCTGATAATCAAGAAATTACAGGAGTGGGGAAAAGCAGGAAACGGGCCATGTGTCCTCTCTCTGGACCATGTTTTCAGCGCAGATGAGGCTGACCCCCTCCATCCTACACCTAAAGGAAGGATTGCACCGACTCCACCCTCATTCTTCCCCTCCGGAAACCCCCCCCCAATCCCTGCCCTTGCTTCTAATCCACCAGGTGCGTCTCTTCTGTACGGTGCTCTGTTGCTTCCTAGCTAGGTTTTGGGCTTAATACATCCCAGTAATACATGCATATCAATGGAGAAGGGAATACTCTGGGATGTGGCCAGGACGTGCGCTTCATCACAGAAGCGTCTTCGGCTATGATCCGGCCTTCTGGAAGCATTATTCAATGACTCTAGTTCTAGAGTGGACATCTAGTCTATTTGGGTGATTTAATGTACACAACGGTTTTGTCATTTTTCAGGAAATGTATGATTTGCCAACCAGGGGGAGCAAAGGAGAGGGGTGTAAGAGTAAGGGAAAGTTATTCACTCTATGACTGAAGTACTTCTAGTTCCTCCACACACCTGCCACCTCCAGCGCCCATTGTCTTGATGCGGATAATGGAAGTGATGGGATTGGGGCGGGGAGCATTCATGAAGATCTATACGGGGTGCGCTTCCACGTACCACATGTGCCCCACTTTTTTTAATTTTCTTTTTTTATAAAATGTATGCTGCTGCTGCATATGCTGCGGTCGCATCCACTCCCACTAGTAATGAGGTACCAATACTTTGGGAGCTCTGGGTACAGTAGTCCGTACGAGTAGCATTCTTTTTCCATCACCTGCTTTCCAGTGGGCCATTCAGGAAAGTGAATTTTAAAGAGTTGAATGTGCACAGTTGAAATAGCACTTCGTCTCTCATTGTGCCTTCCTGCTGCGAAGATTAATTGGGTTGACAGATAAAAATGCTCATCTGAACCTTGCAGCTACAAAAATAAACCCATGCACCTACAAGGACGTGTATTTTCTATTTGTTGGCATACTTGAATAATAGTTGGAGCTATCTGTTTCCAATGTAAATGGAGAAGTTTGTCCCATAAGTGACTCTTACTAGTAAAGTCCCCTCTCCTGCCTGTTTTGAGTGGCTGCATTGCGCAGGTTGCTTGAATTAATCTGTTTCTGGAATGCATGGCATTGTTTGTGTGCAGAGCTCCGAGGGGAACACGATGAAGCAGTTCATGGATATCTTCTCGTTGCCAGAGATGACGCTTCTCTCATGTGCCAATGAACATTTTCTGAAGAACAACATTGACTACGAGCCTGTCCACCTCTACAAGGATGTCAAGGTAATTCAACAATCTTGCATTTTATTTATACATCCCTTGTGCATTTTGACTGATATTTAGACCAGCCCACTATTTCACAATGATCGAGTAATCTCTTAAACAAGCTTGAATGTAGAGAAAAGTAATGTATTGGGATCTAACTGAACACTTGTGAACCAGGACTTCATGTTCAACACTTTTATTTCACACTAGATTTGCTTGGGTGAACTCCTAGGAGTCTTAAGCAGTCTCATCTGAACTCAAGAGGCCGCTTCATGTAAGTCAGTGTGGTGGTAGAATACAAATGGGTGCCATGACCTACACTAGATGGGACCAAGCCCACGTCCCTACTCTGCTATTCACAGTGGCAGGGAAATAACCCCACTGCAGGTTTTGTGGGGAACAATCACGGGACATTGCACCCAGCAGGCTTCTTGAGATGCTTCGCAACTTCTCTCAGTTCTGGTCCTGTCCCTCAAGGGCCCTTGGTGGCCTTCGCAGGATCCAATTCAAAACATTTGCCTGCCTTGGAGAATACCTTACCAGCATGACCGGTAACCCCCATGGGGGTATTAACTGCTTGACTTGTGGCGATGGCCTAAAGGCAAGCGCCTTATCGCTCTCACTTGGATCCTAAACAGGTTCCTCACAAAAAAACGTTTACCGAGTAGAGGTGCATTCCAATCACCTAAGATTCTCTTAGTCTTCTCCTCTTGCACCCTTATACTCATTTCTCTGTACTATCCTTTCTGCCCATTCCTTCTACCTTCCTGCCATTCTTTCTTACTCCAGTTTTCTCTCCTTCACTCACTGTCCTTCTGTCCACTACTATTCTCCCTCACACTCTACTACTCTCCACTCTACTTCACCCCACTCTCCGCTCTACTTCTCTCCTTTCTCCCCTGTACTACTCTCCCCTCACTGCTCTACGTCTCTGCCCTCTACTTTTCTCCCATGTCTGTGCTACTGATCTATCCTCTCCCCTCCTAAACTCGACTGCTCTGCCCTCTCTGCTCGACTGCTCTCTGCGCGAGAGCAGTTGAGCAGAGAGGGGAGAGCATTCGAGCAGAGAGGATAGAGCAGTATTTATGCGTTTTATGCGCCACCCCAGAGAAGAACGCTGAAGCCACCCATAAATACGGCGAGCCTCAGAGAAGTTCCAAGGCCCGGGGCGCATAGTTCAGTTTTCGGCTCCTATAATTAAGTTGCAGGGAGACCGAGAGCCACAGGACTTTAACAGGGCTGGCTGTGGCTTACTACAAAAGGGCAAAAATGGCGCAATGTCCCTCTTATGAGAAGTCGAATTTGGGAAAACCTGTAACCCGCATTGCCAACAGCCATGAGGCTGCTTGAAAGAAGTGGAAGTGCAAGAAGGGACTAATTCTACATTACGAATCGTCCATTTGGGGAACCTTGTAACCTGCAACAACCAAGAGGTTGTCTAGAAAGAGTAAGAATGCAAAAGAGACAGCTCTCCTTTTATGAAGATGTCTAATTGGGGAGACCTGTGAGCCATATTACATCAAAGAAATCCACTGTAGAGAGCTTTCCTTCCTGCTAGGCGAGTGGACCATGAAAGAACAGTTGCCTGAACAACATATGTTTGTGGTAAAAGATGTTGAAGAGCTATTGAACAAGTATTGCATTACCAACGATATTGGTCGAGCTATACTGACAAAAGCATTTCAATGGTAGAATAATTGTGATTGTTTACTTGTGAAGTTTGAGAAAGACATTGGGCCTCATTACAAGTTCCGTGGTAACCGGCCGGTGGTACCGGAGGGTTGCTGCCGAACTCGTAACACTGTTCCTCCGCCTGATATCCCGGTGCCACCGGGACATTACAAGTCCCGGCGGCTGGGATATCAGGAGGTGGAAAGTGTAAGTCCACATTGCCGGACTCCACGGGAATGGGGACACGGAAGCACTGGCACCGTTGCTAATGGTGCTGGTGCTTCCGTGAAAGCCATGCCTGCAGGGGCCGGTGCCCCTGACAAGTAAGACCTGCTGGGAGCAATGGCTCCTGCAGGCAGTTGTAGTCTGGCGGTCCTGAAAGGGTGCTGGTACGTTGCTACTGGCACCCTTATTTCCGGACAGCCAGACTTAGAATGAGGCCCATTGTGTGGCAGAGGACTACTGTTTCTGGGTTATTGAACCAAGTGTTTGTTGAACAGACATTTCCTATATGAAGAGGAGAGAAACAAAGACTAGAAAAGATCTTTGTTAAACCAGAACTTGTTTAAAGACCTTTTCGATTGAATCTAGGGGAAGGTAACGTAATCCTGGTCACAAGGAGCACTTTCTACCATTGAGTTTAAAGTTTTTGCCATATTTCTGCTGAAGTAAAAATAGCCAAATGTTTCCTGTTTATTTCGTTGCATGTATTCGTGTGAGGGTCAGAAATTGTTTGACAATAGGTCATCATCTTTAGTTTTTAGTGTGCTAGGAAGGGACACTCCTGTTAGGATAGGGAAGGATAGGCACTTATTTCACCAACCTGTTTACTTTAACAAAATGGCAAACTTGGAGAAAACGATTCCTCTGTCTGTCTCGCATTTCTGACGCCTCACAACACATCGAGACAAAGGGCAAAGAAAAGTCCTTTTAGACATTATTTATTTTTTATAACATGCTTGATTTCTTTTTAATATTGCGTATTACACATTCAGTACTTATGTCAATCTAATAGATGTCTGTGTGTGATTTAATAGAGTACATATTTGTTGAATATACAATTGAAATGTCTTTTGTAGAGATGTGTGTGGACTAATTGTACCTTTTTTTGTTTCATCCTACTATCCCTACCCGAGTTAAGTCTGGTCGCTCTGTCCAGGTTACTTACCTTATGGGATGTTCGGCTTCCCTTTCTTGTAAATTGTATTAGCTTCCCCATTAAGGCCAGTGTGTGTAGCACCCTCAACAGTGGGTGGTGCAAAAACTGTCATAAGAATGGGAACACTCAATTTACTTTTTTCTGCATCGGTTTTTATCCAAGTGTATCACTTGAGGTAACATCCTGCACAGTTTAGTGCTTCAATACTAACTCACACTCCAGCCCTTCGCTTGACTGGGGTTCATGGTCCATTGGGTGTGGGCTCATTTATCCTCACCCCTGACTCAATCCTAACTTCTAGACTGTTTTCCTAACTCAAACAAACCAGCTATTACAAATGCTTAGACCAACCGTAACCCAAATGTATTATCACTCATATTGGCCTTGCCTCCTGTTACTCCACATCTTGGGTCTTGTACTCTCTGTGGTCTATAGGACAGTTTGTTCCAACTTGTCAAGCGGGAGAGGAATATTGCAAAGGTACAGTAACAATCTTTCTTCATGTGTCACCATATAGTTCAATACAAAAGATATTACGCCATCAAGCTCATGGTTAGAGTATAGTTCTCTTCCAAGTCTGGCAGATTTGAAGGATTTCTTTTTTAGGCCTTCTAATGAGCTGTTTCTGATCTCCCCCCTTCTTCAGAGTTAAACTCTGGAGTACATTGCTTCAAGGAAAACTGAAGGTATAGGCAGTGCCAGCTTCTTGCTTTCAAGGCCTGAACTCGGCCTATGCTGCAGTTGCCATTCCTCACAATAACGAAGACTCATCGCTTCAACGTTCATTGTATCAGCTTCCAGTCCTCATTGCTCCATTTTATATATGAGCTTCCCCGGTCTTTACTCAGGCCTTGCCAGCTTATCCAGTTCCCCTCGACCTGGGCACGAATCATGGAGCTCAATAGGAATGTTTGCTCACACAGGTCAAAACTTTCATGAAATCACCCACGTGAGACCTTTCATTAAGACTGCATCAGTGAAGTCATTGTGGTGTAACTTCCCCATGTTTTGCGCCCAATCCGTGCACACGTTCTTATGTTCATCACACCTGAAGGCTCTGAGACTTAGACATTTCCTGACCGACCAAGAGGGCAAATAAAAGTAGGCGGGTGCCGCAAAACAGTTTGTGTGTGTTTGGAATGTGGAGAAGGGCTTTTGTCCAAGGTGGTGCGGCAGAGCAGGATTGTCGGCAGTGTAGAGGAAGAGTGGAGCCAGAAGGAAAGGAGAAAAAAAAATAAGGTGAGTGCAGGAGGTGGAGTGATCTATGATATTTTATTTATATCGTGCTCATACACAGGTGTTTCAGAGCGCGACCAGCCAAAGGGAGGAGAACAGGGAAGAGAACAAAAACAACAATCTTATTAGGCCCAGTGACATTGAGAACGCGCAAGTGCATGGGGAAGGGAAAAGGAGGGAATGTGCATGGGATGGGGAGAAATTGGAAAGTGCAGAGCATAAGAGGACAAGATAAATAATAAGTAAATAAATAAATAAGGTGATCCAAAACAGTGGTAGTGCAGCCTGTGAAGGCCAAGTGCAAGGTTAGTCAGATAGGGAGTATCTAATCAGTGCAGACAAAGAGTGGAGGGCGGGGGGCTGTATGGGTACAGATACAGGCCCCAGTGCAAGGGGTGACCATGTGGCAATGCAGGAGGGTGGCAGGGTGAGCAGGTACTTGGGCCCGAAGGGCAGAGGGTGGCCAGGTGCAGCATTGCTGAGAGATAAAGCAGATCAGCAGGGGAGAAGAGGGGCAAAGGCAAAAACAGAGGCGAAGGGGAAGGTCTTAAGGAGCTTTCTGAAACGTAGATGGTTCTCCTCAAGTTTCAATGTGGCAGGTAGGCAGTTCCAGAGGGAGGCCCCCGCAGAAGACAAAGATCTACCACCAGCTCGTTTCTTTTTTTCTTTTTCTTTTTTTCTTTTTTTATTTGTTTATTTGGTTTTGGTTGCAAAAATTAATTTACACCATTACAAAAATAATCAACAAAATGTATATTTAATCAAAACATTCTTTGCATAAAAACACCTCATAAGACATATTAAAATCACTTATCCCAGAAAACAAAACAAAAAAACACAAAAGCGACAATCATCAGACATACATTTAGGTATTTTACAATATGAATCAAACATTCGGATTGAGCTCTTCCTAGTGGAAAATAACTCATTAGTCTACTAAGGTTTCTGATCTAGCTGAAGCGCACCTAACTGTACCAAAACTGTCACCGCATGGTGAGCAATTTAGCAAGGATATACTAGTCCACACAAAAAGGAAAAATAAAAACCAGATAGTCAAATGCCAAGTGTGTTCAAATTGGTGGTAAGTTGCTATTTGGATAGCAATGAGCCATCTAAAGCCTTCCCTCTAAACATAGCATTATTTAGTGTCGCAAGGTGCTCCTCCATCATCCTCACAAGTCTAACAGTTGCTAACATGATAGAGTTTGATTGACCCTACATGCATCTAGCCAAACTAGGTGGCATTCGAAGATGGAATACGAGACTTAAAAAGGTCCCAAACAACGTCGCCTTTGTTGGTCAAAATTGTTGCAATGCATAAACGGGTGTTCTGAAGTTTCAAGCTCACCAGGATTTCAACAGAACCGACAGCAATCCCACTGCCCCGAGTCCCTGTACCCAGACCAGTTCGTGATACGAGTACCCGTGTGGATAAGATCCAGGCAGAATCTCATATATATCCTTCGTGCACTTTTGTCAGGGAAGCATAATACATAGGGCAAATGAGGAGAAGCTGCATGCCTGAATGTTGTATAGTTGCTGAGTGAAGAATAACCTGAAATCGGGTCAGAATTGTGGGCCCTTGCATTCTTAAAGAATCTAGACTTAACTTTGCTCGATGAGACAATTAAATCCTGCTGAGACATGTTCAAAGATCTTAAAATGGCAAATATTTGTGATTTAAATTAAAAGCAGGAAGCAGGACACTCTTCTATAAGCATTGACTTAAAATCCTCATAAAGAGAATTTGGTGGGGGCGCAATCATTTTGCCAAATGAGTTTACCATACGCCAATCATATTTGTCTGCCAAGGGATATAAACCCAATTCATGTAAGATAATAGCATTAGGTAAGTATCCAGGTAGACCTAGAACCCTTTTCCAGAGTTTGCCTTGCATCAGATTTAATAAAGGCCCCATCTTCAACAAACATGCGTCCAAGGCGTAAAGTAAGATGGGCTCTACTTTCAAAGTGTAGTAGTGAAGCAGGGGCATGAGAGAATATCTGCAATACCTTACAAAAATGAATGGCATCTGGGCAGCCAGATGATTAAGCTTAGTATTCAACATTGTGCGCCACTTGCCGACAGCCATACTACTTGATATGTGGTAACCCAAATAGATTATCTCTTCTTTTCTCATAATCGGATGTAAGTTTACGACAAAATTGAACCTGGGCATTTTATCTTAGTTGTAAAGAGTATGATATGAGATTTGGCTGGATTGTCATATTATTCAATACATAGTCATGAAAGATATTTAATTTGTTTTGAAGCTCAAAGGGTACCTTATCAAATAGGAGGACCTCATCGGCGAATGCCAATCAGTGGAGACGCAGTTTGCCCAACGATACCGGGAAGGTGTTAGTTCCCTGCCAAATTTTCTCAATATCGGCCAGGTATAGGTTAAATAATACCGCGGCCAGATTGCAGCCCTGCTTCACACCGATTCGTGTAGGGTTGTTGTTGGATAACAGACCATCTGAGTTGTTACGGACCCTATATGAGGTATTTTGATGCAACGCGGCTATTATTGCCACCAGGTCAGCAGGGATGCCATAGGACAACATCTTCTGCCATAGGTGATTACATAAGACCTTGTCAAATGCAGCTGATAAATCCAACAATGCCATATAGATCGTACCATTTGACTTAGAGTGCGCTGCCGCAAGAAGGTGGTGAAGAATCAAAGCATTTAACTGCGTGCCCATTGCCCGGTGAAAGCTGACTTGCGCTTTTGAGAGAATACTAGAGGCACTGATATGGGCTTCCAAATCACACAAGACAAACCATGCAAAGTTTTTTGCCGCTATATTTATTAAGGTAATTGGCCTGAAGTTTACCGGGTCGCTTAAGGCGCCCTTTTTGTGGATTGGAATTACAATTGCCATCAGCCATGATTTGGGAATTTTGCCAGATTGGTATATTAACTGAAAGCGAGTAAGCAGGTTCCTAGCCCAAAAGTTGAGATCATCCTTAAAGACACAAGGTGGCAGCCCATCGGGCCCAGCCGCTTTTGAACATTTCAGCTGGGAGATTGCCCATATTATGTCTTTGATTTCCCAACGGCAGACACAGGGAAACTTAAACTGCAAGTTAACTAACTCTGTCTTACTATGAGTTGCCGGCAGATCATACTTTTGACGAAAAAACTGCTTCCATTCAACACCAGAGATGGCTGCCACCATACGTTAGTCTACCTTACCGATCAGATTTCTTAAGATAGTCCATATTTCCCTGGTTTTGGTTTTACATAGCAAGTCAATCATTTGTTGATTGGCTAAATTGTGAGCAGACTGACGGAGCATCTTCAACTGCTGCTTGAAACAAGCAACAATATAGTTTTTTTCTCTAGTATAATTTGGCAAGCTATTAGCCATGCGTCTTAACTTATGAAGGTCGCTATTTGTTTGAGTTTTGAGTTTGCAACCGTTGCCAGGTGGGGGTGAGGGGTGAGCAATCTGCCAATGGTTCTTAACCAGGGAACCCCTAGCTACAAGTGTCTACGAATCATCGTCAAGTTTATTTCATTGATTTTTTTCCACGTTACCCACGGACAAATATGCATCGTGGATAACTAGGAGGTCCCTATTCACCAAAAATACCAATTTCCTACAGATGGAGGGGTGCCATTTGACAGACAGTGTGCCTGTCACTTACCACCATGACGGCGGAAGCCGACGCTGCGTATGTTTCAATCCCCAAAAATAGACGGGAAAACAGCATGTCGTGGTCGTTCACTCCCAATTCCAAAACTGAAACGGGGTCGAGCAAACCAGAACACTCTTGATGCAAACAAATAATAAATAAGAGACGATGCTGTTCCACGCTGCCAAGAAGTTTTATTAGAGTGTGTCGCAAGTTGGATCGGATAGATACCCCATGCTTCAAAAAAGCTTGCCCATTGGGTTCCTCTTTGAAAAGCTTGTTGAACATATGATGAAGAGTGGAGGGAGTGCCGCGCAGTACCATTCAGTTCTAAGTACGAGTTCAGGTCACCTCCAATCACAATTTCATGATTAGGGCAAGTAACGGAGGCATGGCCTAAAATTCGATTTAGTTCTTCTAGGACCGAATCCAGAGACACTGCACTTGCATTCCAATAAATAGACAACAAGAGCAGTGACGGGACTTTGCAATGGTTAAGCGTCAATTCCACCAATATACATGACTCTGATTTGTCTAAAAGACATGGCACCACCTTCAAACCGTTCTTAAGAATAGCAATTCCACCAGATGGGCGTCCAGATTGAGCGCGTCGTGCCGGAACACTAAATCCTGTATATCCGTCTAGCACAATATTATCTAGCGCCATCGTTTCATGCAACAATAAAATGTCTGGTTTGTGGCCACTCCCGACCCGTCCATGCCATGCCCCGAGATTGCTTACACCACAACATTTCCAGGAGGCGACTGTAGTGCTGGCCAGTTATGATTCCAGGGAAGCAGATTTCATGGATATAGCCACTTTAATCAAGGGCTCTAACCGAGATAGGCCACGTAAAGCTTGCGTGAACAAGGCCAATTGTAAAGATAATTGGTTGGCATGAGACTCAAAAGGGGCCAGTACTGGACCTTCAGAACGTTTTAATAGAGGGGTTGGTACAAAGTCCAGACATGCCCAAGCACTCCATGTCAGCAAACGAGCATGGAACAAGACCAATGGAATCGAAGTCATCTGTGAAGTCCAAAATCATTTTCGTTATTATTTGCGATTAGATTCTACACAGTACTCTGTGGTTGTTGTGCGCCGCTAATTTTACCCAATCCAGGCCCTCTGACGATAGGTTTCTTAATGCAGGAATCTGAAAAAATGAATTCATCAGAAAGGACTTATTGATCCGAGTTGGGCCATTGATGTCCAGATTACTATCCCAACCGAGGATTAATTTCATTTCCTTTGGATTTTGCGAAAAGGACAATGTGTCAGCAAAGACCTCCCCAGAAGGTGGGGGTCGACGTGACACTTCCTCAGTATGGACAAACCGCAGGGAAACCAGAGATGCCTGCACATCCGCTGGACTAGGATCAATCACCTCCTGCTCTTCACTAGCCGAAGAGGCAGTTACCTGTGCCACTGGCTCAGCGACCTGGCCCCAGGGAACAATGCCGGGGGCAGGGACGCACTTGCCAGTTGCGGAGGGGTTGCCCCTTTCGTTTCTACAAACGCCCGGGTGAGCACTTTTTTAGATTCAATATTGGGAAAAAAGCATTCGAGTTGAGGTTGTGACTTTGCAGATGGTACCCTGGGGGGTAGTAAGGGAAGAGAGCTGTACGTTACCACTTTTCAGGGCTGCAATCTGTAGATATGTTTTGCTTTCCTCATTAAGATCACACAGATCCAGTACCAGATCATCCTGATTTGCACCTATTTTGGTACCTGATGTTGAACTGGCATCTGTTTGCACCTGAGAACGGGTGTCCAAGGTTGCTTTTTTACCACTTTCTTCTGCATGGCCTTCGTAAGATTTAGTCGTTTTTGTGCTCTGAGGAAGGACTTCCTCGCCTTGCGAGAGATAAAATGCCTACCTTCATGCGATACTTGACCCTCCTCTGGCTCTCAAGGCAACAAAGGAGCCACAACTTGGAGGGAGATCTGACCATCAATGATATCAGTCAATGCTGTTGGACTATCAGGTGAAACGTCAATCCCATTAGCAACCTCTGATCCTCCGCATTGGTAAACTGTTGAACCTAAGGTTTGGTGGTTCGCAGCCAACTTATAAAGAAGTTGTTCCACCTGTAAAAGACGGTCATGATGGAGTTTAGCTACTTCCATCAAATCGATGGCCTCAGAGTCACTGAGCTCCAAACCAACCCTCTTGTCTCCTTGCAATCCTTGCGAGTACGATATTTGTGGCAAATAGAGGGTGGTGTTCCCAATTTCCGTTTGGGAACCTTGCGATCGTGTGAAGCTGCTGTGCGGAGGAGGTTGCAAGGTGGAAGCAGCACTAGCCAGCATGTTTTCAAATTGAGCAAGATAGAAAGGTTTAGATTGTTCTTCTGCTAGAATAAAACCTTCCAATCTAGCCATCTTGTTTTTCATAAGAGCAAGGGAACCCTGTATTTCCCTTAATGAACAATGGGTTAGCTCATGGCCTTTGTCCAAACGATTAAGTATATGCGAGAATATCGGGAAATTGAAGGGATCATTTGGAAGAGTACCGGAGGACGAGTCCTCCGGAGTGGAAGATGACCGCACTTCACCCTTGGGGGCTGAGTGATCGACTTCATCATTCCCCAGGGAAAAGGCGTCCAATCCAAATGGAAGGAAGGTTCCTGATGGCTGTACATCATCAACCTGAAAGTTGACATATCCAGATGACGGGCCCTCTCCCAAGCCCCTCATTGGAGTGGCTGGAAGGTCCCTTCCATGGCCACAAAACTTTCTACAGCTTTTTTTCATCAGGAAGATGGAAATGAACTTGTACCCGAAAGGGAAACGACCTAGAGGCAGGTGAAGAGGGGGCCCAATGAAAGCCGCAGTCTTTTCCTAATTCGCTCATAATTGTGGGCGCCAGCATCGAAGTATCTGAAACATGGGGGAAACCTTCATGTTCGTGCATTGGAGTGCAATTTATGTCATGGACATGGGAAGCCTCACCACCCACCTCCCCATTATTTTCATTTGCTTCTTGGACGGCAAAGGTTGGCAATGTTAGGTCTGGTGGGGGGACAATCATAGGAACAACCTCGTGAGAAGGTGGCTCTTCCATTTTTGGACCCTCAAATGCCCCTTCATGATCTGGCCCAACCAACCGCTGATCAGACGAAATTGACATAGATAGTAAAGACTTTTTGTTAATAGGTAGTAAGGGTAGGGTGCTATTACGGGCTTCACGGATGCCTTCGGAGGAAAACTTGACTTACAGCTGCTTCGTAAGCCTTGGCTCATAGTCAACAACTGAAACCGCCTCTAATAAGTAGAGGCTAGTGAAGATATACACTTAATGTGTATAAAGTCAGAAAGAAAAGGGACCAAAAACAAGAGGACGACACAGCCTTCCACAGCAAACACTTGGAAACACTTAATCAAGGAGACCAGCTCCCCGTGTCTCTCAGCCGTGATTAAGAGCTACTATCACTGAATGAAGGGTCTAAAAGCGGGAAGAGCAAAATAAAACACATTTTCACAACTCAGTAGTGAAAATAGAAAGGCATTTGCAATACACCAAACAAGCATGTGAAATGAACAACACACTATCAGTAAAGGCTCATACCTTATGACCTGCTGTTAGTTGAATAGGAAATCATTGCCCACAATAGCTATCCCAGACAAACAGATCTCAAACATCTCAGAACGCTAACAGTTGGCTACTAACGCTTTTTGTACACCATGTATTTTAGGCACCAAACCCCCAGGCGTGGAGCACGCAGTCTCCTATGGGAAGGAAAGAACAAAGGAAAAAAGAAAAGTGCACAGTGGTCCCACTAGCCACAAGGCTTAAGCGCACACCACCTAGTGCTAGGACAGTGTACCATATATCTGACAATATTAGCAAAGCTTATACGATCATTCCATCTATAAGACAGCAACACTCAATGCAAAGGAGAAGGAATACCGGAAAATGAGGCGGAGTACACAATCCCTCCCCGCTGCCGGTTTCCTTATAGCAAGGCTCTACTTGCGTGGGCCTGCCCCAAATGGCCAGGCAGATTCAAGGGTTTCCACCCACAGAGGCTTTGACCGCCCAGGGGACGATGTCCAGGTGCCCAGCGACCCGCAAACAGTACTTGTCAGTACTTTGGGGTGCGCGGCGCAGGTGCGCCGAGATGTGAGAATATATGGCAGCTGGGAAGGCGTCCCACAGCAATGGGGGCGGAGCCTCCCTCGAGTGGGTAGACCTATTTCCGGCGTTCAGGGTCAGGCAGGCAAGGTGTCACAGGTTCAGACGTCCTCCAAGAGCAAAATAAGCAGTAACACTACACCAAAGCCGCTCCGGACCTCATAGGGCAGCACGGCTCGCAGTTCAAACGACGCTCTGGCAACAGATCCAACAGCCGGCTGAGGTCCTGAAGCAAACAGTACTTGTCTTTGAAAAACGACTGACCCTGAGGGAGTTGTAGGTAGAGGAGCGAAGGGCTCTAGAGGGGAGGTATTTACGGAGGGATAGTTGAAGGTAATTTGGACCCAGGCCCCAGAAAGCCTTGTGGACAATGCAAAGGATTTTAAATTTAGTGGAGAAAGGATGTGCAGAGATGGGAGACTGGAGAAAGAAGGCAAATTGGGGAGCACAGATGTGGGTAAGAAGAGGAAACCTCAGGGGCAGAGGAGGACAAGAGGAGAGCAGAGGTGGAAAGCAGGGAGGTTGAGGGTACAAGAATGCAGAAGAGAGAGAACAAGGGGAGGAGTGGTATGAAACAAAATGAAGGGACACTGAATGGGAAGTAAGAAGAAAAAAGGGATGGGAAGAAAGAGACAGTGAGGGGAGCAGAGAAGGAACTAGGAGCGGAGGTTCTGAGCGTAGTGTGGAAGGGGAAAGAACAATTAGCAGCTGACAGAAGGATTATCGTTCTTACTTTCTTTAATACCCTCTTGGCCTTTAGGAACGTTGTCTCCCGTCCATAGGTCAAGAATAACACCATTTGAACGATGCGCATTTGAAGGTTTTTATTGAAAATACTTTTTCATAGGATGTGTGTCTGTATGCATGTTTAAGTTGTTGAAGTTCAGCAATAATGTACTTAGAATTGCAAGGAAAGAGCAAGGATTTCTACAGAGAACAGATGTTTTCAGAGCAGTAGCAAGAAATCTCCAGGGGGGGGGGGCAGGAGAAGAATCCTAATCGGGAGCAAACAATCCCAGAGGCTGACGCAGAATGGAATATGATTCAGTAGCAAAGGCATCCTGTTTGGCAGCCCGCTTTATAGTCCTTGGACTTCAGCATAACCTGGAACTATTCTCTGCCTCCTCCTCCTTCCTCCTCTTCGCACCCTCTATGGTGCTTTCCGTCTCCCCTATCTTCTCTAACTGCTACGCTATCTTCTATCCTATCCCTCTCACTAAGTCAGGAAGGAAGAAGTTTGAGAGGGGCATCCTGGTCTCCAACCCAGGCTGCCCTATCGCTGATACCTACATCAGTGCTTCCTCCAGACAGACACTTACCGACATCCTCTTTGTCATTCCCTCTCCAGACCTATGGATCCCTCATATGATCTCGGTTCTCTCTCCTTTTTCCTCTTCTCCAATTAACAGTGGCACTCGTTGGGTGGTCTCTTGGCCTCTTTCCACTCCTCCAAGACCACCCTTAATGTCTATTTGAATGGCACCATCTTGGTCCAGGGTCCTCAGCCAAATCTCCTGCTTTTTTCGATAGGCTTCTCCCACATCTTATCAACGTCTTTCCTTCTCCTGCCACTTCTACCAGCTCCTCTCTGTCTCCTCTGCCATCGCCCTCTTCTGACACTTCTCTGGCACCATCCTTTTCCTCTCTGGCTACCCTGCCATCTCCTTCCACCTCCCCTGCCCACTCTCGGCCCCCTACTGCCTCTGCAGGGCTTATCTGAAGCTCTTACCCCTCCACGGACATCTTCCAAATGCGGAAACCTGCTTCACACAGCTACTCTCAATGCTCTCTCTGTTGTAAAACACTCCTCTGACATCTGCCACCTCCTTGAAGAACTTGACCTTGATGTCCTGGCTCTCACAGAGACGTGGTTCACGGCCAAATCTGTCACGAGTTTTGACACTCCCCTCCCTGAAGGCTACAAGATCCTCTCCAAACTCAAAACTAACCGGCCCGGAGGTGAAGTAGCTCTGATCTCTGGAGTGATCCCTGCTTCTGTCATTCCCATGCAGGCCTACTCTTCCTTTGAGTGCCTGGTCTGCAGTCTCTCTCTCTGACTGTGGCCACCATCTACAGGCCAGGTCGTCCTCTTCCTCTGAGTGGACTGGTCTCTCGTTGTCTCTCTTTGCCTCTACCTTGCAACTTCTCCTCGAAGACCTCAACATCCATCTGGATGCTTCTAATCTCTCCTCTGGGCTCTTCCGCAACCTTTGCAACACTCTCACCATTCTGCCCTCTGGTCGGACACACTGCCGGAAACAACCCTGGATGTGTGCATCTTATCAGTCACCCCCCCTGTCAAATCCTCTGACCACTCCTCTCTTGGACTGACCACTTTATGCTCTCCTCTCACCTGAAGCTCTCTGTCCCCCAGGCAAAGCCGACCTCGGCACTGCCACCTACTTTCTCGGTCATACGGCCCATGTAGTGTGTATCAGTGGAGGCCTTTGCCGCTACTTTCTCTTCTCCCCTTACACCTGTGGCTGACTCACACCCTGACACAGCTCTCTCTAACCTTCATCTCCAACATTCTGGATGCCCTTGCCCCTGTCATGAGAATCTGTCTGAAGCCTACCTTCAAGTGCAACTCTTGGTATGACTCTGATCTGGCCACCCTAAAACGCAAGTGTAGGGTGACTGAGAGGACGTGGAGGGCATCAGATGCAGCCTCTGACAAACTGACTTACCGTCTGCTCCAAAGGCAATACTGAAGAGATGTGCAAAGGAAGATGCCCTGAAGTAACAGGGTATAACTAGGGGCACACAAAGAACTATCTAGTTCAGTATTTTAATTAGACAAAGTATGCCATAAACAAACATTCAAAATAAATACTTTTCAATTGTTCAATACTTAATAATCAAGCATATGTGCCACTTCCAGGTAAATGTCGATCTGTTTTCAAGACTCTTTTAATTCCACCAAAAAAAAAAGACATATGTATACAGAATTCCTCAACTTTGGGAATGCTTACATGAACATTTCATTCAATTTCTCATAAAAAGTACCAAACATAAAAGTTTGTATTCATAAATAAACAAATAACATCATTTTCCAACACTTTTAAACATATATGTATGTATGTGGATCTCCAAGTCAACAGACAGGTAATGTTGTTCTATACCTATCTATCTAGCTACTATGCTTTTCGGGCCAATCCGGCCCTTCTTCAGGTAAAGGAATATCCAGAATAATTCATTCGTTAGGGTTTCCCAACCCCAAACTTTGAAAAAAACTTTTTTTGAAACAAACAATTTGTGTATGTCAATATTCATTCACAGTCATAAATAAATCAAAGAGATGCTGCTCTGTTCATCAGCCTTTACTGGGAGCGAGTATTTGGGCAAGATCTGCCACTTAGGTGTTCTTGAATGCAATTTCCTTCTTCACAAAAGGACCCTGTGAGAAGACATCACTGTGTTACTACCATTGATAGTGTTGCTTAGTACAGTCATCATTGGAGTTTGTGTGGGAACAGGCGCAAAAGTATGCATGGGTCCCACTCCAAACTCCTAGTTACTTAGATTCAAGTGTCATGTTCAACTATTCCAAAAGTACTCACTTATAGTATTCTTTTATCTGCTCCGAAATGAGTGATATCTGCAGAGTCCCTTGGACTGACCTGTCTGTAACGAGATACCCGAATCTCCATTAGTGTGTTTTAGATTAGCAGTAGGCGTGTCTATGATGACTTGTAAAAATAGAATAAATAGGCATACCTGTGGGACTACGGTCCCCTCAGAAACGAGATAACAATCCCCGTTGGAATGGGTAAATCAGTTCTCACTGTTGCACTGTAATTCGTGTCGCCAGAGCTGTTATAATGGGCTCCTTTGGGATGAAGCAGCTCCTATTAGAAATAATATGGGTCTAAATTATGGTCCCGCTGAACTACAGTATTTATGCTTAATAGCGAACTTTGAAAACAATCCAGGTGTAAAACCTACCTCACGCGGACGCGCCACATGCAGCACGGAGCATGAAATGCACCCGGCTGGTGCGCGAGAGCCGCGTTAGTGTTCGACTGCTTCCTCTGTGGGCAGACAATCTGTCTAGGACCGAGCTGCAAATTCTCCCGACTACTACGACCGAGTGGCGGGTACTGCGAGTAAACACTGTACCTTGCTGGTTACTCCCTCTAATCTACGCTGCCACATCTAGTGCGTTACACTTCAATACCTGATACCTCAACGTCCATTTTGGGTGAGTGTCGAAGTACTCACCCAGAACGGTGTAGATTCTGCAAAGTAGTCACGTGATACGCGTGTTACGGTCACATGATTTGTATTTTTTAAATGTTTTCATCGAGTGTACACTTCTTGGAGGATTCCGGAGGATCTGCGGCCTACCTCAACGGACATGGCCCAGGACAAAGGGAGCTCGACGCCCGGGTCCAAGCTGTTCAGGAACTGCCCTGGATGCGGATTATATAACGTTTTCAAGGAGCACGAACATTTGCGATGTCTCTACTGCCTCCATGGGGACAAGACGCACGTGGAGAAGGACTGTGCGTTCTGCAAGAACCTTTCAGAACGGACCAAACAAGATCGTCGTTCCCGCCTCGCCTCCTGGCTGGAGAAGGGCACAGCAAGTGAGAAGGCGAAGAAGTCTGAGCGGGCTTCTAAGTCCTTTGAGGGCGCCCCGGCGACGGGGGCCCAACAGAAGGCCAAGCACTGAGAGTCCGCAGGCTCCGGGAGGCCGAAAGGTCGTGGTCTTCGGTTGCCAAGCAGGGCGCTACTTCCCCAGCACGTTCGACCACGAGCCAGCGCTCTGGTTCGGGGAAGAGGAAGTCCGAGAACCCGGGTAGGCCGCTGGAGCGGACCCGGCCGATCTCAAAGGGGGAGCGAGGCGTTGACCCTCCCCGCAAGGCGAAGGTCCAGGAGGCACCTAAGGTGGTGAGGGCCTTGATCCACTGCCGCCGCAGAGGGAATCCTCTTTCCAGCCCACCACTAAGACCCCCGCGGAGCCCCCGGGTGAAAAAGGTGGGGGGGAGCGGTGGCCGTTACAGACTCGGAATCAGCCTCTGAGGAAGAACTGGTGGAGACAGAGAGGGGCCTCAAAGAAAGGTCCATAGGCCTCAACAAGAGGTTCGAGAAGGTTCGATCCCAGGGGACGGTCCCTGCTGACGTGATCGAAGATAGCGACGAGGACGACGAACAGGGCCCAGTCGAGCGGCCATCCCGTTCGTCGCAGCCATGGCCCGAGCCCCAGGATAGCTCGGCGGCCATTTTGTTGGCAATCCAATGCTTATGTACCGAGATAAGGACAAGATTACCACGGACCCCGACGGAGGATCCAGAACCAGGCCCATCGGGAAACACTCCGAACAAGCGTAGGAGAGTCCACCCCTCTCCGCCCTTCGTGCCCGCGAGGCCGGTGGACCCCTCATCCCCCTTGCCGGGCGAGGATACGGCGACGGGGACGGATGACGACGGCGGCAATGACACAGCAGACATCCCGTCGTCACCCCCCCCTCCCCCCCCCGCGGGCATCCCCAGCCGACGAAGTTGGCTTTCTCTCCAGCATTGGATCTTTCATGGATTCATAAGCTTAGAATATTCCCCGTCGTCAGACTGGGACCCCTCGGTACACATATATAGCCTTTTTCAAAGGAAAAACCTTCGACACTTTTGTGTCCTATCTACGTCCTTCTAGGACCCGCCTACGCATGCTCCGCAGGCCGTGCTAGTATAAGGGGCCCGCCCCCGCGGCTCCCCTTCAGATTTCAACCGTCTCCAAAGTAGTGGGATCTCCTCGTGTTGTCCTACTGTTTTTGTACTAGGTTGCGTCATTGGATTTCGAGTAATAATGTCCTCTGTGTCAGGTAAAGCGCTGTTCCGTCCATGCGCGACATGCGGCTTAAAAAAGGTTTACGAGGGGGACGGACATATGGACTGCATATATTGCCTCCACCCTCACCATTCGGCGGATACCTGCGACATATGCAAGGGGTTTTCTCAAAAAACCCTCAAAGACCGGAACCGACGCCTGGTGGCATGGCTGAATGATGGAGCGGGGGCATACCCCCCTCGGAGGTGGGCTCCACACAGTCGGCGAAAACATCGCGCCGAGCGGCCTCGTCGGAACCGCCGGCGAAGAAATCTAGACCGTCGGAAAAAGAGTTGTCTGGAAGTCACTCCACTAGAGACTCCTCGGCAAAGAAATCATCCTCATCAAAAAAGCATGAGAAGGAAAGGAAATCCTCCTCTGGCGATCATCACAGATCGACCACGAGTCGAGAGTCGAGTAAAAGCGGGCACAGTGTGGAGAAGGCGGGACCGCCAAAACCACCTGCGAAGTCTTCGTCGTCGACGGCGGTCCAGTCATCGACCGCCTCCCTACCACTTGCACAGGGGGCATCCACCGTCCCGTCGACGAGGGCCTCGTCGACGGGGATCCTACAGGAGGCCTGGAGGCCTGAAGTCTTTGACCCGACCCCCCCTGGAGCCTTTGCTACAAGAACAAGCTATGTTGCTGTCCTCAGAGGACGAGAACGAGAGAGTTGCTGGCCCAGCAGACCTAGGGCTACGAGCGGCTGACAAGTCGTCGATGAGGGCCTCCGTTACACCGGTATCTGCCCCTCTCCTCAATCCTCAATCGGTTTTGTCGTTGGATATTCTGTCCACTCTTCAGTCCTTGTTGCAGTCGTTGGACCAGCGACTACCCCAAGCAAGCCTGCCACAGTCACTCGTCGACGAGCCAGGCCCGTCCCATCAACCGACGCACCCACGCACGCCAATCTCAACACTGGCACAGGAGGAAGGTGAGCTGCCAGATTCGGAGTCCGACAGGGGAGCCATGTCGGATATCTCATTATCCCCCTCCAGGGATCCTACCTGGGAGTCAGAGGCGGAGTTGGAAAACCCCAGAAGCCCAGCTTACCCGTCCCCTCTGGACGACATCGCGTCATTCCATTCTATGATGGAGAAGGCATGCAAAGAATTTGGTCTGTCCCAAGAAGAACAGAAAAAGGATTGTTTTTTGTTCGACCACATGGGCAAGAGAAGGAGGTCGGTGTTCTCGATACCAATACTGGACCATGTATGGAAAGAGGGGTTGCAGACAATGAGACACCCATTCTCAGAACCAGCAGTGAAAGGACGCCTAGAAAAAAAGTTTAAGGCTCCAGAGTCTACCCCCAAGTGTTTATCCTCCCAACCAACACCGGACCCGGTGGTGTCGGCGGCAGCAGCGAGGAAGGCAAAGGCACAGCACAAGCGCACGACGACTCCTGAGAACGAGGCGAGACGCCAAGATGCCTTTGGCAAGAAAGTGCTCTCCGTGGGAGCGACCACAGTAAAGGCCGCAAACTCTCTGGCAATTGTGGCCAGATATGATAGGGAGATGTGGCACAGATTAGCTCCGCTGCTTGATCATCTTCCAGAAGAACAGAGGAAGGCGGCGATGCTACTGGTCCGAGAGGGTGAGGAAGCCTCGAATCACGCAATAAACATCGCGGTGGATCTCGCTGAGTCAGGCTTCAAGCAAGTCAACAATAGGGTGGTATTGCGTCGACAGTCATGGCTTAAGTGTACCTACTTCAGGCCAGAGGGTGCAATACAAGGTCTTAGATATGCCCTTTGAGGGAGACCTTCTTTTCGGCGAGAAGGTGGACGAGGCCCTAAAAGGGATGAAAGAAGATTCGGACACGGCACGTTCATTGGGTGCCCTCCAGAGTGGCAGAAGTTACAAGTCTTTTTGTCCCTTTAGAGGGGCTTCAGGTAATTCGAGATTCTCTTCTGGAGACAGATCCTTTGGCAGATCGGCTTACCCCTCCCAGGAATACCGACATGCCTCACAATCGGCTAACCGTCGACGAAACTTCCAGTCTTCCAGAAAACGACCATCATACCCATCGTCGTCGAGAGACAAGCAAAATAAAGATCAGCAGTGACATACCACGCGCCGTTCTGGGGGGAAGAGTCTCAGCATGTGTCGACGAATGGGAAAGGATAACGACGGACCAATGGGTGTTAGACACCATAAGAAACGGACACTCTCTGCAATTCAAACACAACCCTCCGCAAATTCCACCTGCGTTCACCGCTCAGTCCCATATGAAGGCACTGCAACAAGAGGTTACACTCATGTTAGCGAAGGGCGTGATAGAATTAGTTCCAACATCACAGAGAGGTCAAGGAGTCTACTCAAGATACTTTGTCGTAAAAAAGCCGAACGGCAAATGGCGTCCCATTCTAGACTTACGCAATCTCAACAAGTCCTTAAAGAGCCTAAAATTCAAGATGCTCACTCTGCAGGAAGTGATCCGCGCAGTTCAAAAGGGAGATTTCCTGGCGTCCCTGGATTTACAGGACGCGTATTTCCATATTCCAATGTGTCGGAAACACAGGAAATTCCTACGTTTTGTAATAGGGCGAACTCGCTACCAATTCACGGTTCTTCCTTTCGGGCTCAAGACCTCCCCCAGAACGTTCACAAAATGCCTGGCTCCAGTGGCTGCCTGGCTAAGGAAGCAAAGCCACCATGTATACCCATACCTCGACGACTAGCTGGTAAGGGGATCCTCCCCAGCGTCGACCAACACAAGTCTGCAAGCCACCAGGCAGCTTCTACAACGACTAGGATTCGCCATAAACTTCGAGAAATCCTCTCTGCGGCCATCGAGAACGCTGGTATTCTTGGGGGCACAGTTCGAGACTCAGTTAGGGCTGGTGAAACCTTCCCTCGACAGGACCTCAAGACTCATTCAACAAGCGGCCCGGCTAGGCGGAACACCAGGATCTCAGTGAGAAAGTATGTTTCGGTCCTGGGGGCCATGGCATCCTGCATCCATCTGGTGAGAAACTGTCGACTATTCATGAGGCCAGTCCAAGAATTCCTTGCGGACCGATGGACACAGGCTCAGGGATCGTGGTCGGACAGGATAACCGTCGACGACGACAAGCTACGTCGGACCCTCCAGTGGTGGCAGAGTTCCCACAATCTGAGCAACGGTGTGCCCCTACAGGAGCCAGAGTTTCAGAGCACCATAGTTACGGATGCATCCCTAACTGGATGGGGAGCGCACATGGGTGCTCTCCAAACGCAAGGTCGCTGGTCTCCAACGGAGTCACTCCTACACATAAACGTACTGGAACTCAGAGCGGTACGATGGGCTTTGAAGGCGTTCCTACAACACATCAAGAGTACGCGAGTGCGAATACTGACCGACAATACAACAGCCATGTTTTATCTGAGGAAACAAGGAGGGACACGATCGAGGACTCTTTCCATAGAAGCCCAGAAAACATGGCATTGGGCATCGAAACACAAAATTTCCCTCGTGGCTCATCACCTTCCAGGAGTGAGGAACGGCCAAGCCGACTCCCTCAGCAGAAGCAGGGCCCAGATACACGAGTGGGAAGTGGACACGGGTCACTTGAGGAAAGTGTTCGAGAAATAGGGTCACCCCCCTCTGGACGCCTTAGCGACCAAAGACCACAAGAAATGCGAGCAATTTGCAAGCAGATGGCCCCAAGAGGGATCGGTGGGGGAGGCGTTCTCCTTCCCATGGACGGACATGTTCCTCTATGCTTTCCCCCCGTTTCCCCTCATACGGAAAACAATACAGTGGATACGCAGATACAATTGCCGGGTGATTCTAGTGACACCATACTGGCCGAGGCAACCGTGGTTCTCAGACCTCCTCCATCTATCGCTGGAACATCCCATAGCGTTTTCCGAAAGTCCCGTACCTTCTATCCCGGGACAGAGGCACGGTGTGGCATCACGACCCGGACAGTCTCAACCTTACGTCCTGGCTCCTGACTTCTCGGAGTTCGGCGCCTTAGACATTTCAGAGGATTGCCAAAAAATTCTACAGGCGGCTAGAGCCCCTTCTACTAACAAATCTTACTCCTATAAGTGGCGGAGATTCTGTGAATGGTGTAGAGGACAACGGGGCCTACAACCATTGTTGGTGACGCCGGAACAAGTTCTACCTTACCTGCTCCTCTTGGCAGAAAAGGGATTGTCCCCCTCGTCGATAAAGGTACACCTGGCAGCCATCTCGAGGTTCACAAGGAAGAGGCAGTCGTCTCCTCTATTCAGTGACAGACTGGTAAAACACTTCATGCAGGGTTTATTTCGAGCCTTTCCCCCGGTGAAACGTTTTCCCCCGACGTGGAGCCTCAACACAGTGTTGGCAGGCTTGATGAAACCGCCTTTCGAGCCTTCATTTTGTGGAAGTTGGCATTCCTGATAGCTATCACATCAGCCAGACGTATCTCGGAACTACAAGCGCTGGTCGTGGACCCGCCCTACCTAAGATTCTTTAAGGACAAGGTAGTCCTGGCAACTAACCCTGTGTTCGTCCTGAAGGTTCCGACGGTATACCACAAACACTCATCCGTGGTTCTGCCTACTTTCTTCGCCACTCCATCATCGGCAGCAGAAAAAACTCTTCATACCCTGGACGTTAAGAGGGCCCTGAAATTTTACCTACATCGTACACAAGATACCAGGGCTACTCGGCAACTGTTCGTCTCATATGGTCCGTCGACGAGAGGAAAAGCAATCTCTAAACAGGGACTGGCTAGATGGGTCTCGTTGACGATTGCTTTTTGTCACTCTAAGGCCGGAAGGCCACTGCAAGGACATCCTAGAGCTCATTCTACAAGGTCGATGTCCTCCTCAACAGCGTTTATGGGCTGGGATTCCGCTGACGGACATATGCCAAGCGGCGGCATGGTCAGTGCCCCACACGTTTACCCGCCACTACTGCCTTGCCCGGCAGCATGCAGACGAGGTGCAGATGGGAAGAGCTGTCCTGCGCCATTTGTTTCAGTAAGTTAAGCTCTTCCTTGTGGAGATTCGGTTATCTACCCTCTTAAGGGCGATATACTTTATGTGGGCAATGTTATATGACTTAACTTATCCCTACGGGAGATATGCATTGTGTAGTAGGGTGAGGATATATATTGTTACATTACATTCACACCGCCGTCTCAAGCGTTACTGCTATACAATCTATTCTAAGCATATGAATCCATGAAAGATCCAATGCTGGAGAAGGGAATAGTTTCTTACCTGTAACTCCATTTCTCCAGCATTGGTATCTTTCATGGATTCACATGCGCCCGCCAACCTCCCCGTATGTAATGTATGTGATAAATTTAACCCTTCCTACTTTGGAGGGGCCGAAATCTGAAGGGGAGCCACGGGGGCGGGCCTCTTATACTAGCACGGCCTGCGGAGCATGTGTAGGCGGGTCCTAGAAGGACGTAGATAGGACACAAAAGTGTCGAAAGTTTTTCCTTTGAAAAAGGCTATATATGTGTACCGAGGGGTCCCAGTCTGACGACGGGGAATATTCTAAGCATGTGAATCCATGAAAGATACCAATGCTGGAGAAATGGAGTTATAGGTAAGAAACTATTCCCTTCCACGCCATGATAACCAGGGCATCCGAGCTCTTCCAGCTATGCCCAAAAGAACAGAAAAAGGAGGGGGTTCTGTACCAACGACGAGAGGCTAAGAGGAAGACGGTCCTCGCAGTGCCTTTATTCGACATCTGGGACGAGGGGCTTGCTGTCCTCAAGAACCCTGCCACGACACCCGCCAAGAGGGACAGGTACGAGAAGTACAGAGTCCCTGATGCCGCCCCCTTGTGCCTCAGGGCCCAGCCCATGCCGGACTCGGTCGTCTCGGCAGCGGCTAAGAAGAAGGCAGCGGGCGCGGCGGCTTCAACTTCCACTTCCCTGCCGGACAGCGAGGGTAAGTAGCTGGACTCTATGGGACGACGAGTCATCTCGTCGGCGGCGACGACGATTAAGGCTGCCAATGCCTTAGCGATCGTGGCCCGCTACGACAGGGAGCTCTGGTTCAAGATAGCTCCCCTGCTAGATTTCCTGCCTGATGACAAAAGGGTGTAGGCCCTAGAAATTCTGCTGGAGGCCGAGGTGGCGTCGGATCACGCCATTACGGTGGCAACGTACATTGCCGATACAGGATTTCGCCAACTGGGCAACAGAGTTTGCCTCCGACGACGAGGATGGCTCAGGGCGACAGACTTTCGCCAGGACGTCCAGACCAGAGTGTTGGACATGCTGTTCGACGGCGGCAACCTCTTTAGTAAGGCGGTGGATGAGTCTCTACAGGCCATCAAGACCGACTCGGAGACGGGGTGCTTCAGCAGCGACGGCCCTTTCGGAGCTCTGGAGGCAGACCGGGTGCCTCCAAAGGATCCAGTGGTGGCTCCTCCACCTACCGCCATGCGGCCCGCTCCTCTTCCCAGGAGGCCTACAGAGGTCGCGGCAAGCAAGGGGGTTCCCGCCGTCGTCGCCAAGGCGGCAAGACCGCTTCCAAGCAAGACTGAGCCGGCCGGATGGTCGGGCCCCCACCGAAGCACCCCAGTGGGAGGCCGACTGACGAAGTTCGTCAGAGTGTGGGAATCCATCTCCACCGATCGTTGGGTGTTGGACACCCTGGCCAACGGGCACTCACTGGAATTCGTAAAGAAGTGCCCTCGCATTCCTCCTGTGGCCAGGAAGGAGAATCACATCCCTCAACTGCTGTTGGAGGTAAAGGCGATGCTCAAGAAAGGTGCCATCGAGCTCGTCCCCAGGAGGCTACTGGGCTCCGGAGTATACTCGAGGTACTTCCTCATCAGGAAGAAGACGGGTGGTTGGCGCCCCATCCTAGACCTGCGTCGGTTAAACAAATACATCAAGGCGCAGAAATTCAGGATGGTTGCCCTCCAGCACGTACTGGGACAGCTGGAGGAAGGCGACTTCCTATCGTCGCTGGACCTGGAGGATGCTTACTTCCACATCCCCATTCTAAAAAGGCACAGGAAGTTCCTCAGGTTCGTGGTTCAAGGACGCCACTACCAATTCAGAGCCCTACCGTTCGGATTAAAGTCGGCACCCAGGGTTTTCACCAAGTGCCTGGCACCAGTGGCGGCGCGGCTGCGCCTGCAGGGGATCCACGTCTACCCCTACCTGGACGACTGGCTAATCCAGGCAAGGTCAAGGGAACTCGCTGTCGATCATACGGTGAGGACCATCCGGTTGCTCACGGAGCTGGGGTTCTCCATCAACTACCCCAAATCCCACCTGGTTCCGTCGCAAGTAGCACTGTTTTTGGGGGCGAAGCTCGATACAGTGGAGCAATTGGCCTCCCCTTCAGAGGAGAGGACCAAAACCATCATGGGCAATGTACAGCGACTGTTAGCCACGGACATGGCCAGGGTGAGGTCCATCAAGTCCCTTCTCGGGATGATGTCCTCATGCATCTACCTTGTACCCCTTTGCAGACTTCGGATGCGTCTGCTACAGGAGTTCCTCGACGCCCGCTGATTTCAGGCAGGGGGCTGCTTCGAGGACAGGATCCCCCTCGACGAGGAGTTTCATCGGGCGATCCTATTGTGGGACACCCGGGCTCACCTCACGACGGGCACAGACTTTCAAACCCCGGCGTTTCAGGAGACGGTGACTACGGACGCCTCTCTGGAGGGTTGGGGTGGCCCACACCGGAGATCTCCACGCAAGAGGCCTTTGGCTCCCGGCGGAGAGGTCTCTTCACATCAACATCTTGGAGCTCTGTGCAGTGTTCTGGGCGCTAAAGTCGTTCCCCCCGTCCTTTAAGGACAATGTGGTGAGGATCTTCACCGACAACACCACCACGATGTTCTGCATACGGAAGCAGGGAGGCACCAGATTCCCAGCCCTATCCAAGGAGGCCCAGGACCTGTGGCACTAGGCCGTCGCCCAGGGGATATTTCTGGTTCCCTTCCACCTGGCAGGAATAAAAAACACCATTGCCGACTCGCTCAGCAGGGAACTGCGCTCGTGCCACGAGTGGGAACTGCGCCAGGATCAGGTGGATCGACTCTTCCAACGATGGGGCAAACCCCAGATTGACCGGTTCGCGACGAACTCCAAGTGCCAGAGGTTCGCCAGCAGGTTCCCACAGCCGAGGAGCATAGGCGATGCTTTCTCGTTCCCTTGGGACGGCCTGTTTCTATACACGTTCCCTCCATTGCCGTTGCTGCTCCGCCTCATCAGCCAGCTCAAGAAGTCCAGGTGCAGGATGATCCTCTTCGCACCGGAGTGGCCGAGGCCGGTCTGGTTCCCGGACCTTCTGGACTTGTCAACGTCCCCGCCAGTCAGGCTGCCGGCGGACGCGGATCTTCTCTCCAGAGAAGGAGGCGCCATTCTACACCACGACCCACAGTCGCTGAACTTGCAGGCTTAGCGCCTGCAGCGCTAGAGTTTGGGGGGTACGATATCCCGGCTGATTGCAGAGAGATTCTTGCAGAGGCCAGGGTGTCCTCAACTCTCAAGTGTTACGGTCATAAATGGAAGAGGTTCTCTGTCTGGTGCTGTGCACAGAAGATTAACCCTCTGCGGATTACGGCCCCTCAAGTGCTGCCGTACTTTCTGTCGCTGGCCAAAGCTGGACTGGCTCACGACTCCATAAAAATACATCTGGCTGCCATCTCCCGATATACCAGGACTACGGTACGGGCGTCCTTGTGGTCTCATCGCCTGGTAAAGGAATTTATGAACGGACTATTCCGTTCATTCCCGCCGGTGAAGGCTCCTGCCCCGGCGTGGGAACTTAATGTGGTGCTGACTAGGCTCTTGGGAGCCCCATTCGAGCCTATGCATTCGGCGCCCTTGAAGTTCCTGTCATGGAAGACAGCGTTCCTCGTGGCCATCGCCTCTGCACGACGAGTGGGAGAGATTCAGGCCCTATCTTGCAAGCCTCCATACTTGACTTTTCATGACACAAGGGTAGTGCTTAGGACGCACCCCTCCTTCATGCCCAAGGTGCCGTCGGACTTCCACCTCAACGAGCCCTTGGTGTTACCAGTTTTCTTCCCGTCGCCTTCGACGCCGGCCAAGAGGACTTTGCACTCGTTGGATGTAGCTAGAGCGCTGAAGTTCTATGTGGACCGCACAAATAGTTTTCGCAAGACGTCACAGCTATTCGTGAACTCGAAGACTTCCATTTCCAGTTGGCTCTCCGGCTGCATCATGCATTGTCACCGGTTGGCAAACCGACCGCTGCCCGGCCGTCCGAGAGCCCATTCGACCAGAGCGATCGCTGCTACCACGGCAATCCTGTCTGGTGTGCCCCTGCTGGACATCTGCAGGGCTGCTACGTGGAGGACGACGCACACTTTCACAAGATTCTACTGCATCAATCGGGACTCCAGGGAGGAGTCCAGGGTCGGCCAAGCAGTACTGCGCAACCTGTTCGCTTAAGGTGAGCCTGGTGAGGAGGTAAGAAGTGCTTAATGTTGAGTTGTTGTATTGCTTAATTTTGAGCCTGTTGCCACCTCCCGTGGTAGTGCATGTGTTTACTGCTATGTTTCATTTATTCATGAGCATGTGAATCCATGCCAGACCCCATGCTGGAGAAGGAACAAGTTACTTACCTCTAACTGTTGTTCTCCAGCATGGGTCTGGCATTGATTCACATGCGAACCCTCCCGCCTACCCCTCTGCGGGTCTTCACTTGGTCATACTGCCACTTTGCGTGCTACCAAATCTGAGGATGGCTGCCAGAGGCCGGGATTAGGGAGAGGGCAGTCATTGGCTGTAGGCAGTATGACCCAGAGATCAGTGATTGGTTACTACTAGGAAAGACAGATCAGAAACGAAACTGATACTGATTTTTTCTTTACCGAAGATTCCCAGCCTGACGACGGGGAATATTCATGAGCATGTGAATCCATGCCAGACCCATGCTGGAGAACAACAGTTACAGGTAAGTAACTTGTTCCTTCTTGCACTTACTCAAAGCATTGATGCCCTGATTGCACTTCCCCCTTCCCGCCCCCTGGTGCTTCCTCTCTCCCTCCCCCTTGCTCTTTGCGTCTCACACTTTCACGATCTGAATGACACAAGGCCCAGTAAGATCATTGTTTTGTCCTCCCTCTGTCTTCCCTCCCTTGTCTTGTCGCACCTAGAAACACTTGTGTACAGGCGCCTTATAAATGACTCATATCAAATCATATCCTATCAAGGGAACCGCTCTCTGGAACAAGATCCATATCCTTATGCAACTTTTGTGTTGGAGTTACGCATTTTCTTTTTGAGCATGTTAAACACCTTTTCACCTTAGAGTTCATTTTTAGAATGTGAAGGCCAGAATAGTACTTTGGACACAACACGGTTTTGCTTTGAACATTCTGACATTTACAGACCCTTTGTTTTGGTTTTCGGTTGGGAAACACCCCTTAAAGCAGGGACAGAGAGGTATTTGATCAAAACCATGAATCCCTTGTGTCCGACTCTCATTCTTGGTTCCTCTTAACAGGCAGATCAGTTTGTTGCTGTTCTGAGGGTCTGGGCATCAGACTCCAGCCCTCTCCTTCACTCTTTTCTTGTACTTCATTTTCACGGTCTACATTTTGACTATTGTCAAGTGGGTCGCAGTGCCAGCATGTTCTCTGTAAAATCCCCTTTGCTTTGCTTGGGACATTGCAATCACAAAGACTGGCAGGTCTTGATAGACAACGCCTGTTGTGGCTCAAGTGTCAGTGTTTGCTGCATCCTTGTTTTTCAACGACACATCTCCCATTGCTCCCACTGGGGTCTCTGTCAGACATTGACCGTACCTCACTCTTCAACTTGAGGCTCCTGTCATGGGGGCTGTAACTACATTTGGACTCAGTGCCTTCTGACCTCTTCCTGTGCTCACCGACGGCTCCCTTTTAGGTCCACCAAGCATTTGTTATTCTGGCTGCTGTGCTGCGATGAAAGTGTAAAAAGCCTCTTCCTGCCACATTATCTGTGGCTCAATACATAAAACCTCCTTACACAGGGCCGAGGGCTACTTTCTTCCGGGCGCCTAGCACGGTATCTGATCAAAGGGATACATTAAGCATAATGACGCACCGGGGAAGTACTTGAAGTACTGTTGACTGGTTCATCGCGCTGTCTGCAGGCTTTATTGTGGACTTGGACTTTGGATTGTGGCATTATTTCTGCAGCGGAAGCAAAGTACTTTTGAATTCACTTCGGGAGGACTTCAGGAGGACGTATTTATGGGGAACACCGTTGTTGCCTGATTCTTGGAAACAAACAAAGGTGACTGTTGCGCATTCGTGTGCACAGCATGTAGGTGTGGCAGGCGTGTATGCTGTGCACAGCGTGTTCATAGTGTACGTTGTGTGCGTTATACTTGTCCTTACTGAAGCCTTGGTATTCCTACCTAATCCCTGAATCCTTGTTTGTTTCTTTTTTGGTTAAAGGTCTCCTTGTCGGGTTCCCGCCCCCTTGGATTCAGACGCCCCTTTTCTGTTTCTATTTAATCCCAGCAGCCTGCGCACCCGCACACGCATCGGGGGAAGTACTTGAAGTACTGTTGACTGTTCGTGGTGTGGGTGCAAGCTGCTGTCTCTGGTTATACTGCAGGATTCTTCTAAAATCTTTGTCAGAATTGTGATTATCAGGTGCTTAACATGGTTAACGGTCTTCGCAGTGGACGTAAGATCTGTGATATTACTAGTGAGATGATGAATGTTTCTATAGGAAATCACACTATTATGGTACATACTACTGCATTGGCTAATTATGAAATTAATCTCTCTAATGAGGTGGGAACGTCTGTGTGTGTTGAATTACAGGGTGAATTGAGTTGCCATTCATCACAACGTGAGGTGGGATTTGTTAATGATTCTATTAACGAAATATTGCCGTTGCAAACTACTGCTAAAAGTGACCTGTTATTGGAACCTGAGACTTATAGGTTCAAAGAGATGAATCAAGACCAGGTTAATGGGGATGAGTGTGGGTGCCTAGGAGTTCTGATGTTTCTATTATTGCCCCGGCCATCGAGTCCCTTCTGGACAAGAGGATGCGCTTCTCTATGGGTCCCTCTACTCCGGTTAAAGTTAGTAAATACTGCATGGACGATGTGTGTGTGCACACTGATCCTGGTATCTGCTTAATAAGCAAGTCCAGGTGCATACATTTTTTGATGACCACTCTGCAAACCGTGTGGCTAATAGGGGGTTCAAAAACCTAGACTTGCTCACCATCAGTAATAAAAAACACCCGTGACTTGGTTGATGCTCCCTCTGGGTCTAATCCGGTGATGCCGACCTCCCCTGCTGAACAACAAACAAGCCTTTCTGAACTCGAAGGTGAAGTAGAACGAAATGTAATGGAGTCCTCAGACCCCGGAGTCGATTTTCCGGTTTTGTCTAGGATTCTTAACCTTCTTGATAAAGCACCATGCGCAAATCATCTATTCGCATAGTATGATAACGTAGATTCTAGCTAAGGTTAATAGAATAGAAGGTCTCCTATTCACCTGCAATGCTGTTGCTGCCCTATCAATAGGGAAACAAAGGGTGATTACCCAAATGTGTAATAAAGCTTCCAAAACTCCAGCTGATTCAAGAATGGGGCCTAATGCAACAACTACCTTTGCTGCAGTTACTGCATCTGACTCCAGAAAAGAAGATGGGATTGCAGCTCAAGTACCAAATCAGCTAATTGAGATGGTATCAGCGAACGCAGTGGCTATACAACAGATGCTACTAAGTATAGCAAAGACCAATCCAATTAACCAATTACCAGGCGATAAGATTCTGAATGCCGATGTGATGGTTGATCCATTACGACAGGTGCTTAGCGCAAATACAGATGAGCCCCTGGATAGCCCTTCGGCATTGACTAATTTAATTGATTTAGAAGATGATGCACAGAAATTCCATTACCAGTCCGGATCATTGAAAGAAAATACGGCAGAGGATCAGGCTTATGAACCGGTACTATCAAGGAAACAAAAAAGACTTTTGCTCAGAGCTTCCAAACGTAAGATCAAACGAGCAAAAAATCTAAAGTTGAGGAATAAACCAAATCTACCCAAGGACATATTAGAATCTTTAAAGGTTCACGTAAAGGATGCCTCGCTTGAAAAGTAGAAGATTGATCTCCTGCAACTGAATCAAGAATCACGGGCTCTTTTGAATATTGATGCTACTCAGAACCCTGTTGACACGCGAAAGTTGCTGGCAAACAAACTTACTGGTAAAGGGCTTGGAGTAGTGACTCAGGTGGAAGACCGATGTGTTGTCAAACAAAAGCAAACTGATCTGGTAAACTTTTTTCGGCCCTATATATGAAGAAGGCTTCTAATAAAATCAAAGTAGCAGGGCCCACCAAATCTTTGAACAAAACATTGGCGAATAAATCTAAACAATGTAGATCCAATGAGATGACCTCAAAGCCACATATCAGTCAGGACTGTGAACTTAACAATAACTCGCTCACGCAAGAGGTGTTATCCAACAGTGCGGTGAAAGAATTGGCACGTAATTTGGTTAATGACGATGGTGCTAAGGTTGAAGTACAAGGTATGCCCCATTGTAAGAATAATACAAATATGGTTAGGGATAGATCCAATTCAGAATCTCATACTTGTACACATGAATCACACTCAAATATCTATGAACCTATGCCCAAGATTGATGTAATGATTTTAACCCCTGACATGCCATCTATTATGGGCTGGGAAACTAAGAAACCAACCTCTGCAAAAGTGAGTCTAAATCGCTCTGCTATGCTGAAGGCCTTTCAGGCGTTCCCAGCCTTACGCACCATCGGAAGTGATGATATTGACTGAGTTAGTCTGTCCCATAATAATCCGACTCGTATGATTTGCGGCGATCATTCGCACATCATTACAAGATTAATTTGGGCGCAGCGTGATGATTTAGAACTATTAGGTTTATTCCCTTGTTTATTTAATTTTGATGAACTCGCTGAAATTTTCATAGCGACTTTGCCAGATCCTCCACAGACCTTAAATTCGCCAGGAAGTCAACAGTTGATTAATGAGGAAGTGTTGAAACAATTTATGAATTTTGCTGCTTCCCTATCAGGAATGATGAGTATGGGGTCTTTGAATTAATCTCCAACTCCTACTGTAATGGATACAAAGTAGGATGAAAACCATGGGATGACCTTCCTGTCATGGAACTCATGTGGTAGTTCCAACTTGAGGTCATGGAATGCTTCGCTTAATAATTTCACTCGCCCAGGGATCTGTTTGATCCAAGAAACCATGATTACGGGTGACTTAGAGTTAGAGGGGTTCTATTCTCATCATCAGCCTGCTGAAAGAGGGACACTAGGTCGCCCAGCTGGAGGCCTTGCTGTCCTAATTGATGAAAACTTGAGACTGGAATCCTCTGTGTTGTGGGCTGATGCGGCATTGTTGGTGGTTGAAATTTTGTGTAAAAATAGATTGTCAGGGTTTTCTTGTAGTTAACCTGTATTGGAATGATGTTAGAATTTCCTTTGAAACTATCACTAATCGTTTGAACCTAAGCATAATGTGAGAAGGTGTCTTGCCAGCTAGTCCCCAGGGATCTGTCCTCCAGGTGCCCAGGACACGGCCATCGCTATTGGATCCCGTTCCTGGAGGTGGACCACTGCGGGAGGATCACCTGCATGGGGGGGGGGTCTTCAGGGAATGGAAGTGGGACACCAAAAGATGCAGTACTCCCTTCCTTATGAGAGAGCACACTTTCAGCAAAGCCGAACGCACGAGAAAGCAGCTATTCTGGGACAGCAGTTCAAACGAAGGAGAAAAACCGGTGGAAGCTGAAAGGACTGTGATGCTGGAAATGCATTGGAGGGACAGGGCCTCCATGTCCTTGTCCTGTACTCCCTTATGTGTGTTCTGTATTGTTTTCTGCACAGGAGTCCAGTGGGCCCCTGACAGTGCAGCTCTTCCTCTTTTTGGTCATGGTGAACAGAGACCCATGGGATACCCCTATGGCACTCATGGGTGGGGGTACAACCCTGTACCCATAGTGTATGTTTTTGAGCACCTGTGTGTTGCCCACAGAGCAGGGTATAGGCTGGTGGCAGCTCCTTGCTGTATGTGACCGGTGCTCTGAGTATCCTCTATTTTTGGGGTACCAAGGCTCTGCCGTACCCATTAGTGGATTCCTGATAGAAGGCAAGATGGCCCCCGTGGCCTCTGGGTTTCTATTATCTGTTACCTTGTTTTCCCAAAGTCCTGGGAAGCCCTGACTATGTCCCTTCACCTGAATGGCTGTTGGGTGAAAAAAACATATATGGTATTGTGGGGGAAGTACAGGGCAGACTGGCTGGGGCCTTCCCAGTGACTGTATGTTGTGGGTACACCCTTGGGGTGGGACCTGTGTGAATAGACTGTGTGACCAATATGCATTCTATGTTATGGGTGTCTGGTTTCTGTGTGTGTGACACAATGACTGAGACTGCCCTGCCTGAAACTGACATGAATGCATTGTGGTGTGCTGAAAGGCTGGGTGCTTGCCCCAATCCACATTTGTTGTTATGGGTGTGTTAGGGTGAATTCTCATGTTATGGCTAATTTCCCTTACCTATAGAGTCCCCCAGCAGCTTTGCTGGATTTGAAGGGTTTGTTTTTTTACTAAGAGTGAGACTCTTTTTCCCACTCTTAGGCATTTTTGCTATGTGTGTTCTAGGCTATTTTTGTGTTTAAAGTCTATGGGGTTTTTCTTACCCTCATAGGAACCATCTTTTTACACCTGTTACACAGCACCCTCAGTGCAGACAGGGGTCTCATAGTGACCCCCAAACATAGACTCCATACCCTGGGACTGACTACTGTTTCCCAGGGCATGTAAAGTCCCCATTGACTTTACTAGTCAATTTTTGTGAACTAAACCAGTACAACCCATCTTACTATGGAGGTACTGGGAAGGGTTAAGTTTTTCCCTGGGGTTCATTTTCGACAGGGTACCGTACAGTCCCTCTCAAAAGTTTCTGGCTGGTGGCAGTGGTTACTACTGTAAATATTCGACCGCGAATATTTCCCTATGGGCCTTTCCCATTGTTCGAGGCTACCACATTTTCTGACAGCCTCTAACATACTGCCGGTGTATTTTGCCAGAACTTTAATATAACTTCTTTCTCGTGTCTTTCGCTAAACTCCTAACCCAGGTCGGGGATCCCTTGTTCGTCCTTTTGGCGGGCTTCTGCCAAGAAGCCCTCCTTTCGGCGCCACTGAGTCTGGGGTGGGTCCATTGTGTGGGAGGGGGAGTAGGACCCCTGGACAGGGTTGCCTCAGCAACCCATGTCGCACTATGTCCTGATAGGCTGGAGGGTCTCCCGCCAAGATGACCACTCCACTGTGTGAGTGACAGCCAGGCTGAATGAATTTTGCATAAAATCAGGGTCCTGAGGACTGGAAGAGCAAGACGTCACAACTGGAACTAAGAAGCCGAAGAGGAGAGAAGCCAAAGACATCTGCAACGACTGAACCACCGGTGAAGCCCTGCTGCAGCGGCTCACCACTTTTCTCGACATGACGAGAGAAGATCTTCATCTGCAAGAGCCTTCTTCCCTTGAGCTGGTGGGGCCAACCAGTTTGCCAATAGCCTTCCCGGACCTGCCTTGGTCGAATCGCCAGTACCCTTTACTCAGAGACCGGATAGCCAGGCACCCGTCCACCCGGACTGCGATTTAAAGGAGTGTACATTTTATTCGTCGGGCAGCACCGCGGCTGGTTTCATCCCTGGGTAGTGCAGTAACTCGAACCTTCCTCCACGACGAAAGTCCCTCTTCCTCTGCTGGATCACCCGAACTGCAGGAACTACCAGGAACAACCGCCACCGCAGGAGCCACTTCTTCATATTATGGTACATTGTTCTGCCAGGCCCCCCTTTCCGCGTGGTAGTGCTAAAGGTGTTTTAAATCCTTTACCTACCTGTTGGGTTGGCCGCCCCTATTTTCTAAACATTGTCTTTCACCTTCTGCATCCACCTTTTTGAAATCGTTAACCAAAGACTTGACTGCAGCTAAAAGAACATTTTTCTCCTGGGCCCTTTGACCTGTACCACTGACTCTGGCACAGGCCTATTGACTCTGGCTAAATTTGGTAGAACTGCCTTCTCGAGATTGCTTCTCAACTAGAACTGTGTTGGTGCACCTACTTCTTATAACCACCTTTTCCTTCCCACTTTTAAAACTTGTGAAGTGCCATTTTGCTCGGTTTTCATTTAAGTATTCTCAATGCTAAAGTGCTGCCTTGCCTAAACTTGTTCACAAACCTCTGGGAAGTGTTGCTAGGGTGTGTAAGAAGATATTTCTGTATAACTTGTGCTTTCCCTCCCTTGTGAGAAATTGCCAGAGTGCCATTTGTGTTTGGTTTTCACTGTGCCGTTTTGCTCAGTTTTCACTCTTGCTCAAACTTGTCTTCAATTTAACTAGGGAGTTGTGTATACTTTTCTTGACTGATTTTAACTTGCTTTATTAACTGTTATTAATGTGTTGAACTAGAAGTGTGTAAAATAAAAATATATATTATTTTAAATACAAAGCTTTGGTCAGTGTTTTCTTGTGCCATGGTACTGTGGTCCTATTGTGTAAACCATGAATACTGCTCATCTCCCTCTTGAGATAAGTCTGACTGCATAGCCACAGCTACCAACTAAATCTTTGTGGTACAGACTGATACCAAAGGGGATTTATTGCTCATACTTGTAGTCTTAATCTTCTACCTAAGGGAACTGCACAAGATTCTGCCTAACTGGGTGTTTGGGTGGAAGTGAATAGCCTGAATGCATGTGATCCTGATTAGCTGCCTGCCTGCATGAATGCCCTTCTGTGTGATTGACTGACTGAGCCTGGCGTAGCCAGAGTGAATGAGGGACAGATGTGTATATCTGGGGACCTCTCACTTTTTCAGAAGTAAAGTTGTTGAAACCTGAAGCTCATCCTTGAAGCCCAGCTGGAAGAAGAATAATTGCTGCTGCATTTCCTTTTACGAAATCTAAAAGCTGTTAAGTCTGTTGAGGACTGATCTGAGAGAGGACCTGGCTAGGAGACCTCTTCCTGAGTGAGCTACGAGGGACCATCGTACAACACTGCTGCTCTTCGAGGTACCCTGGAAGCCAGTCCCGAACGGTTGTCGACCAGAGAAGGGGTCAGCCGAGAATCTTGAAGTAAAGCACCGGGACATTGAGGTCATCGAAGTCCATTGCCGTCGCCCGGGGTTCAGAGGATTTCCGTAACCACTGGAAGCCAGTCTAGTCGTGTCACCCAGAAGCCGGGTCAACTTGACGCTGTGCTGCTCGAGGTAGGAGTCGCAAAGCTTCACTTTGCCTAAGAACATTTGAATGAAGGGCTCCATTGCCATCAACCGGTTTGAGTTGAGGTCGTCGGCTACCGTGGAAGGTCCGCCGGTGGGTTTCCTGCTAACCGAAGCCAACAAGACGCTGACTGAGTGAAGATCTGAGGTCCAGCCCGTGGTCTGGTCCCGATCTCCTAAGCTACCCCGAGTTACGCACTGCAGTTGCAGTGCCGCCAAAGCATCTCCCGACACTAGACGCCCACTGCCAGGCCCACATCCATCACTTAGTCCTCTTTGCGGTACCAAACATTTTACATTGCGGTGGACCACACGCCTCATCGTCCCAGGACTTCCTCGAACGATCGTCGAAGAACACGGCGAAGATCGAAGCTGCTTTCTCGATGCCAGTGTTCCCCATTTCTTCAAGGAGTCTCGACGCCCTGTGGTTTCTGCTTTAAAGGAGTCCACCCTTGAGGGATCTGCCTGCGAACCGTCGAAGAAACTCTTCTATCTTGGGAACATTGGGGTGGGTGAACTTTTTGACCAGGAAACAAGACTGGTTAAACATTTATGGGCTGGACTTGTTAATACTTTATTACAGGTTGCCCAGGTGGGGGGAACTTGTGTCTTAGTAGCTAAAGAAAGCATTCTGCCACTGTTTAACCCAACTTGCCTTCCTTCCTATGATCTATGCTGTTACACCTTGCTGCATGATTTGTATGCCATTATAACTGTCAGCAGTTGTTGCATTTTAAAGGAATCTAAAGCTAAGTGTGGTACCACATAGACCTTCTGCCTCTTCATGAGTTTGGCGGTAACCCTTAAATATGGCGGGCTTGGCGGATTTACCTCAAGCTCTGAGCTGGGGGCATATCCGCTGTGATTTTGCCGATTTTCGGTACTATTACCGGCGGCGATAATACTGCCGAACATTCCCCATTGGGCCCAATGGGGAATGGGGACTTAATGTTCCGCCAAACCCGTGATCCGGCGCTAATAGCATCGGTGGGGGGGGGGGTTGGCGGTAGGGCTACTACCACCAGGGTTAGCGCCCAACTCGTGATGAGGCCCATTCTATATATTTGCCATATTAGAATTACCACAGTACAAAGTTTGATTGTGTATATATCTCTGAACCTTATTTTTATATAAAGAACTGTTAGCACATAACATAGTTTGTGGGGGCTTGGGGACTCACTGTACTTAAGAACCAGCATGCATCACCTCCTTAGAGCTTAAACCTTGGTTGCTCGTCCATACGCTACCATATAGTGAACCTTGGCTGGGGTTGTCTGTGCCTCTACTCTGCCATATCGAGGGCAGAAGTACAGATACTCCCCTCCAGTCTTTACAACGCCAAAGAGGGGATTGCCCTTGCCCTTTTCAACCCAGAGCCGCGGAGCCTTCGATAAAAGAACAGTAAGACTGGGAATTGCAGCTGGCGATTGTTGTGGCAAATGTCAACAGTACATGGGGCCCTACCGCATTGATAGCCAGGGCGAGGAAAAGAGATTGCCTCTGTGGTGCCGTCCTTGACTCCAGTGGAAGAAAAGCCTACAAGTTCAGCACAGCCAGTGAGTCGGAGGAAATTTAGAGCGGCCCGGACTGTGTTAAGCTCAAAGTTGCAGTGGCAACTTTTGCGTAAAAGAAAAGAAGATAATAGACATAGGTCTTTTGTGAACAACCAAGGTATTAAGGTTAGAGGGGTCCGGCGCTGCATGGGTGCTCATTCGAAAGACTCTTAACAAAAACCCCGCTCCTGACCAAGGAGGATATACTGAATTGAGAAAACTAAAAGAACCAAGAGGCCCTAGGGGTGGCCAGTGATGCATGTCAAAGTGGTCATACAAGGGTCAAGTCAAAACCCCTTGTACAGTCGAAGGTCTTTGACACGTTGTGAATTGAAAAGCTAAGTGAATGTGGTGACAAGCTTGAACCCAACTGAGGGAGGTCCATAGTGAATTGTTGGTCTGAGCCCGATTGGGGGAGGATGACGTTGTGAATGGGTTCGGAGCCCGGCTAAGGTGTATCCTCGGTTGAAGAGTAATCGCCCAACGTGAAGATTAATAGACGGAACCTTTGTTTGTTGTCTGTGATACATAAGGCCCTCTGAAGCGAGAGAATTTGCGTAAAAGAGACTTGGGCACAGAAGGCCCTGATATTTTAAAAAGGAACTGTAAACTCTGGCCGGAGAAGCCCAAAAGTGTGCTATGCTTGAGTGTCCCACCTTGTCACGTACTTCAAATATGGGGAAGGGAGACCCTGACCATAACATCCGGACTTAGCATTTAAGAACACTTTCTTTCTTTGTGGACATCATCCCACACTATTTTGTAGCTCAGCGGTAAGAATTGGCAATAGGTTTTTCTTAGTATAGGCTCTTTCTATTTAACTAGACTCCACTGTACTATTATTATTTGATGGTAGTAGCTGGCTCCCATCTTATCTTTAGGTTTAGATTAGGCCGTTTATCACATCCATTTTTTACAGTTTAATAAACACCTTTGAACTGTGATCACTTGTGTCTGTCTTGCTTTGATCCCATGCCTTCCTTATAATAATGACATTAGGGCTCATTGCGCGTTTGGTGGTAAATCTGCTGAGGTACCACCAAAATGTAATAATGTTACTGTAATAGTAATACTGGTACTGCAATACGGTTACTGCTACAAGTGGTGGAAACGGTTTTAGTCCCCATTTAATAGGAGTCCATAACGCTCCATGAAGAATTTTGGCAGAATTACTGCGGCGGTAATTCTGCCAAAATGTGGCAGATTTACCTCCAGCTCCTAGCTGGAGGGGAATCCTCCAACTTTCCGCCAAACTCATAATTGGGCAGTTCAATCATATACCAGTAACGGTATTACCACTGCATTTTAAGCGCACCACCCAACTCCTAATGAGGCCCATTGTTCTGAAACACAGAAACGGTACACTTAAACATTTGGGGCATCTTTTTACTTTGCTACAGAGCTTTAAGAAGTTTGAAAAGTCATAGAAAAAACGGACAAAGAAAATCGTTGCAAAATGGGAGAAATGTAATACACAGCGACTTTTTGCTAATTTATTGAAAACATTGCTAGATTTTCCAATAGACAGTAAAGAGGCCTATAGTAGAGACGAGGGCCTGAGATGAACCAGTGTCCTTCACTGGTGGAGAACAACTCTTTTGGCTTCTGCATGTGTTCTATGCCTAAAGTGATCTTTTATTTGCCTTAACAAAAGCAGATTTATACATTCTCATCTGTCTGTCATTCTTAGAAGTTATATTCAAAATAATGTTTTTGCTCACTTTATTGACAATTGAATGTTTTCTCATATGCTGTCTGTCTGACTTGGTTGATTATACTAAACTCTGAAGCTTGTTCTTCTGGATGTTAGTATTTTAAAGTTATACAATTGTACCACCAACTGGTGGAAGGAAGGACTGCACTCCTCCGCTTGGCTTTTCAGCGGTTTTCCTCATAGGTTCTGGGCAGCGTGTTTGATATGGGTTCTGTTTACTGAAAGTGGGCTTACGGGTCTGTCTATTTGGAAATAATACCACTGTCTTTGTTAATGATTTTAATATTTCCTTCCAGGACTCAATTAGGGATGTCCACGTTAAAGGGCTGATGTACAAGGCAATTCTGTCTGATATTGGTGAGTAACAGACGCCTGCTTCTCATTTCTACATTGTATGCATCCCCTTATACAGGGGTTGGGGGTGCGGGGGAGTAACCTTAGCAGGCCCTCCAATGTAGACAATGCTACTCACCTGTTAGGATGCAATCTTTCCATGTCTTCCCAAGATTTCTTTCTTACTTGTGTGAGAAACCAAAGGGTGTCTCACTTACTAGTCCCCGGGGATCTCTGTTTGCCAGGGCATGGCCATCGCCTTTGAATCCAGACCCTGGGGTTGGACCAGTGTGGGAGGATCACCTGTGTGAGGGGTTGTCAGGGAGTGAGGATGAGAGGACCGATGGTGAGACGCTGTATTCCCCCGTTTCCAGTACCCATGACACCTCCTGTTTCATAGGATTCTCCGTTGTCCCAACTCCCCCTAACCCCCTCCTTTTTCTACACAAAAACTGGACCGCGGAAGAGGACGGAAGTAACAAGACTAGCCCTTACATATCTCATTGAACATGTCCCACTAATTGGGTCAGGCAAAGTGAGGCACTTGACTTTAACCACATCTGATACCTATTAGCTCTCCCTACATGGATAAAAGGCGGAACATAGAGACACACTCGTGAGGAAGGTGGAACACGACAAGAAGCAGAACCTCCAGGACGAAGGCGAACCTACTTGAGCAGGGTGACGGATCGAGGGACGAGAACCAAGGGTAAAGGAACCCAGGAGTTCCCTACAGAAGGTTGTTGTCTCCAAAGAATTGGAAGAGATACGTGGAGAAGTCCAAATCCCAGACAAGAAGACTGTATTGTGTTTCAAAGGCACCTGTGACCCTCCCAGGTGAATGGCAGAGTCGGGGAGGCGAGGCGAAGCCTGTGGTATTAACGTTGACTCGTGAAAAACGGCAAAGAAAAGAAAGGAATGCACACAGCCGGTGAGTTGGCAAGCAAGATGAAAGACCGGTGTGTGTTAGGGAAAGATTGAAGTGGCGACAATATATCGTACAATTGAAGGCTGCATGCGTGTGGATGAGACGCGAACAAAGGCAGACCTGTGGTGAACTTTACAATTACTGATAACTGTGAAGCCTGTGATAGAGAGTAGCGAAGTGGTCCCGCGAAAGGAAGTAACCCGCTGAAAAGTCTCTGCGAAAGGTAAAATGTTTTGTTCTAAAGCCATGAAGTGAATGAACTTTAAAAAACGTAATGATCAAGATTGATCCCGCAATAGGGGAAATGGAAAGTGAATATTGAACTCTTGTATTTATAATATTGAACTAGTCCATAGACCAAGAAACACTGGGGCAAATAACACGAGTGCGAGTTGAAGGGAAAGTCAGTGGTCCTGCGAAGGTCTATAGTAATAGCCTTGCACATTTGAAAGTCTTCGGCAACAGGAAAAGGTCTAAGCCTGACTGAGGGAGACTGGAGGTGTGATAAGTTAGGGGAAAGGAACCCCTAACAAATGTGAATAAAGCTTGGGAAAGGGAACCCCTACAAGTGAACCTTTGGTTGAACTGTGAGCCCTTTTGTTGAACTTTGGAGGAACTTTTGCAATGCTGGAAAGTGACTTTAACGTGAAAGGCCAATCGGGCCTCAATTCACGTTTTAAACTGCTTTGTTTTGAGAACCTGAGCCACAGTGTGTCATCCTGTCTACAGGGACCGCCTTACTGCGTGCTGTCCAACGTGGGGAGGAGAGCTACCTCGGCCACTTTGATTCTTGTTAGGGAGGATTCTCCAGAATGGCTAATTTCCCTTACCTACTGAGTCCCTCAGCAGCCTTGCTGGATTTCTAGGATTTATTTTTTTCACCTGGTAAGAGTGTAAGCCTTTTTTTCCACTCTTAAATGTGTTTTGCTAAGTGTGTTTTAACAGTCTTGTGTTCATAGACTGTGGAGCCTCACCTACTCCATAGGCGGCATCATTTTACTGTGTTACACAGCACCTTCAGTGCAGTGACACAGGGTTGTCTTTTAGACTTCCCAACTCAGACTCCATTTTCTGGGACTGACTACTGTCTCCCAGAACATGTAAAGTTGCCATTGACTTTATTAGTCTCTTTAAAAATACACAGACCCAGTGCAAACTATCTTACATGGAGTGCTGGAAAGGGTTAATACTTATCCCTTTTTGTCTGTTTCTCTTGGAGCATTGTTTCACTCCCTTTTAATCAAGACTTGGCTGGTGACAATCGTAACTACCCTATTTTTCCTACCGCGGTTATCTTAAAGAACCTTGGTATTGTTTTAGGCTATCTTGTTAGCCTCGAACTTAAACCTGCTGGACCATATACGTTTTTATACGGTTCCAGCTGGGTTTATTCGCCATTTCTTTTTTTTAAATGCCTTTCTCGTGTTTTACTCTGCGCGCCAAACCAGGTTTGGTTCCTTTGTTCACTGTCTTTTTGCGGGCTTCTCCGCAGAAGCCCTCCTTAGGCGCCTGAAAGTCTGGGTAGGCAGGATGTGAGGGAGGACCCCTGCCGTGGGTTCCCTTAGCAACCCAAGTTGCACTCCTGTTTGATTGGCTAGGTGACTGTCCCGCCAGTACAGCTACCCTGCTGTGTGATTGACAGCCAGGCTGTGTGAATGGGGGTGGGGGGGGGAACTGCATAAAAGCAAGTCTCTGGGATTGGAAAGGCAGTCACCACTGGAACAAAAGAACCGACGAGGAGCTGACAGAAGAGGACCCCTGCAACGACTGAACTGCCCGGTGAAGCCGTGCTGCAGGTCCGAATCTTCAGACTCCAAGGACAGAGAAGATCTACCAGGAATCTTCTTGCCCTGAGCTGGTGGGACCAACCAGTTCGCCCAAACTGCAAGCCAGGACTCCCTCCTCTGGTCGAATTTGCTGTACATAGCTACAGTGAACCGGATACCCGGGAAGGACGGACCCTGCTTGGACTTTAAGGAGCGCACCTTTTATTCGTTGCTTTTCTCTGCTTCTGGTTTCTTCCCTTGGCAGTGCAGGACCCTCCAGTATTCCTACATCATGTCAGTCCGACAGTCGCTTCAGGAACCATGAGCCTGCAGGAACTACCAGGAACGTCCGCCTCAGCTACAGCTTCTTCACCATTTAAAGGTACTGTGCAAGTCTGGTTGTTTGTTTCATCCATTATATAATATAATTATATAATTCTGCCTAACAATTCTTTATATGCTAACACTGATTGACCTTTGGATACATATTCCCCATTGCACACTTTTTGCATAAGAGATAGGGCAGGCATTAGGTTTTGTTAGTATAGGCCATTTTGATTTGACCGAGACTGACTGGGATTGTTTTATTTATTATTTGATGGTAGAGACTACTGCGATCTTAGCTCTAGGGCAAAGTAGGAGTGTTTCCAAACAGCGAGAATTGAATAAAGGGTTTTCAAATTGTACCTTTTGTGTCAGTGTCATCTTGTGATACTATGCTTCCCTTACACTAGCCCTGCAGCGAAGGTAATAGAAACACCTACTGTAGATCTTAACCAGAGAACCTGCAAGCGCCACCTGTAGCCTCTGTACAACCCTCCGGGAACATACAAAGTGTATTCTATGTGTGGCAAATGTTTTTTTACCCATCATTAGAACATTTTCCGTTTCCCCTTTCCCTACACCTGCTCCTTGTGTAAAGGTGTAAAAATACACGCACATGCATGCAAAAATACACATCATATCCTCTTCCAGGCACATATACACATTATTTTAATCCACGTCACATGAATTAAACACACACCCACGCACCATCAAGAATGAGTTTACATTCTACCTTATCTCGTTAAGGTCCTTTATACTTCAAAAGCACGGTTGGTAGTAACTGATCAACATGCAAGTTGAAAAATAGGGCTGTATATTGTTATTTGGGCCTCAGCGGTTTCCAGTGACAGTGACATTTTTATTAGGAAATCCTCTTCTAGGAACCAGAGGGACTCTTGTGACCGGCGATGCCCACAAGCATAATAAAGAGGTGAGCAGAATTGGTAAATAATCAATTCCACAGGGTTCTTCCACACTGCCCAAGACCCAGTCATGCTACCAGAAAAAACCCTCCGCATAACTCCCTGCTGCTGCTGTAAAATAAACTACCAGCACTGCTCCCCAGCAACAAGGTGAGGTAGGCCGAGCACCACTCTGACCCTGCATCTTATGTCAGGGGCAGTCCGCTAGAGACTGGGGATGGTGCGACCCTCTTCTGATCTGCCTCCCAAATGGTGCACAGAGTAAGGTGTTTGTGGGCTTGCCACTACAACTAAACGCGCGGAATTGCACCTACTAAGCTGTTGCTTATCCCTGCTATTACAGATCCTTAGAGAATGCTATGAAGGATTTCTGTATCAAAAGTAAAATCCAACTCTGGCAAATTAGCTAAATGTTACCTGGCACTCCTAAAAGTGCTAGACAATAATACTGCTATTACCCCCCCCCCTTTACACCCACTTCAGATAATGAAAGAATGCTCCCCATAATCAACAGCATATTGTTGAGAGATGCAAGAGTGAAGCCCTCACAAAAGGAGCAATGACATTCTTAAATGTGCAATTTGAGGTGTTCGACCACTGCAGTCCTCGCGGTTAGGTGGACCTTCATTCAGAAGCCGCGACTCACCATCAGGAGCGTGTGGAACTCCAGAGAGAATCCCATGAGGAACCAGAGAACTTCTATTGAAGCTCCAGGTTCCAGACCGCACTTATAGACCAGGAAGGCAATAGTGAGGGAAGTCTTTCATTTAGCCAGTGTAAAGCATCAGCGAGATTCAAATATCAAGGGAAGTACGAACAACCCACTAATCAAAAACCCTGAAATTAAACTGCAATGGTCCCTGCCAATCCAAAGGTCCTAAACAAGTACCCATTCCACAGAAGCTCTGTAAAAGAGGGGGGGAAAAGGAGAGGGAGTGTGCGCTTGGAGGGATGCAGATGCATTTCCAGCCACCACTGGATATATGGGGACCACACTACCATGTACGAGTTGCAGAGGCCTGGGCCGATCTGCAGCATATGCTCTGGAGAGGGATAAGCTAAAGCTTTTTCTCAGGAGAGGTCAGACTGCTGTAGAGTGAAGGACCACTCAGATGTTATTGTGCTGAGGAGGAGGAAACCTTAATGGATGTGTTCCCTTAACCAGCGAAGACCCTTGGCAGGAGGGTGACGCACTATCTGCTGCCTGAAAAGGGCACTGAATGAAGGGGGGAAAATACCCATTGGGAGTGGATTTTGAAACCTGATGTCTGGGAGAGGCTTGCTGTGATAATTGCAGACGCTAACATCTGCAAGAGACCTATTGTGAAAGTTTGCGACTTCATGGTTCGAGAGAGGCCTGTTGGGAAAGCTGATCAGTGACCTGTTAAAGTTGGTGAGCACAAGGTCTGAGAGAAGCCTACTGCGATAATTGCCGAGCCCCAGGTCTGGAAAAGAGGTATTTGTGAAAGTTTGTGAATCCAAGGTCCAGGAGAAAACTGAACTCATTCAGTTGTCTAAGAGCACGATCTACTAATACTACTTGTATCAGACAGGAACCAGGCAGAAATGCATTCTCAGCTAGAGGCAGAAAGGGAAGGACCCAGGCTTCCAGTATTCCCCCTGCCAAAGAAGGGAAACCTTTTGCAGCGGGGCAACATCTGTAGAAGGATACAATACAAGCCCCATACAAGAAGCTGGTTGGGGTAGGGGATCCTACACGGGCAGAAGTGGTGAAAAGAGTATCTTATCAGTTAAGGAATAGGGTACAGCTTAGGCAACCACACAACTATCCTTCTCCTTGACAGAAAGAGTAGAAATAGGGCTTGGCACCCACAGGAGAGCAGAAGCCCGTCCGGAGGTAGAAGAAGAAAGGAAAAAGGAAGCAAACTGCAGCTTTAAGAGTGGACAATGGCAGAAGCTCTAACCCTGACTCGCAGGATATTACCAGTGACTAAAGATCCATGGTATTGGCTAGTGGTACAATTGTATTCTGGCACAAAGGTCTCCATATTTAAAGAAAGACACAAGAAGTGTTTGCATCACATTTCCACTACTTATACTTACATAAGTAAAGGTTATTACTCCCACAGGAGAAGTGGTTGAGGACAATAAGGTGAATATAGTTACAATTCAACTTGAAGGGGAACATGCAAAGGAAATGGTGGCACTTTTTTGGTATAATGTGCATATAACACCGGATGGCCTTTTAGCAGAACATGATTGGCCATGCTATGTTAGGGAAACCCTAGGGGGAGGAAGTAATTAAACCTGTTTTTTCATATGAAGTTAAGGAACATGCAGTGAACCCCTATGCAGCCCCATGGGCTGTTTTAGGTGCAGCACACTTATAAAAGAATCATGTAGGATATGACATAGGGCCTCATCACAAGTGGCCGGTATCCCAGCAGTAAATCTGCCGGGATACCACCCAATGCAAATAGCATTATTGCAACTCCATCTGGCTCTATTAGCGCTGGATCCCGAATTTGCGGTCGGGCGGTAAGTCCCCATTCATATTGGGTCAATTGGACCCAAGGGGGCATTTTCAGCACTATTAACACAGCGCTATATGGGTGGAAAGTGGCCAGATTTACCTCCAGTTAAAAGCTGGAGGTAAATCTCCAACTTTCTGCCCAACTCATAGTTGGGCGGAGCAGTAATGCAGCGGTAATAGCGTTACTGCTGCATTTTTAAAGCTTCGCCCAACTTGTGATGAGGCCCATAGAATGCCATACACATAAAACGTCAATGTTTGCAATACCAAAGCCTCAAAGACAATATCCAATCAACGCACAGGTTATACCACATTTGAAAAGAATTCTGGATCAGCTATTCAACCAAACAGTTCTAAGCCAGTTGGTTCATATCGGCTGGTAATTGACTTTAGGATATTAAATACCAATACACGCTACACAGAGGCTGTACAGAACATGCATAGTTCAGGCTGGCTGAGTAATATACAGGGTGAATACATTTTTTGCACAACCTTTGGATTCAGAGAGCTATACATACACAGCTATAACATTTAGGGGGAAACAGTGTTGCGTAGCGAGACTCTCCCATGGTTGCAAAAACAGTCCTGGGCTATTCTGTAGTAGAATACAATCCCTCTTAGAAAGCATACAGGCATGCTGGACATATGTGGATAACATATGCTGCACAGATGATGACTTGAATGAAAACTTAAAGGAGGTGGACTTAATCATTCGGACACTAGCAGCTAAAAGCTACATTTTCAACTTCAAGAAATACAGAATAGCCCATAGAGAAATTATATTTCTGGGGTTTTTTCGTTATCTGATGAGGGAAGGGGACGTGTTCCACAATTCCTAGAGAAATGTGCACACTTGCAAAGCCTGTGCACACTCGCAGTTACAGGCGATACTTGTCCTTTTAAATGTTGGCGCTCATAGGTGGCGCATTATGCAGCATTAGTGAAACCACTGTATGACTTATTGAAGCCCAACTTCCACCCAGCTGACTGGAAGGCAGAGCACACACGCACCCTGCACTATATCTACCAACAGATCACTCAAAGCAGTCCTCTTTATGACCGAAACACAGATAAAGACTTAGTGGGTCATTACGAGTTTGGTGGTAATGCCAAAACGATGCTGGTAAGGGATTACCGACACAGCATACCACTCCGGGCTATTACGACTCGACAACCCGGTATTAGCACCACCGCTGATAGCGTGCCCCCCGTACCGGCATGCGCTGGCACGCGGCCTTTGGGCCCGGCAATAGCGGGATGGCGCTAACAGGAGGACATCACAAGTCAAGCGGACATGCAAATACCGGCATCATGAAGGCGGCAATGGGGGATACCGGGATGCCGCAATACCGGCATCACAAACCACCCGCAATCAGCAATGTGCAGTGTTCCCAACTGCCACAGGTGCACACAATCAGCACAGGTGGTGGCAATGGAGTCTGGCCCAGCACATAAGGAGCACACCCACACACCACACCCCTTACCACACCAAAATGATTCCACTTGTAGTAGCAATGCTGGGGCTGGAGGACATGCTTGCATTGCTACACCAGCAACAGGCAACACAGAGGAGACACAGGAGGAGAAGGAGGGTGAGGCAGGCCCAGCAAGCCCCACCAGTGCAGCCAGTGGTACCACACAGGCAGCCCCCAATCCCTAGCATCAGAGCCAGTCCATTCAACCTAACCCTGAGCAGATCCACACCCTGTACCGTCTGGACCGGGACACCGTCACCACCATTGTGGACATGATAAACAACGACATTGTCAGCCTGATTGAAATACGCACCGCCATCCCACCTCTACTGAAGGTAGTGTCTGTGCTCCACTTCCTGGCCACAGGCACCTACTAGCACACAGTGGTGCACATGCATGCATATCACAACCCTTATTTTCTCGCATGCTGAGCCAAGTGCTGGATGCCCTCCTGAAGAACTCAAGGAACTACATATCCCTACCACGGACTGCCCAGGAGATCTTTGACACGAAAGATGGCTTCCATGCACTGGCTGGCATGCCAAATTGTATTGGTGCACTTGACTGCACCCGTGTGGAATTGGTGGTCCTGCATGCAAGGGAGGTGGTGTACCGCAACCGTAAGCTATATCACTCATTCAATGTACAGATGGTATGTGACGCCAGCAAGATCATCACACATTGTTGTGCCCGATTTCCTGGATCAACTCATGACTCAATGGTCCTGCGGAACTTCACGCTAAATGGAGCTACATGCAGGACAACGTGCCTGGCTGCTTGGTAAGTTGCATGACAGGCACATGACAGTGAAATGGAGGGGAGAGATGCACACACCACCATGGTGTCATTGTTGTGGTGACAGCACGATGTCCATATCCCAAAACACTGTGCCCCAAAGCATCCCAAACTGAACATGACAACCAATCCCCATAGCAATGAAGGAAGCTGCACACCAATCACAACATGCCAAACCTTCAACCACCCAACATCCCACAACACGTGCACCACCCATCATCATACCTCACCCTCCGCAACACAATCCAGCAACATGCTGTGAGTATACACAATGTAAATGTCTGCAGCAAATCGCTACACAGGACAAGCATCCATGAGAGTGCACAAAACAAAACCACCAAGGAAATCCACTGCTTGTCACAGGGCCACCACCAAAGTAGTGCAGCATGTCGCCATGGGAATAATCAGCGCTGAAAGCCTAATAATGCAGAGACTACTGCCAACGCTGCCAGTAAGACAATCATACAGAACACTACACATCACATATAGAACACAAACACTGCGATATGCGTCCACAATGCATAAGCAGCATCAAGGCAGCGTACACTGTGTATCATCTTGAAGACGCAATCCACACCATAAGACCATGGCACTGCACACATTGAGGCAAGGTAAAATATGTCCTCACCCCTGTCCGGAACCCGCAGAACAGGCACGAAGAGGACTACATGGTTCCCATACCCGTACCCGTGTGGTCATTGAGCAGACCTTTGGCCTGTTGAAGGCACGTTTTTGCTGCCTCAGCCGGTCGGGTGGGGCACTCCTCTACAGCCATGAGAAGGTGGCCAAGATCATCATGGCATGTGTCATGCTGCACAACATGTGTATCCGACGGAACGTGCCCCCGCCCCCTGACATTGAACTGCAACCACCAGGTGATGATGAAGAGGATGAAGAAGATGTGGGCGCACATCATCGCAATGCAGATGCACAGGAGGGATGTGCTGTGCGCCAGTCTGTGATTGGCCAATATTTCTAAGACACATGGGTGCAGAGGGTGCCATGAAAGTGGGACTGAGGGCACTGGGTGTGGGAGTACATGTACACTATGCACTGTTGACCAATAAATGACACATATACAATAAGGAATGTCCACTCAAGTTCTTTTTTCAGGTACACAATGGGTGTATTAAACATTAAAATAGTAAAAAGTGCTCATGCCCTCCACCTCAAACGCACCCACTCCCTCCCTCCCTCCTCCCTCCCCCACAACTCCCCCACACACCATCTTCCCCCCTCTCCCTCCCCCACAAATCTTCCACACACCCTCTCCCCCTCCCCCCACAACTCCCCCACACATGGTGTCCAATCAAATGCTGCAGGATTCAGCATCAATTGCCACATTCAGGCTGCCCCATCTACTTTTGATCAATTCCCGCATCTGGTGGTGGCATGTCTGAGCGCCGCAAGGTGCGCACAGACCTGCGAAGGGGGCTGGTCTGAGTGGAGCTGGAAGAGGAGGCCGTGCCCGCTTGCTCCAGTCTCGGGGCAGGACGCTCTGCCTCCAAGGCATCTGCTATACGGCAAAGGACCTGCCTAACAGCAGACAACTCCTCGCAGATAAGAGTTGTGCTGGCCTCAATGGCCTGTCTCAAGGACGCAGTGTTGTCCCGGCCCTCCAGCCTTGCCTGGGCACCGTCCAAGACAATTGTCTGACTAGGCCTGTCAGCGCCTCCTGGCGCTGCTCCGTCTGTGCCATTTGCTGCACCCCAACCCGGACACCATTGGAGGTGGATGCTGCATGTGGCACATGTCCAAAATCAAGTGGCTCCTGTGTGGGGCTCAAGCTTCCTTGGCCTGGCTCCCCATCAGACTGTTCTGTGTGCTGTCATTGGTGGTGATGAATGATCTGGGGTGATGGCGGGGGACTGGGTGTGGCAGGTAAGTCTAATGACTCATCCTCCACACGGACACACACCTGGCCTCGGCCCTGGACATCCTTGTCGCTATGGGGTGCTGTGGCTGCCGCCTCCCTGACAGAGCTGTTGGCAGCTGAAAGGGCCCCATCGGCCATTGGCTCCTGTGTAGAGCATACAGATGTTGTGGGGACTGTGGCAGTGGCAGCGGCCCTTAGCTGCCCCAGTAGTGTAGCATCCTGTGCTGCCTTCCCCTTCTGTGGCAGTTGTGGCTTGCCTGGGCCTTTTGATGTCGAAGGCCTGTTGCCTTGTTCCCTGCCCCTGGCCTTCTTCCTGGGAGTTGTTGCCTGCGCCGTTGAGTCGCGTGCCTCGCCGACAGGATCTGAGCCTCTGGGGTACCGAGAGAGGGACGGCATCAGTGATGGTTCAACATGCATCATGCATACTTTGGTATTATTGCTTTTGTACACATTAGAGGGGATTAGGTATTGGAGTTCTGACATTCAGGTTGCTTGCTATATGGTGGGAGCATGCAGGCATACGTCAGGGTCACACATCTTTGAGGTGGTGTATGCTGTGTGACATACATTTCTGTTGTGGACTGCGTGCAGTGTGACTAATGCCGTTTCCATGTTTGTGGGGTGTGTCTGAGGTATGGCATTGGCATGCTGCATGCATGTGGATGTGTCAGTGCTGAGGACCGCATCTAGGCAGGGATGTGTCCATGCATCTGTAATGGGCCATGCATTGCCTCATGGCACGGTCACATTGGTGGTCTATCATGATACTTTGCATTACAGTGTTTTCTTAGGACACTCGCCTCCATCGGTGGATGATATGGCGCCATGTTCCATCTCACCCACACCTTCGATGGAGTCAATGCCGATGGTGCTGGCGCACATTTCCTCCCATCGGCTGAGTTTAATAGGCGAGCTAGGGCCACCGCCAGGTCCTGGCTCTGGTTGGCCGACATGCTGTTTCGCACTCCGAGGCGCAGGTCGTCCCACCGTTTACGCACGTCCTTCACTGTGCGGGGGGTGTTCCCAACTGCACTCACTTTACAGGCTACTTCTTCCCAGATCTTTTTTCTTGAGCGGGGCTGCTCTCTTGACGTCATTCGCAAAGACAACCTCAGCATTTTCAGCCAGCGTGTCTGCTAGCATTGTGAAGTCGTCCTCTGAAAACCGCTCCTTACGCTGCTGGGATTCCCCTTTTTTCACTGCCTTTGACGTGATGCTGGTGGTGTGGATGTGTTTCTAATGTCTAAATGAGTCTCCTGGTGCTGTGTAGTGAGGATGGCAATGGATTGCGTTTCTGAAAGATGGCCGCCGTGCGCTTTCCCGTTCCGGCGCTACAACGTTACTTCCGGTTCCGCTTATTAGCGGTGACCGCTAATAGCGGTGGCCGCTATTAGCGGTACCCGCTAATGCTGTATCCATTGATGCCGGGCCCGTTATTTAGAGGTGGACAGCGGCAGTAGTGCTGTCTGCGCTTCCCATGATGCTGTGAAGGGGCATTTTTCGGACTTTAGCGGCATGCCGGTAGTGTTGATACTGGCATGCCGCTACGCTTGTGCACAACAACTCGTAATAGGTCACTGTTAGCAGCCTCTTTCCTACATGGACAAGGTATTTGCTCCATGCCGGTAAAAACTGTTTTTTACCTCTAACCTCGTAATTACCGAGAGAGGGACGGCATCAGTTATGGTTCAACAAATGTATGAACTGGAATGGTCTCTTCAACGGAAGCAGATATGGCAGTACCAGGCATCCTGCTTTGGATGTTTACAAACGTACTATACTGTGATGGAAGTGCTGTTCCGGCAGTTGGAACACGCTCCAAGTATACTGCTACTGTGTTGCTGTAAAAGGGCGATTCGACCATCAAAATGAGTTTGAACACCAGGATACCCAAACAAAACAATTAGGGGATACATTAGCTCAGGTTGGTGAGTTACAAGACCTTCTCCTGTCACTGAAACAAATTGATCCCCATAAGCCTGTTTTAATTGTGTCTGATTCAGGCTATATAAGGTAAGGTTATAATTTTGACCTTGACTGCTGGCAAGCCAACTCTTTCAGGGATTCTAAAGGAAAGCCAATATTGTAGGTGGTAGTCTCTATAAAAAGGTTTAAGGATAACATTATATCCTACTTATGCTCTTGATGGACCCAATTATTGGAAAAATGAGCGACTGGTAATCACAAATCTTTAATGACTGCTTCAAAGATACACCCATTTTGCTTGTGTACAATGAACTAGAAATGTTTGATAACACATTCAAGATGTATTCAGATGGGTTTTTATTGTATTATATATACACTCTGCCAGCTGTGAACCATGTTCACTTCCAATAGAGATAATACTAGTGTTGCAATATCAAAAAATCAAATGATTTTGTAATTAGAATATTTATGAAGGAGTTGATGAAATATGCTATTGATTGATATCATTGTTCCATTAGTCCTCGAAAAAATATTAGTTATGAGAACACATTTAATGCATGGTCTTTGTCCGGACCATTTTTAATGTAGTCCACTCAAAACCATTGTTGCTGCTTCTTGTTTCCGGAGATTGAGTTCACAAATACCTCCTCTATCGTGCAGCTCTATTTTTCAAGATTCTTTAAGGTGGTTGGATCCAGGCTCTGTTCCCAATGCACAGTTAATGGAAATTTGAAGTCCCCATTTTTCTCCAGCATGGGGTCTGGCATGGATTCACATGCTCATGAATATTCCCCGTCATCAGGCTGGGAATCCTCGGTAAAGAAAAAATCAGTTTCAGTTTCGTTTGTGAACATAACCAATCACTGGTCTCTGGGTCATACTACCCCCAGCCAATGACTGCCCTCCACCTAAGCCCCTCCTCTGGCAGCCATCTTCAGATTTTTACTGCAAGTTTAAGTGTTGGGAGTCCTTGTCCTGTAGCTCTTGAGCTTTTACTGCGTATTGTGTTTTTTGGAAGAGTTTACTCTTATTTTTTTTCGGTCAATCGAGCCTCAAGCTCCACCGATTCTACTTCAGATCAATTGGGACCCGTTTCGGAATTTTCTAAGCCCCTCAAGGGCGGATTTTCGCGAATTACACTTCTTGGAGGATTCCGGAAGACCTTTGAGGCGTACCCCGTTTCGGATATGGCCCAGGACAAAGGAGATTAGACACCTACTGGATCCTAACTGTTCAGGAACTGCCCAGGATGTGGATTTCAAAATGTCTTCAAGGAGGATGAGCACTCCGGTGCCTCTAATGCCTTCACGCCGACAAGTCGGACATGGAGGAGGACTGTGCGTTCTGTAATAACATGTCCGCCCGGACAATGAAGGACCGTCGTACTCGACTCGCCAACTGGCTGGAGAGGAAGAGCCAAGCAGCAGGTGAGAAGAAGTCCGAGCGATCTTCTAAGACCTTTGAGGGCGCTCCGGCGATGGGGGCCCAAGAAAAGGCAAAGCACTGCGAGTCCCGGGCACCGGGAGTGCCGTTGGTTCGGGCTCCTCGGCTGCCAGGCAGGGCGCAATGTCACCGACGCCATCATCCACGAGCCAATGCTCTGGCTCAGGGAAGAGGAAGTCGGGAGAACCCGGGTAAGCTTCGGGAGAAGCCCCAGTCGATCACGATGGTGAAAGCCAAGGGGGTGGGCGCGGCAGTGACCCTCCCCCAAGGTGAATGCCTCGGACACGCCCAAGGTCATGAAGGCCCTGATTCACCCAGCGAAGGCCTCGATTTGAAGGAGTCGTGGCGGCCCTTGCGAAGCCTGTGGAGGCTACCCCATTGGAGACGAATTCCGGGCCTAGAGTTTTCCTGCCACCCTGGATGGAATCATCTTTGCAGCCTATCGAGAAGACCCCCCATGAAACCCCGGGACGAGAAAGAGGGGGGGGGGCATGGTAACCATAATGGACAGATACCACCTCCGAGGAGATGACTCAGATTTACTTGGTTTGCTATGGCGGTGGCCCTAAGATCTACCATTCAACAGCAGTCCATCTTAAGCCCACCTCTCAAGAAGTCAGTGCATGCATCGTCAGTAAGGCAAGTTTATTGTATACAAACGGCTGGGAGGGGCTAGACAATGCCTTAGAGTCAGAACTAACCTGATTCTCCTTAAACCACACAAAGGTTGCACATAATTCACATTGTTGCAACCTTTAACACACTCCCCAATATTTTGTTGTAAAGTCATCCTCCCAAACATGAATGGTTAATCATGTACAAGGAATCTAATTGCCTCAAGTTCCCACACTCCCCTTGGATACATCCATCTAAACACCATCCCCTTCAAAATTAATTTGCATTAGCTCATATTTACAAGTCCACCCTCTTTGGGTTCTTTCCATAGCTGATCATGACATCATCACATAGTTACTTATTCATCTACAACAATCCTAATTTATTGCAAGTTCCATCTGGTCAGGGACCTCTAACCCCGGTGTGATGCACATGGCTTTTACAAGAACACTTCATCAATATGAGGAGGGAGAGAAGTAAACATGTTTCCTTTGAACTAGCAGTAAATATCTCATCTGCCCAGTCTTACTGGAGTCACTGGTGTATCTTGTTACACGCTAATCTATCGTAACTGACATTCCAGCCCACGTAGCCTCTGCCCCACATCCTGGTCATCTTCCTGAGAACTTAATTGGAACACATAAACCATTTGCCACCTCTGCCCTTAAACTCCTCTTGTACCTGGTTTCTTACCTGGCCCCAAGTCGATCTTGCCATGTGCCCGGACTTCCCTGGTCACTGAATAACAAGCTCCCATGTTCTCAGGAAGATTACATCTCTAATCCACAACAGCATCAAGTCGTAAACCTATGCCCCACAAGCACTATATTTCATCCTGAATGCGAATGACCATTTGATATAATCACAGCTGGTTGAATGCAGTTGAATGTGCACAGTCAACTCTCCGGGGCACTTACCCAGGCTTCTGCACCCTACGTAAACCTCCGCTATGATGGACTTGCGGTGCACAATCTACCCATATATTCACCATGCGCCCCCTGGTCCCCAAATGTCCCAAACACATCTCCCTTGAAAACTGCATGTATGTCATGTATGTGTATGTGTTCAGGACCACTACATCCCCTCACATTGGCTTCCCCATCCACGGATCTCGTCTCTCGCGTGTTCATAAGACGCTCCTCGCCTCCCATCTTTATGCACTAAATTGCACGCTGCCCAACTACATTGTGTCTGCACTCTACCCACATATTTGACATTATGTTATGATATGGCATTTGTAACGCGCCTATACACAAGTGTTTCAAGGCACGACGAGGCAGGGAGGGGGGAAACAAGGGGAGACAGACAACGATCCTACTAGGCCAGGTGTCATTCAGATCGCGCAAGTGCATGGGTAGGGGGGACGGGAAAAGTGCAAGGGGGAAAGGGAGAGGGGAAAGTGCAGTACAGGATTAGTAATGAACAAGATAAATAATAAGGGCCAGCTGGTGGCAAGTGCAAGATAAGTGCAGACAAGTGCTGGGAATGGGGGCTGTAGGGATACAGAGACAGTCCCGCAGTGCAGGAATTGCCAGGAAGGCAGTGCAGGGGAGAGTGGCTGGGCCAAGGACCGAGATTGGTGAGTGGCCCAGTTGCTGATTCAGTACAGTTTCAGTGATTTAGAAGGGGAGAGGGAGAGAGAAAGCAGAAGCAAAGAGGAAGGTTTTGAGGTGCTTCCGGAACCAGAGATGGTTCTTCTCAAGTTTCAGGGAAGCATTCATGTATGCAATTCTAAAATGTATCAACTACACACAAAATTACACTAATAATTACTTATCCCATCCCAATTAACTATTATAGATCTATACCAAATTGCATCATTGTGCCAACATCGCATCTACCCAAGCCATCAATATGACGCGCGCAGCACACACCTTTTTTCTACATTGGGACCAAATTCGACCACCCCGACATCCCCTATGTATTGGGAAACTATAGGAGCAATGTTTAGTAGGTGCCAATGTTTATAAGGATTTTCACAACCATGTCTTTCTGAATGACGTGTGATGAATCTAACTGCATCAATACTATTGGAGGAAGAGGAGGTCATTGCAAACTCCATCTGAGGAAGCAACTAGCAATGACATTTCTTTCATTGGACTGCAATAAATATGGTTTTATCAAAGATCATGTCATAAATGTTTTCTTATAACCAGTAATTGCTCCAAGACTGCTGATTCACTTCTGTCTGATTTCAAAATGGTGATGGGGCCTCTACACCCATGGCCGCTGCTGTTCCAGCCCTAGTTTCTTTGTTATCAACAGGGACAGAATCATTGGCTACGGCAGATAAGCCTAGTAGAAGGGAGAAAATATTTTAAAGGAAACCAGCGATAAGGGGTTATTATCCATCATCTGCAGGGAGAAAGGGAGATCAGGATATCAATCAATAAGAGCCTTTATTGGGTAAACCAACTATTATGAAAGAACTCGGAACCCTTGATCAGAGATCACAGGCTGGGCTATGAACAGAAGATTAGCAAATGGAAAGAATGGAAGCTGGAGGACAGGGGCACGGAAGAGCGACGCCCACCGAGGGAGTTCTGCTGGGAAAGCATAGACACTTCCTCCACTCAATGTCCCTGGCTGCAAGAAAGCGTGACCAAGGGTTGAAAGTATATGAAGAAAATGTACCTTGTTGGCCCCTAGAGCTTATCCTTGCAAGAAGATCAGAGACTCTGATCTTCTGGCAATTCTGAAAGTCCTTGAAGTTGGACCAGCAGGGTGACCAATGGCTGGTGGGTGTTTATGGCAATATCTAGACTGGACAATTACCCAAACCAGCGGGGTAGGAAGCACTTGCTGGTAGGCGATTGACAAGAAATGAGCAGAGTGCTATATGCCTGGGACGAGATTGCCAAGCAGTACACTTTAATGGTAGGGCTGAGTCTGCCAAGAAGCGAGCAGGGCACCATAGCCCTAGGACTGTGATTGCCAAGAAGCAAGCAGGCCACTATAACCCTAGGTTCAAGATTGCCAAGAAGCGAGCAGGGCACCATAGCCCTAAGAGCGAGATTGCAGAGAAGCGAGCATGGTGCTATAACCCTAGTACTGTGATTGCCAAGAAGCGAGCAGGGTGCCTTAACACTAGGATCACGATTGCCAAGAAGCGAGCAGGGCGCTATAACCTTAGGACTGCAATTGCCAAGAAGCAAGGAGGGTGCTAGAACCCTAGGGTCAAGATTGGCAAGAAGTGAGCAGGGTGCTATAAACCTAGTACTGCGATTGACAAGAAGCAAGCAGGGTGCTATAACCTTAGGACTGCAAGTACCAACAAGAGAGCAAAGCACTATAACCTTAGGACTGCAATTGCCAAGAAGCAAGCGGGGTGCTTTCTCCCTGGGAATGGGACTGTTAAGGATATTTAATTAGGGAGCCCTGGTGTCACTCATCGTACAGTGAAACCAGGAACCGGAGACCATGTCTGTATTGTTCGGGGTTTGATTGAGGAGCTTGGGTTGGAGCCTCCACCCAAGCCTCCTCTCTGAGGGAATAAACTATTTTTAATGATATGATCCTCTACCGTAGGTGTAACAGTACAAGGACCCGATCACTCAAATGAGCGGGCAGAACGAACCACCACGGAGCCAGCTGTAAGGCAAGAAAAGACCATGAGTAACAAGTGGAAGACTAAAGAAACAATCAACCCCCTTCTAAGTTATACCTGATGGATTCTCCCTGGATGGGTATCAGAAAAGCAGACCAAGGTTTATCTACAACATAAAGCAGTAATATAATACCCAAATGACTATTCAGTAGTTACCCCTATTATCCCGAGGTTGTTCTTACCACTATATGTACTGGATATGTCTTCTTGGAAAAACCTCAGGGACAAAATAAGAAAGGGTTGTTACTACCCCCGAACGGCACGAGGAGCGCTCTAGATCCGGGTTGGTGCATGCACAGCAGAGCGTCCTTAGTGCACTTGCAGGTAGAGGGTGTTGGTCACCAGTATGTAAGTATATGGTAAGGAGCGGACAAATATAGTCTCTAGATTTGTAGCAATTCCCCAGAATCGTTGACATGAAACAAGGAAATCAGAAGGTAAGTTACGGAATTGGTTCAACTTAGTTGTTCACATATGAGGTCCTAGTGCAGCGAGAGAGGAAGGCGGCGTGTAGTTGGAGAGGTGGGCGGGGCTACACCACGCATCAGACCAGGAGGCAGTCGCTGCGAGTAGAAGACCGCAAGGTAAGTTATTCTTCACAAGGCGAGGTACGGAAAGCCAGGATGCGGTCCAAGTCAATAACCAATATAGAAAGTCATGAGCCAAAATCACGAGGCAGAGCAGTTCCGTTAGTATAGCCAAGGGTCTAATGAGCAGCGAGCAGAAACTAGGACAAGGGTGAGCCAGAAGGAGTCCGTATGGCAGGCAAAAGGATCTGGTACAAAAGAAATCAAATAGCGAACTCAAAAAGGGGTCAGAGTAATGAAGACGTGACTTCACAGGAGTAACTTCAAATAGAAGCAACGACTCCTGAGTTACGGCTGTTTTTGTAGGTGGAGCGCCGTAATGATGAGAGCTGTCAGTGGTATCATGCAACCCCGGGCAGCATGGGTAATGTAGTCCAGGATGCACAAATCACTGATTCCCATGTAGCTTCCACCGAGAAAAGAAGGGAGCAACATAATGCTGCACATCCCGGGGAAGGGTTACAGGTGAAGGAAACAGTCTTGCCACCATATGAGGTGAAGGAATGCAACGGCCGAGTGCGATGGCGAAGTGTAACACCTGGGGATGAATAGCATTCCCATAGGTAGGCCCTTGAGACACTTTCTGTGGACTCATGCATGCTTTTTTTCCTTACTGTTACCCTTATTATTTCTAGTTTGTTCCCCTCGAGCGTCATTTGGATCCACCCCGACAGAGGGTTAATGCAAGTTTTGAACTGTGACTTGTGTGACTTCTATTCAACCTCCATCACAATAACTATCCCTCCAAAAAAGCCCCTTTTCTCTTTGCAACATAGTCTGCGCAGTTTCACTTTTTCCTCATTCAATTCGGTTGACTTTTTGGGGAATAAAATGCATGTTGCCTGCAGCGGGCTCACTCGTATGAATGTTGTTAGGGAGAATTCTCTGTAAAGGCTAATTTCCCAAACCTAGTGAGTCCCCCAGCAGCTTTGCTGGATTTTTGGGGTTTATTTTTTTCTCCTGCTAAAAGTGAGACTCTCTTACTCCCACTCTTAGACATGATTTGAGGTGTTCCTTTACCTTTCCATGTGTTTTATGGGCTATGGGGTCTTTTACTCCATAGGGTCTCATGTGTTTTTGATGTGGGTTACCCAGCACCCCCCGTGCCGTATACCAGGGGTGTCGTAGAGACCCCCCAACATAGACTCCATACCCTGGTACTGACTGTCTCCCAGGGCATGTAAAGTCACTGTTGGCTTTACTAGTCCCAAATTATGAACAGAAACCAGTACAAACCATCATATTGTGGACGTACTGGCCGGGGCAATTCAATTGCCCCGGGGTCTGTTGTTCGAGGGGGGCATGTCTCCGTCCCCCTGATCGAGTTTTGGCTGGTGGCAGTGTACAGACTGCTACCAAGTGGGTTTACTGCCAAACACCTGTAGTCCTAAATCTTTTGCAGTGATCCCTAAGGGAACTGCACAGGTTTCTGCCTAACAAATGTCCTTTGAGACGCTTCTGTGTTGCTCAGGAAATGTGTTCGCCCTAGAACTGTAAAGCCGAGATTTCCTGCTCTGTAGGCATCCTAAACCTTTTACATGTGGTTTATCAAAGTTGTAAACATTTTTTATTTTTACTCAGAAAGGTTCATATGCTACGGCGAACAAACCCGTGCTGTTTTGGCAAAACTAGCCAGCCATGGCAAGAAAATGTTTCTCATCACAAACAGCCCTAGCAGCTTTGTGTAAGTATATCACTGTTGTTGTTTTAGACCGTAGCCTTGTGTACATCTGCATGTGCTGCGTATTACTGTGTAGGTTTGTGTGCTTATGTATCCTTCTGATAAAGTACTACTCTGCTGCTATATGCACACGTGTTTCCTCTGCTGGGGTGTTGGGTATCAGCTTTGTATGTATGTACGTGCTGAGTATTACTATGTACTTTTTTGTGCTTATGTTTGCTTCTGTTAAGATGCTGCACTGCTGCTATATGTGCAAGTGTTTCCTCTGCTAGAGTGTTGGGTATTGTAATTGTAGTCGTCATTTATATAGTGCCTTGCTATAGTCTCAATGCGATTTTGGGAAGTATGGGAAATTCTCATAGATGTTTAGAATGCGTGTGTGCTTTTTGGCCAAGATCAGTAATTAAGTGGGCTGGCCAGGCTCCTGTAAGCAACCCCAGAGATCAGGCATGTGGACGAGTGCTGAGGGATGTCAGGAGAGTGTGTGAGTGCACGAGACTCGTTATGTGTCCAGCTGGACTCAGTTGTGTCATAGGTCGTCACTGTATTTTAATGGCAGGGGTGCTGTGGCTTAGTCTGGTGTAAGTAGGCGAACGTTATGTGCCCAGTGTGAGGGGTCAGAAATGAGACAGACACAAGCTTGTTGTATTCTTGGTTAAAGACATTTTTATTAAATAAAAATGGGTTGGAACAATGCTTTTCTAGCCCTATTCTAAAGATGATCTTTCCTCTCCTTGTATCCAAAACAACCTATACTGACCCTCACACTTACAACCAAACATATATCTTGCATTAGCAATCTTCTACCATTCAATCAATTGTTGGCGTGTTTGTCGGAAAGCCCCGGGGTCCGCAGCTGCTTTGGGCAGACTCACTGGTTTCTTCCAGCATGTCTGATGTTACGCGCGCCTCTGCGGTATGGCTTCTCCACCCGTCTTCCCGTTTGGAGTGTGTAGATGTTTCTCCGGTATCCAGCGTGGCTCCACGGTCACCAGCCAGCTTTCCCTCGTGGCCCGGAGTGAGGCCGGCTGTCCTGTTGAGTGGTCTGACCTCCAGGACCTTCTGCACAGCCCCTGGCGTCTCCACTGCTTCCTCGCTCATACACAGCGTCTGTCCTGATGGCCTTCTCTGCGTCCCCGGCTTTCTCGGTGAGCCTCGCGCTCAATAGCCTTTGCATGGATGGCACCGTCTCCTTCTGCACTGCTTGCTGCACGCCCCTGCTCCATAGTGCGGTTGCTATTTTTAAATGTCCTGCTCATTGCAGGTTCGGGAAAACAACTAGTCTGCATGTTGTACTTGGAGCTCCTGTCACTTTGCATAAACTCTTGCCCTCTGAATCGTTATTTGACAATAGGTCATTGAGGTTTTGGGGTTTAGGGGGGTTGTCATGGGGGAAAGGGAGGAACACTTTGACTCCTCCAATGAAGTCATAATATCTCCCCGGTAGTTGTCTCTTCCTGTGTGATCCTCACTCATATAACCACGCCCAGGGTCAGGATCAGGTAGCGACTGTGGTCCCCTGGCCACATGGGAGGAGGTTACCATTGCGGAATCTGTGAAGACTCCATTGGATTCATCACACCAGCTAGACCAAATTTGTCATAGGTCGTTGCTGCATTCTCCAGCATGGGGTCTGGCATGGATTCACATGCTCATGAATATTCCCCGTCGTCAGGCTGGGAATCCTCGGTAAAGAAAGAAATCAGTATCCGTTTCGTTTCTGATCTGTCTATCTTAGTAGTAACCAATCACTTTTCTCTGGGTCATACTGCACCCAGCCAATGACTGCCCTCTCCCTAAGCCCCTCCCCTGGCAGCCATCCTCAGATGTTTACCGCATGTTCAAGTGTTGGGAATCCTCATGCTTTAGCTCTCGAGCTTTTACTGCATTTTGCAATTTTTTTCAAAGAGTTTAATCTCTTTTTTTCGGTCAATCGAGCCTCAAGCTCCACCGCTTCTACTTCCGATCAACGGGGACCCGTTTCGGAATTTTCTACGCCCCTCAAGGACGAAGTTTTCATCGAGTTACGCTTATTGGAGGATTCCAGAAGATCTGAGGCCTACCCCGTGGACATGGCACAGGACAAGGGAAGCTCGACGCTCGGATCCAAGCTGTTCAGGAACTGCCTTGGATGCGGATTACAGAATGTTTTCAAGGAGGATGAGCATTCAAGATGTCTCTACTGCCTTCACGAAGACAAAACACACATGGAGAAGGACTGTGTGTTTTGCAAGAACCTGTCGGAGCGGACCATGAATGATCGGCGTATCCGCCTCACCAACTGGCTGGAAGGAAAGAGCCCAGCAGGTGAGAAGAGGTCCGAGCGGTCTTCTAGGTCCTTTGAGGGCGCTCCGGCGACGGGGGCCCAACAGAAGGCAAAGCACCGCAAGTCCGGGAGCGCCGAAGGGTCGGGCTCCTTGGCTGCCAGACAGGGCGCACTTTCACCAACGCCATCAACCACGAGCCAACGCTCTGGCTCGGGGAAGAGAAAGTCTGAGAACCCGGATAAGCTTCTGGAGAAGTCCCGGTCGATCTCGAAGGAGTCAGCCGAGGGGGAGCGAGGCAGTGACCCTCCCCGCAAGGTGAAGGCCTCAAGCGCGCCCAAGGTGGTGAAAGCCTTGATTCACCCGACTAAGGCCTCTATCGAGGGCGTTGTGGCGGCCCTGGCAAAGCCTGTGGAGGCGACACCAGTAGAGGTGACCTCGGGGCCCAGAGTTTCCCTGCCACCGCGGAGGGAATCCTCTTTTCAGCCCATTGATAAGACCCCCGTGAAGAACCCGGTGGAAAAAGGGGGGGGGGCAGTGGCCATTACGGACACGGATACAGCCTCTGAGGAGGAGCTGGTTGAAGTCTCGAAGGGCCTCAACAAGAGGTTTGAGGAGGTCTGGTCCCAGGGGAGGTGGACGAGGAGAGCGACGGTGGCGCTGACGAGGCTCCCGGGGAGGAGGAGCAACCAACGCGCCCGTCGCAACCAGTGCCCGAGCCTCAGGACAACTCGGCAGCCATTTTGATGGCAATCCAAACCTTATGCACGGAGATGAGGACGAGGTTGCCTCTACCCCCAACAGACGACCCAGCAGACCCGGGCCCATCGGGAAGCCCTCCAAGCAAACTGAGGAGAGTTCATCCCCCCCGCCCTTCCAGCCCTTGCGGCCCGCTCAGCCCTCATCTCCTTCCCCTGATCCTAGGGAGGACACAGGAACAGATACGGCCACGACGGGGACGGATGATGATGGTGGTGACGACAGGATGGGCCTTGCATCACCACCCCCTCGGGCCTCCCCGCCTGACGAAATGTGCTCCTTCCATGCCATGCTTGCCAGGGCATCCAAGCTTTTCCAGCTCTGCCCCGAGGAACAGAAGAAGGAAGGCTTCCTCTGTCAACGGCACAAGGCCAAGAGGAAGACGGTCCTCGCGGTGCCGTTGCTTGACGACATCTGGGACGAGGGACTTGCCCTCCTGAAGAACCTGTCCACGACGCCTGCCAAGAGGGGATCGGTACAAGTAGTCCCGGGTCCCCGATTCTGCCCCTTTGTGCCTTCGGGCACAGCCTACCCCGGATTCGATTCTCAGCGGCAGCCAAGAAGAAAGCGGCGGGGGCGACGGCTTCAACTTCATCCTCCCCACCTGACAGCGAGGGAAAGGAACTGGACGCCATGGGACAACGAGTCCTCTCATCCGCGGCGATGACAAGGCGGCCAACGCCCTAGCATTTGTGGCCCGCTACGACAGGGAGTTGTGGTACAAGATCGCTCCCCTGCTGGACTTCCTACCGGACGACAGAGGCCCTGGAGATCCTGCAGGAAGGTGAGGTGGCGTCAGACCACGCCATAACGGTGGCCATGGACATCGCGGACACCGGGTTCCACCAGTTGGGCAACGGTGTTTGCCTGCGACGGCAGGGATGGCTCAAGGCAACAGATTTCCGCCAGGGCGTGCAAACCAGAGTTTTGGACCTGTCCTTCGACGGGAACAACCTGTTTGGGAAAATAGTGGATGAGTCACTTCCGGCCATCAAGACTGACACGGAGATGGCTCGGGCCTTGGGAGCTTTACAGCAACGACGGCCGCCCTTTCGGAACTCCAGAGGCAAGTAAGGTGCCTCCAAAGGATTCGACGGTGGCTCCTCTATGTACCGCCAGGCAGCCCGTTCCTCGTCGCAAGAGGCCTACAGAGGGCGCGGCAAGTCAGGAGGATCTCGTCGCCGTCGCTAGGGAGGCCAGGGTGGCAAGGCCGCTACCAAGCAGGACTGAACGGGCCGTGGCGTCGGGCCCCCAACTGAGCACCCCGGTGGGAGGCCGGCTAGCGAAATTCATCAGCGTGTTGGAGTCCATCGCCACCGACCGTTGGGTGCTGGATGCCCTGGCCCACGGGCACACTCTCGAATTTCTGAAGTGCCCCCGCATTCCTCCCGTGGCCAGGAAGGAAAATCACGTCCCTCAATTGCTGTTAGAGGTAAGGGCGATGCTCAAGAAAGGTGCCATTGAGCTCGTCCCGAAGAGGCTCCGGGGCTCCGGAGTATACTCGAGACTCTTCCCCGTCAGAAAGAAAACAGGCGGTTGGCGCCCCATCCTGGATCTGCATTGGTTAAACAAATACATCAAGGCCCAGAAGTTCCGGATGGTCACCTTCCAGCACGCGCTGGGACAGCTGGAGGAAGGCGACTTCCTATCGTCGCTGCACTTGGAGGATGCTTACTTCCACATCCCCATTCTAAAAGGACACCAAATGTTTCTCAGATTCGTAGTTCAGGACAGCACTACCAATTCAAGGCCCTGCCGTTCGGATTGAAGTCGGCGCCCAGGGTATTTACCAAGTGCCTGGCACCAGTGGCGGCGCGCCTGCAGGGGATACACGTTTACCCCTACTTGGACGATTGGCTCATCCGAGCTAGGACAAGGGAGCTCTCCGTCGAGCACACAGAGAAGACCGTTAAAATGCTCATGGATCTGGGATTCTCCATCAACTTTCCCAAATCCCACCTGATTCCATCACAGGTCGCACTGTTTTTGGGAGCCAAGCTCGATACAGTGGCACGATTGGAGTCTCCGTCGGAAGACAGGACAAAGGCCATTCTGGGCAAAATGCAGCGCCTGCTGGCCAAGGACGTGGCCAGGGTGAGGTCCATCAAGTCCCTTCTCGGCATGATGTCCTCTTGCATCTACCTGGTGCGCCTATTCATGCTGCGGATGCGCGCACCACAAGAGTTCCTCGACACCCGTTGGATGCAAGCGGCGGGCAGCTTCGAAGACAAGATCGCACTCAACGAGGTCTTCCGCCAAACAATTCGGTGGTGGGGCACCCGCACGCATCTCGCGGCGGGCACAGACTTTCAGACCCCAGCACACCAGGAGACTGTGACGACGGATGCCTCCCTGGAAGGCTGGCCTTTGGCTCCCAGAGGAAAGGTCACTCCACATCAACATCCTGGAGCTCCGAGCAGTGTTCTGGGCTCTCAGGTCGTTTCTCCCGTCCCTCAAGGACAAGGTGGTGAGGATCTTCACCGACAACACCACCACGATGTTCTACATCTGGAAGCAGGGAGGAAACCGGTCCCCGGCCCTATCCAAGGAGGCCCAGGAGCTGTGGCATTGGGCCGTTGCCCAGGGGATGTTTCTGATGCCCTTCCACCTAGCAGGGATAAAGAACACCATCGCTGACTCGCTCAGCAGGGAGCTGCGCTCGTGCCACAAGTGGGAACTGCGTCGGGACCAAGTGGATCGGCTATTCCGACGATGGGGCAAACCCAAGATCGAGCTGTTCGCGACGGTGACAAACTCCATGTGCTAGAGGTTTGCCAGCAGGTTTCCCCAGCCGAGGAGCATGGGCAATGCTTTCTCGTTCCCCTGGGACGGCCTGTTCTGTATGCGTTCCCTCTGTTGCCGTTGCTACTGCGACTCGTCAACCAACTCAAGAGGTCCTGGTTCAGGATGATCCTCCTCGCACCGGCGTGGCCGAGGCAGATCTGGTTTCCGGACCTTCAGAACTTGTCAGTGTCTCCTCCAGTCAAGCTACCGACGGACGCAGATCTTCTCTCCAGGGAAGGAGGCGCCATCCTCCAAGACCCAGGGTCGCTGAACTTGCAGGCGTGGCTCCTTAGGCACTAGAGTTTGGAGGGTACGATATTCCGAAGGGACTGTTCCATTCATTCTCACCTTTGAAGGCTCCAGCCCCGGCGTGGGAGCTCAACGTGGTGCTGACCAGGCTCATGGGGGCGCCCTTCGAGCCACTGCATTCGGCACTGTTGAAGTTCCTGTAGTGGAAAACAGCATTTCTTGTGGCCATCGCCTCCACACGACGAGTGGGAGAGATCCAGGCCCTATCCTGCAAGCCTCCATACTTGACTTTTCACGAGACTAGGGTGGTGCTGAGGACGCACCCCTCCTTCATACCCAAGGTGCCCTTGGTGTTACCAGTTTTCTTCCCGTCGCCTTCGTCGCGGCCGAGAGGACTTTGCACTCGCTGGATGTAGCCAGAGCGCTGAAGTTCTACGTGGACCGCACAAAGTTTTCAGAAGACATCACAACTGTTTGTGAACTTTGGACCTGTGAATCAAGGGAAGGCCCTCTCGAAGGCTTCCATTTCCAGATGGCTCTCCGGCTGCATCATGCACTGTCACCGGTTGGCAAACCGACCGCTGCCCGGCTGTCCGAGAGCCCATTCGACCAGAGTGATCGCTGCTACCACAGCGTTCTTGTCTGGTGTACCCCTGCTGGACATCTCTAGGGCTTCTACGTGGAGGTCGACGCACACCTTCACGAGATTCTACTGCGTCGACCGGGATTCCAGGGAGGAGTCAAGAGTCGGCCAAGCTGTGCTGCGCAACCTGTTCGGCTGAAGGTGGGCCTGGTGAGGAGTTGAGAGATGCTTAATGTTGAGTTATGTAATGCTTAATGTTGAGCCTTGCCACATCCCGTGGTCGTGCATGTGTGCACTGCTATGTATTCTTATATTCATGAGCATGTGAATCCATGCTGGAGAAGGAACAAGTTACTTACCTGTAACTGTTGTTCTCCAACATGGGTCTGGCATGGATTCACATGCGAACCCTACCTCCTTCCCCTCTGCGGCTCTTCACTTGGACATACTGCCCCTTTATGTGCTACCAAATCTGAGGATGGCTGCCAGGGGAGGGGCTTAGGGAGAGGGCAGTCATTGGCTGGGTGCAGTATGGCCCAGAGACCAGGATTGGTTACTACTAAGAAAGACGGATCAGAAACGCACCTGATACTGATTTTTTTTCTTTACCGAGGATTCCGAGCCTGACGGGGGAGTATTCATGAGCATGTGAATCCATGCCAGACCCATGCTGGAGAACAACAGTTACAGGTAAGTAACTTCTCCAGCATGGGGTCTGGCATGGATTCACATGCTCATGAATATTCCCCGTCGTCAGGCCGGGAATCCTCGGTATAGAAAAAAATCAGTATCAGTTTAGTTTCTGATCTGTCTTTCTTAGTAGTAACCGATCACTGGTCTCTGGGTCATATTGCCCCCAGCCAATGACTGCCCTCTCCCTAAGCCCCACTTCTGGCAGCCATCCTCAGATTTTTACCGCACGTTCAAGTGTTGGGAGTCCTCGTGCTTAGCTCTCGAGCTTTTGCTGGGCGTTTGCGCTTTTTCAGGAGATTTTTCTCATTTTTCGGTTAAATAGAGCCTCAAGCTCCACTGTTTCTACATCCGATCAACGGGGATCCGTTTCAGAGTTTTCTACGCCCCCTCAAGGGTGAAGATTTCGTCGAGTTACGCTTTTGGAGGATTCCAGAAGTTCTGAGGCCTACCCCGGACATGGCCCAGGATAAAGGAAGCTCGACGCCCGGGAAGCTGTTCAGGACCTGCCCTCGATGCCAGCTTCAGAATGTTTTCAAGGAGGACGAGCATTCGTTATGCCTCTGTCTCCATGAGGACAAGACGCACAAGGAGAAGGACTGTGCGTTTTGTGGGAACATGTCGGAGCGGACCATGAAGGATCGCCACCTCCGTCTCGCCAACTGGCTGGAAGGGAAGAGCCCGTCAGGCGAGAAGAAGAAAAAGAAGTCTGAGCGGTCTTCTAAGTCCTGTGAGGGCACCCCGGCGACGGGGGCCCAACAAAAGGCCAAGCACTGCGAGTCCGCGGGCACCGGGAGCGCCAAGCGGTCGGGCTCCTTGGCTGCCAGGCAGGGCGCATCCTCCCCGGCGCCATCATCCACGAGCCAATGCTCTGGCTCGGGTAAGAGGAATTCTGAGAACCCAGCGAAGCTTCTGGAGAGGCCCCGGTCGATCTCGAAGATTCCGGCAGAGGGGGAGCGAGGCTCGGACCCTCCCTCCAAGGTGAAGGCCCCAGGCATACAGAAGGTGACAATGGCCTTAATTCACCCTGCTAAGACCTCGATTGAGGATGTCGCAGCGGCCCTGGCTCGGCCTGTGGAGGCGACCTCAGGACCCAGAGTCTCCTGCCACCGCAGAGGGAGTCGTCTTTCAGGCCCATTGAGAAGACCCCTGCGAAGTCCTCGTTGGAAAAGGTGGGGTCGGGGCAGGTGGCCATCGTGGATACGGACACAACCTCTGAAGAAGAGCTCATCGAAGCCTTTGGCTCCCGGAGGAGAAGTCACTCCACATCAACATTCTTGGAGCTCCGCGCAGTGTTCTGGGCCCTCGGGTCTTTTCTTCCGTCCCTCAAGGGCAAGGTGGTGAGGATCTTCACCGACAACACCACCACGATGTTCTACATCCGGAAGCAGGGCGGAACCAGATCCCCTGCCCTATCCAAGGAAGCCCAGGATCTGTGGCATTGGGCCGTCGCCCAAGGGATGTTTCTGGTGCCTCTTCATCTGGCAGGAATAAAAAACATGATTGCGACTTACTCAGCAGAGAGCTGCGCTCGTGCCACGAGTGGGAACTACGCCAGGAGCAAGTGGAACGACTCTTCCGACGATGGGGCGAACCCCAAATCGATCTCTTCGCGATGGCGACAAATTCCAAGTGCCGGAGGTTCGCCAGCAGGTTCCCCCAGGCGAGGAGCATGGGCGATGCTGTCTCGTTCCCCTGGGACGGCCTATTTCTTTATGCGTTCCCTCCGCTGCCGTTGCTGCTCCGGCTCATCAACCAGCTCAAGAGGTCCCGGTGCAGGATGATCCTCATCGCACCGGCGTGGCCGAGACAGATCTGGTTCCCGGACCTTCTGGACTTGTCAACGTCCACACCAGTCAAGCTGCCGACGGATGCAGATCTTCGCTCCAGAGAAGGAGGCGCCATTCTTCACCACGACCCGGAGTCGCTGAACTTGCAGGCCTGGCTCCTGCAGCACTAGAGTTTGGAGGGTACGACATCCCGGCCGACTGCAGAGAGGTTCTTGCAAAGGCCAGGGCGTCCTCAACTCAAGTGCTACGGACATAAATGGAAGAGGTTCTTTGTCTGGTGCCGTGCACAGAAGATTAACCCTCTGCGGATTACTGCCCCTCAAGTATTGCCGTACCTACTGTCATTGGCCAAAGCTGGACTAGCTCACTCTTCCATCAAGATGCATCTGGCCGCCATCTCACGATACACCAGAACTACGGGACGGGCGTCCTTGTGGTCTCATCGACTGGTGAAGGAATTTATGAAACGATTGTTCCGATCATTCCCGCCGGTGAAGGCGCCTGCCCCAGCGTGGGAGCTCAACGTGGTGCTGACCAGGCTCATGGGGGCCCCATTTGAACCTATGCATTCGGCACCGTTGAAGTTTCGGTCGTGGAAGACAGCGTTTCTCGTGGCCATCACCTCCGCACGACAAGTGGGAGAGATCCAGGCCCTATCTTGCAAGCCGCCATACTTGACGTTTCACGACACAAGGGTGTTGCTGAGGACGCACCCCTCCTTCATGCCCAAGGGGCCGTCGGACTTCCACCTCAACGAACCCTTGGTGTTGCCAGTTTTCTTCCCATCTCCTTTGTCGCCGGCTGAAAGGACTCTGCACTCGCTGGACGTAGCTAGAGCGCTGAAGTTCTATGTGGACCGCACAAAGAGTCTTCGGAAGACATCACAGCTGTTTTTGAACTTTGGGACTGTGAATCAAAGGAAGGCTCTCTCGAAGACTTCCATTTCCAGATGGCTCTCCGGCTGCATCATGCACTGTCACCGGTTGGCAAACCGACCGCTGCCCGGCCGTCCGAGAGCCCATTCGACCACAGCGATCGCTGCTACCACAGCATTCCTGTCTGGTGCGCCCCTGCTGGACATCTGCAGGGCTGCGACGTGGAGGTCGACGCACACCGTCACAAGATTCTACTGAGTCGATCGGGACTTCAGGGAGGAGTCCAGGGTCGGCCAAGCAGTGCTGTGCAACCTGTTCGCCTAAGGTGAGCCTGGTGAGGAGGTAAGAGTTGCTTAATGTTGAGTTTTGAACGTAATGCTTAATGTTGAGCCTTTGCCACCTCCCGTGGTTGTGCATGTGTGTACTGCTATGTATTCTCTTATTCATGAGCATGTGAATCCATGCCAGATCCCATGCTGGAGAAGGAACAAGTTACTTACCTGTAACTGTTTTTCTCCAGCATGGGTCTGGCATGGATTCACATGTGAACCCTCCTGCCTACCCCTCTGCGGCTCTTCACTTGGACATACTGCCACTTTACATGCTACCAAATCTGAGGATGGCTGCCAGAGGCGGGGCTTAGGGAGAGGGCAGTCATTGGCTGGGGGCAGTATGACCCAGAGACCAGTGATTGGTTACTACTAAGAACGACAGATCAGAAACGAAACTGATATTGATTCTTTTCTATACCGAGGATTCCCGGCCTGACTGGGAATATTCATGAGCATGTGAATCCATGCCAGACCCATGCTGGAGAACAACAGTTACAGGTAAGTAACTTGTTCCTTGTTCCTTTTGGTGCATGAGTGCGGGTAGCCATGCCTGCGGCCGATGTCCACTGAAGTGCTGCGTTTATGTGCCTTGAGGCTCGGATGGAACTTTGTTGTTGGCGCCGGGGTCCTTGAGAGGTAGTCCTGTAGGCCCACTAGCCGGATCGCTGTAATAGGTCTTCCAAGCGTCATGGACAAGCTATCATATTGATTCTATGCGTGATAATTGGTTTTCTTATTCTCTTCTAGATGCAATAGCGAGGCTCTCACCTTATCTTTGTGTCATTTTCTGGCAATACTAATACATAAAGGAACATTAGATGGGCTAAATCCAAGGTCTTCTAGGTGTACTGGTAGAGGTGAGCTTGGAGGATAAGGTATCCTAATACCGGGTTTGAGTAATGGAAGTAACTCTTAAGGTATGGGAGTGCGTGTGGTCATTTATTATCAGCTTTGTATGTAGGCACGTGCTGCTTATTACTGTGTAGGTTTGTATGCTGGTTTGCTGCTGTTAAGATGCTGCACTGCTGCTATAGGCACACATGTCATCTGCTGTGGTGTTCGGTATCGGCTTTGTACGTATGCACGTGCTGGATTCTTCTGCTAAGATACTACTCTGCTGCTATAGGTCTGTGTGTGGGGGGCTTCAGATGTCAGCGTTGTATGTTTATTGCCTGTGCAGCTAAGTAAAGGGATGCGCCTGTGTGCTGCTATGTTTTTCTTCATATCCACTGAACCAAGAAAACATGTAAAACTGAGTGTACAACATGTGAACTCCTGAGTTTACATCCTATTGCTATTATGCATTCCTTTGTTCAGATGTGAGAAAAAAGCCACTCTGTCCTCTGCAGTTTTCTGTAAGTGCTGCAGATATTTTGTGACGTTTTGTAATATTTTTTGTGGACGACCATCAATCATTTTTTGTATTTTCATAGATTTAAGGGCTATCAACAGTTCCTACTTAATCTTGTTCTTGTGGTTTTCTCAGGATAATTTTCTTCTTAAGGTAATGTATGATCAAAGTTGTCTTGCAACCAGGACGATTGCTCAGTGGAAACACGTTTGTCTTGGAAGCAAGACAATGCATAGCAACACAAGTTTGAATCCTCTGAGAGGCTTGTCTCCGATATTAAGGGCCTAATTCAGAGGTTTTTTATAATGGCAAAACCCCATTGGAAAACGCTCTGTGAATTATGCCTGAAGTGTTTTATAAAAAAATGTATGAATTACATTGACTTTCAGCAGTCTCTTAACCGGTGTCCCTGCCCTTCTGTGCCTAGATGCCCAGACAACTGTGGGCTCTCTTAAGTCTGCGGGCACAACTTTCTTGCATGGTTTGAGTTCCGGACCTTAACTCTTAGTACACTCTTCTACTGCACTGTATTAAACTTGCCCGGTACCGATTTGGGAAAGAATTTGCATCACAACTCCCACCAAAGTAGTCTCTGCATACATGCACTATATTACTGTAATGTCTGCTTTATAAAGTCCACGGTGCAATTCTCTTTACTCTGTTAGCTCTTTCACTGCTTCTATATACCAGGCTCCTTGACTTTGAGTGTTCAGCTGTTATTTCACCCACTTCACTGGTCCTTTCACACTTGAGTAACTTGAATTTGTTTCCCTAGTTCTCTGAATACATTTAAGTCGTCAAGCACTCTTCTCCAGCATGGGGTCTGGCATGGATTCACATGCTCATGAATATTCCCTGTCATCAGGCTGGGAATCCTCGGTAAAGAAAAAATCAGTATCAGTTTCGTTTCTGATCTGTCTTTCCTAGTAGTAACCAATCACTGATCTCTGCGTCATACTGACCACAGCCAATGACTGCCCTCTACCTAAGCCCCGCCTCTGGCAGCCATCTTCAGATTTTTACCGCACGTTCAAGTGTTGGAAGTCCTCGTGCTTAGCTCTCGAGCTTTTACTGCGTTTTTCACGCTTTTTCAGGTGAATTTTCACATTTTTTTCAGTTCATCGAGCCTCAAGCTCCACCGTTTCTACTCCGGTTAACGGCTACCTGTTGCAGGATTTTCCTACGCCCCTCAAGGGTGAAGATTTCGTCGAATCAACTTCTTGGAGGATTCCAGAAGATTCGCGGCCTACTTCGAGATGGCCCAGGATGCGGGCTGCAGAATGTGTTTAAGGAAGACGAACATTCGCAATGCCTCTACTGTCTTCATGGGGACAAGACTCATGTAGAGAAGGACTGCCAGTTCTGCAAGAACTTGTCGGAGCGGACCATGAGGGACCGTCAACCCCTTCTCGCAAACTGGTTGGAGAAGGGCTCGACGGGTGAGAAGAAGAAGAAAGGGTCCGAGCGGGCTTCTAAGTCCTGTGCGGGCGCCCCGGCGACGGGGGCCCAACACCAGGCCAAGCGCCGCGAGTCCGCTGGCTCCGGGAGCGCCGAAAGGTCAGGCTCTTCGATCGCCAGGCAGGGCGCACCTTCCCCGGCACCGTCAACCACGAGCCAACGCTCCGGTTCGGGGAAGAGAAAGTCTGAGACCCCGGGTAAGCTTCCAGAGAAGCCCCGTCCGATCTCGGAAGAGGGGGAGCGAGGCGTCGCCCCTCCCCCGAAGGAGAAGGCCCGGGACGCACCTAAGGTGGTGAAGGCCCCTACCCAGCAGGCGAAGGCCTCTATCGAGGCTATCGCGGCGACTCTTGCCAAGCCGGCAGAGACACCGCCAGCGGAGACTGCCTCCGGGACTAGAGTTTCCCTGCCGCCAAGGAGGGAATCCTCTTTTCAGCCCATCGTGGCTGCCATGATGGAAGAAGCGAGGGGGGGCACGGTGCCCTCCTCGAGCTCGGAGTCAGCCTCGGAGGAGGAACTGACCGAGGCCGCGAGGAACCTCGAAGTCCAATTCGAGAAGGTTCGATTCCCATCAGGAAGATCCTCGGGAGATAACCGAGGAAGACGCCGATGGTGAGGAAGAGCGGCCTTCCCTTCTGGCGCAGCCGGATCCTAGGCCTCAGGATGGCTCGGCGGCCATTTTGTCTGCCATCCAGTCCTTATGCTCTGAGATAAGGACGAGATTCCCTCGGCCCAGGCCGGAGGACCCGCAACCTGGCCCGTCGGGAAGTCCTCAGAACAAATGACGGATGACCCAACCCTCTCCTCCGCTCGCCCCTGTAAGGCCTACAGTTCCCTCCTCATCCTCCCACGAGTCGGGAGATGACGGTGCGTTGGGCTCAACGACGGGTTCTGAGGGCGACGACGACGGAACGGGTCTCCCGTCGCACGGCCTTGCCGCCCGACGAGATTGGCTCATTCCACGCCATGATCGCCAGGGCGTCTGAATTGTTCCAGCTCTGCCCGGAGGAGCAGAAAAAGGAAGGTTTCCTCTATCAGCGCCGGGAGGCCAAGAGGAAGACGGTCATCGCGGTGCCCCTAATCGATGACATCTGGGAGGAGGGCCTGTCGGTTCTCAAAAACCCCTCCACGGGACCGGTATGAGAAGTACCGGGTCCCCGAAACCGCTCCCCTGTGCCTCAGGGCCCAGCCAACGCCAGACTCGGTCGTCTCGGCGGTGGCGAAGAAGAAAGTGGACGGCGAGGGAAAGAAGTTGGACGCCATGGGGCGGCGGGTCATTTCGTCGGCGGCGGCGACGATCAAAGCAGCCAACGCCCTGGCGATCGTGGCCCGTTACGACAGGGAGCTTTGGTTTAAGCTGGCCCCCATATTGGACTTTCTGCCGGACGACAAGAGGTCCGAGGCCCTGGAAATACTGCAAGAGGGCGAGGTGGCCTCGGACCCCGCCATAACGGTGGCAACCGATATTGCCGATACCGGGTTCCGCCAGCTGGGCAACGGTGTTTGCCTATGACGACGGGGTTGGCTCCGGGCGACCGACTTCCGTTAGGACGTCCAGACCAGGGTGTTGGACATGCCGTTCGACGGCAGCAACTTGTTCGGGAAGGCGGTGGACGAGTCCCTCCAAGCCATAAAAACGGAGACGGCCCGTGCCCTAGGAGCCCTTCAGCAACGACGGCCCTTTAGGATCTCCGGAGGCAGACAGGGTGCCCCCAAGGGATCCAGCGGTGGCTCCACGTCCTACCGCCAGGCGGCACGCTCCTCGTCTCAGGAGGCCTACAGGGGTCAAGCAGGGAGCGCCTCGCCGCCGTCGGCAGGGTGGCCAGGGCGGCAAGGCCACCACCTCCAAGCAGGACTGAACCGGCCGTAGTCTCGGGCCCCCACCGAAGCACCCCGGTGGTAGGCCGGCTGACGAATTTCGTCAGCGTGTGGAAGTCCATCTCCACAGACCGTTGGGTGCTGGATACCCTGGCAAGAGGACACTCTATCGAATTCCTGAAGACGTGCCCTCACGTTCCACTTGTGGCCAGGAAGGAAAATCACGTCCCGCAACTGCTGTTGGGAGTACGGGCGATGCTCAGGAAAGGCGCCATCGAGCTTGTCTCGAAGAGGCTCCAGGGTGTACTCAAGGTACTTCCTCGTCAGGAAGAAGACGGGCGGCTGGCGCCCCATCCTGGACCTTCGTCGTTTGAACAAATACATCAGATCACAAAAGTTCCGGATGGTCACCCTCCAGCACGTACTGGGACAGCTGGAGGAAGGCGACTTTCTATCGTCGTTGGACCTGGAGGATGCATACTTCCACGTTCCCATCCTCAAAAGTCACCGAAAGTTCCTCAGGTTCGTCGTCCAGGGACGCCACTACCAATTCAGAGCACTGCCGTTCGGATTGAAGTCGGCCCCCAGGGTCTTTACCAAGTGCCTAGCACCAGTGGCGGTGCGGCTGCGCTTACAGGGGATTTACGTCTACCCCTACCTGGACGACTGGCTCATCCGCTCAAGGACGAGGGAACTCGCCGTCGAACACACTGCGAGGACCGTCCAGCTACTCGCAAACCTGGGATTCGCCATAAACTACCCGAAGTCCCACCTGGTGCCGTCGCAGGTGGCCCTGTTTCTGGGAGCGAAGCTCGATACAATGAGGCGCCTCGGGGCCCCCGTCGGAAGAACGGACGAAGACCATTCTAGGCAAAGTGCAGCGCCTGCTAGCCACGGACGTGGCCAGGGTGAGGTCCATCAAGTCCCTCCTGGTGATGATGTCCTCTTGCATCTACCTGGTGCGCCTCTGCAGACTACGGATGAGCCCTCTTCAAGAATTTCTCGACGCCCGTTGGATACAGGCGACGGGCACCTTCGAAGACAGGGTCCCCCTCAACGAGGTGTTCCGGCGGGCGATTCAGTGGTGGGGCGTTCGAGCGCACCACACGGTGGGCAAGGACTTTCAGACACCGGCGTACCAGGAGACAGTGACGATGGACGCCTCCCTGGAAGGTTGGGGCGCCCACACTGGAGATCTTCACGCAAGAGGCCTCTGGCTCCCGGAGGAGAGGCTCCTGCACATCAACGTCCTGGAACTCCGAGCCGTGTTCTGGGCTCTCAAATCGTTCCTCCCGTCGCTCAAGGGCAAGGTGGTGCGGATCTTCACGGACAACGCCACGACAATGTTTTACATACGGAAGCAGGGAGGCACCAGAACCCCAGCCCTATCCAAGGAGGCACAGGATCTGTGGCACTGCGCGGTCGCCCAGGGGATGTTCCTGGTTCCCTTCCACCTGGCAGGAGAAAGCAACACCATCGCCGACTCGTTCAGCAGGGAGCTGCACACGTGTCACGAGTGGGAACTGCGCCAGGATCGGGTGGATCAACTCTTCCGACGATGGGGCAAACCCCAAATCGACCTGCTCGCAACAGCGACGAACTTGAAGTGCAAGAGGTTCGCCAGCAGGTTTCCCCAGCCGAGAAGCATGGGCGATGCGTTCTTGTTCCCCTGGGACGGCCTATACCTGTATGCGTTCCCTCCGTTGCCGTTGCTGCTTCGACTCATCAGCCAGCTCAAGAGGTCCCGGTGCAGGATGATCCTCGTCGCACCGGCGTGGCCGAGGCAAATCTGGTTCCCGGACCTTCTGGACTTGTCAACGTCCTCTCCCATCAAGCTTTCGGCGGACGCGGACCTTCTCTCCAGAGAAGGAGGCGCCATCTTCCACCATGACCCGGCGTCGCTGAACCTGCAGGCTTGGCTCCTGCAGCGCTAGAGTTTGGAGGCTACGATATACTGGCCGATTGCAGAGAGGTTCTTGCTAAGGCCAGGGCGTCCTCGACTCTCAAATGCTACGGTCATAAGTGGAAGAGGTTCTCTATCTGGTGCCGAGCACAGAAGATCAACCCCCTACGGATTACGGCCCCTCAAATGCTGCCGTACCTGCTATCGCTGGCAAAGGCTGGGCTAGCCCATGCATTCATTAAGAGTCATCTGGCGTCGATCTCCAGATATACCAGAACCACAGGATGGACGTCCCTGTGGTCCCATCGACTGGTAAAAGAGTTTATGAAAGGACTGTTCCGGTCGTTCTCGCCGGTGAAGGCCCCGGCCCCGGCGTGGGAACTTAACGTGGTGCTGACCAGGCTCATGGGGCCCCCATTCGAGCCGATGCACTCCGCACCTATGAAGTTTGTGTCGTGGAAGACTGCGTTCCTAGTGGCCATTACCTCTGCACGACGAGTGGGAGAGATCCAGGCCCTATCCTGCAAAGCACCGTACTTGACTTTCCATGCCTCGAGGGTGGTGCTTAGGACGCACCCCTCCTTTATGCCCAAGGTGCCGTCGGACTTCCATCTTAACGAGCCCTTGGTGTTAACTGTTTTCTTCCCGTCTCCTTCTTCGCCGGCCGAGAGGACTTTGCACTCGCTGGATGTGGCTAGAGCGTTGAAGTTCTACGTGGACCGCACGAAGAGTTTCCGGAGGACATCACAGCTGTTCGTGAACTTTGGACCTGTGAATCAAGGGAAGGCTCTCTCAAAGTCTTCCATTTCCAGATGGCTCTACTGCTGCATCATGCGCTGTCACCGGTTGGCTAACCGACCGCTGCCAGGCCGTCCGAGAGCCCATTCGACCAGAGCGATCGCTGCTACTACGGCGTTCTTATCTGGTGTGCCCCTGCTGGACATCTGCAGGGCTGCTACGTGGAGGTCGACGCACACCTTCACGAGATTCTACTGCGTCGATCGGGATTCCAGGGAGGAGTCCAGGGTCGGCCAAGCAGTGCTGCGCAACCTGTTCGCTTAAGGTGAGCCTGGTGAGGAGGTAAGAGATGCTTAATGTTGAGTTTTTTGTATTGCTTAATGTTGAGCCTTTTACCACCCCCCGTGGTTGTGCATGTGTGTACTGCTATTTAATCTTATATTCATGAGCATGTGAATCCATGCCAGACCCCATGCTGGAGAAGGAACAAGTTACTTACCTGTAACTGTTGTTCTCCAGCATGGGTCTGGCATGGATTCACATGCGAACCCTCCCGCCTACCCATCCGCGGCTCTTCACTTGGTCATACTGCCACTTCACGTGCTACCAAATCTGAAGATGGCTGCCAGAGGAGGGGCTAAGGTAGAGGGCAGTCATTGGCTGTGGTCAGTATGACGCAGAGATCAGTGATTGGTTACTACTAGGAAAAACAGATCAGAAACAAAACTGATACTGATTTTTTCTTTACCGAGGATTCCCAGCCTGACGACGGGGAATATTCATGAGCATGTGAATCCATGCCAGACCCATGCTGGAGAACAACAGTTACAGGTAAGTAACTTGTTCCTTATACTTCTCTCGCTTGACTTTCTCAGCGCTGGTGTGCGTACTTCAATTCTTCATTGGTTCGCTTGATCTGAGTAGATGGCTCATAGGCAAAAAGCACTGTTAGCTGACATAAGGGCAGCATTTACTTTATTTATTGTACATTTGTTAGGCGTTTATATCTTATCTTAGCTAAACTTATAAAGCGCAGCGTACGCCCGAAGGCATCATGGCGCTTATACAACCTGTACATTGTATTTCAAAGCGCCCACAGGGCAACAGGGAGGGAATATGGGATTGAGAACAATATATAAACAGGAGGATAGAGACAAACCTTCTAGGCCTTGTGAGTATTCAGAATGTGCAAGTGCAGAGAGAGAAGAGGGGAAGAGGGATTGGGGGGTAGGTGCTGGAGTGTCTGTGCTCGTGGGTGAGCAGCAGATGTAAGTGCCAAGTATAGTAAGTGCTAGGGAGAGTTGAGCTGAAATAAGTAGGAAAGTGCAGGCCTACAGTGGCATAGGCCAGTGGGTGCCTAGGCAAGTGCTGTGTATAGGCAGAGACTGAGGCGATTGGGTGTAGGTGGTCAGGGCCCCAAAGGACACATAAGGGCCCTGGTCACCAATCACAGCGACTATGAGATTAGCAGAGGAGGGAAGGAGGAAGTGAAAAGGAAAGTCTTGAGGCGCTTCTGGAAATTGAGGAGCTCTGGTTCCATAATAGGGAGCCGGCTGAAGCAAGAGATCGGCCTCCATCCAGCGAAACGCTTTACACACTGCGAGTTGGTGCCAGAGGAACTTGGGGGTCTTGAGGGAGAGCATTTAATAAGAGCAAGTTGCAGATAGTCTGGTCCCTGGCCCCAAACGGACTTGTGGATGATGCAGAGGGATTTTAATGTAATCTGTGCAGCATCCGGGAGCCAGTGAAGATTTTTTAGGGCAGGAGAGATGCAGTTCCTATGCTTGAGGCCAATGATAAGTCTTGCTGCCTCTTCTGGATTTGCTGGAGGGGTGGTCGAGAGAAAGAGGGTACATTCAAGAGAAGGCTATTACAGTAGTCAAGCCTAGAGAGAAACAGGGCTTGGGTAACATTAAGCTTCTGGGGACAGTGAGAAAAGGGAGAATTCCTTTGAGAAGGAAGAGTTAAAAGTGGGACTTCTTGGCAATGTCCTAAATGTGAGGGAGGAAGGAGGGAGAGGAGTCGAAGATGACTCCCAGGTTTCTGGCTTTAGATGTAGGAGAAGGGGGATCGCCCATAGAGGATGGCCAGAGTGAGGGGGGAAAAAAGAGCGAGCAGGGGTCCCAATAGGAAGGATCTCAGTCTTGCTGGCATGAAGGCTGAGATCATTGGAAGTGCACCAGGACTGGATGACAGATGGGCAGTCCGGGATGATGGAATGATGGAAGAAGTAAGAGGATCAGCGGGGAGTTGGACAAAAAGTTGTGTCATCTGCGTAGCACTGGAAGTTGAGAGAGAAGGTGGAATTGAGGAATTCCAGTGGACCAATTTACGTGTTAGAGCCACAGGGAGAGAGTGGAGCCCTGGGGGACACCACAGGTGGAGAAAGATAGGGCAGGAGAAGGTGCCCAAAATAACCTGGTATGGACAGTTAGGAAGAGGTCAGCCAGCTCTGTGCCCACTCTGTGATGCCAGGGTATCATGGTGCCGTTTTATGAGGATGGAATGGTTGACTGTATCAAAGGCAGAAGAGAGAACAAGTAGAATGAGGACAGCTGGAGGGTCCAGAGATGAGAGCAGTTCTACACAAGTGTTCAGAAGAGCAGTTTCCGTGCTTCTGGATGCTCGTAATCCAGATGGATGATCGTGGAGACCACCAAAAAGTTCAGTAAGAGTTTAGTTGGGGAAGGCCAGTTTCTCCAGGAGTTTAAGGGGGTGATATTGATATTGATATTTTATTTCTATCGCTCTCGTACACAAGTGTTTCAGAGCGCAACAAGGCAAGGGAGGGGAATAGGGGAGACCAAAACAACAATCTTGCTAGGCCCAGTGGAATTGAGAACGCGCAAGTGTATGGGAGAGGGGGGAGGGGAAAAGTACATGGAAGGAGGGGGGGGGAGTGGAAAGTGCTAAGCAAAGGAGAAACACATAAATAGTAATAAATAGATAAATAATAAAGGCAACAAACAATGGTATTGCAGCCAGAAATTGGCAAGTGCTAGGTTTAAGGCAGCAGACAGGGTAAGTCTGATAAGTGCAGGAAGAAAGTGGGGGGCTGTATGGGTACAGATACAGATCCCAGTGAAAAGGGTGGCCCTGAGGCAGTGCGGTCGGGTGGCAGGGTGAGCAGGTACCTGGGCCCGGAGGACAAAGGGTGGCCAGGTGCACAGTGCCAAGAGAGAACAGATCAGCAAGGGAGAGGGGGAGTGAAGGCATAAGAAAAGATGAAGGTCCTCAGGAGCTTCCGGACCCGGCGATGGTTCTCAAGTTTTAGAGTGGCAGGGAGGCTGTTCCAGAGGGAGGCCCCAGCCGAAGACAGAGATCTACCCCCAGCTCATTTCTTTGCAAAATGAATGACCCAGAGGGAGTTAGAGGTAGAGGAGCGAAGAGCTCGAGAGGGGAGGTATTTGCGGAGACATAGCTGAAGGTATTTTGGACCCAGGCCCCAGAAAGCCATGTAGAGGGTTTTGAATTTAATCCTTGCATCCACTGCGAGCCAATGGAGGGATTTCAGAGCTACTATGATAGAGGTAGTTTTTCTGGGCGGTGGTGTCTGCTGAAGTTTTTTTCAGGCGAGGGCGCACAAAAGAGTGCTTGAGGCAGGAGGGGAAAGATCCAGTAGCAAAGAAGTGGTTGCAGAAGTCGGCAAGTGCAGGGGCAAGAGAGCCAATGTTGTCCTTAATGGTTCTGGAGGAGCAGGGGGAACCCTGTTTGGAGGAGACCTTCATGGAGCGGACAACTCTGGTGACCTCATCAGGTGTGACAGGGGAGAAGGAGAAGGGAGTGTGGGAGGCCATAGTAAGCAAGGGGTGGAGGAGGGGTCGTGGGAGAGGGAAGCAAGGGTGCTCCGGATGTCCTGAGTTTTTGTAGTGAAGTGAGTTGCCAGTGCATTGCAGAGGGTTTGGGAGGGGAGGGGTGAGGAGTAAACTGTGAGTTACTTTGCAAGTTCAAATCCCGCAGCCAGGCCGATTGACTTTTATCCTTCGGAGGTTAATATCTTGTTTTTTTGTTTTCTCTACAGTGCTCAGACACAGGTATTTTATTTTATTAATTGGACAATTATAAGGCGCTTGTACAACAAGACTGTTTTTCAACGTGCCACAAAGCACAGGGGACGAGAACAAGGGAGCAAACAAACGATGGAAATGGAAATAACAATGAATAAATAGAAAGAAACAGCGGTCTTACTAGGCCTTGTCATTTGGAGCGTGCAAGTGCAGTGAAAAGAAAAGGGGAAGGATGGGGTCAAGTGCTATTAGGGTCCCCTAGGGGAGGAAGTGCCAGATGTGCCCTTTGGAGGGGGGGGGCAACAGATAAGGGCGTGGGCAGAGACATCCCAGGGGAAGAGGGAGGTCTACATCCCTACAGGTAAGTGTGGGGCAGAGGTAAAGCCAGCCGACAGGTGGGTGTGAGCCCAATGGGCAGTGGGCAGTGCAGGGGGGCTGGGCGTCATTGGGCAGAAGGCCAGGACCCTATTGGACTCTTGAGGGACCAGGCCACCAATCTCAGCTACAGAGGGGATGGTTAGCAGGAAAGGGGGAGTGGGAAGGAGGAGAAGAGAAAGGTCTTGAGTTGTTAGCAGAACTTGAGGTGGTCCGATTCAAGACAGAGAGAAAGAGGGAGACTGTTCCATAAGAGGGAGCCAGCTGAGGAGAGAGATCTGCCCCAGCTCTCTGCTTGAAGAAACGTTTGATCAGCAGAGAGTTGGAGCCAGAAGATCAAAGGGATCTGGAAGGAGAGTATTTAGTAAGAGATAGTTGCAGGTAGCATGGCCCCTGTCCCCTGAAGGCCTTGTGGATGATGCAGAGGGTCTTGAATTTCATCCTTGCAACAACCGAGAACCAGTGGAGACATTTTAGAGTTGGAGAGATATGTTCCTAGGGCTTGAGGCCAAGGGTCAGTCTTGCAGCCCTTTTCTGGATTAGTTGAAGAGGACGGAGTGAAGAAAGAGGCAGGTTGAGGTAGAGGCTGTTACAGTAATCTAGCTCTAGAGACATTAAGATTCTGTGGGAAGGTGGGGAAAGGAAGAAGGCCCCTGAGGAGCTGAAGTTGATAGTGGGACTTCTTGGCAAGGTCCAAGATGTGAGGAGTAAAGGAGAGTTCTTTATGCTGGATTCTGTAGCGGAACAACAATTATTGATCACTGCAACTGTGCTAGTTGGAGTATTGGAACCACAGCTCCCATAAATATTTCCTTCACTAGTTTATTAGTTTATTAGTTTATTTTGCTTTGTTGCTTCCTTGAGCCTCTCAATTTTTCTTTGGTTTGTCAGTGTCACTGCGTTCATCGAAGTATTGGAACCACAGCTCCCCAATGAAATTTCTTCCCTAGTTTTTCTGGTTTATGAATGCCACTACACCCCCTTAGGGTGTTGGAACCATGACTGTGTCATCTTCAGGCTCTTCTTCAGTGTATTTCTGCAATTCACCTTTGTGGTCTCAACCTCCTTGGGCTTTGAGTCGCACCTAATCAACTCTCCCTCAAGCAGTCCTTTCCTGTTTTTCACCCCATTTGGCCAAGACAGGGTGTTTTTCTCTTGCTCTTGCCTCCATTGTGCACTCGTCTGTGTTTGTCTCTCTGATGTTCTGGACCCCTCTGACTTCCCCTAGATAGCTCAGCAGACCTTGCATCTCACATGAACTGGTGTCCATCAAAGTCTTAGCAGCGTTCTTCATTCTGGGCTCAGGCAGTGTCTCTCCACCATAATTACCTCTTTACTGGCTTTCTCCAGCTGTCACTTGCACTGCTCTCTGCTTCTCACCTTCTGGGACTGAAGTTGCCCCTTCAAACTCTGGCTTTTTAGTTCGGGTTACATTGATTTAAGTCTCCTTATTCCCCAAATCCCTTCTCTTCCTTAATTCAGCTTCTCTTTCACTTACCAGTGGCTTCGCTCGCAGATCCAAATTTTCGCAGCCACGGAAATAAGACCTTACTTTTCATGTACCTTGCGACAAACGGGTTCTCCTCTGGACACATGGGGGGGGGGGGTGATCATCATAGACACACTGGGCCTCATTACGACCCAGGCGGTAGGGGGTTAACGGCGCCGGTAGAGCTGCTGTTTCCGTTAACCCCCTACCGCCTCATTATGAGGTCTGCTCGCGGGACCTGCTAAGGACTCCTGGTAAAACCAGGCGTCCTTAGCGGGTCCTGCGAGCAGACCAGAATGTTAACAGGCCCGTCATTAACAGGCCTGTTGTTAGCATCCTCCCTATTCCCATTGAGCCGTATGGGGGCTCAAATGGGAATGAGGATGTACCGGGTCCGGGTTCCTTGAATGGGGAAATACCTGGCCCTCCAACGTTGGAATGGCCTGGTATTTCCCCATTTAAGGAACCCGGACCGGTACCCGGTATGGGGGTAGCCATGATGCTAAAAGCGGCATGGCTACCTCCATACTCGGAATGAGGCCCAATTACATATACTGTTAGTTAGTGCAGAATAGCAGTATAAATGTATGCTCTTCCGGACATCGCAGAGCTTTTCAAGGAGATGTACAGGGAAGTCCACATTGATGGCTAACCTCATGAGTACATGCTAACTGTCAGTAGGTCAGCTGCAAAGCTCAAACTTCCTCTAGTGCTACGTAGGACATGATGGACCAAATGCATCCATAAGTGGCTCAAACTGGCACTGCGAGCAAGACCAAGCCAACTGCTACGTACAGGCAATGAGATGGGACCATTCCTTATGCAGCGGAGCAGTGTTTAGACGACCATGATTGTGTACATCACCCAAACAAACAATGTAGTTGCCGGCTAAGCACTCTCCTCCCGTCGGGATATCTGCCTTCATTCGGGTACATCAGCATATATCACTGGCATAGTCATTGAGTGACCAACGAAGACTTGTCACGTGATTCTGCAACTAACGAAAGTGTGTTATTGGGAGGAGTAGTGGACAAATTTGATGGTTCTTCAAAGACCCTCCGTGCCTTCCTTGATTCATGTTTGGTACACTTCACCTTCAAGCCCTACTACTTTTCCACTCCCAGAGCAAAGTTGGGGTTCATGATCTCACACCTCACTGGTAACGCCTTGACCTGGGCAACCCCCCTAGTCAATTCGGGCGACGCCCTCCTGGATAATTATGATGCGTTAATGGAAGTCCTAAAGGCCATGTTTGATCGCCCAGAGCAGGTTTACAGCGCTCACGAACGTTTGCTTGAATTTCAACAAGGATCCCAGGATATGCTTACCTATGTGACCTGCTTTAAACAACTTGTGAAGGCAGCTGATTGGTTTCAAGAAGCCAGCTTGACCCTCTTCAGAAGAGGCTTGAACGAAGAAATAAAGGACGAGTTAGCCAGGGTAGCTCGCCCAAACTCCTTCCAGGCTCTCATGGACCTTTCCTTGCAATTCGACTTTCGAATCCAGGAAAGAAAGGCAGAGAAGAAGTCTAAGTCAACCTTCCAAAAGGCTGCCACAGACCACCCATCTAGACCAGAGCCCACAGCTTCTCCAACCTCAGACCCAGAACGCATGCAACTGGGGGCCTTCCGTGGACCCATTACCCACAAGAAAGAATACGCCGGATTCACACTGGTCTGTGCATGTATTGCGCCTCCGATAAACATCTCGTGAGAGAGTGCCCTATTGCTCCTCCACAGAGTTCGGGAAACGCCAGCTCCTGATCCTAGATGGGGCACAGTTTCGGCAGAGAGATGTCTGCTCCACATCAATTCCTTCCTTGAACTCTCCTGGACAAAATAATCTTGTGATATTACAGGCATTCCTATCGCCTTCCAAGAAAGAATCTTACCCCATCGTGGCGTTGGTGGATTGCGAAGCCATGGGCATATTCATGGATCATGATTGGGTCACTACTCGCAACATTCCACATGAAATTCGAGAGACAATGCAACTGTAGAAGCTATTGATGGAAGACCCCTGTCTTTGGGACCCATAACACTCCAAACTAAAGAGATCCTGCTTTTTTATAAACCACCATCAAGAGAGGATTAAATTTGACATTATAAGATCGGCCCACTATTCAATGGTTCTAGGCATACCCTGGTTACAGAAGCATAACCCCTACATCAATTGGGAAGCAGGCTCCTTGTTCCTTGGTTCTGAACATTGTATGTCCCACCGTTTGCCCTAGATACCTTACCAAGGTCCCCTGAAGACTCTCAAGAAACTCAGCACAATCCAGTCACTGTCTCTATCATCCAGATTCCCAGGGCCTATCGGGCTTACTCAGATGTGTTCTCAACCGCTATTGTTCAAGCTCACCCACCCCACAGACCAGAGGATTGTGCCATTGACACTGAGCCTTCAGCAGTGATTCCCTTCGGAAGAATGTTTATTCTATCAGAACCTGTAAAAAGGGCCCTCCGGGAATACCTGGACACCAACTTGGAAAATGGAACTATTCAACCTTCCAAGTCCCCAGCGGGCCCTTCTCTCTTCTTCATTCCTAAGAAGGATTCCAAGGAGCTTAGGCCATGTTTGGATTACCGTGGCCTTAACCAGTGCACTCTCAAGGATCGTTATCCATTGCCTCTCATCTCGGACATCCTGGAAGCAGTCAGAGGTGCAGTCATCTTCACAAAATTAGATCTCAGGGGTGCCTACCATCTTATTCGTATAAAAGGAGACAAATGGAAAACAGCCTTTAGAACACCCTTTGGCCACTTTCAATACTTGGTTATGCCCTTTGGACTTGCTAATGCCCCAGCAATCTTCCAACGTTTTATGTATCGAGTGTTTTCTGATATGCTATTCCTTTTCGTCATCGTATATCTGGACGACATACTGATCTACTCCAAGGACCACCTGAAACGTGAAGAGCACGGAAAGACAGTCTTACAACGTCTACGTGAACATAAGCTCCTGGCTAAACCCGAGAAGTGTCTTTTCCATGTATCAACTGTTCACTACCTCGGATTCGTTGTTAGCCCAAAAGCAATTGGAATGGACTCCTCAAAGGTTGATTCCATTCTATCCTGGCCTGTTCCAACCACTGTAAAACAAATTCAATACTTCCTAGGGCTTGCTAACTTCTACCGGAAATGTATACCAGCATTTTCTGAGATTGTGCATCCTATCATTACATTGTTAAAGAAGGATACCCCCTTTCTGTGGACCTCAGCCCAGGATTCGGCGTTCCAGCAGTTGAAGTCGGAGTTCACACAAGCTTCCATCCTAGCTCAAACTGACATTGATCGACCTTTTCTTGTCGAGACTGATGCCTCCAACTATGCCATTTGGGCAGTCCTAAAACAGGAACTTGGCGACAAGTTAGAACACCCGATCGCCTATCTCTCTTGCACCTTGACCCCCAGTGAAACTCATTGTTCCGTCCTGGAAAAGGAATTGCTAGCCACCCGTCAAGCCTTCACTGATTGGCATCATCTTCTTTTGGGAGCAAAACACCTGGAACAAGTCCGCACAGACCATCGGAATCTCCAAGTCCTGCAATCCCTAGAATGTAGAAACAGTTGTCAAGCCCGTTGGGCCTTCTTTTTTGCACAATACCAGTTTCAGATCCATCATGTTCCTGGAACACATAACATTATAGCTGATGCCTTATCCAGACGTCCTGACTATGAACCCCTTGAAGATTGGACTTTTCCTAAAAATGTTTCCCCGCACAATATTTGTTGCTCAAGCAATTACCCTCCTGGAGGATATTCAAATTCCAACCCAGTCCTCTGAATCTTGGAAGGAGTTTAAGAGAAACAATCGATGGAATCTCTAAACAAAGGACGGATTTTCAAGGACAATCGTTTGGCCATTCCCACTCCTGGACTGAGACAAAAAATCACAAGCTTATGTCATGATACTTTCCATTCAGGACACTGTGGCATCACCAACACTCTCCGTCTAATACAAAGACAGTTTTGGTGGCCAAAGATGAAGGATGATATCAAGATCCATATTCAGACATGTGCAGTCTGCAATCAGAACAAACATAACAAAAGACCAGCAGGTCTCCTGCTCCAACCTGCAATACCAACATGACCCTGGGAAATCATTGCCACGGATTTCTTCGTGGAACTACCTTCTTCCAGGGGCTACACAACTATAATGGTTACCATTGATTTGATTTGTTCACTCATATGGCTCATTTTACACCTTTATACAAACTACCATCTTCATCTGAACTTGCTGGAATTTTCCTTGAACACATATTCCGGCTTCATGGGCTACCTTCCAAGATCATCTCTGACCGAGGACCCCAGTACATATCCCAGTTCTGGAAACAGTTATGTCGTATACTGGGAATCCAGCATGCCTTGTCTTCGGGTTATCACCCACAGACCAATGGAGCCACTGAACGAGTAAACCAAACCCTGGAACAGTATCTTTGTTGCTTTGCCTCCAAGGTTCAGGATGATTGGTCACTCTTAATACCTGTGGCCGAATTCGCTTACAACAATTCGGATCACTTAGCTATCAAAACCAGCCCTTTCTTCTGTAGTCAAGGATTTCATTCTTCAGTCCTACCGTCCATTCTTCCACATCCTACCCCAGTTCCTGCGGTTGATTCCTGGATTGAAACACTAATTAATGTGCACAAGGAAGCAAAGGATCACCTAGAAAGAAATAGTCAATCCAGTGGCCTTTCGACTCCGACTACCAGAGTCATGGAAACGGATCCATCCAGTCTTCCTTCTTTATTAAAACCATATGTTCAGCCCTCTCGAACTGCTCCAAGATCTACCCCAGTGATCCATGATCAACTCGAATATGAAGTCTCCAAAATCTGTGACTCTAGGTACAGACGTGGTCCATTATAATATTTGATTGAGTGGAAAGGTTATCCTCACAGTGAGCACACCTGGGAACCCGTGTTAAACATGAATTCCCCCAGGCTGATTCGAAGGTACCATCTTATCCATCCAGGTAAACCTGGAGGAGCTGGGCTTAAGAGGAGGCAAACTGTCATGAACCGTCGCCTATGTCCCTTCTGGACTTCGTGGTCGCTGACCCATAGGGGATTGAATGCAGTAATCCTTCCAACATGGCTGCTTGACACGGAACGCTGCTTGCCAGTCTTTGCGCTCCACGCTCTCCGTTCTACTAAACCGACACGCCCCCGCGGCTCTGCATGTCTCAACGCTACTGCTTGCTGTAGTTGGACGTGTGTTGCCGGAGATCGGTCGGGGGCTTTCTGATTCCTGTTTCCCGGTTCCTTGAATCCCCCTTCCTTCCTTCTTTCCCTCAAGACTTACCCTTTTACTTCCTGGATTTTCGCCCGCGCTCGGGTCACTGCTTTCCGTTTCTAGAAAGGGAGTGGCTTGAGCTGAGTGATCCTTCTGGGGTGGTGTGCCCCTGGGACCCTGAGTAGCTCGGTCCCACGGAGCATGGGTCAGGAGTGAGGCGGTGGTGATCGAGGATGGCAGTGGTTACTGCAGCCTCTGTGAGTGCAGAAACTGACCCTCATCTGCCCGGGAGACCAGCAGTGACTAATCAAGCACCCCCCTGGTCTGGAGGCTGCGGTAAGTAGCATCCTTTGTACAGAGCACGCAGCAGCGGGCGCTGCTCTGGGGAATGTGACACAGCAGTGCTGGCAGAAAGCCATAGGAGCGGCAGAGAGCGGGCAACGAGCTCCTGGTTAATGGGAGGTTCCCAGTGTGCTGCATAGAAGTGCCAGAAGAGACGCTGGATAAGAGCGCCGTAGAAGGTCCGCGAATGGCGACGAATGCTGGGAACAGCTGGAGACATAGTGACGCTACAGAAGGCCAGGTGGGCGAAGCCCTGTGGTGCCACCCCGGCGAGGGTGACGTGAGTACTTCCTGCGGGCCTGATCACAACTACGGGCTCCAGTAAAGTGGCTTGCGCGCTCCCCTGGTGTGCTGGTTGGGGCGTAGCGCGCAGGTCCCTGTTGTTAGATCCATATTGATAGTACAGGTGCTGGGGGAAGAGGTGCACCAGAGATGGGTGCTTGGAGCAAGTGGTGTGGTGGGCTGCTGCCTGTGGGCCCCTTCTTGAGAGGGATGCTGCAGCCTGGCTGGAGGGGGCAAAGGGCCCAGGGAAGGATGTGTGGTGGCCCTGGAGGCGTTTTGATGGCAGTGAAAGACATGCCTAGAGGGAGAGGACCAGGGTGCAGGAGGGCAGGGCTTCAGCGCAGTTCAGGTATCTGGTATGGGAACAGTGCACTCCAAGAACAGCAATGGAGGCGGGCAGCCTTGGGCCCTTGCAAAAGGACGTTCAAACCATCTTGCTTGAACTTAAGGCGTTTAGGACTGAAGTACAGTCCTCTGAGTGATATCAGCGACAGGGTCAACAAGGTGGATGAGATAGTAGATGCCCTGGAATACAATCCGCGTGCTGCAGATGTCACATGGAGGTGCAGATTAAAGAGCTTGAAAGCAGGGAGAGAGAAGTCGGAACGATGTGGAAAATGGAGAGAGAATAAATATGGGGCCTCCGAAGCAAAGAAGCAGAGACCCCGGGGGAACTGGAGCTCTTCCTCTGGCAAGTCCTGAAGAACTTGATGTGGCCCACGTTCAACAGAGTGATCTGCTTTGATAATGTACACATTGGCGCATGCTCGATGGAAGGTCTGTGTTCAGTGGTGGCCAAATGCCACTAGTACAGGGACAAAGAAGAGCTATTGCAAAAGGCGTGCAAGGTGGGTGCGATAGAGTGGGAGGGCTCCTCAGTGAGAATTTTTCACGATCTGTCAGTGTATACCCTCGAGGGGATGGAAAACTGCTGGCCAGGTGGCTTCAGGAGGAAGGGGTACGATATTGGTGGCGGTTCCCTTTGCCCTCTTGTATGGAAGTGAACATTACGAAGTAAAGCAGGGAGAGTAAGCGTGCCGGATGTTATCATTGCTACAGAAGGAGTGGGCACCGCAGAATCAGGAGGGTCAGCGGTAGCTGCGGGAGCGCTTCAACAGTGCCTTCGTGCAACAAAAAGGACGCAAGATCGAAGGCAGTGTTAGAAAACCCCAAAAGACCCAGGTGCAGCCATCAAAAGCCCCTGGCTGAAGACGGGGGGGCCTTGTTGGAGTAAGACATTTAAGCACGGGTGAGGCGGGTGTGGGAAGTTTATTGGAGTTTGCGGTAAGGTGGGGTGACGGTCTCCGTTACCCTGGTGACCCACGTACGCCTGGGCATCTCGAGGTGGCTGGACATGGGGTCCTGGTCAGATGTCCTTGTTTAGGAATGTTGAGGGTAATGGTTGTGTTGGGGTAGGGCATGGAGTGTGGGGGAGGGAGGTGGGGATCACACACATTGTTCAGTCACGATTACGATTCAGGGGAGGCACACTCAGGGCGGAGGAACAAGGAATGTTTTGCAGGCAGGGGTGTGGATAAACTGAAGGCAGCTATGTTAAATGTGAAAGGGCTAAACTTGCGCAATAAGAGGTCTTGAACAGTTAACATGTTCCGCAAAACCCACTTGGGAGTGTTATTCTTAAGAGACCCATTACAAGCAGGGCAGGGAATGCCAATTGAGGGGAAAAGAAATCGGGCAAACATATTGGGACTCTAAAAAGCCTGGAAGAAGGAGGGAGTGGGAATTGTTTTAGCGAAAACCATGCAGCTAAAAGAGGTGCAAGTACAGATGGGGTTTTTGAGGCAGGTTTCTTGCAGTCAAGGGCCATTTGGAGGGCAGGTTGATGACCTTGGCATTAGTATATGCCCCCAATGTGGACCAAGTGGCATTCATTAAGAGTGTATTCAGTGTGCTGGAAGATTGGGGGGAGGGTCAATATGGTGGGGGGAGATTTTAATTGATTATTGACTTGGCACTGGATTGGTGGTCCACCAAGGGATTTAGGACCAGGGAAAGGGACAGCCGGGAGTTTTCCCAGCTCCTCCAGGAACACTTCCGGGCGGTGGTCTAAGGTTCCACAAGTCGGGGGTGGGGTTATACCTTTTTTTCGCCCCTCCATCAAACTTAGACCTGAATAGACCTCCTATTAATACCCCAGGAGCAGGAGGGAGCACAATCTCGCCTAACTTGGAGACCGTCACCTGGTCGGACCATGAGATAGCCACAGTAGAATGGGAGGTAGAGAAGGGGAGGTTGGGGACGCTGCTGTGGCGCTGTAATGATGGCCTCCTTCGGGATCTGATTTTTAAGGAATCTTTGTGACAGGAGGGCTGCAACTATTTTGATACCAATGATACAGGGGAAGTGCACCCGAAAACTGTATGGGAGGTAGCTAAAGCCACTATCCGGGGCCTCCTCATAGTAGAAGGGGTGAGGAAAAAGAGGGAGAGGGGGTTGATGGAGGAACATCTAAGGAGGGAATTATGAGGTATGAGGGGGCAATTAACCACACCGGGGGTGGATCGCTTGGGAATATTGAGTTCGATGAGGGCTAAGCGGCAGGAGCTGCACTCACTCCTGATTGGATAAGTATTGACGAAGATGCAGTATACCAACAGAGGTATTATGAACAGGGCAAGTAGGATACAGGCAGCTAGAGTAGAGAGAAGAGAGTTGAACTAGATAAGGGATGAAAGGGGGAACTGGGTCACTGCACAGGAACATATCCCAGATCGTTTTGCGGGATACTGTTAGTGTTTATATGCGCAACCCCTCATGCCAGAGTGGGGGGTCAATATTCAGGGCTACCTGGAAGGGCTGCCCATTCCCAAGCTGACCGTGGCACAAAAGACCATGCTAGAGGCAGACATAACGCCAGTGGAGGTCATCCAGATTATATGCCGATTGTTGCAGGGGGACGACAGGTACACCTCAGATTTCTATAAGCAATTCCAGGAGACCCTGGCGGGACCCCTAGCCAGCATTTTTAATGCTATTAAGGGTGCTGACGATGTACCACCCACGTTCATGGAGGCGCTGATTGCCGTTTTTCCCAAGCTGGGTAAATATCGCATGTAGTGCTCGGCATACCGGACCCTCTCACTACTAAACACGAACGCCAAGTTATTTGATAGGATATTTCTTCTTGCTTCCAGACTAGAAATACACCTCCCTAGACTGATCCATGTGGAGAAGGCAAGGTTTATTCACAACAGGCAGGGCTTGGAAAAACTGCGGAAGATCTCCACATGTTAAATGCACCAGCTGTAATGCAAGGGTGGGGCCTTGATATTTTCTGTCATCACCAAAAAGGCTTTTGACCGGGTCAGCTGGTCTTTTATGCGGGGGTTGGGGTTCTGGAGATGATCGGTATGGGTATGGAGTAGATCTCAGCCTGATATTCATCTCCTAGGGCCAGAGTGGTGGCAAATGGGGTGGTATCACTGACACTTTTATTGAAGTGCAGTATGTAAGGAACTCATGGAAGCAACGGTAAAGACAGAGACAAGTGATCACAGTTCAATGGTGTTTAATAAACTTGGGGGGTCTCCCTTCCCTATGTTTTCGGCTGTTTGGGGTAAGGTTGGATTCTGGAGCACAGCACACGCTTGAGCTTTCCCGGCACAAGCTAACAGTTCTGCTCCCAGCATTCAGGGCCTTCAGTGGTTAAGTCCCTTTTCTGCAAAAAGTCTCTTGCCGCCTTAAACCTGATGTATTTGAAAGTATAAACAAAAGTTATTTTCTGCTTGCACTTTGGGTGTTACCTTTCACCCTTGGATCCCCCTCTTCTGGGCGCAGATCCCTAGAAAGTTCCTAATCACACCAGGAGTTCCGATAGCTATATTATCCTGGTTTCGTGGACCTAACGGGTTCAAGGTAAAAGATTCAACGAAAGTTCTAGAGTTCTTATCTGGTTTTGATTTAGGGGACAGCTCTTCACCGCTGGGTTCTCCCTCTTCCGGGCTCAGACCCCTCTCGAATATTAGCTTTTCTTTGTCTGGTGTCACTCGCGCGTGGCATGTATTCTTGTACTTTGCTTTGTTGCATTCACTGGTCGGTCGGTGTTGGCTTCTCACCCTTGGATCCCCATCTTCTGGGAACAGATCCGATTCAACTATTCACCTCCCTCGATCGGCTATGGCTTTCAATGCAATTTTGTTGTGACCTTTGTAAATCTTATTGTCTTTTTAAACACTTTACAGTAGACATCTCTCGGCCGGGTTCACTCTTGTCAACACACTGTAATTTTGGACTTTAGACTTCGCCCCCTCTTTATCGGCATCCCTCTTTCGGGTTTACTCTTGCCAATCTTGTCAATCATTCCTTTCTCGTTTAACTCTTACGATGCAGGATTCACTTCCCTTAGCTTCACAATCATCTGTCGGTCAAAGATGTTAAGGTGAGTATCACGAGAATGTTGCGTACCTGTCTGCTTGGTTGCTGATCTTGATGTGGCAGCCAGACTGACAACAGTTGCTTGATGAGCAAGTGACACGAGGAACCAGCCTCTCCACCACCCAAGATTGATACTGGGTGGAAGATGGACCGACTCTCAACATCACGGGATGCACTCTCCTGATTAGCGTGACGTAGGGACTGTGCAAGCACAGGCAGGAGAGGCGGAAGTTCAAAGTCCTTAGTCAGAAGATTCTTGCCAAAGAGTGAAATCCAAAAGAGCCAATCCCAGAAGAAATGAAGCAGATGCTGAGGCCGACCCAAGTCCAAGGCTGGCCGGAGATGATCACGAGGAGAAGACTGAGGCTGGTTCATTTCTGTCCACAGGAATGCGAGGAACTTACAGGCAATAGGAAACTGGTCTTGATGGGACTGGCCAGAAAGGTGAAACAACTGATTGCCCAAAAGTCGGGGACAAAAACAGGAGAGGACTCAGGCAGGAGGAAGGAAACTTATCCAAGAGTTGGAAAACCCAAGTACCAAGGAGGGAGCCTGAAGACTGATATGGGAACCCAAGGGAGTCCAGGAACAGGGATAGGAAACCCACAGCCAAGCGACCCCCAAGTAGATGATGTCTCCATTCTTCAAATGCGGTTTTTATGGCCAACAGTTCTTTCTCGATAACTGCATCATTTCTCTCACTGGGGTTCAGCTTGCGTGAGAAGTAAGGCACTGGATGTTCAACAGACGTCACAGGATCCTTCTGCAGGAGAACAGCCCCAACGGCGAAGTCCGAAGCGTCTGCCTCCACAATGTAGGGTAATTCATCCTGAGGGTGACGCAGAATCGGAGCGGTCATGAAAGCTGACTTCAGGGTGTCGAATGCCCGTGTAGCAAGAGAATCCCACTCGTAAGTAATCTTGCTGCTGGTCAACCTGGTGAGAGGCGCTGTGATTTGAGAAAAATGTGGGATAAAACGCCTGTAAAAATGAGCAAACCCCAAGAAGCGTTGTAAAGACCTTACATCATGGGGTTGTTTCCATTCTTGTATAGCATGAACTTTCTTGGTATCCATTTCTATGCCAGTATGATTGATCACAAATCCCAGGAACTCTCATTCTAGGTTGATGAAAGAAGCATTTCTCTGCCTTGGCGAACAAATGATTGAGAGATAAACGACGAAGAACCTCACGTACATGCCCTACTTGTTCTTGAAAAGATTTGGAGAAGACCAAAATGTCGTCCAAATATATTTAGACCGAAATGCCTATCAGGTCACCGAAGATGTTATCCATGAATCATTGGAAAATAGCTGGGGCATTGCACAGACCAAAGGGCATAACCCTATATTCATAATGCCCAAAAGGTGTCTTAAATGCAGTTTTCCATTTGTCCCCGTTCTTGATACGAACCAGATGATAGGCTCCTCATAAGTCAAGCTTGGTGAAAATCCGGGCCGTGTGCAGGGTTTTCCAGGATACTGCGAATCAAAGGTAATGGATATCGGTCCTTTGTAGTTATGTCGTTCAATTGCCGGTAATCAACACAGGGTCTCAAAGTGCCTTCCTTCTTTTTCACATTTCAAGGGGAATCCTGCAGTCGACTTGGACGGTGTTATGTATCCTTTACTTAAACAATCCGACAAATAGTCCTGTAGCACTTGTCTCTCGTCCTGAGTTAAAGCATACAGTTTCCCATGGGGAGTCTCAAAGCCTGGCAATAAATCTATAGCACAATCAAACGAACGATGAGGTGGCAAGGGTATATCTCCTGGCTCAGAAAATACATGTTCAAACTCGGCATATACTTGTGGGATCTGAGAAATGGAACAAAGACTGACCTCCTTGCTAAGGGATTCCAAGGGAGTTGAGGAGACCTGAGTTTGAGCTGACAAACTGCACTTCTGAGCGCAAAAAGCAGAAGAAAAGGTCAGGGTGTGAGTTCTCCAATTAATAACTGGATTATGATGTTGCAGCCAAGGTAACCCAATTTGTAGGTAGGGGACTTAATCACATCCAAAGCGAGATTTTCCAGGTGGGCGGCAATCTGAAGAGTCAGACCCACTGTGTGCAGTCGGACGGGTCCAGAAGATAAAGGGGTACCATCGATGACTTCCACGGGTAGAGCTGTGTGTCTGGACAGGAGCGGGATCTTGTTGATGGTAGCAAATGTTTCATCGATGTAATTGCCTGAGGCCCCACTATCCAACAGCCCAAAAACTTCCAGAGTTTTGCCTGGCAATTGTACTTGAATCTTCAAAGTCAGTAAAACCGCTGGTTCCATGGGGTGGAGCACAGAACAAGAGGTGGAAAGGTCTGAAAAAGGGATGGGACCTGTCGCTGCCCTTCCAATACACAACAGGTCCTCTAGTTTTCGGCCTTCTTCTTCTGAGGGCGTAAAGAACACGTACCCAAGTAATGCCCAGCGGCCCCGCAGTAAAGACACAGGCGTAATGTCCTTCTCTGTCTCCTCTCTTCCTCCGATAAAGGACCCCTCATGGCTCCCAATTGCATAGGCTCCGTTCCAGAGTCCGTAGAACCAAACGATCCGGCAGGTAAACTGGTCATTCTGTGATTCATTCTCTCAAACCGACGTCTCTCTGCCTTTCGTTCGGCTAGTCTTTGATCTATCCGGAGTGTTACCACCTCACTTACCTGTCAGAGGGGGCGCGGTTATGGGTTCCGACGCGCCCCCTCCTGGCGTTGTTATCCCCGATATCGGTTGGGGGGATCGCGACCATCCGCGGCACCCAGCGTTTCCGGGGTTTCTGTGTCCTGGGGTCTGCGCATGCGCGGAAAGCCGCGGCTCGGTCTCCGCGCATGCGCAATCCACAAGCTTGCTTCCCAAGCCTCGTTCCGGACGCGGCAGCACTCGGGACAGCACGGCTTGCGTTCCAAGCCTCCTGAGTGCTGCCGGTCCTATTTAAGCAGCGAGATCTCGAAACTCAACGCGTCTCAATGCGGTTTGTTTTGCGGATCGTGTCCTCGCTCCTGAAGCCTTGCTGCTTCAGTTCCTTACCTGCCTCAGCCTGCCTTCCAGTCCTACCTGCCTTAGCCTGCCTTCCAGTCCTTACCTGCCTCAGCCTGCCTTCCAGTCCTACCTGCCTCAGCCTGCCTTCCAGTCCTTACCTGCCTCAGCCTGCCTTCCAGTCCTTACCTGCCTCAGCCAGCCTTCCAGTCCTTACCTGGCTCCAATCTACTCTTCAGTCCTGCTCATCTGGCTCGCCTTCCAAGATCTGCCTGCCTCTTCCTTTCCGCCTACCTGCTGCCTCCAGATTGCGTCTTCTGTAATATACTACTGCAATCAGTCTGCAATCCTACCTGGCATATTGTTACATTCTGCAAGAACAAGGAAGGTGCACTTTTGGGGCGTTGGGAGCTGGTCCACCTCTAACCCTGTTGACTTCAGGGGAAGGGGTGCGCTGGTTTCTCGCGTTTCATAATCCACAATAACCTATCGGACAGCCTGGCGACCTCACCACGAACAACTACCGGAAGCCCAGGTACTCAGCGCCCTAGAGACGCCATCTTTAACACGGAGCACCTGATCGATTAGGTGTTGGAGGGTGTCTGGCTCAGGAATATGGAGTAGCTCATCCTTGTACTCCTCTCTCGGCGAAACATGGTCTTTTGTGTGATTTCTGGCCATTGAGAGTCGGTTGCCAGTTGGCGGAAACGACTTATACATATGTTATTATGTCGGGGTTTCCCTGTTTTAGGTCCATCAGTTGATTCTGCGCAGCTGAGACCAGGTTAGACGTTTGAAAAACCTCCAGGAAAGCCTTCTCATTACAAAATCATTTAGTATAGGACTGTTAGTGGCCACAAAAGGTGTTGCCCAGGCGAGAGCATTCCCAGTTAAATTACCCAAGATGTATCCAATCTTGGCCTTAACATTATTGAAATTAGTTGATCTGAAAAGAAAATGAATTCAACAGTGGTTACAAAATTCCGCCACTCGTCGCGGATCTCCAAACTTGATTAGAGTTGTGTGTGCCAGAGAACCTTCGGCCTGTGAGGCACTCATTGCCCCTTGTGTTAACATTTGGCGTAATGCTTGATTTTCCTGGTGTAATGCGGTCATCTCAGCTCTGAGAGCTTGTAACTCATTCTGCATGTCTTGCGAGTCCTCCATCTCCAAATCTGAAGGCAGGCGTCTCAATCTGTTAAGGTGAGTATCACCAGAATGTTGCATACCTGTCTGCTTGGTTGCTGGTCTTGATGTGGCCGCCAGACTGACAACAGTTGCTTGATGAGCAAGTGACACAAGGAACCAGCCTCTCCACCACCCAAGATTGATACTGGGTGGAAGATGGACCGACTCCCAGCGTCACGGGATGCACTTTCCTGATTAGCGTGACGTAGGGACTGTGCAAGCACAGGCAGGAGAGGCGGAAGTTCAAAGTCCTTAGTCAGAAGATTCTTGTCAAAGGGTGAAATCCAAAAGAGCCAATCCCAGAAGAAATGAAGCAGATGCTGAGGCCATGCTGAGGCCGACCCAAGTCCAAGGCTGGCCGGAGATGATCACGAGGAGAAGACTGAGGCTGGTTCAATTCTGTCCACAGGAATGCGAGGAACTTGCAGGCAATATGAAACAGGTCTTGATGGGACTGGCCAGACAGGTGAAACAACTGATTGTCCAAAAGTCGGGGACAAAAACAGGAGAGGACTCAGGCAGGAGGAAGGAAACTGATCCAAGAGTTGGAAAACCCAAGTACCAAGGAGGGAGCCTGAAGACTGAGATGGGAACCCAAGGGAGTCCAGGAACAGGGAGAGGGAACCCACAGCCAAGCTAGAGCTGGACAAGCAAATGGCCCAAGGACCCGCTGGAGAGGGAGAACAGAAAAGGAATGGAGAACCCAGGGCCAGTACTGAAGGCAGGAGCAAAACAGGAAAAAGCTCGGGAGCCGAGCGAGCAGGCAACACGATCAGGAACAAACCGCGTTCAGACGCGACTTGCTCCCGATCACAGCTCCCTTTTATGGGTCGCCGGCACCCGCGAAGCTTGAGACGCAAGCCGTCTTGGCGCCGGCGGACCCAAAGCGAGGCTTGGAATGCAAGCCCTTCCAATCTCGAAGGCCCAATCCACGGCGCATGCGCGGAACAGTGACCGCGGTTTCCCGCGCATGCGCAGCGGAGTTCCAGCGCGGACCCCCGACGCTCTCCCCGTGGTGGATCCCCATGCGCGAAAGCGCGGGTAGACACACCAAGAGGTGGAGGGGAAAGCGGGTGCAAAGAATCCCGGTCTCCAGGTAAGTGGCATAGCGGGTGCAGAGAATCCCGGTCTCCAGGTAAGTGGCGTGACAAAAGACTTTTGACTTGTGATATGGAAGCGGTGGCGGCCGACCTGGATCACGGGAGAAAAGAGGGGGTGGCGGAAGGGAGCAGCCGTATACCAATGCTGGCCTTTAAGGGAGGAGAAAAGACTACTGATCCCAGAATGCCCCACAGAAGACCGTCTCAGGGAGGGGGCCCACCAATGGGAAAAGAAAGAAAAATAAGAAAAGGGAAAACCAGGTTTCCGTATCATCGGACCCACCAGAACAGACGCAAAGCACAAGGTTAACCCACAGCGGCCGGAGCAGGGAGGAGGTGGGGAATCGGGGTCAGGTGTGACAAAACCGTTGCTGGGAACACCAGGGGCTGATTACGAGGGAGGGGCGGGTCAAGGGATAAAAGCAACTCGAAGAGACTCAACAGGGGTCTTCTCTTGCAGGAACGGCGCGTGACGATGGGTGCCGCAACAGAGTGGAGTGAGACCAGCGGAGAATACGAGTGGGCTTACTAGGAAGCAGCGGAAAACCTACAGAGTGGCACCATACCGTGTCCGAGACTCCAGACAGCATTACAGAGCAGAAAACCGGCAACCGGAGGAAAAGTATTCAGAGAGGTGAAATGGGGGCCATTGCTAGTTTTTTCTTTTTCGTGTGCCTCGGACTGCGGCAGGCTGAGGGTTGAAAGCCTGTACACGCAGGGTGTAATCAGAGACACTTGGGACTGAAGCAAGTCGCAGGGGCAGTGCCTGCGGGGTGAAAGGAACCGTATTCTGTTATGACTTCAATTGCCTGTTGGTTGTGAAAATAAACAACGTTTGAAAGTAAATACCTTGATTTTCTCCGGCTGACTACATAACCGTGGTGGCAGCGGTGGGATCCAAGAGGAACGCCGTTTCCCATCCGAATGGAAGGCGTGTTGAAAGCACTGGCTGAAGGCCAACAGCAACTGCAGCAGTTAGTGCAAGTACAAGGGCATCAAGCGCAAGCGGATCGGCAGGCCTTACAACAAGCTCTGCAAGTGCAAACCGCTGCTCAGGAACAGGGCAGAGAAGCATTGAGGATTCTTGGTGAATCAGTGGTGACACAATGAGCGCATCCGGAAATTCCACCTACCGTACTGCAAAAATACCAGGCGGGGGATGACCCCAGTTTTTTCTTTGAACTTTGAAAGACTAGCCCGAGCAGCACAATGGCCACAGGACCGATGGGCTTTCTTTTTGGCGCCCCTGCTCACGGGAGTAATGCAGGGCGCATATCAGGCGGCCAACCCCACAGGGGACACCCCATACGCAGACATCAAGAAACCAGTGTTGGAAAGACTGGGGATGGATGAGGAGTCATATAGGCGCCAGTTTCGAGAAACCAGACTAAAACCGGCGAGAGCCCAAGGCATCTGTTCTACCGCATCCAAGATTTAGCAGAGAAATGGTTACAACCAAACACCGCCACGATTGGACAGATTAAGGAAAAGGTGATGTTGGAACAATTCATTGACGCACTGCCGAGTCCCATACAACAGTGGGTAAGGCAATATCCCCACCTTACACAGTCTGAAGCCATAAATGTGGCAATCGCCTATCAAAAAGCCAGAGTACCCCGCACCTTCACAGCACTACCGGCGAGATCCCACAGTGAAACGCCTATCACGCGCAGCAATTACCAGGGAGCCACCCAGGAACCACGAAACAGACCAGATCCTAAACCCACCAACGGAGCCAGCGTCCTCAGAGGGCAGGCACCACAATGTTTTGAATGTGGGGAATGGGGCCATAAAGCCCGGTTTTGTCCCAGAAAAACCAGGGCCGAACCCATGGACGTTGGACCATTACAAGCCCGAGGATATCGGAAGAAACAGCCCTATGTGATTGAGGTAACGGTGGATGGACATCCCCAACCAGCCATAATGGACAGCGGTAGCAGACAGACGGCCGTACAACCCCATGTGAGTGAGCAAGACGCAGGAAAGGTGAGAACCATTGACATAAAATGTGTGCATGGGGATGTGAAAGGGTACCCTACGAAAGACATTGTATTGGGGCTACAGGGACACGAGATACCAGTCAAAGTAGCCATTATTCCTACCATCCCAGCCCCGGTACTAATAGGGGCAGATATTCCAGAATTCGACATGGTTAAAGGAAGCTCCATTTGCCACAACAGGGATCGGGGTACCGGCAAGAAGGGTGCAAACCACAAAGAGCCAGAGAAGGAGTATGGAAAAGAATAGGGAAAAAGGAATGGATATTGCCCTCATAGACTGGCGAGTGGGGGACCATCTTCCCTCGTTCCGGACCGAAACCAGACTGGATGAAACCCTAAAAAGGGCCAGGGAGCAAGCACAAGCAACGAGTGGGATCCCAGTTACCACGCCCTACTTCAAGGAAAATCAAGGGCTAATATATAGCGTGACCCGAGGGTCGGACAACCACGAGAGGGAGCAATTGCTGGTTCCCCAGTCATACAGAAAAACTCTGATTCAACTAGCACATGATCACACAACAGGGGGCCATTTAGCAGAAAACATGACAGTGAAGAGGGTGTTGCAGAATTTTAACTGGCCTGGAGTTTATGCGGAAATAGCCAGATATCGTCAGGAGTGTGCCATATGTCAAAATACGAGTCCTCACACACCGGCTCGAGCACCTCTTCAAAGAATGCCCTTGATTAAGGAACCCTTCCAGAGAATAGAAATGGACATTGTAGGGCCATTGGAGCCCACCAGTAGAGGGTTCCGGTTCCTCTTAGTGAGTGTGGACTATGCCACTCGGTATCCCGAAGCTTTCCCTTTAAGAGGCATCTCAGCAAGACAGGTATGCGACATACTGCTACCGTTCTTCTCTTGAGTGGGAATACCCATGGAGATAGTAACAGACCAAGGGAGTAACTTCATGTCGGTGGTTATGAAGGAGGTGTGCAAAACATTAGGAATTCAACACTTGAAAACCTCGGTATACCACCCACAAACGGATGGGCTGGTGGAACAATATAATAAAACTATTAAACAGATGATAAAAATAGCCACCAGTCCCACAGGTTTGGGATGGGATCGGGTTTTACCCTCTGTGTTGATGGTACTAAGGGATACCCCACAATCATCCAACGGATATTCCCCTTTTGAATTGTTATTCGGAAGACAGCCCAAATCCATACTGGGATTACTAAAAGACACATGGGAACAACAGGAGGAAACCTCGCTCACAGACTATGTCAATGATTTAAGAGACCATCTAGGTAAACTGAGTGTTTGCTCAGGAAAACCTGGGGAGAGCCCAAGAAAGACAAAAGAAGTATTATGATCAAGGAAGCAGACCTCGCTCCTTTAAGGTAGGGGATAAGGTGCTGGTTTTACTGCCTACACACACAAACAAAATATTGGCCCAGTGGAAGGGCCCGTATCAGATAACAAAAAACCTGGGTCCGGTGAACTATGAGGTGGAACAACCTGACCGAAAAAATAGATTTCAGAATTACCACATTAACTTGCTCAACACCGGGCATATTATTTGCAACACTCTGATATGTCAGTCTCAGAGCAAATGGTCCCTAATAGCTGTAATAGCTTGCAAGATGTTGAAATGGGGGAACGGTTAAGTGAGACCCAAAAGGCCGAATTATTGGAGACCTTGAACCCGTGGTCCGAGAGTTTTTCCGGAATTTCAGGACAAATCCATATGGCTACTCATTCAATACCCACGGAAGAAGGGAAAATTGTACGTATCAGGCCTTACAGAATTCCGGAGTCAAAAGGTGGAGAAATAGCCAAAGAAATAAACATGCTTGAATTGGGGACCATTGTGCCATCTAAAAGCGCATGGTGTTCGCCCGTGGTGCTAGCACCTAAACCTGATGGTACCACCAGGTTCTGTATGGATTTTAGGCAGTTGAACGCCATATCCCAATACGAAGCCTACCCAATGCACAGAATTGATGAATAGATAGAAAAGCCGGGGTCAGCAGCATTCCTGAGCACCCTGGATCTCACAAAAGGGTATTGGCAGATTCCCCTCAAACCAGCAGACCAAGAGAAAACCGCCTTTTCGACTCCTCAAGGCTTGTTTCAGTTCACGGTCTTACCCTTTGGGTTGCATGGGGCACCTGCTACATTTCAAGCTTTAATGGATAAAATCCTGAGACCACACGAAGAATATGCCGCAGCTTACCTAGACAACATAGTAATCTTCAGCCATACATGGAACGAACACCTTGCACATTTGACCAAAGTGATAAAAGCATTAAAAGCGGCTGGTCTGCACATTAACCCCAAAAGGTCCAAACTCGTAGCACACCATACCAAATAGCTGGGGTATGCCGTGGGAGGTGGGGTGATAAGCCCGCTGTTGGACAAGATCAAGCCCTGCAGAAGCTGTGACCTCCTGAAACTAGAAAAGAAATACAAGCCTGTCTGGGATTTGTGGGGTATTACAGGCGATTCCTACCACACTTCTCTACCATAGCTGCACCCCTGACGGATGCACTGAAAACAACCCGTTCATTACAGATCACCCCAGAGGCCGTGCAAGCTTTTCAGAAACTGATCCGGATGATTTCCACAAAACCTGTTCTCCATTGTCCTGATTTCTCGAAAGAATTCTATTTGCAGGCGGATGCCTCAGGATGTGGCTTAGGAGCGGTGTTATCACAGGGGACAGAACAAAACCTGTGCCCAATAGCCTTTATCAGTAGAAAATTACTTCCCCCCACGAGATTCCGTACTCAACACTGGAAAAAGAATGCCTGACAATAAAGTGGGCGGTAGAGTCTCTCCGGTATTACCTTCTGGGAAGACGGTTTGCCATTTTTATCGATCATGCACCCCTGAAATGGTTGGCCGCACAAAAAGACTCAAATCATAGAGTCCTGTGATGGTTTTTGACGCTCCTGCCTTACCAGTTTGCGACTGTTCATAAACCCAGAAAATATCAGCTGGTGGCTGATTACTTGTCCCGTGCCATGGACCTGCCCGAACGGCATGGGTCCTCGGGGGGAGTATGTGATATGGAAGTGGTGGCGGCTGACCTTGATCACGGGAGAAAAGAGGAGGTGGCGGAAGTGAGCAACCGGGTACCAATGCTGGCCTTTAAGGGAGGAGAAAAGACTACTGATCCCAGAATGCCCCACGGAATACCGTCTCAGGGAGGGGGCCCACCCATGGGAAAAGAAAGAAAAATAAGAAAAGGGAAAACCAGGTTTCCGTATCATATCAGACCCACCAGAACAGACACAAAGCACAGGGTTAACCCACAGCGGCCGGAGGAGGGAGGAGGTGGGGAATCGGGGTCAGGTGTGACAAAACCGTTGCTGGGAACACCAGGGGCTGATTACGAGGGAGGGGCGGGTCAAAGGATAAAAGCAACTCGAAGAGACTCAACAGGGGTCTTCTCTTGCAGGAACGGCGCGTGGCGATGAGCGCCGCAACAGAGTGGAGTGAGACCAGTGCAGAATACGAGTGGGCTTACTAGGAAGCAGCGGAAAATCTACAGAGTGACGCCGTACCGTGTCCGAGACTCCAGACAGTCGTACAGAGCAGAAAACCGGCAACCGGAGCAAAGTATTCTGAGGTGAATTGTGGGCCATTGCTAGTTTTTTCTTTTTCGTGTGCCTCCGGCGGCGGCAGGCTGAGGGTTGAAAACCTGTACACGCCGGGTGTAATCAGAGACACTTGGGACTGAAGCAAGTTGCAGCGGCAGTGCCTGCGGGGTGAAAGGAACCGTATTCAGTTATGACTTCAATTGCCTGTTGGTTGTGAAAATAAACAACGTTTGAAAGTAAAAACCTTGATTTTCTCCGGCTGACTACATAACATGACTGCGCAGAGGATTTTACAAGACGCTTGTATGACCACTTTGACCCCCCCATTCTCGCTTTCTGGTTATGGTAATTTCAACAATTGGGTAATCGCCCATATTATCCTGAGTGAGCACCCACGTGGTGCCAGACTCCTCTTGCTAGTTTTCCCCCTTTTCTCATCAATAGGAAATTCCCCTTCCTACTCTACTCCTCCCCATCCCCTCCTCCTCCTCCTCCCTCCTCCATGTTCTCATTTCTTCCAGTCATTCAATCTGAAGTTACTCTACTACTATCCAAAATTCATCCTACTGCTTCTCCCACCGATCCCATTCCTACCCCCTCATTCCCAAAATCTACCCCCTCCTCATACCCTATCTCAACTCTTTCTTCAATACCTGTCTCATGTCTTCCACCTTTCCCACTCCTTTCAAGCATGCAACTATCATCCCCATACTCAAAAAACCTTCTGCTAACCCCCACCTTGCTTCCAACTATCGTCCCATCTCTCTCCTACCCTTTCTCTCTAAACTTCTAGAACGCATTGTCTATTCTCAACTTTCCTCCTTCATCTCCAAACACTCTCTCCTCCCCTCTACCCAATCTGGTTTCCGCCCTCTACACTTAACTGAAACTGCCCTTACCTCTGTTCTCAACTCTCTCCTTTCCACACGCTACACTAAACATTCCACCATTCTTATTATTCTTGACCTCTCGGCTGCTTTCGATACTGTTGACCATACGTTTCTCCTTAATTCTCTCTCCTCGTTTGGCCTCAAAGACTCTGTCCTTCACTGGTTCTCCTCTTATCTCTGTAACCGCACCTTTGCCGTCTCCTGGGGCGGCTCCACCTCTCCCACCCTTCCTCTCAACCACGGGGTCCCCCAAGGTTCTGTCCTTGGTCCCTTTCTCTTCTCGCTCTACACTTCCTTCTTAGCCCCCATCATTTCCTCCTTCGGTGTCTCACATAATTTCTACGCAGATGATACCCAGCTCTTCCTCGCCTTCTCCTCCTCCTCTCCTGACATCCACCAGAAGCTTTCCTCTTGCCTCTCTGCTATTAAATCTTGGATGTCCTCTCACTTCCTTACTCTCAATAATGACAAAACTGAAGTCCTTTTCTTCCCTGCAAGCACTCTCCCTCCTCCATCTCCTCCCCCTTTCATTCTCTTTCCCCCCTGCAAACTTTCCTTCTCTCCCCATGCATGTAACCTTGGTCTTCACATTGACCACCACATCTCTCTATCTCACCACATTTCTTTTACTGCCAGATCTTGCCGCTTTCACCTTTACAACATCTGCAAAATTTGTTCTTTCCTAACCTTTCACGCGACTAAACTCTTAATCTCCTCCCTCATCTTCTATAGACTTTTCTACTGCTCTACTCTTTTCTTTGGACTTCCCTCCTCTCATCTCTCCCCTCTCAAATCAATCTACCACTCTGCCATCCGCCCCCTCTGCCTTCTCTTTCCTCATGATTCCATCTCCTCTTCCCTCACCTCTCTAGGTTGGTTCCCATTACACTCCCAGCTCAAATTCAATTTCCTCTGTCTAGTATTCAAATCCCTCCATGGTCTTGCCCCCCCGCAACTTTCCTCCCTGCCACCTTACTTTCTACACTCCTTGTAGTTCTCTCCACTCTGCCGATCTCTACCTACTCTCTTCTCCACCTCCACTCTGTGCCCCTTCTCGCTTCCACTCTTTCCAACTGCTTGCCCCTTACCACTGGAACTGCCTTCCCCTCTTCATCCGCTCTACTACCTCCTTCCCTAACTTCCCTACCTCTCTAAAATCTTCTCTTCCGTTCACTTCCTTAAAGCCCTCTGCTTCCACCCTTACTTCTACTAGCACTCCTCCTACTCCCTCTCCTTCTCTTCATCCTCTCTTTTCACTCTACTCCCTCCTACCCCACTTCTGCTCTTTTCTAATCCTCATCTGTTCCCTCCTTCTCCCTTACTCCCTCTGCTTCCTCTCTTACTTCTGCTATCACCATTGCTCATACCTCCTGCCCCCTCACATCTTGTCTCTCCGTACTCCTCATCCCCTTCCATAATGTAAATTGTTTTTATACAGTTTTCTGGTTTAATTCAATTGTTATGTAATGCTTGCTGTATCTTGTTGGTTCCTCTTGTAAAGCGTTTTGGATTAAAACGCTATATAAATTCAATAAACTACAAATACAAAATACAAATAGCTCTTTTAACCTTTCAAAGTTCAATTAGCCGTTTGCTACTTTTCGTTCAACACAGTTCGGTTTCTTATTAACTCTCCCCTCTACTCACTGACTGTGATGAACCGATTGGCTTTCTTTCTCTTTGGAGTCAAGGTTGTTACCACAGAGACGAGCGTCTCTCCCCGGCTTGGTTATCAGCGGAGGAGGGTCTTGTGTACCGTTGATATCTGCTACAACACATGCTGTTTATTATTTGTGTTCTTACGATTCAATCTGCTGAGGTTTCACAGGCCTTGATCGGAAAGGGCAAGGTCGCTTCACTCCTTGTCGCCGTCTCAGTATGCGCCGTCTTTCTCCTCCTCTTAAACTGCTGTGCTGATTCAGCTTGCTCGTCGTGCGGTCTGCCTTGCTCGCATTGCGCTCTTGTGCTCCACCTTCTATCCCTGTGGGGAAGGGAAAGGGCAATCAGGTGTGTGTGTGTGTGTGATTCTGGCCAATTGCCTGACTTTGCCTGACCCTTGTGTTGGGGCATGTCAGGTAAACGGCTCTGGTGTTTGCTGTCGTCTTTCGTGGTACGTGGAAGTGTTTGTGTCGGAAAGGGGTCGGGGGTAGAGTGTTTGAGTATCCTACGGGGTAGGATGGGGAAAAGATGCTATAAGAAGGGGGATACCGCATCTCACCCCTCGGTGTCACGCTTCCACTCCCAGAGGACCCCCCAATCCAGGTGATTCTCCCTCACTGGTCCACCCCCAGGACCTGGATGCAATAGCGATGGCTGTGTCCTGGCCACCTGGTTGTCAGATCCCTGGGGACTAGTCAGGGAGACACCTTCAGGTTTCACAGTTGAGAAACCTATCCCCCCTCCCCTGATTTTCTTCCTCGCTTATTTTGTTTGAAAGCTTGGTGGCAAATACATAGCAGACCCTTGGTCAAAAATATGTGTGGACATGGAAAGGCAGCTGACTCCGGCTCTTTGTAGAACACCACCACCAACAAACACAGGGTCTCTTGGAGAGAAGCTTATATTACGTTGCAGCTCTCAACTCCCCAGCATCTGTCAGACGGCAGACACCTGTCAAGCCCAATGTTGCCAACCATCTGAGCCCAACCATTGCATCCCTCTTCCTGGGGTCAATTCACAACTTGCAAGAATACATGTTTTCTGGTGTTTTATGTTACATGTAAATTAATTGCATAGAACATTACCTTTAATGCAATAAATAAAAGGTTGGATAGCTACTACCCCATTTTAGGTTGTGTCACAAGTTGTGCTGATGTGCCACCTGACTCTTGAGTTTGTGAAAATGGCATGGATGAATAAATATAATGTTAATGTTTAAGGACATTTGTACCATGCACTGTCGCCACCGGAGTGGTCCCCTGACGCACTGGCGGCTCTGAAAGAAGAAAGGAGGTTGAGTTAGTGGGAGGAAGCAGGGAAAGTGCAAGAGAGCAGTGATGTGCTGTTGATGGCCACAGCCCGGTGGGTCCGTTGGCTGGGCCGGGCCGGGGTGTTTGCAGCCGGTAGTCGTTGTGTACTGTTGTGGAGGTCTATGTGCGTTTCTGTTTTCATGTTGCAGTGTAGTGAAGTTTGTTGTGCTGTAGGTTTGTGGTTGTGTTTGGTTTGGAGTTTGAGAGGTGTGTGCAGAGATGGAAATTGCTAGTAGAATTGGTTAGTTGGCATCTCTATACTGAATTGAGGCCTCAGGCTTGCAAAGACTCTCCTGATTCTCCTCTGTCCTGATCTGGGCCCATCTTGCACTAAGCTTCCTTTCACATCTGGCCCCCATCTCACCCAGCCTCCATCACAACCCCCCCTGTCCTCCTTACCTGCACTTGTGGCCAGTGCACCTGCCAATGTCCACCACTCAGCTAGTGTGGTGATTGCCAGTGTGTCTGCAATCCAGTTGATATTTGGTACATGGTAGCAGCTGGGGTGGAATGAAGAGGGGGATTGGCTGGGATAGTTGACTGTCTCAATGTGTGTCACCTGTGTTTTTGTCTATCCTGTATCACCTGTCCGGCATTGCGGGAGCTTCTCTGTTGTTTCTAGGGATGTTAGTGTCCATTCCAGTTCTGTCATCCTTTTCCCTGTTTCGATTTTCAGGTTGAGTCTGTGGTCTTGAAGAGCCAGGTTTTTAGTAATTTCCTGAATTTGTGGTGATCTGCGGTGTTTCTGATCTCTTTTGGGATGTTGTTCCAGGTTTTTGCGGCTAAGTGGTAGAAGGTGGTGCCTCCAAGTTTTTTCTTAAGGTATGGTTTTAGTTCCAGGCAGATTTCGTTGCTGGATCGGAGGGGCCTCTTTGGTTTGTAGATTATTTTCTTTTGTAGGAATTCTGCTCCTTGTCCACTGATTGCCCTGTGCGTTATAAACATGGTTTTGAAGGTGATGCAGTGTTTACTGGGAGCCAGTGTAGTGTTTTTAGGGCAGGAGTGATGTGGTCTCTTCTGGAAAGTTTGAGGAGTTGTCTGGCTGCAGCATTTTGGATCCGTTGTAGTTTCTTCAGGAGGTAACCTGGTATTCCGAGGTAGAGGCTGTTTGCATAGTCGATTCTTGACATGATGAGGGCAACGATAGTGAGTGTTTTGTGCGTGAAGGAGAGGAAAGGTAGGATTCTTCTTGCCGTGCGGAGGAGGAAAAAGCATTTCTTCACTGTTGCATTTATTTGTGGTTCTAAGGTTAGGGTATTGTCCATCAGGACTCCCATATTTTTTTACTACCTTAGATGGTGTTGGTGGGGTTCCTAATTCCGTTGGCCATGGGATGGCGGTTTCGTTCACTTGGTCATGATATGATCATGATTTCTGTCTTTCCTGGGTTGATTTTCAGGTCCATCCAATTGAAGATTTCTTTCAGACAATCGATTAGAGCTGAATGATCCGCTTCGGAATCTTTAATTTGGTAGATGATTTGAGTGTCATCTGCATAGTTGTAGCAAGTAATGTTGTATTTTTTGAAGATTTTGATAACCGGAGTCTAGTAGATGTTGAAATATAGTGGAGATAGTGAGGATCTTTGTGGCACTCCACAATCGTTAACTCGTGGAGTGGATTTGAAGGGTTTAATCCATACGGTTTCTGTTCTGTCTGCTAGGAATGATTTAGCCCAGAGTAGTGCCGTGTCTGTTATGCCCATGTCTTCTAGTTTTTGGTCAGGGTGTCATGGCTAACTGTGTCAAAGGCTGTAGAGAGGTCGAGCAGAATAAGGGCTGAGGTTGTGTTTGAGTCTGTGTTGGTTTTTAGGTCGTCCCAGATGGATAGTAGTGCTGTTTCCTTTCCTCTTGTGGGTCTGAAACAGACTTGAGCTTTGTCTAGCAGGTGGTGTTTTTCTACATATTCTTCTGTAAGTTTATACACGTAGGTTTCCAGGAGTTTTGCCGGGTAGGGTATATTTGAGATTGGCCTGTAGTTGGAGAGGTCTTCTACATCGCCACTTGCGTTTTTTTAGAAGTGGCTTGATATATGCCAATTTGAAGATCCTCGGTACAGTCCCTGTTGCTAGTGATACATTTAGAAGGTTTCTGTAGTATTCTGCTGGTGTTCCTTGTGCAAGGATTGATTTGTAGATGTCCGGGGGACAGGGATCCATGGGTGATCTAGCTTTCTTGCTGCATTTTACCAGCATTGCGAATGCCTCTGCTGAAATTTCCGGAAAGTTTTTGAGTTTGTGCTGTGGTTCCATGTTAGGTTCTTTTGGTTGTTTCTCGTGGTTGGTTGTTCTTGTATGGTTTGTCGGATGTCATTGATTTCTTTCTTGAAGTGGTCTGCCAGTCATTGCAGAATACACAAAATGCAGGCTAGGGGACAGAAACCAGCCGCAGCACAACGGGGCAACACTCCCCTAGCTCCGTTGGAGATGGGGCTGGTGTGCATTGCTCTGTGCCTATACTGCAGGCACCAGGGCCCACAGACCAATGGGAGCAGGGGGGGCGGGACGGGAGGCGGCAGGGAGGGAAGGAAGGAAGGAGACTCGGGAGGCGGCTGCGGGGTGGCGGTGGGGACTGCACGGTGCCTCAGGGCCAAGTAGAATACACAAATGCAGGCTAGGGGACAGAAACCAGCCGCAGTACAACGTGGCAACACTCACCTAGCTCTGGTGGAGATGCCCTGGTTCTCCTTACTCGTGGGCTGCTGATTTCTTTTAAGCACTTGCTTGTCACTTACTGACATGTTTTCTACTTTTCCTATTGTCTGGCAGTGGTAACAGTCCTATGGTAGTCTGTGCCACTTGTCTACGTCTCTCATATTTTCTTTGGGAATGACGTGCTTTGGGAGATTTTGTGTATAGGGCTTTCATTCTAATCAGCTTTTTCTTCTGCAGCTTGTTAAAGTATGCCTTGGACTCTGTCAGTCATCTGGATTTCTACTTTATTTTTACCATTTGGGAGAGAAAAAACATTCTCCTAAAAAATGAAGTCGATGTATAATTTTATTTTATTTTTTTTGTAAATGTCTTTATATTAGTTTTTGACAGTCGTAAAATAATAGAACTAGCGAACATGAGGGTGAAAAGCCCTCTGGCGATACAATAGACAACATGTCCTAATACCCCTGTGATCCCCTCCAGTTCCCCCCCTCCATCTTGCATGTGATCTCTCATGTTAGGCAGACAAAGGTTCAAAACTGAGTTCCCAACCGAGTGGGTTGCAATCGCATTATCCTTGCCCCCGTAGGGTGCACAGCACACTTCTCCTGTACTTGAACATTAGAAGGCCGGGTTGGTTCTCCTTTCCAGACCACCTGCTTCCTTTTCCCTCACCGAAACATGTTATGAAACTGTAACCATTCAGTTTCCACCGAGGAACTACCTTCGTGGATTGCTGCCGAGATTTTTTCCATGAGGTATATGTCTTTGGCTGTGCTAGACCACTCCTTCACAGTGGGGAGGATCCCCCTTTTCCAGTGTGTAGCCCGGCATGCCTGTGCCGCCAATAGGAGAAAGTGCACCAGGGATGATGGCGTGCCCCATCTCTCATCCTTCTTCTCCAAACCCAAGAGCACAAACAAAGGGTCCTAGCCTCCCTGATCCACCCCAGAACCTCCGTCCAAAACACCTGCACCCTGGGGCATGCCCGCCACGTGCCAATTATCGGCTGTGGCTCTACACCCATGCCAGTAGTGGGGGTCCACTGTTGGAAACATTCTGGACAGGCTCACTGGGTCATATTGCATTGCTAGAGCAATTTTATTGCATGTAATTTGTACTGGCACAAGAAGGAGGTCTTGAAAACTCGTCTGCACAATTGATGTCACATATTGTCTCCCATCTCCCTGCCCAAATCCCTTTCCCATGGTGCTCGGAGACCTCTAGTAGCCTCCTCTCTGGGTTCCAGCAGTGCCCCATAAAGGCGTGAGATGAGACCTTTCATGTCTGCATACGCATCCAATACCTTCTCCACTGGGGCGAGGTCGCTTTGAATGCGCGTCTTCCATTTCTCAGACATGAATATCCCTTTTAACCTAAGATATAACAGGACTGGCCGCTTACCAATACGCAGTGCCTCTACAAGCTTCTGGATGCTTACAAACACCCCCTCTTGTACTGGCTGGCCCACCCTGTTGAGTCCCACCTCAAACCAGGACTGATAGTGCTCTACTACTGGTATTTCATCCCTAACCGGTGGTGCCCAGATGTGGCTCATGGATGTGGGCCAGGTGGTGATTCCCTCCGCCCTTCCCCCGATAGGCAGGACCTCCCAGAGGACCCCCAGGATCAGATGCTCTCTAATACGTCTCGGAAGATTGTTCTTAGGGACCCAGAGCCATTCCCCCACTGTTGCCAGGAGCAGGTGTTGGTTTTCCAGGAATACGCATGGTTTATCTGGGTCTTCCCTCAGGTGTGGGACCAATGCCCTAAGTTGAGCTGCTCTATAGTATAACCTCAAATCCGGGAGGTCTACCCCTCCCTTTTCCTTCGGGAGGATGAGCGTCTCATACCCGACCCTGGGTTTCTGGCCTGCCATAGGAATTCGTCCGGGGCCCGGATTAGGAGCATTTGAAACAAGTATAGAACCCTTAGGAGGAGATTAATTTTAATCAAATTGAGCCTCCCCAACCACAACTGCCCTTTCGCCCATACCTCCATTTCTGAAATAAATTGGTCGAACAAGAGAGGGTAGTTGGCCTGACCCAGGCCCTGTCCGGGTCGGGCGATGTTAATCCCGAGGTATTTCACCCCCTCTGACAGGATCTGCAGCCCAAGGGGCTCCAATTCTTCAATACCACAGATTTTCCGATGTTCACCTTAAACCCTGAGGATTTCCCAAACTCCTCGATCACCTTCATAGTTACGGGGATGGACTGGACGGGATGCCTCAGGTGCAGCATGACATAGTCTGCATACAGCCCGAGTTTAAATTCTTTATTTATCTATTTCGATTTATAAATTGCACAACTGCCCTTAGGCATCGTGGCGCTGTTACAGAATATTCACTTAGGTGCAAGTTCACATAGATAACGATCTTAGGTACAGCTTTACATGATTACAGCTCAGCCCTTATTCGTGTTGCATGGTTACAGAGGAACAGAGAAAGGTACAGTCTACTTGAAAAGTTTGGTTTTCAGTGCTTTTCTGAAAGCCATGACAGAGGTTTCTTTTCTAAGATTGAGTGGTAGTGAGTTCCAGGATTTTGTTGCTAGGACTTCAAAGCTGGACCCCCCAGCTTTGACTCTGTTGAAGCAGGGATTGTGAGTTGGTGAGAGTATCTCTTTGGGGCCTACCAATAGGATTTCCGTTTTGTCCCCATTGAGACAAAGGCCATTGGCCACCATCCATGCTTGGATGATTGCCTGTCTTCTGGAAGGTTTTGAGGTCCTGCTCATAATCACCAAATAGTAGGAGAGGAATTTGCGTATCGTCGGAATAATTGGTGAATGTTATGCCGAATTCTTCAAGGTCATTGAATAATGGTAAGGTGACTAGGTTATAGAGGGTAGGGGATGTGCACGACCCTTGTGGCACTCCACAACCAATGGGGGACGGAGCAGCTGATGCCTGCTCTGAGAAGACCCTCATGGCTCGGCCCTCCAGGAAGGAGGTTATCCAGTTGTGGCTTCATGTGAGAAGTGGGCGGTGTCTGTGAGGTGTTTCCCTAGGATCTTGTGGTCCACCAAGTCAAATGCTGCCGACAGGTCGATGAGCAGAAGAAGTGCAGACTTGCCCTTGTCCATGTTTTCTAGTAACTGTTTTTTTTAAGTCTAGCAGAGCTGACTCTGTGCCATGCCGAGGGCACGAAAGCCAGATTGCCTCTTCGCCAAAATGTTGTGCAATTCCAGGTAGGACTGGAACTGTAGTTCAGATGTTTAATGTGCTTAGAATCACATGCTGTGCATAGTCTGACATCCAGTGGTCACTGCGGAGTATTGCATCTTGTTTTTCGAAAGTCGAAAAGGGGACGTCGACATAGGCGTGTCTGTAACACTATCCCTATAGTGACATGTAGTGTACCCAAAATCCCTCACGCGTTGAGGTCCCTCAGATTGTTTTTTTCCAACCAGAATACTGGTCGCCTTAAGCGGAGCTCGTAAAAGACATTGCCTTTGTTTGACCTTTGGTCGATTTTGTTTAATTATTGTTAACTCACATCACCTCCAGCCCTCTATCGACGGGCATTCCACATCTCTGCCAAGACCAGATCTTCGACAGACAGTGGTTTTCGACAGACGGTGATCCTACCGGTGCTGCCGACCACATGGGCCGGCCTTGCCGGCCTACACAGTAGGGAGAGTGGGGTCAGGGTGGACATTTCTGTCTCATACTAGAATGCCTTTCCCTTTCTTCCCCCTTTCCTTCTGGGTTGTTATCACTGGTTACGTCCTCAGCTATGGAGAGGACTCCTTTTAGATTTTGCCCAATTTGTAAAGGCAAATTTCCGTGGAAGGACAAGCACAATCGGTGTAACCGCTGCTTGCCCCTCGAGCACGACAAAGCTAGTTGCGCGGCCTGCAAGCTCCTTCACCTGAAAACTTTGAAGGAACGCAGAGTCAAAAGGTGGCCAGCCTATGGAATGTCGAAGGCAGATTCTTCGCCCGCTGCCACCGAGTGCGACGAGGGTGATGGTGATGACTCGACCTCCGTCACGGAGGTTGTTGACCCCCCCAAAAGAGCGCTCTCGCTCCGTGGCGTCTGTATACGGTCCCGACAGGCACGGCACTGGCCCTGCGTTGGGGATGTACAACTCTGGGACGCTGACAGACAAAAACACATAAACACAAAGCACACAACCCCTGGCCATTTTTCAAGTAAATCGAAGAAGGCCTCTGCGCCAACGGGGACGCCGACACAGCCAACCGTCCCTGCCAACCGTAAGATTCAGCAGCCCACACCGCAGCTGCATTTGCGTCTAGCGACCGGGCCGTCAAATACAAAGGGCGCAACCCCTAAAGCATCATCCGTCGAGACGCATCGCTAGAAGGCGTCCGTCGACGGCAAGGTTCCGGCTCCACTGAAAACAACTCCTCACGATCAGCTCCTGGATGAGAAGTTGGTCGCCGAAATCATCGCTTGGATCGTCTCCGGAGACGCTCAGAAACGGCTGGTGAAGGAATCGCCCAAGCCTGCCGAAAAGGTCAACGAGACGCCTAGACCTAGTGAAGGTGCAACAGGAGCGCCGGAACCCTCTGCTAGGTCGAAAGAGACCCAGAGCCACACTCCACCGTCTGCTCCACGGGACGGTTTCTCAGAGGGCGACGGGGGGTATTTCCTCCGCTTTATGGGGGAGATCCCGATGCCTAGAGGCGGAGGAGCAGGCCTTTCCGCCCCTAGACCGTTCTGGGTCTTACCAGAGAGAGATTTGAGACCTGTATGAACAGGTTGGATAGGTTTGTGTCCATTTCTGAGCACACCACACCTAAAAGACCAAGGGATGTAGTCCCTCCAGACCGTCTAGCCAAACTTCCAAGACTTTTTGACCCCCAGGAGGAAGAACTTTACACATATGGCCTCACTGTAGAGGACTCTCATGTTAACACTCAGGAAGAGGATGAATTCATAGATACTGAGGACCTAGAAGATCCTGACATGTGTGAGCCACAGCCATGGCAGTCCCCGGAGGCATTAACTGACCCGGATGCTTTAGATCTGGCCTCTCCACAGACTACTCCTGTCAGAGATCTTTCGCCTGTGCACGATCAGCCCACGTTTAATGCTATGCTACGCAAGGCGGCTGCACATTTTCAAATCGATATGGGGGAGACTACCCCAGAGGTCGATTTTGTTGAAAAAATCATCAAAGAAAAGCCACCTGCTAGCCAGGCCATACCTCTCCTTGCCTCCATCAAGAGGCGCCTCATTCCCTCTTTGTCTACACCAGCCTTAGTCAGGGGTGTTAACCCACGGATTGAGAAGCTTTTTTGCCCCTCACCCTCAGATCCTTTATACATTAGGGGTCATTCCATCCCAGATTCTCTGGTGGGGACCACCACGAGGAAAAGGGCAGGGGTTCCTCTGTCCACCAGTGAAGCACCCCATGATAGAGAAGGGAAAAAGCTCTATGCTCTTGGTAAAAACGATTACAGCCTCTGTGGCATTCGCTACGCGTATTGCCAACAATACCACTCCTTTGGCTAGTTACGCTGATGCCCAATGGGGCCTGTTGCGCGAGGGCCTAAAGGAAGTCCCTGAACCTCTTTGCCCTCGCCTTTTGGCCATTGTTACAGAAGGCACTCAAGTAAACCAGAGCGTCATTAAAAATACTAGTCCAGGGCGTACTCCTTAAAAGGCATGCATGGCTTAGAAACTCAGGGTTCAAGGCAGAGACACAGGCGTCCCTCATCGACAAACCCCTTGAGGATTCCAACTTTTTTGGTAAGGCGGTTGATGACGCACTGGAAACAGCTAAGAAGGAGCACGAAACATTAAAGACCCTGGACCAAATCACGAGTCCCCCTAATAAGCGCGGATATTCAATAGGTGCTTTTTTTTTCGTGGCCAACGACAAACTCAGCAACAGTATACCTCAGGTCCTCCCCTCAAGGAGCCAGTGGTTACAACACGACGTCTGGTCAGAGAGGCCAAAGTCTTGGCAAAGGAAGGGTAAGGGTCGTGTGGTGACTCTGCAGGAAGTAATCCCCCTGCTCACACAGGAGGATTACATGGCAATAGTAGACATAAAAGATGCATACTTTCATATTTTAATGTTGCCAGCGCACAGGAAATACCTCAGGTTCATGATAGAAGGCAAACACTATCAGTTCAAAGTGCTACCCTTCGGCATAGCCTCAGCGCCAAGGGTTTTTACAAAGGTACTGGCACTGGCAGCGGCACATCTGCGCAGGTTGTCCATTCCGGTTTATCCTTACCTCGACAATTGGCTCATCACAGGGGATTCTTACGAAACATGCTTCTCAAATACCCAAAAGACTATAGACCTCTTGTTCCACCTGGGCTTCTCCATCAACGAGAAGTCGTCCAGTCTAGAACCCAGCCAAGTCAACCAATTCCCAGGGGCTCTAATTCGAACAAGGGATGGCCTTGTCTTCCCCTCCAACGAGAGGGTCCAAAACATGCTGTTTCAGATCCCACAATATGTAGTCGGTCGAGAGGTGACGGTACGCAAAGCCATGCGCTTGCTAGGAATGATGGCGTCATGTATTTATTTGGTACCTCACGCGCGCCTGCGCATGTGCCCAATGCAAGAGTGGCTCAACAGCAGTGGTGTCAGGCCAGCGGACAATGGGACGATCTAGTGGTTGTCTCGCAAGCCCTGGTTCTCTCGCTGCAGTGGTGGTCGAGGGAGAACCTCGTGATGGGGAAATCCTTCACCAACCCCGCAGTGGAAGCCACTCTAACCACAGGCGCATCCCTCACAGGGGGCTCATCTGTCCCATCAGACTGCGCAAGGAGTTTGGACTTCAAGTGTGGCGTCCAAACACATAAACCTGCTGGAATTGTTGGCAGTCTTCAAAGCACTGAAGGCTTTCCAGACACACCTACAAGGAAAGACAGTGCTGATCCTCACGGACAGCACCACGGCCATGTACTACCTGAACAAGCAAGGGGGCACTCACTCTCCAGGACTGTCCAAGCTGTCCCAGAACATCTGGAAGTGGGCTCTCAAACACATGTTCCTGTTATCACAACATGTACTGGGGGAACTCAATCTTCTGGCAGACAGACTCAGCAGAGACTTTCCTCTGCCCGCAGAGTACGAATGGCGATTACACAAAGACAATGTCTCCAACCTTTTCGCAGAATGAGTCTTCCCAGAGATCGACCTGTTTGCAACGCTGGAGAACACCCAATGCCAAGATTACGCCTCCAGGTACCCCCAGAACCACTCCAAAGGGATCGGCCTCTGGATAACATGGTCAGGGAAGTTTGTCTACGCTTTTCCCCCCCGACTCCACTTCTCAACAAGAGATGGGGTTACTGTTGGTACTCTTGTTCAGAGGAGAATTGCCTAGCATTTCGGCGCTGGACTGCCCCTGGGCAGGACAAAGGCTGATATGCAGGTAAATGTCTTCTCTTGAAAGGGACAGTGAGCTAAAGACTTGGTAGTCTCTACTAGGGGTTATTCACCCAAGAACAGGTCATTGGGCTGTGTTCGTGCTGCTAGGGAGATTCCCAGACCCCCCTTTGTTTTGCACCAGTAACCAGTTACCATGATACTGGTGGCCCCCATGTGGCCCCGCCAACCCTGGTTCGCTCATCTGATGGAGATGTCACTGTCTCCTCCAGTGAAACTAACCTGCCCATACAACATGTTGTCACAGGACAGGGGCCGAACGCTGCGTCCATGCCCGCAGACCCTGAACTTGGCAGCCTGGCTCCTGAGGTCATAGAATTTGGACATTTGCAGCTCCCTCAGAGATGCATGGACATTCTCAGGGAGGCTAGGAAACAAAACATTTGTTACTGCTACTCTAGTAAGTGGAAACAGTCATCTGGTCTAACTCAAGGAGCATCAACCCCGTTGACTGCTCTCCCACTCACATTATTGTATACCTGACTCACTGGACTCAAGTTAGTCTTTAATTCTATTAAAGTTCACCTAGCTGCACTCTCCGTCTACACTACGTCACAACATAAGGTGTCATGGTGGAAGGTTCCAGTTATTAAATCCTTCATGGAGGGAGTGAAAAGAATTCACCCCCCAATATCTAACCCAGCTCTCGGATGGGACCTGAATGTCGTGTTAACCAGGCTAATGGGCTCCCCCTTCGAGCCTATGCATAAGGCGAGCCTTAAGGATCTCACTCTTAGGCCTGCTTTCTTAATAGCTATCACCTCCATTAGGAGAGTGAGTGAACTACAAGCGCTCTCTATCTTAGATCCCTTTGTATCAGATAAATGTATGTACAAAGATAAAGTGGTTCTACGCACACACCCTAGGTTTGCACCGAAATTCATTTAGAGGTTTCATGTCAACCAGTCTATAGAACCAACGTTCTTTCAAAATCCTTCAAACTTGGGGGGGAAAAGAGCCTGCACACACTTGATGTGTGCAGGGCGGTCATGTTTTATATGGAAAGAATTCATTTACTAAGAAAGACTAATCCGTTCTTTGTCTCAGTGGCGGCAGGAAGAGAAGGAGATGCAGAAGGAGATGCAGTTTCCAAATCCACTATCTCTAGATGGGTTGTCCAGTGCATCACTCTCTGTTTCTCTCTTGCTAAGAGAGAACTACCCTTCAAGCCTAGAGCACACTCTACTTGAGGCACTGAGGCATCCATAGCGTTCATTGCAAATGTTCCCCTTGAGTCCATTTGCAAAGCGGCCCCCTGTCGGCCTTGTATGAAATCCACCTGCTCTCAGTGGATGAGTCTCGGCATAAGGCCCTCCATTCTTGTGGCCAATCTTCTAGTGAAGATTTTTGCATCCACAGTAAGTAAGGAGATGGGTCGGTAGGACTTGTAGTCCTCGGGTTCTTTATCCACCTTTGAATGCCCTCCCGGGGGACGGGGGCCCTCCCGCTGGTCATTATATTGGTGTATAATCCAGCGAAGTGTCTTGACAGGGGTCCTGCGAAGGTCTTGTGAAAGTATACCCATCCTCCGCCGGTGCTTTCCCCAGTTTCAGTCCGGCTATCGCCTTCAACACCTCATCCTGCAGAACGGGCTTGTCCAGCTCAAGGAACTCCCCAGAGTGGAGCCTCAGGAGAGGCACCCCCTCGAGGTATGTCCCCAATGTGTCTTCGTCAGCAGCCCCTTCTTTCCCATAAAGGTTCTCATAAAATGTGGCAAATTCCCCTGGCACTGTACTTGGTTTCCCTTCTCCCCAAATCCTGGTCACCCACCTCTCAACTCTCTGGCCTCAAAGTTTCACCACTAGAAGGGCATCTGCCTTATCCCCCTTTTCGTAGTATTTCTGTTTTAAATATTGGAGGCTAGGCAGAACTTTTCCCATCTCAATCTCTTTCAATGCCTGATGTTTACCTCGTGCCACTTTAAGGTCCTCCTCCCTTTCCTTGTCCTCTGTGCCCTCCGCCCTTTCTAGGAGGCAGATCTCTCCTCTAAGGTTCTGAGACAACAGGGTTCTGATTCTTTTCTTGGCGGCACCTTCCCTGATAAGGAGGCCCCTCCATGTTGCATTCGCGGCATCCGATACCATGGCCCTCTCAACTTCTCCCGTGTCATTGAGCTTGAAGAATTCCCCAATGAGGTCTCTCATTTCCTCCACAAAGACTGTGTCCCTGAGGAGGAGGTTGTTACGCCATAGGGATTCCCTGGATTTCAAACCCGATAGGGTAACCTCCATCTGTACCAGGTCGTGGTCTGACCAACTGATGAGGAGACCCTCCGGTCTGTCCAAGACCTCTCCTATGGCCTCCCTCAGAAACTGCATTTGACCAACATTTGGGCAGTAGATGGTCGCTATGGTGATCCTATGCTTTTCCATCGTCCCTGAAACCACCATTGCCATCCCATCTGTTCGGCTCCAGACCACTGGTTCTGAGGGTCTGAGCCTCCTGTTCAGTAAGATCCCCACGCCGCCCTTTTTTGATGGACCCAGAAGCCCAGACGACTTGCCCAATATGTGCTCCCGGGACACGTCTTTCTTCCCCAACTACCGTTCGGGTTTCTTGTACCAGGAGCACATCCAGGTCAGAGTTCTTAATTTCTTTTCCCCAGTAGAGAACGTTTCGTGGTTGAGTTAAGGCCCTTTACATTCAACAAGCCCACCTTGAGGACCTCCACCTGGCCTGTAGTCTCACAGTGCACCATGAAGAGCAATGAATTCCCCCCCTTGACCACTCGGTGCTAGGACGAACCACTTCCCCCTTGTTTCCCAGGTCTGCTTAACCATGTGTAGTTCCCAGTATCCACCCAAGCCCCCACCCCCCTTTTTCTCCCACTGAAGATTACACTGTCTGAGACGCTCACCCAAGGGTGAGCCACTAAGGAAGAAAAAACGCTACTCCACCATTATCACCACAACTCCCCCCAGTGGAGATTCAGTGTCTTGAAGTACCCCTGTCCGAAAAGCTGTGGCTTCTCAGTCCTCATATTTTGTCCCCACTCTCTTTGTGAGGGGGTGGGGGGTATTCATCTTCTTAAATTTACTGCTGCACTGCATCTTCTTCTTTGTGGCCCGCGGCCCACTGGGTCCCCGCGGCTGCTCCTGAGGCGCTGCCATTGCTCCTTCCTGATTCCCCCACCCCCCACCACCTCTTCGTTCTTGATGACCTGGAACACCTGGACGGCTTCTTTTCCACTGGTTACCCTGTAGTCTACTTCACCACATTCGAAAGTCAAGGCAAAGGGGAAGGACCACCTATACCTGATATCCTGTTCAGAGAGCCATTGCATGAGCGGACGACAGTCTCTGCGACCGGCCAACGTAGGAGCCGAGAGGTCCCGGAACACCTTGATCATGTCCCCTTCATAGAGGAAACTCCCCAAGCGCTTTGCCTTTTCAAGAACTTCCATCTTTTCCCTGCATCGAAGAAAGCGGACCACTATGGACTTCTGGCCCTTGCCCCCTCCGCCTCTGTGGGCCCTTTCCAGCTGCACCACTTTGCCCCCTTCCAGGGCGAACAGTTGATTTATCAAGCCCTGTACACTTCCGACCAACTTCAGTTGCTGATTCCCCTCTGTTCTCTTACTCCAAGAATCCGTAGGTTGTTGCGCCTCTCTCTGTTCTCCAAGTCGTCCAGCTTCAGCAGTGTTTTTTCTTCACTCATTTCGAGGTCTGCTAGGCACGCTTCATTTTTCATGTCGAAGACTTCCATCTGTAGGTGGTTGTTCTCCATTCCCTTCATTTTGCCCTCCAATTTATCCACCCTGCCCTTGAGGTCACAGATTGAGGCTTGTATGTCAGTTCCAATTGCCTTGATCTCAAGGAATATGTCCTTCAGATCTTCCCTAGTTAATTGCAGGGGCTGGAGTGTCTGCCCCAATTGCCATTTCGTGGAGCCCGGGGGAGGTTTCCCTCTGGGTGGTTCCTGAAGGCCTCCGAAAATGCTGCAGAGAGAACACTCCTGTACGTACTCTCCTTGTGGTGGGAACTTGGCTCTGTATCTCCTCCAGGGCCGCTCTCTGGTTAACCGTTGGGGTGTGACCCCTTCCTGCTGTGCACTAAAGCAGTAGAAATCTGTGTCGGGGTGTCTTCTTCCGGACTTTTGTACTTGTCCCCCAGCTGTACCGGGGTCTTATGGGTGCGGCCTGTCTTCGTGTCCCCTATGGGGCGACCTACTGATCCTCTGGTGGGACCCGGCTCTCCTTTCTTCTGTCGTTGCGAGCTGCCACGTGTGGGGGGCACGGTCCGACCTCCTCCACGTTCCGACTGTCGGGGTGCCTACACCCGGTTTTATGCGTCTGTCCCGAGACAACTCTAAAGCCTGAAGACAGTATATGCGTCTGTGTGGAAGCTTGCTCCCAGTATTGGGCGTTTGTTCACCATTTCTCTTCAACAACAGAGTGGGTGTTTGAGTTTCCCCACTGGGCTGGGCCTTCTCCCTGCTTGTGCTCGGTCACTGGTTCGCAAGGGACCTCTCTAGGGATTGCCTCGTCCCCTCCATCGTGCGGAACGCCTGTTTAATGTCTGTCAGAAGGGGTACGTCTGGAAGCCCCTAGTTGGTTCTCTTCCCGGGCCGCCCCGCATCCACATCAGTTTCTGGAGTGCCCCCTGTAGGGGTTATTGGTGCACGGCATCCTCGGACTCCTCTTCAGGCTCTGGCATGCTTTCTCTATGCCCCCTGGGCCCTCACGCCTCGTCGGCTCGCCGTGAATTTGTGCTGTATATTCTACTGTGGGGTCCTTTTGGGCGTCCCCGAGTCCACCTCTTAACAGTGGCGCTGTGTTACTGTTCCCAGGGTGCTTGTCCTGCTATTGCCAACCAATACTTCTCGCTCTGGCCCTCCCTAGTACGAGGTTTGCGCCTTTGGCCCTTAGCCTGGTCAGTTCCGCCTCTGTGGCGAGCACTTTTCTCTGTCCCCACCTTCTACTCTGATCGGACGAGTGTTGTACCTGGGACCCAGACGCAATTCCTTGCCTCCCCCTTGGGATCACTTTCTCGGGCAGGGGATGTCTACCCTACTTGTTTCAATGCGTGTTGGGGCCCCTTAGAGTACACATGGCTCTCGGGCTAGAGTCTCAGGGGTTATTGGGGGGGGGGGTATCCGCCATCTATTGTCCAGACTAAAATCTGCAGCTCTCAGCCAGGCCCCAGTTTCACCCTCTGGGCCCGGGTCACCGACTTAACAGTGTTCTCTTTCTCCCTTCCAACTTCCGCCAGGCCCTGTCCCGGGCGGCGTGGGTTCCTGCTGCCTTCTCACCTGCTAGGCCCTCCTCTGCGTGGTTGGGCTGCTCCTCTCCCTCCTACCTTGGTGGCACGCCGCACCCCTCCGACTCAGAGCGGCTACTCCTCCATCTCCGATCCTACCAGGCCATTCAGCAGCCAGTTGCTGGCTTCTGGCTCCACGGGGCTCTGTTTCCTCTGCTGGTTGCCCGTGCGGGCACAACTGCGATTTCCCTGTGGGTGCTGAGTGCGTGTTGCTGGACACATCTCAGATGCGGGTCGGGGGCCAGCTGGGGTCCTTAAATTTTCACAGCCCCTTGGATCTCCTTCCCCCCACTTGGGCTGGGGGTGGACTAGTGCTTCCAGCACCCCCCCCCAAGGCCGTGGGTGCCCGAGGATGGGACCTGACAGTTAACACTCTACCGGGGCAGGACGATATCTTGAAGGCCCAGCGGGTCGGAGCAGAGCGAGGTCTTCAAGCATCCATCCTGGTACACGCCCCCTAGCGATCTCCTTTATTTTATTGCTAAAGCATGTTTGTTTGAAAATGTATACGTGTAGAGTGAATGTCACAAGTCGGGATCACATCAGAAAGGCTGGCAGAGATGGGGCAGTCTGAGTCACGTCAGGAATAAAAATAACTTGGATTGGAACACTGTGGGATACGTGTCAAGATAATCTCTAGAAGGCTGAACGAGTAGGTTAGTCAGTCACTTAGCACGCGTGCCTCTAAAAGCATTGTATGGTTGTGGAAAAGTCTGCCACACCTCAGACACCCTAGATTGTCACTAATTCAGGGATACAAATTTCAGGTTTCATGATACCCGCCAAGCATAAAGTCACTCGCCTCATCATTTCTCACATGCACACAGGACATCAGTTCTTCCTTGCCAAGAGTCCATTTTCATTCGCCAGTGGCTAGAGGTGACTGCAAATTCTGAGACCTGACTAATTCATCTTCAGCCCTACTCCATTCTCAACAAATTAGCTATGATAACATTATTGATCAAGGCGTTGTAGTTGGAGCTTTACTTGATTCAATATTTGACTTCTTTGATTGCCTTTATTTATCATTATGGTCCCTGGATCAATCACCATCCTTGACGCAGCCAGCAAAGAAAAAAGACTCAATCCTAAAATGGGTCGCGGAAACATTGACATTGCACCAGTAAAACCTTTCACCCCCTCACTAAGGAAAACAATGGCAGATGGTTCACACCCCATCTCAAAGCACTGAAAAAAACACCAGAAATCTAGAATAAGAATGGAGGAAAAACTACGACCAACAAAAGCCATACCAAAGACAGATTAGACTATACAAAGCAAAAAATACTTATTACAGTGAACGGATTGCAAAATCAAGCAACAACCATGAAGACATGTTCATTATCATAAACGATATAAGAAACCCATCCATGTGCAACAACGCACCAACGCTGTCATGATCACTGTTCCCAAGGAGCCAGGACCAGCCCAACGTCCTTGGGAGCAGGCCCCTAACCCTAATCCTAGGCACCAGCCGGTCCCTACTGGGACCTTTTGGACCCTGTCCTGGCGCCGGTGGCACCAGGCTCATCAAAACCATCGGTCCCGGCACTGGAAGCGCCGGGCTCATAATTGGTGTGAAAGTGCTTGGGTGGACTTACCTGCAGCAGACCATGCTGCTTACTTACCAGCCACTTAGAAGCCCTCTGTGAACAGGAACTACTTTCTTACCTGGGTGGGGCAGATCCACTCCCTGGATACAGCACTGGAACTCTTCTGGAAACTGGAACTCTTTTCTTACCTAGGCGGGGCCGTGGAAGAAGACGCCTCATCACTCCAAGGCTATTTAAACCACACCCGATAGATGAAACGTGCTTCGCGTTACTCTGCATCTGCAGCAGAACGCTCACCGAGTCTGTTCCAGCCTTTCCTCTTTCGATCCTGAACCTGCAAGAATTATACTTACCATTCCTGTATCCAGTCAACATCAGCACCTGCAAAAGACAAGAAACAACAGGTTAGCAAGACAAACTCTACACACGGTGCTTTCTCACCTGATCCATCAGCAGCGGCCGTGTCTTCACGCTGCACCTTCGCCTGCAAAGACAAAAGCATTGTTATACTTACCGGCACGCCGTGAATTCCGGATTTCTTCATTCTGCATCGCCGCCTGAGAAGACAAAGTATAGTTAAAACTTACTAGCATTCCGCTGACTCCGGCGCTGCAAACCAACATCTGAAAGACAAAAGAAAAAGACATTAAGCAGGTATTTACTCACGCCCGTCACGCTCGTCGCAATAAAACGCCTGCGAATACTCCGGCGTCCCATTAACACGAACTAAGCTGCAAGGAAAGAGACAGTTAGAGCGCTTGCCATACTTACGAATTTCCAGGCGCTTCACTCCATCTTCCATCCCAAGAGTCCTGCAATACATAAGGGAAAAGCATTATACAGAGTCTTCAATATTAACGTGCCACACATTTAAAGACTATAAAGACAAAAGGTGTCCAGAAACTCACCGCTCGTGCAGATAACGACGGTAACCATGCTCTGAATTCAAGAGGCCAATGTTTCACCAGTGAAGGAACTGGCAACGGCACCCTGCACCAGACGCAGATGGAGAGCCCAGCATTCACCTATCTAAGGTGAGCACGTTGAACTGGGGGAGGGGGGCTCTACAGAAAAGCTGGGAAGAGAGAGAGAGAGAGAGAGAGAGAGAGAGAGAGAGAGAGAGAGAGAGAGAGAGAGAGAGAGGGACATTCATCAACCCAGGCCATTAACCCCCATATTCTTTCACCTGCAGAAACCTCACTCTTCGAGTTCGACACACAGTGCGAAGAGGTTCGACCCCAGAAGCCAATCGAGTCCTGCACATCACTTTTCGAGTCACAGACACCTTCCTGCCAAGACCCGCGCCTCCGTGGGAATCAGGTGAGCGTTACAGAACGCGAAGCCCACCACAATACTCCTACCCAGGCGCAATGGAAACCTCAGACCCTGATCAACTAGCCCAGTTGCTCGGAGAATTAAGAGCAGAAGTACATGCAGCTCGTCAGGAAACAAACTCTCTAAGAAGAGAACTGATAATTTCTAAAGAGCGAACTGAGGACCTCGCTAGGCAGTTGCTACAAATGCAGGCAGGACAGACACCTTTGCCCGTTCCAGGAGGAAGTTATCCTTCTGCATCATCTTTAAATCCAGTGCAAATCAATCTGCCCGGTAATGTGCCCTTGGCTCCGCCCGAACGCTTTTCTGGTGATCCAAAGAAATTGGCGGTGTTCATCAACCAGTGCCGCTTACACTTCTTATGTCGACCAGCTGCTTTCCCAACAGACCAGACCAAGGTGGCTTTCGTGCTTTCTTATCTCAGTGGCAGCGCCGCAGATTGGTCGATCCCTTTATTCACCCAGGATGATCCGGTTTTACATGATTTCCAGGCCTTCCAGTCTAGCATGGAGAAACTGTTCGCAAGACATGCACAAGGGCAGGCCTTGGACAATGAACTTCTTTCATTACGACAGGGTAATCAAGACCTCTTGACTTATATAGCCTCATTCAACAGACTTGTAGTGGAAACTCAATGGCCCGAGGATAAGAGAATAACGCTTTTCTACAGAGGCCTGCGTGGAGAGCTCAAGGATGTGTTAGCTCAAGTTGTGAATCCTCCACAAGAAACAAGAATGCTCAGACTATATTGACTTAGTTGTCCAATTGGACCACAGACTGCAGAACAGGAAGGAAGATCGTTCCAAATTTGATACCCGAGTGTTTTCTAAACCACAAACCTCTACTAGGGGAGCTAACACGGTGGAACCCATGCAAACAGGGGGCATGAAAGGACCTTTAACCCAGAAAGAGCGGGAAAGAAGAAGGCAGCTGCAATTATGCCTCTATTGCGGAAACTCAGGACACTTTCTTCGGGACTGTCCAGTGAAACCAGCTAAGAAGGCTGTAGGAGCCGCGGATACCTGTACCACAAATTCTGAGCAGGGAAACGACCTAGCCCGACAAGAGTAGAGGTCCTCTTGCTGAGCGTTAAGATCTGTCCCGTGACCTCGCATTTCGTGGTACCCATGGTCCTCATTAGTCCTGAACGTCCGGATCGTTTGCATGCAATTGAAGCTTACATCGACAGTGGAGCAATCGGAAATTATGTGGACCGTGAAATGGTATCAAGGATGAATCTACCCCTTGTCCCTAAGGCTGTAAAAGACGTCATTACTACTGTGGATGGCACGGAGATAGCCTCCGGACCAGTAACGCATGCCACCCAAGAAGTGACGCTAGTGAGTCAAGATGGACACCGGGAGAGAATCGTGTTTGATGTGATCAAGGCTCCTCAGTTCCAGATCATTCTGGGAATCCCTTGGTTAGAGAAGCACAATCCTCAAATCGATTGGCGAGCAAAGACGGTTCAGTTTCCAGAATGTTTTACCACTTGTTATCCTAGGCCTGATGTTTCACTGGCGGCAAGCTCTTCGGAGGAGGTTCCCAAATTACCTCCCGAATACCAGGAATTCCAAGACGTCTTCCGGAAGGATCAAGCTAACACCCTGCCTCCTCATAGGTCTTACGACTGTCAAATAGATTTGATACCCGGAACAACTCCTCCTTGCAGCAGGATTTATGCCCTCACCGAGCCAGAGAATCTTCACCTCAGACAATATTTGGACCAATACCTAGCTAACGGGTTTATTCGTCCTTCAAAATCTCCAGCTTCATCGGCTTTGTTCTTCGTTCCGAAAAAGGAAGGAGACCTTAGGACTTGCATAGATTATCGCGCCCTGAATCAAATCACTGTTAAAAACAGATACCCGTTACCTTACACCGGCGCCAGGACAGGGTCCAAAAGGTCCCAGTAGGGACCGGCTGGTGCCTAGGATTAGGGTTAGGGGCCTGCTCCCAAGGACGTTGGGCTGGTCCTGGCTCCTTGGGAACAGTGATCATGACAGCACCCCCCCTCAAGGCCCCTCCTAAGCGTATCTTCTCCAGGGGTTTTGGCTTGTTGGGGTGATTCAGATGGAATTTGTTGACCAGACGAGGTGCGTGGACATATTCTGAGGGTTCCCAAGACCTCTCCTGGGGGCCGTATCCTTTCCAATCAACCAGATAATATAACTTAGATTTGGAGATTTTGGAGTCTAGGATGTTCTTCACTTCGAATTCAAGTTCTCCATCTACTAAAACCGGTTCTGGAAGTTCAGTCAATCGGGTTTCTGGTTGTACTGGTTTTAATAAGGAGACATGGAATACTGGATGTATTTTCATATGCGTAGGTAATTCCAATTTGACAGCCACCGGATTAATTATGGCAGATATGAGATAGGGTCCAAGGTATCTCGGGATGAAGGTGCGGGGTCCTTTTAGAGGCAGGTGCTTAGTGGATAACCAGACCTGATCTTCTACAGCGTAGTGAGGGGCCTCTTTACGGTGTCGATCTGCTCCTTTTTTGAATTGAGCTTTAGCTCTTTGCAGATGGGCAGTGGCTTCCTTAAAAGCACGGGTGATTTCTGAGTGCAAGTGATCCACAGCAGGTGCTTCAAATTCTTGGGGAGGATCCAGGTTGGAGGTTCTAGGATGGTGTCCGTATAATAGGAAAAAAGGAGTCTTCCCTGTTCCAGAATGAGTCGAATTGTTCTAAGCGTATTCAGCGATCCAAAGAATATCCTTCCAGGGGTTTTCAGTTTGTTGGAGCATGCAACGTAGATATTGTTCTAGTGTCTGATTTGTCCTTTCGGTTTGTCCATCAGTTTGGGGATGGTGACTGGTCGAAAGTCTTACATCAATTTGGGCTAGACGACAGCAACTGCGCCAGAAGTGGGAGATGAATTGACTTCCCCTATCGGAGACTAAAACCGAGGGAAAACCGTGTAAGCGAACAATGTTTTCCAAGAATTCTCGAGCCAATACTGAGGCTGAAGGTAGACCCTTCAGGGGAATGAAGTGAGCCATCTTGGAGAATAGATCCACGACTACTAAAATGGTAGTATACCCCGAGCATGGTGGTAAGTCCGTGATAAAATCCATGGACAAGGTATGCCATGGACAGGGAGGGATGTCTAGTGGCTGTAATAGGCCGGCTGGTTTCTGCTTCTCACTTTTATTCTGGGCACACACACCGCAGGAGATTACAAAGTATCTAATATCCTTTTTCCATGATGGCCACCAGAAATGTCTTTTAATCTTTTCCATGGTTTTGGTAATGCCAGGGTGACCCTCCATTAGAGAGTCGTGATAACAGGAAATTACTTGTTTTTGTATTTTCTCACAGGGCAAGTGCAATCGTCCTCGGAAATATGGTAGGTCTTGATCCACTGAGAATTCTTTTCCCTTTAATTGCCAGTCCTGCAAATCGGCCGGAGTTAGGAGTGATTTAACCGTGGTCTTGATGTCTTCAAAAGATTGAGTGCTGACCAAACCCAAAATCCTTTGTTCTGGGATTATGGGTATTGGTTCTGGATTGGTCAAATGTTCATCTACTCCCATCCGGGAGAGGGCATCTGCTTTTCCGTTCTTATTGCCTGGTCGATAAGTAATTATAAAGTCAAATTCAGCCAGAAACAGAGCCCAGCGAAGCTGTCTGGAAGACTGAACTTTGGCCGTCTTTAGATATTGTAAATTGCGGTGATCAGTCATTACGGTGACTGTGTGTCTGGCTCCTAAAAGATAATGCCGCCATGCTTTAAAGGCCGATCTGATAGCTAAAAGTTCCTTGTCTGTAATTGAATAGTTGATCTCGGGAGCCGAAAACTTGCGGGACCAAAAGGCTACAGGGTGTAACTGGTGTGTGACCGGATCTCTCTGTGATAAAACTGCCCCCATAGCAAGACTAGAAGCATCCGTTTCCATGATGTAGGGGAGTTCTGGGCGAGGATGTTTTAGAACAGGTGCAGAAATGAATTTAGCTTTTAAGTCCTGAAAAGCTTGTTCTGCTTCAGAAGACCACTCAAAACGTTTGTTCTTTTTTAACAGAGCGGTGATGGGCTGGACTATCCGAGAAAATTCAGGAATAAATCTGCGGTAAAAGTTAGCGAAGCCTAACATGCTTTGAACTCCTTTTACAGAGGTTGGTGATGGCCACTTGATGATTGCATCGACTTTCTTTGAATCCATATGGACTCTGTTAGGTGACAATATGAATCCCAGGAACTCGACTTCAGTTACGTTGAAAACGCATTTTTCAAGCTTAGCAAAAAGATTATGTTGACGCAATCTCTCGAGAACCTTTTTAAAGGTCTCTGGTGATCCTCTACGGATGATGAATAGACAAGGATGTCATCAATGTAGACAACAACACACACGTCTATGAGTTCTCTAAGGACATCGTTCATAAAATATTGGAAAGCGGCAGGAGCGTTACAAAGTCCAAAGGGCATCACTTGATATTCGAATAGCCCGTACTTGGTGCGTAAGGCCGTTTTCCATTCATCGCCCTCTTTTATCCGTACCAAGTGGTAGGCTCCTCTGAGATCCAATTTTGTATATATACATGCGTCTTTGACTTGGTCCAGGAGTTCAGGGATCAAACCAGGCTCATCAAAACCATCGGTCCCGGCACTGGAAGCGCCGGGCTCATAATTGGTGTGAAAGTGCTTGGGTGGACTTACCTGAAGCAGACCATGCTGCTTACTTACCAGCCACTTAGAAGCCCTCTGTGAACAGGAACTACTTTCTTACCTGGGTGGGGCAGCTCCACTCCCTGGATACAGCACTGGAACTCTTCTGGAAACTGGAACTCTCTTCTTACCTAGGCGGGGCCGTGGAAGAAGACGCCTCATCACTCCAAGGCTATTTAAACCACACCCGATAGATGAAACGTGCTTCGCGTTATTCTGCATCTGCAGCAGAACGCTCACCGAGTCTGTTCCAGCCTTTCCTCTTTCGATCCTGAACCTGCAAGAATTATACTTACCATTCCTGTATCCAGTCAACATCAGCACCTGCAAAAGACAAGAAACAACAGGTTAGCAAGACAAACTCTACACACGGTGCTTTCTCACCTGATCCATCAGCAGCGGCCGTGTCTTCACGCTGCACCTTCGCCTGCAAAGACAAAAGCATTGTTATACTTACCGGCACGCCGTGAATTCCGGATTTCTTCATTCTGCATCGCCGCCTGAGAAGACAAAGTATAGTTAAAACTTACTAGCATTCCGCTGACTCCGGCGCTGCAAACCAACATCTGAAAGACAAAAGAAAAAGACATTAAGCAGGTATTTACTCACGCCCGTCACGCTCGTCGCAATAAAACGTCTGCGAATACTCCGGCGTCCCTTTAACACGAACTAAGCTGCAAGGAAAGAGACAGTTAGAGCGCTTGCCATACTTACGAATTTCCAGGCGCTTCACTCCATCTTCCATCCCAAGAGTCCTGCAATACATAAGGGAAAAGCATTATACAGAGTCTTCAATATTAACGTGCCACGCATTTAAAGACTATAAAGACAAAAGGTGTCCAGAAACTCACCGCTCGTGCAGATAACGACGGTAACCATCCTCTGAATTCAAGAGGCCAATGTTTCACCAGTGAAGGAACTGGCAACGGCACCCTGCACCAGACGCAGATGGAGAGCCCAGCATTCACTTATCTAAGGTGAGCACGTTGAACTGGGGGGTGGCTCTACAGAAAAGCTGGGAAGAGAGAAAGAGAGAGTGAGAGAGGGACATTCATCAACCCAGGCCATTAACCCCCATATTCTTTCACCTGCAGAAACCTCACTCTTCGAGTTCGACACACAGTGCGAAGAGGTTCGACCCCAGAAGCCAATCGAGTCCTGCACATCACTTTTCGAGTCACAGACACCTTCCTGCCAAGACCCGCGCCTCCGTGGGAATCAGGTGAGCGTTACAAACCCCTAGGCAAAAAATATGAAATGACCTTGCCGACTACTTCGAGAACAAAATCATTAGCATCTAGCAAATCGTACAAAACAAGCCGAAAGCACCTTACATCGCCTCAACCAACCAACACCGGAGCCACCCACCAACCAGACTTAACCATCTCCCGCCTATATCCACAGATACATTCTACAGGTTGGTAAGCAAAAGCAATAAAGAGGGCTCTTCTGCAGACCCTTGCCCACCAAATATTTACAAAACCATTTTAACCTCTTCAACCTCTCACTAGCAACAGGAGCTGTGCCACAAGCCTTCAAATCGGCCTACATCAAACCACTCCTTAAATACACGTCTGGATACACAGACGACCTAACCAACTACTGACCAATTTCAAATATCTCAACCCCGGCAAAGCTTCGGGAACATTATGTCTATGAGCAAATCTTGGAATACGTAGAAAGCAACCGGCTGTTGGATCAGGTACAAGTAGGCTTCAGACCCATGAGAGGCAAAAAAACTGTGCTAATATCTGTATGGGATGATCTAAAGACCATCGTAGACTCCAACACAAATTCAGCACTAATACTACTCGATCTCTCAACAGCCTTCGACACAGTCAACAACAACACCCTCATCAGAAGACTAAAAGATATTGGGATCATCCACACAGCTCTCCTCTGGCTAAAACCATTCCTGACAGAAAGAACAGACAACCTGAATAGCGCCTTTCAAATCAGCCCCTCGGAAAACAACATGCAGTCCCACAAGGTTTATTACTGTCTCCGTTACTCTTCAACATCTATATGACCCCGCCCTAATTAACCTCATAAAAAAACAAGGCCTCATCTGCTACAATAACTACGCAAATGACACTCCAATCTATAAAATCAATGCCAGTGAAGAACAAAACCCAACACGCACCGACTATGACGAACAATACCCAGCTTTCACCGACTGCCTCAGTGGATGAACAGCCTTAAACTCAACCCGGACAAAACTGAATTCATGATTGTGACCCAACGACCCAGTGAACAACCATCACATTCCATGGCACACTGAGCTGCGAAACCCACCAGAACCATCCCAAGTGGTCAAAAATCTCAGAATCTTAATGGACAACTAACACTAGAACCACAAGTCCATGCAGTAATTGAGAAATGCTTCTTCCACCCACACACAGGCAAGAAGATACCTCCCTTCTTCTCCTACACACACATAACACTCGCTTTCATCTCTCTCCTCATGTCAAGAATAGACTACAACAACAGCATCTACCTCTGAATGCCAGAATACCTCATGAAGAAGCTACAACGAATACAGAACACAGCAGCAAGACTACTCTTTAGGCTTACTATGAGAGACCACATCACACCAGCGCTAAGAGCGCTGTATTGGATACCAGTCGAACAAATCTTCTTCAAAACTCGCTGCATAACGCACACAGCGATCCATGGCCAAGGAGCAGTATTTATACAGGAGAGAATCTCCATCTACAAACAAGCACGAACATTAAGATCCAGCAACGACATTCACCTCGAACCAAAACAATACTCAAAACAAACATTTGGGGGATCAGCATTCTCCTGCATAGTGGTGGAACTCTGGAACTCGCTCCAAAAGGAAGTACGAACGACAGAAGATAACCTGAAATTCTGTAAACTGGTAAAAACATGGCTCTTTAATGCACCAAACTGAAGAAAAGATCAGAGCAACAAACCCCACCACTGCAACGCAAGAGAACCCTATGAGACAGCAACACCCAAAGAAAGCAAACACAAACCCAATAGAAATAAGACTAAGCCGTAGGGCTAAACCATTGAAAAAACAGACAACCCCCGAATAACACTACCAAAAACTCTCTTAACACTGAGCATACCCACCATCCAACACAGCAGTAACATAGCACAGACCTTCAACAGAAAACTCCCAAACCACATGCACTCTACCAACTCTCCACAACACCCAACACGCACATGAAACGCCTGCATACAACCATCCACAAAACATCTCACAAACACCAATCTACCACCATCATACCAATACACAGTGACCGTTTTTTCCAGACTGAAGCTACCAACAGCACTTCAAATCTGTCTTGCGCTTTCCCCTCTCAAGCCTTCTAACCTGCCATCCCAACCCTCTACCTTTTTAGATCCGCCAGGGCGCCTGGAGACCATGAAAAATGGCAGTGGTGCGTGGTACAATTTTCATTAACATAACTACCACAGACCCGACAGCTGGTGGTTTCTAAAACCTTAAATAAGCCACTGCATGTTTTGCTGCCGAAAGCCAGCAGCACATGCCCTCAGCGTGTAAACAGCTCAGATGAAAATGTTTATTTGCTAGTGTAGGTGCCTTTCCCTGGCTTACTACGTGTGAGAGAAAATAGAATAACCGACACAACCCCTTGTCAGGGAAGGAGGCACTGAGACCCGGCTGCAAGAGTTCAAAGGATGGTTTATTTCTCCAGCTAGGAAATAACCCAAAAAACCCTCCACCTCCCATTACATCACACTTGTATATATGTCAATTAAAATAACTCTAACAAAAAATGCTAAATGGACCCGATTGGCCAGGCGGTGTGGTGCTGTAGGTGTGGGTGGCATCTCTTCCTTCTGGTTGGCTGAGTGGCTGACGAGATGATGGACGTCAAATATCTTGTGCTCCACGCGGGTCAGGGTCCGGTCACTGTGGTCACTACCTAAGCTAATATGTTACACATTAAATAACAAATTATCTAAAACATTTTATGCTACTTTTCACATTTCTACATAAGTCACACACAATGATTATTGTCAGTACAATTGGGTCATTCGTGGCTTGTAATTGAACTATATATATATAGTAAAAATGCTTAAAGTTAGTAAGGAGCGTGTTGGGTGGGTTTCGCAGCACAGGCGAGGGTCTGGCACTTGAAAGAAATACCTTACTGGGAGCGTAGGGTCAGGAGGGCAATAAATTGTTCTAAAATGGGGTGGGTGGCTGGCACGTTTATGGGGATGAATCGAGCAGAAAGTGCTTAGCTCATTCTGGTTCACATGCTGGTTCTCAGGCGAGCAGTGATCTCAGAGGAAGAAAACTGTATCATATTGGTTGTTGCAACTTTCTCCGGCTTCTGCGTGAGAATGGAAGCGCAGAGCTTTCCTTTGCAGGGGGAGTGCAAGGGTGGGGGCCAGCCAGCTGCCTGTGTGCCTTGTGTGTGTGTGTGTGTGTGTCTGTCCTTGGCTGCTGCGGTGGAAGGGGAGCTGAGCATTGCTGTACTATCGCAGTGAGGCCTGTTTACCCAAGATGGAGTCGAAAGGGGACACAAAAGATGGATGCCCCGTGTCCTGCTCAGTAGTCCCATCTATGTAGCAGTCAACCGTGGTTAACTTTACATAAGGGCAAGGGGCAATCCCACTACCGGAGGCACGTGGTCCAAGCCTTGTACTGAGGAGTGCACGGCGCGAGGGGGCCTGGGGACCCCTCACTCCCATACATTCCCCCCTTTCGTTACATCTAAAGTAACAAACTACTTAACTCGTTCTTTCCGTTCTCCCTTCGGTAGTGCTCAGCTTCAGCCACAGCCTCATCCCAAGCAGGTGTACCCTTTATTGGCATCCATGCTTTACACACACTTCTTAAGCTGTTACCTCTTCTTGCGTATTCTTCTGGGGTGACCATTAAGTCTATCCCACCATCCCCATCTAAATCTATCCAAACCTTGTTATACCACAGCAAGTTCTTTGGTTCTTTAATGGTAGTGTGATGTAGATTATCGACCACGTCCCAATACTGCCTATAGATGGCAGCCATTCTATACTGCGGTGTGGTGTATTCTCCAGTTTGTACTTGGGCATCTATCATGGTAGCCACCGTTGTCTGTCGGCCCACTGTTATCATCATCATTGCTGAATTAGGCATATTATTTTCACAGCATCTTAGTCTCAATTGGCACACACAGAATATTAGGAGAAGAAAGACAATAATGGGAATGAGTATCTTCGCTGCTATGTTCACCCATGATGGTATCCAGCTGAACAGATTGTCGAACCATGTGTCGTTATCTGCTCCACCTTCTGCTCTCATTCTTTCTCCTAAATTATGCACTGCTGTTATCACATGTGACAGTGTCCCGTTATCAGCATCTGAAGTTGGTACGAACGTGCAACACGTCCCCCAATTTTTTTGCAAACACCACTGTCCATCGCCGTGATAAGATCTAAGACATATCTGTTTTGCATCGTCATCAGGCGCAGTGCACGGAGCTCTATTTTTATGATGTTGAATCCTTCTTCAGTGTCGTTAGCCAGCTGGATGAGCTGCCAGCGTGTTATCTGCAGCCATTTCGTGTTTGTCCTTGCTTGAACGCCTGGTGCTAGAAATGATGCAAAAAATGTCTCTGCAGATGAGAAAAGCCTGTACTGCTGCAGGATTTCAGCAAGGAGTTCTGTTGATTTGGACGAAATATAATTGGATCTTTTTCTGCATGATAAGTTGGTTTTCAAGGTTTCCCCTGACAATAGTTCGTATGCTGGGGGCTCTGTGATTGTCTCATCGGGCGCTGCTGATGTGTCAGCCGATTGGCCTGCTGTCGAACTGTCAGCCGAAGGCCTTGCTGTAAACTGAACGTGGCTCTCTGGTTTCACCATTAATGCTGAGTGAAGTGTGGCTAGGGCACAAGTGCCCCTCCAGGATGCTGGGAGATGCAGGTAAGCTTGTTTGCCACAGACCCAGTATATGTCCATTAATGCGGCAGTGCCTTTTTTCATATCTGGTATTATTATAGTCTTATTGCACTGCTGCACGGTTCCCATATTCACTTTCCCTTCTCCATGGAAGCAAAGTTCGTGCGGTATTTCTCTTTGAATCTTTATGGGTCTCTCCAGGGGTGTGAACCATGTCAGCTTGGTAATATGCTGTTACCAGATGGGGATGCACGTTTCTTTTGCCCACTCGTATGTTTCGTCTGGCAGCCCTCGAAGCCCTCAGCTTTGCATTTAATCGTTTCATCATGCCACATGTCGTCTGCATACCTTGTCCCTTTTATGATGAAAAATGGCTCTTGGGGGCAGATTACTCCTTGTCGTCTGCTGGTGCAAGTTTGTTCGTTTTCCAATTTTTCCATAGTGACTGTGTGCTTGAAATGTCTTTTTTATTCTACACAACATCAGATGAATCAAACATTGGGCCTCAGACAAGGGTACTTCCTGTGGGATTAACATTTTTGGGGTTCCAGTTGCATGAGGAATAAGTGAGCACACGTAGCAACTTTCATTACTTGCTTGCTTTGCTGCGGCGCTCATGTCTGAATACCATTAATTTGATTGGTCAGGGTGTCGGGGGTCCTCTATTTCATCCAACCCCAGGTTGTGAAAAATATCGTATCTGGTTCCCCCCCCCCCCCTTTTTCTCCTCATTTTGTTTTTTAATTGGGTACCAACTCGTGGATATTGCAGTAGGAATATTCTGGACCATGCATCATCTATGTTGTTCATGGTGACGTGTGTGTTCAATAGTGGTTTCTGGTGCCGTGTGTGTGTGTATGCTTGTATTTCTGGAGTTAGTCAACCAATAGTAATCGTCATTTACATTCCATCCAAGCTCTATTTCCTTGGCCATAGTATTACTCAACAATGGAATAGCAGTTTTGTTTACATGCAATTGTTCATAGGGTGACGTTGTATTTATACTATTCGTTTCAATGTTATAAGTGTCCTTCAAAATAGTCGTTGCTATAGTCCATATTAGTTTAGACCCTGGTTTGGTCATATTAGCCCAGCTCCGCCCTTTGTTCATTTCATTTGCCACGAATAAAACAACATTATACCAAATAAAATAAAACATCATTATTGCAAATAGTATGGCAGCATATTTTATAACACATTCCACATTACTTAATCTACTGGTCCCTATTGCTATCTAACAACTCAGCCTGCTCAGCCGTTTCGTCGCATTGGCTCATGTTGAACCTATGTGGGCGAGACAAATTCGTTAAGTGATCATGAAAAGAAACATATTTTTAATTGTTCATTCTTTTTCATCTCTTTGCTCAATTAGGCATTAAACAATTTCTTTTCATTTATCATAAAAACAATGAAGAAAAATAAAAAAATAACATGATTCGTAAGAGAAAAAAAAGATAAAATAAGAGAGAGACAGAATATATATAAAAAAACATTTTGCTTTTTCACTATTCTTTCCCTGTCTTAGTTGCAGTTTTCATCGTGTCAGACTGTGTTAGCGGTGCCATCCTCAGTCTTTCATTTTGGGGGAGTGCGACACCGCACGCCCTTCTCACATCTGAAAGGTGCACCCAGTATTTCAGTCCCTTCACTTTAACTGCAGTTGGGGTGCTGTACACCACTGTGTATGGACCATGAAATCTTGGTGAATTACACCTTCTTACAAAGCTTCTAACATAGATGTATTCCCCTGACATTAAAGGCCCCTCCGGGCTATCTGCTGCCGGCATGGAGGTGTCTGTTGCTACATCTTCAGTAAATGGTGGAGCAATTTGTTTTGCTCTGCTGGGTTCTGTGCGCGTTAGCTGTGCTAGGTATTCCTTAAACACTTCTCCCAGCACTGGAGCAGCCCTGTGCGCATCTGACGCCCTCCTAACAGGAGAGAGCGGCGTGTGCATTCTTCTCCCCGTCACGATTTCGTGCAGGCTTAAATGGTGATCCTTACATGGTTGGTTTCTGGGTTGGAACAGTGCTAGGGGCAGACAATATACCCAATTTTTTTTTCACCTGCTGCATAATTTCGATAAATTATTTTTGAGTAGCCCGTTGATCCTTTCCACAACTCCAGTGGCCATTGGATGATAAATCGAACATAGTTTGTTTCACCCCCAGAAGGGAGGTTACTTCTTTGAAGAGATCATTCACAAAGTGCGTGCCGTTGTCTGAACGGATCACGTCACAGATTCCCCACTGCAAGAATACTTCTCGCACAAGGAACTTGGCAGCACATTTTGCATCAGGATGGGGACAGGGGCCCGCTTCTACCCACCGTGAAAAAGGGCATACCACCACAATCAAGTATCTTGCTCCATTACATCTTTCTCCTATATCGGCGTAGTCGATATGTAGTTCTCTAAATGGACCTGTAGGGCGTTGCAAAATGCCACGCAGAGTTCGTAATATCATTCCTGAATTGTAAGTTTGGCATGTAGTACATTCAATCACAAATTTAGACAAGTATTCGTGCAGATTAGGAACAAACCAATCCTCCTGAATATCTGAGGCGATGTGTTGTTTTGCAACGTGAGCTGGGAAATACAGTTGTTGGAATGCTACTTATAATAATTCTACAGGCATCACTACCTTGCCTGTCGTTTCCTGTCTCCAAATGAGATCTGTGGATGATTGCTTATACCCTCGTCTGCCCCACAACTCCTGCTTTTCCGGTGGGGCCCTTCTCTGGCTTTCTATCAATTGTGCTATGGGCGTGTTACTGTATGCTTCTGCTAGTTGTTCTGCTGTGATTGTTTTTACAATGTACTCTGATGTTGGTGTCTTATTGAAGTACGAGGTTCCTTCTCTGCTGCGTCGGCTGCCGCTTACCCCAATGAGACGGCGTCTGTGTTATTGGTATGGGCTTGGCATTTAACCACCGCTACTACTGATGGCTCTGCTAAAGCTTCTATTAGTTCATTTAGCAACGTGGCATGTTGTACGGGGGACCCGTCTGCTCTTCTGAACCCTCTCCTTCGCCAACGTGATAACCCTGAGTGAACTGTGATGGTGACGTAAGCGGAGTCTGAATATATTGTTACGGCACAATCTTTGGCTGTGTGTAACGCGCTGATTAGTGCGGTCAGTTCGGCTGCTTGCGCAGAGTAATGTGAGGGGAGGCGCTTTTGAACAATCACTTCATATGTGACTTCTTCCATGCGCACTACTGCCATCCCCACATGTTTCTCTCCTGTCTGAGTTTATGGATGCTGACCCGTCTATGAAATACATTTCTCCTTCTGTAAGGGCATTTTCTCTTGCTTTGGGAATGTCATTGCCCTCTCCCTCATAGGTGCTACAATCGTGTTCCTGTAAATCTTCAGTTGTGCATGGCTCTGTAATGAATGTGGCTGGGTTCACTGTCTTGCATCTGACCACATGTACATTTGGACTTTATATTATTATTTCATAAGCAGATGCTCTCTGTGTTGTGGGAGTAGATTTTGATCTTTCCAAGATAGCAAATGATGAGTGTTCCGCATATAGCGTCACTGAACATCCTATTACGATCGTGGCACTTTTCTCAATGGCGAAGGCCGCTTCAACGAGGGCCTGTACGCAAGTGAAATGTCCCTGCATTACTGGGTCTAATGTCCCACTGTAGTACGCTAATGGTTTGTGGCCTAGCGATGTCTTTTGTGTCAATACTGCTGCCATCAATGTTCCATTGCTGTGTGAAAACAGGAAAAATTCCCTTTCATAATCTGGATTTTCAAGGACTGGGGCGTTTGAAATAAGGTCTTTAATCGGGAGAATTGGGCAATTGTCTCCTGTGTCCATTTTATTGGGGCTCTGTTCTTCTGTGTTTCCTTCAGTGCTTGTAGCATTGGCCGTGTGTATGCTGCGTAATCGAGGATTCATGCTCGACAATAGTTACATATGCCAAGAAATTTCTGCATGTCCTTCACTGTTTTTGGTATGATAATGTGTTGAATAGCCGCTGCTCTGTCTGGTAGTATTCTTTTTCCGTCTTTAGATATTTGCTGGCCAAGATATATAGCGTCTGCAAGGCAGTATTGTAACTTTCCTTTGTCCACCTTGTATCCCTTGGCAGCCAATACGTTAAGCAGTGTTATCGAGTCTTCTCTACACTCTTCTGTTTTGCTGCAGACGAGTAAATTGTCTACGTACTGTATAATGGTGCTCCCTACATCTATGTTGCCGATGTCATCTCCAAGTATCCTGTTAAAAATGCTTGGGCTCTCGCAATACCCCTGTGGGAGTCTGCGGTGTTCATATCTGCTGTTTCCTAATGTAAAGGCTGTAAGGTACTGCGACTCTGGTGCGAGTGGCACAGAGAAAAAGGCATTTTTCAGATCAATGACAGTGAAGCAAGTTGCCTCTTTTGGTTTACTGCACAATATTGATGCCGGGTTAGGCACTAATGGGAACTCTTTTTGAATGATGTCATTGAGTGGGTGGAGGTCCTGGACCATTCTCCATGCCCCTCCTTTCGCTTTTTTAATCGGAAAAATCGCTGTGTTGCATGGGGAAGTTGATGGCACTAAGATACCTTGGCTTAGGAGTGCATTCGCTGTTTCTCTAATACCTTCCTCTGCTTCTTTGGATATGGGGTATTGTTTCACTCTGGGTGGGAGGGCACCTGGTTTCAGTTTTATCTTTATGGGAGTCACCTCATGCAACAATCCCACATCGTGTGGCCCTGTAGTCCAAATTTCAGGTGCTACCCGGGCCATGTTTTCCTCAAATATTGTCAGTGGGGCCTTTATGTTAGCCATGAGTGGGTTGTGTATTTCTCTGTATTGGATCATAATGTCACATGGTATGCTTATTTCCATTATTATTTCTCCATCCCCTTCGTAATCAGTAAACAATTCTTCATCAGTTACATCTTTTAGCATTATGTTTGGCTCTATGCATAGCATACTTCTCCACTCGCGTCCCTGCGTGTCCAGGCCTATGACCACAATGCATTTGTTGGAAACTTGAACTGCCTCAATGTCTATAGATATAATTGTGCCTGGCACTACATCTGTTGGTGTGATTGGGCGGAATATGAAGTCTGATGGTATTCTCCATTCTTTGTGTTATTTCAGGCACTACTCGGGCTAATACCTGTATTCCATAGACGAACATGTCCATGTCAATGGGGATCCCTCTTACTGCAACTTCCTTTGTAATCGTGCTTATTATCAGGAGTGCTCGTACGGGGCATACCCCTGGTGTCGATCACACTATCCCTCTTTCAGTAAAGGCTATGGTCATGTTTAACTTACTGAGCAAGTCTCGTCCCATCAAATTGATTGGCGCGTCTTCGTTATACAATAAGGGTGCGCACACTGTTTTTCCCCCTACTGTTACATCAAGATCTTTTGTATAAGGAACTTTTAAAATAGCCCCAGAGAACCCCTGCGTCTCCAAATTTCTTCCCGAGAGCTGAGACCGCCCTTCTGTGAGACATGATTTTTCTGCTCTAGAGTCTACCTTAAAGAAAAAACTGCTTGTTTCCTATCTCTGCCGCCACTAGTGGTTCCTCATTTGCACTTTGTGTGGTGGATAGGACTGGACACGCAAGTGCTCCCTGTGGGCTGTCCTAGTGTTGGTATCTTTGCTGACCTGGCACTGAAAAAACGTTGTCACCTACGACCGTTACGCCACGGAATGGGGCAGGAGCACCATTTGCGGCCACTGCAAAAGGGTTATTGTTTATGTTCCCTACCGGGTTTTGTCTCGCCATGGGCTGTAGTGCGTTTTGCTGTTGTGGCTGCTGCTGCTTTTGCTGCTGTTGTGGGGCTGGCTGTCTTTGTTGCATTTGGGGGTCATAGCAGTACTGATCTTGTTGTCCCCCGCCCCATTGGAGCTCCACAAGGGCTACCTGGGTGTGGGCAGCCCCACCCCTGTTCATTGTTCATGGGCTGTTGCTGTTGTTGCTGAAAATACCCTAATGGTCGCATTCTACAATCTCGTGAATAATGTCCCCATCTTCCACAATTACAACACGACCCCTGTTGTACTCATCTTGGTCCTTGCCCACCATACCCTCTGTTTCCCATTCTTCTGTATCCTCCCCTCTGCCCGCGGTACCCACCTCTTCCTTGGGCCGGCCTGTTCTGCCACTGTGATCCTTGGCATGGCTGTTCCTCTCCGTTCCACTGTCCTTGGTCCTCTCCAACCCACTGCGCTGCCATCCCAACGGGCCTTCCTCCCGCGTTTTCCTCTCCTTTGTTTCCTCTGTCTGCGGTTACACTGGCAGCCATGGCAGCAACCTTCACTAATTTCGTCTGTACTCATTTTGCTTCGTCGACCAACCTCTTTTACGTGACCTCCTTTTCCATCTCTTTGATCCTCCTCCAATGGTGTACAATTATGCTCTGAATTTCTGGCTATCCCTTGGCTTCGATCCCAGCTATTTTGTCCAAGGCCTTCTGCACTTCTTTCGGCAACCCCTTTTTAATGATAAAATAAAGCTGTTGATTGATTCCATGCCGTACCAGTTTCGCTTCTCCATAAGTCTTGCACTGCAAAATGAATTGTGCAGGATCCTCGTTCTCCTCCATCGTGCACTGCATCACTGCTTGTAAATCTGGAACGTCTGGAAATGCACGCCACAATGCGTCCCACACTTGTGCTCAACATTGTTGAATGGTGATCCATCGTGGCGGTCACAGCTCATTGTTACTTCCGGGAGCCCTGCCCTTTCCTAGATTGCGTCTGCTTGGTCCCCGATTGCTGATACTAATAAACCTTTTACATCACGTATAGCTAACGGCATGCCTGCCGTGTTCTTCTCAAATACATGTATCCACTTACCTGCTCCTTCTGTCAGTGGGGGGAGGAGTTTTAATAGCTTGTTTTTGTCCATTTGGGCCCACGGAATATAGTTTGGCATTTGTAGTTTGTTTCTTTCCTGTTTTGCTCGTTCTCCCTTTTTTGTTTTACTTTTACCAGTATGTTTCCTGTCCTCCCTGTTCGTTGTCTTAATCTACCTTGCCATAATGGTGGTGATAGTGTGTCTGGGTAACGGCAGTTTGGCAGTGGGGAACCCTCTGCGGCAGCTGCCTCTTCGTATTCATCTAAATCATCCCATACTTCTATTTCTGACTCTAGCTCGTTATTATCCTCCCAGTTTTCCTTGGGTTCGCTTTCTTGTCTTTCACCCTGATCTCCACTTTGTTGACTCTCCGGTGTATCTGGGCGTGTAATTCTCACTGGCTTGTTATTCAATTGGAACAGGAACTCTCCTGACTGCCACTCTTGTTCTTGTCTTTGCTATGATGACGTCCCTTGCGATGCTATAGATTGCCCTGATACCGAGGCTGCTAGGGTTGCATTGCTTGCTGCCCCTATCGGGGGTGTGAGATCTGCCAGTGATCTGCCAGTGACAGCGGGGGTACCTCCCCTCCCCCTCGCAGCATTTGCCCTTTGTCACATAAAGCTCTTAACCGTGTTTTTTCCATTTGTGCGTGTGCTAACTGGCGGTTCAAATCACTATGTCCACAGGAGGTGCACTCGTGGGGCCGTACAGGCCTCCTTTGTCATATGGTGGAGGTTCGGGGGTTGTTGCCCCGCCCTGAGCAGTGGCGGTGGGTGGTATATGCAGGGGTTCACTAAACCCTACCGCTGGCCTAGTCATTAAGGGATAGATTTTTGTTACTTCGTTTTCGGTTGTAGTTGTTGAGCATTCCCCTTTTGGTGTCCCGCCTACTTCTTCAGGTATTTTCTGCTTTTCTATCATTCGGCTTGTACCTACCTCTGCCGTGTGGGTAACTTCTTCGAACATTCGCCATAAATCTAATACTTCTCTTCGGTTCTGTAACTGTTTCCCTTTGTATCGTGCTAGTAAATGTGTTGATACTAGGTCCAATACTCTTTTGTCAAATGACCCTCCTTCTGGCCAAATTGATGTAACCCCGTCTCCTTTTATCTCAGTGATCCATTGATCGTGATACTTCTGTATCCTGTCGCTATATAGTGGAAGGTGCTGGCAAATATGTGCCAGTGATGTTACTCCCCCCGTGGCAATGTTTCTTTTCCTTTCTTGTGTGTTCTGGTACCCTTGAGTCCCTTCCCACCTCTCACTTGGTATGTCAGTTACAATATGTGAAACTACATTCTTTATCAAAGCTTGCAATTATGGTATGTCACATTAGCTGTTCTTTCTGAGAGGTGTTACCTGGTCACCTCTCACAATTTATTTCTTTGCCTATTATTCATTAATCACAAGTTACTTGTACTGAAATACTTTGGCGTGTTCAACAAGACATATACACAAAGCAGACCGACAAACATATAATCATGCAACAAACACATGCACTGCCTGTGCGCGTTTGTTCTTTCCCTATTCCCGTTACTGTCCCTGGTTTTTCTTCTTTCCTATCCTATCTACTATTTCACATTCACTCCCCACCCCTTTCACCTTTATTATATCTCAAGATTTCTTACCTTCACGGAAAAAGAATATTCTAAAAAACTACTCCGAGACTACTCGAGACCCCTACTATTTTTCTCTTCATCTTTATTCTGCACTTGGTCGGGACAAATGCTACGCGGCGCCGCCTTCTACCCCGTACGGGCTAGGATACCACTTCTCCTCTTCTCACTTCTTACAACACCTAATGGCCATATAAAGGATAGATCAGAAAAGCCTCACTGTCACTCACGCAGACCCTATTCTTAACTATCTTCCCTTTGTTGCTAATTCCCTTCTTCCCGTATTTCCCCTTACCTTCCTTTGGGGTCTTTGCAACCGGGACTCCACGTGTTCAGTCAGGTACTCCGAGGGTCGCCGCTCATGGCCGGACCTCGCTCAGGTCCGTCCCCCAACCAAGCCGTGGCCTGCCTTGGCGAGCAGCTTTTTCGATCGGGTATTCGTCAACCGGGAACCCTTGACCCTTTCTTCTTGGTGTGAACAGTCTGGTCAAGCGCAGAGGCAATGGTTTTGCTGGGGGCGCCCTGGATCTCGCTGCCGGGCGGTGCAGGCCTCAAGGCACCTCTCTAAATCACGTTGCGGGGGTCACCAAAAATGTAGGTGTCTTTCCCCGGCTTACTACGTGTGAGAGAAAATAAAATAACCGACACAACCCCTTGTCGGGGAAGGAGGCACTGAGACCCGGCTGCAAGAGTTCAAAGGATGGTTCATTTCTCCAGCTAGGAAATAACCCAAAAAACCCTCCACCTCCCATTACATCACACTTGTGTGTATATATATATCAATTAAAGTAACTCTAACAAAAAATGCTAAATGGACCCGATTGTCCAGGCGGTGTGGTGCTGTAGGTGTGGGTGGCATCTCTTCCTTCTGGTTGGCTGAGTGGCTGACGAGATGACGGACATCAAATATCTTGTGCTCCACGCAGGTCAGGGTCCGGTCACTGTGGTCACTACCTAAGCTAATATGTTACACATTAAATAACAAATTATCTAAAACATTTTATGCTACTTTTCACATTTCTACATAAGTCGCACACAATGATTATTGTCAGAACAATTGGGTCATTCGTGGCTTGTAATTGAAGGCCTTGACCCTTATTGTGCATGTAAAAGAATCGGGCTGTGATTCACATCTCTCCTAGGTTTCAAACCCATTAGTACAAGTAAATAAATATATATATATATATATATATATATATATATATATTATTAAAAATGCTTAAAGTTAGTAAGGAGTGTGTTGGGTGGGTTTCGCAGCACAGGCGAGGGTCTGGCACTTGAAAGAAATACCTTACTGGGAGCGTAGGGTCAGGAGGGCAATAAATTGTTCTAAAATGGGGGTGGGTGGCTGGCACGTTTATGGGGATGAATCAAGCAGAAGGTTCTTAGCTCATTCTGGTTCACATGCTGATTCCAGGCGAGCAGTGATCTCAGAGGAAGAAAACTGTATCATATTGGTTGTTGCAACTTTCTCTGGCTTCTGCGTGAGAATGGAAGCGCAGAGCTTTCCTTTGCAGGGGGAGTGCAAGGGTGGGGGCCAGCCAGCTGCCTGCGCGCCTTTTGTGTGTGTGTCTGTCCTTGGCTGCTGCGTTGGAAGGGGAGCTGAGCATTGCTGTACTATCGCAGTGAGGCCTGTTTACCCAAGATGGAGTCGAAAGGGGGCACAAAAGATGGATGCCCCGTGTGCTGCTCAGTAGTCCCATCTATGTAGCAGTCAACCGTGGTTAACTTTACATAAAGGCAAGGGGCAATCCCACTACCGGAGGCATGTGGTCCAAGCCTTGTACTGAGGAGTGCACAGCACGAGGGGGCCTGGGGACCCCTCACTCCCATACACTAGTAAGGGCACTGCTGATGAACATTTTGTGAGAAATGAACTACAATATATATAAAGTGGTACAAACTATAGGTTCCACACCAGGAAAACAAGGTGGAAGACATTTAGAATTTCTCCACGTCGCCTAGTCTCTAATGTTTGAGCATAGTCTGAAAGGAAGACGTAAGTGAACATATTGTGTGACAGCATTAGCAGCAATGTAACTGACTTCCTGGTCTCACGTTGGACACTGAATATTAGCTTCCATGCCTATTGCAGATCCTGGCAAAATTTGGAGCACTGTCAAATTTTGAAGTTCATATCTCTAAAACATAAATCCTCCCAAACACAAGAGTGTCCTTCCGAGGTTGGTTCACTGATCACCAATTTATTGGACAAGGATCAAATGAAGTACTGTGGTGCGCCGCACAAAGACACAAGTGACACAACCTTTTCAATTGTAACAGCCATACACCTCCTCTTAAGATTCCATCCCTAAAATAATCCACAACAACAAAAGCTAGAACTGTTCCTGGAAAGTCTGCTTTTGTAGATACTCAGTCCTGCCCCCTTCTCCCCTCGCTCTTTGTCAAACACTTACACTAGCAGATATGCCTCTGGCCTAGTTTGCTAGTTACTGTTAGATCATTCAGAATCTTCAAGGCCTAAGAATGCCGAATGCAATCCCTTATTCCCTTTCCGCCTTGAAGTGCTTTGAAGCACTTCACTTGTGTATAATCGCTTTACAAATTTACTATTACAATGTGGCTTCTCCACTTTTGATTCGTAGGCCGCCCCAGTGCCTGTCAGCCTTCATCAGTAGACTTCTTTCCACAGGATTCACCAAAAAGTTCTTCTTGATCCTGACAGTTTTGGATACACAACTGGACCCCCAGCACCCCTTGACCTGGATGCTCCACTTTCCACAGCAGATCCTGCCTGGACCTAAAACTTCTCAGGCCAAATGACTGGTCCCTCCTACCCCTTGTATTCACAACAGGTCACACCTGAACCCTGACCTTATGAGATTTCACAATAGCTTCAATAGATATTCATCCACTTAACCCTCTTATTCAGGGTCATTGTCAGTCAATATTAAGCCATCTTCCTGTCATGCTTCTGGGTTCACTCTTGCTGGTGGCTTGTCACTTGCCCTTGGGTTCTTGTAGGTACACAAGTACACTCTCAAGCAATCTCCATACCTCCGGTCTAAGCAGTTCCCAAAGACTCTCCAGAACATCAGGGCCTTCACCACTTCTCTCCAGGCAGTGGTGGCCTACAGGTACTTCAGGCTTCTGCCTTCGCCCCTGGACTATCCGCTTCCTCCAGTGTTCCCCCTTTGTGTCAAGGGTGCAGTATTCTTCATGTTTCCTTCCCCCTGGATTCTTTCCCCAACTGCTCTTTTCCTAGCCCCTTTGTACATCCTGTGTTGGAGCGGGTTTCCTCAGTCTTCGCCTGTTTGGTTATCCCCCATGCATCTTTTCATTCTCTTGTTATTGGCTATTCTCTTGAGGATTTCAAATTACACTCATTAAGCTGTTGTTAGTCCAAGCCAAGCACTGGTTAATTACCTGGTGGGTTAGCGGTCAATTAACTTGGGACCGCTAGGCTTGAAAGGCATATGCGGCATGCACGCCATCTTGGATTCAGTTCTCTCCAGGGATTTGTGGATTTTGTGACCAATCACTGGATGTCATCACTTCTCCCCGAGGAGGGAGCCCGTTCCCATGAGGATAGGTAGGTGAGGCCACTACCTGGTAATCCCCCTGAGGGTGGTATAATGCAGGAAGATCTCGTGGAGGGAATCCACCTCTAGGGATGAGGATGACCATCTAGGATACAGCCCTTATGAGAACATCACACCCCCACATACACTAGCCTCTCCTTCTGCACCAGACGAAGAACATCAGGACCATAGGTAATCCAAGTACTGGGTCGAGTTGGCCCTGCGGAGCAATGAAGATGAAACATGTGACAGAAACAAGGACTTATACAATGGGCTCAGACACTGCTGGCCACATTGTATAAAAATTGACATTGGACTAAGCACTGGGTCTAGGGCAGCCACGGAGGACGGCAGTTGTGCTGCAGACAGAACACGAGCAATATGAACCTGCATCTCTGATCCGTAGAGGGAGAACTCCAAGGACGATGGAAGTCTGCCGCGTCTGAAGATCAGTAGGTCTGCAGGAGCAGCCTGAATCCCAGCAGCATCGAGAAGAGGAGGCAGGAAAGCAGAAGGCAGCAGCGAACACCGTTGCACATCCTGAGGGAAGGCAAAACACTTCAAAAGCCGAACGGTACATCTGTCATTCCAGTTCACTCCATCGACATGTTGAAGCCCTCAACACGGTAAAGGGTGGCACGGGAAACCCGGAGGGGAAGCACGACGGCTTTCCCAGAGGCTGCATGCAGTTGTCTCTAGGCCCCTTTGCAACGATAACGCTTGGTGGCGCGGCAGGGGAGAAAGCCTACAAACCTTCTCTGCCTAACTTGAAGAGTGAAACAAAGCCTGTTGATCACCAGGGAAGAGAACTTGAGATGGAGAGTCCCTCACAACAGTGGCGGGGATAAACCCTCTAAGAGAGAAGCCAGGTCCGGGAACCCATACCAAGAGAGAGAGAGCTACAAGTCATCTTCCTTGTGACAGTACTTGGCAGGGGAGTGAACCAAGTGAGCCAAACCAAAGAAGAAGAGAAACCTGTTCTAGGATCCAAACCAAGAGCGTAATAAGAGCCATCTTCCGTGTGACAGTACTTGGCAGGGAAGTGAACCAGGTGGCCCCAATCAAGTAAGAAAAGCCAGGGTTGCGCGGATCCTCCAAACACTCAAAGTTGGGTGTTATAGGTGTGGAACCTAGTGAAGAGAAGACATGGGAAAGGGAGCAATTCTCCCTGGTTGTGAGGTACTGTTTTAGGATTAACAGAAGAAGGGAGTCATTCTCCTGGTAAAGCAGACTGGGAGGAAGGTCCAACAGGCAATTTGAGACTGAGACCGAACTCCAGGAGAAGGGCTGCATTCTCCTGGCCCACGAGAAAGTATTATTTTGATCTTTGTTGCCTGGGAAAGGGAGTCATTCCCCCAGGCTATTTGAGGCTGAACGCCAGGAGAAGGGCAGCATTTTCCTGGCCCACTGAGGAAACATTGCGTGGAACTTTGACCATAACCTAGGAGAAGGGAGGCAGAACAGTACTGCTTTATTCTTTAGTTTATAGTGCAAGGGACACAAGCAATGTTTTTCTTGACGCAGGATGGTGGACACTTTTACTTTATCAAATATACTGACATTAGCCTTAGATCTTTAGTTGAGACCAAGAAACCCCTCTTAGGAATAGGCAAAGACAAGTTTTCTCTTGCTTTATTGTTTAATAAGTCTTTAGCCTCAAACATGCCACCTTTGTGTCAGTCCTTCTTCTGCACCCTTGCGCTTTCCTCAAGCTCTTCCGTCTGCAAACTTCAAGGCAGCAGATTGTGCGAGGGCGCACTGGTCTTTGGATCACTCTGGTGTCTCACCTTTGTCTGGTAAGAGGTGAGTGTTTCTTTTTCATATTTGTTCAACTCTGCGGGACCCCTCTTAGAGTTGCTCACTTTGTCGTAGTGGTTCTATTTCCAAGCCACTTTAACTCCCATGCGTTCTGGTACATTGAGTCCTTATAATGAAAGGCTTCCTTGTGAAATGGTTTACTGTGCCTCATGAGGGATAGCAAGCCGACGGGATCCTTCCTTATCCACCCTGTGTGAAATACATTGGGTAGCAGCTGGACCAAACCATTCCCTGCTGGCTTGCTTCCCCCACAAATCAAGATGGGGCGTACCATGGAGGAACCAATGAATGACTCTTGCATTGGTGTCTATCGGTCAGGCGTGTCGTACTAATGGGGGTGTGATCGGTTATTTCCATGAATTGCTCTCTTTCCAGATCACATTATGGACCACTTGATGGCAAGGGCCTCCAACTCTATGGTGGCATCATTTTGTTCTTGAGGAAATAATGTTATGCCTATGTAGAGCAACACTTCTATATAGGCGCGTTACAATTGCCATATCATATCATAGAGGATTGGATGTTTCTTTCCATCATATTCTTGCAACTAAACAGTTCCCAGCTCGGCTTTAGAGGCACCTGTCTGTAGAACAAAGTCTTGCGAAGTCTGGCATATGTAGCAAAGACAGACTGCATAGGCACTCTTAAGACGGTCATATGCTCTCAGTTCGTCCTTACTCCAGATGTGCTTGTTTGGGAAATGTTTTATTTTTTAACTTCTCCATTAGTGGGGCCACCACAGAGGTGTAGATAGCCTAGGAGGGTGGTAAAAGTCCTCCAAACCTAGAAAGGCTTTTAGCTCCTTCTTTGTATTGTGTATGGGGGTCTTCTTAACTGCATCCATGTGTTTCTCCTGTGGTTCAATAGACCATTAGCCACAAACCACCCTAAGGGGTTCATCCGTTGTCTGCCGGTAATCTGTCAGTGCTACCAGCAGATTACCGGCAGACTGGCCTTACCGTTACCGGCGCCCAATATCCCAGTTTTACCGGGATATCACAGGTGCCGGCAACAGCGGTAAGTTCACATTCCACAGAGTCCTGTAGGTCTCCGTGGAATGGGACCTACTGAATCACTGGCATTGTTGGTAACTGTGCCAGGGATTGATTGATTAATCTGTCGGGAGGAGCCTGGAGTATGCCGGTCGGGGAAAAATGGCAGAGTACCGGCCGTTTTACCTTCATTTTTCCAAGACTGGCTTACTCCTAATGACCCCTTGAGTATTTGACTTCAGTGGGCTAGGTGGTATTTCACAGGGTTGAATGTTAAACCGGTGGCTTGTCAGGCACCTGTGAAAGCATGAGCAATACTCGCTAGAACATATGTTGAAGTTGTAAATACGGGAAATGTTCTGGCGGTTGGGGCCTATGGCAGCAAACTCTGGGACTGTAGGAATATCAAATCGCCACAAAGCACTGAAAACATTTTCATTGTCCGTCTTCTTGGAGTTGCTCCGTCAGCATCACCCTACATCCTGCATTTAGAACTAGGTGTGGATTACTTGACAGATGTATTTTCGCTGCACCCTATTCTGTTATGGAGGGATGTATGGTCAAGCAAAGAGCAGTCACTGACAGACTGCTTGTAAAACGCGTTCCATCAGTAGGAAATGATCAGAATATTGAGTGGCTCTCCCATATCAAAAATACCTTGCGTTCTATGGGGCTAGGTGACTGTTTCACAAACCCAGAAAACATTGCTTGTATTCCCACCCGGCTCATTAAGGTGAAGTCTCGTGCTGTTAGGGGATCTATGGGAGAAGATATAAATCGGTGTTTGGCCGCAGTTGGGCTCGATCTCCCACTCTCGCCTCTGTGGGGTCAAGCAGACTAGCTGGCCTTTGTCCATGATGAATACCACCGGTCCCGGTTAACTAGGGCCCGGTACATGTTCTTCATCTTAAATCCATTACCTGCAAGTGGCCTGGGGAGCTTAACGGAGACGGGCGTTGTATCTTTGGAATGGAAATCTCTTGAACATTCTGTTCTATTCTGTCCGCCTATACAATGATATTCATAAACGTGTTCTCTTAAATGGTCTCGGAGAATCTGGTTTCCGACAGTGCAGACCAGCTTTCATGAGGCTGATGCCGCTCCCTGATGCCGGGACTGCCTTGGTCTGTGCTAGTTACATTAAAGTCCTATTCTCCTATTTTAAATTCTTTGTGGGTATTTTGTGTGCTTTTTAGCCTGTTTATGTTCTGTAAGATAATGTAGTTTTAAAGTGTTATGAATTGCATGATGCTGGGTATGGTTTTATGAAATGTGTGATTTTCTTTCTGGTAAGTGGCGATGCCTTACCAACCAGAAAATATGGCCATTTGATTACTTGTTGTCCTATGATGCTCTTAACATTAAGATTTTCATTGTGATTGTATTTTATTAATTGTATGGAGTTGACTCACTAGTTTTAATCACTGTGGTGCAATGCTGTTTTATGTTTCTGATGTTTAATGGATTGTGACAAATTCTAATAAACAAATTTACTACCACTTAAAAATTATACATGTTGTGACGAATCCCGAGATGTTGTCACTTCTCCCTGAGGGGTAGCCCCTTCCCATGAGGCCAGGGAGGTGAGGACACTACCCAATAGTCCCCCTGGGGGTGTTACTCAGCGGAAGGATCTGATGTGGAGAGATTCCCCTCTTGGTGTTCAGGAAAAAGATCTCTAGAGAACGCAGTATTCCGACCCCACAACCACCTCACATACATCCTCATATCCCTTATATCCCACCTCCACGTTACACACCTCCATGTACGTCAGTGAGACTGAGCTACACACCTACTTAGACGAGGGATGAGCTGACAAGCTTCCTTAGTAAGTACTGGGACGAGGAGAAGGAAGTGCAGAGCAACGAAGAGTTCTTCAGAGAACTCAAATGGGAATGCGAGGTGTTGTTGCCCATTCATTATAAAAAGCAAAGAAGGACTTACCAGGTTTTCACACCCCCGCAATTGGATCAGCGAGTCTGAAGGGCGTCCAGTGTGGTAAGAGTGGCTGCTGCTGACCGTGACGCGTGCAAAGGAGTCGCAGCGTCCCTATCTGGTCCGCTGTGCTTGGGCAGACCAAGGAAGTGGAAGAGCAGAGGTGTGGGTGGAATCAGTAACTGGGCCACGCAGTTGTGGCTGGACGTGCAACCCGCCCTTAGAGGAGCGCTGCAGAGCCACTGCTGATGCCGCAGAAGCAGCACAAGAAAAGGAGAAGCCGAAGAAGATGTCCGAGAAACATGCGACCTGCGGAGAAGAAACCAGAGTCCCAGAAGCAAACCTCACACCTGGGACTCAGATATACCAAAGTAGAATTTCTTAAGCAATTGGCCATATGATAGTACCTGGCTGGAGATTGAACCAGGTATATCAGGAACAAAACACAGAGGAGAAAATCGGGTTGGGGACCTGCAACTTGAGGAGACGATCCTCACTAGCCAACTTCTTAGTCGCAGTATCTGGTAAGCGAGTGAACCAGGTCTGCCCAGATTAAGCCCTAAAGAAACCCTGGTCTGGGACCCACACCACCAAGTTTACATATGAGAAAGGCCAGGGAAGGGAGACATTCTCTGTGTGAGAAACTGGAGGCATTTCTGCCAGGCTATTCCTGGGGATCCTTTGATCAGGTGGCCAGGGGAGGGCCATTGCTCTTGGATCCCAACCCTGGGGGCAGACGAGCGAGTGTGGATCACCTGGGCAGGGGGTCCTCGGGGACTAAGGGAGACACGTCCTCGGGCAAGACATGGTATTCCTCCCGTTCTGGTACACCCCTACTCGACATCCCCTCAGTTGTCATGGGATATTGTCCCATCATACCTCAGTACCTTTCTGTAAGAAAAAGGAGAAAACGACCAGCGAAATTAAAAGCCAATAGAAAATCTATTTACCCATCACAATGCATTTACCCCCTTTATCCTGACAAAAACCTACATCGTTTTTCCATGATCTCCAGAAAAACCTACAACTCCCACAATCCCTACTTCCATTCTAGAAGTCCTCTTACTGGGACACAGAAGAGGCTGATGGGAGTCATGAGGTTTACCCCTAGGAATCCATGGGCAATGGATTCCTATGGGCAGTCTCTGTTGTCCAGATAATTAGGTCAGGCAGGGAGGGATAACTACTCACACCTGACTCCTATCAACTCTTTCAAAGAGTATAAAAGGTCAGCGACCTAGGCACACTCTGAGCAAGCTGGGGATGCTGAAGGAACCGTGAAGACCAGAAGAAGTGGGCAGGTGGGAGAACCTTGGAAAGCCAAAAGAGGGGACGGGCTGCCAAGACACTGAGGCCTGTGAGTACAAAGGGGGCTACAGTATAGCAGGAGAGCCATGCCCCAGGGAACGAAAACTACAGCTACACTTTTCTGGAAGTGTTCCAGAAACCCAGGTAGTTGAGGGGCAGGTGCTGGGAACCCTGACCTCAATTGAATCCCCATTGAGGACCTGCTAACACCTCATCACTGAGGTTAAAAGATGGAGAACCTGTGACTCGAGGGAAGCTAAGGCGGGATAACATGTTGTGTCAAGAACTTTGTGTAAATACCAAACGTGCCTGTAACTGGCGAAGTGGGAGCAAAACCTCAAATGCACATTCTGGGACTTGTAGTCAAAAAGACCAAAGCTGTGAGACAGTGGTCCGGCACCACGTGGATGCCCAATCGAAGGTCTCTGTAAGGTATCCAGCTGAGAAGTGGCAGAAGTGAAAGTTAAAGAGTTGTAAAGAATTGTAAATCGAAGTGGTCCTGCAACGGGTCAAGCAAAATCCTGCACACAGTCGAAAGTCTTAGTTTCTGGTGTCAACAGGATCTGAGCCTGGATGAAGGGGATCCATGGTCCGAGCCCGGATGAGAGAGACCAAATTGTGAAGATTGTGGGAAAAGGGATCTGAGCCCAGACAAGGGGGAGCCATGGTCCGAGCCCGGATGAGGGAGACCAAGTTGTGAATTGTGAACATTGTGGAAAGGGAGTTTGAGCCCGGACAAGGGTGACCCGTGGTTCGCGACCAATAGTGAACTTATAAATGTGAGAATCTTGACAAAGTAAAGGAACTTTTGTGTTTTGTTTTGTTTGCTACATCAGTCCCTCTGCAGTAGGAGACTTTAAATGGTAAAGAGACTTTGGCACAGAAGGTCCTGATACTGAGATATTGAACTGTATGGGTAACAAAAGGAACTAAAAGCACCAGCAGTCACTGGAAAGAAGGTAATACTGTGACGTTAACATCCATTTCAAGGAGGAGGAAGGCTATATTCTGACATAAGAAGCATGTGTTTGACAAGCAAAATGAACTTAGTTTCAAGTCAGAGGAAGCCTGTGTTTTGACAAGAGACGTTTCTTTTGAGTATACTTTTTTTGTTTCTTACAGACTTTGCTAGAGTGGTCAGAGACCAGCTGAACCATTGAACTGTGTCCTCATGCCGAGGAAGCCAGAGTGTGTGCGAAGCTCGAACGTGCCGCCTTGCCCCGTGCTGAAAAAGTGCTCAACTATCCTGACATATTATTTCTTGAACGCTTTTCTTTTACATACACAATTATCCCACACCCTTTTGTATTTAGAAGGAAGGATTGGCAATAGGTTTATTAGCATAGGCCCTTTTTATTTTGAAAGACTCGACAAGGACTGTTATTTGATGGTTGGAGCTTGCTCCCATACTTAGATTTAGACTGGCGTTTAACCAACCCTTTAAAATTCAATAAACACCCTTGACCTGTGTTTCATTTGTGTCGGTCTTCATTGATGATTCAGATCCTTTCCTTACACTCAGCATTGTAAACTGTGAAAGTAAATCCAAGAAAGGCGAGTGGAAGGGAGTCATTCCCCCTGGTGTTGTGAAATGTGGAAGTAAAAGCCAAGAGAGTGCGAGTACAAAGTCAGGGAAGGCCTGGGGAAGGGAGTCATTCCCCCTGGCTTTGTGTGGGGGAAAATGCTGAGAGACAGATATTAGGCGAGTCGGTCATTCTCCTGGTAATTCAGTTTTCAAGGAGGATCAAACCAGTGATCCAGAGCAAGGGAGTCATTCCCGCTGGAGGGAAGAAAAAAAATAACTTTTGATGCAAAGCCAGCAATCCTTGGTTTTGAAGTATTGAAATCCGAGGAAGGGAGTCATTCCCCCTGGTGAGAGACTTGCAAACAGAATCTGCACCATCCAGTTCAGGAGGAGGGAGTCCTTCTCCTGGACCAAGACCATTGGTACAGCTTTACTTTAGTTAGAAGTGTAAGGGACAGAGATGGGGACGTTTGACACAGGATGGGTGGACTCTTGTAGTCGCAACGACATCTTGACAGACCCATTAGCACTTTTAGTTGAGGCAGGGAAACGCCCTCATAGATATCAGGAAAGGTAGGTTTTCTCTTCATTTTGTGTTATTTTCCTCCTCCTGCGCCCTTACAATGTGTTCTGCCCAAGGGGAGCAGTGAATGTCATCGAGATATGCCCCTGCAAAGGATCAACAGGATTTAAGGATTACCTCCATTAATCACTGCAAAGTTGTTGGGGCACCATATAACCCGGAAGGGATACAGTAAACGTCTAGAGGCTGTCTGCTTTGTTGAAAGCTGGCTTTTTCATCTCGACAGGAGCAACGGGAACGTGCCAATAGCCTTTAAGGTCCAGGGTGGACATGATGTGTTTGGCATTCCCAAGCGTATCTATCAGCTCAGCAGTTCAGGGCATGGGGTAAGCATCAAATGGCGAGATGCAGATAACCCTTGTCTGGTTTTCTGGCAAGCACAATCTGGGCTGGCCAGTGCCTGGGATGATTCAATGGACTTGGTTTCATCATCTTCTGTATTTCCACAGCTCACAAGCTTCGGGCATCCTAGGGTTTTTAACGGACCAGTTGTCCTTGACCATCCTGTCACTGAACTAATTAAGCATCAACAAAGCCTGTTCCTTATTATTATTTTTTTTAACTTTATTTTTGGTTTTATACATAACATCAAACAAACATGCACCAATTGGGTGCAGCAGTAAACCCAGCGCCTCTCAGGCCATCCCCTCTTCTATCTAGCCCACCCGTGTCACCATTATGCGCAAGTGTTTTGTAGTAACAAGCTCCCCTTTTTGGCAGTTCGTGGATGGCAGCTCTTTAGGATAGTCTCTAATCGATTCAGTGCCTCATCCAGTTTGCTCCTCCGAGTATGCTGTAATCGTAGGTATGCCACATAGGGGCTCCATATATCTGGAGGGCGTGCGTGTAGTGGGAGCGTTCGGAGAAATTCGGTGTCTAGGTCTTGACAGTAAAGGATATCTTTTTTCCAAGCTGCCAGAGAGGGGGCTGGTCTGCGCCCCATGACATGGCGATCCTCGTGCGTGCCAGAACCAAGAGAAGAGCTGCCAGTTTCCTTATTGAGGGGTGCAGGTATTTGGTCAAACTGAGTAGGGCCACCAGGGGAAGTCGCACTAGCTCTTCGCCTATTATTGCTGCTACCGTTTGTAGGATATAGGACCAAAACTGAGCGACCACCGGACAGTCCCAGGCGAGGTGGAAGAAATCGGCTGTCTGGGCGCTACACCGCTCGCTTTGTGCTGGTGACTCCCGGTGTTGTCTGTGTTTCCTGGCCAGGGTGAAGTAGGTTTGGTGTATAAAGTTGAACTGGATTTGCTTAAAGCATGTATTTATCGCCACTTTCTGTGTTTGCTGCAGGATATGAGTCCAGTCTGTTTCTGGAATCTTGGTTCGAATGGCTTTTTCCCAGCGGCTCTCGTGCGAGTGTCTATATTCACTGTGTCTGTTAGTAGGGATTTATATATTAGTGAAGTTAACCTTCCTTCCTTCCTCTTGCGCCTGGATCGTGTTGTGTAAGAGGTCCCATGTCTCTGGTTGTTGAGGGAATGATGGGAACAGTGACTGCAGGGTGTAGCGTAGCCTAAAGTACATGAATATGTCGAGCGATGAGTCGCCTCCCTTTTATCTGGCTGTCTGGGGAGTCATGAGTGTACCTTCGGGGAAAAGGTCACCAAGGGACTGGACATTAATTTTGTCGAACCACTGGTGGAACACCTCCTCGGGTGTCAGAGGGACACCTGGGATGAACCTGATTGGCAAGAGAGGAGAGAAATCAGCTCTGTACATTATATTTTCGGGCTAGTTTTTTTCAGATTGCATAGGTGGAGAGGACAGTATTCATTGTGTTTTGGGGTATTGGCATATGACCGATGATAACTGTTTGTAGTAGGTTAGGTGAAACTAGGGCTCGTTCTATCTTTACATGCGGGCGAATAAAGTGTGTGGTGTAGCAGTGGCTCAGGAATTGCGCGTGAGCTGCCCAGAAGTATCTCTCCATATCGGGGAGTGCGAGGCCGCCGTGAGATGTTGTTAGTATTTAGGTTGTGTAAGCTACTCTTGCCGGTTTCCCCGCCCATAGCAGCTCTAGAATAAGGCTCTTAACTTTTTTAAAGTCGTCCTGTGGGAGAAGCAGCGGTATATTTGTAAATAGGTAGAGCAGCTTGGGGAGAATCGTCATTTTAATCAAGGAGGCCCTACCCCAGAGTGTTAACGGAAGTGTTTTCCATCTCTGTATGCGTTTTTGGAGCGATTTCAGCGTCGGCCTGTAGTTGTCGTTATATTTATCGCTATGGTTGAGGGACATGCGGATGCCCAGTTAACAAACCTGGAGGTCTTCCCACTTGAACCTGTGGTCATCTACGAATTTAGTGGTCTGTCGTGTTAGGGGCAAGATCACTGATTTGGAGTGATTGGTCTTGAGGCCGGAGACGTTACTGAATTTAATCACTTCATGCATTATTGGGTTAAGATTGGTTTCGGAATCTTGTACAAATAGGACTACATCGTCAGCGTAGAGTGAGACGACTAATTTGTGGGGTCCGAAGGTAAGGCCTCTGTGGAGTTGTTGGGCACGCAGTTGCGAGGCTTGGGGTTCCATTATTAGGGCAAAGATGAGTGCTGACAGTGGACAGCCTTGTCTGGTACCCCGTCAAGTTTTATGCTAGCAGATTTCGTGTTACCCAGGGTGATGAAGGAGCGAGGTCCGTTATAAAGCAGCAAAACTAGTTTAATGAAGAAATTCCCCAGTCCCATTCATTTCAAGACTGCAAACATGAAAGGCCATTCGACAGAGTCGAATACTTTTTCTGCATCGAGTAGGACAGCTATTGCTGGTTGTGATGGGTCTAGTGCCTCTATGGCAGCAATGCAGGCATGGAGGGGGAGTAGTCGCGTTGTTAGAATTTTGGCTAGTATTTTATTGTCCAGGTTGATCAGGGAGATTGGCCTATAGGAGGTGCAGTCATCTGGGGGTTTACCTATCTTATGTAAGAGGATGACATTGGCTTTGCGCATCGTCTATGGGAGTGTTCCGCGTTCTAAGGGCTCTTCATAGACCTGTAATAAGAGCAGGGCTATGGTGGTTGCAAAGGCTTTGTAGAATTCTCCTGTAAGGCCATCGGGGCCTGGGGCTTTAGTGTTTGGGAGGTCTTTGATGGCTGAGGTGATCTCTTCTACCGATAAGGGTAAGTTTAGTGGTTCCCTGAGTTCGCCGATTACCCATTCTTCGTCATTTAAGTAGTTTTGTAGCGCCTCGGGTGTGGGCTATGCTTGGAACTATATAGATTCTGGTAAAATGTGTGAAACACCTTTACGATGTTCTCTTCAGTGTATACCGGGGTTCCCTGTGAATCGCGTATGCGCTCCATTTGAGTGGGTATTCTGTCAAGCGCTATCAGGCGTGCTAGCAGGGCGCCTGCTTTTTGGCCCTCACCATATTGCCGGTCTTGGTGTCTGCGGCCTAGGAACTTTAGTTCTCGTGTGGCTGATTCATTACATTTTAGCAACTCTTCTTTTAAGTCAATTTGGTATTGCGGGTCGTTGGACGTGGTGCGCTTGCGTTCAAGCTCCTTTAGTCGCTCTTCGCTAATTGCTAGTTCGCATCTAATCAATTTCAGAATGCCGTTCTCTTTTGCCATACAGACGCCTCGTACATAGCATTTCAATGTTTCCCACAGTGTGCCTGCAGATTCGACAGAATTTTGGTTTACCTCCAGGAAGGATGTGATTTCTTGTTGCATTTCGGTCACAAACACTGGGTCAGGCAGCCTGTTTTTAAATCTCCAGTGATGCGTGGCTGGCTTAGTGTTAAGTAGGGTATACTCAATTGTCACCATTGAGTGGTCGGTGAGGGTTCTGGGGAGGATATGACAGGGTCCCCATTGGAATTTGCTCTGTGCTGAAACCATAAGGTAATCGATAGGTGAGCTGGTGTTGTGAACAGCGGAGTGAAACGTGTAGTCTCTCAGGTTCTGGTTAGTTTGTCTCCATGCATCAATCGAGTCACATGCCTGACAGATTTCTTTGATCTGAAGACTGGATTTGGAGGGGCGAGCAATTGTGTGACTTGTCTATTTGAGGGTCTAGCGTTGTATTGAAATCTGCTCCCCAAATTACTGTGCCCGGGTTGATTGTTCCTAAGTGTGACATGATCCAATTGAAGTTGTTTAGGCCGTCTGTATTCGGGGCACATGAATTTACTAAGGTTATCTCGTTCCCTGCAAGGATCCCTCTCACCAGTAGCGCTCTTCCCTCAGTGTCCCTCTTGGATTCTATTAGGCTGAAGCCGGCTTTTTTGTCGATCAGGATGGCCACTCCTCTCGCGTACGATGAATATGGCGAAAAGTACCTGTGGCAGCCCCATGATCTAGCCCAGTGGCCTTCCGTGTCTGGAAGGAGATGGGTCTCCTGCAACATGACTACGTTGATTTTGTGTCTCTTGAGGTATTGTAGGAGAAGAACGGACTCTTCTGGTTTTCGCCGGTTAGTTGCCTCCTCCCCCAGATGTTCCAGTTAGCTACCTTAAACAGTTCTTGTGAGTGATTGATAACTGTGGGAGTGTCCATTTGGTGGGCTGTGTAGAGCCGTGCCGCCTCCCTGGTTTGTAGGGAGCTGTTAATTCTCTGGGTGGTGTGGTGGGGGCCCGAGATCGGGCCATGGTGAAAGATAGGCGGGCTGTAGATGGCGACTTCTTAGAACTATTATCCCTCCCTCGTGTGGGCAACTCCCAATTGGCCCACATTGAACCCTTCCTTATGAACAGGAACAAAAACATTAACAGTGCTGTGCTTGGTGCACTTGTAGCCTCCCGGGATGGAGGGCTGCTTTTGGCTTGCAGGATTGCGATTCTGTGGTGGTGATCTTGTGATGGTGGTATGACTTCAGTTCCAGTTTTTTTGCTGTGTTTGGATGTCTGCTTATGGTGGTTTTCTTCTCATTCGGTCTCTCCGCTGCGGTCTTGATTTATTAGAGGCAGGTCTGCAACCAGCACGGTCTAGGTAGTTGTTTGCTTCTTCAGGCGTGTTAAAAAATTGAGTTTTGCCCTCGTGTTGAATTCATAATTTTGCGGGAAGAGCATTGAGTATAGAATCTGATAATCTTGCAGCCGACGTTTGACGGTCGTGTACGACCTTCTTTGAGCCTGCACAGCTGGCGAGAAATCTGGATAGAATTGGATGCTGTCCCCGTCATAGCGGAGGTCTCCCTTCTCTCTGGCTAGTTTGAGTATTGAATCACGGTCTTTATAGTTTAAAAGTTTGGCTATAATTGGGCGTGGGTTTGCCCCTGGGATAGGTCTGGTATTAGGGAACCTGTGTGGTCTTTCAATGACGAATAGTTGGGAGAGGGACTGAGCTCCGAACAGTTCCATGCATATTTTTTCAACATGATCCTCCATTTTGAGTCGAGCTGCTGTTCCCTGACCCCGACGATCCTGATGTTATGTCTACGGGATTGTCCTTCCAAGTCTTCGTTTTTTCTGCCACTGCTTTTATTTGGGACTCTAGTGACGTCACCCTTGTGGCCAGGGACACAGCGCCATCGTCCAGATTTGATACCCGTTGTTCCACGCCATCTAGCCTGTCTGCGTGTTTGTCCAGGCGTTGCTGCAGTTGATCAACCTTTGAGGACAGTGAGTCCAGTTTAATGCCGAGCCTGCCTATTCCGGCTTTAAGGTCGAGTAGGATTTCTCTAATATCTGAATTCTGGGTTTGTTCCTCTTCATGAGTGTCTTCTTGTGTAAGCGACTCTGGTCTGCTTTCTGAGCTAGACAGTTTGGCAGGAGGGCCAGGCTCAAAATTCAGCTTACACTGGGACTTTTCAGTCTTACCCATGATGTGCCGCAGGGTATTGCCTGTTGGAATGAGGTTCTTCACTGCTGGTTGTAGTAGCAGGGGTGGCTTGACAGGGTCACCAGTACCGGGTGTATTTTACTCCTTTAGTGTGGTTGTCTTGAATGGCGTGGTTCGGGGGTTGTGAGGTGTTGTAGCTGGTCTGCTCTTGGGGGATCCCCGGGGTTCAAGGGGGTTCTCTGGTTAGCACTGCTATAGTTCATGTAAGGTGTGTTGTGAGCTGAACCCCTGGTGCCATAGAATAGTGGATAAAGGGCATTGCGTGGACTCGCGCCTTGTTGGTCTGCTTTCTGCAGGTGGCGCCGTAGCCCTGTGGAAATCTCGTTGCCAGGGTAGTGGGGGGTCTTTGCCCTTAAGTTTGTGGAATGTAGTTGTGGCCTCAGGCCCGGCCCCTGATTTCGTCACCCAATACTGCTGTTCCGGCGAGGGACACCTGAGGGGTGTCGCTCCGCAGCTGTTATGTTGATCTGGTCCTGGGGGCAGTGCCAACACCAATGGCAGGGTTCCTTGCTTTGTTTAGATTGTGATGGTAACACCTTCTCTCAGGTTTTCCACCCCTGGTACCGGTCCAGAAGGCAGAGGTTGCGCGGCCTGCTGGCCGCTGCAGTTATAATGGGTGTGGGGGGGGGTGAGCGGCTCCCCACCGCCCGCTCGCCGGCGTGTTGCCGCTTATTTTGTGTGCAGCGGGAGAGGGGGGCTCCGGCACCCGCCGTGCCGTGCGGAGAGGCCTGTCGTTAGTGGGCGGAGGCAGTCGGTTGCACACGGCGCCTGGGCGAACCGGGGCACCCAGGCAGGCGAGTCGTGCCCGTCGGATGACCGCGGGCCGAGAGGGTAGGTGGAGCTCTGGTTTTGTGTGCTCTGTGGGGCGCTCTTATCTCTCGGCTGCGCGTGTCATGTCCGCATGGCGGCCGCCGACGCCGCTCCTCCTGTTGCGTTCAGCGTACGTCTTCCTCCAGTCCTCCTGCTGCGCCGGGTTAGGGAGAGGGGGTCCGCCACCGACTCCAGGTGCCACCACGTCCTCGTCCCCTAGGGCGCCTGGGCCAGCCGCAGTTCCCGGCCCCGCCGGCGTCGCCAGCCACCCTCTAGATTCCAGACAGCAGTCCCCGAAGCCGTGCCAGCCGAGCGGTGAACTCTCCCAGGGCAGCCGCGGAACGCTCTTGTTAGTTGTTCTCAGCGCCATCGACCAGGATTGGGGCCGGACCACGCATGCAAGCAGGCCCCAGGCAGCTTCCCCGAAGCAGATAATGTGGCGTGGGGGGCACTGTTAGAGTCAATATCAGGCTTGTTGGGATCGCCAACGGGGGCTCTGCATCTCCATCAGGTTCGGGTTATTCATGTCCACCACAGAAGCTTAGATTCAGCAGGATATATGCAGAGCTACACTGAGCTCTTCAGGAGGCCGCCATCACGCTCTGCTCTCTAGCGCCCTCTAGGCCTGTTCCTTATTTAAAGAGATGACAATTAAGACACCGTTTCAAACATAGATTGAGCATGTACGTTGTATACTCACTGGCATGTATTGTGGCTCCGGGGGTGGGGCCCTTTGTGGGGGGGGGTGCGGAATCATGCAGGTGGCGCGACATTTTATGTGCATTAATAGGGTTTAGACAAATTTGAAGGTAGTAATTTGGACAGAATTAGGTCTGGTATGATTATCAGACCAGGCTAAGATTCAAACTCTAGTAAATATTAATAACTTGATGGAATATTCACTTTAGAAAAATGGGGTGATGGAATAAACTTCTGCTATTCAAATGAGTTCACGTGGAGAAAAAAATCATAGGCAGACACGGTTGCAATTGAAAAACACTGTGAAAATCAGCACGGACTGTGAGCCAGCACAAAGTACCCTTGGTGGATGTGCTGAAAACAACTGCTAGCATAGGGCTCTATCAGGAGTTGGGTGGGATCCCGGCAGTAAATCCGCCTGAATACCGCCCAATAGAATTAGCATTACTGCAAGTTGCTCCTGTGGTATTAATGCCAGATCACAAGTTGCGGTGACGATGTAAACCCTCATTTTCTTTTAGTCCATAGCACTCAATGGGGCATTTTTGACACAATTACTGCGGCGGTAATTGAGCTGGTAAATGGGCGAAAAGGTGGCGCATTCACCTCCAGCTCAGAGCTGGAGGAGAATCATCGGACTTTCCCCAAGACTCGTGATTGGCGGTGCGGTAATAGCATTACTGCTGCATTTTTACTGCACCACCCAACTCCTGGTGAGGCCTGTAATGTGGCAGGCGGTGCTTAAGGTGTGCTTACAGTTCGCCACTTAGGTGTGAAGGGTGGAGACGGGAAGGGGAGGTCAGCTTGCGATTTTATAAAGCTTGTAATACATGGTAGATCGGAGATCACTGTACATCAGATAGTTTCTGTGTACAGTAGTAGTTCTTTCCAAGGTACTGTATGAGCGGTACTGTCAAAACAGGCAATACATAAGTAGCAACAAATGTGGGACTTGGATGCTTTCACTGCTGTTTTTCTCATTAAATAACAGCAAGTAAATATAGTGCACGCAGCAGTGCCCACAGTGTTTGTTTTGACGTATCGATAATACGCTAATGGCTTGTACTACACTGTAGCTCTAGAAATAGAAACAAGACATATTAAACTGAGGGCTTCACTATGTCACATGCTGTGACAACTCTGGTGGTTGCTGTACTGTTTACTGAATGTGTTCACTGTACCAAGAAGCAGCGGCTACATTAAAGCAAAAAATAATAAATAAGTAGTGTACGCCAAATGCAACAAAACAATGTCCAAGAGGCATTCTCCCTGTTTATGAGGTGTTCAGAGTTTGAGTCTGGTACTACTGGCGGTACAGCAAACCACAGGTGCCTGAGCACCTTTGTGTTTAAAGGATGTCTACGTCGTACTCATCAGGGAAGTCATTGCAGTGCAGCTGCATCCCTTGGCTCCCCCACCCCTCTTATGAGCCGAACACGGCAGGCCCCTGCATTCTGCAATAAGTCAGGTGTGTACGAGCAGGGGAGGGAAGGGCGCCTCAGCTCACCATCGATTTCGAAGGACATTGAGCTTTGGGTTGAGGCCCAAAGGGATTCATCAAGAAGTGTAGAGTGTTGCTGTAGCAATGAAGAATTACAATGAGTATTAAAAAATGTAAACACTTTGAAACATTTAAAATGACTACATTATTAAGTCCTAGTTAATAAACTACCAGATATAGGGAGATCCAGGCAATTAGCCAGTAGTGAAGGTGGAATCACTTTCTTTTGCATAGTTAGTTGTAATGTTCAAGCTGATTGGGTAACAGGCCTAGTGTCAAACCTTTTCTCTTCATTCTTGTTCAGAGGTGCAGAGCAACAGAAAATCTATAGTTGTTTACACATCCCCATAGTTACACAGCAGCCCATCTCTACGCATTTTGTGCCAATACATCTACCAGCTAATGTTTTTAAGGAAAGTAAGCTTTGGTAAAACGATAGAGCAGAAGCTTCTGCCTACCGTCTGCAACGAGGGTAAGAAAATCCATCATAATGTGTGTTCGAGCAATGGGCAAGTGAGCGTGTATACCGTTAACACACTTGCTCCTCATTTTTTATGGCCCGAAATTGTAAAACAGCTGATTATATTTTTTTCTTAGAATGTATTGGCATCAGTTCAGGATGGGAAAACCAAGCTCCCATTTCCTAGTATCTTCAAAGTGTCTTGTATGAACGAGCAAATATGAAAATACTCCTCATCCCTGCACTTATTCGCTCCGTACTCTGGCATTGAGCGATCTGCGATTGCCCCCTCCATATACCTCCATTTTAATGGCGCCAGAGCTTCTCAGGAGTATGCCCGTTCCGCATGGGGACGTTTATGCCAAAGATGGAGAAACATTTAATGAGGAGGGTGACCGTATCCCCTTAGGGATGGAACCCCTGTACCCCCAAGATGTTAAGGACTTCACTGAGGAGTTCTACGATAAGGGGGAAGCACTATTGGCGCTCACTTCTGACTTGCAGGGGTCCAGTAGACTCCTGAATACATTCCCAGACCTTTTTACAGGCACTGACTCCGGAAAAGCCTTTGGCCTCATTCCAACACCTGATAGCGGTGGAGATACTAGAATTGTCAACGACATCCAGACTGAGTTTAATTTGAGCTTACGAACATCCTGGATGAAGATCTTCAAAAGGAGACCTTTCTGCCCTTTAACCCAGCAGTTGAGGCTCCGGGACAGGAAGCCTGGGAAAATCCAGTATTTGTCTCTGAAATTGAGCGAGATTCGGCAAAGAACCACTCCCCGGCTCTTTCAGTCCTGGTTTTTCTTTGCACCCACGCCTCCCGTGAGCGAAGGTACAGGATGCAACTGCCAACCTGAAAATATTCAGATTTCCTTCTCTGCATCTGGCCACAGAAAACAAGAAGATTGGCATGGGGAAGAGGGTCTTGCCCGTAGAGAGAGAAATGCCTCTGCTGCCCGGGCAACATTTTCTGATGGCCTCTGGTCGGCAGTGCCTGGAACGGCCGAACACATACATGATGGAGAGATGAGAGAGTGCTTTGAGGCTCTGACTGAAGATGCCAAAGAGCTGTCTTGTCAGATATTACAGGTCGCACTGGACACAGCTAACTCTGTAGGATGGGTGATGGCTACAGGCACAGTGATATGAAGATAGACGTTAGATTAGGATCTTGGCGGTTCTTGCAGTTGCCAGTCATAACCTTTTTAGGGCTAAGGCCAACAACATACAGAGGTTTCAGTGCTCCAAGGCCACTGCAAAGTCCTTTGGTCTGGTAGTGCAAATCCTTGAAGGGATTAGCAGGGGTAGAGGGTTTCGGCAGCAACCACACTGTTCTCCCAAAAGTAGTGGCATAGAAGCAGCCAAGACTGGGATATCTGCCTCCAAAAGTGCTGTCTGCTGCCCTGTGTGCAATACCCCTGTGAAGGGTGCTTCTTTACTCTGTCCCCAGCTGGAGGGAGAATTCCCTGGTTCAGCTCGGAATAGTGTTGCACGACATCCGATGCTTTGGCCTTGCAGGTGATTGCCCTGGGATAATGTCTCCCTTTCAGTGAACGTACTCCAGATCATCCTCCTTCAATCCCGCTTTGCCTCAGTAGCCTCTCCTTTTGGAGGAGGTTAGTCAGCTTCTGACGAAGTTCACGATTGTACTGTTACTCCTTGGAACGAGGAAGAGGCTGATATTCAGTTTAGTTTCAGGTTCCAAAGAAAGAGAGGGACTTGCGTCACAACCTGTATCAGATACTACTTACTTTGTACATGCGGAAGGACAAATTCAGTATGGCCCAGATCCCCCAAGCCCTCGATCAACAGGACTGGTTGGTGTCACTACATATTAAGGGCACCTACTTCAATGTGCCTACTCCTATCAAGCACATGTAGTACATGCAATTCGGTGTGGGCCATTGTCGCTGCCCGGGCTTATGCTGGGTAGCTGTTAGCAGGTAGGCCATCTTGTTCTAGGTTTCTCCAGGGAGTGAAGTGTAGCATTTCCCCTATTGTGTGCTTCTCACACACCCTCCAGCCTTTCTTGCACACCTTCCGTGGTGGAGGTCTTTGTAACCTGGCCAGGGATTGATCGTGCTCTCGGGCAGCCCGTATGGGGTCCCCGGGTGGCCCTGTCTCCATTGCATTCTTTATTTGATCTTAATACTATTCATACTATCTCTTAGGGGGTGCATTGATCTTATTCTTCTTAATTATTTGCTGTGCCTTTGGCGGAGTATTAGAATTCCTTGTACATGTTAATGGTGCGCAACACATGTCTATGTTCATTGGGCATACCGGTGCAGTGTTCCCACTTGAAAACGCTGTGCACGGCAGACTTGAAATCTTCCATCTCTGGTACACAGGTATGTTTCTGGTTAAACTCTGCTCCACAAACTTGTCAAATCAAGTACAGGAGAGTCTGGGGCTTGTAGTCACGCTGCACTGTCTGAAATTCTGCATCTCAGAGGGTGTGGCGGGGAGTACCACTTTTTCTCCAACATTGGGATCTGGCATGGATTCACATGCTCATGAACATTCCCTGTCAGGCTGGGAATCCTCGGTAAAAGAAGAAACAGTTTCACTTTCACTTACAAACTGTTTTTCTCCTTTAAACAAATCACTGTCCCCTGGGTCATTCCCCCCCCCATCCAATGACAGACCTCTCCCTAAGCCCCTACTCTGGCAGCCATCTTCAGATTTTTACAGCACGCTTCAGTGTTGGGAGTCCTTGAGATTGCTCTGCGAGCTACTTCTACGTTTTCTCGTGTTTACGATGGAAAAAGGTTCTATTTTTGTTCCAAGCCTCCGTGCTCTCTTCTCCATCTGCTGACAGCAGGGATCCGTTGACAGTGAATTTCAGCACCCCTCAAGGGCGAAGATCGTCAAAGATTCTAGAAGGCCATTGGGCCTACTTCGCGCCCTAAGACCATGACGGAGGAGAAGGAGGGAAGGTCTCCCTTCACGACCTGCACCAAATGCGGGCTACGGAATGTGTATGTAGAAGACAAGCACCTGCAATGCCTCTACTGCCTGCATCCAGACAATAAGGAGGTGGAGTGCAAAATATGCCTTGGGTTCTCCAAGAAGACGATGCCAGACAGGCACAGTATACTGGTGGCGTGGCTTAATGCCAGGGCCTCTGCCCTGTGCTCTGAGCGGGGTCATGCCTCACCCTAGACCGGCCAGTCTGACGTGCGGTCTACTAAGTCATTTGAGAGCGCCTCATCTGTGGGGGCCCAAGACAGGGCCAAGAAACGCAAGTCTGAGTCCACCGAATACTCTGCGGAAGCAGGTCCCAAGGTGGATAGGGCACAATGGACACCACCCTCGCCTCCATTGCCAGCTAGCAATCGAGCTCCTCCTTGAAAAGGAAATCATCTACCCCTACTAAACTGCGGGAGAAGTCAGAGAAGCTGCGGACGGAGGAGAAGGCTGAACAGCCCAGGCAGGCCAAATTGGCGCAGGCTAAAACTTGTTGACGATGGAGTTGGAGATGACTACTATCATGATGGCTAAGGGTGCTGACCCAGTGAAGGTAGCCACCGCAACACAGAAGGTATGCCTTCCCCCAAGGCGCAATACCTCTGCAGTGACTTTGGCAAAGTCTGCTGACACGCCAGAAGGGGGGAAAGCGCCTCAGGCCCTGGTTCAAGCCCAGCAGGGGGGCAAATGAAGGGGCGAGGAGGCCCCGAAACAGCACTCCCAGGCCGTGGCCCAAGCCATGGTCTCATCCACGGATGACGATTACCAGGAGTCCTTGCACACGGTCCACGAGGAAGTGGAAGAGGAGGATTACAGCAATGCAGGGCTTAGTTTTCCGTTCCGGCCAGCTCTGCTGAGGGACATGTCTCTGGACATTCTGTCGGCCCTGCACACCTTGGTGCCACAGATCCAGAGGAGGATGCCCCCGAACCCAGCAGCTCTGGTGGTCCCCCAGGTCCCTGATCAGCCTCTAACAGAGAAGAGGAAGCGTCATCCGACCCCCGCATTTCAGCCTCCACATCCACGTCAGGCCCCTTCTCCCCCAGCAGACCCAGACACTGGTACGGGGACGGATATGGCCACGACACCGGACGACGACGACGAAGATATTGTTGCAGCGGACAGTGGGTCTCCGTATTTGGATGCTCCACATAGGTTGTCCCCACCGGACGTGGTGGTGGTGTTCCACTCCATGATCTCCAGAGCCTCCAAGCTTTTCCAGCTTGTGCCTGAGGAAACCAGGAAGGAGGGTTTCTTGTACCGAGGCGCGAGGCCAAGAGGAAGATAATCATGGTGGTGCCCCTTCTGGACGACGTTTGGGTAGAGAGCCTGGCCGTCATGAAGAGCCTTTGCTCGGCTCCAGCCAAACGGGATAGGCTGGAGAAAAAATATCGGGTGGCGGACTCGCACCCAAGTGCCTGAGGTCACAACCATCGCCAGATTCGGTGGTATTGGCAGCCGCGAGGAAACAGTCAGCTAACCCATCCTTGTCATCTTCGGTACCTCAGGACAGTGAGGGGAAGAGGATGGACGCCATGGGAAGGAAGGTGATTTATACTGCGGCGTCCACTATCAAGGCGACCAATGCACTGGCGATCCTAGCCTGGCACGGCAGGGAGCTTTGGTACAAGCTGAGGCCTATTCTAGAGTTGCTTCCCAGCGATAAGAGGATGGAGGCAATCGTTTTCTTCCAGGAAGGGTAAGTAGTGTCTGATCACGCCATCACAGTGGCGTTGGACGTCGCCGACACATGGTTCCGGCAGATGGGATACTGTGTCTGCCTTCATCGCCAAGGCTGGATGAAGGCCACGAATTTCCACCAGGAGGTCCAAGCAACGTTGTTGGACATGCCCTTCGACGGAGAGAACTTGTTTGGGAAGGTCGTCAACGAGTTCCTCCAGGACATCAAGGCGGATGCAGAGACGGCCCGTTCCCTATGCACTCTCCAGCAGCATTGCTCTTCTTTTCGCTCCTCAAGGGGAAAGTGGAGAAGGTCTGCCAAAGGTTTCTCAGCTATGCACCGTCATCCCTGCAGATCCATGACTCTGAAGCCTACAGAGGCAGTTTCCAGGCCTACGGTAGCCAAGGACAGTGTCGTTGGTGCCCGCAGGGCAGGACGCCGTGGCTTTAGCAGGCCGGAATCAGCCGCAACGTTGGGCCCCCATGCTTTCACCCTGGTGGGAGGCCGGCTGACGAGGCTCGTCAGCGAGTGGAAGAAGATCACCACAGACAGATGGGTGCTGGACTCTTCCCCCCCCCCCCCCCTAGGGGCACACCCTGGAGTTTCAATGCAGTTGTCTGCGGATCCCTCTGATTACCCATCAGGAGCAGCACATCCCTCAGCTTCTGGAAGAGGAACAGGCCATTCTGCAAAAGGGGTCGATAGAGCTACTTCCCCAACGGCTCCGGGGCTCCGAAGTCTATTCCAGATGCTTTCTGGTTAGAAAGAAGACAGGGAGCTGCAGATGTCTCAACAAATACCTGAAGTCCCAAAGTTTCAGGATGGTCACGTTGCAACTCGTGCTCGGCCAGCTGGAGAAAGGAGACTTCTTGACGTCACAGGACCTGGAGGACTCCTATTTCCACATCCCCATTCACAAGAAACATTGGAGGTTTCTGTGTTTCGTAGGGCAGGGACAGCACTACCAGATCAAGGCCCCACCTTTCTGATTCAAGTCAGCCCCTAGTGTTCACAAAATGCCAGGCGCGGGTGGCTGCCCATCTACGTCTATGGGACATACATGTATACCTGTACCTCGACGACTGGCTCTTTCGGGCCCGCTCACGGGATTTGGCCCTCGGGCACACAGAGAGGACCATCCAGCTACTGACGGATCTGGGATTCACCTTCAACTATTCAAAGTCCTGCTTAATACCATTGGAGAACGCTCTGTTCATAGGAGCCAGACTCAATACGGTGTCCTGCACTGGGTAGGACAATTGCGCCGACTCATTTCTCACGGTTATTCTGATTTACCAGGAGGCAGACCTGTCTCAGAACCCTCAGTTTCAACGCATAAGGGCTTGATATAGAGGTTGAACAAATATGGGGAATGACGAGCCCCCTGTGGAACCCCATAGGAGATGAGAGCAGAGTCTGAAGTCACATCCTCCCCATCATACCCCGGAGTTGCGGCCGCAGAGAAAGGACTCCATCCATACTGTGGTTTCATCAGAGAAGCAGCCAGTGTGAGTCAGTGTCTTTAACAGCCTTTTGTGACCTAAAAGGTTGAAGGCCGCTGATCTAAAAGTATCAGTAAGCCTGACCCGCTCCTTTACAACGCAGCTAACATATGGGTCCGTAGATCAAGAAGAGCACTCTCGGTTCCGTAAGATATGCGGATTGCTTCTTCCATGGTCTCCAAATGATGCTGCATCTGAAAGGTGGCCATTTTATCAATGATTTTCATTTGGAAAGGAGTGTTTGTTATTGGCCTGAGATTGGTGTAATTCTTGGGATCTAGACCTGGTTTCTTCAATAATGGTGTCACTGCTGCATCTTTAAAAGCCGCCGGAACAAAGCCATGCACAAAGGAGGCGTTTATGAATCTTCTGAGGAACGGCACAAACATGTCCCTATTTTCTCATATTCTTTTTGATGGAAGGAGATCACCAGGACAGCTGATTGGATGCATGCCTTTCAACAGATAGGTTACTTCACCGTCGGTCACAAGGAGGAAGTTAAAAAGCTCTTGTGGTTCATAACCCAATTCCTGATCTAAATTTATGGGGGGGTTCCGAGTGAGGTTGTATTTATAGCACAGAACTCATTTCAGTGTGAGCCGCAGTGATTTTCTCCGCAAAGGCTTTCTGGATATCACTACATGCCTCTCTGTCGGGACTAAAAGGGAGGGTCAGAATATTTGGTTTTTCCCAGGATTTGAATAATTTGAATAATTCCTTTGTTTCATTTCCTGCTTTTTATAATCATAGGGAGGATCTTGGCTCGATATAATCGCATCAAGATCCCCACAGAGTACTCACTCCCAGTGGGGGCCAGTTTTACAAGGCACCCAATGGCCTGAGAGCTTTATAACTTGATATTGTTGTTAGGAAAGAATCCCATTTATGTGAAGTTTTCCCTCCAGTGTGTAACCCCCCCCCCCCAACCCCCCTCTCCGACCCCCACCCCTCCAATCTGTTTCCTGCCGTTTAAACCCCTTAGTCTGACTTTACCAGTGAAGCACAGCCCTCAGCTGCACTCCTCTGGGCTTTCGCTCACTTTTTATGGGGAAACTGATATGCCCTTAAAGGCAGTCAGTACTGGGAGACTTTGTTTCCCTTAGTCCTTTTCCAATGTTGCAACATTTCTGCAACATGTTACAAGTGCACAATGTACCTTTATAGTACAGTGTACTTGGGTCTTTATGTCAATTTCAAAGGCCATAGACCCTCTCAAAGGATTTCCTTAGAGAAGTGCTGATGTGCCTGGGACATGGCTGGTGGCAGCTTATCATTTTGCTTTATTTTAACCCTTTCTTGCCATGTTAACCACAATTGGCACAGAAAGGTGGCCTGGCTCCAAAATGGCCATGCCACAAGGTTTTGTCCTGTCCTTTGGCCATCTTGCCCCTTTACCTTCCCCAGGTCGAGTCGACCCGGATCAGTTCTTATTTGGGGTTGCATTTTCCCACGAAGCGCCAAGCTTTCGCTGTGTTCTGCATGCCTTGTGTGTATGCGCCCAGGATGTGGGTTGGATTGTCTAGTTGCAATCCACGTCCTCGGTGCCAGAGTCTGGTGTGCTGTAAATGACCGGGACCACTGTGGTCCGTGATTGGTCCACGTCTGGTGTGCTTGTATGTGAGCAGATCTCCCATTGGGTCCTCTTCGTTTTGGCGCGAAAGAGATTCTGGATGAGAGAAGGCTCCAAGCACCCATACCAGGTCGATCTCTTGAGTTCTCACTGAACCTAGGATAGGATCCAAGGTTCCTGAAATTAAGAAGCCGAGTCGAGGAACAAGTGATGATCCACTAGGTTTGGCACCCTGAGCCCGCCGTTATCCCGCTGGACCTTTCTGCATCTGATCGAACCAGTAGGGCTGCTAAGATGCTTTGACCCATTAGAATAGTGGGACCAACTATTCTCGGCACCTTCTTCAAACCCTGCAAGTAAGCCTTCTCGGAAATGTCCCTGGGCCAACCAATGGCTGACCAGCTTGCACAGGACCTTTGCTTCGACACCGCCGCCATTCCGAGGAGACCCTTGAAACTTGGTACATCGCAAGCTCTGTGTTCACGGCACTCTCGCACCGAATTTCGTACACTTGGCATTCCCAGGTCTGAGGTAAAGGGAAAGCGTCCGAACCAAAATACACACGGTAACCGTGTCGCCCAGCCGTGGTGACTAACTTCGCAAGTGCCTTGCAGCTGTGCCCCTCTTTACCCTGAAGCTTGCTACAACGAAACTTGCCTGATCCATCCAGCAGCAGTGAAGAAATCACCACTGTCCCATTTGGGATTCAATGCTGTAACTTTGCCGCTGAAAGCTGCAGAGCCGAACAATTGCCGCATTTGAACTTGCAACCGAAGTGGACTCGACTGCCGAAGTTTGGTCTGGAGTGCGCCTGGGGTCGGTGAGTACTTCCAACCCTTACTGGTTGCCCCTAGCGCATCCACCCATTTTTACGCACAAGTGTCCTTGTGTGCCTGTGCTATCGAACCATTCCCAACTCCTGGAACCTGTTCTGCCCTCTTGGGGAGGCCCTCCACAAATAGTGGGAACCTATTCTGCACTATTTGCACTGCTTGCTCCCTTGCCTTTTAGTTTGTGGACCCATTTCGTGCATTAACCCTTTAGGCCACTTGGTCTTGTATATATGTATTTTCGTAGGATTGTGTTGGTTTAAAAGTATTACTGTTGATATTTACTGTGTTGAAACTCACGCCTTAAATTTCGGTAAAATCATCCCTCCCTGTTGCAGGGGAAGTTGTAGTTTACAAATCGCCAGCCTTGGTGGTTTCCCATCCCAGATGAATCTCTGCATAGCATTGTCTATTTCTTTAAAAAAGTGCCCTGGTATCCTGATTGGTAACATTGACAGAATGTAATTTACCCGAGGTGCTAGATTCATCTTTATACAGTTTATTTTCCCCCACATAGTCAGTTTCAAGAGGCCCCATCTTTCCAGATCTGATTTTAACTTGGGAAGGAGCAATCCAAAATTTATCGTTGGTAATTTCATCACCTCAGCACTAATCCATATGCCCAGATATTTCATTTTATCCACACACCATCTGAACTGAAACTGTGCACAAGTAGCTTGTTGACACAGATTGTTGATGGGAAGTATTTCAGATTTACCCCAGTTGATTTTATAACCGGAGACTCTTGAAAACTGCTGAATATCACTCATTAAGTGAGGAATGCAGGTAGCTGGCTCTTGAAGGGCAATCAGTAGATCATCTGCGTACAACCAGATCAAATTGTTACGATTGCCACCAATTATTGGTTGTAGATGGACATCTGCTCTCAAGCATTTTGCTAGTGGTTCCATAGCCAGGATGAACAACAGAGGAGAGAGCGGGCAGCCCTGTCTTGTACCTCTGTGAAGCGTGAACTTATCAGAGATGAGGCCATTCGTGAGAACACTCGCAGACGGATCATTGTACAATAAATGCACCCATCGTTGAAAGATCTGACCAAATTTCATTCTCTTCAGGCATGAAAACAAGAAGGTCCACTCCACCCGATCGAATGCCTTCTCAGCGTCCAGCGAGATCACTGCATTGGCTACTGGCTGAGTGTGACCTTTTTCAATTGACAATAATAGGCGCCGCATGTTATCCGCTACAGCCCTTCCAGTGACAAAACCAACCTGATTTTCATGAACAAGAGGTATTACTTTTTCCAATCGTACCGCCAACATTTTAGCCAAAATTTTGCAGTCACAATTAATCCGACTTATCGGCCTGTAGTTTTCACATTTTGTAGCGGATTTCTTTTTTTGGCAGAAAAGTTATTAATGCATGGCGCATTGAATCGGGTAGCAGGCCAGTATCAAAAGCATTTTTGTATACATCACATAAGTTATAAAGCTGAATCGGGTAAAATTTTATAAAATTCGCCAGGTAGGTCATCTGCATGCCATCTATGCAAGTTCATTGAATCTGCTAATGAACATCCAGGCGATATAGTGTGGGAGTGTGGTGCGGAATACCAGCTGGACCCGGAAGCTCTGTTGACCGCTAAGAAATGTAAATCCAAAAAAGCTAATCCTTTGACTAGTTTTTCACAGGATTGCTGGTGTGAAATATCCAAGCGTATGAATTCAGATCCTTATCGGCACTTGAATGCCTCCATTTGGCTCAACCATGCTTTGAAACGTCGGGGAAAATGTTTTTTTTGGCCGGAATGGTTCCTGATGGGCATAAAGTACATCCATGATCTTATAGAAGGGGGGAATTGGATCTCGTACACACAACTTCGCCAATCTTATAACATGGCGGATTGTACATTCGCCGAATACAGGACATTGAGAACTATTGTGTCAATTTGTCTTGAAATACCTCAACTGACAACTCAAAATGTCGCCTGGTTGGCACTGCAGCCATGTTCAAGTGCTTTCCACCCAGCTGCCACATTATATGGATTCTTGAAGGCATGCAGAAAAGGGGATCCAAGATTACAATTGTCTGGGCAGAAGAGCTAGGAGAGGACATTGATCAAAGATGTTGGCTACGCTGCTGCGAGAACATTCGCTTGATGAGTTTGGACTGGGGCCTTAGGGCATCACAAACAAACTCTCTTTAGAGCCTACTGGACACCAGCTAAGTTATTTCAGAGGCAACTCTTGGCGGATGATCTCTGCTGGAAGTGCAAAGGTGCAAGTGGCTCCCTCAGTCAATTGTTGTGGTATTGCCCGAAAACAAAAACATTTTGGGAACATGTATGTGCAAGATTAGGACTGGTTTTGAACTGTACAATCCCTCTATCTGGCTCCCTTCTGATTTTAGGTGACATCTCTCAGTTGGATGATTCTACCTTTGGAAAGAAAACTTGGTTGCTCCGGGCGTGTATGATCGCCAAGAGGATGATACTGAGAATGTGGAAGTCCAGCAGCTCCTTTAACATTGATGAGTGGTGAGTGGGTGGGTGGAAGAACTACTCACGGTTTCCACTTATGAGAAGGCCATTTACAAAGATTCAGGAGACGTTGAGAAATTATGGGACATTTGGGGAAGTTTCCTTGAGGTATATGGGTGATGTATGCCTAATTATTTGTACTATTAGGTCTCTGGCCTGTGAGCTATAATACCAACATGGTTTACTCTGACTCATTATATGATGCTTTATTGACCAATAACAATGCTTGAGAGTGTAATTATGTTTAGGTTCTTTAATATTTGCTCTATTTTCTTTTTCTTTCTTCTTTCTTTTCCTCCTTTCTTATCTTTTTTAAATGACCTTGGTACTGATTTGATCTGATATGTTATTGCGCTTGTTAATATGTACCAGATGCTTTTAAGTCTTTTGTCGATATCATCTATTCAATTGTTATATTTTTGTTTATTTGAAAATAAAACTTTGAAATCAGATTTATTACTAAAAAAAAAAACAAAAAAACTCATAGGCCTTGAATACATGTATTTGTATTTTAAATATATATGCACCTGACGGAGAGTAATTTGAAGTGTCCCTTACTATGTGTGCTCATTGAGGTCTTTCAGTCACTCTCACCCCTCCTGAGACCTAGTCTTGACCGCTGCCAATGCTACCTGACTGGTCTGGCTTGTCCAGAAGGTTACCCTGTTGGAAGAAACTAGGCTGGCCTTCTGAACCTCTGCTATCCAGATCAGGGTTCAGAAATCCATCTTAACAATGGTCCAGATGTCGAGTGCCCAGTCTACAGTCGAAGTAGATTCCCAGGTATTTATACTCTTGACCACCTCAAGGATATTACCGTCGAGGTGCCAAGTTACAGAGTTATTTTTACGGCCTGGTTGGTGAAACACCATAACCTTTGCTTTATTAGTGTTAACAAGAAGGTGATGGGAATCTGAAAACCTTTTTAGCAGATCTAGGGCGGCCTGTAGACCAGACGAAGTGAGGTCCACTAGGACTGTCATCTGCATACCCCATCCACTATAAGGGAAAATTACCCAGTTTAGGGGCAATCGATGTGGGGTTGACCAAGACCATTACCATATTAGCTAGATAAAAGTTGAAAAGGAGATGCGCAAGTATACATCCCTGCTTAAATCCGCACTGCATGGAGATCCAGGAAGGAGTCCTGCCTAATTGGTCCAATCTGACTTTTACCCTTATGTTGGTGTACAAGGAGATAATCATGGAGAGCAGTCCTGCTGGGATAACCCAGTCGGATAATTTCCACCAAAGCAAGTTCCTGTTAACAGAATCAAATGCAGCGCTGTAAGCAACAAATGCTGCATATACAGGACATTGGTGAATAAGCCATGCCTGTTGGATGAGAGTTAGCAAGTCTAACAATTTGTTTGTCGTACTGAGCCCCTTCTGGAAGCCAGTCTGATTTAATGAATAAGCTTGGCAGCCTCAGCCCATGACCAAAGTTCATTCAGTAGCAGACGGGCAGAGATTTTCGATGCAGCGTCAAGCATGGCTAAAAGGCGATAACTGACAGGATCAAGGCGATCACCCTTCTTCCATATGGGGACGACGATGCTGTCTCTCCAAGAACAAGGGATACGCCGGGAATCACCAATCCAATGGAAGAGCCAGTCTAACTCAGTAGCCCAACATTCAAAGTCATTCTTAATCACTGTGCTGCAAAAATCATCTAGTCCAGGGGCCCTCGCGGATTTGCTACCGGCAATTAACCTCTTTATATAGTTAGATGTTTTGATGTACTTCCATTTTACCATTAGTGGTCCCAATTCAGCAGAGGCTAGTTCACTTCTTCCCAGAGTTTTAGAGATGTGCTCCACCCAGGCAGATTCCGAGGCACCAGAGAACGTATTGCCGGGGTATAGCTATCAAGTTTCCTTTGAAATTCTTGTCCATTATTCTCCAAGGCTAACCCAACCAGTGCCGCTAGCGTGAGCACCCAGTATTATACCAATGTTGTTTAAGCCATTTACAGTATGTGTTTCGCTTTATTTAGGCGTGTCGCATGTTCAGCAGGGGCCAAGTCCATTTGCACTATATCTCGTATTTCTCTGCATATTTCACTCCTCTTTGTTAATACTACTCTGTCAAAAGAATGACAATGACGAAACAAGAGTGAATAATCCGCCCGGAGCATATGCCTTTTCAGGCAAATATGATAGATGTGACAGCCACAATGACTTCCCCAAAGTCCCTGATTGCTTCAGCAGCGCAGGCAAAAGGATTTTCCATCCGCCTGGATTCGCAGCGTTCTATCAAAGCGAAAGTCGCTTGCGTACAGGCAGAGGCCCAGCCCAACCTTCTACCATTCCATGTTATACGATTTTAAGGAAGGGTTAACCCCAAGGTCACCAGTAGTTTTGGGGGAAGGGGTCATCACTGTGGAATTTAAAGTCATCACGAGTGGCATATGATCACACTCAGGCTGTGGGAATATGCCCATGTCACCAACCAGGCAGTAATCATTAGCGATAAAAGCCTAATCCAGAATACTATAAGATTAGGCCCAATACAAGTGCATTGCGGTGGGGAATCCAAAAGGAAAGCCTTGTTAGCCATGGAGAGCCCAGACAAATAAAGTAAGCTAGCCCATTGAATCCCCCTATTACAGAAACGGGTAAGCAAATCCGTTTTCGCAACTGCTGATGAATACAAGTCCTCTTGGTCAGATAGATTGAGGACCCAAGGAATCCGAGAATTAAAGTCCCCACACACTATACAAGGGGCACAAGATATCAATTTACTAATGAGAATCTCAGCTTTAGACCACACCAAATTGTGGGGCTGCCTATATGGGGGGGTCATAGATATTAAGAACAACAACCTCTCTCTGCTTCCCTTTTCCGTAGGCAGAGAAATCCTTCCAACGAGAATGTTAGGGCAGCTTGAAGTTAATTCCACCATGGTCAAATGGTCCCTAGCGCCCATTAGGAGTCTTCCCCTCGGTCGCCCCCGAGGGCCCTGGATGGCTGGTTTATGTATAAAATACCAGCCATCGAGTGCCCGCGAGTGTTCCAGCTAATAAACTGCGCTCCTCGAGGGTTGTCTAGAGCTAGAGATCCCTTATTTCTCTTTGAGCGACCAGCCTGGCCAACTAATCCCAATGCTTCTCTTACCGGACATATCCTCCGTCCCTGCCCCATGATGCAAGCTGGGTACAAGAGGAGAGAGACGTGTGCGGTTAAAAGCAGCTACCGATTTTCTACCTAACCCTGGTGGTTGAAATCTCTTGCCATATTCAAAGTCATTGGACGTACACTCATATACTAGCCACTTAAATGAATCGCTATGTTCTAGGATATAAGTCGTGGTGTCGTTGATGAAAAAATAAACAGACATGACACCAGGTACTTCACAGATATCCACTGTTTTAATATGATCGCTTCGTATAAATCACAGCGGAATAATACAGAGGAATAAGTCCAGTAATCGAGCACGCTTTAGATAATGCCCATTGTCATCGCAGAGGAGGCTTTGCACTAGGAGGCCTTAGTTTCTGTGTTGCAAGACGAGGTGCAATAGTCCTGCGCTTGAGGTCAGCCAAACCGTTCTGGTGAACTTGGGGCAATCAGTTCCCGATGTAGGAAGCCCAGTGTCCGTACCGGACTCGCCAACGCCATCCCCAGGCTCAGTCTGGACAAAGGAACTCATTGACTTTTCCGTTACAGTTCAAAATGGGGGCCAGCGGATTGGTATTGTTACGGTGCATCGTTGCAACTTGGGGCTTCTGCGGCTGGATCAGTAGGCGAGGGTCGGGGGGCACACTTGTAGACAGCGTGATGGCAGGATGCAATCAATAGTTGTCAGGAGGATCATTTTCAATAGATGAAATTCCCTCATTATCATCCCCTATCAGCACACATTTAGAAGAAGTTACAACTTTACTAATAGACGTAAGGGCTGACACATTTACATGAGGAGATTGAAAAATAGAAAGTAATGCTGGAGGTACCTTTGATGCTTGCGCCACAGAGATCCCACTAGATCCTGCTCCCACCAAGCCCTTTCTCTTTTTCTTATTGGTTAATGGTTCGCGCATCAGGGCCTGGCTAACAACGCCTCTTAAGACCAATCCTGAGAGGCGTATGTGCTAGTGTTTCATCGGTTACCATTGTTCTTGATTCACCCAATGGAATCTTAATTTGAGTGTTGAACGTTGGGAGATTTGCCAAAGGTGCAGCTAGGGGCTTCTCATGCTGGCGGATATCAATCCAAGTTGCTTCTTGATTGAGAAAAGCCCTCGATAGCCCATCTACCATGTCCATTGTTTGAGATTTGCAATTCGTGTAAGTCCAGTTTATTGGCAATAGCATTGCATTTGGTGAACAAGTCTGTCAACCGCGTTTCCAAGATACTAAACATAGTAGCTGAGGAACAGCTCTCGTTTCTCCAGCATGGGGCCTGGCATGGATTCACGTGCTCATGAATATTCCCCGTCGTCAGGCTGGGAATCCTCGGTAAAGAAAAATCAGTATCAGTTTCGTTTCTGATCTGTCTTTCGTAGTAGTAACCAATCACTGATCTCTGCGTCATACTGACCACAGCCAATGACTGCCATCTCCCTAAGCCCCGCCTCTGGCAGCCATCTTCAGATTTTTACCGCACGTTCAAGTGTTGGGATCCTCGTGCTATTGCTCTCGAGCTTTAGTGCGTTTTCGCGCATTTTCATAGGAAAATTCTCTCTTTTTTCGGTCAAAAGAGCCTCAAGCTCCACCGTTTCCTTATCCAATCAACGGGGACCCGTGTCGGATTCTTCTACGCCCCTCAAGGGTGAAGATTTCGTCGAGCCACGCTTTTGGAGGACTCCAGAAGTTTCTCAGGCCCATCTCGGACATGGCCCAGGAGAAGGGAAGCTCGACGCCCGGAAAGCTGTTCAGGGTCTGCCCTGGATGCCAGCTTCAGAATGTCTTCAAGGAGGACGAACACTCCCTTTGCCTCTACTGCCTGCATGAGGACAAGACGCACGTGGAGAAGGACTGTGCGTTTTGCGGCAACATGTCGGAGCGGCCCATGAAGGACCGCCATCTGCGTCTCACCAACTGGCTGGAAGGGAAGAGCCCGTCAGGCGAGAAAAAGAAGAAGTCCGAGCGGTCTTCTAAGACCTTTGAGGGCGCCCCGGCGACGGGGGCCCAACAGAAGGCCAAGCACTGCGAGTCCGCTGGCACCGGGAGCGCCGAACGGTCGGGCTCTTCGGTTGCCAGGCAGGGCGCAACCTCCCCGGCGCCATCAACCACGAGCCAACGCTCTGGCTCGGGTAAGAGGAAATCCGAGCACCCGGCGAAGCTTCTGGCGAGGCCCTGGTCGAGCTCGAAGGCCCCATCGGAGGGGGAGCGAGGCGGTGACCCTCCCCCCAAGGAGAAGGCGGTGAGCGCACCGAAGGTGGTGAAAGCCTTGATCCACCCTGCCAAGGCCTCTATCGAGACAGTCGCGGCGGCCCTGGCTCAGCCTGTGGAGGCTACACCAGTGGAGGCGACCTCGGGGCCCAGAGTCTCGCTGCCACCGCAGAGGGAGTCCTCTTTCAAGCCCATCGACAGGACCCCCGTGAAACCTCCGACGGAGAAGAAAAAAAGGGGGAGGGCAGGAGGCCATCGTGGATTCGGCCTCAACCTCTGAAGAGGAGCTGATCGAAGTCTTAAGCCACGGCATTGCCGTGGAAGAAGACCAGCCCGTCGGGAGGGACCCCGACATAGGAGACGACGAGAATGTCGAGGGTGCCGACGAGGTTCCTGACCGGCCATCGGAATCCCCTCAACCAGTGCCGCAAGACAACTCTGCGGCCATTTTGTTGGCTATACAGTCCTTATGCATTATAAGGACGAGATTGATGTTACCACCAACGGAGGAACCGCTCCCGAAGGGGGACCCGGATCCAGGCCCTTCTGGGAGCCCTCCTCCTAAGAGAAGAAGGATTCATCCTCCACCTCCTTTTCAACCATCGCGCCCTGCTCAGCCCTCCTCCCCGTCCACGACCCGTGGGGATGATACGGGGACGGACACGGCCGCCACGGGTACAGACGACAAAGTTTACGACGAGGATCTTCCGTCGTCCCCTCCGATTGGATCGTTTCATGCCATGATCGCCAGGGCATCCAAGCTTTTCCAGCTCTGCCCGGAAAAGAAGAAGGAAGGTTTCCGTTATCAACGGCGCGAGACCAAGAGGAAAACTGTCCTCGCTGTACCTCTACTGGACAATATCTGGGATGAGGGTCTCGCCCTCCTCAAGAACCCATCCACAACGCCTGCGAGAAGGGATCGGTACGAGAAGTACCGGGTCCCGGACGCGGCCCCCTTGTGCCTTCGGGCACAGCCGACCCCGGACTCGGTCGTCTCTGCGGCGGCCAGGAAGAAAGCAGGGGATGCTTCGACCTCTACGTCAACCTCCCCCCCCCCCCGGATGGCGAGGGAAAGAAATTGGACACGATGGGAAGCAGAGTCATCTCATCGGCAGCAACGACGATTAAGGCTGCCAACGCCTTGGCTATCGTAGCCCGCTACGACAGGGAGTTTTGGTACAAGATCATCCCCCTGCTGGACTTCCTACCGGACGACAAGAGGGCGGAGGCCCTAGAGATCTTGCAGGAAGGAAAAGTGGTGTCGGACCATGCCATTACTATAGCGACGGACATCGCTGACACTGGGTTTCGCCAGTTGGGCAACGGCGTGTGCCTTAGACGGCGTGGATGGCTCAAGGCAACAGACTGCCGGCAGGACGTGCAGACCAGAGTTTTGGACATGCCGTTCGACGGGAGCAACCTGTTTGGGAAAACAGTGGATGATTCCCTACAAGCCATCAAGACGGACACGGAGACGGCCCGGGCTCTTGGTGTTCTCCAGCAACGATGGCCGCCCTTTCGGAGCGCTGGAGGCAAGCAGGGTGCCTCCAAAGGTTCCGGCGGCGGATATTCCACCTACCGTCATGCCGCCCGTTCGTCGTCACAGGAAGCCTACAGGGGACGAGGCAAGTTGGGCGGACCCCGCCGTCGTCGCCAGAGAGGACAAGGCGGCAAAGCCTCGTCGAAGCAGGACTGAACCGGCCGTGGGGTCGGGCCCCCACCAAAGCATCCCGGTGGGAGGCCGGCTGGCGAACTTCGTCAGCATGTGGGAGTCCATCTCCACCGACCGTTGGGTGCTGGACGCCCTGGCCCAGGGTCACACGCTCGAGTTTCTAAAGAAGTGCCCGCGCGTCCCCCCCGTGGCCAGGAAGGAACATCACGTCCCTCAACTTCTCTTGGAGGTAAAGGCGATGCTCAAGAAAGGCGCCATCAAGCTCGTCCCAAAGAGGCTTTGGGGCTCCGGAGTTTACTCCAGATACTTCCTCGTGAAGAAGAAGACAGGAGGATGGCGTCCCATCCTGGACCTACGACGACTGAACAAATTCATCAAGGCACAGAAGTTCCGGATGGTCACCCTCCAGCACGTCCTGGGTCAGCTGGAGGAGGGCGATTTCCTGTCGTCGTTGGATTTGGAGGATGCTTACTTCCATATCCCAATCCTAAAGTGACACCGAAAGTTTCTCAGATTCGTGGTCCAAGGGCGTCACTACCAGTTCAGAGCCCTTCCCTTCGGATTGAGGTCGGCACCCAGGGTGTTGACCAAGTGCCTCGCACCGGTGGCGGCACAGCTGCGCCTGGAGGGGATCCACGTCTACCCCTACCTGGACGACTGGCTCATCCGAGCAAAGACAAGGGAGCTCGCCGCGGAGCACACGGCGAGGACCGTCCAACTACTCACGGACCTGGGATTCTCCATAAACTACGGCAAGTCCCACCTGGTGCCCGCGCAAGACGCACTGTTTCTGGGAGCGAAAGTCGACACAGTGGCGCTTCTGGCCTCTCCGTCCGAAAGGACGAGGGCCATCTTGGGCAAGGTGCAGCGGATGCTGGTTGTGGACGCGGCCAGGGTGAGGTCCATCAAATCCCTCCTCGGAATGATGTCTTCTTGCATTTATCTCATCCGCCTGTGCAGGCTTCGGATGCGCCCGTTACAGGAGTTCCTGGACGCTCGCTGGATCCAGACGGGCAGCTTCGAGGACAGGATCACACTCGACGAGAGCTTCTGACGAGCGATCCGGTGGTGGGGCACCCGCGCGCATCTGACAGCGGGCATGGACTTCCAGACCCCGGGCCACCAGAAGACCAGTGACCACGGATGCCTCCCTGGAAGGGTGGGGAGCACACACCGAAAATCTGCACGCGAGAGGCCTTTGGCTTCCGACGGAGAAGTCCCTCCATATCAACGTCCTGGAGCTCCGTGCAGTGTTTTGGGCCCTCAGGTCCTTTCTTCCGTCCCTCAAGGGCAAGGTGGTGTGGATCTTCACCGACAACACCACCACCATGTTCTACATCAGGAAACAGGGCGGTACCAGATCCCCAGCCCTGTCCAAGGAGGCGCAGGATCTGTGGCATTGGGCCGTCGCCCAAGGGATGTTTCTGGTGCCGTTTCATCTGGCAGGAATAAAAAAACCCATCGCTGACTCACTCAGCAGAGAGCTGCGCTCGTGCCACGAGTGGGAACTACGACAGGATCTAGTGGACCGCCTCTTCCGACGGTGGGGCACACCCCAGATCGATCTGTTCGCGACGGCGACGAACTCCAAGTGCCGGAGCTTCGCCAGCAGGTTTCCCCAGCCGAGGAGCATGGGCGATGCTTTCTCATTCCCCTGGGAGGGCCTGTTTCTATACGCGTTCCCTCCATTGCCGTTGCTGATCCGGCTCATCAACCAGCTCAAGAGGTCACGGTGCAGGATGATCCTCGTCGCACCTGCATGGCCGAGGCAGGTATGGTTCCCGGACCTTCTGGACTTGTCAGCGTCCCCGTAAATCAAGCTGCCAGTGGACGCGGATCTCCTCTCCAGGGAAGGAGGAGCCATCCTCCATCACAACCCAAAGTCGCTGAACTTGCAGGCCTGGCTCCTGCAGCGTTAGAGTTTGGAGGTTACGACATACCGGCCGACTGCAGAGAGGTTCTTGCAAAGGCCAGGGCGTCCTCAACTCTTAAATGCTACGGACACAAATGGAAGAGGTTCTCTGTCTGGTGCCACGCACAGAAGATTAACCCTCTACGGATTACGGCTCCTCAAGTACTGCCGTACCTACTGACGCTGGCCAAGGCTGGACTGGCGCACACTTCCATCAAGATTCATCTTGCTGCAATCTCCCGATACACCAGAACCACGGGACTGACGTCTTTGTGGTCTCATCGTCTGGTGAAAGAATTCATGAAGGGACTGTTCTGATCGTTCCCGCCGGTGAAGGCTCCGGCCCCGGCGTGGGAGCTCAACGTGGTGCTGACCAAGCTCATGGGAACTCCGTTCCAGCCTCTGCACTCAGCTCCGTTTTGAAGTTCTTGTCGTGGAAAACAGCGTTTCTTGTGGCCATCACCTCCGCACGACGGGTGGGAGAGATAAAGGCCCTTTCCTGCAAGCCCCCATACTTGACTTTTCACAACACGAGGGTAGTGCTCAGGACGCACCCCTCCTTCATGCCCAAGGTGCAGTCGGACTTCCACCTCAACGAACCGTTGGTGTTGCCTGTTTTCTTCCCGTTGCCTTCGTCGCCGGCTGAAAGGACTTTGCACTCGCTGGATGTGGCTAGAGCGCTCAAGTTCTACGTGGACCGCATGAAGAGTTTTCGGAAGACGTCACAACTTTTTGTGAACTTTGGACCTGTCAATCAGGGGAAGGCTCTCTCAAAGGCTTCCATTTCCAGATGGCTCTCCGGCTGTATCATGTACTGTCACCGGTTGGCAAACCGACCTCTGCCCGGCCGTCCGAGAGCCCATTCCACCAGAGCGATCGCAGCTACCACGGCGTTCCTATCTGGTGTGCCCCTGCTGGACATCTGCAGGGCTGCTACGTGGAGGTCGACGCACACCTTCACGAAATTCTACTGCGTCGACCGGGATTCCAGGGAGGAGTCCAGGGTCGGCCAAGCAGTGCTGCGCAACCTGTTCGCCTAAGGTGAGCCTGGTGAGAAGGTAAGAGATGCTTAATGTTGAGTTGTTGTATTGCTTAATGTTGAGCCTATTGCCACCTCCCGTGGTTGTGCATGTGTGTACTGCTATGTATTCTTTTATTCATGAGCATGTGAATCCATGCCAGACCCCATGCTGGAGAAGGAACAAGTTACTTACCTGTAACTGTTGTTCTCCAGCATGGGTCTGGCATGGATTCACATGCGAACCCTCCCGCCTACCCCTCTGCGGCTCTTCACTTGGTCATACTGCCACTTCACGTGCTACCAAATCTGAAGATGGCTGCCAGAGGCGGGGCTTAGGGAGATGGCAGTCATTGGCTGTGGTCCGTATGACGCAGAGATCAGTGATTGGTTACTACTACGAAAGACAGATCAGAAACGAAACTGATACTGATTTTTCTTTACCGAGGATTCCCAGCCTGACGACGGGGAATATTCATGAGCATGTGAATCCATGCCAGACCCATGCTGGAGAACAACAGTTACAGGTAAGTAACTTGTTCCTTACCAAATCAATGGAAGCAGTGGAACGAATGGAGCCAGATGGGGAAATGCCAAGATTCCGATGCAATAAAACAGGATGTTAATGATCAAACTGGTCAGAGTGATAGGACTCCTGGTGTACAAGAGAATAATCAGTGATGTTATCTGTCGCCAACAGTGGCGAGTCCAATTTTGGCGGGATCGTCGGGAGTCAAAGCAAGGTGGCTCAAATGTTCATGCGGTCATGGAGTGTACCAAAAACACAAAGTGCCCCTCCAAAGTGCCCCTCTCGTTCCTGTCGTTTTCTTTTTGTTTCAAGTAGTGGAATTGCCAAGGTGGAAGAATCTTTATTAGTGGAAGCAGGGTGAGTAGAAGTAGTTTGAGTCATTGCAGGCGGTGTCTTCTATATTCCTGAAGCATTTAGGAACAGAAATGTTAGTAAGTGCCATGACAACCTGTTCAATAGTCTTAGAGACACGGCACTTAAGTGGGTCAGATAGTTTCTGCATTAAATCCCCAGTTGAGGCTCCAGTAAGGCTAGGGAAGTCGGCACTGTCCTTTTCTTTCCTTTACGTGCGGGACAAAAGTGTGTTATTTTACGGTTGGCCACCAAACCCTCTCCGAAGTTTACTGGGGGCAAGCACGCTCAACACGTCGGGTGTTCTTAGCTGGGATGTCGGCTGGCCCCCTATCAGAACATTCCATCCCACTTAGTTGAAAAATCTCATCCACTGATGTGATTGACATAGCTCGGCCACACGTATAAACAGGCGTACAAAAAAAGCACTAGGAGTATGTCGCTTCAGTTTGGAACTTGAGACCGTCACAAGTGCGAAACTGGAATCGGAATTCAATATAAAAGGTGGATTAAATTAGAACCCCCCCCCTACCAGTCCAAAGCTAGCTGAGTGAGGCTTCCACAGCCAAGGTAGAAATTGACAAGTACGGCATGGGCGTAATCCCAGGTAATCAACCATACATAGTGTAGGAATTGTAGTAATTCCACGCCCCTCCCACCCCCATAGTCACTGTCTGACAGACTGTTCTCATCACTTGCCAGTCACTTGCACACTCATGGCATGGGTAGGCAGAGGTGTGTTATTTGGGAAAAAAATGATTCTCTGCAATTGGAAATCGCAAATTGTGCCGCTCTTTCGTGATTGGATTTTTGAGATGCATTCACTTGTGAAAATGGAAGAGATAATATTCCGAAGAGAGAAGAGGTGGACATTTTTTTTAAAAATCTGAACGACATTTCTTGATGTATATTGATCTTTTTTTTGGTGTATGTTATTGGTTGTTGAGGGTGGGTTTGAATTTGGGTGAGTGTATAACGTGTAAATTGCTTATTTTAAATCAATTTTAATCTTGATTGTATATTTCTTTAATTTGCCTTTCATCGTTTAATATTGTATAAATAAGTTAAAAAAAATTTTTAAAAAAAGAGAAATACTGATTTATAATTGAAAGCGCGTAGGTAAAGATCAAGTGCAGTATAAAACGGTCAAATGTTCTCATTTATAAGTAACATTTCTTCTACCATACATGAGCTACTGAAAGTCAAAGTAACACAATAGCCCTGCAGCAATTTCTGGCCCTGCCCCACACAGCCTGATCGCTTGTAATTCATTGTGTTTATGAGCTGGAATATTCCTGTTGTACCTGGCGGTAGATATGGTTACTACCCTTATACCTTAATGGTATGGTGCCTTCTATCCGGTCAATCTTTAAGGGTGGACTTTAGAACTTTGAGGCTGCCCATTCCAGGCCCCGTTGGGCTTACAGTGAGTGCCTTCATTACTTAAATCGGGCATTTTTGTGTGTTTTTGTTCGCGCTCCGTGTGTTGTGCTGCTCCCTCCCTCTACCTCACTCCCTCGTCCTCCTCTCCCTATCCCATCCCGCCTCCCTGCCCACCCACACCCCCTCCCCTTTCTCTCCCCCTGCCTTAAATCTTACCCCCCCTGGGCAGCCCCCCTGCCCGGTAGCCCCCTCGGCTAAGGGCCCCTTAGGCAAAGGCGGCTCCTACGGCTGCGGCTCCCAGTGTGTCTGCAGGTGTCCGCAGGGGACGCCAGGTGCCGTTCCGCCTTTTCTATCTGGTTGGCTCTACCTGCTCGCCCAGCCCACCTTCATACACCTGTTCACTTCTTTCGCATGGTTTCTACACTTCAATTTGGTAAACTAGGGCTTTTTTTCTCCCCTCGCAGGACTCTCAAACTTAGGTGGTCTCTACTCTGGGTACCTTATACGCATTACTGTGTTACTGTTGCTCTGAAATGTGGTAAACTAGGGTTTTTTCTCCCCTCGCAGGACTCTCAAACTTAGGTGGTCTCTACTCTGGGTACCTAATACGCATTACTGTGTTACTGTTGCCCTGAAATTCGATAAACTAGGACCTGCCGCTCATTCCTGTCTGCTTGCTCTCGTCTGTCTCCCCCCCCCTCCCTCCTTATTCCATGGTGCTCTCTATCTCGACTATCTTCTCTAACTGCTTCTCCATTGACTATCCTGCTCCCCTCACTAAATCTGGTAGGAAAAAGTTTAAAAAGGACATCCTGGTCTCCAACCCAGGCCTCCCTATCGCTGACACCTACACCAGTGCCTCCTCCAAGGAAACTCTTACTGACATCCTCTTTTTCGTGCCTTCCCCTATGTACCTATGGACCCTTCATATGGTCTCTGTGCGCTCTCCCTTCTCCTCTTCTCCCATTAATGGTGGCACCCGTTGGGATGTCCTCTTGGCCCCCTTCCGCTCCTCTAAGGCCATCATTAATGTCTACGCTAATGGGACCGTGTGGTCCAAGGCCCTCAGGCCAACCTCCACCTCTTTGATAGATGCTTCCCGCGCCTCATCAACTTCCTTTCCTCTCCTGCTGTCCCCTCTTCTCTGTCCTCGGCTACCTTGCCTCCATCCTCTCACCCTGCCCTCTCTCGGGCTCCTTCTTCACCTCCGCAGGGCGTACGTCTGATCTGTACCCCTCCCCGGAAGTCCTTCAAGGATGGCAACCTTCTCCACATTGCCACTCTCAACTCTCGCTCTGCCGTCAAACATTCCTCTGATATCTGTCGCCTTCTTCAGGAACTGAATCTTGACATCCTCGGTCTCACTGAGACATGGTTCACGGCCAGCTCTGTCACCAGCTTTGACACACTCCCACCTGACGGTTACAAGACCCGCTCCGTGCCCAGACCCAACCGTGCTGGTGGGGGTGTGGCCCTTATCTTCCCTCAGTGGATTCCTGCCACTGTCACTCCTACACAGACCTACTCCTCTTTTGAATGCCTTATCTGCCGACTCTCTCCCTCTCCTAGCCATTCCCTTACTGTGGCTACTATCTATCGGCCACCTGGTCAAATTTCCTCCTTCCTCTCCGAGTGGGCGGACCTCTCCTCCTCACTCCTGTCCTCAACCACTCAACTCCTCTTTCTCGGTGACTTCAACATCCACCTTGATGCCGCCTGTCCTCCCTCTGGACTCTTTCGCGACCTCTGCGACTCCCTCTCTCTATTCTCCCTTCTGGTCCGACTCACTCTGCAGGGCACACTCTTGATGCTCTGATCCCTTCTGACCTTCCCCTCTATGTCCCTCTCTCCACTCCTCTCTCCTGGAGTGATCACTTTCTCCTATCCTCCCACCTCACCTTCCCTACCCCACTGGCAAAGCCACCCTCATCACTGCCACCCACCTTCGCGGTCATCCGACCCATGAAGCGCGGGTCAGTTCAGGCTTTCGCTAACACCTTCTTGCCCCCCCTCCACCTTCGACTGACTCCCACCCTGACACAACCCTCTCCACTCTGCACTCTGCTATATCTGATACTCTTGATATCCTTGCCCCTGTCATGAGAATCCGCCTGAAGCCCAAAGCCAAATGTAACTCCTGGTATGACTCGGATCTTGTCACCCTTAAACGCAAGTGCAGGTTGGCTGTGAGGAAATGGCGTGCTTCATGTTCATCCTCTGACAAACTGGCCTGCCGCCTGCTCTAAAGGCAATACCGGCTCTCTGTTCTCACCCAAGAAGAGAGCCCTTATCCAAGCCCGCATCTCTGAGGCATCTAACAATTCGGCCGAACTCTTTAAAATCTGCAAGGAGCTGGCCAACCCTGCCGCAGTCTCTAGCTCTCCTGTCCCCTTCCAGGCCCTCTGCACGGCACTGGTCTCCCACTTCATTTCTAAAACTCAGGACATCCTGTCCTCACTCTCCTCCTACCACCTTCCCCCCTCTTTTCCTGCTCTTCCTCAGGCCCTTCTGAAGCTACCCCTCCTCCCTCCTTCTCTGCCTTTCCCCTTTTTTCTGCTGACGAGGTTTTGAGACAAGTCCGATCTATGAAAGTCTCGTCTAAACAGGTCAACCCCTGTTCCTCAAACTATGAAGGACCACATAGACTCCTTGGCTCCTGCCCTGGTTGACTTCTGCAATCACTCTTTCGCCTCTGGAGTCTTCCCATCCCCCCTCAAGCATTCCCTTGTGCACCCCTTTATTAAGAAACATTCTTCCAACCCCTCCTGCCCAGCTAACTATCGCCCAATCTCTATCACTCCCTTCCTGGGCAAGCTCCTGGAGAAAATGGCCATCTCCCAGCTTAATCTCCATGCTGAATCTGTTGGTAGTCTTCATGACCATCAGACTGGCTTCAGGGCTGCCAGAAGCACGGAAACTGCTCTCCTGAACATCCGTGAGGACCTGCTCTCAAACATTGATTCCAACACCTCTTGTGTTCTCATTTTGCTCGATATCTCCTCTGCCTTTGACACTGTCAACCACACCATACTGCTCAACCGTCTCCGTGATAACCTGGGTATCACTGGTCAGGCTCTGGCGTGGCTGACCTCCTTCCTCTCCAATCGACCCTCCTAGGTCCAACTGGGGTCCTTCCTCTCTGATATCTTTTTCTCTACCTGTGGTGTCCCCCAGGGATCTAACCTCTCTCCCTGGCTGTTCAACCAGTACCTGCCTCTCCTAGCCCACCGCATTGCCGCTCTCTGCCCCAATTTTCAGTGCTATGCGGATGATACCCAGCTCATTTTCAGGCTACCCTCGGCCTCCTCTTCTCCTTCCCTCATCTGACTGTCTTTCTGCTATCCAGGAATGGTGTGCCGCCAATGACCTCTGCCTTAATGCCAGTAAGACTGAGATTCTACTCATCGGCACACCCACTCCCTCCTTCCCTGCAGCTCTCTGGCCGGCCTCTCTTGGCCCTCTTCCTGCTCTTACCTGCAAGGCTAAAAACCTTGGGGTCATCTTCGACTCCACACTCTCTCTCTCTCCTCACATATCTGATGTCTCTAAGAAGTCACACTACCAGCTTCACCTCCTCAGAGGTATCCTTCCTTTCCTCTCCCTCCCCCAGAAGCTCACTGTCTCTAGAGCCCTGGTTCTCTCGAAGCTGGACTACTGTAACAGCCTCTATCTAAATCTGCCTGCCTCTACTCTCTGCCCTTTGCAACTCATCCAGAACAGGACTGCGAGACTTGTGTTTGGACTCAAGCCTAGGGACCGTATCTCTCCAGGACTGAAATCACTACACTGGCTCCCAGTGGCTGCGAGGATTAAGTTCAAAACCCTCTGCATTGTCCACAAGGCCGTCTAGGGCCTTGGGCCAAAATACCTTCAACTCTCTCTCCCTAAATATCTTCCTTCTCAAGCTCTTCGTTCATCCACCTCCAACTCCCTCAGGGCCAGCAGCTTCTCCAAGCAACGAGTTGGGGGTAGATGTCATCCGCAACCGCTACCGCGGATGGCGGCTCCTTCCACGTTGGAGGCTCTCCGGCAGGTAGAGCCATTTAGTCCTTTCTTTGTATCTAGTACCTACCACCACCAATCACAGCACTGCCGGCAGTTTATCTGTCATCCAAGCCCGACAGTCGCTGCGTTTCAACCGTTGCTGGCGCTCACTCCAGCGGCTCGTGTTTTTGCGCTCTCCAGCGTTGCCCTCTGCTAGCCTCGACTTGCAGCGGGTCTCCTTTGCTTGCTCACTCCTCATTTTTGGTATAGGAGTTCTTTTCCTCTTACCTATTTTTGCTGTTTGATTACAGCGGCAGTTTTTTGCTTTTTGCAGCATTTTGTACTTGCCGATCCTTCGGCTCTTCTTCGTTTTTTCTCTTTCTAGACTCGCCGCTCCGGCGGCGGGCGTGCTATTTTTATCCTTTCGCTTTGCCGCTCTTTTCTCTCGCGGCTCTCCAGTTTTCCTTTTTTCTCTGTCCATCAGTTTTCTCTTCTATCTTTTCTCTTTCTCTCACCGCTCCCAACTTATCCGTGGCCTGGTTCCTTCCACCATTCTTTGGAGCATTGGATATCCCTCCTGAGTTCTAACCAGTGGATCACGCATCAGCTTCCAGTTCGATTCGTCCCACTCCTCTTTACCAGAACTTCCTAAGGGTTTTTTCCCACTTGTGGGTTTTTCCCTTTCTTGTCCGGCCTGTTCCCGGTCAAGGGGTCCCAGGACGGCTGTCCAGTCAGCGGTCACTGTGGCTTCTCACCGAGACAGGCAAGTGCTACCTAAAAAAGAACGGGATTACCTGAGCCGGCGAAACCTACAGAACACCGGTGACTCTGAGGACTCAGGTGAGGAGAGTGTGGAGGGAAGAAAAGAGAAAGGGGAGACACAGCTTTCACAGCCACGTAAATCACAGATTGAAACGCCATTAAGGACCAAGATGTCTGCCGAAGAACAAGTCCAAGAATTATGGAAGGCTTTTCAGGCCATGTCACTGGAATTACAGGGGGTAAAGTCGGAGAATGCCCTTCTAAAGCAAATGGTAGCGGTCCGGGAACCCTCACATCCTCCGGAATTGCCTCCTATGACTCTTTCGTCAGGAAGATTTGATGGCTCACCTAAAAGGGTGAAGGAATTCCTGGAAGCCTGCAATGTATATTTTACTTTCAGACCACACACCTTCTCTACAGATCAAGCCAGAGTAGGTTTCATGATCTCCAATATGACAGGGAATGCTTTAGCCTGGGCTACTCCGCTAGTTACGAGCAGCAATGCTATTCTACAGGATTGCTCAGGTTTCCAGAACCTATTGAAACAGACTTTCGAGCGACCTGAACTATCTTTTACTGCAGGTGAGGACCTGCTGGATGCACGACAGGGTGCACTGGATGTGCTGTCATATATTTCCTCTTTTAAGACACTGGCGGCAGGAGCAGGATGGTCCGAACAAGCACAATACGCTGTATTCCGAAGAGGGTTGAGAGAGGAGATCAAAGATGAGTTAGCCAGATCTCCACGCTCTCCCACATTTCCAGACTTACTTGCTGCCGCGCTCCACATTGAATACCGTCTCCAAGAGAGAAGGACAGAACGCAGGAAACAAAGAGGACCAGGAAATCTCATGAACCCTCCTTCACACTCTCCTTCTGGACGATTCACTTCTACTCCAAGCGAAGAACCGATGCAGATCGGAGCTACCAGAGCACCTCTATCGTCAGCGGAGAGAAGGCGAAGAAGAGAAAATGGGTTGTGCGCCTATTGTGGTTCCGATCAACATGTACTGAAGGACTGCTCTGAAGTACCGGAGAAGAAGGTGGGAAACGATTACCCTCGACGCCAATAGGGACGGGCAGCCGGGGGTATTCAGATCTTTTTCAGCGTCCCTATGTCACACTTTCGGTATCAGCGTCAGAATCCCAAGAGGATTCCAGACTGATGGTACTATCTGTTACCTTGAATTTGAATGGAAGACTGGTAGAAACATTAGCCTTATTGGATTGTGGAGCGGCCGGAAACTTCGTGGACACTCTGTGGGCAGACAAGATGGGGCTCACACGGATAGTACGGAAGGTGGGTCAGAAGGTAGAAGGAGTGGACGGTACACCTTTGTCATCCGGATTAATCACTCATACCACTGAACAACTCTCCATGGTCATCAACCAACACACAGAAAACCTGCAGTTCGACATCATTAGAGCCGCACATTTCCCCATAATCTTAGGCATTCCCTGGCTGCGCAGGCATAATCCGTATATCGACTGGACGGAAAATCGACTAAGCTTTTGCTCTACTCACTGTTCGGTACACTGTTTTCCTCCCGATACCAGGGCGGATCAACAGTCTATCAGAGTTCTCTCCAAGGATCATATAGGTATTCACGCGCTTCCTAGTTTCTGTGCAAGATATTTCGGGGTATTTCAAGAGAACCTTCACGCTCAGCTACCTCCCCATAGACCAGAAGACTGTGCAATCGATCTCGAACCTAATGCACTGGTACCATTTGGGCGCATGTTCTCTCTCTCTCAGGCCGAGAAGAAGGCATTAAGAGTCTATCTAGATACCAACTTGGAGAACGGTCTTATTAGACCTTCGAAGTCGCCTGCTGGCGCCTCCCTGTTCTTCATTAAGAAAAAAGACTCGACTGATCTTCGACCCTGTATCGATTACCGGGGCCTCAATAAGGTTACAATCCGTGACCGGTATCCCATGCCACTCATAACCGACATTATTGAGGCAGTACAAGGGGCTCGAATATTTACAAAATTGGATCTCCGAAATGCGTATCATTTGCTTCGCATCACCGAGGGGGACGAATGGAAGACGGCTTTTCGAACTCCATTCGGTTTGTTCGAGTACAGAGTAATGCCGTTCGGCCTAGTGAATGCACCGGCTATATTCCAAAGGTTCATGGACAGGCTATTCTCTGATCTGCTGTCAGTCTCAGTCATAATCTACCTCGATGACATTCTGGTTTTCTCCCCTACCCAGGAGGAACACGTTCAACATGTCACACAAGTACTGTCTCGCCTTCAGAAAAATCAGTTGCTAGTCAAGAGCGGGAAGTGTAAATTTGCAGTATCCTCAGTTCACTATCTCGGATTCATTCTTTCAGAGGAAGGGGTGGCCATGGACCAAACCAAGGTGGATGCGATTCTGGATTGGCCAGCTCCTACTTCAGTCCGAGAAGTCCAGAGATTCCTAGGACTAGCCAACTACTACCGCAGATTCATTTCAGACTTTTCAGAGGTAGTATACCCGATTACGCGCTTACTCAAGAAGGAGGCTATTCCTTTTTTTTGGTCTGAGGAAGCAGAGAAAAGCTTCAACTTTCTCAAAAGATTGTTCTGTACTGCTCCCATTCTCCAGCATCCGGATCAATCAAAACCTTTTGTTCTGGAAACGGACGCGTCTGCGGTAGCTGTAGGAGCGGTGCTTCTCCAGTTTATCCAAGGAGCGGAACACCCCGTAGCCTACATGTCAAAGACCCTTTCTCCCAGCCAGCTCAACTATTCGGTACTGGAGAAAGAACTTCTGGCCATGAAACTAGCCTGCGAAGAGTGGCGCCATCTCCTGCTAGGAGCCAGACATCCTTTTCTGATTAGGACCGATCACAAGAACCTCAAGGTATTACAAGAATTGGAATGTTCAAATTCCAGACAGGCCAGGTGGGCACATCACTTCGCACAGTTTGAATTCCAAGTCTCGTATATCCCGGGATCCCAGAACAGTCTGGCGGATGCCTTATCCCGCAAAGACTCTACCAAGGAACACCTGGAAGTAAAGAGGGAATCCATGTTCAAACGCAACCAAATTCTGGCCTTGGTTGGTTCTTTCCTCAAAGAAGTGAAGACTGCCCTCACTCAGGAAAGACTTCAAATACCCCTACGTAACACCTCTCCTTTTCAACAAAGAGGTGACTGGTTATTCTACAAACAGAAATTTTACATCCCCACGGGTCCTCTTCGTTCGAGAATTCTAAAGTGGAGTCACGACTCTCGCTCGGCCGGCCATAGAGGACCTGAGAGTACTTTGGAACTTCTCTCTAGAACATTTCTTTGGCCAAATGCTAGAAAGGAGACATACGAGTATGTCAACACTTGTCCAATTTGTGCCAGAGCCAAGTACCGCCTAGGAAAACCATTGGGTCTGCTCACTCAGGTCGAACTTCCAACGCGCCCTTGGGGTCTTATATCGACCGATTTCATAGTTGATTTGCCTGTTTCGGAATCCTGTACCTGCATCATGGTCACAGTAGACGCTTTTTCAAAGTTGGCTCATTTTTCTCCCCTTCCTGGTCTGCCCACTGCTGCTAAGATGGCGGAGGTTTTCTCTCGAGATATATTCAAGCTACATGGTCTTCCCGATAAGATAATCTCGGATCGGGGAAGTCAGTATATCTCAAAGTTTTGGACCGCCTTCTGCCACCGTTTGGGCATTGAAAGAGCTCTGTCTTCAGGTTTTCACCCAGAGACCAATGGTCAGACGGAACGCCTTAATGCAACACTGGAACAATACTTAAGGTGTTATATTTCTCAACATCAGGACAACTGGGTATCGCTGCTTCCCACAGCGGAATTCTCATACAACAATACTAGACATTCCTCGACAGAACTCTCTCCTTTCTACTGCACTTACGGGGTTCACCCTCGTGCAGTATTTCCAGAGGTTCCCAGTTATACTAACTCCCCTACGGTGGAAGAGGTATTAGGAAATATCAAGGAGGCCCAAACCTCTGCTATGCGGAGTTTAGAGATTAGCAGAAGACGGACGAAATCCAGTGCCGATCAACATCGGAAAGAATGTCCTGTTTGGAAGCCAGGGGATCAGGTGTGGTTATCCACCAAGTTTCTACCTAGATGGACAAGGCCTTCTAAACTGTCTCCTCGTTTTCTGGGACCTTTCACTATTCTCTCTAAAGTGAATCCTGTAGCTTTCCGCCTTCGGCTTCCTTCCTCTCTTCACCGCATTCACCCGGTCTTTCATTCCTCTCTTCTCAAACCTTACCATCCCGATCTTCACCAGAGAACCATCCCCAGATCTATACTAGCAAAGTCCTCGGAGCCTGAGGAATATGAGGTATCTAAGATCCGTGATTCCAGGTATTATCGTGGACGTCTTGAGTACCTTCTGTCCTGGAAGGGATACCCGGAGTCGGAGGACTCATGGGAACCGGCTTCTCAGGTTCATGCACCAAGGTTATTGGCTACTTTTCACCGCCGCTATCCGGGGAAGCCTGGGGCGGTTAGGTGGGGAGGGGGTCATACTGTCATCCGCAACCGCTACCGCGGATGGCGGCTCCTTCCACGTTGGAGGCTCTCCGGCAGGTAGAGCCATTTAGTCCTTTCTTTGTATCTAGTACCTACCACCACCAATCACAGCACTGCCGGCAGTTTATCTGTCATCCAAGCCCGACAGTCGCTGCGTTTCAACCGTTGCTGGCGCTCACTCCAGCGGCTCGTGTTTTTGCGCTCTCCAGCGTTGCCCTCTGCTAGCCTCGACTTGCAGCGGGTCTCCTTTGCTTGCTCACTCCTCATTTTTGGTATAGGAGTTCTTTTCCTCTTACCTATTTTTGCTGTTTGATTACAGCGGCAGTTTTTTGCTTTTTGCAGCATTTTGTACTTGCCGATCCTTCGGCTCTTCTTCGTTTTTTCTCTTTCTAGACTCGCCGCTCCGGCGGCGGGCGTGCTATTTTTATCCTTTCGCTTTGCCGCTCTTTTCTCTCGCGGCTCTCCAGTTTTCCTTTTTTCTCTGTCCATCAGTTTTCTCTTCTATCTTTTCTCTTTCTCTCACCGCTCCCAACTTATCCGTGGCCTGGTTCCTTCCACCATTCTTTGGAGCATTGGATATCCCTCCTGAGTTCTAACCAGTGGATCACGCATCAGCTTCCAGTTCGATTCGTCCCACTCCTCTTTACCAGAACTTCCTAAGGGTTTTTTCCCACTTGTGGGTTTTTCCCTTTCTTGTCCGGCCTGTTCCCGGTCAAGGGGTCCCAGGACGGCTGTCCAGTCAGCGGTCACTGTGGCTTCTCACCGAGACAGGCAAGTGCTACCTAAAAAAGAACGGGATTACCTGAGCCGGCGAAACCTACAGAACACCGGTGACTCTGAGGACTCAGGTGAGGAGAGTGTGGAGGGAAGAAAAGAGAAAGGGGAGACACAGCTTTCACAGCCACATAAATCACAGTAGATCCCTCTCCGCAGCAGGGGCCTCCCTCTGGAACAGCCTTCCTGCCCCCCTGAAACTTGGAGAACCATCTCCGGTGCCGGAAGCACCTCAAAACCTTCCTCTTTGCCTCCGCTTTCTCTCCCTCTCTCCCCTGCTAAAATCACTGAACCTGCACTGAATCTGCAACTGGGCCACTCACCGATCTCGGTCCTTGGCTCAGCCACTCTTCCTGCACTGCCTCCCTGCACTACGGGACTGTCTCTGTATCCTACAGCCCCTTCTCCCAGCTCTTACCTTGCACTTGCCACCAGCTGGCCCTATTATTTATCTTGTATTCTACTAACCCTGTACTGCACTTTTCCCTTCCTCACTACCCTTGCACTTGTGCAATCTGAATGACACCTGGCCTAGTAGGATCGTTGTCCGTCTCCCCTTGTTCCCCCCCCCCCCCCCTTTGCCTCGTCGCGCCTTGAAACACTTGTGTATAGGCGTGTTACAAATGACTTATCATATCATAACTAATAGTGTTTCCAGAGTCGGAAGTTGTAATCTGTGATCCAAGATACTGCCTTATATCTCCTCCCCCACATGTTTCATAACCTGCCCTCATGACACGCCGACTGCTATCAGTAGTGGTTCAAGTGCCAGATTCTGATGCACAGAGAACGTTGCTATTCAAACACGTTTTCTGCTTTGTGACTTCATTAATTCAGTCCCTTTGGCCAGCCACTGTTGAAAACTATTATGAACAGGGGCAGAAAAGGTACACCACGTCTTTTTCTTTGCTTTCTATTGGTTTAAGTCTTTGTGTTGAACCATTAAATAGCACACAATAGTCTTCTAGGCAAACATGGAAACATATTTCCACAACAATATACCATTCTTTTTATTATTTTTTATTATTTGTGTTCTAGGTTTGCATTTAAACAATACACACAAAAAACACAAACTACAAGCATATGATGTTTAGAAAGAAGAAAGGTTCGGGAACCACTTTCAAACCCATCCAAGCCTAAATATTATGAAAATAAAACAAAACTTGAAAATTTGATTTACGACGACCTTCAAAAATGCAAGTCCATGAAAAGCAGCTAAAACCATTTCATTGTAAACATATCAATGTACCTTTATATAATTAAGTTTAAAAGCGCAATTGAATGCTCACTTTCCCAGAGAGACAACCATCCAACCGTACCAAACATTCCCCAACGTCCATCCCATCCCTCAACCCCAAGAATTAAGTAATGACTGTTCTAAAATAAAAAGGAAATACCAGCAAACAATATGTCCCTGAAGAAAGAGGGATGTCAAAAAGTGGGGCTGGGAAGGAGAGAACAGATGGGGGGGGGGGGAAAGCAAGAGATGCACTAGTTTAATGTGCAACCCTTTTCTATACACCCAACTGTTTCATTACTGAACCCCAGTACAGCACAGTACCAGGCAGTGTTTTGCACAAAAGCAAGAATGAGAAAGGGCCTCATTGCAATAGATGTCTAGTCCCCATCACAATCAGTCCAATAATATCCGTTCCTGTTCTCCCTTATAAATAACATGTCCTTATGGACTGCTCTCACCCTAGCAGGTATATCACTGAAGCTTCTAGTTCCTCATGGAGTGCTCTCCCCCTAGCAGGTACATCACGGAAGCCTCTAGTTCCTCATGGACTGCTCTCATCCTTGCAGGTAAATCGTTGAAGCCTCTAGTTCCTTATGGACTGCTCTCACCCTAGCTGGGTACATCACCGAAGCCTCTAGTTCCTCATGGACTGCTCTCACCCTAGCAGGTACATCACTGAAGCTTCTAGTTCATCATGGCCTGCTCTCACCCTAGCAGGTACATCACTGAAGCTTCTAGTTCCTCATGGACTGCTCTCACCCTAGAAGGTACATCACGGAAGCCTCTAGTTCCTTATGGACTGCTCTCACCCTAGCAGGTACATCACAGAAGCCTCTAGTTCTTCATGGACTGCTGTCGCCCAAGCAGGTACATCACCAAAGCCTCTAGTTCCTTATGGACTGCTTTCACACTAGCCAGGTACATCACTGAAACCACTAGTTCCTCAATTAGCACCTCCTCTCCCAAAATCCTCTGAAACTCAGTCCTGACATCTTCACCTCCCTCTCCACCCCAACCCCTGAGAATGCCTGGAATCCAAAAATAAGAACACTTGCAGCATCATCCAGACCCTTAATTGCTCCTTGCATCTCAAAGATATTTCTTCACTGCGCACTGGAGGAATTCAGAAAACTCTTTTTGCACCCCATATTTTGTGACGAATCGAGGGAATTCATCTCTTCTCCCCAAGGAGGAGCCCCATCTGTGAGGGCTAGGGAGGTGATCCTGCTGCGAACACCCTCCCTAGGGGGAAGAGGCAAGTGGCATCGGGAGAGACCCTCTTATGAGACAAGGACTCCCGTTTCTGTGAGGAATTCCCTGGAACAAGAAACATGACGGCATATATGGGACTGTCCAACCTATCAAATAATGTGAAGTCCCAAAACTGGGCTGAAGAAGTAGCTTACAAATGCTATTAAACAGAAGAAAGAGAAACAGTCTCTTTAAACAACATGAACCAGTCACTGTAACAAGTGGATTAAAAGACGGGCACTCATCAGTTAAAGAGTGAGAAGAGGGACGAGAAGAAAGAGAAGAATGTCTGCAGAAGCAGCGGTGGTCCCCTGAGAATGTGAACCTGGTTGGGGCGGAGCCGCATCAGGACGCCAAGCCTGCCAAATCCAAAGTTGCTCGGAAGCAGCACATGGAACGCTGAGAGACCAGCGTAACCGAGAGCCTGAGAGAAGCCGGGCCACGTGGGGCTTGAGAGTTGGTGGTGGTGCAACCCACAGAGTTTTGGTGGGCATCCTGCCCTAGTAACAGTGCTGATACCGCCAGAGGGAAGCCGCGGCTCCCCTTTGAAATACAGAGGATGCAGAAGAGAATGGCTCCGCAGTGGAGGAATGGCACCAGGGCAAGACCCGTGAGGACCCCAGAGACGTTCCCTGATAATAAGGAAGGTAACAGGGGACATGTTGGGCATGGGAAGCCAAACGAGGATCATTATATGAACCAGAAAACTCATCTCAGTACGAATGAGAAAAACGTGAAAGTCAACTTGATAAATCTGAACTGTGATAACGTGAGTAAGAGAATAACATTCCCTAGGTAGGTGAATGAAAGTGAAATATCAAGCAATAATGATCTCAAGGAAAGCGAAAAGAGCTTAAAACCAACATTAACAAATGTGAATACTTGTAATGAGAGAAAGCGAATAATAGAGGTACCCAAAAGAGTGGATAATAAAGCAGGTATATCTCTACCCTGGGAAGAGGGGAAATCAGATCCTTTTGCCAAAAGCAAAAGAGTGGGAGATGAGAAAGGAGTATGAGGAAGCCTGCCTTTATGATAAATCAATCCAAGCAATTGATTGCTTGGATTGATTTATCATATCCGAGTCGAGCTGTGAGCCATCCCATGAGACAAAGCACAACAGCATTCCTCAACCCAACTAGTACACCAGAAGCCGCTTTCACCCTGGAGACGCTAGAAGGTGGGATCCCAGCTATGACAGCACACAGCCAGTTGAGACAAAGGCTGGTAGAGAGAGCAAGAAGACTTGGAGTTGGAGCAGAACCCAGGGGGCTAGAGGGGAGATCCAGAAGAGTGAGCCACACTGGTTCCAGGGAGCTGGAAGAGAGACCCAGGTGATCATCTGGAGGAGCCTGAGAATTGGGGCCGTTGGTAAGGGGCGAGAGGGGTGTGGCCAAGGATGATGATAACAGTAAGAGGCAAGGTGGGGATATTGACCACAGTGCCGAAAGGGGTGAGGAAGATGGGGATAATAGTAGTGTCCAGAGGGGTCAAAGAGGGGACACTACTATTTGTGCCCAAGGGGAGGAATGTCAAGTGAGTGAAGAAAATGTTAGAGGTATATCTGGACTGGGGTGATAGTTGCTGGGCCCAGAGGGGCAAAGAACTTGAATACGAAAGTATGCAGAGGAGGTCAGGAAGATAGTAGCGGTAATAGAAGGCTGACATAGAGTGGGAAGCAGAGTAGGCAGGTGGGAAGTGGTGATGGAAGGAGAACTAACAGGAACAGGGACCTAGAGCTTATAGAGAGCCAGAGTGCATGGGGAATAAGGGCAGATGATGCTCAGCTTGTAGAAGACTCCAGGGGTGATATATGAAAGCCAGAGCCCCAAAGGATAGGGCAGAAGGACCAGCTTAATGTAATGATGCCAGAATGAGGACTCTGACCAGAGCACATGTTGAAATGTCGTTTTTATTTAATTTAAAAGAAAACGCCTCTCTGGCCCTACTTCTACAAGGGAGTTTCCTTCCTAACCAAACTAACCTAACATGCTCATCTATAGTCAAAAATAAAACGGCCTTGGTCCAAACCTATCCAGCAAACTGGCTCTGCCGCTTAGCAAAATATGAAAGAAAATAGATGAGTGCCCTGCACTCTTGGTTCCTTTCAAAGGTGACTGTCCCAGGCATCCCTCCTGGGTCTGTATACAATGGTTAGAAGTAAGTAACAGTTCTTCGAGGGGATTGGGTCCTCCGACGTATTCCATATCTATGACAGTAATCACCACAGCTGTGCTGCTTCGGAAACTTTTTCGGCGTCTGCGTCCTGCGTCGATGACGTCGATGCGCCGCCGTCGAGGACCTCCTCCGACGTCCGACGTCATCCGATGTGATAAGTAGGACGCACGACGCCAGTAGCCTCAGTTCCGTTTTTTCCGCGAACGTGTTGCTTCGTGTTTCTCGGTTCTAGCCTCGACTCTTTGGAGTTCTGTTCTTTCTGGTTCTTCGAGCCTGTTCGTTTGTGAATATTCCTTCGCAGCGATGTCTTCCGCTTCGTCTTCGACCCCGCGTCCGGGCTTCAAGAAGTGCGGGGTGTGTGGGTCCAAGATGTCGGTGACTGACTCGCACGACGCCTGCCTCTGGTGCCTCGGGGAGGCCCACGACACGGATGACTGTGTCGACTGCCTGTCGCTCACTTCCAAGGCCTTACGCGAACGTAAGAAGAAATTGTCGGTAGGTCGGGTGTCCAAGCCCCGGAAGTCGAAGTCGGCGGGGCTTTCGACGGATGATTCGAGGGGTGACTCTCCGCGTCATCGTTCGAGGTCTCGTCGGTCTTCTTCTAGGAGTCGGTCTCGCCACTCCTCTGCCTCTTCGAGGCGTTCTCGGAAGCGCCGTCACCGGTCGCCTTCCAGGTCCTCTTCCGAGGACTCTGCCCGGCACGTCGGTTATCCCACCAGCCGTGCGACGCCGGAGGAATGGGCTTCCTTCGGGAAGAAAATGTTGGCGATTCTTGAGTCGCAGGGTACTCAACCGTCCGCGCCCCCGAGTGGGGTCGGCCGTGTGAGGTCGAGAGACGCCGCTCGCAAGAGTGGTCGGCACGAGTCACGGGAGAGGTCCCGTTCGGACAAGGAGGCTCGTTCTCGCCGTACCCGTTCCAGGTCCCGGTCCTCGACGCGATCGAGACCGTGTGCACCTGTGATGTCTTCGAGGAAGACATCGACGTCTGAGGCGTCGAGGGCGTCGACAGGCTTTCTCGATGCTCCGGCTCCGAGGAAGTCGTCGAAGCCGTCGACGTTCAGGTCGTCGAGGGACACGCTCGGGGCTCCGGCTTCGAGGGCTGTGTCGACGCCGCCGATATTGGAGGCGCTGCATCTGACGTCGACGCCGATTTCCTCGACGTCGACGCTGATCCTCTCGGCGCCGTTGCCGGTTTTCTCGACGGCGGCGCCGATTCGCTCGACGCCATCGACGCCTTTCGTGTCGGAGGTGCCCCGTGTCTCGGGTGTGCCCCCTAGGAAGGCTCTGGCTAAGAGCAGGCACTCTCAGGTGCCTTTCCACCACTTGGATTATATTTCGGAGGCGGATGAGGATTCGGTTGGCCTGGTTCCTGATCAGGTGCCGGATGACATTGTCTCGGGCCATAGTCAATTTGACGATTTGAGGCAGTCGCTGCATGATGCTAGTGGTCTGGACACCTCTCCGGAGGTGGAATTTGGTCGGCCTGAGCCTGGCTCCCATGCCGATTCCTCATACCGGCGCCTTATGGCTAGGGTGTCTGAGTATCTGGGTTGGTCTGCTCCCCCAGGGGAGTTTGTGCAGGATGATCTGACGGACATCCTTGATGTTGGTCCCCCATCTGACCCGGTTCTGCCATTCCATATGGCTTTACAGCGTAGGGTGGCGGCGGCTTGGACTGCTCCGGAGAGTCTCCCGGCAGTGGGCAGATCCTTGTCGCGGAAATACCGTCCAGCCAGTGGCGACCCCTGCTACTTGACCAGGCACCCCACTCCGGAAAGTTTGGTGGTGCAGGCGGCCACGGCCCCGGCAAAGCAGGCGTCGTACCCTACCATCCCTCCTGATAGGGACGACAAACGTTTTGATGGCTGGGCGAAGAAGGTGTTTTCTTCTGGTGGTATGGCGCTTCAGGCGGCCAACTCCATTTGTGCCTTGTCACGTTTCACGCACACTCTGTGGAACTGTGTTGCGTTAGCGGCTGAACATATTCCCGAAGGGGACGAACGGGTTGGTTTCCTTGCTTTGGTCCAGGATGGTAAGGATGCCATGTGTGAGTCCGTTCAGTCGGGTTTGGACTTAGCTGAATGCGTCAGTAGGTCCATGGCGGCGAGCACCGTGATACGCAGGTTTGCGTGGTTGCGGAAGTCGGGGTTTGCTCCTGATGTGCAGTCCCGGCTCCTCAACATGCCCTTTGATGGTGAACATCTTTTTGGCAGCAAGGCTGACGAGAGCCTTGAGAGGTTGCAGACCTCAAAGGCTGCAGCGAAGTCGTTGGGCGCTGCAGTTCGCCAACCTCCGCCTTTTCGTCCTAGGGGACAGCAGTGGAGGGGTGGCTCCTTTCGCTATTACTCGTCCTTTGGTAGAGCGAGAGGAGCTGGCAGTCAAAGGGGCCAACGCAGGGGTACCAGAGGTGGACGACAGGGTACCCGTGGTGCCAAGGCCGCTCGGGCAGTTGCCTCTTTGCCCTCAGGTAACGCCGCAGCCGCTCCTACTCAGTCATGAGGCCTTGTCCCATGGTTCGCCGGTTGGGGGAAGGCTGGCGCAGCATCTTGTAGAGTGGCGTGCCATTACTTCGGATGTGTGGGTTCTGGAGATCATAACCCACGGCTACTGTCTTCCCTTTCGGCACAGGCCTCGCGACAATCCACCGGGGAACCTCTCTTTGAAGTGTCCGGATCCGCTCCTTGCGCAGGAAATTCAAGCCCTGCTGGAGAAAGGCGCCATAGAACTGGTGCCTGTAGCGGAGAGGAACAAGGGATGGTATTCCCCTTATTTTTTGATTTCCAAGAAAGACGGGGGATTGAGACCCATCATGGACTTGCGCGGTTTGAACAAACTCCTCGGGAAGGACAAGTTCAAGATGGTTACTCTCTCTCAAGTCCTCCAGGCCCTTCAGCTTCAGGACTGGTTGGTGTCACTCGACCTCAAGGATGCTTACTTCCATGTGCCGATCCATCCCAAGCACAAGAAGTACCTGAGGTTCGCGGTTGGCGACTCGCACTTTCAGTTTCGGGTCCTGCCGTTCGGTTTGACCTCCGCCCCGAGGGTTTTCACCAAGCTCATGGTGGTGGTGGTGGCAGCGCATCTCAGGCAAGGGGGGATTCACGTCTACCCCTACCTGGACGATTGGTTGATCAGGTGGAGCTCTCCCGAGCAGGTCCTGGATCATCTGTCCGTCGCCTGCCACTCCCTTCACAGGCTGGGCTTCTCCCTCAATTTAAAGAAGTCCCATTTGACGCCAACGCAGAGGCTCCAGTGCATCGGAGCAGTGCTCGACACTTCCCTGGGGCAGTGTTTTCCTCCCCAGGTGAGGGCTCTTCACATTCAGCAGATGGTGCGCAAGTTTCAGCATGCCCAGACGCTCCCAGCGTTCGAGTTCTTGAGGTTGCTCGGCCTCATGGCATCCTGCATTCTTCTGGTGCCAGAGGCTCGCCTGCGGATGAGATCTTTGCAGTGGGCACTCAAGATGCAATGGTCGCAGTCCTCCGGCAGGATGTCGGACCCGATTCAGGTGCCGCCCTCGGTCGCCCGGGACCTTCTGTGGTGGGCCGTCGAAGGCAACTTGATGAAGGGGGCTCCGTTTTGGCTTCCCTGGCCGGAGGTGACGATCGTGTCGGATGCATCCCTCACGGGATGGGGAGCTCATGCCAACGGGCTGACAGTCAGCGGTCGTTGGTCTCCGTCGGAGTCCAGACTCCATATCAATCTGTTGGAGCTGAGGGCCGTCAGGCTAGCCCTGAAGGCTTTTCTGCCGACTGTGCGAGGGAAGAATGTCCTGATCCTGACGGACAACACAGTGGCCATGCACTACCTCAACAAAAAGGGGGGGGCAGGGTCACTTCCTCTGTGCAGGGAGGCGATGCAGCTCGAGTTCTGGGCCATCCAGCAGGAAGTTTCGATCTCGGCAGTTCATCTGGCCGGAGTCGAGAACGTGACGGCGGACGCTCTGAGCAGGCAGAGCACGATATCTCACGAGTGGGAGTTGGCTCAGGAGATTCTCCTGGAGATCTTCGCCCTTTGGGGGACCCCTCAAGTGGATCTCTTTGCCTCCAGTGTCAACCGGAAGTGCGAAAGGTTTTGCTCGCGGGAATTTCCTCCAAAAGGAGCCTTAGGAGACGCGTTCGTGGTGGAGTGGTCGTTCCCGCTGCTGTACGCGTTTCCTCCGGTCCCCGTCATCCCGCAGGTGCTGCGGAGGTTACGGAAGTTCGGTTCCCGGATGATCCTCATTGCTCCGGCGTGGGCTCGGAGGACGTGGTACCCGGACCTTCTCGACTTGTCCATCTGCCCTCCACGTCGTCTTCCCTACCGAGACGATCTGCTCTCACGGGAGGGGGGTCAGGTTCTCCATCCAGAGGTCGGATCCCTCAACCTTCACGCTTGGCTTCTGAAAGGTTGAGGTATAAGGATTGGGACCTCCCTGAAGACGTGATGGAGGTGTTGCTTTCGGCCCGAAGGCCCGCAACTAAGTCTCTGTACCGTTGCCGTTGGCGTAAGTTCTGCGACTGGTGCAGAGTTCAGAATGTGGATCCTTTTGCATGTGACATCCCCATGGTTCTGTCCTTTTTGCTTTCTTTGGCCCACAGGGGCTTGCAAGTGGGTACCGTTGAGGGTTACCTGGCGGCGCTGTCCATCTTTAAGCGCTCATCTGAAGAATGTTCTTACTTTAAAATCCCTTTAATTTCACAGTTTCTGAAAGGGCTCACTAATGTGTTCCCTCCGTCGCCTTTCCTGGTGCCCGGTTGGGATTTGAACCTTGTTCTTAGGTTTCTTATGGGTGCTCCGTTTGAGCCGTTACATTCTTGCCCTTTGAGGCTGTTGACTTTGAAAACTGTGTTTTTAGTTGCGGTTACTTCCGCTCGCAGAGTGAGTGAGTTACAGGCACTTTCTGTTAAGCCACCCTTCACTGTTTTTCACAAGGACAGGGTTGTCCTTCGAGTTCGTCCTTCTTTTCTTCCGAAGGTAGTGACGGAATTTCATTTGGCCCAGAAGATTGTTCTTCCGGCATTCTATCCTCCTCCGCATCCTGGTAAGGATGAGGAGAGGCTCCATAGGCTTGATCCTAGGAGAGCTTTGAGCTTTTATGTTTCTCGCATGTCCCGGGTCAGAGTGGACGATCAACTCTTTATTGGTTACGCTGGTAAGCGTTTGGGGCAAGCTGTCACGAAACAGACTTTGTCCCGCTGGATTATTTTAGCCATCTCGGAGTGTTACCGCTTGGCGGGCAAGGACCCTCCGGCTGGCTTGCGGGCCCATTCTACCAGGGGCTTGGCTGCATCTACTGCCCTGCAGAGGGGTGTTCCTATTCGCAACATCTGTGATGCTGCCACCTGGGCTTCGGTGCATACATTTGTGCGGCATTATTCCCTCGATTCCATCAGAGGGCAGGATCTGGCCTTTGGCAAGGCGGTCCTTTGCTCTGCTATTTGATTGGCTATTCTAAATTTTGTTTCTAAATTCTTTCCCTCCTCCTTGATTTGGTACTGCTTTGGGAGTCTGTCATAGATATGGAATACATCGGAGGACCCAATCCCCTCGAAGAACAAGTTACTTTCTTACCTGGTAACGTTCTTTCGATGGGATGGTCCGACGACGTATTCCATATCGCTCCCGCCCTGCCTTCCCCGCTGCAGAATTTCTGTTGCGTTTGCAGCTTACGTTCCGCAAGGCTTTGTGTCGGACTGACAGTTGACTATTGTCACACGTTCTGGGGGAAAAAACTACAACTGAGGCTACTGGCGTCGTGCGTCCTACTTATCACATCGGATGACGTCGGACGTCGGAGGAGGTCCTCGACGGCGGCGCATCGACGTCATCGACGCAGGACGCAGACGCCGAAAAAGTTTCCGAAGCAGCACAGCTGTGGTGATTACTGTCATAGATATGGAATACGTCGTCGGACCATCCCATCGAAAGAACGTTACCAGGTAAGAAAGTAACTTGTTCTACTCAAAGTAAACATTTCTTTTTAGTCTATCAAAGGTTTCTAAAAGTTCCCCAAAGTTCAAACTAAGTCTCCAAGTTCCTTGAAAAACAAAATGTCCAAACTTCTTTAGGTGGAGTTTTTTTCCCTGATCCCTTTCCACCAACGTGGTTGATCTTTCTGCCATTTGACCAAATTTTGGGTGCCTCTGTGCTCCCGTAATATCTGCTTTTCATCGTCGTCTATTGTGCGCCCGCGACTCCTTTGGTGTCCCCTGAGCAAATGTCTCACTTAGTTATTTAGGGTAACTGTGACCCTTCGAGGTTTGTGCTGTTGAGGTTTCTCAGGCTCCTAGAACCCTTTGACTTATCTTGTTTCTCTTGGCCCTCTGCTCCTCCTCCATTCAAGGGTTGTTGGCCCTTTTATTGTTGCTCTGATATTTTTTTAAAAAAAAACAAGAGGCGTATTGTTCATCACAGGTTATCAAGCGTGTTGTAAGTTCAGCATTACCATGAGCCGTGCACATAGCAGTAATGTCAGTATTTCTTACTCCCATGTAGGCAGATCATGTCTTGTGTATAGGGAGTATTTGTCCCCGAGAGGTGAGGATTTGTAATAGTAAAACTAGGTCCAGACTTTCAATCTTCCCGACTGTCCCCAATGTCAAGAAATACCTGGTTGCAGGTGCTGGCGTTCTCCGCTACTTCTGCGTTGGAAAGACACTGAGCTCAGCCTCTTTGTTCTTCTTAGGTCTGTAAGCCCAGTAGTAGTATTCCTCTTTTTCCGGTTCAGTGTCTGCGTTGTCTGTCTGACCTTTGCCCAGCTGGATGCCATCTTGGGTAAAAGTGCCGTGCAAGTGCCAGCCATGGCGTTCCAGATCCTCTTCAGTGCTTCGTGCCCTGGTAGAACGGTCTATGCTACTTTTTTCAGTTAAGTGTGAGTTGTAGGACAGCGAAGCCCTGCTGGTTAGTACTTTTTCTAGGGCCACAGGGGTAGGACCGCTCTTCCTGGTCCTATTCCTAACAATGTCCTTGTAACACCAGCGTTCACCTGCCCTGTCCTAGAAATTGGGAGAAGTCTGGCACTATGTTTTGTGTGGAGACATTTTGTGCACTACTTAAGTTTTCAGGGTGGAGAATTCTGGAGCCACCTGAGCCTTTAGGACCCTTGTAAACTTTGAGTTAACCTACGATATTTAGTTGGCAAATGACTGGAGACATCTGGAAACTTCATTTGCAGTTTATGCCTTCTCTGTTTATTATTTTGCCCCCACTTACCCGTTAAAGGTTTCCTTATAAGTTACTGTAGTGTTGCCTGGTCCTTGAATCCTGGCCAAGATGTCATATGACACAGACAGAAGTATGCTCAGTATACCGCGTTGAGGAACAAGCTGCCCCTTGAATCATTGGCCTTCCACCCATTGTTCTCTCAGCCTCGGTATCATCCACTGCCGTGTTTTCAGTAGGAGTCAGTCGAGCCCAACTGTTGTTGATCTTCCGCTCGTACCCTCAATACTGGGCTCCTCCATTGGTTCTTTACTTTTCGAGACACTGGTAAAATTGCCACGACAGTAGCTTCTACTTATCCTTTACAGAGTAATAGATTTGCAGCAATTATAAATCGGTAAACATTGAGCATAAAACCTTCCAGCCAAAAATAAATCAGTAAAAATAATGTTTATATTCTAGTCATCTCTTAAAAGGAGCCTTGTCCTGTCCCCTCTCTCTGTGACCAGTCTGCCCGTCTGCAAAGCAGGTATCAGCTATTCCTAGGCCTCACCGAGGGAATCCACGTAGAATATTTAACGGGACTCCAAGTCACACTAGCAGCTCCGGGTCGGGGTGCAGCGCTCAAACTTTTGTATGAGCGTGATACAAATAAAATATCATATCATACGCTCAGGCTTAACTCCAAGTTCACCTAGTCCTGCTAAAATAATTCTTCATGCCTGAAACCATAAGTTCCTGCATCCAGGCCTCCCTAATATGCACATAAGTCCAGAAGGCCTAGGGCAAGTCATAAGCGAGCCGGTCCAGGCCTTGTGACCCCAAGTCACCTCTGACTGTGGTCTCTAACCTCAAATGGAAAAGGTATCCTAAACCACAGCACTCTCTGCATCAGCCTCTGCGGGCCTGCTCCTAGGTCACCTACAGTGGGAGAGATGTCCCTGCTAGCCTGCTCCCAGGTCTCCTACAGCGGGAGAGATGTCGCTGTTGCAGTCACCCTGCTAATCTGCTCCCAGGTCTCCTACAGTGGGAGAGATATCCCTGCTGCAGACGCCCTGCTAGCCCGCTCCCAGATCTCCTACAGCGGGAGAGATGTCACTGCTGCAGGTGCCCTACTAGTCTGCTCCCAGGTCTCCTACAGTGGGAGAGATGTCTTCAGGACTCCTACAGCGGGTGAGATGTCCCAGCTGCAGGCATCCTGCTAGCCTGCAACCAAGGCCCCTACAGCAGGAGAGCTGTCCGGCAGCAGGCACACGACTAGCCTGCTCCCAGGTCTCCTACAGTGGGACAGATGTCCCTGCTGCAGGCGCCCTGATAACCCACTCCCAGGTCTCCTACAGCAGGACAGATGTCCCCGCTGCAGGTGCCCTGCTAGCCTGCTCCCAGGTCTCCTACAGTGGGAGAGATGTCACTGCTAGCCCGCTCCCAGGTCTCCTGCAGCGGGAGAGATGTCTCACAGGTCTCCTACAGCAGGTGAGCTGTACCTGCTGCAGGCGCATTACTAGCCCGCACCCAGGTCTCCTACAGCAGGAGAGATGTCTCTGCTCCCAGGTCTCCTACAGCGGATGTCGCTGCTGCAGGCGCCCTGCTAGCCCACTCCCAGGTCTCCTACAGTGGGATAGATGTCCCTGCTGCAGGCACCCTGCTAGCCCGCTCCCAGCTCTCCTACAGCGGGAGAGATGTCCCTGCTGCAGGTGCACTACTAGCCTGCTCCCAGGTCTCCTACAGCGGGAGAGATTTCACTGCTGCAGGCACCCTTCTAGCCCGCTCCCAGGTCTCCTACAGCAGGAGAGATGTCACGGCTGCAGGGGCCCTGCTTGCCTGCTCCCAGGTATCCTACAGCGGGAGAGATGTTTCTGCTGCATGCACCCTGCTAGCCCGCTCCAAGGTCTCCTACAGCGGGACAGATGTCCATGCTGCAGGCGCCCAGCTAGCCCACTCCCAGGTCTCCTACAGCGGGACAGATGTCCCTTCTGCAGATGCCCTGCTAGCCAGCTCCAAGGTCTCCTACAGCGGGACAGATGTCCATGCTGCAGGCGCCCTGCTAGCCCACTCCCAGGTCTCCTACAGTGGGACAGATGTCCCTGCTGCAGGCGCCCTGCTAGCCTGCTCCCAGGTCTCCTACAGGGGGACATATGTCCCTTCTGCAGGCTCCCTGCTAGCCTGCTCCCAGGTCTCCTACAGCGGGACATATGTCCCTTCTGCAGGCACACTACTAGCCTGCTCCCAGGTCTTATACAGTGGAAGAGATGTCTCCCAGGTCTCCTACAGCCGGACAGGTGTTCCTGCTGCAGGCGCCCTGCTACCCCTCTTCCAGGTCTCCTACAGCCGGTGAGATGTCGCTGCTGCAGGTGCCCTGCTAGCCTGCTCCCAGGTCTCCTACAGTGGGAGAGATGTCCCTGCTGCAGGCGCCCTGCTAGCCCGCTCCCAGGTCTCCTACAGCAGTAGAGATGTCCCTGCTAGCCCGCTCCCAGGTCTCCTACGGCAGGAGAGATATCCCTGCTGCAGGTGCCCTGCTAGCCCGCTCCCAGGTCTCCTACAGCAGGACAGATATCCCTGCTGCAGGTGCCTTGCTAGCCCGCTCTCAGGTCTCCTACAGCAGGTGAGATGTACCTGCTGCAGGGGCCCTGCTAGCCCGCTCCCAGGTCTCCTACAGCAGGACAGATATCCCTGCTGCAGGTGCCCTGCTAGCCCGCTCTCAGGTCTCCTACAGCAGGTGAGATGTATACCTGCTGCAGGGGCCCTGCTAGCCCGCTCCCAGGTCTCCTACAGCGGTAGAGTTGTCCCTGCTGCAGGCGCCCTGCTAGCCCTCTCCCAGGTCTCCTACAGCAGATGTCGCTGCTGCAGGCACACTACTATTTAGAACAGGGGGGTGGTCCTGACCTCAAACATTTAAGCTACAGTTATTTACTATAGACACAATTTTCGAATTATGTCATTGATTTGATCCTCCGAGAAGCTGAGTGTATGCTCCATGTTCGGACGGTTTATGTAATGCAAGTGTCGGTTAGGGTAAAAGGAGGGGGAGTCCACTGTGATGTAACTGCAGTGGTTAAGTGATAAACCGTCCGAACATGGAGCATACACTCAGCTTCTCGGAGGATCAAATCAATGACATAATTCGAAAATTGTGTCTATAGTAAATAACTGTAGCTTAAATGTTTGAGGTCAGGACCACCCCCCTGTTCTAAATATTTGTATATGCCCTATTGTCCTGTCCGATTTTGGGGCTATCCCTCAAGTTACCAAAGTTGCTGATATAGCTTAGCTATAATAGGGATCATAAATTGGTCTTATATATTCACGAAAGTGAAATTTGGTTTTTATTTGTTCCTAGACCCGTGAGTATCACTTAACCACTGCAGTTACATCACAGTGGACTCCCCCTCCTTTTACCCTAACCGACACTTGCATTACATAAACCGTCCGAACATGGAGCATACACTCAGCTTCTCGGAGGATCAAATCAATGACATAATTCGAAAATTGTGTCTATAGTAAATAACTGTAGCTTAAATGTTTGAGTGCAGGCACACTACTAGCCTGCTCCCAGTTCTCCTACAGCGGGACAGATGTCCCTGCTGCAGGCACCCTGCTAGCCCACTCCCAGGTCTCCTACAGCAGGAGAGATATCCCTGCTGCAGGCACACTACTAGCCTGCTCCCAGGTCTTATACAGTGGGAGAGATGTCTCCCAGGTCTCCTACAGCTGGACAGATGTTCCTGCTGCAGGCGCCCTGCTACCCCTCTTCCAGGTCTCCTACAGCGGGAGAGATGTCGCTGCTCAGACACCCTGCTAGTCTGCTCCCAGTTCTCCTACAGTGGGAGAGATGTCTCCATGTCTCCTACAGCCGGTGAGATGTCGCTGCTGCAGGTGCCCTGCTAGCCTGCTCCCAGGTCTCCTACAGCAGGAGAAATGTCCTGCTGCAGGCGCCCTGCTAGCGCGCTCCCAGGTCTCATACAGCGGGAGAGATGTCCCTGCTGCAGGCGCACTACTAACCTGCTCCCAGGTCTCCTACAGCGGTAGAGATGTCCCTGCTGCAGGCGCCCTGCTAGTCTGCTCCCAGGTCTCCTACAGTGGTAAAGTTGTCCCTGCTGCAGGTGCCCTGCTAGCCCTCTCCCAGGTCTCCTACTGCAGATGTCCTGCTGCAGGCACCCTGCTAGCACGCTCCCAGGTCTCCTACAGCAGTAGAGATGTCCCTGCTAGTCGGCTCCCAGGTCTCCTACGGCAGGAGAGAGATCCCTGCTGCAGGGGCCCTGCTAGCCCGCTCCCAGGTCTCCTACAGCAGGCCAGATATCCCTGCTGCAGGTGCCCTGCTAGCCCGCTCTCAGGTCTCCTATAGCAGGTGAGATGTACCTGCTGCAGGGGCCCTGCTAGCCCGCTCCCAGGTCTCCTACAGCAGGACAGATATCCCTGCTGCAGGTGCCCTGCTAGCCCGCTCTCAGGTCTCCTACAGCAGGTGAGATGTACCTGCTGCAGGTGCCCTGCTAGCCTGCTCCCAGGTCTACAGCGGGAGAGATGTCCCTGCTGCAGACGCACTACTAGCCTCCTCCCAGGTCTCCTACAGCTGGAGAGATGTCTCTGCTCCCAGGTCTCCTACAGCGGATGTCGCTGCTGCAGGCGCCCTGACCCACTCCCAGGTCTCCTACAGTGGGACAGATGTCCCTGCTGCAGGCGCCCTGCTAGCCTGCTCCCAGGTCTCCTACAGCGGGAGAAATGTCCCTGCTGCAGGCACCCTGCTAGTCTGCTCCCCGGTCTCCTACAGTGCTACAGTTGTCCCTGCTGCAGGCACCCTGCTAGCCCGCTCCCAGCTCTCCTACAGCGGGAGAGATGTCACTGCTGCAGGTGCCCTGCTAGCCCGCTCCCAGGTTTCCTACAGCAGGAGAGATGTCACTGCTAGCCTGCTCCCAGGTCTCCTACAGCGGGAGAGATGTTCCTGCTGCAGGCACCCTGCTAGCCTGCTCCAAGGTATCCTACAGCGGGACAGATGTCCATGCTGCAGGCGCCCTGCTAGCCCACTCCCAGGTCTCCTATAGCAGGACAGATGTCCCTGCTGCAGGCGCCCTGCTAGCCTGCTCCCAGGTCTCCTACAGCGGGACAGATGTCCATGCTGCAGGCGCCCTGCTAGCCCACTCCCAGGTCTCCTACAGCGGGACAGATGTCTCTGCTGCCGGCACCCTGCTAGCCGCTCCCAGGTCTCCTACAATGGGAGAGATGTTGCTGCTGCAGACGCCCTGCTAGTCCGCTCCCAGGTCACCTACAGTGGGAGAGATGTGTCCCAGGTCTCCTACAGTGGGTGAGATGTACCTGCTGCAGGCGCCCTGCTTGCCTGCTCCCAGGTCTCCTACAGCGGGAGAGATGTTGCTGCTGCAGACGCCCTGCTAGTCAGCTCCCAGGTCACCTACAGTGGGAGAGCTGTGTCCCAGGTCTCCTACAGTGGGCGAGATGTACCTGCTGCAGGTGCCCTGCTTGCCTGCTCCCAGGTCTCCTACAACGGGAGAGATGTCCCTGCTGCAGGCGCCCTGCTAGCCCGCACCCAGGTCTCCTACAGCGGGAGAGATGTCTCCCAGGTCTCATACAGCGGGAGAGATGTCCCTGCTGCAGGCGCCCTGCTTGCCTGCTCCCAGGTCTCCTACAGCGGGAGAGATGTTCCTGCTGCAGGCGCCCTGCTAGCCCACTCCCAGCTCTCCTACAGCGGGAAAGATGTCTCCCAGGTCTCATACAGCGGGAGAGATGTCCTTAGTGCATGCACCCTGCTAGCTCGCTCCCAGGTCTCCTGCAGCAGGAGAGATGTCCCTGCTGCAGGCACCTTGGGCCTCATCACGACTTCGGCGGTAACCCTTAAATCCGGTGGTAGCGCTATTACTGCCGGATTTAAGGGTCCGCCGAATCAGGGCCGGTGGTATTAGCGTGAAGATTCCCCATTGAGCCCAATGGGGAATGGGACATTCCTGATTGGGCTCAGTGGGGAATGGGGACTTAAATTACCGCCGAACTCGTGATCCAGCGCTATTAGCGCCAGGGAGTTCGGCGGTAGGGCTAATACCGCCCGCGCTAATAGCGTTACCGTTACCGCCCAAGTCGTGATGGGGCCCCTTGTCTCTTGCAGGCTAGCCTGGTCAGGTGCAAACTTTGATTCTGCTGCAAAACGGACTGTGCTGTATGAGGTACAACAGCAGGGAATAAAAGAAATACATCTCTATTACACGAACAAAATAAATGACACAATTACAATAGATAAAACACACCCAAAAAGAGAATACTTTAAAACAATGTCTAATTAAAAAATAACTGGTTTTCTTTGTACTGTTTAGTGAGTGCATTCAAAATAACATTGGTGAAACAGATCGCAGTCTTGTGCCCTGTCAATCAAAGTGTACAACAGGTACAAACCTTAGTCCCCAATCTATCAATAGTAGAACCGGCCAGGTGCTCAATCCTGCTTTCTCCACTCCACTCCTCACCCCCTTACCCCCCCCACAGCCCTCCATTGAATTGTAAGGAGACACTATATGATGAAATTGATCCGACGCGCATTAGGCATACTTTGGGGTTAAATAGTGGCCGCATGTGCGGGTGAAATGGCGATTACAGGTGGGAGCAGTGTGTATAGGTGTTGCTCTCAAGTGCTGTATAAGCAAATGCTTAAGTGTTGTTCCAATGGAGTCCAAGGTTATCATAACCCGGAGGAAAAGCACTGTTTCAGATGCTTGTAACTTTGGCGCCAACAAATCTGTTCAAAAGTTTACAAAAAATAAATGCCTCAACTCTGAATTCATTGGCAAGCATTGGGAAGTCAAGTCCAAGGGGGAGACCATGGACTTTCCCATAGGCCAGGTTTTGCTCACCCAAAAACAAATGCCTTTGGACAGATTTGCACCAGAAGCTCATGTCTGAAATGGCTCGCCTTTTTTTTGTCTTAAATTCACCCCAAAATATTCAATATGTTCTGGGGCCATAGCAGAATTCCTAAGAGTGCACCATTGTGGCCAATAGTTTTTCAGGGTCCTATGGACCCAGTGTAGCAAACACTTTGAAGGGCATATCCGCGGCTACGCTTAACCCTCGACAAGAAGCGGGAATGTCAATGAGGGATGTATTGTGGCTTTAAAAAAAAAGGCTTTTTTACAATTTTGCAGCCATATGTGTACCCCTCTTTCTGTCCTTCACCTTGCCAGCAGGTGACAAGAGCACTTGAGGGCCAAAGGGATTGCCCTGGGTAAAGAAGCCATGGCCAGTGGGTGTTGCATGTTTGTTTGTTTGTATTATTCACACTATTTCTGTGAAGAAAGGTTACCTAAAGGAAAGTTATGGTTGTTGCGCAAAATAACAAAACTTTACAAATTCCCAGTTACATTTATTAAAGTAGCCACCATTTGGTAAGCACAATGTACTGCTCATGACACCACAAATGCCATTGCAAATCCCATATGAGCCCATAGGATGTAAGCAACAAATAGACCAAAGGAAAAGCGGTAAGACGCCGTCACACCAGAGAATCTATGCTCCCTTCATTTCATTTAAGGCCCAGCAAAAACAAAGCCCAAATGGCCTGTCCAATGATAGTATAGAATCAATGCTCCATGTCACTAGGCTGCTTTAGGAACAGTTACTGAAAATGTGTCTGGCTTTCTCTTTAACCAAAGCCATTTTGCTCAATATATAATATAGCAATTTGTGACGCCCCACACATGTGCAAGAATGGCGTTTCAGGACTTACTTGGGGAGGAGGGGCTGCAGAGGGAGTAATCACTCCTCCCCCACCCAACTGAGTTTAAGATAGAGGAGGAGGAGGAGGAGGAACTTACCAATCACCAAAGCATTCCTTGTATTCCCTCTTTTAAAAAAAAAAAAAAAACAAATTCAAGTTTACAACTCCTAGGTCTAGTAAGTTTACTAAATCACTCGCTACCGTCTTTGGGCCACTGCAAGTCTACTACATGTCCGGTCTGCCTATGCCAAATTTCATTAAACATTATCGCTCCTATTCCATATTTAACATACATCTCAAATGCAGGCGACCCTATGGGCGGCGCAGCCTGGCCAGTTTCCAAAGATTGCCTACCGCAGTGGAAAAATCCCACTAGACAGGAAGACAATTTCCCAGGCATGTTTATCTTATTCGTATCTTACCCTCGGCGTTTGATCTTGCAAGAGCAACTCTCAACCAATATCAGGGCTGTTAAGAATCGGGGCACGACTCATCTGATCAATCAATTCGCCTCTCGAGACGCAATTCGTCAGTATACAGACGCAACCAAGAATCATTGTGACTGCGTATCTGGCTTATTCTGCCTCGTTTCGGGACCCTCGCCTTCTTTGCTCTCTGGCCACTGCTCGTCGATCAGGGACCGGTTGTGTACAGATCTGCAAAGGAGTCATCACTTTCACAGGGGCGCCCCAAACACCTTTCGATCCCGGTTTGATGGCCTCGTCCTCGATTCGTTTTCGCCTTCTTCAAATACAAACGTACACGATGGAGCCATTTTTTGCTAGGCCCTGAAGACCCTTGCGTATTTAAACAAGGCACAATCACCATACACCCAGTGATACGACAGACACGAGGATCGATTTCCAAGTACTAGGGTTTATTGCAAAGCAAATAATCTGTCGACCGACTGGGTCTGACGTCTCGCAACGTGTGTCACCCAGACCCTGTGAGACGCAAGAGAGCAAGCATTCTACAACAGTATCATATATACGAAACAACAATCGTACAATCTTTTTGTGACACATCAAAACCGCCCATAATGTATCTTCTTGAGCTAGGGTTCGGTAATTGACAAGTATGACAAATATGACACCTTATGAGACACGTTTCTTTCTTAATCTATATTACTTGGTTTAGCAACTGTTGCAATTTGCAGTAAGCAGACATGGTTCTTTGTTATGGAGAGCACAAAGCACTTGTTTAGCGAGCAAACTGTTTTCGTAGGAGAGACACATTCCAAAGCATGCTATCTTCTAGTTTCTATTTGTGAACTGGGGGTCAGGCTGATCTAAAGAGGGCCCAAAAAGGGGTGCCGCTAGGAAAGTATAATTCATGCCTTAATGGCCTGTATGTACAGTTTCAGCCAGGCCGGCTGGCACCTGGCTTGGTGATTAAAAGCCTCTCTGCTCGCCTTCAAGGACTCGTGAGGGAGGGAAACAATCTATTTCTGTACTGCTTGGCATTTCTGTCTGGGCCGGTCTCTCAACATGTAACTTGTGGCCTTGCTTCGTGTTAGAGCAGAACAAAATAAAATACATTTTGTAAAGCGTTTGAACAGAAAGGCAAGGAAGGCAAATGGCGGATCTTGGGCACAAAATGGGCGCTCTATGGTTATGCTGACGATTCTGTATTGGCGATGTAGGGCATATGATGCGATTGGCATTCAGCCAATATAATATACCATCTATGCTTTGGTAGGGCAATTTCTAGACTCACAGGTCTTTCACAGCTTTTTTTCAAGCTGTGCTCGTGGTTCATTAGTTCCTTCCCCCACGCAAGGTCGCACGGAAACCGTAAATTGGGTGATTATTAGCTGCATGTTAAGGTATTACTGTGGAACTGGAGGCTGCACCTGACCTATAACCCCTAAAGAATAAATTGAAGCCAGGGATATGTCACTATTGAACGGCAATATTTTGGGTGATATCCCCCCAAAGGCAACCTGGAGACGCGACAAACAACAATCAGTTCTGGATTACTTTTAAGTCTCTGAACATCTGGCCCCGAAAATGGGTAACCTCAACGTTATTAACATGTCACAAAATGACCATAACCTGGTAAACATTTGCTTCACGGTACAAAAAACTGCCACTCGCACAACATTGAACCAATCGGCATACGTTGAACCAAGTCGAACCAGACTAAGAATGGACAGTACTAAGATCATAAATATCACCAAAGCTCTACACAATAAAATAAAAATGGAAGTTGGAGATAAGTTAGAATATGGCGCTTTATTATAACAATACATAGAAAGGAGCAACGGTACTGGGATACAGACTTTCAGAAGACCGCATGCCTTTGACATAGATATAGCATGCAAAAAACGAGAACTTAGAAAAAACATCAGATCCCTCATGCAAACGGAGAAGGAAAATCGCTTCAAAGAGAAAAATAAAAATGAGGTATGAAAACTGGCTAATTGCCCATAAAATCATCGTAGAACAGCAAGACGCTGAAATGATGCTGAAATCGATGACACAGAAGAACTTGAGAGTTCTGGTCGAGCATAAACAACATAGAGGCACTGCAACACTCTTTGCAACCTAACATGGTCACGGAAACACAGTGGATCGACCATTCTACAAATCTGTTTAAGAAGAGTGGACGGACTTTTGTGACCATATTTTTAAGAGCATCCTGAAAGAGTTCAAAATACCCATGTCTTGGAAGGGTGCCATCATCGTGCCTATATTTTAAAAGGGCGTACGAACAGAGCCCAAAAAATTACCGGCCGATAGCATTGTTGGATGTGGTAGGAAAGATCTTTGCCACCCAACTGCAGCACCACTTACTTGCTTGGATCAAATCATCCGGATCCTACGATCCCCGTCAAACGGGGTTCATCAAGGGCATAGGGTACGGGCTAAACCCAATCTGCTCAAAATGGAAGCAATTAAGCGAGAAATGAAAATCTATCTCGCTTTTGTACCTGGCTCATGCCTGTGATAGTGTAGACCGCAAACTCCTATTGATGAAATTGACGAATTTGAAATGCCTCGTAAAGCTAATCACGGCAATCAAGGAACTGTACTCAAATACTGAGATAAAAATTTGCCTAAAACAAAACCGCACCCTGTCTGCCCCGATAAGAACATCAAGAGGTGTGAAGCAGGGTTGTCCTCTAGGCTCAATTCGTTTCAACTTGTTCATAGCTGATCTCAGCATTTCACTGGGAGAAGTGCAGTCCTTCGCTCCATAACTTAATGGTAACCATCTGAGCTGGATGGTATATGGAGATGACATTGTTCCTCTAGATGTAACGTCAATTGGTCTCCAGCGTACACTATCAGCCCTGAAGAAATACATCGACAACGGCCTCAAGATAAACATCTCTAAAACAGAAATCTTGGTCTTGCAGAATCTTAAAGGATCCAAAGGAAACTGCAAGAAAAAATTCCAATGGAAACTTAGGCAAGAAACTGTAAAACATGTAAATCAATCTCAATACTTGGCTCTAATCAACTCTCATATCAATAACGAACACAGAAGAACGGAAGGAAATGTAAACAGCTTACTGCGCAAGGCGCTATGATAAATAAGAAGTTTGGCAAGTTCACTAAAACCAGTTATTTACTTTTATAAAGCCAAAGTCATGCCAACCTTAATCCATGGTGCGGAAACTGCCTTGGGATGCTCTCACACAACATGGTCGACGTGTGAACATGTGTTCTGGAGAACAGTTTTTCAACTACCAAGAGGAACACCAACAGCCTATATAAGATGTGTGTTAGGCCTCACCTCTATCAATGCAAGGATCACGTGGGACCTGCTACCCTTATACAGAAAGGTAATTGGTGCTGAGTCTCTCCCGCAATTCAAGATCTTGAATACACCTACGGTAGATAAAAGTGAAACAATTCTGGCCAAATGGGTACAACGTTGTGAAAAAATCTTAACTCAACTGAATACTAACAAAGAAACCTTGAAATACAACCCAAACTCGTCAAAAAGAAATTTTGGCAGCGAGACTGGGTGGAAACCACAGAGCAGAGAGCACAGCAAAGGTGTATGTGTCAGGCTGCACTGGAATCCAAGGCATATAACAAACTGCCAAATTATCTGGAAAAGTTTCCTAGAAAGTACTTAAGATCTATCTTTCTGAAGTTATGTTTAAACCTCATTCCAACCAAAGAAATACAAAACCAGAGAAAAACATTTATGGCCAGGATAGCCAATGTAGATTTTGTGCTAGTGCAAAGGAAACTAAAACATCTGGGCCCTCATTATGAGTCCACCGGTGATTGAAGACATCAGCAGCCGCATTGGCATTTCCACCACAATTTAACCCCCCCCCCCGACCGTCCCGTGGAGGTTGTGTCGGTACTGCATTTTCTTGGCACCGGAACTTATCAGCACACAGTTGGTGAGCTGCACGTGCTCTCACAACCCTGTTTTTCTAAAATATTTGGACCGGTACTGGAGGCCCTGTTGCGCCATGTGTCGGAACACATCGCCCTACCCTGTACCCTTGCCCAGGTCATTGCCACAAAGTTGGCCTTCCATGCCATTGCGGCCATGCTAAATTGCATAGGTGCAGTAGACTGCATCCACATAGAGTTGACAGTACCACGTGCAATGGAGATGGTGTACTGCAATAGGAAACTGTACTACTCACTAAATGTACAGATGGTATGTGACACCGGGCAAGTGATAACACATTGCTGCGCACGTTTCCCGGGCTCAACACATGACTCACTGGTCCTGCAGAATTCGACATTGCCACGGTACATGGAACGCTATGCTGGACGAAGCACATGGCTATTGGGTGAGTACAACTGCCAATGCACAAGCCCTATGAAAGGGGTGTGTGTGTCCAGGGCAATGACCTGTGTGAGTGGGTTGCTACAACTGCACATGCATCACCCCCTCCCACACACCCCCCGCCCATGTAATGGACAGTCAGCAGAACCCACACATCACAATACTACACATGACAGGTTGCCACAGTGTGCCTGTACACACCCTGCCAAATGAGACATACAACCAATACTACCACAAGCCCATACAACTTGAGCCACTCAATACATCCACCCACACTATGCACCACTGCCCCCCCAATGCACATGATGCCTGCACATGAGACATCCTGCATCAACCACATCATCACAGTCTATTGATTGACTCCGCCATGCGTGTACATCACTGCACAATGCCATACTTAACATCCACTACTGTCTGCAAGGGCAACTACATATGCACAGCAAGTCGTTAGGCAATGTCCAAATGCCAACGTCGACAAGAATGACCCAGGAATGGTAATCACCCACCGGTCCAACCACTGCTTGGCCCATATGGATGAATGAAGGATGACGCAAGATTGCACTGCATCTGATCAAGACATGATCCCACAAACACTGACATGTCCCCCACATCTACATCCCATGTAGGTGATGCTGGATATGTACTCCCACCATGGCTGATGACGCCTGTACGGAGGGCAAGGAACAGGCATGAGGAGGCGTACAATAGGGCACACATCCACTCCACACTCGTGGTATGATTGAGAGGACATTTGGACTACTGAAGGCCAGGTTCCGCTGCTTGAGCAGATCTGGCGGATCACTGCTCTACAGCACAGTGAAGACGGGTAAAATTGCACTTGTGTGTGCCATGCTGCACAATCTGTGCATGCGCAGGAACATTCCGCTGCCCCCAGACACAGAGGATGATGATGATGGAGTTGGGAATGGGGATGGGAATGGGGGTGGGGAATGGGATGGCTCCACTCCCTCCCGGGGGTGCACAAGATGGCCAACGAGCACAGTATATACTCATTTGCATTTACTTTTGAGAGACTGCACATTGACAGCATTGCATGGATATGACCATGCCAGTTAATAAATGAATGGACTGCAAATGAAATGACAGATGTCAACTCATTATAGAATTTCTCAAAGGTTATATATTGTAAACAAAACAGGAAAGGAGGTGCATTGGGTAGGGAAGCTATACACCCGTGAACCACCCACCACCCAAACATACCCACCACCCACCCAAACTACTAACCCCCTAATGGACCTCACCCAAACATACCCACCCCCATACACCCATTGTGTCCATGAATGTCTCCTGCATAGCCAAACACACATGGCATTATTGGCGTGTGCGCTTCTGCGCATGGGCGTCCTTGGAGGGCCCTGTCAGATGACTTGAGCGCCTCCGTGGGCTGGCAGTGGTGGAGCTAGATGGGGTGGTGCTGGTGGACGGCACTGTTGGTGTCAGTGTTGGCATATGTCCTAGATACGCCTGCTGGGCAAGCAACATGGACTCTGCTATGGTGGATGTGTTATTGTTGCCCTCCCAGACATGGCGTGCCAAGGTCACAATGGTGGTGGCAAATCGTCCAATGGCCTTGGAGATCCGACTCACAGATGTGGATTAACTCTCCCGCTGCAGCATGGCCTCCTCCCGCTGCAGCCTGGACTCCTCCAGCTGCCTTTCAACAAGCTGCGTAAGGGTGGCCTGCTGATCCTCCATCCGCTGCATGCGGGCATTCAGCTCAGCCATGGGGGGGGTTGGCGACCTCATGGGACTATGCAGTGGGGGGGGGGGCTGAACTGGAGGTCGTGGAGGGATGATGGGTCATCCAAGTTGGCCCCCTCCCCCTGTGGCCCTACTTCAGCCTGCAAGGCTGGGGCACTGTTATCACTGCATGCAGCCTCCTCCGCAGTGCAGATGGTCTCAGGGATGGGATATGTGGCCATGATGGGTGAGTGTGGCACTTGTGTGGCAGCAGGCAGCATGGGGATGGTGGCGTTGGCTGTTGCATCCATGCCAGATGCAGCTGGTGGCTGACTTCCAGAGCAGCTTGCGTCGTCCTCCTGGGCAGGGGTGCTGCGTTGTCCACGTGCAGGCGCACGTTGCCTCGCCTGTTGGGCCTTGTCGCTGTCACTTGAAATGGCTGTGGGGACACAGAGGGCATGCTGTTAGTTGTGTGCTGGTACTTGATGGGTCCATCACATGCATCAAACAGGACGATCAGTGAGCACTTGCATTTACACGCATATGACTGTTGATGCACTCGGGTGTATGTGTCTCTGCTTGTACCCAGTCACGCACTGTGAGCATGTCCAAGGGCCTTGTATTGTGGGGGTGTTGCTTCTCATCTGGCTAATGAGTGGGTCCTTTGGGTCACTCCTGCCCTGACTGGGGGGCAGGGGGTGGTTATGAGTGGGTGCTTTGGGTCACTCCTGCCCTGACTGGCAAGGGGGGGGTTATGAGTGGGTCCTTTGGGTCACTCCTGCCCTAACGACGGGGGAGGGTTATGAGTGAGTCCTTTGGGTCATACCTGCCCTAACGGGGGGGAGGGTTATGAGTGGGTCATTCGGGTCACTTCTGCCCTGACGGGGGGGAGGGTTATGAGTAGGTCCTTTGGGTCACTCCTGCTCTGACGGGGGGGGGGGGGGTTATGAGTGGGTCTTTGGGTCACTCCTGCCCTGACTGGGGAGGGCCAGGGGGGGTTATGAGTGGGTCCTTTGGGTCACTCCTGGGCTCAAAATGCACTCATGGCTTTGTAATCTGCATCTACCAGCATCTGCAGGTGGGCTCACTCCTGCCTCTGCATCGCCAATACCATGTATTGCCTCAAGGTGGAGTACACTGCTGCAGCGCTCTTCCCATGTCTGCAGTTTTAGTGGTGATGCAGGCCCTCCACCTGTGCCACTGATATGCTGGCGGTGTGCATAAATGAGGTTACGCACCCCGAGTCTGAGGTCGTCCCACCTCTTGTGGCAGTCCTTCACGCTGCGTGTTGTGACACCGACTGCTGTGCACTTGCGTGCAGCTCCAGCCACACCTCCTTTAAATGTTGCTGGGTTGCACTGCGCTGGTCAGCGCTGAAGAGCATTTCAACACGCTGCACAATGTGGTCCACAAGAACTGCGAGCGCTGCCTCGCTGAAGTGCTGTTTCCGCTGTCTTTGTGCAGGGATCCTGGATGCCATGCTGGTTGTTCTTTTTGGCTTCTCAGAGTGGTGATCTGGCCTGTGCTGACTCTGGATGGCAGTGGATTGTGGTTTATGTAATGGCCGCCTCTCTTTGCGGTTTTCGCGGTTATAGTATTTCCGCTTCCGGTGTTTCCGTTTTTGCACTGCTTTTTGAGGCGGTATATCCATTTCCGTGGGTGTTTACGTGGCGACGGTGACACTGTTTCCGCGTTGGTGTGGAGCGCGCGACCGACATGCCGTAATCGGCCGCTCATTCTGCAACCTTGCAGACGAGGAAACTGTATCACCGTCGTCACGGAATCGCCGCATTCCGGACCGGCAGACTCGTAATAAGGCCCTAGGTCCTTTTTTGTGCACAACTTAAATCTCTGAGAACAAAACACCTTGGGCAGGAATTGCAAAAAGAATGTCTCTAAGTGATGTCAGAAGGAACTAGCAATAAACTAACATTTGCTCTGACGTTCTACCTGGACCAATTGATCAAGATGTTAATGGACTAAAGACTACTAGAGTGCTAGATGAAGAAAAGCTTGTTAAAAAGCATTGGGATATTGTTAATATGTATTTTTTCACTTTCACTTCTCTTCTTTTTTCTTCTTGAGGTTTGTTCTTCAGTTTTATACTTTTGTACTTGTATTTTTGCAAATATGCTTTTTTACTTTTAAAAAGTTTGTAACAAAATGAATTTAAATAAAAAAATAAAATAAAAAAAAAACCCTAAACCCTATTGGCTTTACAATGCTTGCTTTTGAGCAGACAGGAAACTGACCTTTGTTCAGGCATATTATAAGATGGCTTCACATCAGGGGAGATTTGTACACATTTATATGCATTCATTTGACTCATTTAGAGTTGGAAATCCTCTGTAAGATTAATGTAAAGATGAGAATTGTGCACAGATAGTGACCAGTGTTATTGAATGTCTTACAATATAGTGCAATCTCACCAAATTCTGACTTTCTTCTACAGGGACAAAGGCATGAATTTCATTGTTGGGAAAGACTGGAGGGATCTCTTCGATGTTGTCATCGTTCAGGCCGACAAACCTAATTTCTTCAATGATAAACGGAGGTAACACATACACATGGATCGTCATGCATGAAAGATGCGTCTGCATGAGGTGGAAGTGGGGTCACTGCATGGTCGACTATATTGCGATCTTGGGTTAGCCTCTGATGATGCCACAGTGATGTTCGACTGAATCCACTGGGCAACATTTTCAGCCAAAAGTCCACTTTTCTGGCCCGTTAAGAAATGGAAATGACAGAACTGCTTGGTTGATGGGCATGGCCATCTGCCGTTATACCCCATCAATGATGGTGACTATGGGGTCTTCATCACAAGTAAAAAAAGATGAGGAACACAAATATGAAGTTACTAAGTGTTATTCAGGAACCAAGTTGGCAGCGTGTTAATGGTTCCATGGAACATAACTGGGCGCAGGACTGGGACAGAATTGACAGAAATAATTTCTGGATCCTGTAAGAAAAGGGGTTGGGAAGGGTTAGTGGGGGTAGGGGAAGAGGTGAGTTGTTTGTCCTGATGATGCATGCAGGTCACAAGAGCCCAGTGGGTGTGCTTAACCACTTTTAGGTCAGTCGTCCCTAACATGCAGTTTCTGGGCGGTGTTGCTCGACATCATGTGCTATCCTCTTTAGGAGTGGTCTTTAATCTGTGGGGCGGCCACCCCTTAGGGGGCCAAAGTGAGTGCAGGGGGGGGTGCAAGGCTCTCTCAAAAGGGAGTACGGTGATTGCTTTTAATAGAATATGTAAGGAGAAATGGGCATTTGGGGGGGGCAGCAGCAATGTCTTTCCTCAAGGGGGGGCTCAGGAGCAACATTTTTACTCAAGGGGGGGGGGGCTTGGCATAAAAAGGTTTGAATACCAATGCTCTATGGGTTCTGCTTGGAGACTCGCAGACGAGAAATTCCCTAGAAGACGAACATTTTGCTGCTGCGACAGTCAGCAGCAACAACCATTGTCACAGGTTCCTCCAGAGCATCTGGGCCATGTGACTGTGCAACACACTCTTACATGTGTAAGTCGATAGTGAGACCCTGAAGTCCACATCCTTGGCAGACCATTGAAGGCCACGTCACATCTGCAGTAATCAACAGTAACCACCAAACACTATCACTGTTTGGGCCACCTCACTCTGCACTGCTCCACATTCCCTATCCAAAGTGGAGCTGCAGTATCTCACTGGCCTTAATAGCCAAGATAACTACAGCTCTCTCATAACTATCTGCTTCAGGTGACGAGGCATGGTGACGCCCTCCAATCATTTTGCTCCACTCCCCAGCTGAAATCTGGATTGCCACCTTGAAAGTGCCTGACCCTTTCTCTTCCATCTCCCTCATAGGGTCCAGCTGGGCTAGGCAAAGTCCTGGCAATCTTTTGATAGCTTTGACCATAGGCATCCCTTGAGGGGTGTCCTAGCAAATGGCTGCATAGGCATGGAAAAGTTCTGGTAAACCCTGTTAGAGCCCTGCAACCTCACGTCGTGTTCTGTGTAATGTGCATCCAAAATCTATTTTGGCAGAAGTTACGTGACCATTTTGCTGCAACTTTCAGTCTAATCCAGGCATAGTTTCCTTCGTCCCCAGTAGCTAGCAGCTCCTAGACTGGCATAGTCTCCTCCCTCCTCCTTAGTTAGAAGCTCCGGGGCTGGTATAGTCTCCTCCCTCCACCATAGCTAGCAGCTCCTAGGCTGGCATAGTCTCCTCCCTCCCACGTAGCTAGCAGCTCCTGGGATAGCATAGTCTCCTCCCTCCACCGTAGCTAGCAGCTCTTGGGCTGGTACTGTCTCCTCTGTCCCACCCCCCCCCATAGCAAGCAGCACCTGGACTGTCATAGTTTCTTCCCTCCTCCGTAGCTAGCAGCTCCTGGGCTGGTATAGTCTCCTCTCTCCCCCATAGCTAGCAGCTCCTGGGCTTGCATGTTCTCCCTCCCCCGTAGCCCGTAGCTAGAAGCTCCTGGGCTGGCCTAGTCTCCTCCCTTCCCCTTAGCTAGCAGCTCCTGGGCCGGCATAGTCTCCTCATCCCCTCCTGCCTCCCCCTTAGCTAGCAGCTCCTGGGCTGGCATAGTCTCCTCCCGCCCTCATATCTACCAGCTCCTGGGCTGGCATATTCTCCTCCTTCCCCCATAGCTAGCAGCTCCTAGGCTGGCATAGCCTCCCCGGTCCCTCGTAGCCAGCAGCTCCTGGGCTGGCATGGTCTCTTCCCTCCCCCGTAGCTAGAAACCCCTGGGCTGGCGTGGTCTCCACCCTCCTGTGTAGCTAGCAGCTCCTGGGCTGGCATAGTCTCCTCCCTCCCCCGTAGCTAGAAGCTTCTGGGCCTGCATAGCCCCCCCCCCCTTAGCAGCTCCTGGGCTGGCATGGTCTGCTCCCTCCCCCGTAGCTAGCAGCTCATGGGATAGCATAGTCTCCTCCCTCCTCCTTATCGAACAGCTCCTGGGCTGGTATAGTCTCCTCTCTTCCCCCTTATCTAGCAGCTCCTGGGATGGCATAGTCTCCTTCCTTCCTCCCTCCCTCATAGCTAGCAGCTCCTGGGATGGCCTGGTCTCCTCCCTCCCCCGTAGCTAGCAGCCCATGGGATAGCATATTCGCCTCCCTCCACCGTAGCCAGCAGCTCCTGGGCTGGTACAGTTTCCTATGTCCCCCATAGCAAGCAGCTCCCCGACTGTCATAGTTTCTTCCCCCTTCCCTCATAGCTCGCAGCTCCTGGGATGGCATAGTCTCCTCCTTCCTCCTTATCGAACAGCTCCTGGGCTGGTATAGTCTCCTTCCTTCCTCCCTCCCTCATAGCTAGCAGCTCCTGGGCTGGCATAGTCTCCTTCCTCCCTCCCTCCCTCATAGCTAGCAGCTCCTGGGCTGGCATAGTCTCCTCCCTCCCCCGTAGCTAACAGCTCCTAGGCTGGCGTTGTCTCCTCCCTACCACGTAGCTAGCAGCTCCTGGGCTGGCCTAATCTCCTCCCTCCCCTGTAGCTAGCAGCTCCTGGGCTGGTATAGTCTCCTCCCTCCCCCGTAGCTAGCAGCTCCTGGTCTGGGGAGCTCTTGAGATCCTGGAGCCTGTGGCAAGCTGTTGAGAGCCTATAGCCTGTGGGTAGCTTTTGGGGAAAAGAAATATTTAGGATGAGACTGAGGAAAAAGCTGGTTTTTGTTTAAGGCAGAGAAGAACAGGATATCTATACTTACAGAATGAAGGCAAAGGAGGAGCACGGCTAGGGGCAGTCAAGCAGGTGGTGGCCATTTTGGCACGTGGAAGTCTTGAAGGAAGGAGAGAGTGTGATGGAGTAAGGGGTAGTATGCCTGCTGCATGACCGGCCTCAAGAAAGCAGAGGTGTCTGCTGCTTTTTACAGAGTCAGCCACGTCTCTGCTGAATAAGACTTTCTGAGCAACTTAAAACTCACTGCCACACTCAAGTACACATTCGTACTCTCAGAACCTGAAGTAGTTTACTGAAGCACAGTTCTAGGTTATTCATTAGGGCAGATTGAGAGACTTGGAAATAGGGGAACCTGCTCCTTGAAAGGGTTCTGGGAAGAATCTCGACTCAGGAATGAAAAGTAGAAATCATGGAAAGGCACGCGGCTTGACACCCTGCCAAGCTGAGAAAGGAAGGGCGGCCTATCCCTCACACTAACTGAAGTGAGTTTAGGCACACCTAAACTGGACACGTGGCTGAAAGCTGGACTCTTAGAATCTTGTTTGGGTTCTTGCATCCTTTCAGTCCTAAGCTTTCCAAGATTTGTGAAAGGAAGGCCTGCAGTAAGCCTTCGCTGGATTAGGCGATGTGCAGCATGAGGAAAGGTGCTGAGACAGGGGCATTGCCCTCCCATGGTGCAGTGGCTGTCCTGCCGAGCATTCCACGTCCAGTGTTTCATTTCAGGTCTGCTTCTAGGTTTCACGCTATGATTCTACCCACTGTTATTTGCTTCTATTTGCTCCGCTGTCTTTTCCTCCTGTGATTTTGCTCCCAGGTGCCCCAGTGCAATTCTGCTCCTAGGTGTTTCTATTTGGGTTTCCTCCTGGAGCAGTTTCACTAGTGTTGACTTGGTACCCACTACTGCCTGCCCCCTGTCTTTCTCCAGTGGCATTTAGGAACAGATTCAGCAAGCTGTCCTCGGCTAGGAGCACCCTCCCATTCCAGGGTGGTCCAGGTCTTCTCACAATGACCCTACCCTACCTGAGGAGCAGCACTAGCAGGATATCTGGAGGGCCACGCTGGATGGATGCTCCCGGCTCTAGTACGCTGCAGTTCTGCATTCCAACTCACAATACACATAACTAAGTCACTTACCCACCCTCCCAACGGATATCAGAAAGCTGCACCTCTCCAGCCCGCTTAAACATCAGCCCCGGCAGCGCACCCCAAGGCTCCTCCCGGGGCACAGAACAGACTCACAGGGTGCCAGGGTACTTTCACCAACAGAGCCAGCTCGTATTTTCCTCTTTCTCCATAATCCAAACCCTGCCTCCTTTTGCTTCAGGTTCATCGGTGCGGCACGTTATGGCACCCCATAGCATAACAGCAGCACTCTGTCTGCCAGGACATATGAGAAAGGGGTGTGTGGAGCCCGCGTCCATGCATCCCAGAGATGGCACTTGGGAGTGGTGGCCAGAGAGGCTATGGCCTCCTATGGACAGTGTGGAGGTGGGACAAATAGGGAGACGTAGCAGTAATTTTCAGACCGGATTCCAGTGACCATTTCGGGACATCCTTGTTTCTCCTTCTCACACCTCCTCAGTCGTCATCGGTTTTCATGCATATTCATAAAATGTCACTCATTTTTACTGGTTAGAAATAGGACTGAAAGCCGATGAGCGAGGAGGATGACTCGGAAGTCAGGAATTCCTGAAATGTAGAGTCTCCATTTTAGGACATTCTTACTTCTCCTTCTTACTCCTCCTTCTGCACCAACCTCCTCACTCATCGCACCTCATTGCAATGCACTCACATGAATGTACTTTAACCTGCACTCTGTCGAGTATTTAGATCCATAGTGTTGGAATACTCAATACTTTCAGAGATTGACATATGTTTTGCGCTGTGTGGAAAGTCTGGCATGAGTTGTGAAAAGGAAGATTAAGAAATGTAGTCTTAATGAGAAACACCACTTATTTTCAGACAGAGGTGAGCACTTAACATAAGATGGCACTCTAATAAGTTATAGAAAAAGGGAGGGAAAAGGCAAAGTTATGAAAGCACACAATTTTAATACTTTTCCAAGAACCACAGTGAGGCAGGTTAGGCAAAGTCTACTGGAGAGCAAGGGAGTTCAAATGCCAGGCCCACTCTTGGAGAGAGCAAGCAAAATGTGTCCAGGATCACACAGTGGGGTTATGCCCAAAGAGTCTTTGTAGATAGTTCACAAAAGATTGAGTCAGGAAAAGTTAGTTAACAGGCCCCAGGTTAGAAAGTCGGGGATTTAATGTCACCCCGAACGATCTGTCGCAAGAGAAGCCAGGCGGGACACAGTACCTGAAATGGGAAGAACGCTCCAGCGGGGGCAGTTGTTCCTGGCAGCGGGTGCAAGTCGGTGTTTCGTCCAGAGAAAGAGGTCTCGACGTGGAGGAAAGGTGAAGGTTGTTGCACTGCCAGGGAAGAAACCAGCCGCGGAGTTTTCCGGTTACAAGGTACTACCCTTTTCTTCGCGGTAGTGGTAAACCGTGGTATTCCGGTTGCCGGGGTGCTTGGCACAGGCAAGGCGGCCACAAGATGGTCGAGGAAGGCGAAAAGACAGGCAAACTGGTTATCCCCACCAGTCAAAGGAAGAAGACTCTCCGGACTGGAGATCTCCTCTGTCGTCGGGTAAAGCAGTGAGACGGTTCAGCAGGGCTCCACCGGTGGTGTCATCATTGCAGGTCGGCTCGGCTTCTCCCTACTCGGATTCTTTAGGTCCTGTGGCGACTTCTGAAGTTCCAGTCCCCAAAGCCCTGCTTTTATGTAGAAAACCCCCATTCATTCAGCCTAGCTGTCACTCAAACATGCTAAGTGGTGAGCCGGCGGCTCACCACTTGGGCCAATCACACAAGAGTGCGACTTGAGTTGGCGAGGCAACTCAGTCCAGGGTGCCTAAACCCCCTCCCACACCCCCTGTGGTACCCAGACAGAGTGGCACCACTTTTGGGGGCTTCTGTGGAGAAGCCCGCCAAAAAGTGAAACAAAGGGCTCGACTTGGGTTGGAGTCACAGAAGCGAACACAAACGCCATTTTGGAACCAAGTTTCGGCAAAAAATACCAACCGGTGAATTTATATTAATTTAATAGACCGGCGGTATGTTCGAGGCTATTTTTAAAAGTGTTAGCCTCGAACAATGGGAAAATCCCATAGGAATATATTTGCGGTCGAATATAAAAAGTGGTATCCACTGCCGCCAGCCAAAACTCGGTCGGGGGGGACTGGACAGTGCCCCCCTCGAACAACAGACCCCGGCGCAATCGAATTGCTCCGACCAGTACGTCCACAATATGATGGTTTGTACTGGTTATGTTCACAATTTGAGACTAGTAAAGCCAATGGTGACTTTACATGCCCTGGGAGACAGTAGTCAGTCCCAGGGTATGGAGTCTGTTTGGGGGTCGCTACGACACCCCTGGGTTACAGCACGGAGGGTGCAGTGTAACCCACATATCAAAAACACATCAAAAACACATGAAGCCCTATGGGGTAAAGGACCCCATAGCCCATAGAACACATACAAAGTCAAAGGAACACCTCAAATCATGTCTAAGAGTGGGAGAAAAAGAGACTCTCTCTTAGCAGGAGAAAAAAATAAACCCCAAAAATCCAGCAAAGTTGCTGGGGGACTCACTAGGTTTGGGAAATTAGCCTTTACAGAGAATTCTCCCTAACAAGGAGGAAGGGGAGAAGTGTCATGGGGTGAGGGGAGAAGGGCAGGTAACTCAGTAAGAGCTGCTGGAGGGTGGCTCATAAGTGCAGATGGACAATAGATTGTACGGTTGAAGATACAGACCCTTGTGCTGGAGGAGCCCGGAGGCAGTACAAGGGCAACTGCACATGCAGGAGCCGGGCCTCGGTTTCAGAGGGTGACCACGTGACCTGTTGCCGTAGCAGTCAAGGACATCAGCAAAGGAGAGGAAGAGCAAAAGCGAATGCGAAGTTTGAGAGAGGCAGGGAGGCTGTTCCAGAGGGAGGCCCCAGCCAAGGAAAGAGATCTACCCCCCACTCTCTGCTTGGAGAAGCGTCTGACCCTGAGAGTTGGAGGTGGATGAGCGGAGGGCTCGAGAAGGAAGATATTTTGGAAGAGAAAGTTGAAGGTAGTGCGGTCCCAGGCCCCAGAAAGCCTTGTGGACAATGCAGAGGGTCTTAAACTTGATCCTTTCCGCCACAGGGAGCCAGTGGAGAGATTTCAGAGATGGAGAGATAGGATCCCTGTGCTTGAGGCCATGGAAAAGTCTCAGTCCTGTTCTGGATAAGTTGTAAAGGTCGAAGAGTAGAGACAGGCAGATTTAGAAAGATGCTGTTGCAATAGTCCAGCCTAGAGAGGACCAGGGCTCTGGAGACAGTGAGCTTCTTTGGAGTAAGTACGAGTCAGAATGCCCTTGAATACTGGAGGGCGGCAGAAGGGCGGAATCTAGACTTATTCCAACTCTTACAAAAGTGACCTCCTGGTGAAAAGCTCCACCTGGTTTGGGAAGCTCAGATGAGTCCAGTGTTTGGTGGTGCATTTTCTAGAAAACATCTGCACACTTTTCACAAAAGATAATTGAATAAATAAATGTTTTCTAAATGTTCCCATGTTTCAAAATTCTTTACGATAAAACCATGGGTTCAGAGTACTATTTTCCACAGTATCTCGTGGCAAAACATTACGTGCAACGTGCAACTTTCCAGTCCATCCTTTCAAGAGTATTATATTCTAGCAGATAAAAAAGTGCTTTACCGGGATGGTCAAACAGTGCGTGTCATGAATGAGCAAGCTTTTGCATATTTGTCTGATGGAACTCTTTGCAAACCACAAAGCAGTTCTATAATATGTATAGATTTCAGCTCAGAAATGTAAATGTGTGCTACGTTCTGCATAGAGACCTGCAAGTTACAGGTTCAACCCCCCCTTTATTCATTTAGACATTTGAAAGTAACACTGCCTAATATTCATACAGCCATTTAAATTGGGTTTGTGTTGCGTACAAAACAAATAATGACTATTAGCTACCAAGGCACAGGTATATGGGGCGTGGCCTGAACGCGCAATTTGAGGACGTGCCGAGACTGTGCTCCCGTCCTGATCCTTCATAGATCCTTGGTAACTGCGGTGTACTTGCACCAGAAAGAAAGCGAAGAAATGTTCCTGTGGGGGAACCGATCTTGCACATCCACTGTCAAGAACGGGTGGAATCGCTGCCCCTAATCCCCCCTGAGGAGCTTCAGAAGTTGCCCCCCTTGGACCATCAAAAATGGCGGACGGCGCCGAGGTCCACGATCTCCAGTGAAGTGTGGGCCACGCACATCATCTGGAAGCTGGGCGGAGTAGCGGAGACACCCGCCACCACAACGAAGCTGCGATCAAGGGGAAGTCTGCATTGCCGAGGGCGAGCTGCAGCTTCAAGGACCGAGGCAGATGGAGAAGGACCAGGGGAGCCGCATGGAAGCAGCAGAGACAGCGCATGGCTGAATTCAGCAGAGATGCCTCCACGGAGACAGCCAGTAGCGGCCACCCAGATGGTATCCAGAGACCAAACGGACCGAAGAGCAGACTGCGCTGTGATCGGGAACGAGCCATCCACTCAGGGGCCGAGCAGGCGCCAAAGCAAGGTGAGCGGGGGAAGACGAGGGGCAAGCCTTGGGAGCACACACGCGTACGGCTCCCTGTCAACAGGCTGAGGCTCTCCAAGAACAGACAGAGATCGAACCAACCCCAAGCTTTATCTCCCACTCCTCCACCCGCAAAATACCTAGCGAGGAGGAAGCGCGCAGCGAGGGGGAAACAGCAGGAGAAATCCCCACAGGGGACACGATACTCCTGAACAGACCCCCCAGCACAACAAACAAAAAGCAGCATATACCAGCGGAGCTGCAACGGGACATGCAACAATAAAAATGAGGATCAGTGACCCTGAGCGCAATTCCTACTATGAGGCGAGGGAGCAAAATTGCACAACGCTGTAACCTTGGAAACCAGGGGGATTTGGCAACTAACAGGCTTTGAATTTGAAGAAACCAGCATTAACTGGCCTGAGACACACCCGAGCCGCCCACTACCAGTGCGCCGCGGACTATACCAGTGGCAGTGGATCACACAGTCCTCGCCAATTATAAAGGAACACTTGGCAAACCCACTCGGAATGCTAACTAGGATAGAAGCTGAAGGACCATCTGAGGGTCACCAATGCACATGTGCATAACCCTATGAATTGCACACGCCACTGACCACCGGAACAAACATTGGCCAGTGCACCACGCAACGATAAAAGTATGCCTGGACAAGTTGCCTCCTGGAAGACACTGCCGACACGAGGACCCTGCTATAATCCACGAAAGCAAGAAAGGCTCAAACCAGACGTACTCTGAGTTACAATCACAGAAGCACACATACACGCTGGCCTAAACCGCAGATGTACCGGTGCAGACTGGTGACCCCTTTCAAACCCGGCACACAGTACAAGCCATGTCCCCCTGCCCCCCAAAGGAAAGGGCAAAACTAACATCATGGAATCCCTCGCAGCTGCTCACCGAAAGGAACAGAGACAAGAAGTCAAGTTGACTGAACCAGCCCACGATGCCTCGGATGGACATACTAAAGAAGAGCAAATACTGGAAGCTATATCGGGACTCCGCACATTCATCAACACCAAGATAGAGGAGGTGAAGATGGACGTACAACTAATGCGTCAAGGCATGCGCAACCTTGCAGAACGTGTGACAACCACAGAATCGGAACAACAAGAGATGGCTGCTCTGCTTAAAGAGGTCCGCACCAAAGTAGAGGAGCTCGGAAAACGCAACAGAATACTTGAAGAAAGGGCTGAAGACTCAGAGGGAAGATCCAGGCGCAACAACATTCACCTACTTGTTGGATTGGAGGGACGCAACCCTACGAACTTCGTAGAGACCCTACTACAACAGGAAGTGGGCGTCGGCAGACTCTCCCAAGGGTTTGCTGTTGAAAGGGCACACAGAGCACGCCAGAAAAAGCCGCCACCCGGCTCATATCATCTCCCGATTATAGCTAGGATCCTGAACTTCCAGGATAGGGAGGTCGTACTACGGTACTCACGCGAGGAGGGTGCAATAAACTGGGGCAACGCAAAAATCGCAATATATCCGGACTACACCCCGATTGTCCAGAAGGCGAGAAATTCATTCGTCCCAATCTAGGCCAGATTGCGACAGCTAGATCTAAAATATATGCTACTCTACCCCTCTAGGCTCAAGGTCATATATAAAGGGCGAGCTATTTTTCTGGAGACCCCAGCAGGGGCAAACATGTGGCTCAAACACAACAACTTGGCTGATGGTGAGGAGCCGACGGCAGGATCACAACACTGACATAAAGAAACCCCTCAGGGATGTTATACCTACGATAAGCAATCACCCCTACCGGAACTTGAGCCATTAAAGACGGGGGCACACCGTGCTGCCTTACCTGTGCAGAATGACACGACCCCATGAAAAGACTGATGCAGGCCCGTTGCCACCGCGTCACAACCCGCCAAGGATGGCTTGGAATGGGCAAGAGAAGGCAGTGGCACCCGAGCCCCGCCCGCGAGGCACGACTTCTGGGTGCAGTTTGAGTTCATCAACAAATAAGCAGAAACAATGGACGACTGGGGAGCTGGTCAAGAAAGCGCAATACGATGATAGAGGCTAATGTAAGGGTGATGACATGGAATGTCAGAGGGATGGGCTCCTACATGCGACGGAACCGAATTAAGTCTTACCTGCACAGAAAACGCGTCTCCATAGCCTTGTTCCAAGAAACGCACTTAACAGCTGAAGGAATTACCACTTTGACAGATTGGTGGGGAGGACAAGGATTTGGGGCTCCCTACTCCAAATACGCACGTGGAGTCTACACCTGGATCAATAGCACAGTGCCCTTCAAACTGCAATCGAAAGAAGTGGATAAGGAAGGTAGATATCTGATACTAAGAGGCAGCATTGAACAGCAAGAATAACTCCCCAACAACAGCATCCCAGCATACCTATCCAAGATAAGTGCCAAATTGATTAATTACTGCGGGGGCCTCTTCATATGGGGGGGCCATTTTAATTGCACACGTGACCACACATTAGATAGATCCAAACCCCTAACACTCCCAACTGCTCATGGCCATTCCCCACTGAACAAAGTAGTTGAAAACCTGGACTTAGCTGAGGTATGGAGAGAACGTCATCCGAAGGACAGGGCATACTCTATTTCTCATCTCCCCACACGCTCTATACTAGGATTGATTACTTGCTCGTAGACAGACAGCACCTACCCCAAATGGAATCAATATCCTACCTGGGAAGATCCATATCGGATCACTCCCCGCTCCTTATAGAGTGGAGGGCACGAGGACCTAGGCCACCCACGCCAACGTGGCGCATGCCGACAGAAGCCCTTACAGACGAGACCTTCAAGGAAAACCTCCTAGAGAAATTACAGGAATACCCAGACAACAATATAGGCTCAGTTAAAGGATAGGATACAATATGGGAAGCGCTAAAAGTAGTTACTAGGGGGGAGGTTATCGCCAGTGCAGGGGGAATAAGGAAAACACTACGGAAGAAACTTGACGCCTGGGCAGAGAGAATCTCCCAACTTGAAACTTCTGAGCCGAAAACGAGAGCAGCAAAAGATGAACTTGTCACAGTCAGGAATGACTGTCGGGAGACGTGGGCAAGGTTAGCCAAGTTAGATTATATAACCAGAACCACTAGTGCACACGCAGAAGGCGACACACCAGGCAATCTCTTATCGTGGCTATGCAAAAAAGAACACCCGAAACACCCGATCACTGAAATAAAAGCCCACACGGGCGAGATTTACGAAACAGTCACAAATAAATGAGGCATTCAGTAAATTTTACTCCCAGCTATACAGCCACACAGCAACGATACCACAAAGGGAAATCTTAGACACCCTGGAAGAAATAGGCCTCCCAACACTAAACGAAGCAAAGAAAGCCACTCTAAACGGTATCAGGTAATAATATTGCCACATATATGGTCGCCGTAAATAATATTGCCGGGAAAATGTCGTGGCGATATTATTTGGGTGACCATATATATGGCGACAGGGGCAAAAAAAAAAATAATTACAAAATAAATAAATTTAAAAAAAAATTGGGAGTTGCGGGGGTGTCCCCCGCATGTTCCATGCAATAATGTCGCCACAAAAAACGACCATTTTTCGGCGATATTTTTGTGGCGACATTATTACATGGAACCCTCTAAACAAGGACTTGTCTATAGAAGACGTAACTGAGGCAATTAAATCATTGTCAGCGGGTAAGACCCCGGGTAGCGACGGTTTGCCCCCCAAGTTTTATAAAGCATACGACACGACACTGGCCCCCATCCTCCTGGAAGTCTTTAGAGAATCCTACGAAAAAGGGACACTGCCCAAAAGCATGAGGGAGACGTTAATAGTGCCCATCCCCAAACCTGGGAAACCAAGAGAAGAATGTGGTTCGTACAGACCATTAGCTAGCCTCAACTGTGACATAAAAATACTAACCACTATACTAGCCCAAAGACTCTCAAAGGTGATAGGCACATTAGTACATGAGGACCAAAATGGGTTCATACCAGGCTGGAATACGGCAGTGAACCTATGACGCCTACAACACATAGTAGCACAAACTAGAGACCTGAGTGAAACATATGCAGTGGTCTCTCTAGACACTACTAAAGCTTTCGATTCCATATATTGGGAGCGGTTGCTGGAGGTCCTGAAACAATTTGGGTTGGGGACATCATCAGATGGGTTAAAATATTGTATCAAGCACCAGTAGCTAGAGTCAAAACTAGAAGGATGGTGTCAGAACTGTGGGACATTCAGAGGGGTACCAGGCTGGGCTTCCCACTGTCACCTATGTTATACATCCTTGGACTGGAACCGCTAGCTATATTCATGAGGAAACAATTCTTTGATGCCGGTATTAAAATAGGGGGCGAATGCCACATCATCTCCCTATACGCAGATGACATTCTATTATACCTGAGAGATCCCCATCTTAACCTCCCAACAATCCTAGAGGTCTTAGAGAACTTCGCCCGGGTGTCCGGGATCTCCTTCAACAAGGAAAAGTCCATCATATTCCCTTTAGCAGGACTAGCTGCACGAACCGAAACAGATCTCCCAACGGTGGGAATCCAATGGCAACTCCACACCTTAAGGTATTTGGGAATCAATATATGGCACACGCCCGAACAAACACATGGGGGTTGCACCCAGGTTGCGATACACAGGCTCAGAAAATCAATGACATTTTGGTCAAAACTACCGCTATCACTTATGGACAGGGCAGCAATAGCCAAAATGATAGTCCTTCCAAGACTCTTATATTTCTTCCACAACAGACGCACCTCATCCCTGTCTCTTTTTTCCGACTACTAGAAAAACTACTAAGGGAACTACTGTGGGATAACACCAGACACAAAATATCCCTAGACATATTGACATTACCATACACAGCAGGTGTTACGCTCACCTGGCTCCCACAGGGGCGTCGATCTGAACTGGACTGCTGAGGTCTCCACCAATGTGACGCGTAGAGACGAGATGACCGACTGGACTGGCCCACCTAACTTCGTTTGCTTGGCCCGTAGGAGTATTCTTTTGCAAATGGATAAATTGAATTAACCACCCGTGAAGTTGAGTGTCAACCCCCACCCTCCGCTGTTCTCCCCACTGATCGCCTTTAATGTCCCCTCTTATAGTCTTACCTGATGGTTTGGAAGATGAGCTCTCCATCCTGCGTTGAGCGCAGGGGCACGTAGATATCCAGTTGCTTCACTGGTTCAAAGGAATTGGTGAGTTCCAGAACTATATTGACTCTGAGATTTCCGGCGAGATGCCGTAAGTGTATAGTTCGTAAGAGTTCAAATGTCTGACTTTCACTCTTGTCCAATTCCTTGCAGATTGCGGCTTGACCCTAGCGAAGAGTTCCTCGTGGCAGCCGGTAATATTCAAATAAGGATTGCTATTATCCAACACAGTTCGATAAAATAATGTCAATATATAACCTGTTGCTTTCTCCCTTATTCAGGTGCTGAGAGTAATTATGAAGTCTCTGGGAATGATGCCTCCGGTGGTAAAATTAGGTAAGTCTATTGTGGTGAGAAGGATTCCCCTTGTTTGTCCCTGTGTTTCACCTTGCTGTCCTGGTTCGGCGAGGATGCGATGGAGGCTGCGCCAACCCGTGAATCGGAATAGTACCCCTGGCGGTAAAATGTAAGTCTATGGGGGGTAACTAATATTGCCTCTGTTTATTCCCTTGGCTCACCTTGCTGTTCTTGTGTTCCCCTTAGGTGCCGGAGTGCGGCGGGAACATACAGGATGCGGTGGACAGTGAAGATTCAGCGAAGGCCGGTGAGTACAGCGCGGCGCTGCAGCAGGCGAGGCGACACGCATAAAATAACTTCTTTCTTCCAGCTTGAAGGCGCGGTGGATTGGGAACTCGGGTAAAGATCAAAGGTATTGCTCTTCACCTAACCTTTTCTCCTTCTTTCCCCCTTTTCCTAGGAGCTCCGGACTCAAGGCGGGCGTGGCTGAAGACTGGATGAAGACTTGCAGGCACGGTGAGCGTTACGCTGCTGGATGCAGAATAACGCGAAGCGTGTGCTGCTCTTCGGGCGTGGGTTAAATAGCCTCCAAAGTAGTCCCAGGTAAGTATTCCTCCCCAGCCCCACCCGAGTAAAAAATAGTCCCTAGGTAAAGTAGTCCCTTCCAAGCCTCTTTTGCCTTGGAGCTCTTGCAGCATGGTCTGCATCAGGTAAGTTTTAATCTATGAGCCTGGTGCTTATGGCGCCAGGACTGACTCTCCATATGAGCCTGGCGCCATAGACGTCAGGACTGCAGCACTCATATAGCCCCTAGTAGAGGTTGTTGGGCTTGCTTGGGATAACTTGATGCCTGCTTCCGGGGTTGCTGGACTTGGTCTGGGTCCCCGGGGTTAGGCATCATGACAGCAGGGGGAATCCAACTCCCAGACTTGAGCAAATACTACTTGGCAGCCCAACTAAGCCACGTGGCCAAGTGGTTGGCTGATGAATACACCTCGGAAACCAGGCTACTCGGGCAACACGTAACCCCAGCAAACTTGAAAGAAATATTATGGGTCCCAACGTGGTGTCTGGGAGAAATTCCGATGCTAGTGGAGCTGGGTAAGAAGGTTTGGTACAAAGCTCAGAAATACACAAAAGAGACACGCCCATATTCCGCAGACCTACCAATCGCAGCAGGAGTAGGCAAGGAAAAGGCGGACATAACCTGAGTGAGACAATGGGAGAGGTACGTCATCTATACCTGCGGTGACACATACACAGAGGGAACTTTCAGAGACTTTGAGACTATGATGGCCAATGAAGGCCTACCCAGTGGCCAATTTATGTGGTACAGGAGAGTCAGGGAAGGGGCCAAGTCACAATGGAAGGAGTGGCCGAGCGAGCCAGACCTGGACCCACTGGTCACACTACTATACAACCTGGGGGATGGTTGGAAACCATCATCCAGGCTCTAAGCCCGCCTGGCAAACAGACCCAACCCCAAAAGTGCAACCTTGAAATTGAGATGAGAGGCGGACCTGGTAGAAGAAATTACCAAAAAAGAATGTGAAAGAATCCTGGAGCACCCTAGAGAAGTGTCGAGAAACGCCCGGTTCAGGCTGATTCAATTACAGGTCCTATACAGAACCTACATGACGCCAGAAAGGATAGCCAAGATCAACAAGACCAATACCCCGCTATGCCCCTGATGCAACTCAGAGGAGGCAGGAATGATGAACATGTTTTGGGGATGCCCAAAAATTCAAAACCTTTGGTCCAGAATAGAGCAAGCCTGCAGAAGAGCTGGAGTAACAAGAAAGCACATGGTCTCCGAAAGAATGCCTACTCGGCGCATACACAAGAATAAGCAAACTACGCCACGCAGTGTAATTTATGGACATGGTATTTGTGCTGGCCAAAAAAGCCATTGCCATGGCATGGAAATCTCCCAAGGGCCCGCGCCTTGAGAAATGGAGTAGAGACCTGGAACACCGGCCAGGGGCCGAAACGAAAGTATGGGGGGAGGGAATAGACAGAGCAGGTGGAGAGGCAAGCCCAACATATGGAGACTGGAAAGCACTAATACAAGATATGTTTCACCCGTCGGACGACAAATTCCCCTGAACCACCCTCTGGCCTACAAGACATTATTGAACTAAACCTACAGCCAAACACCCTACAATGATACTCACTGAACTATTAGACCTGGTACTCCTCCGCTGGCCCGTCACCTAGAAACTTTTATTTCCGTGGCAAGAAGACTAGTTGTTTAATCAGTTTGTTTATTGTTCGAATTTGTTTTCTCTCCCCCCTTTTCCCTTATTGAAACTGAGTATGCTAATTATTTACATTTGTGCAGTAATCAAAGAAAATGCCAATAAAATACTTTAAAAATTAAAAAACCAAGGCACAGGTATATAAACTATGCTCCCTGCTCTGGTTGGAAGATGCCTGCACCGCCAGGCAGACTCTGGAGGAGGCTGTCACTTTGCAGTGTGTGACCCTTGCATGCAGGCCCTATCCCTGTACAGTGTCTGTCCAGCCTGGCTGGAAGCTTACCCGTGGAGACTGGTCACCGGCCTTCATACCCCCTTGAGGCATGGCCAGTCTCATGTAATATTACCACTTGGAAATCTGGGAGCTTTTGGATCTGTGTTTTTAACTTCTTTCCCAAGGTAGTAGAGGAGTGCACCTGTGGCCACTCCAGCAGCTCCGGATCAGCAAGGCACCAAGTCCTCCAGGGCAGGTTCTTGACCTTAAATGGCATGGCAAGATGCTCAGTGAAATAATTAAAGTAGACTTGTACATAAACTATAAAACATGTTGGTTTGAATGGACCAGCATATATTATATAACATTGTTTAAAAAACCCACATTCACATTCTAGAAAGATTAAGACAACATTGACAGCTGCCCTAGAGTAAAAAAGCTGAAACCTGGTGCTGAAGGGATGATCAAAGCAGTTCCTTGACAGGTGGGCAAAGGCAATCTGGCGGGAGGGGAACACCAGGCCTAGGCAATCCTCAAACGGTGGGAATGTCATGTTGGACTTAGGATTTTCCGTAACTCTCCCACAGTCAGTTCTTTGCCCTAAGATTCAATCAATTCATTGAAGCCATCGCAAACTCTGTTTACAGGGCAGGACCTTGACAATTCGAAACGCTGGCCTGCATTCCTCTAACCGTGCTCAGTCGTCAGTCTGGTGGTTCCAGAGGCATATGGGCCGTAGGTCCTCTTGAGTTCTTGCCCTTGCTCTGGCCGTTGTAATGGCCATTAGTCCAGAAGATGTCGATTTCTGCCCTTGCTTGTTCCTTCTCTCCAGTGGTTGCCTCTGGAACCAAATCTTCTCAAAGGGGCCCCTGTCCGGACACCCCTTCACCCGATTTCTTTGGAATTGCGAAGGGGGAGGGGGCATTGCCTGAATCTCACTGCCTCTAGGTTCCCCAAGGCAGGCTTCATTACAGGTGGCGTACGCAGACTATGTTCAGTCATCTAGAGCTGAAATAAATGTTTGATGTGAAATTCTGTTCTCCCACAGCTTCAGTATAAGGTTTCCCAAGTCAAACATGGAAACACACAAAACACTTGCACAAGTGGCCTCGCAATAGCGATTTGGGATTATGAAGGCAAGAAGCATTGTTACAGCAGACACTCTGGTCTTTGGTGTTGCCGGCCTGGGATTCAGGTTCCTTGAAGATTGGTTGTAAAAGGCTCTGGATGCCTTTCCTCTGGCTCTCCTGAACATCTGTGAAGACCTGCTCTCCAACCTTGATTCTTACACCCTGTGTCCTCATTTTACTTGATCTCTCCTCTGCCTTTGACACGGTCACCCATGCCATCCTGCTCTACCGTCTGTGATAACCTGGGTATCACCGGTCAGGCACTGGCATGGCTGACCTCTTTCCTCTCTGATCAACCCTCCCAGGTCCAACTTGGGTCCTTCCTCTCCTTTATCTCTACCTGTGGTGTCCCCCATGGGTCTAACATCGTTCCCTGGCTGTTCAACCAATACCTGGTACTTCTTGCCCACTGCATTGCTGCGTTCGGCCCCAACTTCCAGTGCTATGCAGATGACACTCAGCTCATTTTCAGGCTACCTTCAGCCACCTCTTCTCCATTTCTCATCTCGGACTGTCTGTCTGCCATCCATGAGTTGTATGCCGCCAATGATCTCTGCCTTAATGCCAGTAAGACTGAGATTCTCCACATCGGCACACCCGCTCCCTCCTTTTCTGTCACTATCTGCCCGGCTTCTCTTGGCCCTCTTCCTACTCCCACATGTGAGGCTGAAAACCTCGGGGTCATCTTCGACTCCACACTCTCCTTCTCTCCTCACATCTAACATCTCTAAGAAGTCACACTACCAGCTGCACCTCCTCTGAGGTATTCTTCCCTTCCTCTCCTTCCCCCAGAAGTTCACTGTCTCCAGAGCTCTGGTTCTCTCTAGGCTGGACTAATGCAACAGCCTCTTTCTAAATCTGCCTGCTTTTACTAAACGCCCTCTGAAAATCACCCAGAACAGGGCTGCAAGACTTATCCTTGGCCTCAAGTCTGTGATGCTGGAAATGCATCGGAGGAACAGGGCCTCCGTATCCTTTACTGCTTTTTATCGTGTGTTCTGTCGTGTTTTCCGCGCAGGAGTTCATGTGGGACTCCTGGCGGTGCAGCTCTTTCTTTTGGTTTGGTGAACGGACCAGTGGGATACCCTTATGGCACCCAGGGGTGGGGGTACAACCCTGTGCCCCTAGTGTATGTTTTTGGGCACCTGTGGGTGGCCCACAGAGCAGGGTATGGGCTGGTGGCAGCTGCATGCTGAATTTGACAGGTGCGCGGAGTATCCTCCATTTTGGGATACCCCGGCCCTGCCATTGGGATCAGTTGATTCCTGATGGAAAACAAGATGGCCCCGGTGGCCTCTTGCTTTCTATTACCCATTACCTTGTTTTCCCAAAGTCCTGGGAAGCCCTGACTCTGTCCCTTCCCCCTGACTGGCTGTTGGATGGAAGTGCCATATATGGTGTTGTTGTGAAGGCCCAGTCAGACTAGCTGGAGCCTTCCCGGTGATGTATGTTTTCGGTACCTAGTGTGGGTGGGACCTGGGTGAATAGAATGTGTGACGAATATGCATTCTGTGTTGTGGGTGTCTAGTATCTGGTGGTTGACATAATGACTGAGACAACCCTGCCCGAAACTGGTATGAATGCAGCTGGAGTGTTGATTGGCGCGGTACTTGTCCCAATACACATAACTTGTTGTGAGTGTCTGGAGAGAAGTGAATGGCCTGAATACCTCGTGTGCCTGATTGGCTGCCTGCCTGCATGAATGCCCGTAGTCGTGATTGGATGCTTGAGTGTGACCCAGCGGAATGAATGGGAGATCAACAGTATATCTGGGGACCTCTCACTGCTAGGAATCGTGTTCAGAAGCTGAAGTCCACTACGACGAGTAACTGGATTAACTGACGCTTGACCTTGAAGCCCTGCTGGAAGAGAAGAATTGCTGTTGCTCTCCTTCACAATCTGAAAGCTGCTGTGCCTCCAAGGACTGACACAGAGAGGACCTGGTAAGGTGCCCTCTTCCCGAGCTACGAGGGACCATCATGCACAGCTGATCTTTGCCAACGCTCCCTGGTAGACAGACCTTCGACAGGCTGCCGACCCGATACGGGGACTGCTGCGGAACTCCAAGGAGAAGCACCCGGACTGTTGCGCGCCACTGTCGACGACCGCCGTCGCCGACCGCAGCCGCCGTGCTCCCGTTTGCCTAAGAACTTTCACTTGATCATCGGACGCTCTCGTCTGCATCACCACCCGCTTGTCTCCCGCTGGAGAAGGCCCGACCATCGACGCGCCGAGGAGCATCAACCAGTGGGTTTCCCGCCACCTACAGACCCCAGAGACGCCGATGACTCGATGCCCTTGCTGGGCCACAGTTCTTCATCATCTCTTTGCGGTCCAGAACTATTGTCACCGAGGTGCCCCGCACGCCTCTTCCTTGCAGGACGCCAACGCTCTGTCGTCAACGAGCACCGCTAGGAACGAAGCTGCCACTTCCCTGCCGTAGTTCACCCTGTTCACCGTCGGACGTTCGACCCGCCTTAAAGGGAGGGCACTCAAGAAGGGCTGTCGATGCCCCGACACCTCTCGACGATCCGTGGCTCCCGCCTGAAAGGGAGGCACTCAAGAAGGATCGGTCGACGCATCGTCGGAGAACTCTACTCCACCAGGTACATTGGGGTGGTAAAACCTTAACAGGAAGAAGTAAGACTATTGAACATTTGGACTGGACTTGTGCTATATATCTTTATTTACAGGTTGCCCAGGTGGGGGGGGGATCTCCACACAGAACTGTGCCTAGTGGTAGGGGTCAGTATTCTGCCTATTGTTCTAACCATCTTACGTTCCTTCCTATCTCTATTGCTGGTTTACTCGTTATTGATCTGTGTGACATTTTAACCGTACAGTTGATGCACTTTAATGAGATTTGATAACATTAGTGGTACCACTCTAGACGTGTATATATTTATCATTATTGACTTCCAAGTACAAAGTGCGTTATTGTGATCATGTACATACCTTTGAATATTAATTATATAAAGACTGTGTTTTCAGTAATACAGTGTGTGGACATTCCTTTGTGGGGGTTCGGGGACTACACTGTACTTAAGAACCAGCCTGCATCACCTCCTGAGAAGCTAGGCCTTGATTGCTCGACCACGTACCAATAATAGAGAATCTTGGCTGGGGTCCTCTGTGCCTCTCCTCTACCATATAGAGAGCGGAAGTACAGACACCCCCTACCGGTCTTTACAAAGCCCAGGGATCGTATCTCTTTGGGACTGAAATCTCTGCACTGGCTCCCAATGGCTGCGAGGATTACGTTCAAAACCGTCTGCATTATCCACAAGGCCGCCTGGGGCCTCAATACCTTCAACTCTCACTTCCTAAATACCTCCCTTCTCGAGCTCTTCGCTCATCCGCCTCCAACTCCCTCAGGGTCAGACGCTTCTCCAAGCAACGAGTTGGTGGTAGATCTTTCTTCGACTGGGGCCTCCCTCTGGAACAGCCTCCCTGAAACTTGAGGAGAACCATCTCTGGTTCCGGAAGCACCTCCAAACCTTTCTATTTGCTTCTGCTTTTTCTCCTCCTCTTCCCCTGCTGACTTCCTGGCTGAAAATGATTCTGCACTGGTTACCTGGCCACCCTCTGATCTCGGGCTCAGGTCCCCTCTCCCTGCCAGTCGCACCCCTGCACTGCCTTCCTGACAACCCCCGCACTTGGGACTGTTTTCTGTATCCGTAATAGTCCCACCACCACCTGATGTCTGCACTTATCCTTGCACTTGCCACCAGCGGGCCGTATTTTTACTTATTTATTCTTTTTCCCATGTACTGCACATACCCTCCCCCTACCCATGCACTTGCGCGATCTGAATAACACCTGGCCTAGTAGGATCGTTGTCTGTCTCCCCTCTGTTCCCCCTCCCTTGCCTCTTCGCGCCTTGAAACACTTGTGTATAGGCGCGTTATAGATACCATATCATATAATATCTTGAGAAGTCATCGGTCACCGTCTCTCTGATTCTTAGGGTGCTAGCCTGACTCCCAGGTCTGGTATTCGGATCTCCTGCAGCTCTCAGAATGCAGCTTCTTGGAACTGCATCTCCCGTTGCCACCCACCTTACCATTGTCTCTACGAGCTTCCAGCGTCTCCAAGATTTCATGGACATTTCAGGAATGCGTAAGGCAGCCACTTGGGCCACCCACGTGCTTTTTGCAATTATTATTGTTGTGTGTGTTCCCGCAAGACGAAGCCATGATCGAAATGAAGCTCCATGGGTAGGGTGTGTGGACGCGGTGCGCACAGTCCGAAGTGACAGCACGTCCTTTAAATATGCTCTGTAATCCCCCCACACCCCTCTCTTAATTCGGCTTTGCAGACATGTTCCAACCAGCCTATGAAGGACAGAGAAGAAACACAAACAGAACCGGAAGCACTGGCAAGGCCATTTCTCCCGCTTTTAAGTCTCTCTCTCTCACTTTTAGGCCTTTCCGGAAGGTGACTGAACGAGGCGTTTTGCTGTGGGACAAAATTCACAAACTGGACAAAGGTCAGATCTACAAGCAGGTGCGCCCTCACCTCATCATTTTCTCAGAGTTCCCTGTGCTCGGCTTGTCTAGATTTCGCATGCTTGTATTTTATAAAACCTAATATTTACTTCGACAAAATGTGCAGACATGGATTATATATTATTGCTTGTTTTCCACTTTACGAATTCAGTGACTTGGTCGACCGCTTTAATCTTTGTATACTGTATTTTATTGCATGGTTGCGGTTTTATAACTGCTTTAAAAAGAAAAGTAGAGGTCAAATACAAAATGCAACATCTAATGGGCTTTTTAATCAAGTTGAATATACTTTGCAAATGCAGTACTCCTAGGAGTACAGCTGTTGTATGTTGTGATGACAGTGGCTGTGCATGGCGCCATGAAGCCGCAGGACTGTGACGGGGAGCGCTTTATAGAACAGGCGTATACTGCTCAGCCACCCAGCTGGGCACATACAGGAGATTTCTAGATGCAGAATTCAGCTTTTTCTTTTGCTTTCCAGGGTAATTTATACGAGTTTCTGAAGCTCACCGGCTGGAGGGGATCAAAGGTTTTGTATTTTGGTGATCACATCTACAGTGATTTGGCGGTAAGTGTTTGGATCGTTCATAGATGCTTTTTGTTTGCTGTGTATCAGAAGCAGTTAAATGGCGCTCTTAGGGAGCTTTAGTGCGGGTGATCTCACATCAGCTTTTGTGTTATTGGACTTGTGCGTAGAACCAACCCTTGCACAGCTGCACCTATTTGACCAGCCTTGCACATTTGTGCCCCAGTAACTAGACCCTTTAATTGCATCCTTATTCCCAGCCTCAACGACTGCTTTCTTATGCCCAGCTGTTAGAATGGATTTCAAAAATCGCCCCTGTGGGTGGGTTTTGAGATGCCAACCTATTATGACAAATAGGGAGACACTGACATTTTAGCAAGACCCAATCAAGGTAAGGTAGCGGATGGGTAACGGTTGCTCTCTGGAGGGCTGTGAGATCGGTCTATGGCTACATTGGTTCCACACAGAACTACACTACCAGTTCCACTTAAACAGGTAAACTTACAAATATACAATTATTTGTTTGGCCTTTAAAGCAAGTAAATCTTCAAGTCAAATATTGTCAGACCCTTAATATAAAACATTAGGAGACGAAAGAAGGCATATATTTCAATACCCAGTGAAACACAGGGAAGTACTTATATGGCCAAAATAACGTGCAGAATAACCACAGGATTGTTTCTCTAACACTTAATGAATCCAACCCTAAAAAGGTTTGGGGCCTTGTGCCCTAAAGTCGTCATTTCCCAAGTTATACTTCATTTAAGAGATTGAGACGATGCCAGTGGTTATGATCAAAAAGTCAAAAATGTAAGTAAACTTATTTCATCCCAGTCACTAGGATAGGCCTAGGAATGGATGCTTGAAAAGGCCTCCACCGACTAAAGTCAGTAAAGAGTGGTCTAGGGACAGGACTTTATGCCCATGCCGCCCAATGGAGGACCGGTGGGTGGGGGAGGGGACAGAAGCAGGTATGTTAACTTACCCTTTGACCTTAATTTCTCCAGAGACCACTGCTGGGGACACAATTGTCTGTGCTTTGCCCAGTCGTTGGAAGGGTTGCGTGTGCACAGGTCATTTTCGGATGTGGGAATTTAGCTTCAGTCGGTCACAGTGCTTAGGAATCAGTTGCAGACACCTTCCAGTTAAATACCCAATTAAGAAAAGATGCAGACTTCTGTGATGCAGGCAACCTCAGGACACCTCTAGAATGCAAAGAAGACAGATTGCAATGGGACCCAACATGGTTGGGTGGCAGCAGGCGATCTTCAAGGCACGAACAGAAAAGCAGGCTCTGCATGGTTTCTGTTGCTGCATGAAAGCTGAAAATGCAGGAGCAGACGTCCGGTAGTATAAGTCGAAGATCTTCCAAGTTCCAGAAATGCACTCTGAACTGCAACGGCTGCAGCAAGGTAGCCTAGAAGAGAGCTGGTTGTTCCAGGGACACTTCCTTAGGCTAAGCAGATGCGGATCCCCTAGCAGGGATTGAGGCTTGTTCCAATCGGTCCAGGAGTCGATGCAGTAACAAGGGTCTTCTTGATATCAGGCAGAGGAGCAGGGCTTCACCTGGTCGCCGCAGGAGTTGGTGATGGTCCGCTGCAGAGGTCATCGCCAGGTTGTCAACTGGCTGCTCATCTCCATGGAGGATTTGGCTCCAACTGTGAGCTGAAGAATGGCTGAAGGAGTCCTCTTTGTATCCAATATTGAGACTGGATGCTCGACAAGCTGAACCAATGGTGATGAGCTGCACCATATTGAAATAGACAGTGGCAATCCAATCATGGATAGCCACTGGTCAGATCTGCCCAGCATCAGACATACAGTCCCAGAGGCTCTACGCTCAAGCTCACACACAAACTTCCTTTTTACCCCCAAAAGCAGTCGTTTTTCTCGTTGTATATTTGGCATTCCCTTATCTGAGAACCCTGGAAGAAGGCCAAAGAACAATATTGCCAAAGAGCAAGCAAACACCTTGTGGCACAGCCATTTTAGGGTGCTAGTAGCCACCCTTCATGGTAAATGCAAAAGTTCACAAGTAGAATTTTTAAAAAACAGTAGAAAAATCAATGCTGCCACCAGCTTGTTTAGGCACATCGTAAAAGTAACTAAAAAGCCATTACAGAAAAAGTTATAAGGGTACAAATTATCCTAACTGCACTTCACTTGTGTGCAATTGTAAAAATACAAAAAACGAAGAGAGGCATATGGCCTCATTCTGACCCTGCCGGTCCGGAAACAAGGGTACCTGTAAGCTCACCGGCATTGTTGTTTCCGGACCGGAATATTACAGGTCTGCTTGCCAGAGCTGCCGTGCCCAACAGGTCTGACCCTGCCGGGCAGGGGTTGCCGGGCACCTGACTTTCTGGGCCGCTGGGGTTGTAATCTCCCAGTGGCACCGGGAAGTCAGGCGCCAGTAAATAATTACAGGTCAGGCGGCAACCCGCCGATACCACCGGCACGGTTACCGCCGGATCCGTAATGAGGCCCATAGTCTCCCAGTACTGATAGCCTTAGGGGATAAAGCAAAACAAAAGAGGTGATGGCTGGAAAGTTTAGAATTAATCTCAACCTCTGGCATTGCTCCGGACAACCCTCCAGACCATCGTACTTCTCCTGCCAAGCCATTACAGAAGTGGAAAGACCATATGCAAATCAGGCTTGGTCCCACCCCAAAAGGGGCAGTCCAGCCCGAACTGATAGGTCACATCCCTTCTGCACGAGACCACAAGCATCCCCAGACATGATTTAGCCTCATTGGGCGTCAGTGAGGAGTAGCTGGGGTCTCTAGGCAATGCCAATGGTCTTTCCCCTTTTGGAATGTCTTGTCAGGCGAAGAACAATGGTTTAGAGGGTTGCCCAGAGCAATGCCACAGGTTAAGATGTATTTTAAACCTTCCAGCCATCACCTCTTTTGTTTTGGGTATAGTCGTAGGGGCTAGTCAGTTCCCCTAAGAATTAGCAAAAAGACTAGGGAAGCAAAGCATAGGGGTTTACTAACCTCCAAAAAGACAGGAAAGAGTGTAAAGCAAAGCAAAACAAAAAAAGGGTGTCCCATATAAGTATATGGGAGGAAAGCAGCAAAAAGAAAATCTTTCCCAACACCAGCCAAATTCAACTTATCCATAAAGCCAGTGATACAGCACTGGCCCACATACCTACCCCTACAAATAGTTAAGCATGCAAACGTAGATGGCTATGATTTCCAAGTGGAGCCCTTTCTCAACATTACAACCCCCGAACCACTCCGCCCCGCCTACCCCCCTCCCACTCCACACACCCATTTGTTTTCTGGCTAAGATTTAAGGCGTCTCACTTAAATACCATGCCTGCTGCAAATGCTGTGGCAATTCACATATGAGATTGTTTCACAACAGCATATAGACTGTTAAATGCCAAATAAACAGCAGAGTAGAGCTGCATCAAAACCAGAGCATGAATAAACCCAAACCGATTGTAAACTGTTGCGTGCGACAGATCCATTCTGTAGAATGGAAAAAAGAGTTCCGTGGACACCAGTTGCTTGGTGGGCCAGAGCTCTTTTCTTAGTCTTGCAACATGTCTTTGGGATGAAGGAAGTATCCATTAGAAAAACGACATTTGATGCCCATTTATTTCCTTACGGTTGTCTTGTCATGTGTGAGATGTTAAGCGTGCTGGTACGGCGGCAGATACTGAGAACTGGGGCGCATTGAAGCTCAGGCCTGCAGCACCTTTCACATTCTCACCACGTTCCTTGTGACAGCAGCAGGTGACCCAAACCAGTGCCCGACCAAACAATGGGGCTCTCCCATACAAAAGAGTGAGGTAGGGGCAATCTCTTCCAGCACCATTATTTTGGAGTTTTCAATGTGGCACAGGTAATTTGGAGGATGTGCCAAATTTGCGAGGAAACACATTAGGATTGAGAACAAGCCTAGCAACTACCACTCTCATTCCATATCTTTCACATGGAACAACCTTTGGGGTCTAATTACAGCAACTTTGCAGACTTCATTCACAAAATACAGCGTGGTGATTTATCTATACACTCTATTTATCTATACACAAATACAATCCATCCCCCTTTTGGGGTTTTCCATACGATAAATAGAGAGTGTATAGATAAATCACCACACTGCATTTTATGAATGAAGTCAAATAATTGGAAACACATACCTTCAAAGTTTATTTGTTTCTTTCAGTTCTAATTATTGTGAAGAAACATAGTCTGGAGTATTGAATTTCGTCCATATTCGTATCTAATTCAAGGCCACACACGTCCACCAAGCTATTAAAAGGTCAGTGGAACCAGTTGCATGTGCACACCAATAGAGACATTACACTCTGTTTGGATTTTTTACTTCGTTACCAACACGGCTTTCTCGTTTTGGTTTTTAGATTGCCATTTGTGAAGCGAATCAACCAATGAACCACTTTCGATATCCAATTTTGGATACTTGCCTATAAAGTCCTGACGACAGGTCCAGCACACGCCTGATAGCATCTTTAAAAACTAGCTACAGAGTCTGGTTCTTTTGTTCAATCAATTTCTGCTAGGACCTAGAAACACACTTTTTCGGTGTCGACAGAGTCAAGGACAAGCACATTGTTTTTTGAGGTTCTTTTTAACAACAAGATGTTCACCTCAGATTTCTACTAACCCCACAATATCACCAGTACACGATGACTGTGTTAAGTTAAAAAAAACTGTTTTTGGTTGCAAACATTGAGTTTCACTATGTTTTTTATGTGATATGTACAAACAAAATGCATTTTTGTCTTCTTTTTAATATAAATCCCACTGAGTGATTTCTATTGATAAATTAAAAGATGTATATCTCTATTACTTCTGTCGTAATTAATTAATCGACTTGAAAGGAAGTACCTTTAATCGGATTTGCACTACGAGCCGCTCCTCGACTCTTGCTGTTCTCTATTCCTGGCACACGCTTCCTGGAGGAGGCGGGGCTACGCACGGCACGTGCTCGGATCACGTGACCTTGGGAGCAGCTAAAAGACCAGGCTGCCCCCTGCACTGTGCGCAGTACCTTTAATCGGATTTGCACTACGAGCCGCTCCTCGACTCTTGCTGTTCTCTATTCCTGGCACACGCTTCCTGGAGGAGGCGGGGCTACGCACGGCACGTGCTCGGATCACGTGACCTTGGGAGCAGCTAAAAGACCAGGCTGCCCCCTGCACTGTGCGCAGTACCTTTAATCGGATTTGCACTACGAGCCGCTCCTCGACTCTTGCTGTTCTCTATTCCTGGCACACGCTTCCTGGAGGAGGCGGGGCTACGCACGGCACGTGCTCGGATCACGTGACCTTGGGAGCAGCTAAAAGACCAGGCTGCCCCCTGCACTGTGCGCAGTACCTTTAATCGGATTTGCACTACGAGCCTCTCCTCGACTCTTGCTGTTCTCTATTCCTGGCACATGCTTCCTGGAGGAGGCGGGGCTACGCACGGCACGTGCTCGGATCGCGTGACCTTGGGAGCAGCTAAAAGTCACAGGCCACCCCCCTTGCGGCGTTAAGCCTGTCAGGGGTGAAGGGCAACGACCGTTTTGCGGCCGTTTGGCGCGGGTGGCGCCATACTAAGACGGGAGACTGTGATCCCTCATAAAGTCATGACTGCAAGGGCAGTAAGAGCAAATAGAGAACCTGAGGTCATCGGATCCCCCCTAGAAGATGACGAAGGTAGGCGTCTAAGAAGTAAGAAAATGACCCAAAAACAACAGGGAATCACCCCAAAGAGTCAGGAGGGAACACTGACACACAATCCCAAGACAAACGAAAATGATAGAACGAGTGAACAGGGTCTGCAAGATAAAGGTGGCCAACAGATTTTACATCAGATTTTGGCTCCGCAATTGGATCAAAACACGCAAACACAACAAACAGATCCCACAAAATCGTTACTGACAGCAATAAGGGCGCACTCACTAAACGAAACGAAAACATTACAACCGCAGCCATTGCCATCACTGCAATTACTACCTGAGCCCTATCCTGATCCCGTTGAGGAGCCTGTCTCGATAGACCTGGTTGACTTGTGCGGGGCGGCCTGCGGTTGGGATGCCGGGGGGCTCATGGAGCCGGCCCCTCATCCACGAGTGGGGAGGGGAGTGGCCAGAGAGGTGGGGAAGAAGGGGAGGACGCGGAGTCCTTGCAAAATGCACCACCTGGCGAGTTGAGCCAAATCCCTCTCAGTACGGCTCAACAGGGGGAGTCAACGCCGGTCCGGATCCAAGTGGAGGCGGAAATCCACGGGGAGACGGAAGGCTGGATAGATGATAAGATCAACCAAACAGACATAGAAGCAATCCTTACCGTCAGCGAAGTCAGTAAAACACCTAACAAAAAAAAAGGCAAAGACAAATGGTTAAAATTACCACAAAAAGAAACAATGGTGGTAAATGCTTCAACAAAAATAGGCCAATAACAAATGGAAAAAACTCAGTGACCAACTACTTCACGACTCGAGTAAACACAACAGGGGTAAATAGACATCATATGGAGCTATCGGATATGGAGATACTTGATGCTTTAAACGAATGCTTACCCCCTTTTAAACTACGAAGAGTAGATTGCAAAAAGAGTGGAAGGCAAAGATCAAGGGACGTTTCAACATTGGAGGAGAAAGAGAGACCATTTAACCAGTTAGATAGAAGAGCAAGTGAAGATCCCGAGATACCCAAGACACTACTCCCCCCAACGATTTTGCAAGAAACAGAGACGCCCAATGGCAATCTGCATCCACAAATCGATACAGAAATGATAGAAGAAGGGGAGAAACGGGACAATTCGATGGCTAGAGAGCAGGAGAAATCAAAAAACCAACCAGAAATAGAAAGCCTATTTGAAAAATCAGACACCAGGGAGAAAGAAGAAGCCTCAGGTGGTACACCAACAGGGATGGACAAGACAAATAAAATATGGCGGGAAGAAGATACCACACTTTTTTCGAAACTGGACAAAGGAAGTATGTTTGAACCAGACAATGTAACATCTACTAACCCATTCAAGGAGTCCGACCCGAAAGCAAACGATGGGACCAGACGGGAACGACATCTGAGTAAAATGGAGGAAAACACACACTCAGTTGACCTGTCAATCACGTCTAAGGTGATAACATCAGTCCAGGCCCATAAGAAGAAAAATTGGTTGAACCTCCATCAAAACCTGTGGGGCCATGAACCACTTAGCCCTCGACCAGATACAACGGAAAATCGAAGTCGCTTACTTGACATTGCCGCACCATCACAAAATCAGGGGGGAAATACGACAACAACTGTAATTGATGCCCCAACAAGGAGATCCTCAATGCAACAACATTCTTCGAGTCCAGTGGAACATTTAAATAAAAAGACTGATCTACTTTCCATCATGTCATCAGTAAACATAGCACTTTCTCCATTTATGAAGCTCTATGAAGCCATCGCCGACTCATTGAAGGATCATACTAGTATTCAAGCAATGATGTATAGCAAAGTCATTTTTCTACAAGCCTATTACATGGCCTTAGAAGCCAGGGGAAAAAACAACCAAGAAGTAAACCAAGATTCATTAGCCACGTCTAAACAAACACGTGGGAAAGATGAGGTGCAGGCAGTGGCGACAAAAACTATAGAGACTCAAACGATCACCATGATAGACTTAACAGCGAGCAAATCATTAATAGAAAAAGCCTCTAAAGTAGGAGAGACGAACATCCGATCAGGCCAATTTGAGTCTACATCGAACTCAAACACATCAGAAATTACAATCGAAGTATCAGGAGAAAAAATTCAGGGGCGAAAAATCGTCCAAAAAAAAGGGGGAACAAAAATACTGTCACCTAAGCTGGTCAAGCCGGGCACAGAATCAGTAGAGGTGATTTTTCAAGTTTTTAAGCGGCCAGCAAATCATAAAGACAAAGTACGCCCGTAGGAGAGTTTGAACACAAATACATAACCTAGAAAAAAACAGGAAAGCTTAGAAACGAACAATACATCACCACTGAAGATTGATTTTCTGGTAAACGAGGAATTAATGAACCTGAGTCAATATGTGTCGGAAGACTCTACTTCAGAAATGAGCCCAAAGACAATCTCTAAAACTCTGTATTTACAATCAGCCAGTAAAACTAACAAAGCAGACAATGACATAGAGGTAAATTCACAACAGACCGAACAACGACTAAAACAAAAAATGGTAAAAACCAGTAGCCGAGACAAAAATGAAATTGAGGTAATTGAAACGTCGAGACAAAAAATTCTGAAACAAATGATGGAAACAAAAAAGGAGAGAGAAAGGCCTAGATCAAGAACATCAGAACAACGGAGTAGCAGAACTCTAAAGAAGGTAGATTACCAGCTCCGTGTAAGACCAGAGACCCGTGAGGGCAAACGCTCCAATCGAACACAGCGAGAGGACTTTCAGTACCGTCAAGACGAACAAGAGAGAAAAAGCAAAAGCTCAAGAGGGCATACGCCAATGAGCAGGGATATGAAATATAAACAAGACAAACGCGGAAAAAATGAAAAGATCTCTGCAACTTCATCAGGCGGTAATGGAGAATTGAGTGCGCAGCACAGAACTATGACCAAATGGCCCAATCAAAAACTTAGGAAATGGGACCAAGCGAAATGGCAGATCAAATTAACGCAAGTTGAAGAAAATGAGGACAAGGTAATACTAAATAGAAAATCGGTGTTAAAGCTGTTCAACTATATCCGAAATCTAAAACATATCAAATCAGAAGATTTGCTAGTGGTAGAACCAAGTCATAGAAACACCAAGGCTAGAACTTACTTGCATATAGCGTCAACGAAGTTAAAAAATATCTTGCTTGAAAATAAGAGAACTAGAAAATATGGGATATGACTTAAAAGTGTACCCAGTGACGCAGACAGAGGAAAAATACGACAGTAAAGAAAGGAAGAGGAAAGACTCTCCGGATAAAAACTTGAATAAACAGAGGAATTCCAACTTGCAAATAAAGAAAAGTTACACAAGTCCCAGAGTTAAGGAAAAGGCGCGAGAAATGAAAAAGCGAGAAGGACAAAAATCATCGAATTTGAAGGATAACATCCAAAACGGAAGAAATGAGAGAGAAGACAAGAGACAAATATATAGCGTCATGGAAACATCCCCCCGAAAACAGGAACGAAAACAAGAAGACCCAAGAAAGATTCACAGAGCCAGGGAAATAACAGCCCAAAAGGATCAGAATCAAGAACAACAACAAAACAAAATTGAGAACGAACTTCCACTAAAATGTGCCCCAATGAAAGGAATATGGTCCTGGTTGCCAAAAGCGCTAACAGAAAAGAAGCAAAAATAGCAGTTTTTTGGAGTCGAGCACATTCTACAAGGGACAAGCAAGGGAGGAGAACAGAAGCAGCTAATAAAAATGTGCTCATGGAACACGAGAGGACACTCTCACCTCCTATCCGCCAGTGACATGACCTTGGGAGCATATGATTTAATATGCCTCCAGGAGACCTGGCTGTGTGAACCACCCTCTATGAGAGGATTTGATTTAATCTTGGCACCCGCTAATAAGGGCCGTTTGGGAAGACCATCATCAGGGCTCCTGATTGCCTGTAGAAATGGAGGTGGGATTAAACTAGACAAGACATTGATCAGTAATCTTGACATATTGATGGTGAAAGACTCATGGACCCGCAAGATAAATAATAGGGAGGGCTATGGAAAAACACAACTAATAATAGCAAACGTCTATTGGAACCCAGCAGCCACAGAAACAACCACCTTCCTGGAAAAAGTTGAAGAAGCATTGGATGTAGCCCTCGCGGATCATTTAGTAAATCACTTCCTTATCTGCGGGGACTTAAACGCAATTTGCTCTACAGTCCAAGAGAAAGGAAATAGCCAAGTATACAGACAGCCGGGAGAACAGCGCGGTGAATTATGGTCCAGCCTGATGAAATCGAGAAATCTGCACAATTTACATGAAGCCTTCCCAGACCCAAAGCGGCTGCCAACATGGAAAAAGAACAACTCTAAGGCAACAATAGACTACATGTTTGTTACTGAACCAATTTTGGCTATAACAAAAGACTTTGGAATAATTAGAACAAGGTCCAGCGACCATAACCTGCTCTCAACTTCTTGGGAAGCCTCAAGCCCCCGAATGACTATATGGAAGATAACATCATAATCAATGGACAAGGAAATCGTTTAAAAATATGAAAGGAGCACATTGTGGAATTAGAGAACAGATTTACTTCCATGACGGAGACAGCAGAAGTAAACAAAACCAACTATATCCCGCTCCTAACGAAGTACAAAAAAACTGCATTTGTAAAAAAATTCGGAGGAAACCCGCCAAAACACGTGTTTGATAAATCTCTGGTGGAGAAACGTCGTATTCTTCGCAAAATCCAACGTAGAGCAAAAATTAAAGGTACATCGGCAGCAAATGAAGAAGCAGTGGCTGCAGCAAAACAATATAAATCCTGGGTTAGAGGACATAGGTTAAAACTCTACCAACAAGACTCGGAAAACATCTTAAAATTGATAAGTGGGAGAAATACAAGGGAATTTTGGAGCACCTTGAGAGCCAAGATGGATGTACAAGAAAAATCCTTAATAAATGATGTGGGCGAAGCAACATGGGTAAAACATTTTGAAACAATGTACTTGGCTCCAACGAAACCTTCTACCAAACTCGTTCGATGTGAGCAAGGACCATGGCTTAAAGTGGATGACCCAGAGGAGATCCGACTAAAGATTTTAAGTTTAAAGAACTCAAGAGCCCCGGGGCCCGACGGGGTTACTAATGTGGACTTAAAAACAAATCCCGAAGAGTGGGCAAGTCTACTGAGTAAAATCTTCAGAAAATGTTTGGATCTGAGAACCATACCACCGTCTTGGAAATCAGCAACAGTGGTACCCATTTTTAAACAAGGAGATAAAAAGGACCCAGCGAACTACAGACCAATCGCGTTGCTTGATGTCATAGGGAAAGTGTTTGGAGCAATGTTGCTAGATCACTTCAAGCTATGGGCAGCAAATGCTCCATGTGATGACCCATTCCAAACGGGATTTAAGAAAAATATGGGCACGACGGCCAATATCCTACTTCTTTCCGTCCTGAAAAACAAAGTCCTGGAAGGGGGTCCAAACATCTTTGTGGCATTCATCGATCTGACCCAGGCCTTTGATCGTATAGACAGGGCTAGGCTCTGGTCTAAATTGGAGGCGTGGGATTGCCCAGCCACCTTGCTAAACCCAATCAAGGCTTTGTATACAGACACCAATATGCGGATCCGTTTGGATCAAAATGGTTTACTATCAAACCCGATATCAACAGAGGTGTGAAACAGGGGTGTCCATTGGCCCCGGCCTTGTTCTTGGCATTTATAGGTGATGTAAAAGTCTCAGGCGCAACAACACGATCTTTCCCACCGAAAATTTGCAAAACATCTATAACGAGGCTTCTATATGCGGACGACCTAGTCCTTTTAGACTATACTCCCGTGGGATTACAGAGACAAATGGCAAGTTTGCAGAAGTATATGCAAGATAACAGGCTGGAAATCAATGCTAAAAAAACAAAATTGCTGCGATTCGAGAAGTCGACTAGAAAACACAAAGGACCGTGCTTAAATCTTGAGGGCAAGCCGATTGAAACAGTCTTGGTTTACAAATACCTAGGAGTCACATTAGACAGCACAAAACAAGACAAAGCTATGCAAATAGCGTTAACAACGAAAGTAAACCAAATGGCAGCCCAAGCCAGGGCAATAGACAAAGTTTGGCAGATACTCGCTGATACCAGTGCGAGATTTTTATAAGAAAAAGGTGATGCCAACCCTATCATATGGAGGAGACACCATGATAAACTTGCCATTAGATATCTGGACAAAAATGGAGGCAAAGTTTTGGAGAAAAGTCCTCATGCTGCCAAATTCAACAGCGGGTGCTTCGATTCGTAAAGAGCTTAGTTTGCCGTCCCTCAAAAGCTCGGTAGAACAGGCAAAACTGATGCTTTATAGGAAATGCCAGATGGCGGAGCCCCCTTCAATTTATAACTTAATAAATCAGGAACTTGAACGAACTACTACCGGAAGCCTAATGAAATGGAAAAACGACAACATCCGGGTGTTGAAACAAATACAGGTGAATGAAGATACATTAATCACCAATCCGAAACAAGTCCTCAAAAAATTGCGAGAATACGATTGGATACGAACTCTGGAAAGCGCGGAAAAAAATAAGCTAACTGCACACTTGCCACCAAATGTCAAAAGACTAAATGAATTACAAGAATTCATCAAAAAATTCCCCTGCAGGAAGGGGAGAGACATGCTGCTACGTGCTCGCCTCAATCTTTTGCCTACAAATGAGATCCTGGCAATAAGAGGCAAAACTGCATCCAATTTCTGTCGTTTTTGCAATGTACAAGAAACAGAATCAATACGTCATTTACTGCTAAAATGTGCCGCAAACCAACAAGTGAGAAGCCGTTATTTGAGACATATTTTTTCAGATTTTATCATAGCTGACGAAGACACTTGTTGGGCTCGCTTAATGGGAGGAGACAAGACAAAATGGCAGCTAGCTACATACAAAATATTAGAATCATTTAATCTGCCACGATCATAGTCTGCGAGGACGGCACATTTTAGCGAGACCATCTGTTTCACTCAGCGAGACCACCTGTTGTATGCGAATTTTATGACAAAATGTCATTTTGTAAAAATCTTTTGATTAAATACAAAAAAAAGGAAGCACTTTTTGCAACTAGGCACACCTAGTACGTGTGTAGGCGGGTAGCTGTTCCTGTGGCTTTTTTCATTACCTACATGTTCATAGTAGTCCTCTGCCACACAGCCCCCTAAAAAAGAGGACTCCGCAGCTCTAATTGCTTTGCATCATGATTTAAAAATGGGGCAAATGTGACAGTTGATGGAAAGATGGAGATAGAAATTATGAACATGCTTGATCATTTGCAGAGTTATAACTGTTATGCATTGTGTGAAAAAGACAAAAATGCACCAAATGGCCATGCTACATCGTACGGATTTGGCAATTGATTTATCTAACTCCCCAAGACCGGCCTCAACTGCATATCTGGTTCACGTGGCCGGGGCTAGTATAAATATGAAGTTATGAGGCATAACTCTGTTTGGCTAAAAAGGTGACCTGAGAACAAAGAACTGTAATAAATACCAAACAGACAAATGGTGCTCTCTGCCCTTGAACCAATAATGCCAGGAGGCGGTGAGAGGAATGGTGAACTGTCTTATCCGGGGGTAGTAGTAATTATAGCGTACTGCCCCTAGATTGTAAATTGAGTGATGTCATTTGTGCTAAATAAGGGGGGAACTGTACTAGGTTAGGGACACACAGGAATCCAGGGAGACAGGAGGAGGATGGAGAGGAGGCAGCTGACCCATATACCAAGGCGAGTGCAGTGACCAGATCCCATGTCCTAGCAGTCCAGAGTATCCTGAGATCCAGCTGGTTGTCTAGAATCCCATCCAGGAGAGTGCAGTGACCAGATCCCATGTCCTAGCTGCCCAGAATGTCCTGGGATCCAGCTGGCTTTCCAGAATCCCGAGCCAAGGCTTACCTTGTAAGTAGCAAGTAACCCCAGCCCTAAATTGCATAAACCTTTCCTTTTTTTGTAACATTGCATCCAATATTTCCCCCATTGAAAATCCCATTGAAACCCTCAAATTGCCAGTATAATTCATTCACCTTCCCATGGAAGAATCTTGATTAGCCTGTGTATGTTAGTGTTTTCCTTTGATAGATCTCTGTTCTCTGTATAAATCCTTAGCATTATTTTGAAGTAAATCACTTAATTCCCCATTAAAATTCACAGTACAAGTTGGTTAAAATTCGAAAGAATTAGTCTCCTTGTAACTGAAAAACGAATTTGCCAGCGTATTGTGTGCATTACCCCTCAAACTCCTAATTTGCATCTGTTCTTTTAAAAAACCCAAACTGTAGTCCCATTGAGAGCAACCCCGTCAATAGCTGCCTGTCATTGTGAATCCTGTGTAAAACGAATTTTCGTTTGCCGTTTGTATTTTTCCTTTTGCATTTGCTTTCTCCCCAAAATCGATTTTCCTACCTAATTTCCACGTTGCCCTGGTGCGCTGATTAGTAGTCTCTAAGCTTCCCTGTCTCCTCTAGTGAAGCAACACGAATTTCCTTTTATTCTGTCCCACAGCAGTTGTGACTAGCTGTGTGAGTAATAATCAAAACCCGATTCTGCCGTTTTGCTACAAAAATAAGTTTTCACTTTCTTTTCTGCCTTCCCATCTTGGGGTTGTGGGGCTTTACACCAAATATGATTTTCTCTCTCTATCCTTACTCCTTGCCACTGACTTCCATTCAAAGGAATTAAGTTAGCTGATGTTTGGTGGGTGAGTGTTGCAGGGGGGAGTGCTAAACCTTGGTGCTATCATTTGATTAAAAACTGTTCTTTTTCCTGTTTTGCCATTAAAGATCTGTGTAAACGGTGATAGGATATCTGTAGGAATCATTGCATTTGTGTTGCCACATATTGGTGGCTGCTGTATTTTGAGTATCTTTCCTTTTTCATTAAATAATAAATGAATACATATCTTATTGAGACACACCAGCCTAGATCCTAGTCCATTGTGACACGGGGTGTTTGTGAAGGTTGGGTGGGAGACGGGTTGGAGGCCTTTTCAAAGAATCCGTGGTATATTAAAGATAAAAAGCGTTTTTATTGTGCGTCGCCTTCATTGTTGGGGAAGGAGTCCCTGACTGGAGTGTGCTGTGTAATAAAACCGTGACAGTTGACACTAGGACAAACATTGTGCTAGTAGAGTATGTCTTTTTGGCAGTAGGGCGATTTGTGTCCCTAGTACTAATGCAGTGCAAAACTGCAGTTGTGCTGGTGCAAAGCTTCTGTAATGAGCTCCCAGATGTTGGGTCTAACCTGTGAGCCTTGCCATAAATGGCTTGTGACACAGTTCCAGCTGGTGTTGAGCCACCATAGTCCCCTGTGACATTTATTCATTCATTTTGACCTTCTCGGTTATATTTCTGTATGCCACACTTGTCCATTGGTTTGCCATTTATTTCCAAATATTTCCCACTGAATGAGAATGTCCTGCAAACCATTTAAGACTTCAGTATAGCATTTGTTTAGCTTATGCCGCAAATTAACTGCCCACCATGTGTCTTGGGCAATTAGGGCAGGAAAGAGTTGTTGGCCTTGGACCATTACCTTTGCATGCAAGACTAATTCTGATATCTTTGTTTTTATGGGCAAACAGGACTTGACGTTAAAGCATGGCTGGCGAACTGGGGCCATCATACCAGAGTTAAGATCTGAGATTAAAATCATGAACACGGTGGAGTACATTGAGACGATGACCTGGCTGCAGGGCCTGACCGGATTGCTGGAGCGCATGCAGGTGCGTGAAGAAATTCAAATTACCTGTACGTCTTGCTGGGGATGCAGCCAAAGTGTTCTGCATTAATGCATCGCCATAACACCTGTGTATTGAGACTGCTTAGTTTAGTAAACTTATTAAAATTTAAATGGACACAGTGGCATGATGAAACATTAGAAACAAATGGCATTCTAATACTGGACTTGGGCCACATTTTACTGCACAGAAGATCACGTTGATAACACCCCAGAGGGGTCCTTAATAACCTACCTGGAAATATGACCAATTAGACCATATTAAAACTTTGCGCAGAACTTGAGCTACTCAGTCACTGCGTGTGTGTTGAAATAGGGGTGCAGCGACCCAGGGAAATGGATTAACACAGTAATGTAATGTATGTAATATATATAAAGTCCAAACCTAGCTAGCCATGCAGTGCTGTACAGAGGGGTTAAAAGTAGGGTGTCAGGGTAGCAGATGAGCTGGAAAGGATCGTGGCAGCAAGGGAGGTAGAGAATTACGGTTAAGTGGCCCAGTCAGGGATTGTTGAGCTGTCATTTGAAGAGTAGGGCCTTCCTTTCTGAAGTGTAGGATAGCAGGGGCCTGTCTTATCTGCATTGGTAACTTGTTCCAGAGATGGAGTGCATAGCAGGGAAAGTTATTTTTTCTATTTTATTCCCTCTTGCAGTTTTTGTTTCACACCCGGCGATGTGGCTTCTGGCCAGACGCTGGCTTCTGGAGAGAGTAGGAGAAAATTAGAGGCCTCTGTATAAGGGCTGGTTTGGCCATTTGCACTTCTCATTACTGCTGTCCCTGTGCTTTGCTATTTATTGAAGTAAGTCACGTTCTTCTGTCGAATTGGATGTCAGACGTCCAAACCTTGTACACTGTTAAGCCTCTGATTTCGGCATGGAGGAAGCCGTGGGCGTATACCATGTGCAGAAACCAGTTAACAGTGCCCTGCCCACATTCTCAGACCCTCCACATACTTTCACTGGTGGCATAAGGGAAAAGGTTGCTTGTTGTCGATTCCTTTTGTACTTCTGCTTAATTTGTGTTCTTATTGTAGCAAATGTGTAATCTGACGTTGTAAAGAGGAGATGGGGAACCCTCTCAGCCTAAAGTGCGAGACCTACCATGGTGGAAGTTGAGACATTCCTACCCCAGAGGGGGACGTGGCAGTTGGGAGGGTCCTAGTCCCTGTCGCCTCTTTAAGTGCCTTCATGAATATCCATAGTACCCCATACCGCTTAAAAAACATTGCTGGCCAGTTTGTAGTGACCTTTCAGGTCAGTATAAAATATGATATGGCATTTATAACGTGCGTATACACAAGTGTTTCAAGGCGAGGCAAGGGAGGGGGAACAAAGGGAAGACGGACAACGATCCTAGTAGGCCAAGTGTCATTCAGATCGCGCAAGGGCATGGGACTGGGAAGGGGAAAGTGCGGGGAGAGGGGATGGGACAGTGCAGTACATGGGATAATTGAATAAATAACAATAAGCAAAAGTAAGGCCAGTAGGTGGCATGTGCAAGGGTAAGTGCAAGCATCACATGTCAAGTGCTGGTAGTGGGCCTGTAGGGATACAGAAAACAGTCCCCAAGTGTGGGGGGTTGCCAGGGAGGCAGTGCAGGTGTGCGACTTGTGGGGAGGGGACTTGGGCCCGTGATCAGAGGGTGGCCAGGTAACCAGTGCAGCTTCAGTTTCAGCCAGGAAGTCAGCAGGTGAGAGGAGGAGAAAAAGCAGAAGCAAAGAGAGAGGTGTTGAGGTCCTTCTGGAACTGGAGATGATTCTCCTCAAGTTTCAGGGAGGCTGTTAAAGAGGGAGGCCCCAGCTGAAGAAAGAGATCTACCACCAACTCGTTGCTTGGAGAAGCGACTGACCCTGAGGGAGTTGGAGGCAGATGAGCAAAGAGCTCAAGAAGGAAGATATTTAGGAAGAGAGAGTTGAAGGTATTGATGCCCCAAGCCCCAGAAGGCCTTGTGGACAATGCAAAGGGTTTTGTACTTAATCCTGGCAGCCACTGGGAGCCAGTGCAGAGATTTCAGTCCTGGAGAGATACAATCCCTGGGCTTGAGTCCAAGGACAAGTTTCGCAGTCCTGTTTGGATGAGTTGCAGAGAGTGGAGAGTAGAAGCAGGCAGATTTAGAAAGCGGCTGTTGCAGTAGTCCAGCCTAGAAAGAACCAGAGCTCTGAAGACAGTGAGCTTCTGGGGGAAGGAGAGGAAAGGAAGAATACCTCTGAGGAGGTGCAGCTGGTAGTGTGATTTCTTTGAGACGTCGGAGATGTGAGGAGAGAAGGAGAGTGTGGAGTCGAAGATGACCTCAAGGTTTTTAGCCTCGCAGGTGGGAGCAGGAAGGGGCCCAAGAGAGGCAGGCCAGAGAGACCGGCAAGGAGGGTGCGGGTGTGCCGATGAGGAGAATCTCGGTCTTGCTGGCATAAAAGCAGAGATCATTGGCGGCACACCACTCCTGGATGACAGACAGTCGGAGATGAGAGAGCGAGAAGAGGTGGCTGAGGGTAGCCTGAAAAGGAGCTGAGTCATCCGCATAGCACTAGAAGTTGGGGCAGAGAGCGGCGATGCAGCGGGCAAGGAGTGCCAGGTATTGGTTGAACAGCCAGGGAGATAGATTAGACCCATGGGGAACACCACAGGTAGAGGTAGAGATAGAGGAGAGGAAGGACCCAAGTTGAACCTGGGAGGGTCGATCAGAGAGGAAAGAAGTCAGCCATACTAAGGCCTGACCGGTGATCCCCCAGGTTATCACAGATGGTTGAGCAGGATGGCGTGGTTCACTGTGTCAAAGGCAGAAGAGCGATCAAGTAAGATGAGGACGCAGGGGGTGTTGGAATCGAGGTTGGAGAGCAGGTCTTCACGGATGTTCAGGAGAGCAGTTTCCGTGCTTCTGGCAGCTCTGAAGCCAGACTGATGATCATAGAGACAACCAACAGATTCACTGTGAAGATTGAGCTGGGAGATGGCCAGCTTTTCCAAACGTTTGCCCAGGAAAGGAGTGATGGAGATTGGGTGATAGTTAGCCGGGCCAGAAGGGTCGGCAGAGGGTTTCTTAACAAGAGGGTGCACAAGGGAGTGATTCACCGTGCAAGCGAATACTCCAGTGGCGAAGGTGTGGTTGCAGAAGTCTGGCAGGAGCCAGGGAGTCAATGTGGTCCTTAATGGTTTTGGAGGAACAGGGATGAACCTGTTTTGACAAGACTTTCATAGATCAGACTTGACTAGAAACCTTGTCTGTGGTGAACGGCGGAAAGGCAGCGAAGGAGGAACACAAGGTGGCAGAGAAAGGGCCAGAGGATGAGCAGGGAGTAGAGGGAGGAAGGGGAGAGGAGGAGAGAGAGGATAGGATGTCCTGAGTTTTAGAGATGAAATGAGAAGCCAGTGCTGGGCAGAGGGCCTGGAAAGGGACAGGAAAGGTAGAGACCGTGGCAGGATTGGCCAGTTTCTTTCAGATTTTAAAGAGTTCAGCCGAGTTGTTAGATGCCGCGGAGAGGCTGGCTGGGATGTGAGCTCTCTTCTTTGTGAGGACAGATAGCCGGTATTGCATTTGGAGCAGGCGGCAGGCCAGTTTGTCAGAGGAGGTACATGAAGCACGCCATTTCCTCTCAGCCACCCTGCACTTGCGTTTAAGGGTGACGAGGTCTGAGTAGTACCAGGAGTTGTACTTGGCTTTGGGCTTCATTCGGATCCTCATGACAGATGCAAGAACATCGAGACTATCAGATATAGCAGAGTGGACCATGAAGAGGGATGTGTCAGGGTGTGAGTCAGCCAAAGGGGGAAAGGAGGGTGAGAAAGTGGCGGCGAAAGCCTGAACTGACACGCGCTTCATGGGTCGGATGCCTGAGAAGGTGGGTGGCAGTGATGGAATTGGCTTGGCCTGAAGGGTAGAGAGGGTGAGCTGGGAGGAAAGGAGAAAGTGATCACTCCAGGAGAGAGGAGTGGTGAGAGGGATAGAAAGGGGAAGGTCTGAGGAGATCAGAACATCCAGAGTATGCCCTGCACAGTGAGTCGGGCCAGAGGGGAGAATAGAGAGTGAGAGAGAGTTGCAAAGGTCGCGAAAGAGTCCAGAGGAAGGATAGGAAGCATCCAGGTGGATGTTGAAGTCTCTAAGAAGGAGGAGTTGAATTATCGAAACCAGGAGGGAAGAAGAGAGGTCTGCCCACTCAGAGAGGAAGGAGGAGATCTGATCAGATGGCCGGTAGATAGTAGCCACAGTAAGGGAATGGCTAGTAGAGAGAGAGAGAACCTGCAGACGAGGCATTCGAAAGAGGAGTAGGCCTGCGTTGGAATGACAGAAGCAGGAATCCAATTGGAAGATCAGGGCTACACCCCCCCCTCTGGATCGGTTGGACCTGGGCATGGAGAGGATCTTGTAGCCGTCAGGGAGGAGAGTGTCAAAGCACGTAACAGAGCTGGCCGTGAACCATGTCTCCGTGAGACCGAGGACATCGAGGTCAAGTTCCTCCAGAAGGCGACAGATGTCAGAGGAGTGTTTGACAGCTGAGTGAGAGTTAAGAGTGGCAATATGGAGAAGGTTGCCGTCCTTGAAAGACTTCCGGGGAGGAGTACAGATCAGAGGTACGCCCTGCGGGTTCCATGTAATAATGTTGCCACAAAAATCTCGCCATGCAAAAATATCGCTGTAAAATAGCAGTTTTTTGTGGCGACATTATTGCATGGAACATGCGGGGGACAACCCCGCAACCCCAAACTTTTTTTTTCTTTTTTTTTTTCTTTTTTTTCCTTTTTTTGTATTTTTTTTTTTTTTGCCCCTGTCCCCATATATATGGTCACCCATATAATATCGCTGCAACCTTTTCCCGGCGATATTATTTACGGCGACCATATATTTGGGGATAATATAACCTGATACCGCCCTGCGGAGGTGTAGAAGAAGCCTGGGGGAGGTGGCAGGAAGGGAAGGAGGAGAGGGCAAGGTATCCAAGGAGGAAGCAGTGGAGGGGAGAGAGTGGGACAGCAGGAGAAGAAAGGAAATTGATGAAACGTCTATCGAAGAGGAGAAGGTTGGCCTGAGGGCCTTGGACCAAGATGGTACCTTTCACATAAATATTAATTATGATCTTAGAGGAGTGGAAGGAGGCCAGGAGGGCCTCCCACCGGGTGCCACCATTAATGGGAGAAAAAGAGAAAGTATAGAGCACAGAGACCATATGTAGGGTCCATAGGTCTGTTGAGGGAACGACAAAGAGGATGTCGGTGAAAGTTTTCCTGGAGGAGGCACTGGTATAGTTCTCAGTGATGGGGAGGCCTGGGTTGGAGACCCGGATGTCCTTTTTAAACATCTTCCTACCAGGTTTAGTGAGGAGAGCAGGATAGTCGTTAGAGAAGCAGTTGGAGAAAATAGGAAAAAAACTACAGCCAAGATCTGGGTAGCCCGCCCACAAGACATCAGCCAACCAGAGCTGTTCAGCCAACAACTCCAGTCAATCCTTTATTGCAGCCATTGTGAGAAACCTTAGGGTATTATCACTCCTATTCCCCATGGATCCTCTGCCTAGGTGGCCATGGAAAGACCTTGGCTCTTGGATCCTGATGCTGGGGGTGGACAAGAGAGGGAGGAGCACCTGGGTGGAGGGTCTTTGGGGACTGGGAGTGGAATACCCTTGGGAGAGACATGGTATCCCCCTTTTCCTACTAATGACCAAACCAATCCTTCCCTTCATTTTTGGGCTATTGTGAGTCAACTCACCTGACTTCCCCATGTGTGACTACTGACAGTACTGGAAAGAATAAGGGGCAACCATGGGTAAGGAAGACTAGGTGCTTTTACCACTCTGGTACTGAGATGAAAAAGAGGCCTTCTGAGAGTTGTAAAGGTCAGGCATGTCCTCTTAACAATGGTCAGACAGGCCTGATTGTACATTCGCACCTGCAGCCTGTTAAAGGGCTGAGGTGCATAAAAGGAGGCCCAATCACATGGTGTCAAGAGAGGCAGTGGTGATGATGGCAAAGCAGCAGCAGAGAGGCCAAGAGAAGCAGCTAGGAGCTATAAGTGTGCGGCATGCCGACGGTTCATGGGAGTGCAGCCCAGGAGCTGGGGCTCTGTGGAACCGAACAAACGCTGGAAAGGGAGCCGTTCCGGTGAGGCTGCCCCTTTTTCTGGTGTTCGAAGTGCTTGTTCTGTTGGGGTCAGAAGCCGATCCAGGAGTGCCTGAGGGGCAGATGGTGGAGCCTGGGGGTGGAGAACAGATGGCCATGAGAGCTGCGCTGCGGGAACTTGCAAAGAAGCAACCAGTTAGTTTCTATGAAAGTGGAAACCTGGTATGCGAGTGATTGAATTTAAGCAGAGGATTTCTTTGTATCGGAGTGGTCGCGTGAATAAAAATACACGTTTTCAAAGGTCTCCGATCCAAATCCTCGTTTACTATTCAACTATTGAGAATAACTTTGTAGGGGAGTGGTCGCGTGTACATGAGAGCACGTTTTCAAAAGTCTGGGAGTGCTGAGCACGTTATAAAAAGCAATCTACGAAAGTATAAAACAGCAAAATGAACTGAAATAAAAGCTTAACAAGCATCTTCATGTAATTGAAAGAAAACTGAATAAACAATCAGAACTGTTACCTATGAAGATTACAAATGAATGGGGCTTTAAAAGTTAAATAAAACCATCATGTGCCAAGCTAAAAAGTGCATGAAACTTTGATGCAAGTGAAATTCATACATGCTGAACCTACGCGTGAACAAAAACCCTGAATTGAAATGAAACCAATACATGTTGAACTGCAGGGTGAACGGAACTTTAACAATACAAGTGAACCCAATATATGTTGAACTGCAGGGTGAATGGAACTTTAGAGATGAACTTTAACAAGTGAACCAAAGAAAAGTATATTAACCAACAGAGTGGGAGAAATTGTGAATAATCAAATATACCTGAAAAACTGAATGAACTGCAACTCTGTTGAGATATGTTTTACAAAGACCCACCATATACAGAGGCTGCAAATGTGGTGGGGAAGGGAACTCTGAGGTTTAAGCTACTTATTGACTTGAGGACGGAGTCTCAAGGTATTTTGTGTCTGGAACTGTGTTTTGGAACTTGGGGAAGGGACCCTCAAGTATTTGTTCACTCTATATCATCCTGAACTTAATGCAGTCCTGAGACTTTCGTTGGAACAGTTTTATAGTTGGGGAAGGGAGCTGAAAGAAAGCTGTGAGCTGGAGGAGCTCCGGCCTTTGTGTTGAACACTGTTTTGCTAGTTGCTCACATCCCTACACATTGTATAGATTAGTTGTGAGGGCAAGTGTAGGTTTTGGACACAGACCGATTCCTAACTTGAACTCTTTTACTCTAGCTTTCCTTAGTCTTGTTTTGGTAGGTAAATCCCACCATATTGTAGGGCAACATGGGCCTTTTTTAAGTTAATAAAGTTTTATTCCTAATTCAGAATCTGTTGTCTGTGTCTTACTCCACGATGCCTTCACACCCTAGAGGAGCAATCGAGTCGTCAGGGATGCCGCACACCACTCACCAGCTTCAGTGTACGCTGCACTCTAACAGTCACAACAGAGTCTTCTGCAAACAGCCATGTAATTGCATTGGAGTGGCTTTCAAACTGAAAAGACTTTGTCCTATTTACTGCAGACTTCCAGAGAGCCTTCTTTGTGGGGGGTGGTCACTCCTTCCGTGGCCAGAACACAGAGAAAGCAAACAGAGTGACAAAGAAGGCCAATGGGCTTATAAACCAACAGAGACTGAGAGAAGTACCAAAAAGGGCTTAACCTGAGAACCACAACCCGCAAGGCATTTTTGGAAACCTGAAAGCGAGTGAAATACCGGAAAGTGGTTAACTTGAGGACCAAAACCCCTAAGGGGTTATTATAAACCGAAAGATGTGTGAGGAACTCATGGTGACAATAAGTAAGACGAACACAAATGATCACAGTTCGAGGGTGTTTATTGAACAATGAAAATGGTGTGCAGGTTGGAAAAACGCCTAATCTAAACCGAAATCTAAGTTTTGGACAGGTGTCCACCATCAAATAAAAATAAGGCATTCCTAGTGGCATCAAGTAAAAAAAAAAGGGCCTATACTAAGAAACCTATTGCCCACCTTACAACTACTACAAAAGCGGGTGTGGGATAGTTCTCAAGAAAAGAAAGAAGTGTTCTCAAATAATAAGTCTGGACTCAGTGGCTTGTGTCTGCCTTTCTCACGTTTGGTGCACGGGGTAAGGTGGAGTTGGTGGAGCACAGTACAGTCTCGGGCTTCTCTTGCACGAGACGACGGTTCAAATGGCAGTTTTCAGGACCGTAAATGGTCAAGTCTAGTTTCCTTAGAATGTCTCTTGCGTTCATACCTAATGTGTTCAGATAATCAAACAAAAAGGTCCTTTAACAAATGAAAGTTTGTTTCCAAAATTCTACCTGGGTGGTGGTTTTACCCCCGAGTCCCCCTCTTCTGGACTGATCCTTCTACATTTTATTCCACAGTTTTTAATGTCTTTTAAACAGTTCCAAAACAGTGTTTCTTGGGACTCTAGACTCTTACTGCAGGATTTACTTCCCTTTCTTTCAGCCAACTTACGTATCAGTCTTTCAATTGTATTGGGCCTTTGCTCACCCCTCGCATATGCCCACTTTGAATTCCTTTGGTGGCCTTCCTATGGCCTTCTGGTTACTGTAGTTTTTACTCAGATGGGGATCTCGACCAGAGTCTCTAGAGTTTAGCACCCACATGGTGCCGGTCTCCCTCAACAGCTGGTCTCCCCTCTAACACTTCACAGTTCATTACTTAGTTCATTCAATTTGGTTCAACTTGCCGCTTGGTGCGTTTCACTTAACACAGCCCGGTGCTTATCGATTCTCCCCTCGACACACCGGCTTTGATGAACCTCTTGGCTTTCAGCTTCTTTGGAGTCAAGCCCGGTACCACGGGCGCAGGAGTCTCCTCTACTCCGCCTTGACAGCATAGTCTTGCACTGTGTACCATTGACATCTGCAGCAGGACACTTGTGCTGTTGTTCGCGGTCTAAGATTCCCTTCCACAAAGGTTCTGCAGGCCTGGGACGAAAAGGGCAAGATCACTTCTCTCCTAGTCACCTTCTCTCTTCCTGCTGCCTTGCTCCTTCACTTGAACTGCTGCGTGGTAACTGTCTCGACGTGCTGTCTGCTGTGTTCGCCTTTCTCGTACTGCGCTTTCTGGCTCAACCTTTTTATGCCTGTGGGGAAGGGAAAGGGTCGTAAGGTGTATGTGATTCGGATCAATTGCCTGACTTTGCCTGATCCTGGTATTGGGATATGTCAGGTAAACGGCTCTCGTGTTATTCCGTTGTGTTGTGCGAAAAAGATTGTGGTGAAAATGTAGGGGAGGGCAGTGGTTTGGAATGTCCTGCGTGAGATGATGGGAAAAGGTGTTAAAGGAAGGGAAATACTGTGTCTCACCCATTGGAGTCCCACTCCCTGAGGATCCCCCATTCAGGTGATCCTGCCTCACTGGTCCATCCCCAGGACCTGGATCCAATAGCGATGGCCGTGTCCTGGGCTCCTGTATGACAGATCCCCAGGACTAGCTAGGGAGACACCTTCAGGTTTCTTACAGATAGCAATACGCAAATGGTGTTTAGTTGAAAGCGGCTACCCTTCAGAGTTTCTGAGAAGCTAGAAAGCGAAGCCAATATCAAAAGGGAATGAACTTGAAATACATAACCCACAAGGGGTTCAGTGAAAAGGTACATTAAGAAAAATATCTGAGAAGGGTCCAGAGAATCTAAGCGAACCCAGAGCGGAAATCTTGATTGCGTCCAAGCCATTCAAAGCAGGTGGAAACATAAAGTATCTTAAAACCTCAAGGAGAAGGTCCCCATGGGGCCACAAGAACTTACTGTTGGCACACATCTGAGGCACTCTGGAGGGGTGAATGAGAGACAGCAGTTGAACAACTGTAAGATGTACAAATTCAAGAGACTTGTTTGCTGGAACTGTGTGAAAAGACCAGAACTAACTTGGTGGGTGGGGGGATCAGAAGTGTACCCATTTTACTTTGTGGTGAAATCCAAGATGTTTGTTTACTTTTTAAAACACTTCTTATTGGCATTTTATGATAACCACCCCATAACTTCCAACTCCTGTTCCCCTCTCCCCACACCCCCCAATCAACCTCAATACTGTTCCCCCAAGACACATTTAAGAACTTTAATTGAACAGTTTCAACAAATTCCCAGCAACAGCCACCCCCCCTCTACTCCCCCCCCCCCCCTCCTACCCCACCTTCCAGTGTCCGGGTAGCCCTCCTGGTTCCCACCCCCTCCATCGGTCACAGTATGCAGTCCTTCAGCGTCTATGGTTTTCTTAAGAATTGGGCGAGTCCACCGCCAGTTCGCAATTTCATATTTTCCCCCTTCCTCTTTACCCCCTCACATTCCCACCCCTACAAGACCTTTGTTTACTTGAACTGTAAGAGAAACTTTGGGAAGTCAAGCAGACGAATCTCAGAGACATTGTTTAGAGGCGGTCATGCACCAGCCAGCATAAGCCTTGCAAGGCGGAGTGAGAAAGTCTCTAGGCTAAGTTTGTGTTTCGTTGTTAGCGGTAGGGATAGATATATATTTGTTTATTTCGGATATGCAAAGAACATTCCATGAAAACAGTGCAAAATACAAAAATACATTTCAATTGTGACAGTAAAATACAGCATAAAACATCATGAAAGGCCACTAAAAACACCAAGCCCAGATTAATAGTTGTGCATAATCTAATTTTATAAAACTCTACTTGGCATTTGTTTCTGCAGATAAAGTGCTGATTTCAGATATGCGAGCAAAGACTAGCCCACACGTAGTGAGTCCCCCTACAACAAGTATATTAGGGCAGGCTGACATTGTGCAAAACCCAGTTCCTGTAATAAGGGACGTAAGAACAAGCCTCTAGCCCGCACATAGACGAGACAGAAAAATACCAGATGGGCCAAGTCTACGTAGAGCACCTCACACACAGGGCAGGACCCGTCACCATCCCGCCTCTCCCCCGGCACAGGCTGCCACCACTGTCCATAGAGAGATACAATTAAACAGTTCCCTGGATATGAGTACGCGATCCGCTGGGAACTCTTCCCACAACAGATAGCTTTGAACACCTGGGGACATGATGGTCATAGGTTTGAATAATTCCGTACTTTCTCATTTCGCACTCACAAACTCATAAAAACGAGCAGTCCATAGTTGTATCTCTCCACGAGAATGCCTGTTACAGGGTGGATACAGGTGCGTGATATTAATCACCATCTGTTTCTTACTATGAGACAGCCATGGGAACCTGCCTCCCGAATCCTTGTCAATCAGAGAGATAATCAATTTGTGGGTAAGTATGGTATTGCCCCATAACCTAAGCCAGTGCAATACTGGCTGCAGAGAAACCACATCCCCAGTGTACAGCCCAATTTCGCAAGCGCCCCAAAATTTGGAGCCGAAGCTGGCAGGCCCAACAGTTTTGTGACGAAGTGGTTCTCCGCTGTGTGGACCGCACTAACATTAGAGTAGCCCCACAGTTCCATCCCGAATCTGGCAACCAAAGCCGCCTTGCCTTGTACAGTTGCAACAGTGGATCGATTGGCCTAGCTCTAAACATGGACATGGCCCTAGAGACCCCACCCAGACCCTCCCGCCCCCCCTGGACAAATCTTCACCAAACATTGCAGAAAAAGTATATGACCCCCTCAGATTGATTATACAAAGTGTGGTGTGGTGTCGTCCTGAAGGGGCAACGTGGTATTTGGGTGTGGGGGGGTCCCAAAATGTGTCGTTTTCCTCATAGACGCAATGGAAAAAAACGTTGCTCCCTCCTACAGCCCAAACCGCTATACGGGCTTTCGCCAAATTTACGGCAGGCGCGGCGGCTTGGTCCCAAAAGCGTGCTTTTGTAAATTGGGTGTAAATCGGTCCAGTAGTTTTTTTGGTTTTTTTAAACAGCGGAAAAGTAGGTAACAAAAAATAGTGATATCTGGGTTTGGTCCACAGACTCACTTCCCTATTGGCTCTGCGGACAGCCCCCTAAACCAATCAAGGTACGGCGTGATGTCTGCGGACATCGGACGCGCCCAGTGTTTGGATGGTTAAAAACATAAGCTGCGTCAGATATTTTTAAACGATCCCCATGTTGGATTTGCGCGTAGCTGTTGTTCGCGGGCATCGTGATAAAAACATTAAAAAACACAACATTGCACTTGTGTAACTAATGTAACAATCTGTTGGAGGTAAGGGGTGATGAGGATGGGATGGGAAATTTCCCCTTGAGGATTTTCTTTAATGTGGTGTAATCCAAAAAATCATAGACTTTCTACCTTGCCTTCATGCACTTCTCTGAAGTGTATGGACATTGGGTAGGATGGATCAAGGTTTTTAATATCTCTCATGTGTTGTAAGATTCTAAGTTTGTTTTCCAATAGTGCTCCCTATGTTACACAGACACATGAGAGCATATACGACAAATTCCGTATTACACGCGATTTTTGTTTTCAATTGCGCTGTATGGCCTAATGAGGGATGTAAATAGTTGGTTCTATTGAGGCATGTTTGCATGCTTTGCACTTTGTGCATTTGAAGAAACCTGTAGTGTTCATATTTAGCCAAGGAAGAGTGTTCAAGATTGTGATTTTTCGCGGGCATAAAACTGCATACCAGTGAGTCTTTGAGGGATGCTGATTTTCTGAATGTTACATTGACACGTTCCCCTGGGAATGTGTCATCTAATTCTAGCACGTGCCAGTGTCGATGCAAGATCTTGCATATGATTGAGTGGGTACCATATGTGAGGATTAATCTGGTTTCATTATTCTTTTCCAGTTCCTTCGGCACTCTGTTGGTTTATAATAGAGAACCTCAATTCTAATTACAGGCTTTTAGGTAGGCTGTCTCTAGAATGGCTTTCGGATATCTTTGACGACATTCATTGCAGTGTATTTGCGTTCTTTATCAAAGCATTCCAATTTGGTGCAATTCCGTTGAATTCTCACAAATTCACTGTATGGTATACTCCATAACAGTGTGGGAGGATTACTGCTGGCATAAAGCAGCATGTTAGAGCTGGTTGGTTTACGATGAAATTCATTGATGATTTTTTTCTTGGTTAGATTTGACCAAAACATCCAGAAAAACTACTGGGTCTCTACTGTGCGTCTCCTGTAAGTTTTAAGTTGAGGATATTAACATTCACACTTTGCACAAAGTTTAGCTAGTCTTTTTATTCTCCATTCCATAGGATAAATAAAATGTCAATAAATCTTAGCCATAGGACAATCGAATTTGTGTGTTGGCTGTTGACATCTGTCCACACCACAAACTTTTCCCACCAACCCATTGTTAGGTTGGCCTATGATGGAGCAAAGCTTGTGCCCATGGCGGTCCCTCGTAGCTGGTTGTAGTAGTTATTATAGAATAAAAAATAAATTATTCATTAAACACATATCTACCATCTCCATAATCATCTGTCCATGTAAGAGATAGTTCAGTGATCTACTCCAGAAAATGTTTACACACTTTTTTACCATTGCTATGGTGTATGGAGTTGTAGAGTGAAACTACATCTAATGTGGCAAACATAAAATCTTTCGCCCATGCTACTCCATCAATTTTGATCAAAAAATCTTTGGTATCTCGAAGATATGATGGTAAAGTGAGTACCAAGAGCAGAAGAGTTTGGTTTATATACTTGGACATATTTTCCAAAGATGCTCCATTGAGAGTAACAATAGGTCTGTCAGGAGGACGGGCTGAACTCTTAAGAATTTTGGGAAGAAAGTAAAGGGTCAGTATGGTGGGTAATTTTGTAAAAAGGAACTTGCAGTCATCTTTGTTCAGAATATCTAAGTCAGACCATTTAGTTAGAAAGCACTCCAATTTGGTATTTATTTCCTCTGTTGGATTAACTGCCAATTTCTTTTTATTTTACTTTGTTTATTAGTGGTCACAAAGAGATGCATAGCACCTGCTCATATCTCACCTTATACAATTGGGAAATATACATTTTACAGTCATTGTATTCATATATAATCACATAGTTTCATCATCATCAGAGGTCATATTACACAGGTAGACTCTGAATGGGCCCCATATGTCTTTGGGTCTGCAGGTCGGGGGTCGGGTCAGGACATATTGCTCTTCAGTTTCATTTACTTGCATTAATTCACAAAGAAATTGGTTCATGCACGGTGGACCCGCACTCTTCCATTTTTGTAGGATGCATTTTTTGGCCACCGCGCAAGCAATGTTAAATAGTCTTCTAGTCCTCTCAGAACATTTGCCTATGTCTCCAAATAGATATTTTTGGGGCCTCAGGTCAGGAGGCATCGAAGCCACTTCCTTCCAGAAGCCTGCCACCACCCGGCATTCCCAGTACATATGCCAATCTCCTGCCTGTGGCTTCCCGCATTTAAGGCTTGCATCAGAGACCCCTGGGGTGAACTTTGCTATTTTAGCCGGCGTGTAGTGTAGCCTGTTCAATATTTTAAATTGGATTAGCCTCAGTCCTGCATTTAGAGACACCTTCTTAGTGAGTGAGCAAGACCTAGACCATTTCTCCTCCCTAATGGGCTCCTGCAAATCCCTTTCCCATTTCTCTTTAATTTGATTAGCTGTGGGGGTATGTGCCTTTACTGCTGAATACAGTCTGGAGATTCTCAGGCTCTCATTAGCAGTTACCAACTGTACACATGGGTGTGGCTAGGGCTCATCCGGGAACAACGGCCATTTTTGCTGAAATGGCGACCTCATACGGTAGTATTGGAGTGTCCTAAGCGGCCCGCCTCCCAGTGCTCTCAGTAGCTCCCGTAGGGTTGCAAATTTCCCATTTATGAACATGTCCCCTATTTTCATTTCGTTATTCGGGTCCCAGGACTCCCGTATAGTGGTGTCATGCGTGGGTGGGTATACCCGGGAAATTCCTTAAAGGTATTTCTGGGTTTTAGGGCGTCGTCAATTGTAATCTTTTGTATATAGCCTCCCATGCCCTGACAGTGCAGCTGACCGGGTTGTATTCACATGTGTCTTAGTATTGCGTGTTGAATACAACTGATCGTATATTCGTGGGGTGTGTGGTTTATTCCTCTATCCATGCATGGGGTACCTCATGTGCTGTGTCATACCAATATTTTTCAAAGTGTGCTTGTGCAACATAGTAGTAGAGCTCAAAGTCGGAGGCCGCTATACCGCCAGTGGAGTAGGATTCCGTCATTTTTTCCCAGCTTATCCTAGCTGTCTTTCCGTTCCAGAGGAACGTCCCCACCATGGATCGGAGTTTAGTGAAAAACGTCCTTCCCGGCCATATGGGGATATTGACAAAAAAGTAGAGCAGCTTGGTCAAAATTATCATTTTAAGGACAGCGACCCTGCCGTATAACTATATCGGAAGACGTCCCCACATCTGAAGCTTTGTGTTAATGGTCTGTAGCGTGGCCTTATAATTGTCAGATGTTAGGGAGAATTCTCTGTTTAGGCTGAATTTCCTAACCTAGTGAGTCCCCCAGCAGCTTTGCTGGATTTTTGGGGTTTATTTTTTTCTCCTGCCAAGAGTGAGACTCTTTTACCCTCACTCTTGGGCATGATTTGAGTGTGTTTCTTTGAATCTAGATGTTTTTAATGGGCTATGGGGTCTTTTACCCCATAGGGCTTCATGTGCTTTTGTGATGTGTATTACACAGCACCCTCAGTGCAGTAACACAGGGGTGTCATAGTGACCCCCAGTATAGACTCCATACCCTGGGACTGACTACTGTCTCCCAGGGCATGTAAAGTCACCATTGACTTTAGTAGTCTTAAATTCTGAACAGAACCAGTACAAACCATCATATTGTGGACGTACTTGCTGGGGCAATTCAATTGCCCCGGGGTCTGTTAGTCGAGGAGGCACGTCTCCATCCCCCCGATCGAGTTTTGGCTGGTGGCAGTGGATACTACTTTTTACATTCAACCGCGAATATTTTCCTATGGGATTTCCCATTGTTTTAGGCTACTATCTTTATTTAATTATTTACGGTAGCCTCGAACATGCCGCCGGTTTATTCAATTAATATTAATTCTCCGGTTGGTATTTTTTGCCAAAACTTGATTCTAAAATGGCGTTTGTGTTCTCTTCTGTGACTCCAACCCAAGTCGAGCCCTTTGTTCCACTTTTTGGCGGGCTTCTCCACAGAAGCCCTCCAAAGTGGTGCCACTCTGTCTGGGGTACTTAGGAGGGGTGGAGGGGGATTTAGGCACCCTGGACTGAGTTGCCTAGGCAACTCAAGTCGCACTCCGTCCTGATTGGCCCAAGTGGTGAGCCGGCCGGCTCACCACTTAGCATGTTTGAGTGACAGCTAGGCTGAGTGAAGTGGGGTTTTCTGCATAAAAGCAGGGCTTTGGGGACTGGAACTTCAGAAGTCGCCACAGGACCTAAGAATCCGACGAGGGAGAAGCAGAGCCGACCTGCCACGACAACACCACCGGTGGAGCCCTGCTGGACCGTCTCACCACTTTTCCCAACGACAGAGATCTCCCGCTGGAGAGTCAACTTCCTTTGACTGGTGGGGATAACCAGTTTCACCGTCTTTTCGCCTTCCCGACGTATCTCGTGGCCGCCTTGCCTGTGCCAAGCACCCCGGCAACCGGGATACCACATTTTACCACGACCGCGAATTAAAGGGTATTACCTTTAACCGGAAAAGTCTGCGGCTGGTTTCTTCCCTGGCAGTGCAACAACCTTAATCTTTCCTCCAAGTCGAGATCTTCTCTTCCCCTGGACGACGACGAGACTTGCACCCACTGCCAGGAACAACTGCCACCACTGGCGGATCCTTCCCACTTAAGGTACTGTGTCCCGCCTGGCTTCCCTTGCCACCGACTGTACGGGGTAGATTTAGCCCCCGGCTTTCGAACCTGGGTTAGCCTGGGACACCCTGGCTAAACTTTTCTGAGCCCCTCTAAACTCTTTTTGAACTCTCTGCAAGACTTTCTAAGCCTAGTGTAACTGTGTGATCTTGGGCGCATTTGTGCTCTGCTCTCTCTAAGAGTGGGCCCAGCCTTTGGACTTTGGCTCACCAGTGACTTTTGCTCTTCTGCCTTGCTAAACAGTGTTCCTAATCTTAGAGTGGTGTACCTGTCCATATTCTGTCTTTTTCCCTCCCTTTTTCACAAACTTATTGGAGTGCCATCTAGTTAAGCGCTCACCTCTGTATAAAAATAAGTGGTGTTTTACTAAGACGTATCTGATAAGAAAAAAGGGGTGTATATATTACAATAGTAACTGTGTTTAGAATATTTTACAATAAGAGTGCTGGAGTGTTTCAAACAGTTTGTTTTTAAATAAATAATTATATACTTTGATAACAAAGCTCTGGTCCGTGTTTGCTTGTATTGGTGTGTCTGAGTGCCTATTGTGTATACTTTGCATACTGCCTAACTCTTCTTGAGAGAGGTCTGACTGCTCAGCCACAGCTACCAGGTAAATCTGGGTGGTACAGACTGCTACCAAGTGGGTTTACTGCTAACACCTGTAGTCCTAAATCTTTTGCAGTGTTCCCTAAGGGAACTGCACAGGTTTCTGCCTAACATCAGAGTATAGCGTGAGCTTATTCCCGGACACAAGCACCCCCAGGTATCTAATGTGATGTTCGGCCCATTTGAGTCCGTTTAGAGTGTCAGGGCATTTGGTGGCCGGTGTGAGCGGGAATATCTCCGACTTGGCCCTGTTTACTGTGTACCCCGAATAGGATGCAAAGTCTTGTATTTCCGCCATTATGGGTGCTATATTTGTCTCCGGTTCCCAGATATATAATAATGTGTCATCGGCATATAGTGATATCAGTTGGGTAGACCCCTTCATTTTGATGCCTTTGTCAGCGTGTCGTAGTCTCACCGCAGCTTCCATCGGCTCTATAGTTAATACAAATAGCAGAGACGAGAACGGGCACCCCTGCCTGGTACCTCTACCCAACAAAAACAGTTCGGAGATGGATCTATTGGTTATAACCCGAGCTCCAGGTTCAGTATATAATAGTTTAACGTATCTAACGAAATTGGGACCCATCCCGAATGCCTCCAGAACCACTAACAGATAAACCCAGGAAACCGAATCGAAGGCCTTCTCAGCATAAAGGGATATGGCAGCTGCGCTCCTTTCCAGGTCTATCTGTGCCATTATGCCAAACAGCCTACGGAGGTTCAGAGCAGTGGACCTCATCAGAATAAACCCATTTTGGTCAGGATGAACCAGGCCAGGGACTGCCGGCAAGAGTCTTAGCCATAACCTTCGCAAATATCTTGGCATCAGTGTTTATAAGTGACAGAGGCCTATAGGAAGATACCTCCTGTGGTGGTCGCCGTGGCTTGGGGAGCACCATGATCACCGCCTCTCTCATGGAAGGGGGTAGTATGTTGCATTCGAGGGACTCCTCCCACACCAGCATCAACATCGGAAGGAGCTCTTCACAGAACTCTTTATAAAATTCAGCCCCCTATCCCGTCTGACCCAGATGCCCTACCCGATGCCAACGCTTTTATTGCCTCTGTGATCTCCTCAGCGGATATCGGCTGGTCCATCGCCAAGCCGTCGTCCTCCGAGAGTTTGGGGAGGGCGAAAGTCGCAAGGTAAGTTTGGATGTCAGCGAGGGATTTCTTGTCTTGATTAGAGTATATTTATTTTAGAGAATTTGAAAAATTCCTTGTTTCTTTCCTCCCTCAAGAGTACCTCCCCCTCTGGTGTACATATACTAGTGATCTGGTTGGGCTGTTTGTCTTGTTTGAGTAGATTGGATAGTGTTCTACCAGCTTTATTCCCCTCCCCATATCTGGGATTAACTGCCAATTTCTCATAAACCCTGCGTCCATGAGTTGCCTTTGGGCCTCCCTAATTTAGTATTCTTTATTTTGGATTACTATGTTGGTACCCTTATCTGATGCTTTTATCACAAGATTCCTGAGATTTTGTAATTCTTTCAAGGTATTTTTCTTTTGGTGACAAATTAGGCGTTATTTTGCTTTTCTGTAATCTAGCCTTTTTCAGATCGTGATTGACTAGATCCTGGAAAGCCTCTATGTATCCGCCAGGCTGAAATAAGGGATTACATTTAGACTTAATCTTTAGTTTACTCTCGGCAGGCCAATATGTATCTATATTTAGCATTTCTAGGACGATGCCTGTACCTCTTTATTCCAATTGCCATGCCAATTCCAATTGTGCTAAGTCCAGTATGACATCCTGATCTTCAATAGCTACCACTGTACTTCCTTGTGGTTTAATTTTCGTTTTTTCCTTAGGTGGATTTATAATAATTTCTTCAATCTTTCCGCATATATTTATCGAAGTCAATTCTAGTTTCAGCATAAGGCAGATGTTGGACAGAAATTAAGGCCATATTGAAGCACCTTGGTTTGTTCTTCTGTTAATGTATGATTGGAAAGATTCACAATGCTGTTGGCAACACTAGAATTGGTTACTTTGTTTCCTTCCCATAGCGTGTTCTTGTGCTTCTGTCTGAGTCTGAACTGCTTGTTCCTTTGTCCCCTCCTTGTTTTCTTTTTCCTCCTTGTCCCTGGAATTTGCCCCGCCCTCTGCCTAAATTGTTTGGGGGGGTTTTGCATCCATCTAGTCCCAACATTCTCATCTCGTCTAAAAAATGAGTTTTCCTTGAGTGGCTCACATTTTCACTGTTGGTCATATCTGAATCCTAAATTGAGGCTACTTCACTGAAGGTTGGGTCGTTTGTTTACTCTGTATATTTATGCTCGTAATATTTTTTTCTCAATTCGTCGAAGCAACGGTCAAAGATGTGCACGCTCCCTTTCTCGTAATCTTCTTTATGAGAAGGATTTTTCTTTGTTTGCGCAATTAGATATCTTCCTCGTGTAGTTTCAAGCTTTCTGTCATGATCCATGCCCCTGACCCCCTCAGGTATAACAGCCCCCTGGCAGCAGTGGGACTAAAGCCCTTCACACTGGCCACAAGGGCCTTGAAACTCCATCAGAAACATACATGGAGTCAGTCCTGGTGCCTTTGGCGCCAGGCCCATTATCAGGAATAAAGCAATACCAGTTCTGGACCTTAATCCAACATGGAGGCCTATTACACAGCTCAGGTCTTTAGAACCAAGCCATGCGGTCTAGTGTTTTGAGTGTGGCTGGGCCTGGAACCAGTTGGCCTGGAACTACTTAATGTGGGCTATTTAAACCACACCCAAACAGTAGAACACGCTTTGCGTTATTCTGCACTCCTGCAGCGTAACGCTCACTGTGTCCAGCACCTGCTTCTCCTGCGGCTCGATCCTGAAGCCCTAGATCTGGATTCCATTAATAACCTGGAAGAACAAGAACAGCATTAGCGAGCAAGAACACTTACCTGTGAAGTAACCGGTCTTGAATCCATCCTGCGCTTAGCTTACCTCGCCCATCTACGCAACCTGCAAAGGTAAAGAAACAAGGACAGGATTAATAAAAATTCTTACCTGGGCAAGCAGCGAGTCCTGGCAGCACCCTGGGCTTCTCTTACCTCGCCCATCTCCGGGTTTCACCGCAACCTGCAAGGGAGAAAGGACAAGGTCAGCATTAACAAAGCACTTACCTGGGCAAGCAGCCTTTCGAATCGCTCATCACTCGGAACATCACTGCAACTTGTACAAAGAAGGGAAGAGAACACAGGTTAGCAATTAACACCAATAAACAGTGCAGCGCTCGGCGCTTCAATAACTCACTATGGTCTTCGCCATCGGCGCTGCAATTCCGAGATCGCAAACATCCCTGTGAAAACAAAAAGACATTGTTAGGGAACAGCGTGGTCGAGCAAGACGCAGAGAAGACAGAGAAAACGGAGGGAAGGAAAGAGACATAATAAAGACGAAAAAGACATAACTCACCTGGAAGACTGCAAGCAGAGTCGGTGTCACAGCTGGTCTGGACCCGACAAGGGCACACGGACCAGTGAAGCAACTAGGTCCATGGAACACCTGCACCAACCACGCGGCCCTGCACAGAGACGCAGGACGGAGAGTTAAACGCACAAAAACGTGAGGTGAGCAATAACCCCAATGGAGGGGATTTGGACCAGAGGGAGGTGGGAGTCCACCCATCACAGAACCAATATCTAAACCCTCCATTCTCCTGGCGCTACCCAACGTCTGGCACATAACCAAGCACAGAGGGGTCCAGGATAGCGCTTACACCGCCATCCAGTATAGTGTGGCGCCCCCCTGGATACCAGGTGAGCGTAACACTTTCATCTGTTTGTTCTAAATGTATTCCCATCTTCTCTTGGTGTTATTAGAGAGAGTTGAATGAGGATTTCTTCCATCTTTGCTATTATTTTTTGTCTGTCGATTCGGGCATAGTTAATGAGAATATTCAAAAACTGTCCTGAACATACATTTGTTGAGTCACCCCATTCTCACAGCATTTCTGGGTCTTGGTCTTCAAATGATGGCGAAGTCAAAATTCGTAAGCTTCGTGGGATTCTTCCTACATCTACATAATTTGGCAGTGAATGCTCCTCCCACCATTTACTAATATCTTTTTTTTGAAGTTTCTCTAGTTCCTTAAGCAGGTTAATTGTTTTCCACATTGACTTGTGGTGGTGTGCTTTTTTTGTTGATGCACTAACGTTCTGTGTCTTGCAGAGCAGAGACTGCGCTTGCTCCCGTCGTGCATTCTCTTTCCGACTGTGATGTCATGTTTCAAAAGAAACTATGTAAATATACACTGGAAAGGATTGTTTGACAACTATTTTCGGAATTTAGAAAGTCCGAAAGAAGAGGAAATCATGGGGTTTAGTCAGCCGTTTAGTCCATATGAGGGCCGTGTCATTTGTTTATACTGATCTAGCGGACAGGGTTGGGAAGACGGAAAAGCACATGACTGGGGTCGGGAGAACACTCATCCTCCAATGAAGGTGGACTCGTTTGCAAATCGGGAGCGTCGCTTTTGCCGTCACCTGTGTATTTTGCATTCAAGCTGTATCCGCCCTGGTCCGGAGCGTAAGTCAGGTAGTCTGTCGGTTGGCTTGGAACTCCTCTCACATCAAATCATCAGTTGGTGCACGTCCAGCGCCTGTCACCTTGGCGCCAAATTATTTGCAAAAAAGGAGAATCGTTTGTGTCTCTCTAGAGAGGTCGGCACACCCAGAAGACAAATTACCAAGAAAATTAACCTCAAAATAAGGTTGCCAAGCACAAAGTAAATTCCTTGAACATGGCACAACGCGTTTTGTAGTGCATCCGCTATTTGTTCGCGGAGCTCCTCGAGAGACATTGCAAATATTCACTCGACCATTTGGTCATTATTTAAATATTCACTCGACCGTTGGTCATTATTTAACTTTACCTTACGTTAGGTTCCTCCTTCGACAAAGCTGTTCTCTGCCGACAAGATCTTAGACGGCTGTGCCTTCGACGGAGGAGATCCTTTGGCGGTGCCAAACACGTGGCCTGGCCTCGCTGGCCTCAAACAGTAGGGAGAGTGGGGTCGTGGGACGTTTCATGCTTCTCTTTAAGAATGCCTTTCTCTTTCCCCACCTTTTCCTTCGGGGTTGTTATCACATCTGATTGTTTCCTCAGCAATGGAGAGGATACCATTTAGGTTTTGCCCACGCTGCAAGGTCAAATTCACCTGGAAAGACAAGCACAAACAGTGCAACCGTTGCTTGCCCCTCTACCACAAAGAAGACGGTTGTGCGGCCTGTAAGCTTCTTAAGCCTAAGACTTTAAAGGACCGCAGGGTCAAGAGGTGGGCAGCCTACGCCATGTCTAGGTCCGATTCCTCACTCGCCGCCGAAAGTGATAACCCGACCTCCGCTTCGGAGGTTGTACACCCCTCTAGGGAGCGGTCACTCCTCGTCGTCTGTCCCCGGCCCCGACAAGCTCGGCCCTGCTTATGGGGATGAACACCCCGGCAACACTGACGCACACAAGCACTCACATAAGCACACGACCCACGGCTCTTCCTCGTCGAAGACGAAGAAAGCATTAGCACCAACAGAGACGCAGATCCTACCGGCGGCCTCCACAGACCGTAAGGGTCCAAGGCCCCCCTCGCAGACACGACCAGCGACTGGGCTACCCCCAGATAAGGGCGCTATCACCAAACCGCCAGACATTGTGCCCCGTCAGCGAGCGCCCGTCGGGGTAGAGAACGCGACACCTGTAACGTCGACGCCAGAGGAACCCTCGACAGATTTAGTCGTCGAGAGCCTGGTGCGTATTGTTTCCACCGATAGCCAGAGACGGACGGCGAAAGAGAATACCGCTCGTAAGGCCAGGGAAACACTGAAAGGGGTGGAAGGAAGGCAGGAACTGCCCCCTCTGTCGAAAAGGGACTCCTAGCCTACTAGAAGGCTTCTCAGAATGCGATGGGAGTTTATCCTCGACGTTATGGGATAGGTCAAAGCGTTTACAGGCCGAAAGCCTTCCCTTTTCTCCCCCAGACCGCTCTGGGTTACCACAAGGGACCTTAGAGAGACTCCAGTTTTGTATGGACAAAATGGAGAGTTTTATGTGTACTCAATACCTACCCACGCCCAAAAGACCAAGACAGGGGCCTCAGGAGGATCCTAGGGCTAAATACCCTAGGCTGTTTAACCCCCTCCCCCCCAGGAGGATTTACTTGTATGACCGCACTGAAGAGGACTCCCACTTTCATGAAGATGAGGAGTTCTTAACTAACGAACAAGAACAAAACCTAGACCAGGAAGGTTTCGAGGATAACCCAGACATGGGTGGTGGGGGCTTTGAAGAAGACCCAGAAGAAGGTGCTTCACAGCCCTGGCAGTCCCCATCAGCGTCTACAGACCCTGACTCCCTAAACCTGCTCCCCCCAAAGACTCACCAATCAGGAATACGTCACCTATAGACGATCAACCTACCTTTAATGCACTACTACGCAAAGCAGCAGTGCATTTCGAAATCGAGACTGGGGAAATTTCTCCTGACATAGACTTTGTGGAAAAGATCATCAAGGAGAAACCCCCTGTCAGTCAAACCATTCCCCTCCTTGCCTCAGTAAAGAGACAAATCATTCCTTCCCTATCTACACCCGCATTGGTCAGAGGGGTCAACCCAAGGATAGAAAAATGTAGTCCCTCTCCATCGGACCCATTATACATCAGGGGCCACTCTGTACCGGACTCCTTAGTAGTAACAAATACAAGAAAGAGGGCAGGAGTCTCGCTATCAACCCGCGAGGCACCACCAGATAAAGAAGGTAAAAAACTGTATGCCCTAGGTAAAAGGATTACAGCCTCGGCAGCCTTTTCCACCAGGATTGCCAACAACTCCTTACTGGCAAGTTATGCAGATGCCCAGTGGAGCAAACTACGCAAAGACATTGAGGAGGTACCTCAACCCCTAAGAACTGAGCTTCTGGCCACGGTTACTGAGGGAACCTTAGTCAACCAGAGCATCATTAAGAATACTCTAGATGCTGCAGAAACGGCTGGCCGTTCCCTAGTCCAAGGAATCCTCCTCAAATGTCATGTCTGGCTACGTAATTCAGGGTTCAAACCCGAAACACAAGTATCTGTCATTAACAAACCAATAGAGGATGCCAACCTCTTTGGGAAGGCGGTGGATGATGCACTAGAGACTGCAAAAAAGGATTTTGACACCATTAAGACCCTAGATCAAATTTCAAGGCCTCCCAACAAGCAAGGTTATGGAAACAGACGCTTTTTTCGATGCCAACGCCAGCAACATCAACAACAGCAGCAATACTCTGCAGGCAACTGGTCCTCGAATCAAGGAACCAGTGGACAATACACCCAGAGAGGACAGCGTTGTGGCAAGGGAAGAGGTCGGGGTCCCACCCCTAGAGGTTCGCAAGCCACCAACACCAAATGACCCGAAGATTCGGGTCCCCTCCCATGCATCGCCGGTCAGGGGCCGGTTAACAGCCTTTCTTCCAGCATGGGAGGGAATAACATCTGACCGCTGGGTACTCTCAACCATAGCCCGTGGCTACTGTATAGAATTCAACTGCTCTCCGACATACAGACCCCCAAGGGGACGACGCCTGTCACCAGAGCACCTCGCCATCTTTCTTCAAGAAGTGGACCAGCTACTAGAAAAAGGAGCTATAGAGGTTGTGCCTCTATCACAGGTAACGGAAGGTATTTATTCAGTGTACTTCCTTGTACCCAAAAAGGACTTAACCATGCGCCCTGTATTAGATCTGCGCCCAGCGAACAAATTTGTAAAACCTCAAAAATTTCATGTGGTGACATTACAGGAAGTAATCCCCCTGTTATCTCAAGGGGATTACATGACAACACTGGACATGAAAGATGCATACTTTCATATTTTAATGTTGCCAGTGCACTGAAAATTCCTGAGGTTCGTGATAGAGGGGAAACACTACCAGTTCAGAGTGCTACCCTTCGGCATAGCGTCAGACCCGAGGGTATTCACGAAAGTACTGGCAGTGGCAGCGGCCCACCTGCGCAGGTTGTCCATCCCAGTATACCCTTACCTCGACGATTGGCTCATAACAGGGGATTCTTACGAGACATGCTTCTCAAATACCCAAAAGACTGTAGAACTTTTGTTCCAACTGGGCTTCTCCATCAACGAGAAGAAGACCAGCCTAGAGCCCAGCCAGATCAAACTATTCCTAGGGGCTCTGATTCGAACAAAGGACGGCCTCATCTTCCCCTCCAACGAGAGGGTCCAAAATATGCTGTTTCAGATCCCTCAATATGTGTCCGGTCGAGAGGTGACGGTGCGCAAAGCAATGCGCTTGCTCGGAATGATGGCGTCATGTACATATTTGGTACCTCACGCGCGACTGCGCATGCGCCCTATGCAAGAGTGGCTCAACAGCCAGTGGTGTCAGGCCAGCGGACAATGGGACGATCTAGTTGTGGTCTCGCAGGCCTTGGTTCTCTCGCTACGATGGTGGTCGAAGGAAAACCTTGTAATGGGGAAACCATTCGCCACCCCGCAGTGGAGGCCACTCTAACCACAGACGCATCCCTCACAGGATGCGGGGCTCACCTATCCCATCAGACTGCACTCAGAGTTTGGACTCTGAGCGTAGCGTCCAAACACATAAACTTGCTGGAACTGTTAGCGGTCTTCAAAGCACTGAAGGCTTTTCAGGCTCACCTGCAAGGGAAGACAGTGATGGTCCTCACAGACAGCACCACAGCCATGTACTATCTGAACAAGCAAGGGGGCACTCACTCTCCAGGACTGTCCAAGCTGTCCCAGAACATCTAGAAGTGGGCTCTCAAACACATGTTCCTGTTGTCACAACATGTACCAGGGGAACTCAATCTGCTAGCAGACGAACTCAGCAGAGACTTCCCTCTGCCCGCAGAGTACGAATGGCGGTTACAAGAAGACATCGTCTTCGACGTCTTCACACAATGGGGATTCCCAGAAATAGATCTGTTCACAACTCTGGAGAACTCCCAATGCCAAGATTACGCCTCCAGGTACCCCCAGAACCAGTCCATGGGGAACGGTCTATCGATACATGGTCAGGGAAATTTGTTTACGCTTTTTCCCCGACTCTCCTTCTCAACAAGATAGTACACAAGATGCACGAGGAACCAGTCACCATGATACTAGTGGCCCCTATGTGGGCCCGGCAACCATGGTTCGCTCACCTGATGGAGATGTCTGTCTCCACCGGTGAAACTACCGTGCCCGTACAACATGCTGTCACAGGACAAGGGCAAGACACTACACCCATACCCACAGACCATGAATTTAGCAGCATGGCTCCTGAGATCATAGAATTTGGTCATTTACAACTCCCGCAAAGATGCATGGACATTCTCAAAGAAGCTAGAAAGCCTAACACTTGTCTCTGTTACTCTAGCAAGTGGAAGAGATTCGTCATATGGTGTAGAAATAAGAGCATCAACCTGGTTGACTGCTCTCCCACACAAATTGTTCTCTACCTGACTCACTTACTAGACTCAGGATTAGTGTTTAATTCTATTAAGGTTCATTTAGCTGCACCTTCCGCATACACCACTTCTCAACTTAAAGTGTTGTGGTGGAAAGTCCCAGTTATTTAAGCCTTCATGGAAGGAGTTAAAAGAATACACCCTCCCATAGCTAACCCAGCTCTCAGATGGGTCCTAAATGTGGTATTAGCCGGGCTCCTGGGCTCACCCTTTGAACCCATGCACAAAGCAATGCTTAAGGACCTCACCCTTAAAACTGCTTTTCTAATAGCTATCACCTCCATCAGGAGAGTAAGTGAACTACAAGCGCTATCTATTCTAGACCCCTTTGTAACCGTTCACAAAGATAAGGTGGTTCTACACACACACACCCTAGGTTTGCACCTAAATTAATTTCTAAGTTCCATGTATAGAACTACCAACGTTCTTTCAAAACCCTTCAAACTTGGGAGAAAAAAGCCTGCATACACTGGATGTGCGCAGGGCTGTTATGTTTATATGGAAAGAACTAGACCACTGAGAGACTAATCAGTTATTTGTCTCGGTGGCAGCAGGAAGAGAAGGAGATGCAGTTTCAAAATCCACTGTATCTAGATGGATTGTACAATGCATCACTCTCTGTTACACTCTTGCTAAGAGAGAACTACCCTTCAAGCCAAGAGCACACTCTACTCGAGGCACTGGGGCTTCCATAGCATTCATTGCAAATGTCCCTCTTGTGTCCATTTGCAAGGCGGCAACCTGGAGTTCTGTACACACCTTTACAAAACACTACTGTCTAGATGCCCACTCTAGGTATGATTCACAGGTGGGACAAGTAGTATTAAGACACCTTTTCTCTACTGTTCCTGCTCACAACCCACCTCCAACTCCGGGTACTGCTTGCTAGTCTATGCACAGCATGTGATTCTAAGCAGATTAAAAAACATCAGAAGACAATGCATTACTTACCGTAAAAGCATTTCTGATGGTTGTATCTGCTTAGATTCACATGCGTCCACCCTTCCTCCCCTCTCGGATGAAAGGAACATAGACATCCTTTTATCTCTCTTTTCTGTACTCACTCAAGTCTATAAGGCTCCCTCAGGGCAGAAAAAATACAGAGGGACCTCGACGCGTGAGGGATTGTGGGTACACTGCACGTCACTATAGGGATAGTGTTACAGACACGCCTTGTCGACGTCCCCTTTTCGACTACGAAAAACAAAATGCAATACTCTGCAGTGACCACTGGATGTCGGACTATGCACAGCATGTGAATCTAAGCAGATACAACCATCAGAAATGCTTTTACGGTAAGTAATGCATTGTCATATATGTATGTTTAGGAGACAGTCCTGAAATACAATTAAAAAAACAATACATTTGTCACATGACCAGGTCCTGTTTGACTTCAGCTCGTGGCTCACGTTGGAAGCCTACTTACAATGTAGCCATCTTAATACTATGTAGGTTAACTAGCAGTAATGCCCCAAATGTATAATATGGTAAAGTTACGCATCCATTAAATCTTTCCACATTGAGGCATGATTGTCACTGATTCGAAGGCTTGTGAGAAACTCATGGTGCCAACAAGTAAGACAGACACCAGTGATCACAGTTCAAGGGTGTTTACTGAACAATGAAAATGCTAGGCGGGTAGGAGAAATGCCTAATCTAAACCGAAATCTAAGATGGGGACCGGTGTCGACCATCAAATGAAAATAAGGCATTCCTAGTGGCGTCAAGTAAAAAAAAAGGGCCTAAACTAAGAAAACCTATTGCCAATTCCTTACGCTAAATACAAAAGGGTGTGAGGTTAAGTTTCAAGAACGAAGAAGTGTTCTCAAATGATTAGTCGGGAGACGTAGCCTGGGTCTCCCTTCCCCATGTTTTGTGCATGGGGTAAGGTGTAGTTGGTGGAGCACAGTTCAGCCTCTGGCTTCTCTAGCACGAGACGACAGTTCCAGTGGTAGTTCTCAAGACCGTCGATGGTCAAGTCTAATTTCCTTCAGGGCCTGATGTGTTTCAATAACAAAAACAAAAGTTCCTTTAACAAATGGAAGTTTGTTCCCAATAATATTCGCTGGATGATGGGTTCACCCCTGGGTCCCCCTCTTCTGGGCTGACCCTTTTCAATTGTAATCCACACAAAATGTTGATGAAAGATTCGCCCCTGGATCTCCCTCAACCAGGCTCGGCCCTCTCTTGACTGTCAGTGCTCGGGTGACGATTTCACTCCTGGATCACTCCTGGATCTCCCTCTGCCAGACCTCTCTTGACTGCTAGTACATCTCTTTCTCAATAGTTTTTCTCTGCATCTCTCATTCTTCTCTTATTAATCTTTGGGTAATAGATTAACTCCTTGGATCTCTCGAGCTCGGACCTCTCTCGACTGTCAGCCCTGGGTGACAACTTCACCCCTGGATCTGCGTCATCCAGGCTCGGACCCTTCTTTTTTCAAATGTCGGTGGGAATATCGTCCATTTTCTTTACCACACGGGATTCACTTCCCTTGCTTTCATGCCAATTCACAAATCAAAGTCTTTCGAATGTACGGGGCGGTGCCAGGACCCTCACGTATGACCACTTTGAGTTCCTTTGGTGGCCTTCCTATGGCGTTCTGGTTTCTGTAGTTTCTCAATATGGGGCTCGACCAGTCTCTCTCGATTAGCACCCACATGGTGCCGTTTTCCCTCTGTAGCTGGTCTCTCCTTTACACTTTTTATAGTTCATTCAAAGTTCATCGACTCTGCCTTCCAAAAGTTGCCACTTTGCGATTCTTACCCAACACAGTCTGGTGCTTATTGTTTCTCCCCTCGACTCACTGGCTGTGATGAACTGCGTGGCTTTTGGCTTCTTTGGAGTCAAGGCCTGTACCACAAGCGCAGGAGCTTCTCTTCTCGCCACCCTCTCGATACTCGCCCTCTTTCTCCTTCGCTTGAAAAGCTGCCTCGGTTTAGGCATCTCGTCGTGCAGTCTTTTGTGCTCCCCTTGCCCGTCCTGTGCTCGCCTGCTCCACTTTTGATCCGTTTGGGTAAAAGGAAGGGCTGTCAGGTGTGTGTGGTTCAAGTTAATTGTCTGACTTTGCCTGACCATTCTGTCAGGACATGTCAGGTAAACACTGTCATTACAACCCCATACCAAATTGTCCTATGGGATAGGATGGAACAACTGTGCTATTGTATAAAGGGGGTTGATAGGAAGATTGAAAGATGAGTAGATAGGGTTTGTGAAAAGGACGAAATTGGCCAGGGTGTAGAACAGAACATAGGGGATTGTCGGAATGAGAGTATTCCGACACAGTATATTGGGATTTCTGGAAAATGATTATTAGAGGGACGGGACTCTTGAAGCAAATGGGAATAACTGAGATCGTAAAATAGACCAGGGGGATTATGGGAACTGTAGTATGTTACCTGAGCAGGTGGTGATTGCGGGAAAGAATAATCAAAGGGATAGGAAGAAGAATGCTTGGGAGTATTAGGATAGTGAACCGGATGACAGTTTTTCGGAGAGACGGTTTATGAACCGGACAGGGTTTGAGATCCTAGGGGATTGGTTCTGCCTGGAGGGTTTAGTGGGCGTGGTTAGGGGAGATTTACTTGGAGGAGGTGAGGTAGATGTAGTGTAGCCTATAGAGGCCTCTGAGATCTCATACGCCTCTCCTTCCTCGGCATAATACTGTCTCTCACCTGGGGCCTTCCCCTGAGCATAACACCGGGGTCCCTCACCCAGGTGATCCTCCCTTGCTCGTCTGCCCCCAGGGTTGGGATCTCAGAGCACCAGCCCTTCCCTGGCCACCTGAGTAAGGGTTTCCCCGAGGCTGACTTGAGAGAACACCCTCTGGTTTGTCACAGGTCACACTGCATTATAAATATATATTTAAACCCAACACGATAAGTGGGTAGGAAAAACTCAAAAAATAAGAATGGAAATCTCTGCAAAGTGTAGTAAAAACAACTCCCAACCCGCTTTGAACAAGTCAAACAAAGATCTACGAATTCCTTAATTAATAACACCACAATCACACGGTGCTATATTACAGTGTAAATCCAAAATGTATAAGAATAAGGTTGATTCAAAGTCGGTATTTTGGATCACAAATACCAATGAGAAAGCTTCAAACGTGACAATTGATCTAAAATTTAGCCAGTGTAAATACTGTTTCTATTGGAAAAAAGAAATGTCTACATATAATGTACAAAGGTGCTATCTGAAGGGGAACGAGAAGCCAAGAACCTAGTTGATGAACGAAAGTGCCCACTAAATAATAGAGTGGTAACTATAAGTGAAAGAGCTGATAAGCGAACTAAGAAACGGATCTATAGTGGTTGATCTATTCACTAAAATATCGACACTCTGAATATTTAAGTCTTGTGACTTTAAATTTATCCAGGCTATAAAGCGCGGCTTCGGAGCCATATCATTAGTTCATTGTGTTCTTCCGGCAACAGACTCTCTGATTCGTTCTCAAGGAGAATCTGTTTTTTCTTGGATACGATCTAATGGAGAGATTCCCGAACTGACTGCCTTCCATCAATGCGAACATTGTTGCACTTCCAAATCCAAAGTCCCAACTAAGCCGCCTGCACAATCTGAAATAACGTCTGAAAATCAAGCTGGGTGGAAATAGCTAAAAAAAATTGTTGGGACACATGGAAACGGCGCAGCCATGAGAGAGCATGATTGCATCTTGGATCACGCGTGGCCATGCTAATTTTCTTAGACTAGGTGCCTCTCTTGATTATCTTATAAAGTTTCCTATATTTCTATTACAGGAGACGTGGTTACTAAAGGATTATCACTTTGATACCCATTGCATATTCCAGCGCACTGCAAACCAAGGAGTTGAGGGTAGACCCTATGGTGGATTTATAATTGGGGTAAGCCACGACATAAATACTAGTGAAATTCCATCTAAATATGCTTATGACTACGTACTAGCCATTGAAATAAAGGCTAAAAACCAGCCTTTCTGCTCCTAATATATTATTAAAATATATGACCCGCCTAATAGTAATTGCACAAATGAGATACATGAGGCCATAGATTTATTAATAACAGATTGGCTCGTTATTGAGGGTAACGTAGTGATAATGCTTGGTGGTAATTTTAACGCATAGTGCGGGGTATCCTCTATGATGGTAACCTTTCACAACATAGCAATAACTAATGTGATGGTCAAACCTGAGAAATGAAAAGGGGGCGGCATGGTTACATTTTTTGAAGGACTGGGATATGTGGTTGCTTAACGGGAGAACTAAAAGCGACACCCCAGGAAAATGTACATGGCCCAGTGGCAGTAAATCAGCCACATTGGACTACATCTTTGGAAACATGGCAGCGCTTGGACTAATGTGATTTGGAAGTGTTTTATATTCCATACAGCGACCATTCTCTCACATAGGCCAGACTAAACATTCAAGGCCGTTCATAATCAATAAAGGCGTTAAACAAGGGTGTTCATTAGCGGCCCTACTTTTCAATCTTTATATAGCGCAATTAATTAGACGACTTGAAAACCATGCAAACTGCCCAGTCAAATTTAAAACAACAAAGGTCACAGCATTATTGTATGCCGATGACCTTGTCATTGTGGACCATACATTTAAGGCATGAAAACTATTTTAGAATAGTTGGACTGCTTTACTACTGAACATAGTATGAGCATCAATTTGTTTTCGTCAATGAAAGTCAATAAACCTAAAATGGTATGAAGCTGGGGAATGATTAAATGCACCGAATCATATAAATATTTGGGAGTAGAAATGGACAGCAAAGAAGGACATCGCCCACTAATTGAAAGAAAGATACAACGTGCCGAGTAAATAACTATGCTTGTATGTAGTTTTGTACTACACTATGCAGGTTATTCTTTGAAAGGCATAATGATGCTATACTTACAGTGGTTTGTTCCAGCGATGGCCTATAGGCTAGAGGCTCTAACGATAAAAAATCTATCTTGCCTTGATAAAATAGAAGGCCCCTTATGGCGAACCATATTAGGGCTCCCACCCTCCTGTCCCATAAAATATGTCAGAGCAGAATTTGGACTGACATCTCTTAAAGCCATTATCTAGCAACAAAGTGGTCTTCCGTTGAAGGCACAATGTCACCCTGTGAGCCAGATGTTAGGCATCATGGTGAAAAACATATTTCAGCTAAACAACATTAAAGCTCCTAATAAATATGATGCTCGGTGTATAGACTTATTCAAAGAATGAAACTGGTTTGTTGAACGCTCTCGTTGTGCCGGTATAAAGCTGTTAAAATGGCTTTTAAAAAAAGACTACAGAAAAAAGACTGGGAACACAACTTTAGCTATATGAATAGTCTCCATAACTTCCATCAGCTGGAAGGTTTTGTTTACACATACCTTAGTCCACAAAAGTACCTAATATGATGTCCCAGCCCAGAAGTACGTAGATTTCGGCTATTGATGAGGTTGAATCAACTACCTGTTAGAGCTACACATGGTTCTCAGTGGAAACTATACATAAACCAACAGCACTGTTGGATCTGTAAAATAGTGGGTAATCTTGAGACAGTGAGACATATCCTAACTGAATGCCCTATGCTTATATCTCTATATAGGTATATCTATAAACGATATGTATATCAACATGCCACTATTCCTACCATACATTCTGGCATTATTGCTTAAATACACCAACCAAATCTGTGCTTATTGCTCTTTACAATGTGTGGATTATAGCAGAATCAATTTTGAATTCTAATATGTGATTTGAATCAGCTAGCCAATCAAAGCACATTGCACTTTATGTAAACCATTCTATCATGGTATTTAATTTTTAGAGTATAAGGAAGTATAGAGCACTGGTAAACCTCTGAAGTTTTTTTTTTTTTAATATTATGGCATGTTAATAATTAGTTTACTTAAGTTGCCCAGAAAGTAGAAATTATTTAGTGTAAGATCATTTTAGTATTAATGAATATTGATAAATGATTGAATGAAATGTGTATAGCTATGTATGAGATAAGTGATGTGGATAACGATGATGATAAATTGTATGAATTTGTTTATTTATATAAGATAATTGTACAGTTGTAAAAGTTCTATCACACTAAAGAAACTAACAATAAATAAATATAATGTTCAAAGTGCCATGTGCATACAGAAATAGAATACATAATGACATCAATGGAGATAAAGTTTAACATGTTCCTCCCAGCCTCCTGGTTATAAAATGCATGATTATGCAAAGACTGTTAATATCGAATTTCAAGTACATCTATATACAAAGAGACACTGATAATGTATGATTATTTAAAAATCAGCATCATTTTGGATCTAAAGACATACTTTGTTAGAGTTGATCATGAACTCTAAACTATATAAAGTGACTAGAGCATATAATAATATACTGTCTAATCAGTTTATCTGACTAAAGTGCCACGTGTAGATGAGCCAGTTGGCCATAAGAACACAGACTACTAAACAATCATGGACTACTAGAATGTAAATAAACCACAAGTGACAAATGCATCTGTATGGACTGCTCGAATATATACAAACCATTCAAAGTGATATATGCATGTAAAAGGAAACTGGTAATGTAAACTTTACTTACAAACCAATATCTAAATAGGTACAGTTTAAATAAATAGTGGGCTTGCAACTCCATCCAAAAACAAATGCATTACATAATAAGTGGTACAGGCCCATAAACTAATACATATAAAGTGCCATGTGCAGGTCTCCACAACCTAACGGGTACTATACCACAGAATGTATATATCACAAGTATTGTTCCTTGGTGATGAGGTTTGCATCAAGATAGTCCATTATATGAGTCGACCTGGCTGCTGGGTAAAGAAATTCATGTGGTTGTTATATTTATGTCATCCCCAAAGTGGACTTCATCATTGATATACAATTACATACTGATCCTAAATAGCCTAAAACAATGACTCAAAACCACATGTACACACTGCTGATCTACTCTGTGGTACAGAAATTCAATTTTTCCAATCACTGTGACACTCAAGAAAAACTACACAAGACCCACAAAGTTACATTCAAATGCTAAAAGATACTGTCTTCCCCAACGAAAAGAAAACCCAGAACACAATTGAAAATAACATTAAAATTAAGAAAGAAACCTCATGAAATAGTACAATACAGAATGTCCCTAAATATGTGTGTCATTCATACAATCTTTCATCAAAACATGTAATGCTATGATGATCTCCTACCCCCATAGATAGTTCCTTGTTCCACTGTTAGAATTATGCTAAAACAAGGAGACAGAGAGGGAGATTCCTACTAAAACATTTCCTTTGTCAAACTTTCATGAATTCATCTTCGTCCCACAAATGTATACAGTTCTTCATCAATGTCCAAACCCCTGGGAATTTTTTTTTTCATAGTCAATAATCATCTTTGTTTCTGACTATCGTAGTTTAAGAGTACTGTTGCCTCCTCTTAAATGTCTTGGTATATAGATAGCCCCCAAAAATGAAAACCTATCTAATTTACCTTCATGACATTCAAAGAAATGCTTCGCTACAGGGTACGAAAAAAAAATCACAATTTTTGCTGGCTCTGACATGGTGTAAAATTCTTATTTTCGACTTGCAAATGGTGCTACCCACATACCATTTCTTGCATGGACAGCATAGGATGTACACCACAAATTCTGTTTAGCATGTTATTTTATGTTGGATAATAAAATCTGAATTTACCACTGGGTGTTTACAGGGAGTGGCATACTGGCACACTTTGCATTTATGACATTTGAGAAATCTTTGACATGACCCCACGGGCCAATTGCTGGTAGATATTTTGCTCGGCGGTAAAAAACTTGTCCTTGATAGATTTAGACTTACGAAAAGTAACAATAGGCTGTTGGGATAATATCGGTCCTAGATCAATATCGGTTTTTAACACATGCCAATATTTATTCACAATCTGTTTCATTTTTGATGATTCTGAACCATATATTAAGGTAAGTCTCATTTCGGTCTTCTTACTGATTTTCTTACTTTGTGTTTTGTTGAGCAGCGCCTCCCTATCCAAGGCTCTCGCTTTCAAAACAGCCCTTTCAATGCTCATCTTGGTATAACCCCGCACATGACGTTTTGTAGCAGTTCTGGTGGTTTCTGCATCAAAGTCCATCAAGTTGGAACAATTACGCCTCAATTGAGTAAATCTCCATAAGGGATGCTTTTTATACACGCCATGGGATGACTGCTACTAGCCTATAGTGGTAGATTGGAGCATGTCGGTTTGCGATGCACTGAGCTGCTAACTCCCTGCAGAGTTCTGAAGATTTCTACATCAATAAATACAATTTTGCAATTGCTGTGCGTTTGTTAGTTGTAGGTTCAATTTATTGGTATTAAGGATTTGCACAAAATCAAACCATTCCTTTTTCTCCCCTTTCCAAATAATGAAAAGGTCATCAATGAACCTCAGTCAACACACCACTTTCTCAGTGTATTTCTCTTGTTCTGTAGACCAGACTATATTTCTTTCCCACCATCCCATCGCAACATTGGCATACAACGGGGAAAAGATAGCTCCCATCGCAGTCTCCCTCACTTGATGCTACAAACAACCCATTAAACAGAAAAGCATTATCTGTCAAACAAAATGTAAGCATGTCTAAGATCATTTCCTAAAGACTCTGGTAATTCAGGGATCTGTAGCTCAAAAAGAATTTGCAAGATGATATACCAAACTCACGACTGATAGAAGTATACAACGAGACTACATGTAGGGTAGCCAAAATCATGCCCGATTTCCATGGGATCTCATTATTATGCTTTAAAAAATCTGTATTATCCCTCAGAAAAGCTGAAAGTGGAAACAGAAGGTTTTATAGTTTCGTCTACAAATTGAGGGGGATTTCCCAACATAGACCCACTCAGAATCACTATCGGCCTGCCTAGGGGACGCGTAAGTGACTTATGCGCCTTAGGTAGGAAGTAAATAGTGGGATCACAGGCATTTGACGAAAAAGAAACTTGGAGGGATCTTCATCCAAAATACCCCGATCCGTCCACTTTTGCAGTAAAAGTGACAGTTCATTAGAAAAACCTGAAAATTGATCAACCAACAATTTGGAGTAGCAAGAACGACCCCTTAATTGTCTATTTGCCTCACAAAGATAGTCAAAATGATTTTGCAACACAATATTTGAACCCTTGTTAGATGGCTTGATCACTATATCAGTAATTTGTGTACGTTTAGATAAGGTTATTTTCTGCTATAGGGTCAAATTCCTAGCAGGGACAAAGTCAAAATGCCGTTATTTCTTCAGATCACTTACTAAATCCTGAAATGCCTCAAGACAGCCTGAAATGGGAGGATTGAATCTGGATTTAGGCTTCATGCTTGTCTTTCTAGACCAATCAACAATTATACCAAAGCATATTAAATCACCACTCAGAGATTCATATCGCATATCTGCTAATTCTGCCATGTTCATCAAATTAGGTACGTCAGATATTGCCAAGTTAGTTCTCCCTGCGCACCTCAAAGCCTGTGGTTCCTTCTGGGGATTGGTCAAAAAATGTTTACTCAATTTTAACTTTTGCATAAATTGGACAAAATCCAAACGTGTCTGTGCGTAGTTGAATCCACTTGAAGGACAGAAATGTAGTCCCAATTTTAAAACTTCCAACTGCCCATTGATCAAAACATGATCAGAGAGTAGTGATTATATCTTCTAGCGTTTGACCCGTGTTCCATAGCGTGTTGATCTCGTTTGGACGATTTGGTCTGATGAGCTTGCCCCTTTTCCCCCTCCTTGTCCTGATTGTTTTTTTTCTTCGTCCTTTTCCTTTTTCACTGCCTCTTCTCCTGTTTGATATCTTTCCTTCTTTGGAAAAAAGCTTCATCAACTGTAAAAAAAAATGTGGGCGTGTAACTGGGGGTTCTGTATCACTAGTCACAGCATCTGATTCTGCTGATGAGGAAGCTGGTGTTTCACTAGAGGGGGTACTCCTATATCGTGTTCTTCTACAAGCTGTTTTCTTAAAACATATTTTTTTGCAAATTTATATAACCTGCCAGCCTCATAATCTTGCTTATCTCACAGGAATTTCTGCTTTTTGCTTTGTTTTATTTCTTCTTTGTAAGCAATTAGATTTAAATAAATGTTGGCACACAGGTTCCATTTTTCCATTTTCTGCAAGATGATCACGCGGTCTGATTTGGCATATTTCACAAGTGTTGTCAAAAACCTGGCTGATCAGTTATTGGTAGCTTCACCCCATTCTTGGAGCATCGCTGGATTTTGGTCCTCAAAGTACGTGGTCACCAAAATATGTAATCCCTGTGGGATCAGCCCCACCTCCAGTTTTGCAGTGAGCACTCCTCCCACCAATTTCTACGATTGATTAAGCAATGTAATTTCTATTTCATTCTGTATCTGCAGTCCTTCCTCTTTTGAGGTTTCTACATGCACTGCTACTTGGTCTTCATCAAATAAAGAAAGAGCTTGAGTTGCTCGAGCTGCCTCTCTTGTTGCGTTCACATTTCACTGATTATTGAAACTTCAATACTGCAAAAAAACCAGCTGGTGGAACAGCAGAAAATATGTAATTGTAATTGATTTTGTTATTGGAGCAGAGTTGATCCATTCATTTCGGATATGGGAATGGAGCAGAAAGTGATCCAGAAACACATAGTATATAGTTATGCATGAACAGAACATCAGACTTCACAAAAGGTAGCAGGCGCTCCTCTCCAGAGAGAACATGTCATGATAACCTGTTCTGAGGTGAGGGTTTGCAGCACATGCCTTTTGCTCACTGTACCATTCACAGATGGGGAAACATCCATTTGCATATCAGTCTTTGTCCCACCCACCTGGGCAGTCCAGCACCGAAATGCTATGGCAATTCCTCTCTGAACAAGAGTACAGACAGCAACTCCATACACGTGTTTCAGCCTTGTTGGGCCTCATCAGTGAGGTGAAGCTGTGCCTCTCTGAGTACAGTGAGCAGGGAGACCACGTCTGGTTACCCCCAGGTAACTTAGTGTGACCAACCCCAAGTTCCTCACACATATTTCACAAAGGGTAGCGGGCGCTCCTCTCCAGAGAGAACATGGCATGAAAACCTGTTCTGAGGTGAGAGTTTGCAGCACATGCCTTTTGCTCACAGACGCTTACCCCCAGGCTAGGAAACTTGACTTGCATCCTCCGATGCAGGTCCCACCAGCACCATGCAGGGTATGTGCGTCATGTATTCCTGGACTTCTCTACTTTACATTGAACAGTTTTCTGTGGCTCCGGGAATGCACTGTTTATTGACACAAAGGTCCACAAGACATGGTGAAAAACACTGCGCACCACAATTCTTTATTTTGGTTCTCGTACCTCTGACGGTCTGCCAACAAACCGAGGACATAGAGATGCGCTCAAAGGTGCAGAGGCAGCACTCTTTCGCTCCGCTCCACTAAACAAAAATGCTGTCCACACAAACATTATTTAAATAAACATGCTGTATTCTTTATTGTGGCATTAAAATAGCCTGCAGACTGGCAGCTACCAAACAAACATAGTAACGCGTTTTACGCCTCACACAGCGCTTGATCACACAGTGTTTGTTAAGGAGACAGTCCTGAAATACAATTAAAAAAAACTATACCTTTGTCACATGACCAGGTCCTGTTTGACTTCAGCCTGTGGCTCACGTTGGAAGCCTACTTACAATGTGGCCATCTTGACACTATGTAGGTTTTAAAAAAAAATATTTTAAAACTTATTTTAAGTTACACAGACATAACAACATAACTTGGCATTCTATTTTAGCGTCATCTTCATTTGTTTAACAGCAAGCGTTACAATTCGGGACAGTATTACAATGCCTCTGAGTTCCCCTCCTACACATTTATCGGACAAATATTGCTTATATCTGCTCCATATGTATGGGGCGGCTGTGCATGGGTAGTAAGCCGGCATATACTTCTTCAGTCATTGGCCCATCTCATGTCTCTTTCTCAATCATTTATTGTGGGTGGGTCTGAGCATTTCCATCGCATTAATATTGTCCCTTTTGCTAGTATCAAACTGATATTACGCAATTTATGCCAAGTAGGGTTCATTTTACTCACTGTACCTAACATGCATATACCTGGGTCCCATACAATAAGTTGATCTGACATTTCACCAAGTACATTGCACATATCTGCCCAGTATTTAGACAGCCGCGTGCATGGCCACAACATGTGGAGCATGTCAGCCTCTTTGCTCCCGCATCTGGGACACTTCCCATCTGCCGTGGGGTATAAGGTTCTGATCCTGGCCGGGGTGTACTAGGCCCCTGTGCAATACGATAGCGTGAGTTATGAGACATTCCTTGTTAGCGCACACCGTTTTGCCCACTGCTGGTCAGTGATAGTGTAGCCCAGGTCAATTTCCCATTTCCTTTTGTCTTGAAGGGGTAATACCTCTTTGGTGGATTGTGCAATTTTATATAACGTGGAGATAGATGTCTTAGTTATGTTGGCGATGAACATGTACCCTAAACTGGGATGTATCTGTGGTTCAATAAGGGAATATGTCCCATACTTCTGCCATGGCCGAGCGCAATCTTGGGTAGGTAGTGAGCTTCCCATAGCGGCATGTTTGGATGATACAGGATCTCATGTCCCGGGTGGCCGGCCATTCTGGTCCAGGCTGAGCATTTTAACAATGCCGGGTTGATGGTGTTGTCATTTCTGACTCTGGCTTCTGCCGCTCTGTGTAGAGGTTTCAATGGGCCTAGTGTACATGTTTCGATCACTTGAGTGTGGTGCCCGGGGTGTTCCCTCTATCCAGTATTTGGTGTAATATACCTTCGCTGTGAGATAATTTAGTTAAAAATCCGGAGCAGAGAGACTGCCCTGGGGATACACTTGGGTAAGCATTTGCCAGCTGACTCTGGGTTGCCCGTTCCAGACAAATGCCATATATGCACCTTGGATTCTAGTGAAGAACGATCTGCCCGGCCATACGGGGACAGTACTGAACAAATAGAATAGTTTTGGCAAGATGATCATTTTGATCAGGGTGAGCCTGCCCATAAGCGAGATTGGCACATAGCACGTCTGTAATTAATGCATAGTTCACGGCGCGGGCAGTCTGCGTATTGCACACTATTTCGAACGCCCAGGTATTTCACCCGCGTGGGGCCCCATAAGAGCCCATGTAGTTCTGTGGGTTATGAGTTGGCTCTGTGAGAGGAAAGATGTCGGATTTGGTCGAATTCAGCTTCAGCCCAGAATATTCCCTGAATTCCTTGACCGACCGTAGCGCCCTGCTAAGGGTAGTTTCAGGGTCTTTTAAATACAACATTATGTCATCTGCATATAATGTAATGATCTCTACCCTCCCCCACAGAGAAATTCCTATCTTGCTATTTGCTATGTCGAGCTCTCAGCAGATCTGCGAGTGGCTCTATAACCAGTGCAAATAATAATGGGGATAGAGGGCAGCCGTGTCTGGTTCCACCAGCCAGCTCCAGGATCACCAAAAGGATCCCGTTAACACAGATTCTGGCATACGGTTTCGTGTATAGTATTTGCACCCATCTCCCAAAATTCGGCCGAAATCCATAGTTATTGAGTACCCGGAATAAGAAGGGCCAGTAGACCATGTTCAAGGCTTTTTGCATGTCCAGTGCCAGAGCCACCCCCTGTGTGTCTTTAAGTAGCGATGCAATGATGTTACAGCAGCGTCGGATATGTGTCACCGTGGACCTGCCCAGAATGAAGCCAGCCTGGTCCTCATGGACCATGTGTGGCATTAGAGGGTTCAATTGTGTGGCCAATATCTTGACGAATATCTTCGCAACTGTGTTTTAGTGAGAGAGGCCTGTATGAGCCACACTCCTCAGGCCTTTTGCTGGGTTTTAGCAGTAAAGTGATTATAGCTTCCTGTGTTGTTTGGAGTAGTAAGCCGGTTTTTAAAGCCTCGGTCCAGACAGCAAGGAGTCAAGGCACAAGGGTCGTAGTGAACTCTTTATAGAACTCTGCACCCAGTCCGGCAGTCCCTGGTGCCTTCCCAACTGGCAGGGATTTGTCAGCTTCAGGGTCAGGGGATTTTCAAGGGCATCTCCTGGCTCGGCCGACAAAAGTGTGGTGGGTATCCCGGCTAGGTATCAGTCTATTCCTTCTTCCGTGGCAACACTCTGGGGAGAGTATAGGCCTGCGTAAAAGTAATAAAAGACCTTCCCTATTTCCTCCTGATCAGTAACCACCGCTCCGTCCGGGCGTATTATACATGGGATGTTGGAATTACCGCGCTCCCCTCTCACCATCTTAGCTAGGAGTTTAGTTTACCCGGGCACTCTTGCTCGCCTTACCGCCTAGCGGCCGCCTGTCATTCAGATTTGCCGTTCTGCTGCTTCTTTGTACTTTTCTAGCTGAGTTTTAATATTTAATTTAATCTGGGGTGTTGGGTTAATGGCATATTGTTCCTGCAATTGTGCTATGTTTTTCTCACGCCTCACGAGTTCTCTGCGTATGTCTTTAATCACTCCCAGCTCGATCAACATGGCGACAACCCTTGTGTATACCTTGAAGGCCTGCCATAGTCGCTTGACTCTCTACCGTGCCATCAGTTTTCTCAAAATATTCATTGATGTGTTGGGTCAGGGATGTCTTGTACACATCTGTTAGTGCGGCTGCCTTAAATCTCCAAGGGGCTCTCCGTGGGGAGACTTTTGGGAATATGCAGGATCATATGCAGGATCATAGACACCAGGGAATGGTCAGATAGCGTTCTGGGCAATATTGTCGCTTCAGATACCCAATTTAGGACTCCTTGAGATTTCAGCCAAATGTCGATCCTAGAGTGCATGTCATGCAGCGACGAGTAAAAGGTGTATGCTCGCTTTCCCCGTGTAGGGATCGCCAGACATCACGCAGGTCCAGGTCGGTTATGTGCGTGTGTATTGTGCGCGCAGCTTGGGTAAGTTTTCTCGGGCTGTTGGATGTGCGGTCCAATGGGTGCCCAGTATCGTATTGAAATCCCCACCCATAATTATGTGAGCAGTAGGATATTTGCCACATTCTGGAAGATCTTGGTATAGAAGTCAGGATCGTCTGTGTTTGGGCCGTAGAAATTATAATGAGTACCTCTGTCTCAGCCAGTTTCCCGTGAACGATTACATATCATCCTTCCTGATCACACTCAGCTGCTAAGTGTGTGTATGGTAGTGTTTTGTGTATTAATGTGAGTACCCCCCATGCTCTGATTGAGTAGTACGTGTAGAAGTGGTGACTGCCCCAGCCAGGTGCTATCTTGTCATCCTGGTATCCCAGTAGATGTCTCCTGGAGGAATGCAATCTGGGTGCCCGCCCTATTAATGTACGCCATTATTTTCCGTATTTTCACTGGCAGCCCCAGTCCCCTTACATTCCAACTTATTGATGTAAATCCTTTTCGGTCCTTTTCAGCCATACTCCGCACAATTTCTAGTAGGATCCATCATGATCAAGTGTCCCGTGCTGTTTCCATATGACCATCTTGTATATGTCTGTGCATTTTTTACTTTAACTCCCCACACATTCTTGCTTCCCCTCACACCCTCCCTCATATTCCCCCAAACTTCAACTATGCATTTCCCCCCTCCCCCTTACCATTCTCTGCTCAACAAAACCGTGCACCCGCATTGGGGGGTGGGGTGGCGCTTCCGTGGCTGCCGACGCCCGGCGACATAACATGGCTGCCCATAAGGTTACCAACATGAACGTTTCCAGTACACATTATGATCAGTGCCATTCAGTAGTGTGGAAGTGTGTTGTAGAAGACAAATACATTGGATGAATATACAGATCATGGGAATCTGCTACCGTAGCCTTATGTCCATTGTTTCTAAATGTTGTATTAAATCAATTGTTTTAGTCTTCCCGTCCTGGCAATGACGAGACGTCGTCGCTTACACCGGTGGCACCAATTGTCTGCTTTACTGGCATTGGGATGCTGGATTCAGCAAAGGAGGTAGCTTCCTGTGGAAAAGTAAAAAAAATATGTTTTGTTATTATACTGTGGGCTACGCCTGGTGGGGTACAGCATTACATGGGGCACTCCCCGTTCGCGTAGCATTTTGTTAACGCCTGTAAATGAGCATCTCTCCTATTGGACTGCCAATGTATAATCTGTAAAAATCTGGATGACGCTGGAGCCTAGCTTCAGTTCCTGTTTGTCTCTCACTTTCCGAAGCACCAGGTCCCTGTCCCTATAGTTCATCAGTCTGGCTATAATGGGTCTGGGGTAGGCACCAGGTTTGGGGCGAGTCGCAAGGGATCTATGCGCCCTTTCAATTACAAACATTGAAGACCAGCCAGGGTCACCCAACAAGTCCCTGAGCAATTCCTCCACCGCCATTTCCATCGGGCCTTTCAGCGCATCTTCGGGCACCCCCACTATGTGTACATTATTGCGCCGGGACCTAGCTTCCAAGTCCTCGCATTTGAGCTTCAGTTTTCCCAGATCTTTGGCCATTTCTGTCACAGTGTTCTGTAATGTCTCAAGTGCATCTTCTGTGGTGCTGATCCGGTTTTCGCCCTCTGTGATGTGGTTGGTGGCTTTCTCAAGCTGGTTTCTGACCGTAGTCACGTTTGCATTGATTCAGTCCTGTCTATTGTTCAAGGCCGCAAAGCCTTGCTGCATTGAAGCAAAGACTGCCTGAGGGTTCATGGTGGCAGGCGTGTCTGTGGGTGTGGTCTGCATGATTGATCTAAGGCCAGTGCTACCCTTGTCGCTTGCTTTAGGCATCTGTGTCGTGTATTTCTCAATGACATCTTTCCCTTTTTGGGGGCTTCCCGTTTTGGGCATTGTATATCTGGCGATATGCTCAATGGGGTTGTGGAGCTGCGTTCACGTGTTCTTAGTTTCACAGTAGTCTAGCTGCTGCTTAGAGGTGGGCCCTGTTGCGATGGAAGTGTTGGGCCGTGACTCTCGTCTCTGGGCTGCCGATCCGGTATGCTGTTGTGGGTTATTATGCGCAATACGCCGCCTTTGCCAGTTGTTACGCGTCCGTGGTCCGTCCTGAAAATGTAACTTCCACCTTCCTTGTGTGAAATTGGCCATGCCTCACAGCATACATGTGTCTTGGGCACAGCACTCTTTGGAGGGCGGGGCATATCCTTATTAAGGACAAGTATTCGCCCTTTAGCGTGTACTACTCTGGCTATGGACCTCTGAAGTCTGTGGTGTTTAATATGCCCAGGTCTCGGGTCTTTGTGGGCCTAATCTCTCTGCCACCTCCCCGCTCCAGATAATTCAACTAAGTTGTAGCCTGAGTGTATGGCGGGCTGTACCCAAACTCTGTTATGCCCAGGCCTCCTCACGTTATGAACCTCAGCGCAGGGTGTCTCTGTCAACACAGGGTCACACCGTGTTGTTTGTAGCTGGCTCTTCCCTGTCCGACGTGGGCCTCCGCCTCCAGATGGTGTCGTGCTCATACGGTGTGGTTGTTGGTCGGGTGGGCAGCTGTGGCTGGTAGCGTGTCCCAACTGTGCTCTGTGCCCCTGGGAAGATTTTGGCACTAGGTTATGGAGGGCAGGGGGGCGTCTCGTCACCCATCAGCCGCTTTGTTTCTGTTTGGCCGCTGTGGCCAGTGATGCGTCCCCGGGCACCAGCTCTCAGTGCCTCTGGGAGGCCTGTAGCAGTGTTTGTCACTATGGTTGTGGGGTGCAGAGGCCGTCTCGTTGCATGACCACTGTATCCTTGCAGCGTGGGATAGGCCGCTTTGTTTCCCCCTCGTGGCCGTGGAGCGTCGGTGGGGCCGCAGTCCGCCTTGCGTGGGTCTAACAGCGTCCCCCTAGAGGACCCACACAGCCCTCAGCGAGTTCTTACGCGGAGGTTAGTGGTTCCTGCTGTGTGTTTATAGGCTGCAGATAGTGTACAGGTTGATATGCAGCATTGATGGGACCTGTGCCCTAATTTCCATCCAGGTTCAACATGGTGGACCGGGCTCGGTCGCCGGGGAGCCCATAGCGCGCTTGAGGGAAAGGCGGGGCAGCGTTTACAGTGGACCGACCGTGCAGCGGTGCCGATTGGAGCCTATTTCAGGTGGTGTATAATAATGGGGCTCCAAGTCTCAAACGCTGGCCGTCTCCTTGGTCCGGTGGATCAACCAGTGCCGCACGAGGTTGTGGGCGTATATTATGGGCTTGGCTCGGGGAGTGAGCGCGGGCCAACCTCAACTTTGGCAGAGGTGTCCGTCGGGAGGTTATGTGCCGCACCAGCTGGAGTCTTTTCAATAAAGTCTGTGCAGGTGCTCAACGGTCGTATTACTGGAGCGCCCGCATGCACACCTTAGTGGTGCGTGCCATCGGTGCTGGCGGTTCTACAGTGCTGTGTTTTCAGGTCTCCACGGTCCTCTGTCGGGCTGAGTTGGAGGCGGGGCGGTTCGTTGATTCTCACGCTGCAATGCTAAGCAGTGCCACCGCTTGCCAACTCTCTTGGTCTTCTGGGCTTTCCAGGAGGCTACTCGGGACAGTTTAGAGCACACAATGTTTCTTGGGAACCGCTGCGTCAATTCACTCCATACTTAGTAGATCGGCGGACGCGATCTTCATATATCAATTCTGTTCGTCTGGTGAAAAAACAGGCGATAATTTGCAAGTTGTAAACCCCGGACCTCAGCTTGCCTGCAGAGCTCACACACAATGCTCCATCCGGCAGTGTGTGCGACAGCGCCCCCACACTATGTAGGTTAACTAGCAGTAATGCCCCAAATGTGTTTTAATATGGTAAAGTTACATATCCATTAAATCTTTACACCTTGAGGCATGATTGTCACTGATTTTAAGGCCACAGTGCATACAAGTTTGTATTTAAACCCAACATAAGTGGGTACGTAAAACTCCACAAATAAATATATATAGGCAGTGCTCCTGATGAGATTTGGAAGGAGTATTTTACTCCCTTTTCTTTAAAGTTGGGAGTAAAATGTCTTTTTAGGGAGTAAAAATTTAAGTCCAATACTAATGGGAGTATTTTATATAAGCGTGTAAAACTATTTTCCTGGAAAACGGATATGTTTTTGTCATAAATATTTGTTTGCATCTAGTTATTTATGCACATTAAAAGATACATGTTTACTTCTTTTGATCCAGCATTTATAATAGTAGTTTGCACTACTGGTTCATGGAGCTGCGTGAGTGAAAACCGGGGCACATGGTGCCATGTGTCCATTTTCTATTTTTTGTTGCCATTACTTTTACTCCCCATTTTTATTTTTTCAGTAGTATTTGCCTATTCTTAGGGAGTAAAAGTGGCCGATACACCTCTTATCTGTAGGGCTGTATATAGGATATGTTTGGACTGATGACACCTTTGAGTTTGTACGACGTCTTGACAAACACCTTTGTTAGAATAGGGAACATGCACAGTAGCAATGGGGCTGGGTTAAAACATGTCCAGTTGTCTGCAGCCTTCCTCTGACTTACCACACTCTTGTCTGTGTCCCTTCCTGTAGCAAATTGAGCATTGTCATAGCCACATTGGTTGAAGCAATTATCCCTTAACTTGTCTAGGTTAGACCATGTTCGCTCTGCTTGTGTTAAGTTGTTCCTGATTGGCCCCCATTTTCCTTTCTGTTTTAGTTATGTTCCCCTGCTGTGCCATATTATTTCCGCTCTCTTGGTAATTATGACCAATTCTTGGCTGTGTGACAGGGACTGCGTTGGGGGCCTATCATGTGGGGGAGGGAGCCCACAACCAGCCGAACTGAGTGACTGAATGCAGGCAGGCCCCCACCTTACCTGCGGTGATGACAGCCTCCTGACCTTAGATGGAAGGGGGCAGCTGCCCCAAAAGCACAGAGGATGCCAGCAACAGGGTCAAGGAGAGCCCCGCCACATCCAGGAGACACTCTGGAGATCATGCAGCATTCGCGGCACCCTTCCAAGGCACAACACCGGCTGCAGGACGCAGCAAGGGCAGACTTGGCACCATAAGGTCAACCACAACACTGGTACCATCCAGCAGACTGTCTGCTGGAGTCTGCCCCTATAGAAAGTCACCACTAACCCACCAGGGAGATTTTATTAATAAATTCAGGTCCCATGAATGCCTCAAACCACTATGCCACCAGGGATATAGTTCATTAATATTATTAAAGGCCCTGCAGGTCTTGAATGTTCCACCATCCCGAGACCCCAACAGGGTCCATGTTGGAAAAGGGGCGGGGCTTACTAGCCCTTTTAAGCCCTCCCGTGGCCTTCCCCTGACATACCCCCCGGAGGCAGGCAAGTGATTGGACAGGGTAAGTAGGCAATCCTGGGAGGGGGCAGGGCATTTAAGGTGTGTATGAGTGTGTAGGTGTGGGTTAGTTGGGTGAGGACAAGATGCGGTGGACGAGTGACCAGTGGAGGTGTGAGCGATTGGAGTGCGGAGGCTATTGTTAAGCAGGGAGTCTGTGAAGTGTTTGTGTGAGAGAGGGAGAGTGTGAGTATTAGAGGTAGAGTAGTAGTAGTGGTGGACTGAAGTAGTGGGAGAGGTAGTGGTAGTAACTGTAAATAAGTAAAGTAGGTGGTGGGTGTAGCATGTGAAGGATAAAGGTGGTAGTGGGTAGTAGCGAGGTGTGCAGGGCACCATATCTCTTGGTGGCATGGGGGAGGGGGAGTCTGACCAGGGGCTAGCGAGGAAGGTGAGCAGGACACGATATTCCTAAGCGTCTTCGAGAAGTGAAGGCCGTAGAGAGATAGTGGTAGTAGAGGAAAAAGAACAGTGCTAGAGGTAGTGCTGGAAGAGCAAAAGTGAGTAGGAGAAAAGGAGGAGATATTGGTATAGACTGAAGTAGTAAGAGGCAGGGAAGTAGAGCGAGAGGAAGGAGCGAAGGAATGACAGAGGAAGGAGTACATCTGGAGATGGAAGCAGTAGCAAGAATAGGAGTAAGAAAGGAAGTACGATGGAAGGGTGGAGGTGGAAAGGCAGAGTGAGAGATTAGACGGACAGTGACGTGGTGGGAGGATAGCAATGTATAGTGAAGGGTCGGGCATGAAAGGTGTGAGCGTGATGCTGGGCGAAAGAAGGCACTCTTCCCTTTCCCCTGGGCACTAAACGATGACAGGAGAGGAAAAGTTAGACGTTCCCTAGGGAATCAGGTAGCCATTGTTTCAGGGAAAACATCTAAAGTGTAGATGGAAGAAAGACAGCTAGTGGTTACCGATCTGAGAATTACTAACCCCCCGATAGGGACGTCTGTCCTAGGGGGTGGGAACCAAGCCTGGGAAGTCGAGAAAGGAAAGGAACGGCCCTAGTGACAAATATCCCCTGCCCCATTATGCCCCAAAGAACCTTGCGAATCAGCCATTGTAATCATCAAAAGCCTTTAATAAACACCCTTGAATTTACTATAGGAGTCAGCATAGTTATTTGTGGCGGGCCGCTCTGTCACAACTGTGAGGTGCTGGCTGCAAGATGCTAGCAAAAGATTATAAGGCTATTTTGCATCATAAACTCAACCGTAAGCGATGTGCCTTCTTAGCAGATCCAGGGTCCAACCTGGTCTCACTAATTGCTCTGCACACTGTCAACCCTGTTTCTCCCTTGAAATCCTTCACAGGGAGATTTTGTGGGTCCACAGGTATATTACCACAAACCTTATCACTAGCCGATGTATGCACACAAGGGGCTATGTAATGGGTTGACAGCTAGTTTAGGAGCTGTCCTGGTGCATAGGGATGGATTATCCAAAGGAGTACTGGTACTGGGAGAAACCAGAGGGTGTCTTGTTGTCTAGTCCAGGGGGATCTCTTGCTCCAGTGGCCAGGGCATGGCCATCGCCCTTGGATCCAGACCCTGGGGTGGACCGTGTGGGAGGATCACCTGGGTGAGGGGTCCTCTGGGAGTAAAGGTGAGATACCCCATGGTGAGATGCGCTATCCCTCACTTTTCAACATCTTTACTGCATTTTTTTTTTTTGGTTTTAGGATATTCTGATTTTCCAACACCCAATCCCCCATTTCTTACACAAACTATGAGCCGAGGAAGAGGAGATCTGAGCGAAGAAAGACTAACACGCAAACATTGCACCGGATATGTCCCGTTAGTACGGTCAGGCAGAGTCAGGCTATTGACCACAATTGCATACACCTGATATCTTTTGACTCTCCCCATAGGGATAAAAGGGGGAGCACTGGGACACACTCTGAGCAAAGCACAAGAAGGAGAAGTTCTTCCGGGGCAGCAGCGAAGTAGGTGGAGCAGGATGGCAGGCCGAGAAGCAGAATCAAGGAGTGGAGAGACCTTTGTCCCGGCGAATAATCGGTACCTCCAAAGAATCTTGAAGGCGTCACAAGTGACCCTGATGAAAGAGAACCGTGAATCCGGTATTGTGTGTGAAAGATACCAGCAGCCCTCCCAGGTGTGCGACTGAGTTAGGGAGGTGAGGCAGCAGCTGTAGTGTCAACCTTGGCTCCTAAATCAAAGACCCGAGCACCGACACCAGCACAGCCGGTGAGCTAAAGAAAGCCATGAAAGGCCGGTCTGTGTGGAAGATAACATTTACAAGCGGCAATAGTGTATCACGAGAATGAAGGTTGCGTGTATACTGAGAAGACTTGAGTAAAAGTAAAATGTGATTAAGTCGCCAAAGTATTGCTGAACTGTGAATCTCTATGAGGCATGGAGAGATAACAGGGTGGTCCGGCATAGCAAAAGTGCCCAATCGAAGGTCTTTGTTTAAATGCGCATTGTGGTGCAAGCGGAAAAGTGCAAAGCCGAAGAAACCCATGAATGATAAATGTATCTGACATCAGTGGGGAAAATGAATACGAAAAGTGAACTGTAACCAAAATGGTCATGCTGAGGTATTCGTAAAACCCTGCGCACATTCAAAAGTCTTCAATGAGAAAAGTGAACTGTGAGTAATTGTGATTTAGAGGGTCCGAGCCCGACCGAGGGAGACCCGTAGCAAACTGTGGGAAAGTTTGATCGGAAGGTCCGAGCCCGACAGAGGGAGACCTTTATGAACTATAAAGCCTGAAGTTTGTGAACTATGAATCCTGGTAGAAAGGAACTTTTGTTTTGTTGAATGAACCCAAGGCATCCTGCGAATAAGAAACCTTTTGTGAACAAAAGACTTTGTGCGACCAAGAGACTTTTTTTCAGTGAAAAAGCCCTGGTCCGCTTCCTTAGCTACATCCTTGTGTCCAAAGCCAGGGTGTGTTCTAAGACCCAATTGTGCCACCTTGTCCGGTGCTAAAAACGTGGGGAAGGGGGTTTTTCTCAGTTACCTTGACCTATTGTTTTGAACACTATTTTTTTTCCTTTACATTTACATCTTTCCCTATACACATTTATTGTAGTAGAGTTTTTCCAACCCCCCTTTCAAGTTGCCAATCTTGTGTATGTGTCTGCTTGTCATATCATGCCTCCCTTACAGTACCCCGGGATGAGACAATGATTTAGTTGAAGAGAATGCAGGTGTTAGGGCATGACAACATCAGAAAGAGGAAGTGTATCATTGGGATGTGAAACTAGATGCATTGTTATATCTGTGAGGCAGTGTTTTGGATAAACAACCCTATTAATAGAAATTGTGTTGATGCAGCTTAGACTGGTGCATGTTGCAATTCAATGAGCTGTGTGGCCCCACTCAGCAGCATTATATAATTGGAACGATATGCATGACAAATCATTTAGGCTACAGGCTTTATTTATGCTAGAAGAGTAATGATCCTGGTGGCTGGAGGAGTTGCCATTAAGCAGCATGCTCTATTAATGCTAGTGAAGTAGTGATCTCAGTGCCTGACAGTTAGCATTAGGTTGCATGCTCTATTTATGCTAGTGGAGTAGTGATCTCGGTGGCTGGAGGAGTTGCCGTAAAGCAGCATGCTCTATTTATGCTAGTGGAGTAGTGATCTCAGTGCCTGACAGTTACCATTAGGTTTCATGCTCGATCTATGCTAGTGTAGTAGTGATCTCGGTGGCTGGAGGAGTTGCCATTAGGCTGCAAGATCTATTAATGCTAGTGGAGTAGTGATCTCGGTGCCTGACGGAGTTACCATTAGGTTGCATGCTCTATTTATGCTAGTGGAGTAGTGATCTTGATGGCTGTAGGAGTTGCCATTAGGCTGCAAGATCTATTAATGCTAGTAGAGTAGTGATCTCAGTGCCTGACAGTTACCATTAGGTTGCATGCTCTATTTATGCTAGTGTAGTAGTGATCTCGATTGCTGGAGGAGTTGCCATTAGGCTGCAAGATCTATTAATGCTAGTGGAGTAGTGATCTCAGTGCCTGACAGTTACCATTAGGTTGCATGCTCTATTTATGCTAGTGGACTAGTGATCTTGGTGCCTGGCGGAGTTACCATTAGGTTGCATGCTCTATTTATGCTAGTGGAGTAGTGATCTCGGTGGCTGGAGGAGTTGCCGTAAAGCAGCATGCTCTATTTATGCTAGTGGAGTAGTGATCTCAGTGCCTGACAGTTACCATTAGGTTTCATGCTCGATCTATGCTAGTGTAGTAGTGATCTCGGTGGCTGGAGGAGTTGCCATTAGGCTGCAAGATCTATTAATGCTAGTGGAGTAGTGATCTCGGTGCCTGACGGAGTTACCATTAGGTTGCATGCTCTATTTATGCTAGTGGAGTAGTGATCTTGATGGCTGTAGGAGTTGCCATTAGGTTGCAAGATCTATTAATGCTAGTAGAGTAGTGATCTCAGTGCCTGACAGTTACCATTAGGTTGCATGCTCTATTTATGCTAGTGTAGTAGTGATCTCGATTGCTGGAGGAGTTGCCATTAGGCTGCAAGATCTATTAATGCTAGTGGAGTAGTGATCTCAGTGCCTGACAGTTACCATTAGGTTGCATGCTCTATTTATGCTAGTGGACTAGTGATCTTGGTGCCTGGCGGAGTTACCATTAGGTTGCATGCTCTTTTTATGCTAGTGGAGTAGTTATCTCGGTGGCTGGAGGAGTTGCCATTAGGTTGCATGCTCTATTTATGCTAGTGGAGTAGTGATCTCGATGGCTGGAGGAGTTGCCATTAGGCTGAAAGATCTATTAATGCTAGTGGAGTAGTGATCTGGGTGGCCTGACAAAGTTACCATTAGGTTGCATGCTCTATTTATGCTAATGGAGAAGTGATCTCGGTGGCTGGAGGGGTTGCCATTAGGTTGCATGCTCTATCTATGCTAGTGTAGTAGTGATCTCGATGGCTGGAGGAGTTGCCATTAGGCTGCAAGATCTATTAATGCTAGTGGAGTAGTGATCTCGGTGCTTGACGGAGTTACCATTAGGTTGCATGCTCTATTTATGCTAGTGGAGTAGTGATCTCGGTGGCTGGAGGAGTTGCCATTAGGCTGCAAGATCTATTAATGCTAGTGGAGTAGTGATCTTGGTGCCTGACGGAGTTACCATTAGATTGCATGCTCTATCTATGCTAGTGGAGTAGTGATCTCGATGGCTGGAGGAGTTGCCATTAGGCTGCAAGATCTATTAATGCTAGTGGAGTAGTGATCTCGGTGCTTGACGGAGTTACCATTAGGTTTCATGCTCTACTTATGCTAGTGGAGTAGTGATCTTGGTGCCTGACTGAGTTACCATTAGGTTGCATGCTCTATTTATGCTAGTGGAGTAGTGATCTCGGTGGCTGGAGGAGTTGCCATTGGGCTGCATGCTCTATTAATGCTAGTGGAGTAGTGATCTCGGTGGCTGAAGGAGTTGCCATTAGGCTGCATGCTCTATTGATGCTAGTGGAGTAGTGATCTCGGTGGCTGGAGGAGTTGCCATTGGGCTGCATGCTCTATTGATGCTACTGGAGTAGTGATCTCGGTGGCTGGAGGGGATGCCATTAGGCTACATGCTCTTTTTATGCTAGTGGAGGAATGATCTTGATGTCCGGAGGAGTTGCCATTAGGCTGCATGCTCTATTAATGGTAGTGGAGTAGTGATCTCGGTGGCTGGAGGAGTTGCCATTAGGCTGCATGCTCTATTTATGCTAGAGGAGTAATAACGGTGGCTGGTGGGTTGCCATTAGGCTGCATGCTCTATTAATGCTAGTGGAGTAGTGATCTTGGTGGCTGTAAGAGTTGCCATTAGGTTGCATGCTCTATTTATGCTAGAGGAGTAATAACGGTGGCTGGTGGGTTGCCATTAGGCTGTATTTATGCCAGTGCAGTACTGATCTTGGTGGCTGGAGGGGTTGCCATTAGGCTGCATGCTCTATTGATGCTAGTGCGGTACTGATCTTGGTGACTGGAGAGGCTGCCATTAGACTGCATGCTCTATTTATGCCAGTGGTGTGGTGATCTCGGTGGCTGGAAGAGTTTCATTAGGCTGCATGTTCCATTTATGCTAGTGAAGTAGTGATCTTGCTGTCCGGAGGAGTTGCAATTAGGCTGCAAGATCTATTAATGCTAGTGGAGTAGTGATCTCAGTGCCTGAAGGAGTTACCATTAGGATGCATGCCTTATTTTTGCTAGTGGAGTAGTGATCTCGGTGGCTGGAGGAGTTAATATTAAGCTACAGGCTCTATTTATGCCAGTGAATTCTGTGTCTGTTTAATGAGATCCCGGGGTGCAGGCACATCTCATCTAGAGAAATCAGGCTGGTGGACTTTAATCTCACATAATCATATTGTATGTTATGGATAGTGATACCCTCCAGACTGGTTTACATTTTACTAGTGAAAGAAATCGAAAATCTACAAAGGTATGGATATGATATTTTACTCTATATTTATCCTCGTAACAAGGAGGAGCTTAATAGGGAGCTAGTCATCGTGGCACAGCCATGCAGCCATGCAGACTGGAACCGTCAGTCCGAGACACCCCTTTGGCAATTAAGAGTAATAATTATGAAATTAATTGGAGATGGCTTGCACTGACACTCAAGGAATCCATTACACAGCTAAAGGAAATGAAGGAAACCTCTAGCGCTGAACATGTTACATTAATATCATGGAATGTTAGAGGCATATCAAGATTACACTCCTACCCCGAACGGTGTGAGTATATTTACTCCTCCATAATATTTTTACAGGAAACGTGACCGTGTTGTTTGATAGCTATGAAGTTATTAGTTTGACAGCGATTCAGGGGAATGCAGGGAGACCGGCCGGTGGCTTAGTGGGTGCAATAAAAAATGGTTTGGGTTTACGTCAACTAAATGTCTGGATTATTTGTAGCAGAATTGTGGTCATCTCCCTAGGAATCACTGCACATTCGACTTTGAAATGGTTATTACAGATTAACATGTATTGGTCACCAAAGAGTAATATAGATGACACTAGTGAAATGATTTGTGAGCGGTTGGTCGATCGCAGGTGGGCACATTATAGCAGCAGGAGACTTAAATTCAGACTGTGCATCCGATGATATAACTAAAATGGAAAGTATATTGTTTGCTACTAATCCTGAGGCCTCGGCAGTGGAGCATAAAGATCTGGGCTACATTGAAACTGGCTATGGAACATTGGGGACTAGCTATCGTCTGGATGGGCCTGCCAACCTGGCACGCCTGGGATGGTAGACAGAGTATTTGTCAGTAAAACCCTCAGCGACAGCTTAATTAAAGTCGGAGTGAGGTCTATTATATATAGTGATCATGCCATGCTATGTGCCGACTTTGGTAGGGGTCTCATTGAAGGATCATTGATTGAACCTAATCTTTCTGTCTTTGTGAATGTTCAGAAATCCTGATTAATCTGGAATGTCAAAAACGTGTAAGTTTAATTCTGTAATGCTTACTGATTTTGAATGGCAGCATGGAATGTAAGATAAACAGATATTTGCATGTGAAATTCAAAGAAAATATAGAGGGACTTATTAACACGATGGTGAAAGTTGACCATAACAACGTCAGACAGGTTAAGACGCATAGTCATAAGTCCAATTATCTTGTTCTAGTAAAGAATAAAGCTCTTTGTAGAAGCATTCGAGTTATCAACAAAGAGCTGCCCAGGTGCCCAGAGGGAAAATCGGGATTAACATTGAGTTATAAGAACTGGCTTATCTCCTTTCACTACCAATTGTATCTGCAGGATTGTGAAAATATGATGGTGTCCATCAAGAATAATTCATCCATGGCATTCTGGGCTAAAATTAACGAATTCGAGAACAGTCAGTATGTCGCCCCGGCGATTCCGATCTCAGCGCATGATTGGACAGAGCATTTCCAAAACATCTATAGGGAAAAGTACCCAGGCTTTCAGGGGAGAAGAATCTCCCAATGTGAATTGGTCACTAAACATTACAACTAAGAACATTCAAAGACTAATATTGAGGTCGAGCTCGTCCAGAGCAGCTGGGCCCAATCAGATTTCAAATCTTCTGTTTAAGAGCAGTCCAGATTTATGGGCCAAGGTTCTCTTAATTCTTTTTTGGGATATTGTTAGTTCAAAGTAAACACCAGCGAGCTGGAAAATATTTTATGTGATACCCATATACAAGAAGGGGCTTAGAACATCCCCAAATAACTACAGGCCTATTGTAATCATGGACGCAGACTTCTTCGCCTCATTGTTCCTAGAACACATAGAGACATGGTGTTCTGAAAATAATATTCTTGATTGGCGGCAGATAACTGTGGGGGCATGCTAATGCGCAGTCTCCAAGAAATGGCCTGGGAAAAAATGGTGTCCTGTTTAAGTAGCCTCCATGGACTTCTCTTTGGCATTAGATAGAGTGGATGATACCTGCTATGGCATAAACTCGACACCTTAGGTATACCGGGAGGCCTTTTAAGCATGCTGATCCATCTGCATGTGGATTCCCGAATACAGGTTAGGGTTTCAAGGGAAGGGCATCTCACCAAAGAAATAAAAACTTCAAACTGATTGCGACAAGGGTGCATACTGGCACCAACTCTGTTTAATCATTGTGGCTGATGTGGGTGTGGTATTAGATGCAGCCTCTTTAGTCGCACCAAACATTGGTGGACTGAGATAGGCATGGAACAGCTTACGCAAACGATTTTGTTTTGTATTGATCACACCCCCATTGGTCTGCAAAGATTGATTGATCCCTTTTACAATTATATGAAGGTGAAAGCCTTAAAGATGAATCCGGTGAAAACAGTCATTCTTAGATTCTCTAAATCTAAAGCTTCAGAATTCTCTGAAAAATGCAATGTCTGGAACGTAGGCAAAGTAAAGATAATAGCCAAAACAAACGTGACATTCTTGGGGTGTCCAATCTTGGCAAATCCCTCAAAGGCATTTTATTGAAACAATATGAAAGACAAAGCCCTCAAATTCTCTATGATTCCAGCTATCAGATTCTATATGGCCACAATCATTCAAAAATTCTGTTATGGGCTTGAATTTTTCCCTGTTTGGGCTCGTAAAGAAATGTATTTGTTGTTGTTTCATGTTCCGAAAAGTGTTATGTACACAACTATACACTATGATCTGGGCTTATACTCATTACACAGTATTATTATTATTATTTTATTTTTTTGTGAAGAGATTAAATCGTTTAGAAAATTACAAGTTAACAGGGAAATCTTCTTATACTATAGGATGAGTGTTGAAGCTATGACTGGGAAGCTAAATAGGGGTTTTATTTATGATCTGGAACACGAATCATTAGATGTACGGCTCAGAGCAGGAATATCTGAGAATGTATTTCTTTTACCCCAGCATAAAGTTAAGAAAATCCTACAAACGAGAGACTGGGGACTTACCGTAACAAAAATAATGGAGTCAAAATTGTATCCTCAGGTGGTCTGACATATTAAAGCCTTGGGGTATTTGATATGTTTCCCAACAAAAAAATGAGAAGTGATATATTTTTTTTTTTAGCATAAGAATAAATGTTTTGCCAACTAGAGACGTTTTGAAGATTAGAGGCATTGAGGATGATTCAATCTGTAGATACTGTAAAATGAAGGAGACACAAAACATTGTACCATATAGTGTTGTGCTGCCGGGCATTACTTCTGTCTAGAATCAAATATTTTAATAAGTTTGTGCCAAATAAGGAATAGGTTTTCCTGGATCTACTACGGTTGAACATGTTACATGGAACATCAATTAGTCTGCATTTGTCACCGATAGTGTTTTTAAAAAATGTTTGTAATCTCTGTAATAATTGTTAGTGGATTTGATTTTGAAGGAATCTAATAACGCTCGAATTGAGAACTTAACTGAGTAACTTGTTTTAGATTTAATTGGTTTGTACTTCAAAAAGAAAACTAAAAGTGTTTTAGTTTGTAATTTCATTTCACTGTATATTTTGTAAAGGTTTCTAGTAAAACAAACAACAAAAAAAATAGTAGTAGTACCTGGTATTTAATGCGCCTGCATTGGAATCCATTGGTAACTGTTTCTCCTTAGTCCAATAAGATTTCCCTCTGATATTCAAAATGCTTGCATCATGCTATTGGAGCTGTAGCTGGGTTAGATAAATAAGGTAGGTTGAAAGGGCTTTAACATCATTCTTGTGGTCTTAACTAGTCGAACGTCATTGGGTGCAAGTGTGACCGCATTGTAGCTTACTTTTCAATTGATATCTGTGTGGTCCAGAGAAGCCCGAGGTAAGCGTGTAGTAAGCAACGCTGCAAGGCACATGCATCTGCTTTTGTTATTTGTGCCATGTCATGCTGCCATTGGCAACGTTGGGACTGCACATGTGTAATGCGCGTGTCACATAAAGTTGCCTAGCAACCTGAGTTGCTCGTCACGCTGGAATTTGACAGCGAGCCGTCCTTCCCAAACTCCTGTTGACATTGGGGGCCTGCCTGCTAAAGCATGAATGTGTTATTATATCCTGATTCTTTTTGCAAAATTGACAAATGTGCTTGTCGTAGACTTCAGCATCACCGCCGATATGGTACTATACATATGCACATGCATGCGCTCAAAGCGGCATCACACTGCCTCGCAACCAGTGTTGTGCTAGATGCAGAGAAGCAATGTGTGCAGACGGGTCAGATCGGCAATGAGGGGCCACCCCTGGTGTTCAGAGGACAGTTTTTGGGAACCATCTGGTATATACTTTTCACCACGTGAAATGTTGCTGATTACCTGATGTTGTTGGCAATTGTTATCATAGATCTCAGTGGGAAAGTACAGCGTTCCCTTTGTAGTGCAGCTGTCAGCTGCTACTGGGAAGTTTGTATGCCATGTTTGAGAGCTAATTTGCCTGACGATGAAATGAATAACTACAAACCACCACATTTACACTTTAGTACATATGCGCAGTGTGTATATATGTTTTAATTGTTACCACGGGCCAAAATGTAAGGTTGCTGTAACTGTCCGTGGTTGTCAAATCGTGCTGTGGCTGCCATAATGGTCATCAAGTTCATTAGCCAATGCAATCACGTTCTTCTGTTAAGCAGAATGTTACTGAGTGAGCGCGCTCATCTCTGCCGTGAACCGGGCATAGTGCATGGTGTTGCCCTTCGTGGCCTTGGGGTGGACCAAGCTAGCAGTCTCATTTAATTGTCATTGCTCTCACAAGGAGGTCCCTAACTTGGGCCCCTAGAGACCAATCATTGTGGTCTCCTTACTGTTATGACTACTGCTTAAACAGTTGAGAAAGAGAGCAAGGTGCACCCCTGGGAAGAACTTTTGACACCTAAGGAAAAACCTGTACAACAAAGTTATACAAAAATTACATGTTTCACTACTTATTGCAGAAATACTCCCCAGATGCTGTCCTGTGCCCCCTTTAGTTAGCATGCACCCCGGGATTGAACTATGTACATTGTGAAGGGGAACATTATCGGATTTACTGTGGTTAATCGTAAAACCAGAGGATTCCCCAAACTGTGTGATATTATCCCTAACTGGATCCAGGTTATCTTGTGAGTCTCTTTTGTAAATAAAAAAAAAAAAGTATGTCATCCGCCTACAAAGGGTTTATTTCCTGGGCGCTCATGCGCTGATCAGGTCAGCCAAAGGTTCAATAGTTATGGCAAACAGTAAGGAGTAGAAAGGGCACCCCTACCCTACCTAGACCCCTCTCAATTTATGAATGGTTCAGTGAGTGTCCCATTTACTAGCACCCTGGCCTTGGGGTTTGCATATAGCACTCGTACAAAGTCCACAAACTGAGTACCAAAACCACTTCCCAGCAGCGTTGGGATAAAGAAATTGCCATGATATCCTTTTGAGCATCTAGAGAGACTGCTACTTCCCGGGAGAACCGAGACATATTAAATAATCTGCATATATTGAAGGCTCGCCCCTGAACGCTCATTCCACAGGAAATACAACCCACTAGGGAAGAAAGGCCCAAGTCGATCTTGTAAGGCTAACAAGTTTAATCTCACACGCAGATGAAAGCAACAGCAAAGAACTCTGCTGCTAAGAACATTCTGCCAAAAAGAGGTACAAGCAGAAACTTTTAAAGGTACACAGCGTCATAATGACGCAACAGCATACAATAAAAATCTGCACGGCTGATTGGATGTACCCTATACAGGTACTGCCTTTATCTATATGGGATGGTAGTTTATTAGTCCCAGCCCAGCCGTCCGTCTTCCATCACGTGGGTGCTGCATGGCTCATCTTCTTAGGTTGAAAGTCAAAAAACAAATTAATTATACTCCTACAATACTGCTTGTTTTATCACTCGTACTGTGCATTTGGCAGGCCTCAAGACGGACACAAAGGAGGTTCGGGGGCACTCTAACCTTCACACACACATTTCACTCACTCCTCTGCGCCATCCGGTTGTAAGGTCTCCACCCTTGTTTTTAACTATAATTTATTCATCCCAGTACCTCGCAATACAAATCACACAATTGTTGCTGAACGATGTGCCATTTCCATTCTCTTTGTACATTTCAGGACGTATTACTTTGGTGTTAGTGGTCAAAGGGCACCCGGCGTCATGGAATTCCAGGTTTTAATTTTTACAGCCTGATCACGAGTTTGGCAGTAACCCTTAAATGCGGTGGAAATGCTATGACCACCGCATTTAGGGGTCCGCCAAATCACAGGTTTTTACCCACGGGTCTGAGCTGGGGGTAAATGCGCCGGGAAACTGCTGATTTTGGGTGCAATTACCACGCAGTAATACCGCCGACTCTAGTTGCGCCGAAAATTAATTCCCGAATGGGCACAATGGGGCATTACCATTCTGCCAAAACCGTGATCCGGCGCTAATAGCGGTAACGCTATTATGTGGGATACCGCCCAACTTGTGATGAGGCCCTTAGTCAGTCATATTGGCTATTGTTAAGAAGGATTTCTGAACTCTGACCTTCGGGGGCAGAGGTTCAGGAGGCCAGCCTAGTTTCTTGGAACAGGGTAACCTCTGGACAGGCCAGAACAATCAGGGTAGCTATGGCAGGCGGTCAAGACTAAGTCTCAGGAGGGGGTCAGGGTGACTGAAGGACCTCAATGAGCACACAAAGCAAGGACACTTAAAATTTACTGCAGACAGGTGTTATATCAAAAATGTAGACACCTTTATTATAAGGCTTTTGTAACATAGACCGTAGCAAAAGAATCACAGTACAATACAATGTATATACAAGACCATTGGGTCTAAAGGATTAAATTCACAAAATATGTCGTCAACCTAGAGGGGAAGAAAACAGGCCGTGTAGATAGTCTTTAGGCCTTGTTCGACATCGACAATAGACGGAACTAAGAGGCAGTCCAAGCCCTAAGAAGAGAGGAGCCTTGTGCTCAATAGTGCATGCAATGCAAGCGCACGTGGTTGTTCCAATGGGCAAAATAGGGTCTCTTCAGGGGTCTCTAGCAAACCGGGAAGGTGGATGAGACGTTGCAGAACAAGTTCCCACTATTCAAGAAGGACCTCCACATGAAGGCAGAGGCTGTTTGAGATTTCGGGATGGGGTCACTATTTTGCAATTGCCGTGGAAAGGAGAGCCCCCCCAAGCCCCCCCCCCCCCCCCCCCGGGGCCACTCATCCATAAAAATGGGCCCAAACTTTGCCCGTTCAGTCCACTCGGGTTGCAGGTTTGAACACAACAAAAAGGACGTCTCTACGGCTTTCAGTTCCTGAGAAAACTGATGATTCCCAAACAGGCAGTGGCGATCTCTCCGCTCCGGGTGGATGAATCGACCCAGTTTCACTGCAGCAGGCTTCAGGGGCAAGAGAGTCACAAATGCAGCATACTTGCAAAAGACATTGCCGCGGCATGGCAACACGGTACCCGTGTTTACTCCGGTCCTGGCGCACTCGTCTCACTTGGGAATGCCAAGTGTACGAAATTCAGTGTGAGGGTGCTGGGGACACAGAGCTAGCAGTATACCAAGTTTCAAGGGCTGTTAGGCTCACCTGGCTCCCACAGGGGTATCGGTCGGACCCGGACAGCTGCGGTCTCCACCAACGTGATGCGTAGTGCAGAGATGAAAGACTGGACTGGCCCTCCTAATCTCGTCTGCTTGACCCATAGAAGTATTCTCCTGCAAGTGGAGAGAGGAGTTTAGCCACACGTGGATTCTAGCGATAACTCCCCGCTGTTCTCCCCACTAATCACCTCCGAAATTCCCTTTCAGGTATCTCACCTTATATTCTTGAAAGATGAGCTCTCCATCCTGCTTGGATTGCAGGGGCGCGTAGATACCAGTTACTTCACTGGTTCAAAGGCGTTTGGAGAGTTCCGGATGAGTATTGACTCTGAGGTTCCTGGCGAGGGCCCGTAAGTATAAAGTTCATAGAGCTCAATATGTCCAATGTTCACTCTTGTCCCATTCCTATCTTACCTTGCAGCTGAGTCCGAGAGAAGTTGGTCTCGTGGCAGCTGATGGCGTGCAGGTAAGAGTCCGTATTACCCGACGCTGTCCGGTAAATGATGCATGTATTTAACGTGTTGTTTTCTCTCCATTTACAGGTGCGGCATATGAGGATGTGGAGAGTTAAAGAATAATGCCTCCGGTGGGAAATCAGGTAAGTCTATGGTGGTAGAAGAGATTGTATTTGTTGGCTCTCTCGGCTCACCTTGTTGTTTCTTTTTGTCCCCTAGGTGCCGGAGTTCGGCGAAGAAATGATGGTGGCAGCGCCGAATTTAAAGATGCTGTGAGGACTGGTGAGTATGGCGTGGCGCTGCAGCTGGTGATGCGACGCGTGCTGAAATAACGTTTGTTAGGCAGAAACCTGTGCAGTTCCCTTAGGGACCACTGCAAAAGATTTAAGACTACAGGTGTTTGGCAGTAAACCCACTTGGTAGCAGTCTGTACCACACAGATTCACTTGGTAGCTGTGGCTGAGCAGTCAGACTTCCCTCAAGAAGAGTTAGGCAGTATATAGAGTATGCACAATAGGTACAGAGATACAGTAGCACAAGCAAACACTGACCAGAGCCTTGGTGTAAAAGTATATAATTATTTAAAGACACACTTGTAAATTACACTAGCATAAAGAGAAAAGTAAATTCAGCACACAGTCACTATTATATATATACAACCCTAATTACTTATTAGACAAGTCTTAGTGAGAAACACCACTTATTTTCAGACAGAGGTGAGCGCTTAACATAAGATGGCACTCTAATAAGTTAATAAAAAGGGAGGGAAAAAGGCAGAGTTATGGAAGCACACAAATTTCAATACTTTTAAAAGAACCACAGTAAGGCAGGATAGGCAGAGTTCTACTGGAGAACAAGGAAATCAATTGCAAGGCCCAGCTCTTGGAGAGAGCAAGCAGGTTCACACAGTGGGGTTATGCCCAAAGAGTCTTGTAGATAGTTCGCACACAAAGGATGAAATTAAAGTCAGGAAAAGTTAGCTAGGTTGTCCCAGGCCAGCCCAGGTTAGAAAGTCGAGGCTTTACTGTCACCCCGAACGATCTGTCGCAAGGGAAGCCAGGAAGGACACAGTACCTTAAGTTTGAAGGAAGCTCCAGCGGGGGCAGTTGTCTCTGGCAGCGGGCGCAAGTCGGTGTTTCGTCCAGAGGAAGAGGAGGTCTCGCCGTGGAGGAAAGATGAAGGTCGTTGCACTGCCAGGGAAGAAACCAGCGGTTAAAAGGTACTACCCTTCTCTTCGCGGTAGTGGTAAGCCGTGGTATTCCGGTTGCCGGGGTGCTTGGCACGGGCAAGGAGGCCACGAGATGCTCCAGGAAGGTGAAAAGAAGGCAAAACTGGTTATCCCCACCAGTCAAAGGAAGAAGACTTTCCGGACTGGAGATCTCCTCTGTCGTCGGGAAAAGTGGTGAGACGGTTCAGCAGGGCTCCACCGGTGGTGTCGTCGTTGCAGGTCGGCTCAGCTTCTCCCTCCTCGGATTCTTAGGTCCTGTGGCGACTTCTGAAGTTCCAGTCCCCAAAGCCCTGCTTTTATGCAGCAAACCCCCATTCATTCAGCCTAGCTGTCAATCAAACATGCTAAGTGGTGAGCCTAAACCCCCTCCCACACCCCTGTGGTACCCAGACAGTGGCACCACTTTTGGAGGCTTATGTGGAGAAGCCCGCCAAAAAGTGGAACAAAGGGCTCGACTTGGGTTGGAGTCACAGAAGAGAACACAAACGCCATTTTAGAATCAAGTTCTGGCAAAAAATACCAACCAGTGAATTAATATTAAATAAATGAACCGGCGGTATGTTCGAGGCTATAAGAATTAAATAATTAAAGTTGGTAGCCTCGAACAATGGGAAAATCCCATAGAGATATATTCGCGGTCGAATATGAAAAGTAGTTTCCACTGCCACCAGCCAAAACTCGATCAGGGGGACGGAGACGTGCCCCCTCGAACAACAGACACCGGGGCAATCGAATTGCCCCGACCAGTACGTCCACAATATGATGGTTTGTACTGGTTTTTGTTCATAATTTGGGACTAGCAAAGCCAATGATGACTTTACATGCCCTGGGAGACAGTAGTCAGTCCCATGGTATGGAGTCTATGTTGGGGGGTCGCTACGACACCCCTGGGTTACGGCACGGAGGGTGCTGTGTAACCCACATCAAAAAAACATGAGACCCTATTGAGTAAAAGACCCCACAGCCCATAAAACACATGGAAAGATAAAGGAACACCTCAAATCATGTCTAAGAGTGGGAGTAAAAGAGTCTCACTCTTAGCAGGAGAAAAAATAAACCCCAAAAATCCAGCAAAGCTGCTGGGGGACTCACTAGGTTTGGGAAATTAGCCTTTACAGAGAATTCTCCCTAACAACGTTCTGTCCAGGTTCGGAGACGTGATGGATCCGAATCAGGTGAAGAACCACACCCGAGTAAAAAATAGTCCCTGTAGTAAAATAGTCCCATCCAGGCCTCACGTTGGCTTGGATTCATTTGCAGCATGGTCTGCATGAGGCAAGTAATGTCTGAGCCTGGCGCCTATGGAGCCAGGACTGATTTCTATTATGAGCCTGGTGCCTAAGGCGCCAGGACTGAACCCAGACAGCCCCCTGCTGGGGTTTTAATAAATATCTGGATGCCTGCTCCCGGGGCTGATGGGCTTGATCCGGATGCCCAGGGGTAGGCATCACGACAAGGGCCTCCTCGAAACGGCGGCGGTGACAGAGCAAAGCAACTGGGTAAGCTGGTCAGTCCACTGTTTGGCCCATGGACACTTCAGAGGAAGCTTACTTGCAGGGTTTAATGAAGGGGCCAAGCAAAGTTGGTCCCACTATTCCAATGGGTCGAAGCGTCTTTGCAGACCTTCTAGGACGACCAGATGCGGAGGGGTCCGACGGGACGACAGCGGGCTCAGGGTGCCAAACCTTCCAGCGGATCACCATCAGTTCCTCGACTCGGCTTCGTAGTTTCAGGATACTTGGATCCTATCCTTTGTTCAGTGGACACTCAGGAGATCGACATGGTATGGGTGTTTTTGGCCTCCTCTTATCCAAAGTTCCCTTTCGGCCAAAACGAAGAGGACCCAATGCGAGATCTGCTCACAAACACACACTCCATACGTGGACCAATCACAGACCACGGTGATCCCAGGCATTCATGGCACTCCAGACTCTCTGGCACCCAGGATGTGTATTGGATTCAGACGTTCCATCCCACATCCTGCAGACACACACACACAAGGCATGCAGAATCCTGCAAAAGCATTGGGTTTCGCAGGAAAGTGCATGACCAACTAAGGACTGACCCGGGTCGACACGACCTGGGGAAGGTGAAGGGGCAAGATGGCCAAAGGACAGGGCAAAGAACCTTGTGGCATGGCTATTTTGTAGCCAGGCCACCTATTTGTGCCAAACACGGTTAACATGGCAGGAAAGGGTTAAAAATAATGCAAAAAGATAGCTGCCACCAGTCCTGTCCATGACACATCTGCACAGTTCATAAAAAGTCCAGCGAGAGTATGTAGGGCCTTGGGAAATTACTATAGACCCAAGTGTGCTATATGGTAAAATACATTGCACACTTGTTACATGTTGCACAAAAGTTGCAACACAGGAAAAGGACTAAGGGAAACAAAGTCTCCCAGTACTAACTGTCTTAAAGGCATGTCAGTTTCCCTGTAAAAAAGTGAGCGAAAGCCCAGAGGAGTGCAGCTGAAGGTTGTGCTTCTCTGGCAAAGTTAATCAATGTTGTCTAAACAGCAGCAAAAAGTTTGGTGGTGTACACATGGAGGGAAGATTACACACAATTATGAAATCTTTCCTAACACTCACCTCCCCCCGCCCCCAAACTAAGGACAGGGGGAACTAATCCACCCCTGGTTGAGTTTCTTGGTCAGGGCAGTTAAACTTTCTGGGCAATCCATCAGCATTGCTATGTTGGACACCTGGCCTATGCTCAATAGTGAAGTCAAAGCCTTGCAGACTTATGGACCACCTAAGCAACTTTGGATTCTCTCCCTTCATGTTCATTAGCCACTTTAAGGGCTTATGGTCAGTTTGCACAGTGAAGTGGGTCCCATAGAGGTAGGGCCTCAGCTTCCTTAGGGCCCACACACCAGAGAAACACTCTTTCTCTACTGTGGTCCATCTGAGCGCTCTGTCCTTAAACTGCCAACTAATGAAGCCATAGGGTGTTCCTTACCCTTCTCATCTACTTGTGATAGTACAGCTCCTATCCGAGTGTCGGAGGCATCTGTCCGCACAATAAAAGGTCTTTGGTAATCGGGCCCTAAGAACAGGTGCCTGACACAGTGAGTCTTTTAAGCCATTGAAGGCCTCCCACACACATCAGTCTAAGTTACCTTCTTGGGTTTCTTTGGAGTGGTGAGAGCAGTCAGAGGGGCAGCTATGGTGCCATAGTCTGCCATGAAATTTCTGTAGTACCCAGTGAGTCCCAAAAAGGCTCGCACTTGGGTCCGTGTAGTGTGGGTAGGCCAGTCTTGTACTGCTTGTAATTTACTGGGTAGAGGCTGTATCCTCCCTCCACCTACTTAATGTCCGAGGTAGACCACTGATCCTTGTCCAATCTGGCACTTCCTGGCCTTTGTGGTCAAGTGGGCCTTTTGAAGAGCCTGTAATACAATCCCATGGTGTTTCACATGGTCTTCCCAGGTGGCACTGAAAACTGCTATATCATCCAGATATGCAAGACAGAATTCATCCAGCCCATTCAACACATGATTCACAAGCCTCTGAAAAGTGGCAGGGGCATTCTTCAACCCAAAAGGCATTACCCTGAACTGGTAAAGACCCTCTGGCGTTGAGAAAGCTGTCTTCTCCTTGGTATGCTCTGCAAGGGCTATTTGCCAATAGCCTGCAGTGAGGTCAAACGTGCTGAGGTACTTGAAGGCACCCAAAGTATCCACCTGCTCATCTCTTCTAGGCAAGAGGTGTGCATCTGTCTTGGTGACAGCATTCAGAGCCCTGTAATTCACTCAGAACCTCAATTCAGAAGTACCTGCCTTTGGAACCAAAACCACTGGACTACTGGAGGGTTCAATCACCCCAAGATCCAACATTTTGTTGACCTCTGTCTTAATCTAACACCTTACTTTGTCCGACATTGTACACTGTCTCCTGTGTCAATGTTATGTTTGCATCAAGGTGTAAAACCAGGGGACTGTGAAAACAAGGGGGAAAATTGCCTAAGGAAACTTTTCACCTCAGCCTGTTGATCAGAAGTCAGGAAAGGGGTCACTTGGACACCGTCAATGGAGCAGTCTGAAGGACTGCTTTGGAACAGGTCAGGAAGAGGTTCTGACTCCTCTTCCTCAACATCTGAAGCCAACAGCAGTGCAGTGTTTTCAACTCTTGGGATGAAAGCCTTCAGCCCATTTACATGGAACTCTTTTGGAGCCTGACCAGCCCTTCCAAGGTCAACTAAATAGTTGACCTTACCCAGTGACTTCACCACTGTGTAAGGGCCTGACCATTTGTCCTGTAAAGCTCTAGGCCTTATAGGATTCATGATCAGGACTTGCTGACCAGGTGTGAAATTGATGAGGGAAGCCTTCTGGTCATACCAATGTTTTACCAGAGCTTGTCCTGCCTTCAACTTTTCACTAGCCAGACCCATCAGGAGTACCATCCTCTTTCTGAGCCCTAGCACATAGTCTACTACGTGTGTAGTAATAGGGGGAGTGGGCATCTCCCATCCGTCCTTGACTATGGCTAAGGGACGCCATACAGGGTGACCAAACAGAAGTTCAAAGGGGCTGAAGCCAACACCCTCTTGTGGTACTTCTCTGTAGGCAAACAGTAAGCATGGTAACGGAAGATCCCATTTTCTTCTTTGATGTTCTTCCAGAGCCCCAATCATGCTTTTCAAGGTCCTGTTAAACTTTTCAACCAGACCATTGGTCTGTGGGTGGTATGTGGATGAAAACTTATAGGTGACACCACATTCCTTCTACATGGCCTGCATATACATTGACATAAAGTTGCTGCCCCTATCAGACACAACTTCTTTAGGGAAGCCAACCCTAGTAAATATGCGAAGCAAAGCTTTTGCAACTGACTTGGCAGTCAGTTTTCAATGGGATGGCCTAAGGATACCTGGTGGCATGGTAGACCAGCACCAGGATAAACCTATTGCCTGAGGATGTTTGGGGGTCAAGGGGACCAACAATGTTGATCCCTACCCTCTCAAATGGTACCCCCACGACTGGGAGTGGTACTAATGGAGCTTGGATTGTTGAGCCACTCTTACCAGATAACTGGCAGGAGGCACAACTCCTGCAGTGAATTTCTACTTGTACCCCCATCTTGGGCCAGTAGAAGTGTATGTATAACCTTTGCTTGGTTCTCTTGATTGTAAGGTGGCCAGCAAGGGGCACTTCATGCGTCAGCTGCAGGGGGAAGGGTCTTATAGCAAGGGGAACCACCAAACTCCTATGGTCTCCTTCCGTAGGCTCACTATACAGGAGCCCACCTTCCCAATAAATCCTGTGCTTCCCAGGAGGTTCACCCTCAAGTTGGGAGCAGGCCTGTCTCCTTAGGCCTTCCAGAGATGGGCATTCACGTTGGCCCTTCCTAAATTCTTCCCTGTCAGGACCACCTTCTACTAACAAATCTTTTAGTTCAGGATGGTCATTGGGGTGAAATACTTGAGGTATCATCACGTCCTCATCCGGTCCAGCATTTGACCATGTACATCCATGTTAGTGGTAGGTGAGTTAGGAGGAATGTTTTCTTTCCCTCTTTTGGATTTTCTTACTCCTGTAGCCTTGGGTTTCCCCTTTAGTTAGGGCATTGCAGTGGTCTTGGCCAGTGCTGCCCTTTGTTGGAGACCTTGTGCAGGGTCTTTCAGCTGTATCTCCCACAAGCCCTAAAGCTCTGAGATCATTTCCCAGCAAGACCTTTCTTGGGACACTCCTCTGTATGCTCACTGGAATCCTGACTGCTGTACCATTTATAGTAAGATTTACAGGTATTACTGGGAACATGTGACTGGGCCATGTTAGGAAAGATTTCGTAATTGTAGGTAATTTTCCTTCCATGTGGCAACCCCTAAACTTTTTGCTGTTTTTCACCTTGTTCTTGACTTTGCCAGAGAAGTGCAGCCTTCTGCCGCACTCCTCTGGGCTTTCGCTCCTTTCTTACGGGGAAACTGACATGCCCTTAAGACTGTCAGTACCGGGGAACGCTGTTTCCCGTAGTTTCTTTTATCATGTTGCGGCTTTCGTGCAACATGACACAAGAGGGCACTGTAAGCTAAGTTACAGCTCTCTTGGGTCTCTAGCCTTCTACAGGCCCTAGATACTCGTTTAGGATTGTATCTGATCGGTGCAAGTGATTCAGGGACAGGAATGGTGGCAGCGATCGTTTCTTGTGTTTTGAGCTCCTTTTCGCGTTCTAAGCGCGTTTCTCGCGCTTAACCCAAAATGGTGGCCTGGCTCCCAAAATGGCCAGACCACGAGGCTCCTTTGTCCTGTCCGCTGACCGTCTTGCTCCCTTCACCTTCCCCAGGTCGAGCCGACCCGGGGCCTTCCTTATTTGGGCATGTACTTTCCCGCGAAACACGGATGCTTTTGCTGGCTTCTACGTGTCTTGTGTGTGCCTCCAGGATGTGGGCTGGGATGTCTGGTCCCAATACACATCCTGGGTGCCAGAGAGTCTATGGTGGTGTGAATGCCTGAGACCACCGTTGTCGTGATTGGTCCACGAATGGTGTGAGTGTTGATGAGCGGATCTCCCATTGGGTCCCCTCTGTTTTGGCGCGAAGGGAACCGTGGATAAGAGGGGGCTGGAAACACCACTACCATGTCGATCTCCTGAGTTGTCACGAACGAAGGAATACAGGAGCCAAGTATCCTGCAACCAAGAGATTGAACCGAGGAATTGTTGGTGACCCGCTGAAGGACTTCTCCTCTGCACTGCTGTCGTCTTGTGAAACCCTTTTCACCTTTGATCAAACCAGAAGGCCTGTACTGGTACTTCGACCCTTGGAATAGCGGGAACAGCTATTCTCGGCATCTTCACCATCTCCTGCCAGTAAGCCTTCGGAAGCGTCTCTGGGCCATCCAGCTGACTGACCAGCTTACACGGGAGTCTTGCTCTGTAACCGCCGCCAGATTGTGTAGTATTTCTAGTCCTTGTCACTCTCACACGCTTCGTACACTTGGCATTCCCAGGTCTGAAGTGAGTAGTGTACATTTGGCTCAGATACACACGGCCGCTCCGTTGCCCTGCTGTGGTAACAAACTGTGCGGGTTTCTTCGATTGGGACGTCTTTTTACTCAACACGACGACGAGGCGTTCCCTGCTCTTCTGAACCTGCCAGCTACTGAAACGGACGCAGAGAAGCCTGGGTCTGCTTGCATCGGGGACCGGTGAGTAGCCTAGCTAGGATCTGGACGCCCTCCTGCAGGAGCCCATTGCTTTTCCCCGCTGTGTCAAACAGCACCCTTTTCCGTACTCGCGCTCTGCTTCTGCCCACTGTGGAGGCTGCGCTTGAGTCGCGGAACGTGTTCTTCTTCTTTTGTGCACTAAACTGAACTGCCTGATTTCCCTCGAAGAGCTTCTCCTTTTGCCCGTTGGCACCAGCGCGTGCAGGTACTTTTGAGCACAAGGCTCCACTCTTCGCAGGGCTCGGACTTCCATCTAGTTAGGTGCCTCTGAAGGCGAACTGGGTCTAAGCATTATTTCGCACTGCCTGTTTTCCCTCCCTTTTAGGTGGACTACACATTTCGTGCATATAACGCTTGAGACTTGTTGTATTTGTATATATATTGTGTTGATATGGTATGTGTTGGTTTACTATCGTTATATTGTGATTTTCTCGCTACAGTCATTGTTTTAAAGGCCTTGAAATAAATGTGTATATATTTTTAATATAACAACTGTTTGGAGTAGTTTGTAAGTGATCTTGCTTTGGGTGCTCATTGCGGGCTTTCAGTCACCCTCACCCCTCTTGAGACCTAGTCTTGACCGCCGCGATCGCTACCTTGATTGGTCTGGCTCGTCCAGAGGTTACCCTGTTCCAAGTAATTAGGTTGGCCTTCTGAACTTCTGCGCCACCAGGACAGAGTTCAGAAATCCGTCTTAACAGGCCATCAGCCAACATAGTGGGTAACCGAGGAGCTCTGGCAACTTCCTCTACCAAGGTAGAATCCACTACAGTTTGACTAAACCCACTATCCCTAAGAGCTGGAGTATCTTCTCCATTGATCAGCACACTGCCTTTAAAATAGTGCTTGGTATTATCTGGAATCCTAGCATAAGCCCTTGAGACTTTAGGCTCCCAGGAACCCAGGGAAACTAAAACTACCTCAGCTTCTGTCCCAATGGGGAAAGAGTCTGAAGAGAGGGATGCCCCTGTAATCTCTTCTTCCTCATAGAAGTCCAGATTAGCAGAGGGGAACCCCAAGGTTTTGACCTTACATCTGGGATCCCCCTTCACATGGTCAGTTGCTCCACAAGCAAAACAAGATCAGATGGGTCTGTTTACATAGGGAGGCTTACTATAACCAGAGTTCTGTTTTGGAGGCTGACCTCCACTACCATGTGAGTTGTCTTGTGTCTTACCCTTACTTTTCCTTTTGTGGCCCTTCTGGGAGAAAGATTTTTATCAGATTCTCCACCCTCCTTATCTTTGGACTTTCTCCCCTCCTCCTGCTTACCAGGATGAGTCTTGTCCTTATGGGACACTCTGTGACACCCACAAATCTGCTGCTATGGCAAGCTTCTTGGGATCTGTCTACTTCGAATCTGCCAAGTGCTGCTTAAGCTCAGGGGAAGAAGATGCAAAAATATGTTAAAGCATGACAAGACATATCATACCTTCAAAAGTAGATACCTTATAACCTTCAACCCAGCCAGTCAAGTTTTTTAAGGATTCAGTTACATAAGATATCCAAGTACCGCCTTCTTTCTTTTTGTACTCTCTGAATCTTTTTAAGTATTGGGCAGGAGTCTTTCCAAACTTTAAGATGAGTTTGCTTCAACATTGCAAAATCTGCTCTCTCAGCTTTTGACATTTCCATAATGGCACTGCAGCAAGAATGGGGCAGTCTGCTAAGTAACTAGGCTATTTTATCAGCATTGTCAACTTGTTGAACTTCACATGCATACTCAAATGTTTTCAGCCAGTCCATAATGTAATTCCTTTCCTCATACACACTGAGCAGATCCTTAGGAAACCTTGGATGAGAGGAGGACCCAGACCCATGTCCAGGACCCTTGGATCCATTGGCAACCTGGAGATCGGTCAGTTCCAACTGGTGATCCCTGTCTTTCTATTGTTCTGCCTGATCTATCTTCAGTTTGGCCATGTTAAATTCAAGCTTCTTCTGCCTAAACAGCAGTTCTTGTTTCTTGAATTCAAGTATGGCCTCACCTTCAGCACTGGCAGAGAAAACATTAGACATATCCTCAAAATCCTAATGGTCTCTATGAATCAGTGCAGCGGCAGAACTTCCAGTTCTGCCAGTGAGAGCAGCCCCACCTCTTTCTGTACTGTCATCAGAAGTTCTGGCACTAAGCTGAGCTTCTTGCCAGTCCATGATTCTTTGGAGCATTTCCATTTTTGTGCCTTGAGCAGAGATACCTCCCTCAGCACACATCTTTCCAATGTTTCAGACTTAGAAGCATTTAAACTTAATAAGGTATTTGTTTCCATATTGTTAGATCGGACTATGGCCTTTTTCATTTATACTACAACAATTCACTGTGTCCTGGTAGGAATATCTCGAAATGCCTTCACTAGTATGAAACACTGGATACCCTCAGTCCTATCCCACCGCTGTACACCAATTTGTTAAGATGGATTTCTGAACTCTGACATGGAGGGGCAGAGGTTCAGAAGGCCAGCCTAGTTTCTTGGAACAGTGTAACCTCTGGACAAGCCAAACCAGCTATGGCAGGCGGTCAAGACTAAGTCTCAGGACATGTGAGGGTGACTGAAGGACCTCAATGAGCACACAAAGGACAAGGACACTTACAAATTACTCCAGACAGGTGTTATATCAAAAATATAGACACATTTATTTCACAGCCTTTGTAACATAGACCATAGCAAAAGAATCACAGTAACACTAAGTAAACCAACAAAACTCTATCAATACAATGTATATACAAGACCATTGGGGTCTAAAGGGTTAAATGCTTGAAAGATGTCGACAACCTAGAGGGGAAGAAAACAGGCAGTGCAGATAGTCTTTATGCCCAGTTCGACATCGACAATACACCTAACTAAGAGGCAGTCCAAGCCCTAAGAAGAGAGGAACCTTGTGCTCAATAGTACATGCAATGCAAGCGCACGCGTTTGTTCCAATGGGAAAAATAGGGTCTCTTCAGGGGTCTCTAGCAGCTCGGGAAGGTGGATGAGACAATGCAGAACAAGTTCCCACTATTCAAGGAGAACCTCCACTTCAAGGCAGAGGCAGTTCAAGAGTTTGGATGCAGTCGCTATTTTGCAAAAGCTGTGGAAAGGAGAGGGGCCACTCATGCGTAAAAATGGGCCTTTGCTCTAGAGGCCACAGTATAGGGTAAGGAGTACTCACCGGTCCCCGTCACAAGCGGATCCAAACTTCGCCCGTTCAGTCCACTCGGGTTGCAGGTTCGAACCCAACAAAAAGGACGTCTCTGCGGCTTTCAGTTCCTGAGATACAGTGGTGATTCCCAAATGGCACAGTGGCGATTTCTCCGCTCCGGTTGGATGAATCAACCCAGTTTCACTGCAGCAGGCTTCAGGGGCAAGAGGGTCACAAATGCAGCGTACTTGCAAAAGAAGGTGCCGCGGCAGGGCAACACGGAACCGTGTTTACTACGGTCCTGGCGCACTCGTCTCACTTCAGACCTGGGAATGCCAAGTGTACGAAAATCGGTGTGAGGGTGCCGGGGACACAGAGCTAGCAGTATACCACGTTTCGAGGGCCTTCTCCAAACGGCGGCGGTGACAGAGCAAAGCAACTGGGTAAACTGGTCAGTCCACTGGTTGGCCCAGGGACACTTCCGAGAAAGCTTTCTTGCAGGGTTTGATAAAGGTGCAGAGAATAGTTGGTCCCACTATTCCAATGGGTCGAAGCGTCTTTGCAGACCTTCTAGGACAACCAGATGCAGAGGGGTCCCACGGGACTACAGCAGGCTCACGGTGCCAAACCTTCCAGCGGATCACCAGCGACTCCTCGACTCATAGTTGTAGGATACTTGGATCCTATCCATTGTTCAGTGAAAACTCGGGAGATCGACATGGCATCAGTGTTTTTGGCCTCCTCTTATCCAAAGTTCCCTTTGCGCCAAAATGAAGAGGACCGAATGGGAGATCTGCTCACAAACACACACTCCATACGTGGACCATTCACGGACCACAGTGGTCCCAGTCATTCATGGCACTCCAGATTCTCTGGCAGCCAGGATGTGTATTGGATTCAGACGTTCCAGCCCACATCCTGGAGGCACACACACAAGGCATGCAGAAGCCCGCAAAAGCATTGGGTTTCGCAGGAAAGTGCATGACCAAATAAGGACTGATCCGGGTCGACTCGACCTGGGGAATGTGAAGGGGCAAGATGGCCAAAGGATGGACAAAGAACATCGTGGCATGGCCATTTTGGAGCCAGGTGACCTATTCGTGCCAAACGCGGGTAACACGGTTAACATGGCAGGAAAGGGTTAAAAATAATGTGAAAAGATAGCTGCCACCAGTCTTGTCCATGACACATCTGCACAGTTCATAAAAAGTCCAGCAAGAGTATCTAGGGCCTTGGGAAATGACTATACACCCATATGTGCTGTATGGTAATATATATTGCACACTTGTTACATGTTGCACAAAAGTTGCAACACAGGAAAAGGACTAAGGGAAACAGTCTCCCAGTACTAACTGTCTTAAGGGCATGTCAGTGTCCCCAAAAAAAGTGAGCAAAAGCCCAGAGGGGTGCAGCTGAAGGCTGTGCTTCTCTGGCAAAGTCAGTCAATGGTGTCTAAACAGCAGCAAAAAGTGTGGGCGTGTACACATGGAGGGAAAATGACACACAAATATGAAATCTTTCCTAACAGCTGTAACTCGTGGTCACTCGGGAATGGGCCGGGTCATGCTTTGGCCACTGTGAGATAACATGCACACCAGGCGCTGGTCTCTGATCGCAGCCTTTTAGGGCACATTCCTCTTGGGTCAAAGACACATCTTTGCAACACTTTCAAAAACGGGGAATAAACATTGTGGCGGGTGGGGGTGCGAACTGTTCTCATAGGAGCTTGGGCATGACTGGAGATTTCTGTGACTTAGTGGATTTGGGCCAGGTGCATATAATGCTGCATTCGCAGTGCCAGCCTTGTATTCTAACTAGGATTATTGGTATCTATGCAAAAAGTCTGTTGCCCACACCTTGGCCCACACCATATGGTTACACTATAATTGGTTATATTAGCATGGGGGGAGCCCCTCTCACTGTACCCCTCCCCCTGGCTCATCACAGTGCCTCGAATGCATCTTGCCTTACTTTAAAGCACCTAGGGGGGCTGCCCCTTCCCAAAATTCCCCCCTTTTGTTATTTCTACAGCAACGAATTCTGGAATAGTTCTGTGTTCCTGCTCCCCTGTTTCTACATCGACATATGTCTTATTCCTCTTCACTGGCACCCACGTCCTACACACTGATGGTAAACTCTCCCCCCTCTACGCGCGTACTCTTCAGTTGAACAAGTCATGTAAATGCATCCCCCTACCCCCGCCAGGTCCACCCAAACTATCTGTGTAGTTTTCTGGATCAGGGGGTGGGGAAATGATGGTGTGGTATAGAGGATCAACTTCATCTCCATACGGGATGGGGAACATTTCATACTATGGGCCATCCTGTGGGATAACGGTTTGTACTTCAATGTTTTTGTTTTGCGAGGTACTTTTGAACCCCCAGTTGAGACCAACATTCTTGCGCTATCAGTCGCCACAGAGGCACAACATCAAATAACCATCTGACAAGTGCAAAAAATGATCAGATGAACACAATGATGGGCATTAACATCTTCACAATCGCTCCTAGCCACAACTGGGCCCAGTTAAAAGCCACAATTAGACAGTCACTGTCCTGTATTCCTCCCTCCTCCTTCAAACACCCAGGTCATGGACGGCTGCAATGATGTGGGGTAATGATGCATTCTCTGCATTTTCTGGAGGCACGAATGTACAACAAGAATCACCAAATTATTTACAAACCCCACCCTCCATTGCTATTAACATGTCCAGCACAGAGCGATTTTGCATTGTCATAAATCTCAACATCTGCAACTCGACCTTGATCACATTGATTCCATTCTCTGTGTCGTTCGCGAGCTGGACCTGTTCCCACCTCACTATATGCAGCCATTTGGCATTGGATGCAGCCTGCACTTCCGGCAACAGTAAAGAGACGAATAAAGATTCTGCTCAACTGAAAAGCCTAAATTCTTCAGGTATTTCAGCAAGCAATGCAGAAGGGTATTACATTTCTAAAGACGATCTTTTTATCCTCTACAGTTGCTGGAACTGTCCTTTGCTAGCCAGATGTGGGGCTCTTACGTGGGCACCAAACTGTTATCTTCATTTTCCACTGCGGGGAAACTGGTTGGCCCATCTGCAGGCAGTACTCCCCCTTCAGGTGTTCCTCTGGGAATACTAATAGTGCTGAATGCAATGTGTCCTGCGAACAACAGCCCCTCAATGACGCTGGGAGGTGCAAGTAATCTTGTCAGCCACAGATCCAGTAGTAAACCATTTGCGCTGCCGTTCATTTCTTCATATCTGTGATCAAGAGTTTTTTATTACAATGTTCGTTTGTGCCGACAAAGACTGAACCTTTGCTGTGGAATAAGAGTCTGTTCTTTTTCCTTGTGCACTTGCACCGGGTTTTCCATCGTTGCAATCCACGTCAGTTTTGTGATACGCTCTGTCCAGATTTACGCACAGAAGTTGACCACTCGTGCTATCCTTTCCTTGCCATATGTTACCAGTCCTTCTGCCAAGCAAGGTAGTGTGCTATCCTGCCAATTATTATTCATATACTTCTGCCCCTTCACCATTAGATAAGGTAACTCCACACACTTGATGTTTCTTGGGTCCTCGGTGCATTTGACATCTGGGCCCACCATTTGCAGTTCCACATTGTGTGCCTGGAACGTTACTTTTATTTTGCATAGTGCAAGATAAACCATGCATTGTGCCTCTATAATTGGAACTGTTTTTGGTACTAAAACCTTGGTAGCCCCTGACGCGTGTGGGATGAGTGAACACACTTAACGGCTCCCATTCACAGCATTTCTCCCCACACCACTAATAACAGAGTACCATGAGTTAGTGAACTCGGGGTGATGAATATCCTCAATCACATCAAAGTCCAGCCCTTGCTAAGTGTTATTCTTTTGTCGTACGCCTCTCTTCATTCTTCTATACGCATTCTCAAGGATGGCCGCTTTAGCGGTACTGTCAGAAATATTATATCTTTCATAATGCTCGACAATCCCCTGCGTGTTGTAAACAACCTATTCTCTGCTTTCTTCACAGACGTAACCTGCATATAAATCCACTTCTATTATGATCAGTAATGTTCACATTTAGTCCTGATATGCAGATCCACTCTTATTATCAACACTTATATGTATCGTTCCATTTGGATAATATGTAATCCTATTTCCCCCACTCCCCTCTTTATAGGCCCTTCCCCTATAATACACTCCCAGTAGTACTAATAATATCAGACACAATCCTCGAGCAATTACTGACACACTATAATAGATATATGTCCACAATCTCTCATTTGTGTCTCTCTGCCTCGGGTCCCTTCTTAACAAACTATGTACATTAGTTGCGTTCATATTCTTAAATCCTGAAATAAAATCACAGACACACAAGGCACCGAAATGCGAAGAACGTACTAGACGTACACTATAAAATAGGTAAAGAACCGAGAGGGGGAGGGAAAAGAGAAGAGAGAACGAAGAAAGGAAAAGAGAGAAAAAAGTGCTCACAGAAAAAGAAAAATGCAGAGCTAGCAGCTGAGCTTTGGCCTGCCATTTGGATGTGCCACCACACCCGTATCGCCCCTGGACAGGTCGGTGAGGTAATCGAGGTACACAGACTGTTACCCCTTGTTTTTAAGATAACTGATGCGTTACAGTGCTCTCTGGAGGTGCCCTACGGATGTCAGAGAGTGGAACCCAGTAGCATCATTATTTAACTTTCACAGCGAGGGAGTACAAAACACCACCTCGTACGGTCCTTGGAATTGAGGATTGTTCCTCTTGTGCACAACATTGCGAACATAGATATAGTCCCCCGGCAGCAGTGGTCGACTCGTTATATGCTCAGGTTCTGTCGCTGTTGTCTGTGCAGCATCGGGCGTCTCTCTAGTCATGATCCTGGGAGGTGCAATCTGCCGTGAGACACATTTAATGGCCCAAGTTAGTGTCGTCAAATATTCGCTGAATTCCTCTCATAACACTGTGCAGTCCTGTGTGCATCAGAAACACTTCTCACAGGGGATTTGGGGGTATGCATATGCCGGCCAGTAACCACCCCATAAGGTGACAGATGATGATCTTTACTTAGCTGCATATGTAAACTAAAAAGGGCCAAGGGCAGACAGTACACCCAGTTTTGGTGCACAATTTGGTTAACTTGCTCTTGAGGAGGCCTTTTATTTTCTCCACAGCGCCATTGGCCTGTGGGTGATAAATTGAACAGATCCGATGTTTGATGCTAAGCAGTGCTGTAACATATAGGTATAATGCATTGAAGAAATGTGTGCCATTGTCTGGCCTTTAAAACCTTGCACACAACCCAGCGCGGGAAAACCTCCTGCACTAGAATCCTTGCAGCACACTTGGCATCTGGAATTGTACACGGCCCTGCTTCAACCCACCTTTAGGAGGGACAGACCACCACAATGAGGAACCTGGATCCATTACAACGCTCACCCATATCAGCGTAGCCTGTGTAATTCACAGAACAGCCCAGTAGGGCGGGGCAAGGTGCCCCGTAACGTCCGTAGTGTCATCCCTGTACTACAAATTTGATATGTGGTGCAATGTATTACCATTTCCGTCATGCTTTCCTGGAGGTTTGGTATAAACCAATCCTCCTATATCTCTGCAGCTATGTGTTTCTAACTGTGAGACAGGTAATGTAGTTCAAGCACTACTGCTAGCAGCTCCTGGGACATTACTTTCTTCCCAGAGCTCGCCTACCTCCATAATAGATCTGTCGGAGATTGCTTACATCCTCTCTGTAATCACAACCACTTTTCCCTCTCGGGTGCCCTTCCTTGTAGTTCGATAATCTGGGAGATGGGCAGTGCTGTGTAAGGCACTGGATGCTAGTCTGTCGGTGGGGCAGTCACAGCGTACTCGGTGGATATTTCATTTGACTGATACGCCGCCATTTTGGCTGCCGCGTCAGCAGCTGTGTTCCCCCTTGATATTTTGTCTTTCCCGTGAGTATGGGCGGCGCAATTGACGACTGCCACAACAGATGGCTGCGATAACGCTTCTATCAGAATCACTAACAGCACTGCATGCTGCACTGGGAATCCATCCGCCCCTTCCTTTTCCAACGAGAGAGACCGGCGTGTACTGTTGTTGTAACCTACGCTGAGTCAGAATATATCGTGATATGACGCCCTTGTGACGCTCTGTGCTTCGATGAATGCCACAAGTTCTGCTTGCGCAGAATAATGCATGGGCAACCTTTTCATGACCACCGTCTTGTACCTCCCCTTCCTCAAGTCGTACTACTGCTCCCCAGTCTGTCTCTGCCCATCCTCCTGATCAGTTGTGGATGACCCGTCAACGAAAAGTACCTCCCCTTCTGTCAAGTCACAGTCTCTTGCTTTGGGGGTATCATCATCATCATCATCCACCTCCCCCCGCATAAGGTTGCAGGATTCACTGTCTTGCACCTAACCACATGAATGTCATGGTCTCTGCTTCCAAAAGGTCAGGGTTTTCCCAACTCCCTTGGAAGCAGATCCATAACCCAGGTTCCGAGTGCCAACCAGTCCCAATTGGGACCTTTTGGACCCAGTCCTGGCGCCAGTGGCACCAGGCTCATAAATATGCCCAGTCCCAGCGCTGGAAGCGCCGGGCTCATAATGCTTGGGTGGACTTACCTTCAGCAGACCATGCTGCTTACTTGCCTGCCAGTTGAGCCTCTGATCCTCTTCTGTTTGGAACTACTTTTCCTGTTGGGTGGGGCTGGAGCCACTCCCTAGATTCAGAACACTGGAACTCTTCTGGAAGGCAGGAACTCTTTTCTTACCAGGAACTCTTTTCTTACTTAGGCGTGGCTGTGGAAGGAGACACCTAAGCACTACAGGAGGCTATTTAAACCACACCCGGTGGATGAATCTTGCTTTGCGTTATTCTGCAATCTCTGCAGCAGAACGCTCATCGTGTCTTCTGCATCCGGTCCTGGGCCTAAGGAAAAAGGCTTACCATCCTGAATCCAGTCTTCAGCAACACCTATAAAGACAAGAAAGAACAGGTTAGCATTCCGGCATCTGAAAGGCAAAGGCTTACCATCCTGAATCCAGTCTTCAGCAACACCTATAAAGACAAGAAAGAACAGGTTAGCATTCCGGCATCTGAAAGGCAAAGGCTTACCTACTCTTCGTGCGCTCCGGAGGTCTTCACACTGCATTCCGGAATCTGAAAGACAAAAGTTTACCAACTCTTCGCACGCTCCGGAGGCCTTCGGCGCTGCATCCCGCATCTGAAAGACAAAACAAGGTGCGTTTAAAGACATTGGGGAACTTTAATACTCACGTGCCATTACTCCTTTCCACATCTAATCCAGTGGGTATTCCGGCACCCTGCAGCCGCTCCGAACTCGTACCTGCAAAATAAAAAGACAGTTAGAGCGCATAGTGAAGCAGGCAACAAGCGCTTACTTACGTGCTTCCAGGCGCTTCTATTCATCACACGGGCTCCATCTTCAACTCACTTCAGCCCGTCATCCGCCATCGCCGGAACCCTGCAAAACAAGAGACATCATTACTAAAGACTTTAAAGACATTTGAATGACTCGAAACTTACCGTTCGTGCAGTAAACGACGGACAGCAGTCCTCTGAAGTCAAGAGGCCTGCGCTACCTATCCAGTGAAGAAACTGGTTACAGCACCCTGCCCCGAGGCAGATGGAGAGCTCGGCATTCACTTACCTAAGGTGAGAGCGTTAACCTTTGGGGGTCTACAGGAGAGGAGAAGAGGAAAGAGATAGGGACACCCCAATAACCCCAGTTCATTAACCCCATATTTTCTATCTGCAGACATCTTACTCTACACGTCAGGCATACAGTGCACAGAGGTCCAGCCCAAAGAGCCAACCGGGTGCTACACATCACCTTTGAAGATACGGTAGTCGCCCAGTCAAGACCGGCGCCTCTGCGAGAATCAGGTGAGCGTTACAATGAATATGGGGTTTAGATATGATAATCTCATATGCCGTCGACCTTTGCATAGTCAGGGTAGATTTTGATCTTTCTAAAATGGCAAACAAAGAATGTTCGACATATGTTACTGAACACCCCATCACGATCATTGAACTTTTCTCTATTGCAAAGGCAGCAGCTTCTAATGCTTGTTCGCACGCGAACTGCCCTTGCATCACTGCATCCACAGTGCCACTATAATAGGCCAAAGGCTTGTGGCCCATAGTGCTTTTTTCTATCAACACTGCTGTCATAAGCTGACCATCAGAATTTGAAAACAAATAGAATTCCTGTGTGTAATCCTGGGGTGGCCAGTACAAGTGCCAAACTAATGACTTAAGTCATCAAACTGTTTGGTCATGTCTGCTGTCCACTGTAACTTGTGGTCCTTTGTTTTCCGTGCTTCCCTCAGGCCTTGTAAAAGTGGCCTCATGTATGCCGCGTAATCTAGAATCCAGGCTCTGCAGTAGGTACGCAGGCCCACGAACCTCTGCATCTCTTTAACTGAGGTGGGTCTGGGGGTTGTGTGTACTGACGCTGCTCTCTCTGGTAGTATCCTCTTCCCATTCACCGATATGAAATGCCCCAAATAGATTACTTCCTGTTGGTGATATTGTAATTTAGCCTTGTCAACCTTGTACCCCTTACAAGACAGCAATTGTAGGAGTGTAATGGACTCCCTTTCACTGTCTGGTTAATCGTCCTAGTAACCTGAATATTCCCAATATCGCCGTGCAGTATCCTGTTAAATATACTCTGGCTCTCGCAGTACCCCTGAGGTAATCTAGTGTTTCGAACCTCATCTGGCCCTGCTTAAGTACCTCGACTCTGGATGGAGTGGAATTGAGAAGAATGCATTTTCCAGATCCATTGCAGTGAAATATGTGGCTTCTTTGGGGATACAACATAAAATTGCTGCAGGATTCGGGACTACTGGAAACTTTCTGCACCACATCATTTAGGGGGTGCAAGCCCTGGATCATTCTCCAATTGCCCCCTGTCGATTTCTTAACAGGATATATTGCCTTGTTACACGGGGACGTAGATGGCACGATAATCCCCTGGTCCAGTAGGGCCTGTATTGTGTTTCTAATGCCCTCTTCCGCCTCTGTTGACAGTGGATATTGTCTTTTCCTAGGCAGCACCGCACCTGGCTTCAGGGCTATACACACAGGTGTTACATCTTTCAATAACCCTACATCATGTGGATTCGTGGTCCACAACTGTGAAGAGATGTGCTGTACTATTGCAATTAAAGGACACTGCACTCTTCGATACTACTGTATCATTATGTCACATGCAAATCTCCAGTATTGTTTCCCCCTCTTTGTTGTTATTCTGAAACAGTTCGTCATCCGTCACCTCCTTTTGTTGCACTGTTGGGTCTACACAGAGCACTGTGTGCCACTCACACCCGTCCCTATCCCTTCCCAATAGGACAATCCTTCTGTCTGAAACCAACAACCCCTGCAGGGCCAGCAACAATATTGTTCCTGCCACCACCTTGGGTGACACAGCAGGGCGAAAAATAAAAGCAATGGGCACTCGCCAGCATTGCTTGGCAATCTGGGGCAACGCCTTCACAACAGCGTTGGGATAAGAAATTGCCATGATACCCTTTTGTAATAACATAGATGCACGTGTCCGGGTCTACTGGAATCCCATGTACTACCACCTCCCCCGTCATTGTGTGTATTATCAACATCACCCTTAGAGCACACATCACAGCCGTGGAAAAAAAACTACTCCATGATCTGTGAAGGATGTAGTCCTGTTGAATTTACTGAGCCGGTCCCTACCCTGTAAATTGACAGGGGAACTCTCAGAATATAGTAAGGACGCCTGTACTACCTTCCCTCCCACCTTTACATCCAGTTCCTCCGTGTATGGAAGTTTGGAAATGGGTCCAGAGAATCCCTGTGCGTCAAGATATTTTCCTGATCGTGGAAAGGTTCCTTCCATGATGCATGATTTAGTTGCACCAGAGTACACCATGAATATGAATTGCTTATTTCCTATCTCCGCTCCCACCAACAGTTCCTCTTCAAGATGGATAGTCATCGACAAGACCGAACACGCGAGTGCTCTCTGTGGGCTGTCCTAATCAGGATATGTGTTCATTCCATGGAACGAAAATGGGTTACCACTTACCACTGCTGCTCCCACCTGGCACCTTATTTTTCTTTATTTTTTTTTCTTTATTTGTTTTGGCAAAAATTAGCCTTTAAAAAAGAAACACGTACATCATTACAGCTTTACAGATATCCATATTTCCCCACATATGTTTTTCGTGTTACCATCCCGCGACCTGTACTACGTCAACAATTTTTCCAGCAGAGTTAAAAAGCGGATTAAGGCCTAGTTCAGCTGCTTTTCACGACTATCAAACAAGGCTTGCCACCATTCATCAGCACTTGGCGTTTGACATTTAGTTAGTTTTGGCCCCAATGTCAGCGATCTTTGCTTGTGTAGCCCTTTACAAAATATGTTAAATGCTTTAGCGTCTGGTTGCAGAATCTGCACTTTGCATTGGAATCTTCTGTATTACGTAACTATCTTAGCCACTCTTTAGTTTTGAAGACATTTAATCGCAACAGTATATACAGTGATCTACTCGCATTATCTGGATCTATATCGACGTGATTCTGCAGCTTGTTTAGCTTTCTGGCTTCGGGCGGGGCGTCTTTCATTAGCTTGTTTGATGTCCTAAGCTCCCCTGTCAGAATCCAATCTAGGCACCAGACTTTGCTTTTTGCCGAATTCGGATTGTCATGAAGAGTTTTTAGGTGTATGTTGTAAAAGGCAAGAATTTCCTTGCAACGTTTATTCCATAGTGATAGAAGGCACTCAGGAATTCCCTTGCTTGGATTTTGGAGTATCTTAAACTGCAGGGCTACATCTTTCATGGTCACCTTCCGGAACAGACTCAACATGTTCCAACTAACTCATGCATTGATTGATATTAGATTTAATTCATATCTGATGCAAGCAGTTGAAGTTCCCTTCGGTAATTGCAAGACTCGTACCCAAAAGTTATTTTCTAGAGTCGAACAAACGTCAGGGGAGCAACCAAATGCATTTTCTACACCGTATATGAGTGCAGGCACTACCTTTTGACAGTAGAAGTTCCTTACCGGTTTTATGGAGAATTTGCCATACTTTTTATGTAAGACGCTTCCTTGGCAAGCAAATTGCAGACATTTGATTTTGACGATCTCTTCCCAGGGACTATCATTCAGATTGGTATTAATTTGCATGCCCAAGTATCTTGTGTTTGTTATGTTACTTAGGCATTTGTTCCCTAGGTGCCATTTAAAAGGCTTCTTCTTAGAGTTCTTCAAGTTTTGCAATGTTAACACCTCACACTTTTTTTTGTTGATCTGTAGACCGTTAGCTCTCACGTACTGTTCCATGGCGTCCATTTTACGCTGTAGACCTATTGGTGTAGTATCCAGTAATATCAGGTCGTCTGCATACAACATCCAACATATTGGGGAGCCATGTATTTTCGGAGAAAAGGATCGGACATTATCAATTGCACCTCCAGTATCTGATAGGAATAGATAAAATATTATTGCAGCCAAAGGGCAACCCTGCTTGACTCCACAAAAGGTGTTGATAGCTTCAGAAAGGGTGCCTTTTTGGTCAAGTCGGATTTTAATACTTGTGCCAGTGTGGAGTTCACGAATGGCTGCGATCAAATTTTCAGGGCACTCCCTGGCCTTCATCATAATAGGTCTCGATTTATGCTGTCGAAGGCGTGGGAGAAGTCAATTAGGGCTAGATACACCTTGGTTCCAGTTCTTATGGCTTCCATTTTTAGTAGATTTATCAGTAGTAGATTCAAGGTGCATCCAACTCGCTTGACAAAGCCAGTCTGACGTGGGTCGAGATGTTTTGATTTGGCTGCCCATTTCGCTAGTTGCTGCTGTAATAGGGTAGCATACACTTTGCCCAACACATCTAGTAGCGCAATGGGTCGATAGTCCTGTGGATCCGCACGGTTCCCTTTTTTAAAGATCGGGATAATTATCGCACATTTCCACGATTCAGGGCTTTTGCAATTTCTGTGAAACAAAGCATAGCATAATTCTGTCCACATCTCCGGATTTTCTTTGATAGTGTGGTTTGTTAAGCCGTCGGGACCTGGAGTTCTGGAGGAGCTGGCTTTTTTTATTACCTCCTCAATATCACTTTTTTCGAAGTTTAAATTCCAGCTTTCGAAGTTAGGTGGTGAGCTCTCTTTTACAGTTCTTTTGCTGTATAGTTCCGAAAAGTGTTTAACCCATTCAGCTTCGGTTATAACATTAGCCAGCAAAGCCATTTGCGGCGCTCCTTGGTTATTAATTAGCTTCCAGAATTCAGAGGAGGTTTTTGTTTTGCAGCTTTTGCATTATTAATTCTGAGTCATTTTGTAACATAGTTGCTTTGTGGTTTCGTAGCCAGTGTTTGTATTTTTGTTTACATGCTCTTTTCGCGTTTAAGTAGATGTTGGAATCCAAGTTTGGCAGATGTCGTATTTGCGCTCTGTTCTCTCTTCCTTTTTGTCACCTCTAGGTCAAATTTGTGTTTTGTGACGAATCCACATGCTTTAGAGCCCTGTTGTTTTTCTTTGTAATCGACTAGCAGATGGGTATACTCGATTTCTTTTTGCTCTTCTACATACAATGTTATAATGTGAGAAACCTCTGTCTTCTTTAGCCTCAGTCTCACTCTGTTAGATTCGATCAGTAGAGGAAAGTTCCATGCTGGGCATTTAAGTCCATTGGTTGTAGCAAGTGACAAAATGACTAAGTTATGATCACTCAGGGACGTGTGATGCACCTCAAGCGAGGTCGACATTTGGTGTACTTTCTCGCTGACGTAGAAATAATCAAGCGTGGATCGTTGATTACCTCTGGACCACATTGGTTTGGCCGGGATGTCGCCTGCGATATTTCCATTCATCATTGTCAAGTTTCTTAGTTTGATCTCTAGCATCCATTGACTAACGAGTTGAGATTTGTTAGTTTTGGTCACTTTAAGATCTTTAATTGGTGCTAGACAATTCAAATTCAGGTATCCAGAGATCACAATATTGGCATCAGCATCGGCCTCTAGCCATTCGTCTACGACCGATGTAACTTCATCTATGTAGCCAGTACCGCAAGTTGTTTTGTGATTCCAGTATACATTTAGAAGATGCATTTTCCTGTTACCTGTGTTCTTCTGTGCAATTGTGGTTGCCTGAATGTGATGTGACACATTCTCAGATTTAATGATATAGTGCCCAGAGCTTTTTTTCACCAAAGTTAAGACCTGCCATAGGTCTACCAAGTGTTTGTTTGATGGCGGGATTGAAAGCAATCTCATACTCTCCAGAACAAGGGCAGTTGCCCATCCACGTCTCTTGTAGACAGACAATATCCAAATCAGAAAGCCAGCTCTCTTGGAACAAGTGTGAGAATCCTCTGGTGTTCCAGAATCCAATCTTAATCGTTTGTAATTTGGGCTCCGATTGGCGTTAACTTTGATTTGTCTTATTCAGGGCCTTAGTGAGCCACCCCCAATTTTCAGATTGTTCCATCTGAGTTTCTCGCTTCATTTTTGCTGTTTTTCATATTGGGGGCTTCATTAGTAGCAAATGTTATTTGGATTTGCTCCCCCAAGTCTTTCATTGTATGTCACATTTTTAGAGTCGTGACTACTTTCGTGATCCCATTTTAAGTGGTGCGTCTGGTCCTGTCGCGTTGACGCCGAAATCTGAGCCTCGATGGATTTCTTCCTGTCAGGAGAAGCTGACCAAGCTTCTGTGTGCTTTTGTTTGTATTCGTTATAGTTGTCAATGTCGGTTAATTCCAAGATGTCAAACCCTAATGACATCATCTCCGAAGTTGCCTCTATGATAATGTTAAATATCATTTTTGACTTCAGATGGAGGATCACGTGATCATTTTGGCCTTCTTGCGGGAATTCCAGCGTTTGAATATCAACCGATTGTATGGTTTGCAGACGCGGTACACAGTGCAAGAGGCGTAGAACATTGTTGCGGTTCATGATCAGATCATCTCGACTTTCAATTCTTTCTAGTTTCATTTTGTACACTACAACAGGAATTTTGACGACTTTTTTGTGTTTGAAATGTTGATCGTGTTATGAACTCCTCGAGCATTTGTTTCGGCACAAATGTGTTTCTTGCAAGGGACCCATCCCGTTGTGGTTAATGGGTACAAACTTTCTAACTTCTGCTTGCACACCTCGAGTTTCCTCCAATCGTTCAGAGTAAGGGTTTTTTTTGTTTTGTGTCCATCTCCCATTTTTCTCTTTCAGCATTTTTCTTGATGAGGTTGTCTCTTCTTTCTTTCTTTCATTGTTAGGAAAATCGGGCTTGTCTCGGGGGCCTGTTCGTCTGTTTTGGTCAACTTCGGTATCAGCGAACATATTCTTTGAGGGATTAGATCAGTGGGAGCCAACGTTGGGTTCATATTTTTTGGCTCGATGTTAGTCGATTCATTCTCTTGAAAGGGAACCTTATGGGCTGTCAGTGGCCCGTTTAGTAACGCAGCTTCGGGTGCTTTCAATTCATCTGCATCCTCGTGGGTGGACAAGTTCAGTAATTCATTAATTTGCTCGTCGTCCTTGTTAGCATCCACAGGTGATTTTTCATCTAATTCCCCTACATTTGCCGTTTCAGAGCTTTCCTTGTGCTGAGTTCGTGTTTTTGCCCTTAGATTTTGCTCTTCCGTTCTTAGATTTTGATTTACAGTAACATTAACAGTCTTTATTTTACGTAAGAACTTTCTGATGTCGTTACCACGTCGAAGGTTCTTGCTGCATTGGTTTTTAGACTTTTTACATTGTGACGGTTTTTTGACTTGGATTGTAAGTGTTTCTTGCGATTGATTGGTGTTTCCCTTGAAGATCGGAAAGATGTCATTATTTGTCTCCTCTGTGTCAGAGATCGTTAATTCGCTGGTTTGAAGGGTTACGCATTTGCTCACGTCTGATGAGGTAGTTGGTGTTTGTGGATCCAGCACAGCTGGATTATCTAATGATCTTGTTTTTTCCAAAATACTTTCGAAGCAGGACATGTTTTTTGGTTCGGGAACCTCTCTTCTACCAGCCTCGAGTACAGTGGAGCATGGTGTGTGGGTTTCCATCGAGTTATGCAGTACGTCAGTTCTTATTTGAACATCCAAGCTTTTTTTCTTTTGTATTTTGTCTTGTTGTATGTGTTCATCTTTAGTTAGATCTATAGGAGGCAGCATTAGGTCAATCTCTTCATGTCTTCGACCTATCATGCATGTGGTTTGGTCAGGCGGATATACTGCAGTGTTTGATGAAGGTGCCAGATTTGGAGTCAGCTGACCACTCTGTCTCTTGTTAGACACGCTCTCTTCCTGTTGATTCGGATTGACAGGCATGGTCTCCTCTCTGGCGATCTGAGATGAAATTTTCTTTGTTTTTAATAGATTAAGTGCCTCTTTCGTGATTTCAACCAGCAGCTTTTTTCCATACCATTAGTTTTTCTTTGATCCAGCAGGGTGTTTAAGGAAGCCTCTATTCTTTTATTAGAATCGCGCTGTACCTGATTGGTTAATGTAATTTCCATGTCCATGCCTACCAATTTTGAATTCATCATTGCGACCAGGGTGGTCATGTCCTTCAGATTCCCGTCCACTTGCTCATAGAGTTTTATAAATGGAGCTATTGAAATAGCAAGCGACGACATCACTATGGGTTGGATTTCTTTCATTATAGAACCCACTAGCTCGGAACGTGCCTCCTTGTTCCTTTGTTGAAAAGATGCCTGCTGTCGAGGTTTAGAGTGTCTTAGTTTGGTGTAATTTTGGTCTGAGGTAAGCGAGTCAGGGGATGAGGACGAGGAGGTAGATGATTTTCTTGCCTTGTGAGCACCTCTATGCGTATGAGTAGGTGTTACGATATTCTTTATTGGCAGGACAGGTGGATTCGAGCCTTTCCTCTGTGAGCACGGCAGAGTAGGGGATAAGCTATTTTCAATGCGCCTGCGTTTCCAATAGGTGGTGTTCTGATTCCGCATAGACGATGCGCTCAGCGACTCGTGCATTACCTCCGTGATGTTTATGATAGTTACTTTGGGGCTAGGCTTTTGTCTCGTAGTATCCACATTTTCTTTACTGAAAGAGCTGCATAATTTATTTATAGAGGAAATGTCGTTTAGAATTTTGTTGACGACCTCCAACGAGTTCCGTCTATTTGTTCCTGTTCTGTTGATCTCCTCGCAGCATAGAGTCTGTATTGTGGAGTGATGGGCTTGCAAGAATACGTCATTTGAGGTAACTTCGCGCGCTGGGCTCTTTTTTTTTAGGTAAGACATCGACGGATGCAGGGTCTTTCCAACAATTTGAATTTCTACAAGGAGCCTTCTCTCCGTTTGTTTGATGGCTCTTTAAGGTTATTTGTGCGAGTTCTTCAGCCGTTGTGAGCGAGCTTCGAGTGGAATCCTCGGTCTGACAGATTGGAAGCACGGTTCCACTTATAATGGGGACGAGAGTCACCCCCTCTCCATTTTTTGAAGACGGCCTGAAGATCGCACCAGTCAATCCTGGCGCATGATCACACATGCATTGGGTCTCGGCTTCACAGAGTGATTTTCCTTTGCGGGCTCCATCAGGATTTAGACTGACGGGACAGAGGTCGGCCGGGCAGCTCACCATCTGATTTACACTCGCAGCATGTGGTTGAGTGATATCTTGGTAATTAATGATAGTAAGGTCCGCGACCTCCTTTTTGCTTGTTAGGGTATTACAGTCTGTTTTGGAGTGTAGGATCCCAGATTTTATCTGATTTGTATCAAAAGTTAGACCATGATCGAAAGCAAAGTCAGGTGTTAGGCTGTTTTCCATAGGTCACAGTCAGACTTGCTTGTGAGGGCGCGTGTGGTTTTGCTAGAGGAAGCTAACGAATTCCATCGCCGCAGCTGTAATCTAGTTTGGTGATGAATCTGATTCTCCATGTGTGTTGGAGCATTAGGCACCTGTTTCCCGCGTGCCAGCTGTTTGGTATTGGGTTTGCCATAAGTTGCAGACATCCTACGCCTATCCTTTCCGGGCGTAAAAGCTCAAATATTGCTCAATTAATCAGAAAAGGCTCAGAGGGCTCTCCGGGGACAAGGGATCAAAGGGGTCAACCCCCCCGCAGTCTCCCTGGCCCGGGCCCAGCTGTTACAGTAATGCGATATGATCAGGAAGAGACACTGTTTACAGATCAATATTTTCAATAGGCGAGGATACCAACTGCGTTTAAGCAGTGTTCTGATTAGCTCACCTTAATAGCTTCCTGGCTAACTTCAGGTCTAGGGAAATCACGTGATAGGTCACGTGAACGAAGGTAGCTCCGCCTCCTCCAGGAAGCGAACGGATGCCGGCAAGAGCCTCTGGACAGCTCGCAATGCCGGTTTCCCTGCTGCAAAAACGTTCGTTTCAACTAGGTGATTCCTCTCAATTAGTCAGCACCTTATTTACCGGTGCAGCACCGCCCTGCTGCTGTTGCGGCAGGTGCTGTGCTTGTGTTTCCGGGGCTTGGGGCTGCTGATTATACGTTTGGTATTGCCCCCATGGATACTCCTGGTTCTGGTACCCTTGCCGCTGTTGCTGGTACCTTAGTCCTTGGGGCTTTTGCAGTGGCCCATAATTATACCCTACTGCAGACCTGCCCCTGCATTCCCTTGCGAAATGCGCACACCTTAAACAATTCCAAAATGGAGACTGTCCAAACCCACCTCCCCTGGGTCCAAACCATACTCCTCTTGCTCCTCAAAAAACCCCTCTTCCTTTCTGTTGCCCCCCCTTGCTGCAACTGTGGGCCGGGGTACTGTTGCCCCCCCCGCTCCACTGTCCTTCTCCTCCTTCAGCCCAGAGCGCTGCAATAGTGGCACTCAAAACTTGCTGGGTACTCTGTGTTCCTTCCCCCTGTACTGGCGTTGGCACAGACACCTGAACTGCCACCTTTGCCATTTCTTTCTCCACCAATTTTTCTTCGTCCCCTTGGCTCCTTAGCGCCGTTTCCCTCTCCCCGCTCCTTAATCCTTTTACAATGATGCACTATTATACTCTGTATTTCCAGCCATACCTTTGCCTCAATACCCACAATCTTATCCAGTGACTTCTGCACTTCCTTCTGCAAACCCCTCTTTACGATAAAATAGAAGAATGGTAATGATTGATCCCATGGCCCTCCCGTCTCAGCTCTCCATTTCCCTTGCATCTTAAGAATAATTCTAGCTGGGTCCTCATCATCCCCCATGGTATACTGCATTAAAGACTGCAAACCCGGAGTATCTAGGAAGGCCCTCTGTAGTGCGTCCCATACCATTGCCTTAACTCCATTTAATGATGCTCAATCGTGTGTCGTCCCCCCAGAGTTGCTCCTGGGTATCCGGCCTTAGCCCACACATCCCCAGGCTGATCCCCAATTACGGCAAACCAACAGGCTCTTAAAATCCCCTATTGCCACGGGTACCCCTGCCGTTTGTTTTTCAAACTCATATATCCACTTGCTCACTCCTGATGTGAGCTGTTGGAGGGCCTTAATTAAAGTGTTTTTATCCATTTGGGGCCAGGGCACATACTGTGTCCTCTCTTCTCCCCTATGTATGAGGGGCATCTGCATCTTTGCTCTACTTCCCACACCCTTCCTCGTAATTCCTCTTCTCATTACCAACGCCATCCGACCTGCCCTGTTACTCAACCTGCCCATAGACCTTCTGCTTGGGGGGAGTATTTTCAGCCTCCTCTTTACCCCTCCCTTCTCCTCCACTCTGATCCTCAGTAAATGAATCAGCATCTCCTTCCTCCACATTCTCTCCCAACACAGTACTCTCCTCTCCCAAGATAATCCACCCACCCAGGCTCCTTTCTTTCTTAACACCTACACATCTTATACCTTTGGTATTCATCTTAAGCAGCACTTCCCCTGACTTCCACTCTCCCGATCCTTCTCTCAATGCACTTATATCCCTTCCTGTTCCTGGGGATGTTTGAAGCCTTTTCAGTTCCGTTAGCAATCCTGTCAACCTAACTTCGAATGCCCTAGATCTGGAAGTACTTCGGGCGAATGTGTATACGGAGGTAGGGGAGCGGTAGCCTGTGATGATTCTAACTTTGCAGGAGACCCTACCTACCGCAACAGAAGGGGTCCCTATCGCAGCTGGTACATAACTTGAATTGGTGTACCCTTCTGCTGATTATATTGTCGAGGGATATAACACCCCCCCCCCCACTGGCGCCCCACCTTCTTCTCCCTTTCTGCACTTCCAATCTTTGTCTCTGCGCCTCCACTCCATTCCCTTGATCTTATGTATCTTCAAACATACGCCAAAGATCGAGAATCTCTTTTGTCTTCTGTAGCTGCTTCCCCTTACATTTTGCTGCTAGAAATGTGGACATGTGTTCCAAAACGCTGTGGGCAGGGCATCCCCATCCTCCTGTCTCCGCCATCCACTGCTTATGAAATGTCTTCACCCTGTCACGATACAGTGGCAGGGCCTTGTACATGTGCTCTATCAGTGATCCTCCCTCAATGCTAGTCATGTATTTCTTACTAACCCAGCGAAAGCCCTCTAACAGGCCACGCACGCGGCCACTTGCTTGTAACCACAAAAACAAGAAAATCAACCCCTGCCCTTCTGTCACCCTTTCCTGAACACACACACACACCACTCCACAAAACCATCCAACACCATACTGCGACACACAAAATTACCATCCCTTCTAGGGCCTGCTCTGTATGCACAAAGCACGAACAGAATAGATTTAAACAAATACACTAAACTAGCAACCACTACCACTTTTTCCATGCCTACTACTTATACGAGACCACTACCCGTATTTGTATATTCCTCTTTTAAATGATAGAATATCCTGTGGTACCACCTTCCCTTCCCTTCCTCTCCCCTTCCGAGGAAGGGCTCCCTGCTTTACTTTTGCCTTACCTTATAAAGCCTTACCGTTTAATACTTTACCGAAGCACTCCGTACATAATACAAATTTTAACAAAAAATAACCCGACCTTGTCCACGTTACATCGACGACCTCATTCTCCACGTACTCACACCTTTGACACTTCCCCATGCATCTGTCCCCTACTTCTTATCTCTTACAAGAGTATACTCACATGTGCGCGCTCGCCCGAACTCCTCCGTCACAGGGTTCCAACACCAGGCTGCACTCTCATCTGAGCCGCGCCCCGCTTCAAGGAGCAGAGAGGACTTTTCTTAAAATGGGTTCTGCTAACCCACCTGAAGCACATGTTTTTTTCTGCGCCGGTTGCTGTAGGTGGGCGCTCCGCATGTACAGGGGGGTGCTGGAATCACGTCGGGGTTACCAATTGAAGGCACGCCCCGGAACGCTCACACCAGAGAGAATACAACCCACTAGGGAAGAAAGGCCAGAGTTGATCTTCTAAGGATAACAAGTTTAATCTCACACGTAGATGAGCAACAGCAAAGAACATGCCGAAAAGAAAACTTTTAAAGGTACACAGTGTCATAATAACGCAACAACATACAGTAAAAGCCTGCCCAGTTGACTGGATGGCCCCTATACACAGGTACTGCCTTTATCCATATAGGATGGTAGTTTATTGGTCCCAGCCCAGTCTGTCCGTCTTCCATCGCGTGGTTGCTGCGTGGCTCATCTTCATACGTTGAAGGTCAAAAAACAAATTAATTATACTCACGCTATACAGCTCGTTTTATCACTCATACTGTGCACTTGGCAGGCCTCAAGATGGACACAAAGGAGGGTCTGGGGCACTCTAACCTTCACACACACAGTTCACTCACTCCCTCTGTGCCATCCGGCTTCAAGGTCTCCACCCTTGTTTTGAACTATAATGTATTCGTCCCAGCACCTCGCAATACAAATCACACAATTCTCGCTCAACGATGTGCCATGTCCATTCTCTTTGAACATTTCAGGATTGTTACTTTGGGGTTAGTGGTCAAAGGGCACTTGGTGTCATGGAATTCCGGGATATTAGGATTTAGTCAGTTATATGGGCTATAACTCGTGGTCACTCGGGAATGGGCCTGGTCATGCTTTAGCCACTGTGAGATAACATGCACGCCAGGCGCCGGTCTCTAATCGCGGCCTTGTAAGGCACATTGCTCTTGGGTGAAAGACACATCTTTGCAACACTTTGGGGGTGCGAACTGTCCTCATGGGAGCTCGGGCATGACTAGAGATTTCTGTGACCTCGTGGATTTGGGGCTGTTGCATGTAATGCTGCATTTGCCGCCCCAGCCTTCTCTTCTACCTAGGATTATTAGTATCCACGCAAAAATAGGGGTTCTGCCCTGTGAGAAACTCATGGCGACACAAGTAAGACCGGCACAAGTGATCACAGTTCAAGGAAGTTTAATTGAACAATGAAAGTGGTATGCAGGTTGGAAAAATGCCTAATCTAAACCTAAATCTAAAATGTGGACAGGTGTCGACCATCAAATGAAAATAAGGCAGTCTCCTACTGGTGTCAAGTTAAATAAAAGGGCCTATACTAAGAGAACCTATTGCCAATTCCTTACTCTAAATACAAAAGGGTGTGAGGTTAAGTTTCAAGAAAGTATTGTTCTCAAATGATATGTCAGGAGGCGTTAGCCTGGGTCTCCCTTCCCCACGTTTTGAGCACGGGGTAAGGTGGAGTTGGTGGAGCACAGTACAGTCTCAGGCTTTTCTAGCACGAGACGACAGTTCCAATGGCAGTTCTCAGGACCGTTGATGGCTAAGTCTCGTTTCCTCTGAAAGTCTCTTGTATTCAACCAACAAAAACAAAAGTTCCTTTAACAAATGAAAGTTTGTTCCCAATATTTGCTGGGTGATGGCCACACCCATGGGTCCCCCTCTTCCGGACTGACAATTTTCAATTGTCATCCACAGTACAGATAGGGTGACGGTTTCACCCCTGTGTCCCCCTCTTCTGGGCTGGCCCTTCCTCAATCGAATTCCTTTGCTTTTCTTATTCTTTTCTTCTTAAACTTTGGGTGATAACTTCACTCCTTGTATCTCCCTTGTTCGGGCTCGGACCCTTCTTAGTTTATTAATGTTTCTGTCAAACAGTTCAGTGGATCTCCCTTTTCTAGGGTTCACTTTATCACTCTTTCTTGGGACCTTTAGACTTCGTCCCTCTCATTTGGCATCCCTCCTCCGGGTTCACTATAGCCTCTTCAAAACATTCTACTTGTTTCAACTGTATGCAGGATTCACATCCCCTTCCTTCATTCACAATGCAGGATTCACGTCTCTTACTTTTAGCCAACTGGCGGACCGAAGGCTTTCGAATGTACGGGGCTTTTACTCGACCCTCTCCTCTGACCACTTTGCTTCCCCTTGGCTGGCCTTCCTACGGCCTTCTGGTTTCTGTAGTTTCTCAATATGTGGCTCGACCAGTCTCTCGAGTTAGCACCCACCTGGTGCCGCTTTCCCTCTGTTGCTGGTCTCCCCTTCACAGTTCATTCAACCAGTTCAATTTTAAAGTTCCTCTGCTTTGTTTCAAAAGTTGCCACTTTGCGATTCTCACTCAACACAGCCCGGTGCTTATCGGTTCTTCCCTGGACTCACTGGCTGTGATTAACCGCTTGGCTTTTGGCTTCTCTGGAGTCAAGGCCGGTACCATGGGCGCGGGTGCTTCTTTTGCCTCCTGCTTATCGATATAAGCTTGCCCTGCGTACCGCTGACATCTGCTGCAGGACACTTGCGCTATTCGTCGCGATTTTACACCGTCCTCCACGAAGGTTCTGAGGGTCTGGGACGAAAAGAGCAATGTCACTTGTCTCCTCGCCTTCCTCTCGATTCTGGACGCCTTTCTCCTTTGTCTCAACTACCGCCTTGGTTTATCCATCTCAGCATGCAGTCTTTCGTGCTCGCCTTACTTGCCTTGCTCATACTGCACTCTCATGCTCCACCTTTTATCCCTGTGGGGAAAAGGAAGGGCCGTCAGGTGTGTGTAATTTGAGTCAATTGCCTGACTTGTCCGACCTTTCTGTCAGGACATGTCAGGTACATAGTTCTATTAGAAAACTGTAAACCAGTTTGCCAGAAAAGGAAGTGGTTAGAGTATCAGAAAAAACAGTTGGTAGAGTTTCCAAACATCGTTCAGAGTCGGAAGGGAAATAAGTGAAATGTGGAATTATAACCTTTGTATTTGGGTTTGGGGTATTCTCAGAAGGATAGGTTTTGGAGGGTTTGTTAAATGGACGAGAATGACCGGTATAGAGAACAGAACATTGAGGATTGTAGTGTTCCATCATGGTGGTTTGGTTATTTGGAAAATGACAAAGGGACAGGTTTGGTAGGGTTTGTGGGGCGAATCGTAATAGCTGGGGCCGTTAAATAAACAAGAGTGATTGTGTGAACTGTAGTATTTTACCTGAGTAGGTTGAGAGTGCGGTAGATAGCAGTCAGGTGGACGGGAAGAAGAATGACTGGGAGTATTTGAATAGAGAGCCTGGTGATACCTTGATTCTGGAAGTCCTGCTTTTTAGGTGTGATCTGGTTTTGGACCTTAGATGATTGATTTGGTATAAAGTCCTTTCATCGCAGGATGTTTTTTCGCAGGGTTTTTTACCGCACATTTTTTAACAGAAAAAACTCATCTAATTTTTTAGGGGGGTTGGAATAATATATATTTGGGATGTGGGTGTTCGGGGTCATATAAAAACTAAGTGGAAGGGGGTTTGGTGGGGAGAACCCCCGCCAATAAAAAATTCAATGAGTTCTTTAGTTGAAATATCTGTGGTAAAAAACCCCATTAAAAAAATCCCATGATGAAATGAACTAGAGGGGTTGTTGGATCTGGCCCTGAGAGATCTAACGGGAGGAAGGGGGGTAGGTGCAATACAGCCCATAAAAGCCTCAGATACCTTGCCCTTCTCTCCTTGTCTGGCACACTACCGCGTCTCACCTGGGATATACCCCCGAGCATGACACCGGGTTCCCCTACCCAGGTGATCCTCACCCACTGGTCCACCCCCAGGAACTGGATCCAATAGCGATGGCTGTGCCCTGACCACCGGAATAAGGGATTCTAAAGGTCTTACGGGGAGAACACCCTCAGGTTTATCACAGTCCGCACCTTGGGCCACACCATATGGTTACACTATAATTGGTTATTAGCATGGGGTCCTGCTGGACAGGAAGGCGTCCCCTCCTGCCCCTGGCTCATAACAGTGCCTCGAATGCATCTCTCTTACTTTAAAGCGTTAGGGGGGTACGGGGCTGCCCCCTTCTCAACAATATTCAGGGCCGTTGACCTACAACGGATGAACCCAGTCTGGTCCCAGTGCACAATATAAGGTATCAAGGGGAGCACTTTGTTGGCAATAACTTGCATAGAATTTTGTCTACATTTATTAGAGATGGTGATATGATGTATTTTATTTATAGCGCGCCTATACACAAGTGTTTCAAGGCGCGACAAGGCAAGGGAGGGGAACAAGGCAGCGATCTTACTAGACCAAGTGACATTGAGATCGCGTAGGGGAGAGGGAAGGGGAAAAAGCGCCAGGGGAAGTAGACGATGAAGAGTGTGAGACATAGAAGAAGACATAAAACAGAAGTGCAGCCAACAGTGGCAGTGCAGGGTGTTCAGTACAGACAGCAGGGGTTAGATAATTGCACGTAGGGGGACTGTAGAGTTGCAGATACAGCCCCAGTGCAGGGGTGCTAGAGGCAGTGCAGGTGTGCAACTGGGAGGGCAGGGACCTGGGCCCGTGATTCAGTTGGTAGCCAGGTAGACCAGTGCAGTATCAGACGGGAGATCAGCAGGGAAGTGGAAGATGGAAGGCAGAAGCAAAGAGGAAGGTCTTGAGCTGCTTACGGAACCGGAGATGGTTCTGTTCCAGTTTCAGAGAGGCGGGCAGGCTGTTCCCGAGGGAGACGCCGGCCGAAGAGAGAAATCTGCCCCAGCTCGCTGTTTGGAAAATCGTCTGACTCGCAGGGAGGTAGAGGTAGAGGTAGAGGTAGAGGTAGAGGTGGAGGTAGAGGTGGAGGAGCGAAGAGCTCAAAAAGGAAGATACTTCTGAAGAGAAACATGTAGATCCTTTGGATAATGCAGAGGGTCTTGAACTTGATCCTTCCAGCCACTGGGAGCCAATGGAGGGATTTCAGTCCTGGAGAGATAGGATCCCTGGGCTGAAGGCCAAGCACAAGTCTCGCAGTCCTGTTCTGAATGAGTTGCAGAGGGCGGAGAGTATAAGCAGGCAGATTTAGAAAAAGAGGCTGTTACAGTAGTCCAGCCTAGAGAGAACCAGAGCTCTGGAGACATTGAGCTTCTGGGGCAAGGAGAGGAAAGGAAGAATACCTCCGAGGGGGTGCAGATGGTAATTAGAATTCTTACAGACGTCAGAAATGTGAGGCGAGAAGGAGAGTGGAGTCAAGGGTAACTGAGAGGTTCTTAGCCTCACTTGTGGGAGGGGGAAAAGGGCAAGGGAGGCCGGCCTGAGAGTGGCAGGAAAGACGGGTGCAGGTGTGTTGTTGAGGAGGATCTCTGTCTTGCTGGTGTTCAGGCAGTGACCATTGGTTGTGCACCACTCCTGGATTGCAGACAGACAGGGATGAGAGAAAGAGAAGAGACGAAAGAGGGGAACCTGAAGGCGAGCTGGGTATCCTCTGCATAGCACTGGAAGTTTGAGCAGAGAGCAGCAATGCGGTGGGCGAGTGGTGCCAGGTATTAGTTGAACTAGTGAGAAAGGTTAGACTCCTGGGGAACACCACAGGTAGAGAGAGAGCTAGAGAGATGAAGGACCCAAGTTGGACCTGGGAGGGTCAGTCAGTGAGGAAAGAGATCAGCCAGGCCAGAGCCTGATCAGTGATACCCAGGTTATCACGGAGCCGGTTGAGCAGGATAGCATGGTTGACCATGTCAAAGGCAGAGGACAGATCAAGTAGGATGAGGACAGAGGGTTAATCGTCTGTATGAGACACACTTTTCGGCAGGTTTTCCCAGCTTAAGGAGCAGAGTCATGGTGGCTTCTCGAAGCGTAGCAGGCAGAATTGCCTTCCTCAGGGATTCCTCCCACACCTTCAACAGGTACAGGTTTAGCACAGCGATGTAAACATTGCCGAACTCTGTACTAAGACCGTCAAGCCCAGGGGCCTTGACAGTTTAGTCATGGGTATTCCCTCTAGTAGCGTGCTTCTCACGTTTAGTGGCCTGTGCTCTGTACAGCTCATTGTAAAAAAAAAAATTGAAATGTTTCATTAATTTCCTATCAGCGTGGCAAACGCTTCCCCCCCCACATCCTGTATAAATGGTGTGTATCCCGGTCCCCTTTCCATGTGCATCAAACGTGAGAGTCCTCTTCCAGAGTGGTCTCCCTCTTCGTATTTCCTAGCACCATGGATCTATCAAGTATTTAGTTTACCTGTCTGCATGTTCCCTAAAGTTATCCAGGGTCGTTTCATGTCTGCCAACAGAGACTTATTCCGGGTCATCGCATCCTCACTTTCGAGGACCTCGCTATGCCCTATATTGGGGGTCTCCAACCTTTACGTTAGCTAGAGCTTCTTGTAGTGGAGGTCAATAGTGGAGTGCTACTAGCAGGCAATATCGGAGTGGGGAATGTTCATAAACTTCAGAATTTTCACTAATATTTTTTGTGTCGTCTATTTCCCATCTATAAATAGAGGGAATAACATATGCGTTCACTATTATATTAATAACCTCAAAAGCCTCTTGGTTGCATTATTTTCTTTTAGTATGAAAGCGATTGGGACGTTCAGTGTGAAGGCTGACACTGCATGCTATCCACCAGTGCTCTGTAGTCTGGTGTGTAACTTTATACAGCAACAAGTATGCTCAGATGCTCATCGGCCAAACGGGTATGACATTTTTATTTGAGGAAGTTCATAGATAGGTGGAACCAAACAGGGAAATCACTTTAAATGCTGCTGTGCAAATGTTACTGTACTCCTTGTAATCAACAACTCCAGAAATTGGTGTGAGATTGTGCTTCATTACAAGTCTGTTGGTATCTCTGCTGGTGCTACAGGCGGGTTGCCGCCGGACTCGTAATAATTTACCAGCGCCTGACTTCCCAATGCCACCGGCTCATTACGAGTATGGCGGACCGGGAAGTCGAGCGCCAGTAAAATGTAAGTTCCCATTCCCATAGAGTCCAATACGACACTATGGGAGTGGGGACACAGATGTGCCGGCATGTTTCTAATGGTGGCAGTGCTTCTGTGAAATGTTTGCCTACTGTGGCGGCTGCGCCCAGCAGGCTCAGACCTGTCGAGCACAGTGGCCAAGGCAGCCAAACAAGTAGTTTGCCGGTCCATAAACAAGGGTGCCAGTGAGCTTACCGGGACCCTTGTTTCCGGGCTGGCAAGCTTAGAATGAGGCCCATTGTCTGCTTTTCAGCTGAATGTTCCCTTGCAGGCTGACAATCTCCATTTCCATTGCAAAACCGTCCAGATTAAACAGCTCACTCGTTTGTTCTGCAAGTTCACAAGCATTGACTTCCATGAAGGGGTTTGAGGTGAACATCACGCAGGGTTCCAGCTTTTCAAAATCCTTGAACCTGTCACTGAACTCCTTTCCCCAGCCATCATTGGCGCCTTTGCACGCAATATTTGCTCAGCCTGTTTCTTTCTTATGGCCTGAAAGGGACACCACAGGAATCAATGGGACATGACTATCACTGGAGCGGGGGCCATCACTGTTAAAAGCATGCTTTGAACATGCTGGGGGACACTAAAGTTTTCCAAATGTGCATCTTACACTTTCATAGAAATAAAAGTAATTGCCAAACTCAAAAATTCTGCTGAAACTTGCATTCACCAGTTTGCTTTGAAATGTGTTTCTTTTTTTTTGGACTTCCACAGTGTTAGGGAGAATTCTCTTCTAAGGCTAATTTCTTTACGTATAAGAGTCCCCCAGCAGCTTTGCTGGATTTGAAGGGTTTTTTGTTCTCCTGCGAAGAGTGAGGCCCTTTTTTCCCCACTCTTAGACAGATTGCTAGTGTATGTTTTAGGCTCTCTTGTGTGCTTATGGTCTATGGGGTTTTCTCACCCTCATAGGAATCATCTTTTTAACATGTGTGGTACACAGCACCCTCTGTGCCGTATCACAGGGGTGTTGTAGCGACCCCTAAACATAGACTCCATACCCTGGGACTGACTACTGTCTCTCAGGGCATGTAAAGTCCCCATTGACTTTACTAGTCAGTAATTATGAACTAAGCCAGTACAACCCATTTTACTATGGAAGTACTGGAAAGCGTTAATAGTTTTTCCCTAGTGTTCATTTTCGAGAGGGTACTGTACAGTCCCACTCCAAAGTTTCTGGCTGGTGGCAGTGGTTACTACCGTAAATATTCGACCGCATATATTTCCCTATGGGTTTTTTCCATTGTTCGAGGCTACTGCTTTTACTGACAGCCTCTAACATACCGCCGGTTTATTTTTATATTAACTTTACTCCGGTAGGTTTTTATTGCCAGAACTTTAATAATATTTCTTTCTCGTATCTTTCTCTGAAATCCTAACCCAGGTCGGGGATCCTTTGTTCGTCCTTTTGGCGGGCTTCTGCACAGAAGCCCTCCTTTCGGCGCCACTGAGTCTGGGGTAGACAGGATGTGTGGGAGGGGGAATAAGCACCCTGAACAGGGTTACCTAGGCAACACAAGTCGCACTCTGCCTTTCCTTCTACTTTACATATTGCTGAAGTGCCATTTTGCTCGGTTTTCACCAAAGTACTGTTGATGCTCAAGTGCTGCCTTGCTTAACTTGTTCACAATCCAATTGGGAAGTGTTGCTGGTGTGTTTAAGAGGTTAAATCTGTATAACTTTTTCTTCCCCTCCCTCTAAAGAAATTGTTAGAGTACCATTTCTGCTTAGTTTAACACTGTGCCGTTTTGCTCAGTTTTCACTCTTGCTCAAACTTGTCTACAATTTAAATAGGGAGACGTGTATACTTTTCCCGACTGTTTTAACTTACTTTAATGATAGTGATTTGTGTGTGAACATCAGAGTGTGTAAAATAAATATATATTCTCCAGCATGGGGTCTGGCATGGATTCACATGCTCATGAATATTCCCCGTCGTCAGGCTGGGAATCCTCGGTAAAGAAAAAATCAGTATCAGTTTCGTTTCTGATCTGTCTTTCCTAGTAGTAACCAATCACTGATCTCTGCGTCATACTGACCACAGCCAATGACTGCCCTCTACCTAAGCCCCGCCTCTGGCAGCCATCTTCAAATTTTTACCGCACGTTCAAGTGTTGGGAGTCCTCGTGCTTAGCTCTCGAGCTTTTACTGCGTGTTTTGCGCTTTTTCAGGTGAATTTTCACATTTTTTCGGTTAATCGAGCCTCAAGCTCCACCATTTCTACTCCCGTTAACGGCTACCCGTTGCGGGATTTTCCTACGCCCCTCAAGGGTGAAGATTTCGTCGAATCAACTTCTTGGAGGATTCCAGAAGATTCGCAGCCTACTTCGAGATGGCCCAGGATGCGAGTTCGTCGCCCGGACCCAAGCTGTTTCGCAACTGCCCTGGATGCTGGCTGCAGAATGTGTTTGAGGAAGACGAACATTCGCGATGCCTCTACTGTCTTCATGGGGACAAGACTCATGTAGAGAAGGACTGCCAGTTCTGCAAGAACTTGTCGGAGCGGACCATGAGGGACCATCGATCCCGTCTCGCAAGCTGGTTGGAGAAGGGCTTGACGGGTGAGAAGAAGAAGAAAGGGTCAGAGCGGGCTTCTAAGTCCTGTGCGGGCGCCCCGGCGACGGGGGCCCAACACCAGGCCAAGCGCTGTGAGTCCGCTGGCTCCGGGAGCGCCGAAAGGTCAGGCTCTTCGGTCGCCAGGCAGGGCGCACCTTCCCTGGCACCGTCAACCACGAGCCAACGTTCCGGTTCGGGGAAGAGAAAGTCCGAGACCCCGGGTAAGCTTCAGGAGAACCCCCCGAAGGAGAAGGCCCGGGACGCACCTAAGGTGGTGAAGGCCCCTACCCAGCAGGCGAAGGCCTCTATCGAGGCTATCGCAGCGACTCTTGCCAAGCCGGCAGAGACACCGCCAGCGGAGACTGCCTCCGGGACTAGAGTTTCCCTGCCGCCAAGGAGGGAATCCTCTTTTCAGCCCATCGTCGTGGCCGCCATGATGGAAGAAGCAAGGGGAGGCACGGTGCCCTCCTCGAGCTCGGAGTCAGCCTCGGAGGAGGAACTGACCGAGGCCGTGAGGAACCTCGAAGTCCAATTCGAGAAGGTTCGATCCTGTCAGGAAGATCCTCGGGAGATAACCGAGGAAGACGATGATGGTGAGAAGAGCGGCCTTCGCTTCCGGCGCCGACGGATCCTAAGCCTCCGGATGGCTCGGCGGCCATTTTGTCTGCCATCCAGTCCTTATGCTCTGAGATAAGGAGGAGATTCCCACAGCCCAGGCCGGAGGACCCGCAAGCTGGTCCGTCGGGAAGTACTCAGAACAAACGACGGAGGACCCAATCCTCTCCTCCGCTCGCCCCCGTAAGGCCTACAGTTCCCTCCTCATCCTCCTACGATGATGGTGCGTTGGGCTCGATGACGGGTTCTGAGGGCGAGGACGACGGATCGGGTCTCCCGTCGCAGGGGCCTCGCCGCCCAACGGGATTGGCTCATTCCACGCCATGATCGCCAGGGCGTCCGAATTGTTCCAGCTCTGCCCGGAAGAGCAGAAAAAGGAAGGTTTCCTCTATCAGCGCCGGGAGGCCAAGAGGAAGACGGTCATCGCGGTGCCCCTAATCGATGACATCTGGGAGGAGGGCCTGTCGGTTCTCAAAAACCCCTCCACGGCACCAGCCAAACGGGACCGGTACGAGAAGAAGTACCGGGTCCCCGAAACCGCTCCCCTGTGCCTCAGGGCCCAGCCAACGCCAGACTCGGTTGTCTCGGCGGCAGCGAAGAAGAAAGCGGCGGGGTCAGGAGCCTCGACGTCGAATTCCCTGCCGGACAGTGAGGGAAAGAAGTTGGACGCCATGGGGCGGCGGGTCATTTCGTCGGCGGCGACGACGATCAAAGCGGCCAACGCCCTGCCGATCGTGGCCCGTTACGACATGGAGCTCTGGTTTAAGCTGGCCCCCATATTGGACTTCCTGCCGGACGACAAGAGGTCCGAGGCCCTGGAAATACTGAATGAGGGCGAGGTGGCCTTGGACCACGCCATAACGGTGGCAACCGATATTGCCGATACCGGGTTCCGCCAGCTGGGCAACGGTGTTTGCCTACGACGACGGGGTTGGCTCCGGGCGACCGACTTCCGTCAGGACGTCCAGACCAGGGTGTTGGACATGCCGTTCGACGGCAGCAACTTGTTCGGGAAGGCGGTGGACGAGTCCCTCCAAGCCATAAAAACGGACACGGAGACGGCCCGCGCCCTAGGAGCCCTTCAGCAACGACGGCCCTTTCGGAGCTCCGGAGGCAGACCGGGTGCCTCCAAGGGATCCAGCGGTGGCCCGTCGTCCTACCGCCAGGCGGCACGCTCCTCGTCTCAGGAGGCCTACAGGGGTCGCGGCAAGCAGGGAGCGCCTCGCCGCCGTCGGCAGGGTGGCCAGGGCGGCAAGGCCACCACCTCCAAGCAGGACTGAACAGGCCGTGGTCTCGGGGGCCCCCACCGAAGCACCCCGGTGGGAGGCCGGCTGACGAATTTCGTCGGCGTGTGGAAGTCCATCTCCACCGACGGTTGGGTGCTGGATACCCTGGCAAGAGGACACTCTATCGAATTCCTGAAGAAGTGCCCTCACGTTCCACCTGTGGCCAGGAAGGAAAATCACGTCCCGCAACTGCTGTTGGAAGTACGGGCGATGCTCAGGAAAGGCGCCATCGAGCTTGTCCCGAAGAGGCTCCGGGGTGTACTCAAGGTACTTCCTCGTCAGGAAGAAGACGGGCAGCTGGCGCCCCATCCTGGACCTTCGTCGTTTGAACGAATACATCAGATCACAAAAGTTCAGGATGGTCACCCTCCAGCACGTACTGGGACAGCTGGAGGAAGGCGACTTTCTATCGTTGTTGGACCTGGAGGATGCATACTTCCACATTCCCATCCTCAAAAGTCACCGAAAGTTCCTCAGGTTCGTCGTCCAGGGACGCCACTACCGATTCAGAGCACTGCCGTTCGGATTGAAGTCGGCCCCCAGGGTCTTTACCAAGTGCCTAGCACCAGTGGCGGCGCGGCGGCGCCTACAGGGGATTCACGTCTACCCCTACCTGGACGACTGGCTCATCCGTTCAAGGACGAGGGAACTCGCCGTCGAAAAAAACACTGCGAGGACCGTCCAGCTACTCACAAACCTGGGATTCGCCATAAACTACCCGAAGCCCCACCTGGTGCCGTCGCAGGTGGCCCTGTTTCTGGGAGCGAAGCTCGATACAGTGAGGCGCCTGGCGGCCCCGTCGGAGGAGCGGACGAAGACCATTCTAGGCAAAGTGCAGCGCCTGCTAGCCACGGACGTGGCCAGGGTGAGGTCCAACAAGTCCCTCCTGGGGATGATGTCCTCTTGCATCTACCTGGTGCGCCTCTGCAGACTACGGATGCGCCCTCTTCAAGAATTTCTCGACACCCGTTGGATACAGGCGACGGGCACCTTCAAAGACAGGCTCCCCCTCAACGAGGTGTTCCGGCGGGCGATTCAGTGGTGGGGCATTCGAGCGCACCTCACGGCGGGCAAGGACTTTCAGACGCTGGCGTACCAGGAGATGGTGACGACGGACGCCTCCCTGGAAGGTTGGGGCGCCCACACCGGAGATCTCCACACAAGAGGCCTCTGGCTCCCGGAGGAGAGGCTCCTGCACATCAACGTCCTGGAACTCCGAGCCGTGTTCTGGGCTCTCAAATCGTTCTTCCCGTCGCTCAAGGGCAAGGTGGTGCGGATCTTCATGGACAACACCACGACAATGTTTTACATACGAAAGCAGGGAGGCACCAGATCCCCAGCCCTATCCAAGGAGGCTCAGGATCTGTGGCACTGGGCGGTCGCCCAGGGGATGTACCTGGTTCCCTTCCACCTGGCAGGAGAAAGCAACACCACCGCCGACTCGCTCAGCAGGGAGCTTCGCGCGTGTCACGAGTGGGAGCTGCGCCAGGATCAGGTGGATCAACTCTTCCGACGATGGGGCAAACCCCAAATCGACCTGTTCGCAGCAGCGACGAACTCGAAGTGGAAGAGGTTCGCCAGCAGGTTTCCCCAGGCGAGAAGCATGGGCGATGCGTTCTCGTTCCCTTGGGACGGCCTATACCTGTATGCGTTCCCTCCGTTGCCGTTGCTGCTTCGACTCATCAGCCAGCTCAAGAGGTCCCGGTGCAGGATGATCCTCGTCGCACCGGCGTGGCCGAGGCAGATCTGGTTCCCGGACCTTCTGGACTTGTCAACGTCCCCTCCCATCAAGCTGTCGGCGGACGCGGACCTTCTCTCCAGAGAAGGAGGCACCATCTTTCACCACGACCCGGCGTCGCTGAACCTGCAGGCTTGGCTCCTGCAGCGCTAGAGTTTGGAGGCTACGATATACCGGCCGATTGCAGAGAGGTTCTTGCAAAGGCCAGGGCGTCCTCGACTCTCAAGTGCTACGGTCATAAGTGGAAGAGGTTCTCTATCTGGTGCCGAGCACAGAAGATCAACCCCCTACGGATTACGGCTCCTCAAGTGCTGCCGTACCTGCTATTGCTGGCAAAGGCTGGGCTAGCCCATGCCTCCATTAAGATTCATCTGGTGGCGATCTCCAGATATACCAGAACCACAGGACGGACGTCCCTGTGGTCCCATCGACTGGTAAAAGAGTTTAAGAAAGGACTGTTCCGGTCGTTCCTTCCGGTGAAGGCCCCGGCGTGGGAACTTAACGTGGTGCTGACCAGGCTCATGGGGCCCCCATTCGAGCCGATGCACTCCGCACCTATGAAGTTTGTGTCGTGGAAGACTGCGTTCCTGGTGGCCATTACCTCCGCACGACGAGTGGGAGAGATCAAGGCCCTGTCCTGCAAAGCACCGTACTTGACTTTCCATGCCTCGAGGGTGGTGCTTAGGACGCACCCCTCCTTTATGCCCAAGGTGCCGTCAGACTTCCATCTTAACGAGCCCTTGGTGTTACCTGTTTTCTTCCCGTCTCCTTTGTCGCCGGCCGAGAGGACTTTGCACTCGCTGGATGTGGCTAGAGCGCTGAAGTTCTACGTGGACCGCACAAAGAGTTTCCGGAGGACATCACAGCTGTTTGTGAACTTTGGACCTATGAATCAAGGGAATGCTCTCTCGAAGTCTTCTATTTCCAGATGGCTCTCCGGCTGCATCATGCACTGTCACCGACCGCTGCCAGGCCGTCCGAGAGCCCATTCGACCAGAGCGATCGCTGCTACTACGGCGTTCTTATCTGGTGTGCCCCTGCTGGACATCTGCAGGGCTGCTACGTGGAGGTCGACGCACACCTTCACGAGATTCTACTGCGTCGATCGGGATTCCAGGGAGGAGTCCAGGGTCGGCCAAGCAGTGCTGCGCAACCTGTTCGCTTAAGGTGAGCCTGGTGAGGAGGTAAGAGATGCTTAATGTTGAGTTTTTTGTATTGCTTAATGTTGAGCCTTTTACCACCCCCCGTGGTTGTGCATGTCCTCAAGTGCTGCCGTACCTGCTATTGCTGGCAAAGGCTAGGCTAGCCCATGCCTCCATTAAGATTCATCTGGTGGCGATCTCCAGATATACCAGAACCACAGGACGGACGTCCCTGTGGTCCCATCGACTGGTAAAAGAGTTTAAGAAAGGACTGTTCCGGTCGTTCCTTCCGGTGAAGGCCCCGGCGTGGGAACTTAACGTGGTGCTGACCAGGCTCATGGGGCCCCCATTCGAGCCGATGCACTCCGCACCTATGAAGTTTGTGTCGTGGAAGACTGCGTTCCTGGTGGCCATTACCTCCGCACGACGAGTGGGAGAGATCCAGGCCCTGTCCTGCAAAGCACCGTACTTGACTTTCCATGCCTCGAGGGTGGTGCTTAGGACGCACCCCTCCTTTATGCCCAAGGTGCGGTCAGACTTCCATCTTAACGAGCCCTTGGTGTTACCTGTTTTCTTCCCGTCTCCTTTGTCGCCGGCCGAGAGGACTTTGCACTCGCTGGATGTGGCTAGAGCGCTGAAGTTCTACGTGGACCGCACAAAGAGTTTCCGGAGGACATCACAGCTGTTTGTGAACTTTGGACCTATGAATCAAGGGAATGCTCTCTCGAAGTCTTCTATTTCCAGATGGCTCTCCGGCTGCATCATGCACTGTCACCGACCGCTGCCAGGCCGTCCGAGAGCCCATTCGACCAGAGCGATCGCTGCTACTACGGCGTTCTTATCTGGTGTGCCCCTGCTGGACATCTGCAGGGCTGCTACGTGGAGGTCGACGCACACCTTCACGAGATTCTACTGCGTCGATCGGGATTCCAGGGAGGAGTCCAGGGTCGGCCAAGCAGTGCTGCGCAACCTGTTCGCTTAAGGTGCGCCTGGTGAGGAGGTAAGAGATGCTTAATGTTGAGTTTTTTGTATTGCTTAATGTTGAGCCTTTTACCACCCCCCGTGGTTGTGCATGTGTGTACTACTATTTAATCTTATATTCATGAGCATGTGAATCCATGCCAGACCCCATGCTGGAGTTACTTACCTGTAACTGTTGTTCTCCAGCATGGGTCTGGCATGGATTCACATGCGAACCCTCCCGCCTACCCCTCTGCGGCTATTCACTTGGTCATACTGCCACTTCACGTGCTACCAAATCTGAAGATGGCTGCCAGAGGCGGGACTTAGGTAGAGGGCAGTCATTGGCTGTGGTCAGTATGACGCAGAGATCAGTGATTGGTTACTACTAGGAAAGACAGATCAGAAACAAAACTGATACTGATTTTTTCTTTACCGAGGATTCCCAGCCTGACGACGGGGAATATTAATGAGCATGTGAATCCATGCCAGACCCATGCTGGAGAACAACAGTTACAGGTAAGTAACTTGTTCCTTCTTTTTGATACAAAGCTTTGGTCAGTGTTTCCTTGTTCCATAGTATTGTAGTCCTATTGTGTAAACCTTGAATACTGCTAATCTCCCTCTTGAGATAAGTCTGACTGCTTAGCCACAGCTACCAACTAAATCTTTTTGATACAGACTGATACGAAAGGGGATTTGTTGCATATACATGTAGTTTTAATCTTCTGTAGTGCTCCCTAAGGGAACTGCAATGGATTCTGCCTAACATACATGCATACCCTGTAATTTGTGTCGCCCTACCTTTGTGTTCTATCACAGGTTATATTTATAAAGATGTTCTATGCTTGTTAAACTGCTTAATCACAAATAATTGCTTCTGTTGTGCTTTTCAGCAGTTATTAGGAAATTAAACTGTGGGTTCATGGGTGCCAACATTTGAGTTTCACTACAGGGGCGGAAATACCCACACCTCTGCCCTGAATATAAGCAAGCGACCAGCTCATCCCATGCCCCGGCCAATAACATTTTATAGCACTCATTTTTTCATAATTGCAAAAAGTCATAGTATTAAGTAACATCTCGGCAACGTAAAACCACAACCTGCTGAGCTAACCCAGTAGCCTTCTACTGTAGAGCGTGTCGACAGGGAGGGCGAACATCGAGTGGGCAGGTTCTGTCTGGAAGGAAGTTGCTGATGCCAGCGGCCAAGCATAAAACCTTGTCGACCCTCATCAGCATCACAGCCTCGTTGAGGGACCCGTCGACAACCTCCTCCATCAAGGCCGTTACCCCCTCGATGATTGCCAATCGACGACTTCATCCAAGATTTTCCATTGATGACTTCCCGTCGACGGGCTCGTCCACTACAGTCACAGTTGCGATGATAAAGATTACCTTGCTGCCTAGGCCTCTGTCTGCGGCAACACCCCTGTCAACAACAGTACCATTTCCTGCTCCTCTGGCCCTGGCCATCGCCTCTTTTCCGAGGGGTTCAAATTTGGAGCAAGAGCGATGCCTCCAGCTCTCGCATTTCTCCATAGGCCCACCAAGGCCGCACCACCCTTCACCCTGTCTCCTTTGGGGCCTCAGAGGGTGTCATACCCAGTTCCTGTAATTCACTCCTCCAGTCTTTCTGAGGAGGACCTGCCAGATTGGCAGTGCCTCAGCATGGGGCTCAACCATCTCACCAGCCATCTCGACCCTTAGCCCCTTTGCCTTATGAACCAGCACAGGCTCTTGCAGCAGGAAGAGATATGTCTGTGGACATCTTGACCGCTCTCCATACGCTGGTGTCAGAAATCCAGCAGCGCCTCCTGGCAGCTTCCATACCTGCTCCATCAAGGAGCCCTCCAATGCTTTCCCAAGTCTGTCTGACGCGGTCTCATCGAGCCCTGGCTACCCCTCGACAATTTCCATTTGAACCTCCTCCTGTGACGGATGAGGCGGCCCAGACAGACACTGATACGGATGCTGTCATGACCCAGGATACACAGGGGACTGATGAGTTCGATTACTACGTTTTCCGCAGATGGGGAGCCTCCTGACGTTGAGGTGCCCTCTAGAGATCCAAGATCGGTTTGTTTGTTTCAATGATCTCACGGGCGTTGAAGCTGTTCAATCTCATGCCTCAGGAGAAGGCAGAAATCCTCCAAGAGGACTGTTGTTTCAGTTTCTCTGCTGGATGACATTTAGGAGGATGGCGTGTTCATAATGAAGACCCCTGGCACGACACCAGCAAAAAGGGATTGTTTGGAGCAGAAATACCAGGTCCCGGACACATCCCCGAAAGTTCCTCATATCTCTATCACTGGATTCGGTGGTCTCTGCTCCGGCTAGTAAAAGGTCCTATAACCCCTCATCTTCTATGGTTCCTCCTGATCCAGAGGGTAAGAAGCTGGATGTGACTGGGAAGCGCATAATCACAGTGGCAATATCTACTATCAAAGATGCCAACACCTTAGCCATTCTCTCGAGATATGACAGAGAGCTTTGGTATAGGTTCGGACTCATCCTCGGCTTCCTACCAGAGGACAAGTAGGCCGAGGCCCTAGCATTGTTCCACAAGGGAGAGGTAGCCTCCAACCATGCTATTACAACCGCCCTCGACATTGCAGATTCAGGATTTTGGCAGATGGGCAATACAGTAGCCCTCCGCCGCCACTGCTCAAGGCCACCAACTTGCGCATGGATGTGCATACAAAGGTGGTGTGAATGCCATTCAATGGTGACCTCCTTTTCGGGAAAGCAGTCGCCGACACCCTGTTGGCCATATAAACTGATAGTAAGACAGCACATTTGTGGGCATCTGCAACATATGAGGCCATCCTTTCGCTCCTCTAAAGGGAAAGTCTCGAGGACCTCCAAAGAGTTCACTTCACCCTATTGCCAGCCCTCCATTCAACCACAAGGGAGGTATTCCCAGGCCTACAGAAGTGGCTCCAATCGAGCTCCAGCATCCACAACACAGACACCAAAACAGATCTGAGCCGGCTCAGGGCCCGCACCCTCACTTCTACACCCCAGTGGGAGGCCGGTTATCACAGTTTGTCAACCAGTGGCACAACATCTCCACAGACAAGTTGGTGCTCGATATCCTTCAGCAGGGTCACTCTCTGGAATTACAGGACAAATGCCCTCACATGCCTTCCATTCCCAGACAAGAACAGCATCTAGCATGCTTAACAAAGGGGCAGTTCAGCCGTTTCTTCTGCGGCTCCTGAGTGTACTCCAGATACTTTTTGGTGCGAATGATGTCAGTAGGATGGAGACCCATGTTAGATTTGCGATGCTTCAACAAATTCCTCAAGTCCCACAAATTCAGGATGGTCACCTTGCAGCACGTGCTTGACCAACTGGAGAAAGGAGATTTCCTGGCGACCCTCAACTTGCAGGATGCTTACTTCCACATTTATCTAAAACACTGTAAATTCCTGCATTTTGTCATTCAGGATAGACTACCACTTCAAAGCCCTGCCATTCAGCCTGAAATCAGGCCAAGAGTGTTCACCAAGTGCTTAGCTCCAGAGGCAATGCACCTACGCTGCTAGGGAATCCACGTCTATCCTTACCTGGATGATTGCCAGCGCGTGAGAGCAGGATCGGATTAGCCAATCTGGCACACTGTATTGACCTTTGTGAGGGGTCAGAAATGTGAGGTGGACAACTTTGGGAAGGTTTTTCAAAAGTTGTAATTTTATTAACTCAAAAGGTTGGATAAACGCCTCACCATCCCTACCCTGACGAGGATTTCCCTGCCTAAAATAAACTAAAGGAAAATATTTCTGTCCCTCACACTTGCACATAAAATAACTCTGTAAGGTAATATATGGCAGTTCAAACAAAACAAATATGTTAGTTATATTCACCACCTGATGACAGTTTCTCCTTATGATCTGGGTGAGCTCCCCTTCCCCTGATTCACGCAGGATTCTGTTCAACAGTTCTAAAAATAAATACAGAAATCCTGTCTTGTAACAAAGTTCCTCTTCAGTTCTCTTTTTGGGTCCAACCCGATAACACAAAGTTCCAACTGGAATTCAACCAACAAAAGTTTTCCTCTTTTCACTTGTGACAAAGAGCTTGAAACAACTTCTTCTCATCAGTAAGGTTTTCCTCTTTCCACTTTTGACAAGAGTTCAAAATAACTTCTCATAAACAATGAATACCTCCATATTTCATTAGTTTCAACAAAACATTTCTTTGTCAGGATATTTCTGCACCAGCTCACAACACCATGTGTTTGATAATATTAGATAACTGCAGCAGTTCACACAACACTAGCTTCATTGAAAATAATTCGTCAGGATGATTCTGTATCAATTCACAAGAACATCTTATTGGTTCTGCCACGTCTTCTTTGAAACTTTTAACCACACCACTTCAATAACTTCCACCTGGTGCACTCACCTGCCGGCCTACTACTGCAAGATTCACTTCTCTGGTATACTCTCCTGCCAAGGCAGAAAAACTACTAACTACAAGTGCTTCTGTGGTAAAAGTTATCTTCCAACAAGTTAGCAATGTCTTTGGCTTCACAACATCAGATTTAAGTAGTCTTATGGGAAACCAGAAACACATTGTTGCTATTTATTACACACTTGTGATTGCCACATGCAAGGCAGGTTATAATACACTCCTCCTGAATGTCTTCTATCTGAAGGGCAGCCCTCCTGCCAATCTTTTTTCCACACTTGGGCATTCATTAACCAAATTCTGGTAATGATTCTTTACTACTTTTACACTTCTTTGGCTTTGGCAATGTGGGATCAAGCCATTTTCTCTTATGACCTCCTTTACATACGGGCAACAGTCCCTACAAACACTGGAATTCTTAATTGGCCTCTTTTATCTTGGGCAACAGGGTTCTTTATAAATTGCCTTGGTATGATTTTCTTTTGGCTTTGGCAATAATTGTATGTATTTGTTTCTCGGGTTATTGCCTTCTCTTGTTGGTGGCTTTTAAATTGACCCACAAAGTTACAATCACATCCTTCTGGTCTGTTAAGTTCTTGTTCTGCCATCTGCTCCTTTTTAAATCAGTTTTGTTTGTAACGGAATAATCAGCCTTATTTATATTAGTTTGGTATTAAAAAAATGCCCTTTATTCAACTGCACTTAGTTTATTTTATTTATGAGGTCAAGGCCCCTTGTCTTGGCCAGTGGGCGGTTTCAGAGCACTCAGGGGTCACAATTTAATAGTGCATTCACTGGGTCTGGCGTACATGTTCATTTGCCTCACTGCCTCCAGGTCCTCTGCATCTGTTTTCCTGTGCAGCCCGGCAAAATCTCCTTTGCGGTCCACTCCAGTTGATAAGAAGAGTATTTCCTTCCCACAGCTCTCCGGTGCTCATCTGCCACCGGCGCTCAGCTGCGATGGGGAAAACTTTCAAATGGTGCGCTTCCCGCTGCACAGCCTTTGCAGCTGCATTGTTCAGGAGGAAAGTCGCCAATCCAAATGTTTATCGCTGCACAATCTCTGCGATTAAGGTCTTGAGCATAAGAGACCCTCTCAGGACCGGCATCCATTCTACACTCAACGGTGGTCTTGGTGTCTCTGCTTTCATGTAACTTCTGGTGTCGCAACTACTTCACCTACTGCTCGTCCTCATGGCTTGCACCTGAGGTGGGCTTTTATACCTCCCAGTCTCCCTCAGGTTTGAGTCATTACCACTAATAGGCTGCAACTTGCAGTTTTCTTTATTTTTTTATTTATTGTATTAGGTTTAAAAAAAGAACGTCAAAAACCAAGTATCTTTAAAACATGTTAAGAGCCTCCATCTTATAAAAACCTCAAGATAGAAAAAAGATTTTCCTTCCCATAAAATTACAATAAAAACATCCCAAAAACATACACAATTTCATAAAGTTAAAATCCTTTCTCCTTAATAGTGCATATAATCAAATACTCAAATGTAGGCTTTTAAAAAAACACGGCCACAGCCAGCCCATCAGAAGTATTCTCACTACATAAACATCGTCTCCACAGGCTCTCAACGTCACTCCAGATAATACTTAAAAATTGTTTCCCCAAATAAGCCATTCTCAATACATTGAATGGACTGCAATGTGAAAACAGGTGTTAGTAGTTTCCAGTTTCCTTGTTCTTACAAAATCTACATGTATCATCTGTAGCGATCTTACCCTGCCTCAAGTGCACTTCCTTCGTAGGCAACTGGTTTCAACAAAAACTTGACAATTTCTAAAATAAATTGTTAGGAAATTGAGTTAAAATTGGGTTAAAAATAAAGAGGTGGACCCTCTCTTCTTGTGCTCGTGGGCAAGGTGCAACTTGTAGTCTCGTACCTCTACCCTCTACTTAATGGAATTATCAACGGCAAGTTCATTTCTTTCCTTATTTATATTCCTTGGAGGATAAGGATTCAATGAAGTATTTGGCTTCACACAAGAATGGAGGTTTTTAGGGCCTAGATTGGTAATATTAAAGACTCCTCTTTATTATTCCCTTGGGGTTATATGAATTTTCATCTCTATAAATGTCAGCGACTTTGAAAGGGGGTTTCTACCTCCCAATACATGACTGGTTATGATTGTTTTCAGAAGGTAGGGCAATAGTAAGTAACAGAGTGGTCCTGTGAAAGGAAGTAGCCCACTCGAAAGTCTCTGTGAAAGGTACTTTGTCTAAAACGAGAAAGCGGATGAACAGCAAAAGTGAAATCAAGAACATTTGACAACTTACTACATTCAACAACACTACTTGCTCTATCTGTATACACTGTATATATTTGTTTTCTTGATGTAACCTACCTTAATTATATATATAATGTATGCTACTCTACAGCACTGTAACCGAAGCTGAACAACTCTTTTGCCTTCTGCACCCTGATACCCCCGGGTCTGGCGCGCATTATTAATATTAAAAGAAACAAAAGAGAACATGTTATTCCTTGAGAAAGGAAAATTGAGAGTTAAAACTGTGAAAGTGGTCCTGCAGGGTTATGTAAAATAGCCACGCACATTCGGAGGTTTTCAACATCTGATAGTGATGCGAGCCCGGCTGAGGCAGACCCGAAGTATGATAAACTTGGGGAAGGGAGCCTCTTGAAATGTTTTGTGTTGAACATTATGGTGATGGGTCTGAGCCTGACAGAGAAGGACCTACGATAACTCTGTGGTAAAGGATCTGAGCCTGATTTAGGGGGATCTTTGTGAACTAATTTGAAAGTCTGAGAACAAGACTGTAACGTGGAAGGCCAAGCGAGCCTCGATCCACGATCCTGAACTGTCAATTGTGTTGGAAACTGAACTAGAGTGTCAACCTGCCTACAGCAGACCGCCTTACTCTGTGAAGTCCAACGTGAGGAGGAGAGCTGGTTCAGCCACATGATCTTTTGAACACTGATTTTTCCTTTTGCATACATTTCTCCTTTTTACACTTTTATGTACAAGTGATAGGGCAGGTGTTAGGTTTTGGACTGAGATTCTACTCATCGGCACACCCACTCCCTCCTTCCCTGCAGCTCTCTGGCCGGCCTCTCTTGGCCCTCTTCCTGCTCCTACCTGCAAGGCAAAAAACCTTGGGGTCATCTTTGACTCCACACTTTCCTTCTCTCCTCACATATCCGACGTCTCTAAGAAGTCACACTACCAGCTACACCTCCTCAGAGGTATCCTTCCTTTCCTCTTCTTCCCCCAGAAGCTCACTGTCTCTAGAGCCTGGTTCTCTCGAAGCTGGACTACTGTAACAGCCTCTATCTAAATCTGCCCGCCTCTACTCTCCGTCCTTTGCAACTCATCCAGAACAGGACTGCGAGACTTGTCCTTGGCCTCAAATCTGACTAACAGGACTGAAATCACTGCACTGGCTCCCAGTGACTGCGAGGATCAAGTTCAAAACCCTCTGCATTGTCCACAAGGCCGTCTGGGGCCTTGGGTCAAAATACCTTCAACTCTCTCTTCCTAAATATCTTCCTTCTCGAGCTCTTCGCTGATCCGCCTCCAACTCCCTCAGGGTCAGCCGCTTCTCCAAACAACGAGTTGGGGTCAGATCTCTCTCCGCTGCAGGGGCCTCCCTCTGGAACAGCCTTCCTGCCTCCCTGAAACTTGAGGAGAACCATCTCCGGTTCCGGAAGCACCTCACAACCTTCCTCTTTGCCTCTGCTTTCTCTCCCCCTCTCCCCTGCTAATACTACTGAAACTGCACTGAATCTGCAACTGGGCCACTCACTGCTCTCGGTCCTTGGCCCAGCCACTCTCCCCTGCACTGCCTCCATGGCAACCCCTGCACTACGGGACTGTGTCTGTATCCCTACAGCCCCCCTTCCCAGCACTTGTCTGCACTTACTTTGCACTTGCCACCAGCTGGCCCTTGTAATTTATCCTGTTTGCTGTATGCTATTAACCCTGTACTGCATTTTCCCTTCTCCCTTTCCCCCTTGCACTTTTCCCTTTCCCTCTACCCTTTGCACTTGCGCGATCTGAATGACACCTGGCCTAGTAAGATCGTTGTCTGTCTCCCCTTCCCCCCCTCCCACCTCGTCGCGCCTTGAAACACTTGTGTATAGGTGCGTTACAAATGCCATATCATATCATATCATAGGCCATTTTGATTTGACAGACTGACTAGGACTGCTTTATTTATTATTTGATGGTAGAAACTACTCCCATTTTTTTTTCCAACCCCAACCATTTCAATGAAGGTTGTACAATGTGTACCCATTGTGTCAGTATCATACTTGTGATACCATGCCGTCCCTACACCCCTCTACACTAGCCTGCTACAAACACAAGTGGAAGCGCATTACAATTTGCTGCCAATCACTGAAGATTTTTCTGCTGCGTGTAACAGCACTTCAGCTTCTTCCTTACTTGCTCTTGCTTGCCAAGTCTGGCCTTACCCATGTATCTATCAAGGTACACCTGGCCACCATATCCCGGTACACCTGGGCTCCGGACAAGCTCTCCCTGTGGTCGCACATGCTCGTTAAGGAGTTCCTCAAGGGCCTCTTTGGAACATTCCCTGCGGTGAAGGCTCTTATCCCTGCCTTGGAGCTAAATGTGGTACTGTCGAAACTGATGGGGCCTCCATTTGATCCTATGCAGCAGGCCTCCTTGAGGTTTCTGTCATGGAAGACTGCGCCTTCCTGGTGGCAATCACCTCGGCCCGGCGGGTTGGGGAAATGCAGGCATTCTCCTGTAGGCCTCCATATTTGTCATTGCATTCAGCTAAGGTGGTTCTGCAAACTCATCCTGCCTTCATGTCAAAGGTCCCATTGGACTTTTATCTAAACAAGCCTTTGTTTCTGCCAGTTTTCTTTGAAAACCCTCTTCACCTACTGAAAGATCTTTGCATTAATTGGATGTTGTGAGTGCCTTGAAGTTAGAACTTTCGAAAGACTTCTCAGATTTGGTCAATTTTGGTTCCTGTGGAACATGGGAAAGCACTCTCTAAGGCTTCCGTCTCCAGGTGGCTCTCGGGCTGTATCACGCATTGCCATCGCCTGGCCAACAGACCGCTAGCAGGCCGGCCAAGAGCCCATTCCACAAGAGCCATTGCAGCAACTACAACTTTCATGGGCCAAGCAGTGCTACATAACCTGTTTGAATGAGGTGAGTCTGTTCCAGGTTTAAGTGTATTGCTTCTAGGAGCCTTGCCACCTGTTAGGCAGAATCGTATGCAGTACCCTTAGGGAACACTACATACAATTAAGACTACAAGTAATAGTACAATTTCACCTTTGGTACAAGCCTGTACTACACGCTAAAGTGGTAGCGATGGCTGAGCAGCCAGACTTCTCTCAATAGCAAATGAGCAGTAGTAGGGATTACACAAAGGACTACAATTGCTGTGACTCAAGCAAACACTGACTCAAGGTTTCTGGTTAAAAAAAAATATAAGTACATTTATTTTTAAACCATCTGTTCACAAAACACTTCACTTCTATTTAAGCAATATGACCCAAGCGGCGGGGGCATTACCGACTCAGGTAATTACCCGGGGCCCATAGTTATAGGCCCGAGTGAAGCACAATTGTTTCCAGCGTGTCCGCTCCCAAAAAAGTAGCAAAGCAACGATGAATAAAAGGTGCGCTCCTTAAAAACAGGAGAGGGCTCTTCTGATGGCTATCCGGACCACTACAGCTCAGTGCAGTGATTTTGACCCAGAAGAGGATTCTCTGGCTGTGGAAGGTGAGCTGGTTGATCCCACCAGGCTCAATGGAAGAAGACTCCGGACTGGATCTTCTCTGTCGTTGAAGGGTAGATAGCTCAGGACTGCAGCAGGGTTTCACCGGGATCCAGGAGTTACAACAGCCGTCTTCTTCTCCACTTCTCTTCAGTTCTTGTAGTTCCAGTGGCGACTCTGACTTCCAGCCCAAGAGTCCTGCCTTTTATGCCAAAATCCCCCATTCACACAGCCTGGCTGTCAATCACAAAGCAGGGGGGTTGTCCAGCCCGGACAACCACCCCAGCCAATGGACACAAAGTGCGACTTGGGTCTCCAAGGAGGCCCTGTGCAGGGGGTTACTAAACCCCTCCCACACATTCAGCCCACCTAGACACCAGGACGCCAAAGAAGGGCTTCTTCGCAGAAGCCCACCAAAGGACGGCGATCAAGGAAACCAAATCTGGTTTTGCGCGAAAAGCAAACAAGAAGACAGACCTTTCCAACACGAAATGGCGAAAAACCATGCTAGGACCCACAATAAAAATTATATGGGGTAGCAGGTTTTATGTTCACGTCTGTCACCACAGCCAAGACACAGGAATCCGTGTAAAAATGATAGTTACCACTGCCACCAGCCATGTCGAGTCGGGAAGGGGGACATAAAGTGCCCCTTAAGGTACAGAAGGACAGGGGAAAGATATTCCCCTCCAGGACTAGTAAAGCCAATGGTGACTTTACAGGTTTCTGGGGGAATGTAGTCATCCCCAGAAATGGAGTTCACAAGGGAAGTCTAAAAGACATCCCTGTGTCACTGCACTAAAGGTGCTGTGTGACACACAAGTAAAAAGATGATGCCTAGGGAGTTGGTGACACTCCATAGCACAGGAGCACAAAAAGTACAACACATGCAAAAAATACACTGTAAGAGTGGGAAAAATGCTCACACTCTTACCAGGTGGAAAAAATAAACCCCAGAAATCCAGCAAAGCTGCTGAGGGACTCACTAGGTGAGGAAAATTAGCCATGAATGAGAATTCTCCCTAACACCACCTCCCTTGGTTGTTTATATGTACGGCTTTGTAATCTTATTCATGAGCATGTGAATCCATGCCAGATCCCATGCTGGAGAAGGAACAGGTTACTTGTGTAACTCCTGTTCTCCAGCATGGGTCTTACATGGATTCACATGCAACTCCTTCCACTTTCTGGCTCTCCTTGGTCCTTGGTTCTTACTGCCTCTTTACATGCGTGACCAAATCTGAAGATGGTCACCAGGGGTGGATCTTAGGAGGACTAATGTCATTGGCTGGGCCAGTAGGACTCAAAGTGACGGCAATAGGCTATTGAAGCGACCAGCCGTTTTAGCATTAAAGCACAACTCCTTTGATATAGAGGATTCCCAGCCTGATGACAGGGAATGTTCATGGGCATGTGAACCCATGTAACGCCAATGCTGGATAACAGGAGTTACAGGTAAGTAACTAGTTCTTTTATAGTGGATTCCTAAGGAATTTCGCAGGTTTTAGCACCAGAATTAGATGCTGGCATGAATTTGGGAGTCAGAGTGGATTGTATGGGCGTGCGGGAACTGTCGATTCCCTTCTGTGCCTCCATTCCATCTTCCGAAAAACTGCAATATCCCCTGTGTGCTAAAGCATGTGTAAAAACATACATACACCTTTAATGTGTTTTTACTCCTGCTTTACCACTCTAGGGACTTCCAAAATGCGATTACATCGTAAAAATAGCTAATTAGTGGTTGTTGCAGTTTTGCTTACAATAATGATATGTTTATGTAGCACTTATGTGCAAATGCTTTACATCGAACATATATGCATACATTATCCCCCAACCGAGGTTGATACTCATTTATTGACCTTGGAAGTATGAGCCAGGATTAAAATCTGCGACCTGCAGCTCACACACAGATTGCAGCAGCGAGCGCTCAATCATCTCGGCTATCTCACCGACCTATTTAATCGTGCATTTCTTTTTTATACAGGTGTACAGGGATGCAGAATCGCAGATGGTCCTGCAGGACTGGATAAATGAGAGAAAGCATATAAGGTGAGGTTTATGGATTGGATTTAGTGTGTGGATGCATTTAAAGTTTAGCCTTAACCAGTCGGCATTCATTTTTCTGCTTCAGGGTTCTGTTTTCTCGCCTTCTTTCCAGGTCGTGTGGGGCTTTTCTGTAGCCATTTGACTATATTTTATTCCACTGTCAGTCCAACACTGGCAGAGCCACATTCAAAGCATGTGCTTATCGTCCTAAACACATTGATGTCATGTTTGGTGCCCTAAATAATACCTTTGCCGATGTCTGTGTGTTATCTTTGACTTGCAGTGGAACATCTTGCACAGTGTATGGCCCGAGGGAAGTGGGGGTGAGTTACTGCCACATTGCTGAAAAGGGAATTTCAGTGAGTGATGCTTTCTTTCGGGGGTTGCAATGTTTGTTTTACTGTAACCACAGTAGGCAACCGTAACTTCACTTAAAGTATTTTTTAAAAGATTTTTGCTTTTTTAATTATGCCCTAAAACCATGCAGAGACCTTTCCTGCAGTGTCCGAGGGCGTAGCCAGTGGGCATTACTCTTGTCCTCCCATGGTGTGATGCGTGTGGCCACTGCGTCCAGTTAGTGTGCCTAGCATGGGATGTAGGCTAAACCCTGTGCTGTGTCCGAACGAGCAGGGCGGCATGGTCTTCAGGCATGCCCTGCTCAGACTCAGTCTGGGCTCAGTGACCCCGCTTGGAGTGCTCGTATTGCTGGAAGCAGTACATGTCATTATCAGAGGCTATTTCAAATGTATGCTTGCAGAGAACCAGACCAGTATCCCTGTGATGTTTTTTCTAGAGTCAGGCTGGTATCCCAGTGATGTGTGCTTTGTAGAGAGAGCCAGGCCAGTGAATGATGCTTTCCAGAGAGAACCTTGCCGGTATCCCAGTGATGCATGCATTCTAGAGAGCCAGATCAGTATCCCAGTGATGCGTGATTTCTAGAGAGTCAGGCTGGAATGTGATGCATGCTTTCTAGAGAGTCATTAGTATGGCCGGTAACCCAGTAATGCTTGCTTTCTAGAGAGCCAGATCAGTATCCCAGTGATGCATGCTTTCTAGAGAGAGTCAGTAGTTCGGCTGGTATCCCAGTGATGCATGATTTTGAGAGAGTCGATCGTTATCCCAGTGATGCAGGATTTTGAGAGTCAGGCCGGTATCCCAGTGAAGCATGCTTGCTAGTGAGTCAGTAATGCAGCCGGTATCCCAGTGATGCATGCTTGCTAGTGACTCAGTAATGCAGCCGGTATCCCAGTGATGCATGCTTTCTAGAGAGAGTCTGTAGTCGGACAAGTATCCCAGTGATGCAGGCTTTCTAGAGAGAGTCAGTAGTCCGGCTGGTATTCCAGTGATGCATGCTTTCTAGTGAGTCGGCCGGTATCCCAGTGATGCATGATTTTGAGAGAGTCAGGCCGATATCCCAGTGATGCATGCTTTCTAATGAGTCAGTACTCTGGCCAGTAACTCAGTGATGCATGCTTTGTAGAGAGTCAGGCCGGTATCAAAGTGATGAATGCTTGCTAGTGAGTCAGTAATGCAGCCTGTATCCCAGTGATGTATGATTTTGAGAGAATTAGGCCGGTATCCCAGTGATGCATGCTTTCTAGAGAGAGTCAGTAGTCCGGCTGGTATTCCAGTGATGCATGCTTTCTAGTGAGTCAGTAGTTTGGCAGGTATCCCAGTGATGCATGCTTTGTAGAGAGTCAGGAGTCAGGCCGGTATCCCAGTGATGCATGATTTCGAGTCAGGCTGGTTTCCCAGTGATGCATGCTTTCTAGAGAGTCAGTAGTCCAACAAGTACCTCATTGATGCATGCTTTCTAGTGAGTCAGTAGTCCAGCCGGTATCCCAGTGATGCATGATTTCGAGAGAGTCAGGCTGGTTTCACAGTGATGCATGCTTTCTAGTGAGTCGGCCGGTATCCCAGTGATGCATGATTTTGAGAGAGTCAGGCCGGTATGCCAGTGAAGCCTGTTTGCTAGTGAGTCAGTAGTTCGGGCGGTATCCTAGTGATGCATGCTTTCTAATGAGTCAGTAGTCAGGCCGGTATCCCAGTGATGCATGCTTTCTAATGAGTCAGTAGTCTGGCCGGTAACTCAGTGATGCATGCTTTGTAGAGAGTCAGGCCGGTATCAAAGTGATGCCTGCTTGCTAGTGAGTCAGTAATGCAGCCTGGATCCCAGTGATGCATGATTTTGAGAGAATCAGGCCGGTATCCCAGTGATGCATGCTTTCTAGAGAGAGTCAGTATTTCGGCCGGTACCCCAGTGATGCATGATTTCAAGAGAGTCAGGCTGGTTTCCCAGTGATGCATGCTTTCTAGAGAGAGTCAGTAGTCAGGCCGGTATCCCAGTGATGCATGCTTTCTAATGAGTCAGTAGTCTGGCCGGTAACTCAGTGATGCATGCTTTGTAGAGAGTCAGGCCGGTATCAAAGTGATGCATGCTTGCTAGTGAGTCAGTGATGCAGCCTATATCCCAGTGATGCATGATTTTGAGAGAATCAGGCCGGTATCCCAGTGATGCATGCTTTCTAGAGAGAGTCAGTATTTCGGCCGGTATCCCAGTGATGCATGCTTTCTAGAGAGAGTCAGTAGTCCGGCTGGTATCCCAGTGATGCACGCTTTCTAGAGAGTCAGTAGTCGAAGTATCTCATTGATGCATGCTTTCTAGAGGGAGTCAGTATTTCGGCCGGTATCCCAGTGATGCATGATTTCGAGAGAGTCAGGCTGGTTTCCCAGTGATGGATGCTTTCTAGAGAGAGTCAGTTGTCTGGCTGGTATCCCAGTGATGCATGCTTTCTAGTGAGTCAGTAGTCTGAAAGGTGTCACAGAATTCCCCCTTCCCACCTGAGATTGCGCTTTGCAGGATTTCTTGGAGGATGTTTTCTTGCGCACGGATCGGGTTTTGTATAAGCCCGAGCGAGTGTCCTCTGACTCCAGCGTGCGTTCAGCATTCCAGGATACTCAGAAGTTCAGGACGTCCAGGAAGCAAGGAAGTGTACACAAAGGAGGTACACGAAATCCGGGGAACAAGGTAAGAGATGAAGGAGGAAAGAATTGGGAAATTAGGGGGTCCGGGAACCAAGGACAGGAGAATAGTTCAGCGAACTACGGAGCACACGTCTAGTCACTACCAGCGGTAGCGTTGAGACGCGCGGGGCCGCAGGGACGTGGTCTATTTGTAGAATAGTGCTACGTCCGACGTGGAAGCTGGTGCAAGGCGTACCACGTTAGACGGCCATGTTGAGACAAGGACCAGGAAGTCCAAAGGGGCGCGTTCTGTGGATAATGACAGCATGTCTCCTCCGAAAACTTGTTCCACCAGGTTTGCCCGGGTGTATGAGATGATACCTTTTGAGCAATCGGGTTGGTATTCAGATTAGAAAGTGGTTCCCAGGTTCTTTCACTCGGAGGATATCCTTTCCACTCAACCAAATATTGAAGTTGACCCCGTTTATACCTGGAGTCGCATATTCTGGATACTTCATATTCCAGTTGATTGTCCACAACCACGGGTTGGGTCTGCAGGATTTCTGGGAGGATCGGATGTAAGGTTTTAATAAGGAAGTGTGAAAAACTGGATGAATCTTCTTCCAGGATTCTGGTAACGTGAGCCGGAATGAAACTGGGTTTATGATTTCCTTTATGGAAAAAGGTCCATAGTAACGGGGGCTAGTTTGTTTGGTCGTAAATGTCGAGGCAATAGTTTCAAGGACAGCTAGACCTGGTCACCGACTGCATAAGAAGGCCCTGGTCTTCTTTTGGTATCCGCATAATGTTTAACGTGAGTCCGGGCCTTTTCTAAATGTTCTTTAGCTTCCTTGTGAACATTGATGAGAGTTTCAATCCAGGAGTCAACTGTTGGTACAGGTGTGGGAGAATGGAAGGTAGAAGTGACGGGTGGAATCCTTGGCTGCAATAAAAAGGGCTGGTCTTGACTGCCGAATGATCAGAGTTGTAAGCGAATTCAGCCACGGGTATAAGGCGTGACCAGTCCTCCTGTACCTTGGTGGCGAAACAACAAAGGTATTGTTCCAGGGTCTGGTTTACACGTAGCTCCATTAATCTGTGGGTGATAACCCGATGGGAGAGCACGTTGGATTCCCAGAATACGACATAGATGTTTCCAGAATTGAGAGATGTATTGAGTTCCTCAATTTGATATGATCTTTGAAGGGAGTCCATGAAGGCGAAGTATATGTTTCAGGAAAATGCCAGCAAGTTCTGAGGAAGATGGCAATTTGTACAATGGTGTAAAATGGGCCATGTGGCTGAATTGATCAATGGTGACCATGATTGTCGTATAGCCCCGAGATGGTGGTAATTCCACGATAAAGTCCGTACCGATGAACTCCCAGGGCCTAGAAGGTAGCGTAGGTTGAAGTAGGAGACCTGCCGGTTTCTTGTTATCATGTTTGCTTTGATTGCAGACTACGCAGGCTTGAATGTACCGTTGAATGTCTGTTTTCATTTTGCACCACCAAAATTGTCTTTGTACGAGACGAAGGGTGTTAGTGACACCACGATGCCCGGAGTGAAGAGTGTCTTGACAGAGGTTAATAATCCGTAGTTGCAGTCTCTGTATGGGAATGACCAGGGCATTGTACTTGAACAAATATCCGTCTCTAGTTTTTAGACTCCATCAGTTCTTTCCTGTGAATTCTTTCCAGATTTTAGAGGACTGGGTTTACATTCAAATGTCTTCCAGGATTCCAGGAGACTGACTGCTTGAGCTACAAAAATTGTGTGGGGAAACATCTTTGGGTAGGCCCGATCTTCAAGAGTTTAGTAATCAGGATGTCAGCAATTACGTTCTGTGATCCGGGGACATGATGGATGTGGAACTGGTACTGGGCAAAGAAGAAGGCCCAACGGGCTTGACGGCTATTCCTACATTCCATAGATTGCAGAACTTGAAGATTTTGATGGTCCGTACGGACCTGGACAAGATGTTTAGCTCCCAGAAGTAGATGCCGCCATTCGGTGAAGGCTTGACGGATGGCCAACAGTTCCTTTTCCAAGACGGAGTAATGAGTCTCGCTGGAAGTCCGGGTTCGTGAGAGGTAAGCAATGGGTGCTCTAATGTATCCTCAAATTCTTGCTTTAACACTGCTCCTATGGCGTAGTTGGAGGCATCCGTCTCCACTAGGAATGGTCGATTAATATCGGGTTGAGCAAGGATAGGGGCTTGAGTAAACTCCGTTTTTAATCGTTGGAATGCCTTGTCCTGGGCTGGGGTCCAGAGGGAGGGGGTGTCTTTTTTCAATAATGTGATGATCGGTTGAACTATTTCAGAAAAGGATGGTATGAATATCCGGCAAAAATTGGCAAGCCCCAGGAAGGATTGAATCTGTTTCACAGAAGTGGGAACAGGCCAAGATAGTATAGCTTTTACCTTTGAATGGTCCATTCCTATTCCTTCTGGACTAAGGACAAATCTTAGATAATGAACAGAAGTGACATGGAAAAGGCATTTCTCACGTTTAGCTAGGAGTTTGTGTTCACGTAGCCATTGCAAAACTGCCTTTACATGCTCTTCATGCCTTTGAGGATCATTGGAGTAAATCAAGATATCATCCAGGTAAACGATGATGAAGAGGAACAACAGGTCAGAAAGCACCCTATCCATGAAGCGTTGGGAGACTGCGGGGGCATTTGCAAGCACAAAGGGCATGACCAAGTACTCAAAGTGACCAAAGGGTGTTCTAAAGGCTGTTTTCCATTTGTCTCCTTCCCTGATACAGATCAGATGGGAGGCACCCCTGAGATCCAACTTCGTGAAGATTACCGCTCCTCTCACTAGTTCCAGGATATCAGAGATTAAGGGCAAGGGATAGCGTTCCTTGAGGATGCACTGATTCAATCCACGATAATCAAGACAAGGTCTAAGCTCTTTAGTGTCTTTCTTGGGAACAAAAAACAACGAAGCTCCAGCTGGAAACTTAGATGGTCTTATAGTGCCATCTTCAAGGTTGGTATCCAAGTATTCTCTAAGGGCCTTTTTTTCCGGTTCAGATAGAATGAACATCCTCCCAAAGGGATTCACTGCTGAAGGTTCTGTATCTATGGCACAGTCTTCAGGTCTGTGAGAGGGTAGGGCCTGGACTATAGCAGTTGAAAACATATCGGCGTATTCCTGATAGGACCTAGGAACTTATATGACGTTTGAATCCATGAGTGGGCCTTGCTGGTCTGTTGGCGTGCTTTCGGAAGTTGTCAAGGAGGAATCTGGGAATAGACAGTGAGACATGCAAAACTCAGAACCAAGAAACAAGGATCCTGCTGCCCAATTGATGTAAGGATTGTGTTTCTGCAACCAGGGAATACCCAGTACCATGGGGTAATGGGCTGACTTGATGATGTCAAATTTGATCAACTCTTGGTGATGGTTTATCGAGAGTTGGATTTCTTTGGTCTGCAAGGATATAGGTCCTGAAGAGAGAGGTCTTCCGTTGATCGCCTCCACAGGTTGCATGATACTTCGTGTTTCATATGGAATGTGGTGTTTAAAGACCCAATCTTGATCAATGAATATTCCCATAGCCCCACAATCCACCAAGGCCAAAATGGGGTAGATCTCATTCTTGGATGACGATAGGAAGGCTTGTAGAATCACTAGATTGTTCTGTCGAGGAGAGTTCAAGGATGGAATAGATGTGGAGCAAACATCTCTCTCCCGAAGCCTTGCTCCATCTAGGATCGGGAGCTGGCGTTTCCCGAATGCCGTGGAGGGGCTAGAGGACATTCTCTAACTAGGTGTTTATCCGAGTCACAATACATGCATAAGCCCGTGTGGATCCTTCTCATCCTTTCTTGCGGGGATATGGGTCCAAGGAAGGCCCCTATTTGCATGGGTTCTGGATCGCAACCAGAGACTGGAGTAGGGTCGGGTTTCAATGAGGTCTCGAGGGAAACCTTCTGGAAGGGCATCTTGGTCTTTTTCCTCTCTGCCTTCCTTTCCTGGATACGAAAGTCTATCTGCATGACAAGATCCGAAAGGGCCTGGAATGAACTTGGACGAGCCACTCTGGCTAATTCGTCTTTTATCTCTTCATTAAGCCCCCTTCGGAAAAGAGTAAAGCTTGCTTCTGAAGACCAATCCGCTTCCTTGGCCAATTGTTTGAATCATGTGACATATGTAAGCATGTCCTGGGATCCTTGCTGAAAGTCAAGCAGACGTTCCTGGGCATTATAGACCTGTTCTGGGCAATCAAACACGGTCTTAAGGGCCTTTATGAATCCATCGTAATCATCGAGGAGGGCATCTCCAGAATTGACTAAAGGAGTAGCCCAAGTCTGTGCATTCCCGGAGAGGTGTGAGATTTTAAAGCCCACCTTCGCCCTGGGAGTTGAAAAATAGTAGGGCTTAAAGATAAAGTGGACTAAACAAGAGTCAAGGATTCCACAAAGGGTTTTTGCAGACCCATCGTATTTGTCTACAATGCCACCCAGTAGCACGCTTTCCTTTGTGGCAGAATCGCGGGACAAATGTAGTTGTTTCAATGCAGCGTTTTCCGCCTTTAAATTCTGCACCTCGGTCGTTAATTCTTGGATGCCACTCATGAGATCCTGAACGGCCTGTTCCATGTTGGTTTCAACTTCGGTCGTTTAGCGTCTCAAACTGTCACGGAATTCCCCCCTTCTCACCTGAGATCGCTCTTTGCCGGATTTCTTGGAGAAAGTCTTCTTGCGCACGGATCGGGTTTTGTACAAACCCACGCGAGTCTCCTCTGACTCCAGTGTGGGTTCAGCCTTCCAGGATACTCAGAAGCTCAGGACGTCCAGGAAGCGAGGAAGTGTACACGAAGGAGGTACACGAAATCCGGGGAACAAGGTAAGAGATGGAGGAAAGAATTGGGAAATTAGGGGGTCCGGGAACCAAGGACAGGAGAATAGTTCAGCGAACTACGGAGCACACGTCTAGTCGCTACCAGCGATAGCGTTGAGACGCGCGGGGCGTGGTCTATTTGTAGAATGTGCTACGTCCGACACGGAAGGTGGTGCAAGGCGTACCACGTTAGACGGCCATCTTGGGAGTACCAAAGAGTGCAAGCCCTGTTGTGACAAGAACCAGGAAGTCCAAAAGGGGTGCGTTCTGTGGATCATGACAAAGGTATCTCAGTGATGCATGCTCTCTAGAGAGAGTCAGTAGTCCGGCCGGTACCCCAGTGATGCATGATTTCGCAAGAGTCAGGCTGGTTTCCCAGTGATGCATGCTTTCTAGAGAGTCAGTAGTTCGGCTGGTATCCCAGTGATGCATAATTTTGAGAGAGTCAGGCCGGTATGCCAGTGAAGCATGTTTGCTAGTGAGTCAGTAGTTCGGTCGGTATCCTAGTGATGCATGATTTTGAGAGAGTCAGGTCGGTATCCCAGTGATGCATGCTATCTAGAGCGAACATATTTTATGGACACTCCCGTCCCTTGCACACTTATAATTACTGAAACAATGTGTCAGTCAACATTCAAAAGTATTTGTATGCAATATTCATCATTTGATGGTATTGCTCATAGAGAAGGATTCGAGGTATTTGGGACTTTCTGATTAAATAATTAAGTCTGATTTAAATAATCAATTAAATGTTGGGATACCAGCTGGACTACGGACTCACTAGCAAGCATGCATTTGGGATTGAATTGATTATTTAATTAGACTTTCTGATTAAATAATCAATTAAATCCCAAATACCTCTAATCCTTCTCTGTGAGTAATACCATTTTCAAATGATGAATATTGTATACAAATACTTTTGAATGTTGGGATACCAGCTGGACTACGGACTCAACTTCAGTGAGCTATTTTTATAGCTGGATAAAAACGACTCACCATCCCCAGGTTTGGTGTGCTTAGCCACTTCTCAATCCTGTGCTTTCTAGAGAGTCTCAGTAGTTTGGCTGGTCTCTCAGTGATGCATGCTTTCTAGAGAGTATCTCAGTAACGCATGCTTTATAGAGTCAGGCCGGTAATGCTCGATTTCCAGAGAGCCATGCCGGTATTGTTGTTTAATTTATATTTACTTAATGATAATGGTAGGGAAAACAATGCATTTTTGACACACAAATGCTTACAAAATCTTGACACTGAATCAGAGAGCAGAGCTCCAGTGTCCTTTATAATGGGTGACAGGATTTGGATACAAGACCAGATACAGAGGAGGTAGTAACATGAACTAGGGACAAGAACAGTAGAGCATGTTATAGGGACGGGATAGTCGAGGAAGTAAGTTTTAGGATTAAGGGCTGAAGGATACGTGCTGTGGGGTTGTTGCAGAGAGGTAAGGAGAGAGAGTCACACCATTCGTCCTTGTCCTCTCACAAAAAGAAGAAAGGGGTGTTGATGCAGACACACCTCTGATTCGAGGAGTGGGTCTTTGCTGAGTAGGGGTGCTCCGAGAAAGGTGTGGAAGGCCTTCAAATCCAAATGCTGCAGTTACTTCGGCGATGGACCAGTTACTCATCCTGGGATGCAGGTCGGATTCTTCACTGACCAGGTCGACTTGTTGGCTTCGATTTAAGGGCTGCACGAGGCAAGCAGGCTTAAAACTTTACATGATCTCGACCTGCAGCAGGCATCTTCTTATGGACACCCCAATGTCCAATACAGGAAGACAGTGAAGAGGGTGGTTTTGGCCTTGAGACCCCAGCCAAATCACTCCAGTCTTATGACCTCACTGAAATCCTGGACACAGGTCCCCAGTTGGAAAGGGCACTACCCTTTAATGCGCCTATCTCGGATCTTATTGGGATGCTGTGGCAGCTAACATGTTCCGAGCCAGCCGTTGGTACAGAGCTGACTAAAATATAAACCAGCCAGGGTATACCTGTCAGCTCATTCCACACCAGAGCGTTGGCTGGTCCAAGCCACCACAGCTCACAGCCAGCTTTGTCCACCTGCAATCTGCCAACGGACAGAGAGTCGAGGAAGACTGACACTTTGGCCAAGAAAATGCTTTGCCTCTGGGAGCCTGGCCCTTAAGGCAATTGATGCCAGTTGTACCTTTGCTAAACACTCGCATGTACTCTGGAAGACGATAGCGGAGGCGGCTGACCATCTTTCAACAGGCGAGATCAGAGATGGTTTCTTGGATATGATAAATGATGGGAAGGAGGTGGTTTGACAGGCCCTTCAGGCAGGTCTTGACACCACTGGTACCTGGACTTTCCATCAAATTCTTATCCATCGAATTTATATCCATCAAAATGTATTCATTGAAATGCTTTTCCATTGAAAAGCATATTAATTAAATGAATTTCGATGGATTTTAGAATTGGGGTTATGGTTGGGGGTTGCCCTTGGGGTTAGAGGGGGTTGAGGGGGAGCCCCCCAAATAAACAATAAATAACACAACTGATAGGGAGCCGTCCGGTGCTGAAATACATTAAAGATTGCAGCACTGGACAAGGGTTAAATTTAGAAAATGGGGGGTGAGAAGGGGAGGCCCTTCCTCCCCCAATAAAAAAATAATATTGTAAGTTACAGGGAGCTACACAGCTCCCTTTAACGTTGTGTTCCATCGAATTTCCATTAAAAAAAATAAATGGTTTCGATGGATATACACTTTGCATTTTATGGATGGGAATTTGATGGAACATTTTTCAATGTAACATTTTTTATGGCACTTATCTTCGATGCAACATTTTCGATGGAAAGACCATAAACCGACACCGCTCATTGTGTGGGTCGGGCCGTGGGAATGTCTACGGTGCTTAGGAAGACAGCATACCTCCACACCTGAAGGCCGATGAATCTTTGAAGAAATTCTGATTCAAAACTTGCTGCAAAGTCCTAGAGTCTTGTGGTGCTGCAGAGGTAGGTTCTCTAGGCACTATCAGCCTCATTCCGAGTTTGGTGTTATCAAACTTGGTCCGGTGGTATTACCACCAGTGGTAATAACTGATTTGGCTGTTTGTGGGCAGTAAGCTGGAGGAATTACCTCCAACATTCCATTACCACTGCATTATAATTTTTTTTACCACACCGCCAAACTTGTAATGAGATCCTATGTTCCCATCGGGAGGAAGCTACAGCTGCCCAGTCCAAGCAGGGCCAGAAGCGTTTCTCACGTCCCAGACGAGGCACAGGGGCTCTGACAGCCAGTCGGCTTAGGCAGCAGCATAAGGGGCAGCGATGCCCGCTAAGCCGCTTTGAGTTCACCCCACATGTTTTCCCGTTTGGAGGGAGGGAGAGTCTCCGAGCACTGGGACAGGTGGGAGGAGATAACCTCAGATGCCAGGGTCTTGCAGCTCGTCATATGAGGATATTACCACCCCTCAACAGCTGGTGCAGGAGCTCCAGGAAAAATTAAGCGTCCTGCTTTTAAAGGGTGCAGTGGAAGAGCTACCACCCGAAGAAAGAGGGTCAGGATAATACGTTTGTTATTTTCAGGTACCAAGAAATGGGGAGGACTCTGTCACATCCTGGACCTCAGGGCCTTTAAAATGTTCCTGAGTAAGGATAAGTTCAGGATGGTTATGTTGAGAGTAATTCTCCAGGCTCTTCAACTCCAGGGCTGATTGGTGTCGCTGGACCTTTAGGAAGCCTATTTCCATTTCCTGATCCACCGAAGACGCAGGCGGTTCCTGAGATTTGTCATCGGGGACACTCACTATCAATTCAAGGTGCTCCACTTTGGCTTGACCTCAGCACACATGGTTTTCACCAAGCTAATGGCAGTGCACCTTAGGAGATCTGGTGTTCATGCATTCCCATACCTGGACTACTGATTGATCCGAGGAAGGTCTCCAGAGCAGGTATCGACAGAGCTCGAGGATACCTGTTCCCTACTTCACGGTCTGGGCTTCTCCACAAAGGTCCCACATCACACCAATGAAGAAGCTCCAATAGGAGCAGTCCTGGACACTCAGGCAGAGAAGGCTCACCACCTCACCCCTGAGGAAAGAGTCACCAGTGCTAGACAGGGTTTATAGTGAAAAAACCGAATTACAAAATCTCGAAAAAAAAAATCTCGAGTCCAAAATCTCAAACAAAAATCTCGAATTTTTTTTTTAATACGTTTTTATTTGGAAATGGGGGGGTTCCCCCCCAATCCCCCTTTTTTCTTTTTTTTTTTATTTTACCCTTTTTTTATACTTACCTGAACCCACAAATACATATAAATAAATAAATAATTCGAGATTTTTTTTTTCGAAATTTTGGTTTTGATATTTTTGTGATTCGATATTTTGTTTTCGGTTTTTTGACCGACCACCGCTAGACAGATGGTCACATTGTTACAGAACCACGACAGCCTGCCAGTGGCTTCCTTCATCTGCCTCTTAAGCATCATAGCCTCCGGCATTTTCAGCATTTTTCTGGTACCAGAGGCCCTGCTGCAGAGGTGGTCTCCAATGGTTTTTGAAGGATCAATGGTCCCAGTACTTCGACAACATGAAGGATGTCCTCATGGTGTAGGAAGTCGGTGGCCAACGACCTCTTTTGATTGGCCTGCACGGAGAACACGATGGGTGAGAAACCTTTGGGCACAATGATCACAAGCGCAGGTGGTCATGGATGCATCCTTGAAGGGCTGGGGCGCTCACTGCAGGGACCTGCAAGTGAATGGCCTTTGGTCTCCGGTGAAACGCTGTCAGCACATCAACAGGCTGAAGTTGCAAGCAATCGGGCTAGCCCTGAAGGCATTTGCGCCATCCCTCAGGTGGAAGCAAGTCCCGATACTGACGGACAACACAGTGGCCATGCCTTACCTCAGCAAGCAAGGGGGGATGGGGGTCAGGGTTTGCCCCTATACAGGGATGAGAACAGGACCTCTGCTTCTGCAACCCATCTGGGTTGGCGGGCGGACTGAGCAGGCAGAGCAAGGTCTCACACAAGTGTAAAGTGTGCCCAGAGGTTGTTGCTGAAATCCTCGCCCTGTGGGAACCCCAGCAGTGGATTACTGTGCCACGAGGGCAAACACGAAGTGCAAGCAGTTCCACTCGAGGGAATTCCCTGCTTGGGGGGCTGCTGGGGAATGTATTCCGAGTGGAGTGGGTCCTCGACCTCCATTACGTGTTCCCTCCAATATGTGTCATCCGGTGGATTCTAAAAAGGTTGAGGAGATTCCAGGCCACCACGATCTTGGTTGCAGCAGACTGGGTGAAGATAACTTGAAACTCTGACTTCCTGAAAATGGCCATCTCTCCACCTCGTCGGCATCCTATTCCAGTTGGAAGTGCGGGTGCTCCACCATAATCCAAAGTCTCTCAGTTTACAAGCCTGGCTCTGAAGTGGTACTTGAGGTGTTACTTGCTGTACGTAGGCATTGTACTAAGTCTCTTTACATGTTCAGGTGGGGAAGATATAAGGCAAGGGCGAGGTGGACCCACTCGCATGCCCTACTACCACAGTGATGTAATGCCGTCTTTCCTTGGTTTCTTTCTTCAGGCCTTCAAATTGGCACTGTCAAAGGTTACTTGAAGGCCACCGGATCAGTGTTCAATCTTCAGCGTTGGCTGTGTGGGATGTGGGCCATTTGGTTGTGCTATATTTTCAGATGCTGGGTGCTGGCAAGTAGGAGAGTTGGATGAGACGGTGCATTCAGGATATAAGGCTGTAGAGGTGGGGCACAGTGGGCAAACATATTGCATCTTGAAAGTCTCACCATTTTATCTATGGCTTCATTTGAAGAAGAATTTGTTCTTTCAGATACCAATCCCTATAGGGGGCAGATTGCCAAATGGTTACGTTACATTGACGGCGTAAGTTTTATCCTTTATCTAGACCAGAATTCAGGATACTCTTCAAGAATGTTTTGCCTGGCTAAATCAGTGCCACCCTCCATTCAATTCACCATGGAATTCAGCATTGAGAACATTTAATTTTCCAGATCTAGTTATTAAGACTCTGGATAGAAGCTTGAATTGTTCATTACACAAAAAGTCAAGTGATAGAAACACAGCCCTTCATTTTTCCAGCTTTCATCCTAGAAGCTTAAAGCAAAACCTTACTTTCGGTCCATTTTTAAGATTAAGGCACAATTGCACTCCCATACACACATGCCAATAATCTGTGAAACTGCCTCATGGCACAGGGTTATCCTAAAAGCTGGTTGCCCACTCTATGAAAAGAGCATGTTTTACTCCCAGGGAAGCCCTTCTTGAGCCTAAAACACAGGGAGCAACACAAGATAACTTGGGCTGTGTCATGACTTTATAACATCAATTCTTTTGAGTTCAAGAAGACAAGAAATATTGGTTACTTTTGGAGACCTGATTACCTAATGAGCCATCACTATTGTTTGCGTTTAAAAGGTCTAAGCACTTGAAAGACCAGTTGATCCATTCCAAGTTTAAACAAGAAAGAGCATCCAACTCTAATTGGGATTTACGACCTTGGCATGGCCATTTCCTTTGCGGCAGTTGCAAGGCATGCCAGTTCACATAGAAGACCCTGGTTTCAGTGGTCCCCCTAGAGTAGTGACAATGATCCTCTGTTGGTAAAGGAGCTAGGGAACAAATGTGTTACCCGGTGGTTATGATATGATGTGACATTTATAACGCGCTTATACATGGGTGTTTCAAGGTGCAACAAGGCAAGGGAGGGGGAACAGAGGGAGGACAGAGACCATAATCTTTCTAGGCCAAGTGACATTGTGTTCGCAAGTGCAGGGGAGGAGGAAGGGAAAAGTGCCAGGGGAAAGGGAGGGGGATAGTGCTGTATAGGGGATCAACAAGAACAAGAAGTGCGGCCAGCAGGTGTTCAGAAGTGCAGGTAGGGGGACTGTAGGGCTACAGATACAGACCCAAGTGCAAGGATTGCTGTGAGGTAGTGCAGGTGTGCAACTGGGCGGGCAGGGACCTGGGCCCGAAATCAGAGGGTAGCCAGGTGACCAGTGCAGTATCTGATAGGAAATCAGCAGGGGAGAGGAAGAGTGAAGGCAGAGGCGAAGAGTAAGGTCTTGAGGTGCTTCCGGAACAGGAGATGGTTCGACTAAATTTTCAGAGAGGCAGGGAGGCTGTTCCAGAGGGAGGCCACAGCCGCAGAAAGAGATCTACCACCAATTTGTTGCTTGGAGAAGCGACTGACCCTGAGGGAGGTGGAGGAGCGAAGAGCTCAAGTAGGAAGGTATTTACGTAGAGAGAGTTGGAGGTATTGTGGCTGCAGGCAGCCTTCTGGACAATGCAGAGGGTCTTGAACTTAATCCTCGCAGCCACTGGGAGCCAATGCAGAGATTTCAGTGCTGGAGAGATGCAATCCCTGAGCTTGAGGCCAAGGACAAGTCTCGCAGTCTTGTTCTGGATGAGTTGCAGAGGACGGAGAGTAGAAGCAGGCAGATTTAGAAAGAGGCTGCTGTTTTTGCTCATCATTCCTTTTTGTCTAAGCTTTTGTTGATATCAAATGCTTTTGAGATTCTCTACTAATTGAATAATAAAATCATTCTGACTTTTGCTAGATGAAAAATCGAGCTGCTTTTCAGTTTTGCTTAGTTCTTATACGTTTAGTTTCCTCTACATATGGTAGAGTATGTTCGCGGTGTTAGATCACTGATAATGCTGCTTTGTCTGATTTAATCTTGTGATGCAGCACCACACCTTATTTGTTCGTGGTGGGACAATTTCTTTGTTATATTATAGGAGACATTACCAGGCAATGGTTGGCATTACTTAAATTTTGGGAGGCTGTGCTTGAATATGATCCTAGCACCTGTAAGACTGCCACAAAGTCCTTGGTATCAACACACAAAAAGGATTCCATTGGATCTCCAAATCGTATGGTGTTAGGCAGAATCCCGTGCAGTGCCCTTAGGGACCACTACACACAATTAAGACTACAAGTGGTAGTACAATTTCAACTCTGGTACAAGCCTGTACTACACAGAAAAAAGTGGTAGCAATGGCTGAGCAGCCAGACTTTCTCAAGAGCAAATGAGCAGTAGTAGAGATTACACAAAGGACTACAATCACTCTGACTCAAGCAAACACTGACTCAAGGTTTCTGGTTAAAAAGTAAAAGTACATTTATTTTTAGACCATCTGTTCACAAAACACTTCACTTATATTAAATTAAAACCACACTTCAAATACACTACACACAACCAATTTCCCTTGTGCAGAACAATTCAAGGCAAGTACCTTTGGATTTGACAGACCGGTGTTGTGAAACAAAGATGTTACCGTGGGTTATTACGCAATCACTTTTTGACAGTAATGACAGTTCGGTCTTACGAAAGAAAGGCGTACCCGCGAGAAGAAATGTTACCGTAGTCAAACACATATAGCACATGAATTAACACAATAGAATAGGGGATAAAAATCATAGGCAATACTGTTGTCAAGGCAGATAGAATCAGAAGACACTTTCTAAAATGTAGCTAAGTCAATAGGCCTGCGCCAGTGTCAAATGGGACAGGGCCCTGTTGTCGAGGATCACAAGGTTAGAACAGTTCACGATTCGAGATTGCCAGGAGTACTTGGATATTGTCACAAGGGAAGCAAAAGTTATAAGAGGGAAGGAAGACAAGGGCAAGCCTTGGGTGAGGAAAAAGGGTTCACCCCAATTCCTCAAAGTCAGACACAGTACCTTATTCGTTTGAAGAAAAGCTGGTGCCACTGCAGTTGTTCCTGGTAGTTCCTGCAGACTCACGGTTCCTGGAGCTTCAGTCGTGGGGACAAGAAGGAAGACGTCTGGAGCAATCTGCACTACCCAGGGATGAAGCCAGCAGCAGCGAAGCAACGGTGAATAAAAGGTGCGCTCCTTTGAAACAGGAGAGGCTCTTCAGATGGCTATCCGGACCTCTACAGCTGTGTGCAGCGATTTCGACCAAGAAGAGGGTCCTCTGGTTGTGGAAGGTGAGCTGGTTTATCCCACCAGGCTCAAGGGAAGAAGACTCCGGACTGGATCTTCTCTTGTCGTTGAAGGGTAGATAGCTCAGGACTGCAGCAGGGCTTCACCGGGACTCGGGAGTTGCAGCAGCCGTCTTCTTCTCCGCTTCTCTTCTGATCTTTGCCACTCAAGTGGCGAATCTGACTTCCAGCCCAAGAGTCCTGCCTCTTATACCAAAATCCCCCATTCACACAGCCTGGCTGTCAATCACTCAGCAGGGGGTTGTCTGGCCCGGACAACCACCTCAGCCAATCGACACAAAGTGTGACTTGGGTCTCCAAGGAGACCCTGTGCAGGGGGTGACTAAACCCCTCCCTCACATTCAGCCCACCTAGACACCCAGACGCCAAAGACGGGCGTCTGTCCAGAAGCCCGCCAAAGGTCGGCGAGCAAAGGAGGCAAACCTGGTTTGCCATGCAAAGTAAAACATAAGAAGGACTTGAACAAAAAAATGGTGATAAAACCCAACCAGAGCCAAAATAAAAAGTATTTGGTCAAGCAGGTTTAAGTTCGAGACTAACATAATAGCTTAAACAGTACCACGTTTATATAGTATAATCGCGGTAGAAAAGATAGGGTAGATGCCACTGCCACAGCCAAGTCTTATTGTTAAGCGAGCAAAATAAAGCTCTGAGAGGCACAGACAAAAAGGGATAGCAACTAACCCTTTCCAATACTCCATGTTAGATGGGCTGTACTGGGTCTGTAGTTTAAAGTGACTGACTATATAAAGTTAATGGCAACTTTACATGTTTCTGGGGGACAGTATTCAGGCCCAGAAAAATGCAGTCAGTGTTGTGCTGTGTAACGCACACAAAAAGTGGGGCTCGTGGAGTGGTGTGGCTCCAGAGCCCAAGATCACACAAACAGTAGAAATTTACATGACAAAACACATGTAAGAGTGGGAAAAAGGCTCACACTCTTAACAGGTGGAAAAAATAAAACCCAGAAATCCAGCAAAGCTGCTGAGGAACTCACTAGGTGAGGGAAATTATCCATGAGAATTCTCCCTAACATATGTCTTTTTATTTTTTATTTTATTTGTATTTGGTTAATGATCCTTCCCCCTTTACAAAAAAGAAAAGCACACAATGAAAATAGATATATCCAAATCAGTACACTTCCTAAAATCATCACTTACAAATATTTCTAAAACATGAATTCAACATTACAAACATAATTTCAAATAGTCAATTTCTTCCCCATCTATTATTTCTAGAACATATTGAGATAGAGGACCCAACTAAGCAATGTTTCCAGAATGAATCACCATCTCCATAAAAGACTTTCTCCACAATTGTAGTAAATAATAGAGTGTTCTGTACAGTTACGTCTTCACAGAAAACCAATACACGTTGCAATGATTCCAACTTAGCTGGGTCTGTACAGAATCGACACTCACAACAAAGGTAGAGTATTAGACCGGATACTCACTCTCAAGACTCGTATCACAAGAGACTCTTTCACCCCCAATGATTGGACAGACCACCATCTTGTTAGCTTTACACTAACTAACAATAAATTGCATATTACACCAACCCCTTTGGACACGGTGAAAACAAGAAACACACGGAAATTGACAGTAGATAGCCTCACCCCTATTCTACAGAAAGCCCTCGCCTCTAATTCTCTCTCGAGTGATAACCCCAGTGGTCTCGCAGAATTCTATCATTGTCTATCAACCACCATCTATTCTATAGCCATACTCGCAACTAAAACGCGATGCTCAGATAAAGGGTCAAACATCTGGTTTTAGGATGAACTAGTACTACTTGGGCGTTTTATAAAAGGTCTCTGGAACATATCCACACAAAAAAAATGATAGATACCACAAAGGCATTCTTAAAAGCTAACCAAACCTATAAAGCAGCCATCCTCGCACAGAAAGCCAATGCCCTGAACAATTGCATCAGTAATGCCGCCTCCAACTCCAAAGAGCTCTTCACAATACTTACAGAATTCGAAAATCCCATCCCTACATCCACACCGGTTAACTCGAGCAAAACCTGGTGCACTACCATACAGAATGCTCTTGCTTCCAAAATGCAAGTGCTTCAAACAAAAATTGCCACCAAAAGAAAACTATTGGCCAATAAAATGTCTCTCCCTCCAACTATCGATAGAACTAATGACAACGCCAATTCAAATTCTCACCAGTAAGCCAAAACCAAGTGTTAGGCACCATAGCCAAACTTAAACCCAATTGTAAAGGAGACAGCTTCCCAGCTCACTTAGTCAAACTGTGCGCCCCTTCCATACCCCCATAATTACCAAATTCATTAATGCCTCTTTTAGCACTAACACGTCCCCGCTAGTATTAAGGAAGCATGGGTAACCCCACTCCTTAAAAAAAAAAAAACATTGTTGGACACAACAGTCCCCACAAACTACCGCCCAATAACCACAGTCCTGTTTTTACAAAAAATAATTGACAAAATAGCCTACTCACAAATTCAATCCCACCTCGAACAAAATCACCTCCTTGGAGCCAGACAATCTGGCTTTAGGCCCCACCATACTACAGAAACGCACTCCTGGACCTAAAAATCCAAATGGATGCCATAAGAGACGCTGGAAAACTATGCATTCTGTTGCTATTAGATTTGTCTGCTGCATTCGACCATGACAAACTATGTGCCATTCTAGCGCAGGACTTTCAGTTTTTGCAAGAAGCTACCTCTTGGGTCAAATCCTTCCTTGCGGATCGAACCTCTCCAGTCTCCATTGGCAAAGAAGCTGCAGACCCTATCCCAGTACCACTAGGAGTCCCTCAAGGATCTTGCCTTTCTCCAGCGCTATATGACACGTACACAAAGCTGTTATTTGCTGCCTTAGATGCCATGGGTGTCATCTATACAAGTTTTGCGGATGGTACTCAGATCCTCAACCCCATCACAGGCAAGTATGACCGGGATACAACCATGATTAATGAAATATACACTATAATTCAAAACGTGATGGCCATCAATAGTCTCTGCCTCACTGACGAGAGAACTGAGATACTCATTGTGGGTTCCCCAGCTAAAATCGCTGTCCTCCACCCCGACTATTCAGTGATAACTATCAATGGTACTCCCATCCCAGTCCTAAGGCAAATCAAAACTCTAGGTGTTTATTTAGATGATAACCTGACAATGTCCAAACATGGGAACACACTTCATCGTCCACATCCTACACATCTAAATTGATTGCATTAAGTCGACCATTTCTCACGCCAAATAACTGCACCACCCTAGCCCGAGCTCTTATCTTATCAAAGTTTGATTATTGTAATGTACTTCTCGTAGGTACCTCAAATGCCAACCTAGCTAAACTACAATTGCTGCAAAATAAAGCTCTGCGTGCAGCCCTTGGACTCAAAAAATCTGATCATATGTCCACTACCCAGAGGGAATCCCACTGGCTACCCATAAAAGCCAGAATTATATTTAAAACACTCTGCGTCACCCACAAATGCCTAGCTAAAAAGGCACCCACCTAGCTAAACAACACTGTCACCCTAAATAAATAATAAATTAAGAAATAGATCTCCGTAATTCTGGTTTCCCCCGTATAGAACAAATTCCATCTAAACAGACAAAAGTCCTCTCTATAGTATTGATTCGGGAATTTGTTCAAATACGGTGCAAGTACCCCAAATTTCTTATGTGCCCAGTTCAGATGTTGCAACGATGGGCATGCATGTAGTTTACTAATGGTGCTGCCCCAATCCCACTGGTACAGAGCTCTTACCTGATCAGGGAGTGTTTGCAAATCTGTCTCTGATCTGCCAATGTCTGCCAAGATAGATGCACAGTACTTTTTTACAAATCATGGCCCGGCGCAGCTCTTCACACAGCCTGTTACTTGTTGGATTTAGCAGACCCCTATACCATGTTGGGAACCTCCATTTCAGTCTGGCCCGAATTGATTCAAGCCCCAATTCAGACCAGATAGCCACAGTTGGCACAGCATTGGGAACCCTTAGCACATTGCGCCAGATTATACCTTCCAACTTGTCACATACACTCAGGCCATCCAGACAACTGTGCTCCGACCCATACAATAACTTTGGTATGACTTTGCTTACAAAAAAAAGTTCAAACAGGGCTTGATAGAGAACCGACCGTACCTCTTGTTATTCCTAATCAATGGATTAGAAAGGTCAATGGCTCTTATGTTCCATAATTAGTTTGTTGTTTACTACACACAGTAAAACCCAGGTACACCAGATTGTCAACAGAGTTAACTCTCCTTTTTCAGCCTCCAGGTTTAGTTTATTGCCTTCATTTACTTAGTGATATGAATCACTCTAGTCTTCTTGACATTTATTATTAGAGAATTAGCTTTAGCAAAGTCTCTACAGGCACTCCGTAACCCCTCAAGGCCAATGGGGTTATGATCAAATAAAACAAAATCATCAGCATAAGCCATCCATATTATGCCAATTCGACCGATTTTAGGAGTGGCAAATTAATTAAAGTCTAAGTATTCGTTCACATCAGACATGCATGAAATAAAAAGACAGGGGGCCAAAATGCACCCCTGCCTAAGACCTGAACGAGTCTCAATCTTCCTTGAGAGACTACCACTTTGATCGAGTCTGACCTGGATTGAGCTGTTTTCATGAAACCCCATAATCGATTTTAACAGACCATTGGGGATGTTCTACTACACCAGTTTTGACCATGAAAGATATCTATCAACCCTTTCAAACGTGGAAGACAGATCTAGTGAAGCCGCAAATAGAGTTGTACTTGCCAGTCCAAGCCATGTCCTGAAAACAATTTACGATCCCATTGAGGTTAGTGCTGCAAGCCTTTAGAAAGCCGGTTTGGCACTTATTCAACCGACCAACCTCCTCTGCCCATGTTTGCAAGTGGGTCAATAAGAGGAATGTGAGACCTTACCGTCCGCATCCAGGATGGTAATTGGGCGATAGTTCTTAGGGTCAGTCCTCACACCCCTCTTAAATACCAGCATAACATACGCAGTATTCCACGAATCTGGGTACCTATTGTCACGCACAATTTCCCTAAATAGAATTGTTAGAATTGGGCACCATTGTACTGAGACATTCTTAAACAGTTTCTTAAAGAGAAGGTTTGGGCCAGGAGCCTGGGAATCACTGGCTTTACGTATAACAGTAAACACTGTTTCCTGGTCTATCAACAGTTGCCATTTATTAGTACTAAACCCCTCAGGCACTGGTAGCGATCCAATAGAGGGTGCGCCCTCACACCGATGTAGAGCAGAAAAATGAGCCACCCAGTCCTCCTCCGCTACTGTGTTAAAAGGACATGTGGTCAGTCCATAATCAAGTTTGTTAACCAGTTCCCAAAAGACCCCCATATTTAGTTTTAGTCGCCATGTCTAGGACACCACAGCCAATCCATCTGAACTTTGATTTCATAGATCTCTTAGCATTAGCAATTTCCAGGTTATGAACCGGGGCTCGTTGGCCAACCAACTTTACTGGAAAAACAGAAGACACAGTGTCAGCACTGACTGCTCAAAATGAGCTTGGTTAAAAGTGGCGAGCTTGCATTCGTACGTCGAGTCGGCCATCAAGCCGGTCAGCTTGTGATTCATTCTAGTTATAGAGCCATTGTTCCATTTAACCCGTGTTTTACCATTATTGCACATTAAGCCAACCACCCCACATCCATTCCTAGCTGTAAGTCCTAGCTGTAAGTCAAACTCAACACAGCATATGATGATCAGTCCAGTCTTAGATGTAACATTCATTTTTTTACAATGGTCAAACACAAATGTATCAATACTTTGAGCCACAATCTAGATTACAATTGCCTTCGACAGTTTTTCAAATAAATTACGTCCTTTACATGGTTCAAAACCTTCCAAGGTTCTTGCGACGCAGAGTTTCTCTTCCTTTATCACCTAAAATTGACCTTCATAGTCAGAAGCCTGATCCTCCAATGGCCCACCAAGCCCCCTAAGCACCCTTTGTTCAATACTTTGAGTATCAACTGTACAGCACCGTTCAGACTGTACATCTACTACAAATTGTAAGGGCACAACATCTATTGAGCATGGGTCTGTCTGTATACGTGATGCGTCTTTCAATTAACAACATTGAGTCACTTACGGGTCCCCTCACTGAATCATCATTATCTGCTTCATGTACCGGTGTGGGGTGATCCCCTGTGTCCACCTGTATGTCACCCCTCGTAGCCACAATGGCTTCCTGTACAGCTCCTGAGTGATGAGACATTGCTTCCTCGATAGTGAGGTTTTTTAGAAACTTTCTCGAGGAGGGACCTTTATGAGCTTTTGTTTACACATTCTTCGATTAAAAAAGAAAATCGTTTTTTTTTTTTATTATAACCTGCTTGGCCTGCTTACCCGTTCCTTGTTTCAATTGATGCTGTTCTCCCGCAGATTCCTCATCATGATAGGTGTGGCGTAGTGGACCTCGACTCTCAGCTGCCGATCGTCGATCCATCTTGACAGGCTCTCGATCGTCAGTCGAGGACGTGACGTTGTCGTACAAATTGCGCGTCACTACGCCCCACACCTCAGTTCCTTTTTTTCACACACTTGCACGCTTGCATAGGGAACACGACTTGAATTACTCGACATTCTTACTGTACTTTTGTATGTTTTTTCTTCAAAACCTCAACGCGATGTTCTCCCAAGGGTTTCGGGCTTTAAGCAAAGCTGCGATTGCGAGGCCAAAATGTCTTTGCCCGACCCCCATGACTTCTGTCTGTGGTGTCTGGGTGCTAGTCGCGACACAGAGGCCTGAGTGTCATGCGCAAAGATGCAGCTGAAGTCCCTGCGCGAGAGAGCCGGGAAACTGGCTTTGGGCCTACCTCTCACCAAGTCTCTGGCACGGTCGCTCGTCCTGTCCTCTGAGGCTGAGGAGCCCACCCCTACCAAGGGGAAAGACCAACATCGTAAGAAAACCAAGAAGCAGGCCCATTCCAGGAGCCATTTCTCGTCTTTCTTGCGGAAGAAGAAGCAGCTCAACCAACGCAAGTCCAGCTCGTTGTCTGATCGAGGGCAGCCCTCGGCGGGGCCGACCACTCGGGAGGAGTGGGAGAGTTTGAAGAATTCTGTTAGCGTGCGGCTGTAGGTGTGGCTCCGGTCCCAACCAGCGGTCTTTAGCGGCTAAAGCGGCACTTGGTGCTCCTGATCCCAAGCCAGCCACTCCTCGACATCGTCAGTGTCAAAAGCGTATTTGGGTGTTATGCCCGTGAGTACTGGAGTGGACAGGGTTTGCAGTGATTCTCTAGAAGATGGAGCATCAGTGATTATTCCACCTTGTCTAGAGAACCAGGGGGTAAAACTTTATCGGCATCCACAATCAAACAATTGTTTGCATTGGCTATAGATTCGACTTTGATATCAATGTCACTCAGCATCAATGTATGTGCCCTCTCTTCATCTCTGATATTATCATACATAGACACAAAGGCACTGAGGACAGAGTTCAGTACTGAGATGGCGGGAAATTACAATGTGATCCTTTCATCCATGTCTCTGAGCGTGTGTTGTAGCTGCACTTCCATTCCGTTTCTTCAGGAACCTGATGAAGACACTCCAATGTTTGACATACGGTCCGTTAGTCCAGTAGGTGTACCTTTTCAAAAGAGCTCACGGTATCCAACTGATTAACCAAATCGACCTGGACCACACCCAAGGCATTAGTTAATTCAAAGTCCGATATGGTCTCTGCTAAATTAACCAGGCTCTGGTTGTTTACACGTGAGAAGTCTGTAGTAACCACTGCACATAGTTTCGCTGACTGTCTTATTTTCATACCTGTTCCAGAAATGGAAAATAAATCGGTAATTTTATGTCCAGAAATGGGCGTGCCCGTATTAAGGCTTTGGGGCACATCCCTAGCTAACTGACCGTTGCAGGTTAGTAGCTGATGGGATGGTCGGAGTTGACTGGTTTGTAGAGTTCAGGACTACGTCCCCAGGTTAGACTTCAGGGTGCTAATCCGCCTTTCTTCAGAAACTCCCTCCATCCATATACAGCTCACCATCCAGCTTGGAGAACTGTGGGAGACAGAGGTGTGCCGACTTTGCAGCTTGCCAAGGCAGGTAATAGTGGTATGGAGGGAATCCCAGCCAAAGGGCAGGCACTTCCTTGAAAACTGGCTGTGGTGCCCCACTCCTTAGGGAATAAATGGATCTCCCCGCCATCAGAACACGGGTCAATTCCAAAACCTTACTTAAATCCAGGCTTTAATTAGCCAACTGTGGGGTTCTTAGTGCCTCTATCAGAAGCCCTCTCCACACGATCCAATACAAATTGTGTATTCCTGTGTATACCCCTCCTCCCCCAGAACACACACACTGTTATATGGTTGGAGTATTACTGCAGTTCCACTCTGAGACTCCCACTGCCTCACAACAAAATAAATCGAATACTGGATCGCAGATACTAACTGCAATATTAACATCCTATCTACTATCTAACCAGCATTGCGGCTGGACAGATCACCATGCCATCCTCTTCACCTTACAAAAGAGCATTAACCCAACCCTGACAAACTACTGGCACCGCCCAGACTAGCCAGAAACATGCGAAATGTAACAGCTCACAAGCTACTCCCACTTCTTCATTCTCACACAAAATCCTCCATTGCTAATGAGTCCAAAGATGACCCTACTCATCTCGTGGACCTCTACAATGCAACTATACTTGATGCCATCAATAAGATTGCACCTCAAAAACTGCGCAAAGCCAAACCTCACGCTCACGTGAACACTTGGTTCACCCCTCACCTAAGAACATTGAGAAAGAATAAGAGCAGCCGAAAGAATCTGGAAACCCCCCCCCCCCCCCTCAACAGCTAACAGGGAAAACTTCACAACAGCCTCCTCCTCCTACAAGACTGTGATCTTCCTAGCAAAATGTGATTCCTACAATGACCAGAACCAGAAGGCTAAATCGAACACTAAAGAATTATTTAACATACTTAGAGAACTAGAGACTCCCACGGCCCTCCTGCCTCTTACGCCAAAGACACTAACTGGTGTCACAACATTCAAAATGCTCTATCTGACAAAATTGAGCTCCTCCAAATAAAATTGAAACCAAAAAAACTAGCCTAGTTAATAAGCTATGCACCCATTAGTGTTACTTCTTGTTCAGTTCTTGCGCCATAAACGAAACAAAGAACAATATAGAGTCCACACAGTTATTTGAAGTCGTATGTGGTTTTTGTTTTTATATGTAAAAACTTTTTGCCCTTTATGATAACACGTGTTTCGGCAGGAACAACCGCCTTTTTCAAATCAGGGCTGTTCAAAGTGTCCCACATTCCATTGTGCATGAACATTGTGACAATAAACCAAGTAGTAGTGACCCAACAAAATCACAAAACGTTCCGATGTTCGGGACCGAATTCTCCTCGAAAACATAAACTGAAGAACTCTCCCGTGGCTTCTGTCTCTGGCTCAGTACCGGAGAGCCAGAAAGACAATCTAACTTAATTTCTGACTCAGAAGACTTTGACGCTTCCATATGTTACTGTTCCACCAGAACAATTGTTCAGCACTCCTGTGAGAGCTCACACTCCTAATATTTGGGTCAAACTGCACTGGTGCCATCACAACCTGCACCCCAACTGGTTCTAACCAACATTCAGGTACCTAGACCGATGGTGTTGAACTTTTACAATCCTAGCCAACCGCTTAATAGGGCTGACTCTTCTACTTCTATCAGATTGACAGAACCTCTACCTAGCCCCTCCCAAATGGCAAACAACTTCACTGACGCTGTGCTGGAAACTATGCCTTCTGAGCCCTTCTTCGAGGTCTTGGCTCAATGCATAAATTAAAAAATGTCACCAGTACTACCTCAAGGATCGGTTCCAATCAACCCTGTTCCCGACCCTTTACTGGTACCAGTGGACAATGTGGACCCTGCTCTTCCTCCACCCAAAAAACAGGAAATGTCAAAGGACACTGACTCAGATTCAGGAGGACACCACTCATCCACCCTCTAAAGTGTTCCTTGACATTGTCACTAAAGCCATGCAGGCTCTTGAAATCCTCCCAAAGGATGAGCCTGAAACGGCTGGTGTTTTTGGGAAACTGCCATTGCAGTAGTCTAAGGTTCCACTGCTCATGGAATTGTCGTCATATAGCAAGCCCTGGCCCGTTGGGGAAAACCTCATTCCGATCCCACATTTCCAAGGCCCTAGATAATAAATACAAAGTGCCCAAGGACGAACCCTTCATACTCATTGGAAATCTTACAGCTCAGTCAGCAGTAGTCTCAGCTGCCCTTTGCACAAAGGGTAAAGTGCTTGACAAAAATGTAAACACAAGAGAGACCCAAGGTAAGAAGTCTTACACCACCTCTACCTTACAATTTAGGCAGATTAACACTGCTAGAGTTCTTGTGGGATTAAATATCCTTAATTGGGAAAATCTAGAGCGCTTCACAAACATTGTTTGACCCATCCACAGATGAGGTCCTACAGAAATGTAAGGCCAGAGTCACAGCAGCTAAAACTCTCAGCTCCATCTCAGTGAAGCAACCATATCGCCAGAACCTCAAGGCTTTTAAACCACGTTCACCAGGCAACAGTGGTTCTTCAACTTCTGCTAAATCGTACTACGCTTCCAAAAAGACAGCATAGACCTACCTCTGCATCTAATTCTGCTCAGGAGCAGAAGAAGTCTATTTGACTTTCCCCCGGGCATGTACTTATCTTCCGCTCCAACCATCATCCAGGAGCATACATCCTCAGTAGCAGGAAGGCTTTCCAACTTCCTCCCTTTTTGGAAAACAGTTACTCAAGAGGAATCGGTTCTAAATATTATTCAGCATGGTTACCGCCCTGCCCTTAAGGCTACTCCACCTTCTGCTCCTCCAAAGCTCCAAAAATCATCCCCGGTGCTCCTGGAAGAGATTCAAAAACTCCTTCTAGGAACGATACCATTGGTTCCCCAGTAGGAAATAGGTCTGGAATTTTACTTGTTACTTCCTGATCCCAAAGAAATCAGGCGGGATCCGTCCAATTCTGGACCTTTCGGACCTCAACCAATTTCTGTCTCTGGATACTTTTCACATGATAACCATTCCTCAGATTCTGGCTTCCCTACTTCAAATGATTGGATGGCATCTTTAGACCTAAAGGATGCTTATTTTCACACCCCCCATCTACAAACTGTCAGTTTCTGAGGTTCACAGTAGGAAGATCTCATTACCAGTTCACATGTCTACCCTTCGGGCTAAATTCTGCCCCCAGGGTTTTCACAAACGTTCTGGGGTCAGTGGCAGCTGACCTCCGGTTGCAGACAATCCATCTATATCCATACCTAGACGACTGGCTTCTCAAAGCCCCGTTGTTAGGCAAAGTTTGTATGCAGAACCCTCTGGGAACACTACAAATAACTATGACTACAGGTATAGGTAACCCAACCTTTGGTATAAGCTTGTACTACACAGTTTTGGTAGCGTGTTGAGCAGCCAAGCTTATCTCATGAGGGGAAATGTAAGCTGTAGTGGAGTTACACAAAGATTCACAGTTACAGGTATTCAAATAAACTCTTACACTCAAGGTTTCTTGCATAAACAATTAATAATTTATTCATCAGTCAGTTATAAAGCCTTCAGAAGGGAGCAATAGAATAGTAACATACAAATATACTTCAGTACTGTACACTTGGAGTTTCTGAATCAGACAAGGCCCTTTTGGGATGGCCCACAGACACAACCTACACCCGCAGGTGACTCTTGCTGTTGGCATTCATAATACTCATAAGCAGGACAAATACTTTCAGATAGCACTTAAGAGTCATTCAATTCAATAGGCTAAGCCAAAGTTAATAGGCAAAAGTCTCTGTTTAGGATGCAGCACTTCAGGTAAGTAATGGAAAAGTCTTTGCAAAAGTTCTTAGGAGACTTTGATAAAAGAGAAGAACCACATGTAGGGCCACAAGCTGATTAGACTTGTGAGTTGAAGTTACAAGCACTTCCACAGTAAGAGGGAAGTTCTCTTAGGCTAGTGTTACAGCACCTTAGCAAAGAAGAAAAAGATCCAGCTGAAGACTTCTGTTCTAGTACAACTCTGCAGATCTCACTGTTCCTGGGCCTCAGTCGTGGGGACAAGACGGAGGACGTCGGGGGCCTCCTGCACTGTATTGGCAACGTCAAAGCCGGCAAACTTTACTTTCAGTGGCTATTTCGCGCTTCAGCTCCTTGCGGTACAGCAAAGAGCAATAAGCGCGGTGCCTGGCTGTCAAGGTGGACTTTCCTCACGTCTGAGGTCCCGCACTCAACTGAGGGGGGAGTCAGGCTTGGTCAGTCCTGCTTCGTGGGAGTCCGAGGATCTTCCAAAAGCTTTAGGCCAGTTTACAAGCATCGCACACAATCTGCTGTCCCTCTCCCTGGCTCCACGGTTTCCTGCAGCAACTCTGAGGAAATTCAACCAGCTCTGAGATGGGTGTCCAGGTGGCTTACTTGGGAGTTGATTGGTCCCACCAACTCTAGAGGAGAAGTCCTCCTTGCAGGGCTTCTCTGTCGATACGAACTTGGCAATTCGGACCTGCAGCAGGGCTTCACTGGGCAAACCAACAGTCCAGGAGTTGCAGCAGCTGTCCTCTTTCAAGCTCTTCTTTGGTTCCTTCGTCCAGTGGTCAACTCTGCCTTCCAAGCCAAGAGACATGCCTTTTATTCAGTTCTCTCCCATTCATTCCAGCCCAGCTGCCACTCACCCAGCAGGGTGACTGTCCTTGCAGGACAGTCAGCCAGCCGATCATCACAGAGTGCATTTGGGTCTCCTAGGAGACTAAGCACAAGGCGTTTCGGGCACCTCCCTCACTTCCTGCCTACCCCAGACACTCTGGAGCCACAGGTGGGTTTCACTCCTGAAGCCCGCCAAAGGCGAATGAACAAAGAGACCAAACCTGGTTTGGCGCGCAGAGAAAAACTCTAGAAGTGCCACCCCACAAAGACCTGGTGAAAAAAGAAGACTGGGCACCATTTTAACTAGGATGGCGGGACACCATTTTGAAAAAGATGGCTCATGTGGTTAACGTTACCGGGTCCGTGAACGGTCGCGGTAAATGCAAACCGTGGTAGTTCAAAAACAAAACCACTGCCACTAGCCAGTCAATTGAGGAAAGGGTAACATAAAAATGCCACATGAGTAACTAGACACAGAGGTTACTAAGTAACCCCTCCAGCACTCTATTGTAAGATAGGGTGTGCTGGGTCTAGGATTTTACAGGACTGAGTGAAGTCAATTTCCCTCCACTGCTCTGGGAAGCAGTAGTTGATCCCAGAGAAAGTATTTAAACCTTGGGAAATCTGGAAGACTTCCCTGTGGCACTGCACTGAAGGTTCTTTGTGACACAATTGTAAAAGATGATGCCTATGGAGTTGGTTGGACTCCATAACCAGAAGAAATAAACACATTGAATTGAAAAGTTCAAAGTCCCAAAGTGTAGCAAGAGCTGGAGGGCTCTAAGGTGGGAGGAATTGGCACATTTTTGAGAATTCTCACCAACACCCGTCCCCGGAGGTATTGCTTCAGAAGTTGCAGGTTACTTGCCATGCTGTTCAACCTGGGGTTCCCTATAAATGTGACAGAATCCCAACCCAATCCCTCGCAAAGGATCTAAATCTTGTGAGCCGTTATAGACACTACTCTACACAAAGCCTTTTCACCCATGGAAAGAGTGGAAGCCATTCAAAAAAACATTTTTCGGTTCTCCAGTCACTACCAGCTTGGTGGTTTCAAAGGCTCTTGGGCTTTATGGCCTCTCGCATAAACCTAGTTCCTTTTGCAATGCTCTGTATAAGAACAACCCAGTGGCATCTTGCTCTCAACTGGAATCCGCTCTCTGATCCCCAGGAAACAAAGATCCAAATTCCAGGCCAAGTTCAAGAGTCTCTGCGCTAGTGGAACTCCCCAGAGTACCTGCTAACGGGATCTCCCTTTCAACCTCCCCCTCACCAAATGGTCATAACAGACTCTTCAGAGTACGGTTGGGGAGCCCATTGTCAAAGCCTAACAGCTCACAGTCTTTGGTCCTCTCAGGAAAGGAAGGACGGCATAAATGGCCTAGAACTAACACATATTTTTCGCTCTAAAATCTTTTCTTCCCTCACTTCAAGGAAAGGTGGTGAAAGTTCAAATGGACAATACCACTGCAATGTTTTATATCAATAACCGGGGGGGGGGGGGACTCGCTTCCGCCCCTTGTGTCTCCTAGCAGAACAAATTTGGTATTGGGCCGTTCAAAATCACATTTTCTTGTCTCGAGGGGAAGTAGTCGTCCTGGCGGACAAACTAAGCAGGCTACAGTCCGCTCCGCACGAATGGGTGCTGAAACCATCAGTAGCACACATGATATTTGGTATTTCAGAAGTGGGACCATTCATCAGTTGACCTCTTTGCCAACCAACAAAACGCACTTTGTCTGCAGATTGCATCAAGTCAAGGTCCTCGGTCCCTGGGAGATGCTCTACATCTGGATTGGTCGAAGCTAACACTTTATGCCTTCCCATCTCTTGCATTGATTCACAAAATATTGCTGATATTCAAAATGTCGCACAACCTGACGATGATTCAAATAGCCCTGTTCTGGCCTCACCAGATTTGGTTTCCAGATCGTCTGCAGTTGTAGTTAGCAGGAATATCCCCCCCCTTAGATCTTCCACTTTCAAGAGATCTTTTGACTCAACAGAAGGGGCAGGTTCTTCACTCCTCCCCTCAATTGCTAAACTTGAAGACTTGGTTCCTGAAAAGCTAGCCTTTTCCCACTTTCATTTGTCAGAACAAAACATTGCTGTTTTGTCGGCCTCCGGGAAACCTTCCACTAAGAAGCAATATCGTAGCAAATGGTTGTGTTTTTGTCACTGGGCCTTCTTAGTGGTCATTACTTCGGCTAGATGAATTGGGGAGCTCCAAGCTCTTTCTTCTAGGGAACCATATATTGTGTTCCATAAAGACAAAGTTGTCTTGCGTACGGTCCCCTCCTTTCTACCTAAGGTGGTTTCTGATTTTTACTTAAACCAGGAAATATGTCTTCCCGTACTCTTACATCCCGTCCCGTTTCCTCCATGATGCATGGGTGTCCCTGTCACGATCCCTCATCATGTGGTCCCCAAGGCACTCCCCCATCCCCCGTCTCGCCCTTCCTTCTCTTCCCCCCTTCTCCGGGACTCACGTGGACTCTCACACGCCTTGCGAGCGCACCCGCGCCTGGTCCGTAACAGGACGGCTGTCAGGTTACGGCCGTTCCTTCATTGGCAATTACCTTGGCGCCTAAGATCGCGAAGGGCTAGCACTGAGCTTCCGCGTCGCGGGACTGTAAGGTCACGTGATGCTCTTGCCCGATCACGTGACCCAGCCGCGCATCACGTGACCAGAAGCGCGAGTACTTAAACCCGGAAACCCAGGTACTCGTTGCTTCACAGCTGTGCTCTGCATCCTGTTTGGCGTTACGTACCTTTGGATCACCTTTGGATCGCTCACGGAATCGACCCGGCTTGCTCTAGTGGACTCTTCTTTGATCTACCCCTTTTTGGATTTGTTTGCACAGTGATATACGGCTCTTGACCACGGACTGTTATTGGACTGTCTCCTGGATCACCCTCTTGCATCTTGGCTCTTTGGACTTCTTGCCTCATAGCTCCACAGCTCCTGCTAACAGGCGAACAACTGAGGACTATTCCTCTTGGGGTACTCCTGTCCACGTGGGTCCCGGACCTCTCCACTAGGTTCACTACCTCTTCCTTGACTCTGATTGGTAAGACCTTTCCATTTTCCTAAACACTGTGGTTACTGTTTCTTGCTTGGTACTTAATCCGCATTTTCTTGCAGCAGCGTGGGGTCCCAGAGGTTCGCGGTCCCGGACTTGAACATCTTCGCCTGTGCCTCAACGGCTGCACAGAGAGTGGCTTTAGGTTCTCTCTGTGCGGCATTTGGGGACGGAGGCCTCTTCTGCCTACACGACACTCAAGTCACAACAGTCCCTTCCAAGGGACGTGAGACAGAATCTTTTTCACCAGAAAAAACCTTCTTCCCCTTTAAATTTAGAGGCGTGCGGGATGCGGTCCTGGGAGCATGCGCTGCCCTGACTCTTCCCTCCGGCGCTACACCTCAGTCCCCTTTTCCGCATCGACAGGAATGGGCCAAATTCACCAGCGCTCCTGGGTTTGGCTTCGGCCATGTAATTCTACGCACGGATACTTCTGTCTTTTTTTTGTCTTTTATCCTACAGGTACTCGGTCCTCGGGTGTCACGCACCTCTCCGGCACATGTCGACTTCCACAGGGTTCAGCAGGTGTCCATCCTGCAACGGGCGCTTCCCAACTTCAGAGACCCCCACGCCCTCTGCCTACGTTGCCTTGGCCCAGACCACGGTTGGCAAGCTTGTACAGCGTGCAACGCCCTGTCTTCGAGGTCTCTGAAGAACAGACTAGCCAGGTGGAGGGAGCTCTTCCAGAAGTCGCCTCCAGAGGACCTCAAGGAATTCGTCAAGAATCAATCCAGGTCCAAGGTAGGGCCTCTAGTCTCCATCGCACCCCACAAGCGAGACTCCCTCCGAAGGACTCAACTCCACGGGATGGACCGCTCAGGTTCTTGTACCGGCATGTGCACCGAGGCTGCTCCAGCTACCGGCCGCCAGGCCGAGGTATCCTCGGATCCTCCCGGTGACAGTGTTGAGGGACCGGAAGGTTCTTGTACCGGGTCTTCACCCGAGGGGCTATGGCCTTGTACTTGGATTATGTCCGAGGAACCACGCCCTAATACCAGCAATACGTCTGAGGGCGGGCCAAGGGTGTCAAACCTACCGGGTCTAGGCACGAGGGGCAGGGTAATAATAATAATAATAATAATAAATAATAATTTGGCACTTATATAGCGCTACGAACCCTCAGGTATCTGAGCGCTGCTTATTATTACCCACGGTGTGTGGTGCTCATTTATCGACCTCGGAAGGATGAAAGGCTGAGTTTGGCCCAGCCGGGATTCGAACCTGCGTTATCAGGCTCTGCACGGATGTCAAAGTGAGTGCTCTACTCGCTGTCCCACTTGACCGGTAGGCCTTGCAATCCACTCTCAAGAGTCTAGGAGGAGGCTGGGCCCAGCGAGCCGAGCAACATGACGCAGGCACGTGGCAGGCAGCTCGACAAAATGGTCGCCGTGCCAGACATCAGTACCCGTTGGACACCTTTCCAGGAATTCGGAGAGGTAGGAGTGTCAAGGTGGGACTGGCCTCAAGCAGGTACGTGGCCTACAGCTTATCCCTCATTTGCGCAGGGCAGGTTCCCGCTGCGTCGGTACGTGCAGCGCTTGCAGCGGGTCCAGCAGCCTCTCGCTACCCCATCTATATCCCCTACGACCCCTCCAGCTGGTGAAGACCAGTTCTTTGAGAGGTTCCTCTGGCTCATGAAGTTCCCTCTGATGGGGGTTATCCTCAGGGATGCCATGAGGGATGTGCTCCCTCCAATGCTTCCGGCACCTCAGGCTCCTCCACCGGCGCACCCCGGCACAGCCTTTGCCTCCGGCCCTCCAGCCGATTCCTTGGGGGGTTCCGTACCAGCCTCCTCCACAGCCTCCGGCTCCGGTCCCGAAACCCCCGGCTCCCGCTACTCCTCCACCGACACAGGATCCTCCTGACCCACAGGACACTGGCGAGGAGGAGGACCCTAACACGCCCACCTCAGCCAAGGCTTTCCACAAAAGATTTACAGGGCAGGTGGAGTACCTGTGCCTGCCTCAAACCGAGGTCGGGCAACCAATAGAGGGGGTCCTCGCTGAAGTCCTCACGCGACGCCCCTCTGCCAAAACGGGAATTCCACTGCTGACCGATGTAGTCTCCCTGGCCAAAAAGGGTTGGCTCAAGACCCACTCTTCCCAGCCAGTCAATCGACGCCTGGACTACATGTACAGACAGATGGAGTGTGATACACTCTTGCTATCGGCCCATCCTCAACCCCACTCCTCAGTGATCGCTGCAGCGTCACTATACTCCAAGCCTCAGTCGTCCTCAGCCTCCTCCTCTGCAGCGCTTCTAGGCCAGGAGGAGAAGATCTTAGAGGCATACAGGAAGAAGCTGTATTCCAACGCATCCTTGCATCTTCGTCAGGCCAATGCTGATGCCATGCTGGCGGCCACTAACCAAAGGTTATGGCGGGAAATTGCAGACTTCCTCCCGGAACTCCCTATACAGAGCCAATCACGTTTCAAGGCGGGACTTGCCGAGGCCAAGCTTGTGGTGCAGGATCTCATGGAGTCCACTGTGGCCCACATTGACAACTCTGGCCGTGCCATCTGTATCGCCACAGATATGAGAAGGCCAGCCTGGCTCCATGCAACAAAATTCAACCTGGACGTCCAGGAATGCATGTTAGACCTGCCGTTCGAGGCAGGGGGGAAGTGGGGTCTATTCCACTCCACCACGGATGAGGAGCTGGACAAAAAGAAAAACTGCTCACAGACGGCGAAGTCTTTATCCATCCACGCCCAAATCGTACGCCCAGTCACAGCAGAGCTCCGACAAGCGCGTACGTATGGAGAGTTCAGTGGATTCCAAGAACGGAGGTCCAGGCAGCCGGGACCGCTCACCGACTCCAAATCGGCACAAGCGCCAAAAAGGGGGGCTTAGTAAGGGTTTTTTCCATTCCCCCTTTTCCGCATCAGCCTCTGGGGGAAAGAAGGCATGACACGCCCCTCCGGGTCCACCTGTCTCCAATGGGTGGGTAGGCTTGCTCTCCACGCCCATTTCTGGCACCAGAATTTCGCGGACCCCTGGATCCTCTCTGTAGTATCCACGGGGTACCGCCTACCCATCCCAGTCCCCCCTCCCCTCCATTCCCTCAAGTTGGGACAGCAACTCTTCTGGCAGAGGTCCGTTCGCTCGTAGAGAGCCAGGCAGCGAAGGAAGTCTGGATGTGCTCCCTGGATCTGAAGGACGGGTATCTGCACGTCCTGATTTGGCAGCCCCATCGTTCTTTCCTACGGTTCAGGATCATGGGCTACCATTTCCAATACAATGTCCTTCCTTTTGGCCTCCACTCAGCCCCCAGGGTCTTAACCAGACCCATGAATTCTGTGACTGCCCTCCTCTAAGCTAGGGGCTCCACATCTACCGATACCTCGACGACTGGCTGTTCAGGGCTACATCTCTGGAAGCGGTTCACCATTCTTCCCATGCCCTTAATGAACACACTGCATGATCTGGGCTTTTCGCTCAATCTCAAGAAGTCGCAGCTGCAGCCCACGCAGAATCTGACATTCTTGGGCCTCATCTGGGACATGTGCTCCGAGAAGGTGTTTCTGTCGGAGGACAAGATCACAGCCATCAAGAGGGCCACCACTCACTTCCTCAGCAGAGAAGTGACCTCGGCCTGGTGATACCAGCATCTCCTGGCTCTCTTGGCAGCGGTCATACTAGCCGTCCCATGAGACAAGAGCGGGGCTCTCAATCCAAGATGATCAACGTTCCTCCATCTCTCCACCCGAATCTCACATGGTGGTCCAGGCACTGCAACCTACGGACGGGCAAGCCCTTCGGGCCTCCCACACCGCAGGTCACCGTCATCACGGACTCCTCGCTCAAGGGCTGGGGAGCCACCCTGGACGATCTCTCGGTCCAAGGCACCTGGACTCGACAGAAGCAGGAGTACCACATCAATTGGTTGGAGCTGAACGCCATCTGGCTAGCGCTCAGAGCATTCCTACCGCTTCTCAGGGCAAGGTTGTCCTCATCCAGACAACTAGACCAGCATGTACTACGTCAACAAGCAGGGAGACACCAGATCCCCTCCTCTGTGCAGACTGGCGATCAGCATGTCGGAGTGGGCCCTGGAAAGGGACATTTACCTCACGGCAGTCCACCTCCCAGGGGTATCCAACCTGGAAGCGGACAGTCTCTGCAGGCTGGGAGCAGATAATTACGAGTGGCAACTAAACAACCTTGTTCTTCAGGAGTACTTCAGCAGATGGGGCCTCCCCCAGGTGGTTCTCTTTGCCACCTGGCACAACAGGAAGAGCCCTCAGTTTGCCTCCTGGCAGGGACAGGGCCCCAGCAGATCTAGTGGAAGGCGTGACTGAGTACCCCTCCCCCCACTCCGCTGATTCACAGAGTGATTTGTAAGATCAAGGAGTATCGCCAGCTCAGCATCATTCTAATAGCTCTATGGTGGCCGGTCAGGCCATGGTTCTCGGAGTTGCTCAGCCTCTCAGAGATGCCACCTATTCACCTTCCGACGGGCCCAGCACATCTTCTGGCGAAGCAGGGGGGCAGGGTCATCCACCCCGTGCCACAGAAACTAAACCTCACTGCGTGGTTCCTGAGCAGGTAACTTTGGGGCACCCCAACCTCTCCCAGGCCAATCTTGAGATCATACAGGGTGCCAGGAGCAATGCTACCAGGGCCCAGTATAAAAGTAAATGGACCAGGTTCTGCCACTGTGCAGACTCCAAGAACATCGACCCCCTGGCATGTACTCAGGACGACGTGCTCTCCTCTCAGCGCACCTCGCCCACTCATGCGTGCAGGTGGTCACCTGCAGCACTTACCTCACAGCCATCGGGGCTTACAGGAACTCTGAGGAGGGGGTCTTCTCCTACTCTATTCCAATTATCAAGAAACATTTGGCGGGGCTTGCAAGGCTCTACCCACCCATCAAGAGGCCACATCCCGTGTGGGACCTGAACATAGTCTTGGGCGTCCTGGCGCACAAAACGTTTGAGCCAATGGCATCTGCTGACATCAGGCTGGTCACCATCAAGACTGCCTTACTGGTAGGCCTCACCTCGGAGTGAAGAGTTAGCGAGATCCAGGCACTCGTCGCCTCAGAACCATATACTACCTTTCACAAAGTAGTCCTGCGGACGCACCCAAAATTTCTGCCTAAGGTGCGGTCTACTTTCCATTTGAACGAGGAAATAGTTCTTCCCACGTTCTTTGCCGATCCTAAGGACGAGGCACAGAGAGTTCTGCACTGCTTGTTCGTCAGGCGTTCCCTGAAATTCTACCTTGACAGCACCAAAGGCTTCCGCAAGTCAGATACCCTGTTTGTCACTTTCGGAGGTGCAAGACCAGGCTATCAGGCCTCCAAGGCCTCCATAGCACACTGGATGGTCTCGGCCATGAAAGAAGCATACGAGGGGCAGCACAAGCCGCTTACGGGGAACATGCACGCCCACGCAGTCAGGGCCAAGGCAACGGCCATCTTATTCTGGCGCCATGTCCCTTGGCGAGCCATCAGCAGGGCGGCCACATGGGCCATTCCCTCGGCTTTCTGCAAGCATTACTGTTTGGAGGCCCCTTCTAGATCTGATGCGGCTTTCGGACAGGCGCTTGTCGGGAACCTATTTGCTTAAGGAGGGTCTCCTCTCCACCCTGGGGCTACATTCAGTTGTAATTGCTCATGCAGTATGGAGGAAAGGGGACGGAACGTAAGAGTAATTATAAGTTACTCACCGTAGTGACTAACATACTCTTAGTCCCCTTTCCTCCATACCTCCCACCATCCTCCCCCCTAATAATACTGGTGTTATTAGGCAAGGTTAAATCTACTGCCGACGCATCAACGGGGACTGAGGTGTGGTGCTGCAGGGCGGAGTCAGGGCAGCGCATGCTTCCAGTGCCGCACCCCCGCGCACTTCTAAATTGAAAGGGGAAGAATGTTTTTTCTGGTGAAAAATGTTCCGTCTCCCGTCCCTTGGAAGGGACGCCCATGCAGTATGGAGGAAAGGGGACTATGGACTAAGAGTACATTAGTCCTACGGTGAGTAACGTATAATGTTATCTTCCTAGACCACATGCATTTGTGACAGAAGAGAAATTGCATAATCTAGATGTAGTAAGAACTTTAAAATTCTATCTTGAAAGGACCAAACCGTTTTGAAAAGCAAATCAGATCTTTGCTGCCTACTGTGGTCCTCCTCCTGGCAATAAAGCAGCAAAGGCATCAGATGGGTTGCCTCCTTTATCTCCAAGGCTTACGACTTGAAATGGCTCGCTACTCCGCAGACTTAGGGCACATTCTATTAGATCCAAGGCAGCATCTGTAGCATTTACCAGGCACGTTCCCATTGTAGACATCTGTAAAGCAGCTACCTAGGCTACCCCGCTTGCCTTTTGCAAGCACTATGCTATGGAAACATCGTCCAGAAATTATGTGCAATTCGGCCAAAAGGGCGACTTGTTTGCCTGAAACCTGTACATGCTGTTTCCTCCACCCTTGCTTTTTCAAAGGCTTTTTAGTCTGGTCCCAACCAGTTGGCAAGGAGGTAGAGCCAAGACGACAGAGATTAAAAATGACCTTCATGTACTTTACATACTGTAGGGGATGGCTGGGTGGGTGTTGTGAAAGAGGGAGAGCCTGGACTAAGAGAACCTGAATCACCATGAAGGTCATTTTTCATATGTGGTGGCCCATGGGCTGTATGAGTAGTCCTGCTCTTGGAGATCCGCTAGTGATTCCTTGGGATTCCAAGATATTCCTAACCCCTTTTCCTCTCGTCCCGGTGGCCTGGAGGAACGTGAAGCAGTACAATGCATCCATGATTATGATCGCCTTGTGCGTGCGCAGACAGACTTTTTCCCAATCTGATGGCCTTAATGATTTGTCCACCTTTGAGAATTCTGTGGATAGATAAACGTATCTCTTGGGAGTGCAGCAGGATCCGTCTTCCCGATGTCGGTCTGCTGAACCGTCATCCATGGCTCTAGTAAGGAAGTAATAAGGGGTACTTTATACCTTAATCGAGATCCATTTAGATTTGCAGAAGTAGCAGATTCTCGGTCTCCTGTGAGAAAGACATAGACCCGTTGGCATGTCGTCCTACCATTCTAGATTTCCTGCTGTCTTTGTCTAAGGCAGGACTAGAGGTTGGCATGGGCAAGGCTATTTGGCTTGGTGAATTCCTTTCCTCTGTCTCCCATTGGGATCTTAATCTGGTTCCCAGTTTTGATTCCTTTTGAGCTTTAGCGATATAGTGCCCTCTGTCCTTCAGTTCCTCTGTGACACCAATGGTTTTGGTATTTTCTAAGCAAAAGGTTACCATAACAGTGCATCCAACCTTTTTGCCTAATGGGGTTTTATAAAAATAGTGATTCCTCAGATTGTATTGTAAAATAACCTTTGGTGTCTATGTGCATAATGTAAAGACATTTTGGATGCTTGTGAATTTGCTTAGAATCACATGCTGTGCATATAGTCCAACATCTAATGGTAATCGAAGAGTATTGCATCTTTTTTTTGAAGATCAAAAAGGGACGTCAACATGGGCCTGACTGTAACACTATCCCCAACGTGCCGTATAGTGTGCCCAAAAACCCTCCCATGCCGAGGTCCCACCAGATTATTTTTTTCCGCCTACCTAGTTGGTCGCACATAATGCAGAGCCCGTAAGAGTTTATATTGCTAATTTCACTGTTATTCAGCTTCTCCAGCATTGGATCTTTCATGGATTCACATGCTTAGAATATTCCCTGTCGTCAGACTGGGAACCCTCGGTACACTTATAAAGGCGTTTTTCATAGGAAAAAACTTTGACACTTTTGTGTCCTATCCACGTCGTTTTGGTATAAATGCCCCGCCCCCGCGGCTCCCTTCAGATTTCAACTGTCTTCCAAAGTAGTGGGATCACCTCGCGTCTTCTACTATTTTGACTAGGTTGTTTGTTGTGTTGTTTCCTAATGTCTGGAAAAGCTTTTCCGCCCGTGCGCTACATGCGGGCTAAAGAAAGTGTATGAGGGGGATGGCCATATGGACTGCATATATTGTCTACACCCTCACCACTCGGCAGACAAGTGCGACATGTGTAAGGGCTTCTCCCAGAAGACTCTTAAAGACCGAAGTCGGCGGTTGGTGGCCTGGTTAAACAGAGCGGGTGCGTTCCTGCCTTCGGAGGTGGGCTCCACACGCAGCGTGGCCTCGACAACAAAGTCCTTAGGGGCCCCCCCCCGCCGTTCAGCATCGGCTGAACCTCTGGTGAAGAAACCACGGCCTGCAGAAAAGGGGTCTGCGGAAAGCCATTCCGCAAGAGAATCATCACTGAAGAAAACCTCATCGTCGTCATCGTCGAAAAAGGAAAGAGAAGTCGAAATCCTCCTCAGGTGATCATCATAGATCATCCTCGAGTCGAGAGTCTGAGAAACACAGGTCAAGTTCAAAAAAGGCGGGAACGCCGCCAGGAGCTGCGCAGATACCACCGTCGTCGAGGGGAGAACGGTCGTCGACTCCCTCACTACCTATGATGCAGTTGGTTTCGTCTGCGATTATGCCGCAGGTGGCAGCTACGACAACGGCTGGCCCAAATTTAGCCTCGTCGACAGAGATCCCTTAGGAGGCCTGGCGACCAGAAGTGTACGATCCGGTTTTGCCAGAACCCTTGCTGCAGCAGGAGGCGGCCTTGTCTATATCCTCAGTGGACGTCGAGTGTGAGCGGGTAGCTGGACCTGCAGAGCTCGGGTCACAAGGGGTTAGCAAGCTGACTTTCCAGTGGGACAAATATCCCGGTTACTACCCCGCTACTTAACCCTCAGGCTGTTCTATCACTGGAGGTTCTATCCACATTGCAGACCTTATTAAAGGAATGGTTCACCCAAAAATCTTTATTTCAAAAATAAATAGGCAACATAAAAAAAAAGATTGGCATTTTTTTTTTCCGAAGTCCCTATGTAAAATTATGAGCAATTCAAGCTCAAAAATTGAAAAAGCAAGCACATGGGCGCATCCATTTTGTGAAATGGCTGCCCGCCTGTGCTGGCTTTTGCGGCACTAATGAAGGAAAAGCCAGCCAGCTGTAGTAAACAAAAGCTACCACTGGGTGGCTTTTCCTTCATTGGTGCCGGGACTCGGAGGACGCGGACCGGAGACTCCAGGCAGAAAAGCTGCAGCTGCATCTCGGTAAGTGCTATTTATTTATTTTTTTTTTTTTTAAAAAGCACTAGCTGTGTTTTTTTTTTCTAAGTTTTCCGGGCTTGAGGAGCCTTTAAAACTGCAGATTTAAAAACGTTGTATTTATGTTTGCGGTCGCTTTTGAAGCGACCGCAAACAAAAATACAACGTTATTGTGTTTGAAAACGCTGCGGTTTTTCTTTCTAAGTTTCTCAGGCTCCTCCGAGCCTGAGAAACTTAGAAAGAAAAACCGCAGCGTTTTCAAACACAACCGCGTTGTTTCTGCCTAAATCTGCTTTCCCATTTGGGGCTTTAGGGCTCCCCGTTAGTGCCGCAAAAGCCAAAGCGAGCACAGCGGCCGGGATCCATTTTACAAAATGGATGCCTCCATGTGCTATATTTGAGCTTGAATTGCTCAAAATTTTACATAGGGACTTTGAAAAAAAATGCCAATCGTTTATTTTTTATATTGCCTATCTATTTTTGAAATAAAAATTTTTGGGCGAACCATTCCTTTAAGGAAATTGGATGAGAAGTTACCTCAAGTGGCAGCTCCGACGATATCGAATGTCGACGAACCCGGTCTTTCCCATCGACCAGCTCCAACGGTGTCGGCGGCAATACCGACCCGTGAGGGCCTCCCATGTACACGCCTGGAGGAAGGAGAGCTGCTGGACTCTGAATCAGACAGAAGGTACATATCTGATATTTTGTTATCCCCCCTCTAGGGATCCAACCTGGGAGTCTGAGGCGGAGTTCGAAGCCCTTAGGAGCCCAACTCAACCGTCGCCCCCGGACGACATTGGGTCTTTCCATGCCATGATGAGCAAGGCTTGTACCGAGTTCGGATTGGCCCAGGAGGAGGAGAAAAAAGACTGTTTTCTGTTCGACCATATGGGGAAGAGAAGGAGGTCGGTGTTCTCAGTACCCATCCTGGGTCATGTGTGGCAGGAGGGTTTACAGACGATGCGTCGTCCCTTCTCGGAGCCCGCAATAAAAGGTAGGCTGGAGAAGAAATTTAAGGCTCCAGAATCCACCCCCAAATGTTTGTCCTCCCAACCAACCCCAGAGTCGGTGGTGTCAGCGGCTGCGGCGAGAAAAGCAAGGTCCCAGCACAAATGCACGGAGAACGAAGCCAGGAGACAAGATGCCTTTGGCAAGAAGGTGTTGTCGGTGGGTGCAACGACGGTGAAGGCGGCCAACTCTCTGGCTATAATGGCCAGGTATGATAGAGAGATGTGGCACCGGTTGGCACCCATACTAGAACATCTCCCAGAAGAACACAGGAAGGCGGCGATGTTACTCGTCCGAGAGGGGGAAGAGGCCTCAAATCATTCTATAAACATCGCGGTGGACCTTGCAGAATCGGGATTTAAGCAAGTCAACAACAGGGTGGTCCTACGGAGACAGGCGTGGCTTAAATGCACCAACTTTAGACCCGAGGTGCAATACAAGGGGCTCAATATGCCTTTTGAGGGAGACCTGTTCGGCGAAAAGGTGGATGAGGCCTTGAAGGGCATGAAGGAGGACTCTGACATGGCGCGTTGTTTGGGTGCCCTCCAAAGTGGAAGGAATTTTCTCTTTTCGCCCCTTTAGAGGAGCATCGGGGAACTCCCAATTCTCAACATCAAGGGACCGGGCGTTCAATAGACTGGCGTACTCCTCGCAGGGCTACAGGCGGCTTCTCAGACCGCGAAAAGACACCGAGACTACCAAGCCTCCAGGAAGAGGACGGGCTACTCGTCGAAAGATAAGCAGGCTGAAGACCAGCAATGACGGGCGTCAGAACGTCCTGGGGCAGGGTATTGCATTGTGTTGACGAATGGGATCAAATAACCACGGACCAGTGGGTGTTGGACACTGTAAAGTTCGGGCATTCCCTGCAATTCAAAAGCAACCCTCCGCATGTTCCACCAGCGTTTTCGGCTCAATCCCACCTGAGGGTGCTGAAACAGGAGGTTGTGCTTATGCTACAAAAAGGGGCTATGGAATTGGTACCTGTGTCGCAGAGGGGTCAAGGTGTTTATTCCCGATACTTCGTAGTGAAAAAGCCCAAAGGAAAATGGCGTCCCATTCTCGACCTTCGAGACCTCAACAAAATGTTGAAAAACCTAAAATTCAGGATGCTCACACTTCAGGAAGTGATCCGAGCTGTTCAAGAAGGGGACTTTCTGGCGTCGCTGGACCTTCAAGACGCGTACTTCCACATTCCAATGCGTCGACGACACAAAGTTCCTAAGGTTTGTGGTGGGGCGGACTCACTACCAGTTCACAGTGCTTCCTTTTGGACTAAAATCCTCCCCCAGGACGTTCACGAAATGTTTAGCTCCAGCATGGTTGAGAAAGCAAGGCCATCACGTATACCCGTATCTCGACGACTGGTTGGTGAGGGGATCCTCCCCTATAGCAACTCAAGCAAGTTTACAGGCCACCATGCAGCTTTTACGACGGCTGGGATTTGCAGTGAACTTCGAGAAGTCCTTGTTGACTCCGTCGAAGCTTAGTGTTCTTAGGTGCGCAGTTCGAAACCCAGTCAGGGTTGGTAAGACCATCCGTCGACAGAATCCAGACTCAACCAGCTGGCAAGTCAGTGGAGGATCAATACCAAAGTATCGGTGAGGAGATATATGTCGATACTGGACACTATGGCGTCGTGCATCCCTTTGGTGAACAACTGCCTCCTTTTCATGAGGCCAATTCAAGAGTTCCCGGCGGACCGATGGACCCAGACCCAGGGACTCTGGTCGGACAAACTGGTCATCGACGACGAGCTCCTACGAGCTCTTTGATGGTGGCAGGACTTTCAGAACCTACCCAGGGAAGTACCCCTGCAAGAACCGGAGTTTCGCATGACGATAGTGACGGACGCGTCGCTGACGGGTTGGGGTGCACATATGGGCACTCTCCAAACGCAAGGCCGGTGGTCGCCGAGGGAGTCGCTCCTGCATATCAACATGCTGGAGTTGAGGGCAGTGCTCTGGGCCCTGAAAGCCTTTCTTCCGCACATAAAGGGCTCGGTAGTGAGAATATTGACAGACAACACAACAACGTTTTACTTGAGAAAGCAGGTAGGCACTCCATCCAGAACCTTTTCCACCGAGGCCAAGAAAGTATGGCTATGGGTAAGGGTAAGCCCTGTTCAGGGGAATGACCTGATGTATATATGTAGGTATATAGATGTGTATGGATATATATGGATATATACGTGTACTGGAATGCATATGGTGGTTATGGTAATTACTATTTGGCCAAGGTAGTGGTTGCTGTTTCCATAGAAAGAGCACTTTTTGGGCGGCTTATAACTTCGTTCTCCCTGGACGAATCCTCACCAAATGTTGCAAAAAAAAGTATTTGGGTCACTCTGAATTTTTTTGCAAAGTTTGGTCAGGATTCGTCTGGGGGGGGGACCCAAAACTTTTTTTTTTTCCATAGGCCTAATGGGAAAAAGATTTGCTCACGCCTACAGCCCAAACCGCTGGACGGATTTACACCACATTTGCAGCAGGAGCGGCAGCTTGGTCCCGAAAGTGTGCTTTGCTTTATTTGGTGTAAATCCGTCCAGTCGTTTTAAAAAAAAAAAAAAAAAAATGTAAGTGAAAAAAATTTGTGATATCTGTGTTCGCTTCTCAGACACACTTCCCTGTTCGCTCCGCGGACAGGACGGTGATTGGGCAAGCAGCTTGTGTGATCTCCGCGGACATCTGACGTGCTCTCTCATTGGATGCGTGAAAGCGTGCAGTGCGTCTGGCTTCAGAGACGCCCGCCATCTTTGTTCCTCACATGAGAGGCTTTGTATCCCGCCTGCACAGTAAGTCTCCCACCCCCGCTCATGTCCCGTGTGTCTTTCTTCCTCCCGCCCACCCCCCGCTCATGTCCCGTGTGTCTCTCCCCCCCTGCTCATGCCCCGTGTGTCTCCCACCCCCCGCTCATGCCCCGTGTGTCTCCCTGCCCCCCCACCCCCCGCTCATGCCCCGTGTGTCTCCCTCCCCCCACCCCCTGCTCATGCCCCGTGTGTCTCCCTCCCCCACCCCCCGCTCATGCCCCGTGTGTCTGAATCCCCCCGCTCATGCCCCGTGTGTCTCCCTCCCCCCACCCCCCGCTCATGCCCCATGTGTCTCCCTCCCCCCCACCCCCACTCATGCCCCGTGTGTCTCCCTCCCCCCACCCCCCGCTCATGCCCCGTGTCTCCCTCCCCCCACCCATGCCCCGTGTGTCCCCCCCGCTCATGCCCCGTGTGTCTCCCTCCCCCCCACCCCCGCTCATGCCCTGAGTGTCTCCCTCCCCCCACCCCCCGCTCATGCCCCGTGTCTCCCTCCCCCCCACCCCCGCTCAAGCCCGTGTGTCTCCCTCCCCCCACCCCCCGCTCATGCCCCGTGTGTCTCCCTCCCCCCCACCCCCCGCTCATGCCCCGTGTCTCCCTCCCCCCACCCCCGCTCATGCACCGTGTGTCTCCCTCCCCCCACCCCCGCTCATGCCCCGTGTGTCTCCTTCCCCCCCACCCCCGCTCATGCCCCGTGTGTCTCCTTGCCCCCCACCCCCGCTCATGCCCCGTGTGTCTCCCTCCCCCCCACCACCCGCTCATGCCCCGTGTGTCTACCTCCCCCCACCCCCCGCTCATGCCCCGTGTGTCTCCCCCCCCGCTCATGCCCCGTGTGTCTCCCTCCCGCCCACCCCCGCTCTTGCCCCGTGTCTCTCCCTCCCGCCCACCCCTGCTCTTGCCTCGTGTCTCTCCCTCCCGCCCACCCCTGCTCTTGCCTCGTGTCTCTCCCTCCCGCCCACCCCTGCTCTTGCCTCGTGTCTCTCCCTCCCGCCCACCCCCGCTCTTGCCCCGTGTCTCTCCCTCCCACCCACCCCCGCTCTTGCCCCGTGTCTCTCCCTCCCGCCCACCCCCGCTCTTGCCCCGTGTCACTCCCTCCCGCCCACCCCCGCTCTTGCCCCGTGTCTCTCCCTCCCGCCCACCCCTGCTCTTGCCCCGTGTCTCTCCCTCCCGCCCACCCCTGCTCTTGCCCCGTGTCTCTCCCTCCCGCCCACCCCCGCTCTTGCCCCGTGTCTCTCCCTCCCGCCCACCCCCGCTCTTGCCCCGTGTCTCTCCCTCCCGCCCACCCCCGCTCTTGCCCCGTGTCTCTCCCTCCCGCCCACCCCCGCTCTTGCCCCGTGTCTCTCCCTCCCGCCCACCCCCGCTCTTGCCCCGTGTCTCTTTCCCCCTCCCGCTCTTGCCCCGTGTCTCTTTCCCCCTCCCGCCCACCCACGCTCTTGCCCCGTGTCTCTTTCCCCCTCCCGCCAACCCCCGCTCTTGCCCCGTGTCTCTTTCCAGCTCCCGCCCACCCCCGCTCTTGCCCCGTTTTTTTTTCCCCCCTCCGGCCCACCCCCGCTCTTGCCCCGTGTCTCTTTCCCCCTCCGGCCCACCCCCGCTCTTGCCCCGTGTCTCTTTCCCCCTCCGGCCCACCCCCGCTCTTGCTCCGTGTCTCTTTCCCCCTCCGGCCCACCCCCGCTCTTGCCCCGTGTCTCTTTCCCCCTCCGGTCCACCCCCGCTCTTGCCCCGTGTCTCTTTCCCCCTCCGGCCCACCCCCGCTCTTGCCCCGTGTCTCTTTCCCCCTCCTGCCCACCCCCGGCCCACCCCCGCTCTTGCCCCGTGTCTCTTTCGAACTCCCGCCCACCCCCGGCCCACCCCCGCTCTTGCCCCGTGTCTCTTCCCCCTCCCGCCCACCCCCGCTCTTGCCCGTCTCTCTCCAGTTGCCCCCCACCCCCCCGCTCATGCCCCATGTCTGTCTCCTGTTCCCCACCACCCCCCGCTCATGCCCCGTGTCTGTCTCCTGTACCCCGTTACACCCCCCCACCCATGCCCCGTGTCTGTCTCCTGTACCCCCCACCCCCCCACCCATGCCCCGTGTTTCCCTCGTGTTACCCCCCACAACCCCCGGCTCATGCCCCGTGTTTCCCTCGTGTTCCCCCCACCCCCGCTCATGCCCCTTGTCTCTTTCCTTTCCCCCCCACTCATGTCCTGTGTGTGCCCTGTACCCCCCGCTCATGCCCAGTGTCTCCCTCGTGTTCCTCCCCACCCCCCGCTCATACCCTGTGTCTCCCTCATGTTCCTCCCCACCCACTGTTCATACCCCGTGTCTCTCTCGTGTTCCCCCCACCACCGCTCATGCCCCGTGTTTCCTTCCTTCCCCCCGCCCCCTGCTCATGCCCCGTTTGTACCCTGTTCCCTCTCACCCCCCGCTCATGCCCATGTGTCTCCCCTGTTCCCCCCCCACCCCTCGCTCATGCCCTGTTGTGTTCTGTATACACCCCGCCTTCCCTTTCCATGGTGGCCATCTTGGTAAAAGATTTTCCTTCCTACACCGGGACGCCGGTGTAGGAAGGAAAATATTGTTTTTTTTTGTTTTTTTTACCACCCGGCGTTCCCACTTTGAGGGCATAAGATGTTAGTGGTCTTCATCTATTGAAAAGGATGTTATGGTGACATTGTACTAATAAAAACCTTTAAAATTTAGTTTTAAAAAAATTGTTACAGGGACGTTATGGTTAAGTTGCACTAATAAAAACCTATGAAATTCAGTGAAAAAACTTTGTTAAAGGGACGTTATGGTTAAGTTGCGCTACTAAAAACCTATGAAATTCAGTGAAAAAACTTTGTCAAAGGGACGTTATGGTTCCAAGTAAAACCGAAAACCGCTTTAAATTCGCCAGTTATGGTAAGCTAAGCAACCATAACTCGCGCCACCACCATGCACTGCTAAGACTAACACCCAGGACATCAAAGATGACATCACAAATGTCATTGATGACATCACTGATGACATCACATGTCTGGCTCATTCTTTTTTCTTTTGCTGACATATCTAGGCCACATGGTTTTCTTCAGTAACAGTCAGAAACTAAGAATTTTATTTTATTTGTAGACATATCCTTCTAGTAGGTTCTTACAGTAATTCCCTTAGAGTACAGTCACATCATATGAAACATATACATATGGGAAAACACAAGCTTGAAAGACAGCAATCCTTTTGTGCATAAAGAGAATCAATAGACTTATGAGCACTTTCTGATAGTTCTGTTGTTTTTTTTTTTTTTGTTATGGCTGTACTTTCCCTGTGGGTCCAATCACATCAAGTGATACATATACATAGGGTGAATAGCAGCTTTGAAACCGAGCAATCATTTATTTGCATGAAAATAATCAGTTAAGTTATGAATTGTTTCTGCTACTACTTGTGCTTTTTTGCTAACTTCACTTTCCCTGTATATACCCATATTGGTATGTGTTCTTGTGTCTTTGTGTTTTGTCTATAGTAATGTTTTATTAGCTACGTATTACATATTTCATAGTACACAAAAATCTATTAAGAAAACAATTATCATTTCATTATTCAACATATTAACATTACGAATATTATACCTTCATCTTGTACACTGCACACCATGTTATGTTTCTGTATCAGTAGTTTAGTATACTAGATAGAACCCCATAATAGAATGCTATTTATATCAATGCATCGTTCAATGCACTAATTAGGGTATATTTATTGCAATGATCCTTGACACTTGTTTCGCAACATAATAAGAATCCCTTCTACACATATTTCATGAGAAGTACATACACATGTGATGTCATCAGTGATGTCATCAATGACATTTGTGATGTCATCTTTGATGTCCTGGGTGTTAGTCTTAGCAGTGCACGGTGGTGGCGCGAGTTATGGTTGCTTAGCTTACCATAACTGGCAAATTTCAGGGGGTTTTCGGTTTTACTTGGAACATAACGTCCCTTTGACAGTTTTTTCACTGAATAAATATATATATATATATATGATAATGTTGGATTGCATTCACACCGCCATATCGGAGTGAATGCAATCTATTCTAAGCATGTGAATCCATGAAAGATCCAATGCTGGAGAAGGGAATATTTTCTTACCTGTAACTCAATTTCTCCAGCATTGGTATCTTTCATGGATTCACATGCGCCCGCCGGCCTCCCCTGAATGCAATGTACATTTGTGTTGTTTCCCCCCCAACCCCCCCATGCTACTTTGGAGGGTTAAAATCTGAAGGGAGCCGCGGGGGCGGGGCATTTATACCACTACGTCCTATTGGGGCATGCGTAAGCAGCCCAAAACTACGTAGATAGGACACAAAAGCGTCGAAGTTTTTTCCTATGAAAAACGGCTTTGTGTACCGAGGGTTCCCAGTCTGACGACGGGGAATATTCTAAGCATGTGAATCCATGAAAGATACCAATGCTGGAGAAATGGAGTTACAGGTAAGAAACTATTCCCTTTTCGCTTGCCTTCGACGACTACACAACAGCCAAGTCAAACAGTTTCTGGGGGCCCTCATTCTAACAGAAGATAGTCTCCTCTTCCCCTCCAACGAGAGGGTTCAAAACATGCTTTTCAGATCCCTCATTATGTAGCCAGTCACTGGGTAACCGTTCGCAAGGCCATACACCTGCTGGGGATGATGACTTCCTGTGTTTACCTAGCTCCTCATGCTCGTCTGCTCATGTGCCACATGCAGGAGTGGCTCATGAGCCATTGGTGTCAGGCCAGTGGGACGATCTTGTGGTTGTCTCGGCAACCCTCAGTCTCTGCAGTGGTGGTCAAGGGAATACCTTCTGCAGGGGAATTCCTTTACCACCCCTGCAGTAGAGACCCCTCTCACCGTGGACGCTTCTCTGTCAGGGTGGCGGGCCGACCTCTCTCAACAGACGGAGCACAGTTGTTGTCCCCATCATTAGCGTCCAATTACATCAATCGGTTGGAACTGATTTTATTCAAAGCCCTGAATGCCTTTCAAGCACACCTTCAGGGGAAGACAGTCCTTGTCCTTACATACGGCACCATGGCCATGTACTACCTGAACAGGCAGGAGGGCACTCACTCTGTAGGGCTATCCAAACTGTCGCAGAACATCTGGAAGTGGGTATTCAAATGCAACATGTTCATCCAATCAAGTGTTACAGGGGAACACAATCTTCTGGCAGATGTGCTCAGCAGAGACGTCCCCAACCAGTAGAGCACGAGTGGTGCTTGCAAGAGCACATTCTACCTAACGTCTTTGCATAATGGGGTTTCCCAGAGACTTGTTCGGGACTTTGGAGAACGCCCGTTACCCAGAGTACCCTCCAGGTACCCACAGAAACACTCCAAAGGGAACGGTCTCTGGATTACATGGTCCGGGAGATTTGTCCACGCTCTCCCCCAATTTCCATTGTCAACAGGATAGTCCACATGATGCTCCGGGAACAAGTCACAATAATCATGGTGGCACCAATATGGGCCTGACAGCCTTGGTTCTGTCAGTCTCACCTCCCAGGAAGTTGCCATGCCTATACAACATGCTGTCTCAAGACCAGGGTGAGACACTGCACTTTGCCCCCAAAAACTCAATTTAGCAGCTTGGGTCCTGAAGTCCTAGAGTTTGGGCACCTTCAACTCCCTCAGAGATGCATGGACATACTCTGGGAAGCATGGAAACCCAACACCAGACATTGTTACTCCAAAAAGTGGTTACGTTTTGTTATATGGTACGATACTAAGAATGTTAATCCCATCGACTGCTCCGCTAAAGAGATTGTCCTGTATCTACCACACCTATTAGGCTCAAGACTTGTTTTCAATTCCCTAAAGGTCCACCTTGCTGCTCTCTCTGCGTATACCACGTCCCAGAGCAAGGAGTCATGGTGTAAGATTCCTGTCATTAAGGTCTTCATGGAAGGGGTGAAAAGACTTCATCCCCCCATTTCCAACCCAACTCCCAGATTTGGTCCCATGCACAAGGCTAGCCTTGAGACCCTCACCTAAAAGACTGTCTTTCTAGTGGCCATTACCTCGATAAGGAGGATTTTTTTTAAAATTAGTTTTATTGGTTTTGTCACACAAGATTGCAGACAGTAAATATATGTAACAATACATCACAACCATTATCAATCCATTGCTTGATTCCCTCCCTCCCAACTCCTCCACCCCGTTAACAGCCTATGCCACCTACCTTGACTCTATAGTCCATCCATGTGTGGGATAGCAATAGTCTCCAAGCATTAAAGTACGGGTGTTGTTCTCCTTGGTTCCGTCTGGTTGCTTCCTGCCAAGCCACAGTCTCGGCGAGCGTCCATTTTGGGAGATCTGTCCACCACAACTTTGCATCTGGTATGCTGTGCGCCTTCCAGCTCATTGCTATTCTCTGTTTAGCTAGAATGTATGCCAAGTTTTTTAATTTGCTTACATGTTTCATATTCTTCGTGCGTGCAAAATCACCCAGCGGGTAAGCCATGGGAGATCCAGTGTCTAATGTTATTTCTGCTTTTGCTAACATATGCGCTTTGTCCCTCCAGTACTGCTGTACTTCTCTGCAGGCCAAGAACATATGCACCACATCTGCCCCGCTCAACCTGCATTTCGGGCAGCTGTGTTCTGTGCTTTTGCTGAAACTTGCCATTTTCCTATGTGTCAGGTATGCTCTGTGGGTTATACATAACTGCATGAGTTGCAGTTTCGCTTTTCGTGACACTTGTTTGTGATATATCATTGCTCTCGCCCATAGTTTATCTGGTAATGTTTCCTGTAGGTCTTCATCCCAGTTGCATCTAGTTTTTGATAACCCATTTTTATCTTGCAACGTGAGCAGTTCATATATCCTGGATATCTTGCGCCCTCCTTCTGAGATGTCATAAAGTGTTTCTATTACATCGGTGATTTTAGCTTCCTTGTCTGCGCTGGCCACATCTGTTTCAGTTTTGCTAGGAAGGTTTCGTGCAATGTATGTTGTCCTTTGTGTAGCCCGGTGTTAGTTGAAAGTGTGTTAAAGTCTATCAGCTCTTCTGTCTAGTAACAGGTCGCCGATTGTCACTATGCCAGTGTTTCGTGACCTGTAGTTTGGTTTGAGTGCTACTATTGGAATCTGGGGTGAGTAGGGCTTTTGATTGCCTAGTAGGCGACAGGCTTTGTCCCATATTGCCTTCCCCAGCTTTAGGAGGAGCAGTCATGCGTCATGGGAATCCAGACTATTTCCTTCAGAAAAAATGGGGTACATGTAGATTGAAGCAGATGAATGTCATGTGACGGCTCGTCTGCTAACCACCTGGTGACAAACTGTAGTTGGCTCGCTATGAAAGATGCTTCAAAATTAGGTACCGTTATGCCTCCTTGATCATATGGCTTCTGCAGTTTCGCAAAAGGGCCAGCCTTTTTCGGCCCTTACACCACAACAATCCTCTGCATCCTGATTCCAGCTTCCTAAAGAAGCTTCTAGGGATACATATGGAACGTTTGCAAAATAGTGGCATAATCGAGGGAGCACTGCCATTTTCAGTAGTGCAGCTCTGCCCATCAATGATAGGGGTAGTTTCACCAAGATGTCCATGGACTTAATAACTTGTTCTGCTGCCCACTGTGTGTTTTGCAAGTGTTCTGTCTCGGGGTCGTGGTAAATATGGACTCCCAAACATCTAAATGTTTCTACCTCCCACTGCACCAGAAGCAATGGTAATGTACTCGGCGCCTTCCATTTGTAGCATGGTAGGGGGAACAAGCACGATTTCTTTTCACTGACTGTGATGCCTGAGAGTTTGGCAAAGTGCCCTAGTACGTCTAGGATGTACTGCAGATTAGTCTCTGGGTTCTGTAGGTAAATGAGCATGTCGTCAGCATACAAGGAGATTAAATGCTGCCTACCCTGTACCTCTATGCCAGCCTCCCGGTATTCCCCACGGAGGTACACTGCCAACGGTTCAAGGGCTAGTATAAATAGCATAGGGGAGCATGGGCATTCTTGTCTAGTGCCTTTTTCTAAAATCCACTGTTCCTAAATCTGGTTGCCAGTCCTAACCCTGGCTACTGGCTTGCTACACTGCAGGCGCACCCATTTTGTGTATGCCGGGTCTATGCCAAAGCTATTCAATGTATTTATTTTCAAATTTGTTTATTGGCATTTGTTATCTTACAGTAAAACTTCTCGGCCTGCATTCAATAGCAGGTATAGTGATACTTGCTTAATAAACAGCAACATTTTTTATAAAGTAACGTAACAACATTTAACTGTCTCCTTGTTTCAACTTCTTTGTTCAAAAGTCTTGGCAAACATTATGGTGGGATATCGGGAGCAGAGGGCGAGGGGGGCTCCAAGTTTCAGGGGCTGGGCGTGATCTGTGTCTGTCTCTGCCATGGGTGTTGTGTTCCTGCGACGCGGTGTGGTCGGGTCCTTTTCCATTCATGGGGGTTTATCATCTGGGGAGGAAAGCATGCTAATGGTTATTTCCTTCCATGCCTCCAAGGTAGAGCTTGATTCGTCAGTTGACCTGTTGACGCTGTCCTCCCATGCTTTTGTTTCCGCGTTAATCCACCTGTCTAGTTGATTACGCCATGCCTTATGATTCGGGCCTGCGGGTTTTTTCCAGGCCATGGCAATTTGTCTTTTGGCCAGTATACAGGTCAAGTCCTTGAGTTTCACCCAGTGCTTGAGTTTGGCTTGCCTGGGGTGTGTTTCCAGAAGGCACTCCTGGGGGGATCACTTGTAGTTGGGGGAACCCACTTTTTCAAAGGTCTGTTTTATTTTCATCCATAGGGATTGTGATTTGTTGCACTCCCAGAACATGTGAAGTAGATCTGCCCCGTCTGCGTTGCACCATGGGCAGTGAGCTTCCTTTTGTTTGTTAATTTTCGCTAGCCTGCAGGGGGTCAGATATGTCCGATGTAGCATGCTCAGTTGTATAAATCGGAATCTGTGGTTTCTGGACACAGCTTTGGGGTATGCTAGTGCTCTGTTTCATTCACCTTCTGAGAGTTCCCGTCTCAGATCTGTTTCCCATCTCTTTTTCATTGTCTCACTTTTTGGGTTGGGTATGTCGCTGAGGTGGCTGTATATCTGAGAGACCGCTCTCTGTCCCTCTCCCAGGTTATATAACAACGTTATAAGAGGGGCTGACTCTGGTTCCTCTGGCCAAACGTCCCATTTTTCTTTAGCCGTTTCCCGTATCCTGCGGTACCAGAGGAATTGGCCAGCTTGTATGTCCTCCTCTTTTTGTAGTGACTCGAACTCCCTGAAGGAGCCTTCGTCATACAGGTCCCCCCAAGTATAGGCACCTTTCCTCTCCCAGTGTCTAAGGTGGAGTAGGTCCGTACTTGATTTGCACATGTCTTGGATCAATGGGATTTCGGGAGAGTACGGGTGTTTCAGCTGGGTTATCTCCTTCGCCCTTTGCCATATTTGCCTCCCCAGGGTAGCGATGGAGGGTATGTCGCTCAGTAGGTGTTGTGGGGCCCATATGAGTTCTCTCAGGTATATAGGGGAGATCATGGATTGTAATAGGGGTGTCTCGAACGTGGTGTCGTCGGCTAACCATTTGGACACAAAGCTGAGTTGAGCAGCTACATAGTATTTTTCAAGGTTCGGGAGCTGGATACCGCCTTGCGCGTATGTTAATACTAGGGTAGAGTGTGCTATTTTGTGTCTGGCCTGCCCCCAAAGGAAGCCACGAATGATTGAATCAAGCAGACGAAAGAACTTAGGTTTGATGTAGTGTTGTACGTTCTGGAATTTGTATAGGAACCGGGGGAGGACAATCATTTTAATTACTGAGGCCCTGCCCATCACTGATAGGGGAAGTTTTGCCCAGAAGCTCATTGATTTGCGTAGTGCGGGTTTCGCCGCCACCGTGTTGTGCTCATGCATAAGCTCCGCGGTGTGCATTATTTGGATTCCGAGGTAGCGGAATGTCGTGGTCTGCCATTGTAGGCCTAGTGCGGGGAGCTCCTCCCTGTCTCTGTTTCTCAGTCCTGCCAGTGGGAACAGGCAGGACTTAGCTCTGCTAAATCGTATGCCCGAGACCTTGGAGAAGTTGTCGAGGACCTCCAACATGGTTGGAATGTTAAGGTGCGGATCCCTGACGTACAATAGGACATCGTCCGCATAGAGCGAAATGATGTGGTCCGTCCCGCCAAGTCTTATCCCTGCATCAAAGAACTGTTTTCTGAAATAGATTTCAATGGGTTCCCACCCGAGGATATAAAGCATGGGAGACAGCGGGCATCTCTGTCTTGTGCTCCTACATATGTCCCATATTGCTGATACATGTCTCCCAGTTTTCACCCGAGCCCTTGGTCTGGTGTACAGTATTTTGACCCATCGAACAAATCCCAGACCAAAACCGAATTCCTGTAGGACTGCTAGTAACCATTCCCAATATATAGAATCGAATGCCTTGATGGCGTCTAGCGACAGCAAGGCATAGGGCTTGGGATTCGCGTCTGTTTGTTCGACTATGTGTTGTAGTCTGCGTAAATTCATGGTTGTGTTGCGTCCCGGTATAAATCTGCATTGGTCTGTGTGGATAATATCGCCTATGAGCCTGGAAAGTCGTTTGGCAAGAATTGTGGTCAATAATTTGACGTCATAATTAAGCATGGCTAGGGGTCGATATGATTCGCAGTGTTCCGCCGGTTTGTTTGGCTTGAGGACTGGGATCACGAGGGTTTCCCTCATGCTGTCAGGTAGGATACCTCGCTCGTATGTTTCCAGGAAGACTTTGTGTAACAGTGGGACCAGGGAGGAGTCGTATGACTTATAAAATTCTGAGGGCAACCCATCAGTGCCCGGGGTCTTGCATGTAGCCTGTGACTTAATTGCCTCAGCTATGTCTTCCGCAGTGATTTCAGCATCTAAGGCTTTGGCTTGTGTAGGGGAGAGCCTGGGTAGTCCTACTTCGTCTAGGGTGCCCATTATCTAGTCTAGGGGGATTTCAGCTTTGTGTGAGTACAGGTGCGCATAATAATTTTTAAAGGTGTCATTTATGTTATGTTGGGCTTGATGTACGTTGCCGTCCTTGTCCTGTAAAGAGGTAATTGTGTGCCTGGGGTGTTCTTTCCTGCAGAGCCAAGCCAACAGCCTACCAGGCCTGTCAGCTTCCGTGTGTGCTCGGTTCGTTCTGGTGGTATAATCAAACTTGGCCAGTCTATCCCAGGCCTTCGTGCATTCGACTCTAAGGGCTTTGAGCTTGTTTTCCCGTTGTTGTGGGCTTAAGGGACTGTTATCGAGCCTCTCTATCTCCCTTTCTCTTTGTGTTAGTTCATCTTTCAACTTCATTCTCACCCCTCCGGCCTTTGTTATAATTTCACCCCGTATTACTACTTTTAGGGCTTCCCATATGGTGCTCGCGTGTTCTACACTCCCTGTATTTAGCTCTATGTAGTTGTCTATTGAGTCCTGGAGTTCATCTTTTAAAGCTTGGTCCCTCAGGGCTTCCACCGGCATTCGCCACATGGGAATGGGTGGTCGTGGGCCAGCATGGTTCCACTCTTATCACCAATGGAGAGTGGTCAGAGATCGTCCTACCCAGGTACCGTGCCTCCTCCATCTGGGGTAGGTGTTCCCTTCCTACGAAGACGTAATGTAGTCTCGTGTGGAGGCCATGGGGGGACGAGTAGTAAGAATAGGTGCATGTCTGTGGATGTAGCTCCCTCCATATGTCTGCCAGATCTAGTCTATCCGTTACTGCGTTTAGTGAGGTCGTAGCCGCTGATGGGGTCCTAGGCAAGGGTAGGGATCTCTCTAGGTCTGGATTGTGGGTGCAGTTAAAGTCCCCTCCCCAAATAAAAAGGCCATCTCTGTGTGGTGTGACTCTAGCGTACATTGAATCGAGGTGGGCTGGGACATTACTATTGGGGAGGTAAGAGTTCACTAGGCAAACTTCTTGCTGTTCTATGCTTCCGAGCAGTATCACGAACCTGCCCTCTGGGTCTTTTACTGCCTTTTTTAATTGAAATGGGAGTTGGAGATGGATCCAGGTATAGACCCCTCTAGCGTACTTGGAGTAAACAGTTCCGTACCCCTGCCCACCCCAGTGTTCCTGGAGTTTGGTGGTGGATTCTGCATTGCAGTGTGTTTCCTGTAAGAGCGCTATCATTATCCCCTTTCTGTGTAGATAGGACTTAATTCTGTTCCTTCGAAGGTAGGTGCCGAGGCCCCTTAAGTTCCATGTCATAATTTTTATTCTCATCGCCATGTCATGGGGGGTATTGTGGTGGTCGCAGTTTTCCAGGCGGGCTCCCGTGGTCGGGGTGTTTCTGGTAAGGAGTTTTGTCTATGCGCCCGGGTTCCTGGAGCATGTTCCCTCCTCCCGATTCCCTCTCTGCAGTTGGCATAATGTAGTATGGAGACTTATCAACTTTTTCAACTGTCATTCTAATGAATGAGCTAACTAAACCATTTAACTGTGAACTGCCCCCAGCAGTTGCGTAGAACTTGCAGCGCTCGGGGGCTCCCGAGCCTTCTGGGCCTCTCCAGGCCTTCCGGTGCGGGCTGCGTGCAAGCATTTGACTCGCACATCTCTTTTGGGGGGCGCCCATTGGCGTGGTCATTTGTGGTGCCTCGTGCTTCTGCCCAATATTGCTATCATTGTGTTACGGTCTAAATTGGCTGAGTTGTACCTCTGTGTGGAGTTGACGGCCGGTGATGGCGTTCGTGGCTTCCTGCTTTATCCGTTGTTAGTCCTTGGCGGTTCCTCTCCGTCATCCGCCAGGTTATTGTGCTCAAGCCACATGTTTGCTGCGGCTGGGGTCTCCAAGAAGAGTGCTTTCCCTTTGTAAAGGACTTTGAGGCGAGCGGGGTAGAGCAGCATGTATTTTAGATTAAGTTCGCGGAGTCTCGCTTTTACTGTTATGAATGAGTTCCTGGCACGCTGTACTGCGGGGGTGTAATCTGGGTATATGACAATTGACGAGTCTTGTCTTTTGATTTCACCTCCTTCCCTGGAATAGCGCAATATTGTCTCTGTCTCGAAAGTTTAAGATTTTTGCAATGATCGGACGTGGGTGTGAACCCGCTTTTTCAAAGGTCTGTTTTATTTTCATCCATAGGGATTGTGATTTGTTGCACTCCCAGAACATGTGAAGTAGATCTGCCCCGTCTGCGTTGCACCATGGGCAGTGAGCTTCCTTTTGTTTCTTTTGAAGGGATCTATGGGCGCGTTCTACTGAGAACCCATGCGAGAGATTTCCTGCGCCAATTTCTTGTTGCAGCATTGTCTCTATACATTCTGTGGGATCCGGGCCTTCCATATCTTCGGGAACACCTAGAATCCTGATGTTATTGCGCCGTGCTCGGCCTTCTGCGTCTTCGGATCGCGCTTCCAGCCTTGCCACTTGCTGTTCTAAATCTAGGACTCGCTTCTTCAGGTCTGTGGTGTTCTCAACATTGACCTGTAGAGTGGCTTCATTGGCGTTGACTCTTTCGGTCAGATTGCGTGCGTCCTGTCGCATGAGCTGCATATCCACTTTAATTTCGTCAATCTTGCCTTCAATGGAGGCGCGGAGCGCTGCAATGGCTTGAAGGACTTGCGTATCACCAGTTGCCGCTGCCGTGTGTGATGGTTCATCGGTGGGTATAGGGTCTGACTGTGGCAGCTGTTTAGGCCTGACCGTCGTGTAGGTGTCCATTGTCATGGATTTCGGTTTGGTTCTAGGCGGAGACATCCTTTCCCTCTGGGCCGCCGTGCCAGCCTCCACTGTTCGTTGGGTGCCTATCCCGGTACTAAGTTTCGGTGAGGAACCGGAGCTGGGGCCCCCCCTCTTTGCACGTTATTGTCGCGTCTAGTTAGATTCAGCCTCCGGTGATGTTAGGGGGGGTGATCCTGGCAGCGTTGAGTCTTGCCCCCGTGTGGTGTGGTTCAAGCAGTTCAGTGTCGCCGTAATCGGGGATGTCTTATGTTGGGCAGGGCAGCTGGTCCTGGTCCCCCTTCCCACAGGCCCCAACGGTTGGGCTCGTGCCCTCGTTATATTTCCAAAGCAGCACGGGGGGGGTGGCGGGGGCGCAAGGCAGCCACTCACTGTTATCTGCGTTGGGGTCGTTTTTCTGTGTCGCAGGCCTGTCTCCGCGGTTCAGTCCGTTTAGGTCTGGCCCCAGAGCCGTGCCTCTGGAGAGGGTCGATTCCCTCCTCCTCGCGTTCAATCACTAGTGGGGCCCAGCGCCTGTGTTGTCGGGCAGCGAGAGGAGGCCCTCGTCTCCGGCTCTCGCTGCGCAGGGTCCCTGCTCACTCCAAGCAGTCGGCGGTCCGTGGTCTGCAGGTCGCGGCGTTGCACTGTTCCACAGTGTCTCCTCCGGGGGGCCGAGAGCGAGCCCAGGAGCTGGGTGTTAGCTCGTCGAGAAGGGGGCGCTTGGGATCGCAACGGTCGCCGCCATCTTGGATCCACAGGGGCGTCTCTTTGCTCGCCTCGTTCAGGGTGTTGTCGACTCCGATTTTGTTCGGAGGTCGGATCGCTGCAGCGGGGAGAGGTTTCTCAAAGCTATTCAATGTAGCAAGCAGCCATGGCCACTTGACAGAGTCGAATGCCTTGACTGCATCTAATGAGACAATCTAACCAGGGTTCTCGCTGTCCTTGATATAGTCAATAAGGTTGTGCAGCTCCTAAGGTTTTCTGTAATATTTCTGTCTGGGGCATATCCCATTTAGTGTGGGTGTATGAGCTTGGCTATCAAATGTTTAAGCCTATTGGCCAGTAGGGTTGTAGGAATGTTCCCATCCTGGTTCAGCAGAGACAGGGGTCTGTATGAGCTGCAGTCTGTGTCAGATTTATTTGGTTTTTAGCAGCGGCATGATAAGGGATTCTCCAAGTGACACCGGGAGGGTTTCCAAATCAAATGCTTCATTCAGCATTTCTAACAGTGGAGGCAGTATATCGTCCATATATTATTTTATAGAATTCACTGGGACGTCCGTCCGTACTCGGCGTTTTGCCGGTTGGCAACTCCCTGATGGTCGATGTCAACTCGTCTTGTTTTATGGGGGACTCTAACGGTGCTGCCGCTTCCGCGTTTAGCCGTGGAAGGTCTAAGTGCACCAGGGCTTCATGTATGTCTGTTTGCTGTGTCCCTGCTGCGTGCGAGTAGAGCTATTTGTAGTATTTAAAGGAACAATTATTTATCCCTTCTTGTGACGCGTGCTCTATCCCTGTTTGTATCAGTTACTGCCCTCATTTGTTTGCGCTTGGATTTGCTTTTGTATGGCCAGGCCAGCAGATGTCTGGATTTGTCTCCTTCAGCATGTTGCTTTTCTATGTATTTGATATAATTTATATTGCCTAACCTGTCCCAGTGCTTTTAAGCATTCCTGCATCAGGCGATTGTCCTCGCTTATTTTTTCCTTTGTCAGGTCGTCCACCCGGTCTATTTCCTCAATTGCCACTTCTACATCTGCAATGTCTTGTACTATTCTGGCTTGTATTCCCCCAGCCTTGCCTAATGCCGTTCCTTTAATTACTACTTTAAAAGCTTCCCATAGTGTCCCAAAGGATGTTACACTACCTGTATTTACAAAGTAGTCCTTAATTCCCTCGCAAAGGTGTTCTTGGATCATCTCGTCTTTCAGGGCTTCGCTTCTAAGCTTCAAGGTTGGAATGCATGCTCTGCATGGAATGCGCGGCGTGCTATTATTAGTGGTGTGTTATCTGACAGCACCCGCGCTTTGTATTCTGCAGTGGTGATCTCACCTAAGGTATCCACGCGTGTTAACAGGTCTAGTAAAGCGGTTCGGAGAGGGCGCATAGTGAGAATATTCCCGATCTCGCGGGTGGCTCTCTCTCCAGATATCCGCCAAATCGAACTCCCGAAACAGGGTGCCCAGGGCCTTGGCGGCGGGGGACGGATGACTGAATTTGTTGTCTGATCTGTCCAGTCTAGGATCTAATACACAATGGAAGTCACCCCCCATATTAGTGTGCAATTTCTGTGTAGGCTGATTTGGGGGTATAGTGTGCGGAAGTAGGCTGCCGTGTCGTGATTGGGCACATAGGTGTTTATGATGCACAATTCCCTGTTCTCCAAAAAGCCTTGTGTCGTGATCGATCTGCCCTCTTCATACCTGATCGTTTGTAGCACCCTGAAGGGGACCGTCGGTGCTATCCATATTAGACCTCTCTTGTCTGTGCGGAGTACGGGGAAGCCCACTGCGGTGCCCTGCCATCTTTCCGTGAGAGGTAGTAGTTTCTCTCCATTGAGGTGCTTCTCTTGAAAGAGCGCAATGTCTATCTTCTGGCGGCGTAAGTACATCATCACCCTGTTCCTCTTAATGTAGCTATTAAGACCTCTGACGTTCCAGGAGGCTATCTTAAGTTCTCCCATCGTCAGTGCAGTTTCCTATGTGTGTCCATGGTACCATATTTCCAGTGTGCGCACACCATGTGGTCTTTTAAGCTGTTCCCCAACTATCCCGACTCCCCCGCCACCCCCCCGCAACTTAACTTCATCCTCCCCAATGTGTGCCCAGCTCTGTACCTCGTGCTCAGGCATTCCCGCTTCTCGCCTCAGCACCAGTGTTCTGATGTCTGGAGTGTGGCGGGTGGATACGTAACCGCTAGTATAAAAAATGAAAACTGCTCCTGGTTATAGGATGCTCTTTAAACTCGTGCTCCTTGTAGCCTGGGGTCCGTGCAGGTTACTCCTGACATCTTCCAGGTTGATGTCGCCCAAGGTTTTTTCGTGTGAGCCCTTCGGGCCTTGCGCTAACTTATTTACAGACTGCTTTCGGTCTCGTCAGCATCATTGGACCCACACTTCATCTGTCCGCTGTAACTCCCTCTTGGCTGTCAGATCTCTCTGGTAAGTTTTCGCTGTCCATCCATTTTTGCGCATCTTCAGGAGTGTCGAAGAATATAATGCAAACATCGCTTAATATTTTAAGCCTGGCTGGGTATAGCAACATGCATTTGAGGCCAGCTTCACAGAGTCTCCTTTTGACAGATGTGTACTGCATTCTATGCTTCTGCACCTGTAGGGTGTAATCAGGGTATACGGTTATTCTTGCTGATGCTCTTTTTATTGTGCCCCCTTTCCTAAAATGTTCCAGGATTTATTCCCTGTCTTTATAGTTCAGTATTCAGGCTATTATAGGCCTTGGTGCTGCTCCCGGTGGTGGTCTCCTGGTCAATGACCTATGCGCTCTTTCGACTGTGAAGCCCTGGGTCTCGTTGCCAGGCCCTATTTCTTGTAGCAGCATGTTTTTGACAAAGTTTGTGGGGCTTGAACCTTCTTCTCCCTCTGGCAGCCCCATGATACAGATATTGTTTCTTCTTGCACGCCCCTCTGCGTCCTCAACCCGACCCTTGAGGATCATCATTTGTTGCTGCAGTATCGATACATCTTTTGTGGCATGTTTCAGGCCTCCGGTGTTTACCAGCACTTGTTTTTCCAGGGTGCCTGTCCGGTCTGCGTGTGCTCCGACATCCTGTCTCAGGAGATTGACGTCCTGGCTACTATTTGCATCCATTTACGTCTCCAGACAGACTTTGTTGGTCACCGTTGGTCTGTTATGGTTGTGCTTGTTGCAAAAGAGCCTCTGTCTTGGTGTGTCCAATGTGGAATGCTTATTTGTTTTTAGGTGGTTTGGACAAGATGTTGATGATCAACCCGCTGTTGAACGTTAATGCTGGTGGCGTCTGTCTCCAGCCCTGCGGTCTTGGGCGTGCTGCCAGTTATCTGTTATGCCTGCTTCAGCGGATTTTGCGTGCAGGCCCCAGTGGCGTAGCACAGCTTGAGTCTACTTCTGTTGCTGCGGGAGCACTATGCTTGTGTGCCTTTAGTCCGGCGGGCAGTGCTGTGGGATGCTCAGTGTGTAAGGCCCCAGTGTGGCCAGTGTCGGGGGGCGTGCTCTAGCTGAATGCACGCCGGCAGCGCTGACCTTTTAGTGTGCGTCTGCTGTATGTGGGATGGCTATTGTTCTCCTCTGTGCTGATCTGATGTTATGGGTGGTGTAGTCACTGATTTTGTATGTGGCTTGCACTGGGTGTGGGCGGCGGTGCACTGTCTGCAACTGCAGGGTGGTAAGCACGGGCCCCCTTAACTGCTACCCGGCACAGCTCTTGTACTTGGTAGTAGAAGAGTTGGTAGGGGAGGATTCTGCCATTTACATGTGGGACTTCAGGGTCAGGAACGGGGCCCAATTCTATGATTTCTTTTCCCGATTCAAATAGGATACCAAAGTATCAGAGTTGGTTATATGACAAGCAGCCTGAAAAGGGAATGTCTGGAGGGGATGACGCATCTAAAGATGAATCAGCCAGTGGTAATGAACCGGAGAGTTAATGGACAAGCCTCTGTTGCCGGTCTTGAACAAACCACTGTTATCGGGGGTTGGGTCAGGGGCCTCGGTGCGCATCTCAGAGGCTCAGCACAGCTACCCTGCGTTCTGATCTTGCCCGATGTCTACCGGTTTCAGTCTCTGAGGCTACCCAACATTACCCAGTACCATGCAGACTTCAATCAGTTGCACCCAGCGGCGCTCGACGAGGCCGATACCTTCCTTCCCCGGAGGTACTAGATGTGCTGGCTCCAATGGGAGGTCTGGGGTTGGTTCCCCCTTTTCCGGGTTGTGCAGGGAGCGTCGCCTGCTTTTGTTTTTTTTTCTTTTTTTCTTTTTTCCTTTGGGGGCACACCATCCGTTCCCCTCGTAGCACCAAGTCCATGTTCAGGACCGTCCGCCTTGCCGGTGGCAGCAGATTGCCGCTCCAGCACTTGATGCGGCAGCAGGCAGGGCAGTTTAAAATGAATGTTTGGCAGCGGGGGCCACCCGGTGCGCTCCCGCAGCAGAACCTATGTGAACTGCGCGGGGCCAGCGTTCCCAGCCCCGCACTGGACTTTCTTCCGGGTTCTCCGTGGAGCCTGTAGCACAGTGCAGCCCACAGTGCAACTTTCCGGGTGAGAGGAGTTTGATCCGACCAGGGCTTTGATCGACCCCCCCCCCCCCACCAGCCCGCTCACCATAGGGTTGTGTAGGCAACTGTTTGCATGGGCTTGTGCCCTCCGTGTGAACCTGCAGTGGTCCGGGCTCCTTCGCAGACCTCTTTGCGGCCTTCCCTGCACCGCAGTTTGAATTCCAATTGCTCCTGCAGCTGTATGTGGGGAGAGGGTGCCCAGTCTCACCTTGTGAGTCTGTACATAACCCCACGTCTGAGGGGCCTCACCAAAGTCACAGTGCTCATAGGTATGTGAGCGCCGCTGGGGAGGCACCCCGGTCCGCTCCAGTCCTCCAACCAGTCCTGTAGTATCTCTGCGTTTTCCTGCAACACAGCCGCCTCCACAGCTGCAAACAGCCTCTCCTCAGGCCCCAGTCTAGTACATGCCACGGGCCGCGTGTGTAGGGGTCGCTATTTGTCCCACACCGCAGGGGTTCCTTACAATGCTGCTTTCGGCATTGGCCGGAGCCTCACATCCGGGTCTCTTGCAATGCTGAGTGGAAGCAGGCGCCATTAGGCAGACACGCTGACGATCTTGTTAGTATGCTTCCCTTTCTCCAATTCTGGTCCAGCTTTCGCCCATTTGTTGGCCACTGCTTCATTTAGTAATCCGCTCTTTTGTAGCTCTAAAATGCAGCAAGATTCGCTACTTTGGACAGGATGTTTACGGATCACACAGGAGCAATGAGAAGAACGTTCTACAGCACGGCTGCCTAGCCACGTCCCCCCTCGATAAGGAGGGTTAGTCAACTGCAGGCCCTTTCAGTTCAGGATCCCTTTGTGACTATTCACAAAGACAAGGTGGTTTTGCACACACCCACGTTTTGTGCCTAAATTCATCTCTCCCATGTGAATCAATCGAACTTCCCGCTTTATCCAAAAGCCCACTAACTTGGCAGAAAGAAGCCTCCACACACTGATGTTAGGAGGGCAGTAATGAAAAAACAAAGCCACTGAGAAAGACACACCAATTCTTTGTCCCTGTGGCAACTGGTAGAGAAGGCGACCCGTCTCTATATCAGCTATTTCCAAATGGTTTGTAAATTGAATCATACTATGTTACTCTCTTGACAAGAGAGGTCTGCCCTTTATGCCTAGAGCACACTTTACTCGGGCACAGAAGCTACCATTCCATTCATTGCAAATGTTCCTCTAGATTCCATTTGCAAAGCAGAAATCTGGAGTGCTGTTCACACTTTCACCCAACACTACTGCTTAGACACACCAAGTCTGATTCTCAGGTGGGATACGCAGTGCTAAGGCCTCTCTTTGCTCCTGTTCCTTCCCACATCCCACCACCATCTGGTACATCTTGCTAGTCTATGCACAGCATATGATTCTAAGCAGATGCACAAGCATCAGAAGACATACATTACTCACCGTAATCGGATTTCTGATGATTGATCTGCTTAGATTCACAATCGCCCACCCTTCCTCCCTTCTTGGAGTAGAAGGAACATAGACATCTTACACCTCTGTTCTGTACTCACGCATTCTGCAAGGCTCCCCAACGGCAGAAGAAAAACAACCGATGGGACCTCGTCGGCTGAGGGATTTTGGGTACAATACACGTCATGTTAGGGATAGTGCTACAATCACGCCCATGTCGACATCCCTTTTCAAGCTTCGAAAAAAAGATGCAATACTATGCGATTACCACTGAGTGGTCGGACTACATGCACAGCATGTGAATCCAAGCAGATACAATCATCAGAAATACGATTACGGTGAGTAATGCATGTCTTCGTCAGGATGACCAATTCTTTTGGGGTCTTGCTGGCCCTCAAAAGTGGAAATACGTCTAAGCAGATCATCTTGAGATGGGTGGCACTATGGATCGAATCTTACTTTCAATTGGTTCAGAAAGAGGTGTCTGATGGGGTTAAAGTTCACTCCTCTAGGAGTCACAAAGCTACTTTGGCTTTGTGCACCCTTGTGCGAGGTCATCAGGTGTCTGTGTGGCTTCTTAACGCTTACACCAGCATTCTTGCCTTGATTCTCTGGCTGAAGAGGACATATGATTTGACCACTCAAGATTGCAAAACCTCTTGCTTTAGAGCAGAGTCCTTATATACTTCTCTCTATCCTGCTTGCGCAGCTATAGGACTATTTCAAGAGATTAGGATTTGTGGGTGGAAGGTATCCATCTGGAATAAAAGTTCCCTTCTGTGCTGTTCTTGCGGATGCATCCGGTATTCCTCCTACCGATTCCATACTGTCATTCTTCCCTGCATCCTGCAAATATGGCTGTGGGAGTATTTTGAAGACAACCACGAGGCAGGCCTTAAAATGGCTGTTCTGGCCACATGGGCTTTTAGTGAGCCCAATATGGCAGCCTCCATCATGGGTTGGATTGGTTTAGACTGGTTTTAGACCAGTTCCTTGCCCTGGGCACCAACACCAGCCCCTTTGAGTGAAGGAATAGATATAGGGTCAACCCTGCTCCTGAACGCAGACGTGCTGGAAATGTGGTTCCAGTAAAAATGTATTTGATCCTGTGATTTAATATGTGGATGGCAGGAGCCCTTTTTGTGATGTAGTTTTGAGTATTTTGTCCTTTGTTCCTGTGCATTAGGGAATGTCCCTCCAGTTAAGTGTGTCTGTAAATACATTTCTCCAGCATTGGATCTTTCATGGATTCACATGCTTAGAATATTCCCCGTCGTCAGACTGGGAACCCTCGGTACACATATATAGTCGTTTCCTATAGGAAAAAACTTCTGACACTTGTGTGTCCTATCCACATCTGCGTCCTCTCTGGGGCCGTTCACGCATGCCCCGTAGGACGTAGTGGTATAAAAGCCCCGCCCCGCGGGTCCCGTCAGATTTCAACCGTCTCCAAAGATAGTGGGATCTCCTCGCGTAGTCTCTACTTTCTAGGTTATTGTTGAAATTACTCGTTTTTGATCGAAAGGTAATTGGTCTGACCAGGATGTCGGGGAAACCGCTCTTCCGCCCGTGCGCCACGTGCGGATTGAAAAAGGTTTACGAGGGGGACGGCCATCTAGATTGTATATATTGCCTCCACCCTCACCATTCGGCAGACCAGTGCGAAATATGTAAAGGTTTTTCCCAGAAAACCCTGAAAGATCGGAGTCGGCGACTGGTGTCGTGGTTAAATGACGGGGCGGGAGCATATCCTCAGTCGGAGGTTGGCTCCGTGCGCAGCGTGGCCTCGACGAAAACATCGGGGGCACCGCGCCGTTCAGCCTCGTCGGAACCACCGGCAAACAAAACTCGACCGGCGGAAAAGGATGTTCCACGAAGCCACTCTTCCAAAGACTCTTCAAAAGAATCTTCAAAAAAGTCTTCATCGTCGAAAAAACATGGAAAGGAAAGGCCAAAATCCTCCTCCGGCGATCCTCATAGATCTGCCACGAGTAGAGAGTCGGAAAAGCGCAGGGAGAGCTCTGTGAAGGCGGGACCGCCTAAGCCACCTGCAGGTCCACCGTCGACGACGACGAACCAGTCAGTGACCTCACTGCCGCTAACGCAGTTGGTTTCCCCCGTCATCAACCCGCTGACGACGACGGCGACGATGTCCTCGTCGACCGAAGTTCAGGCCTGGAGACCAGAGGTTTTTGATCTGGTGTTGCCGGACACGTTACTGCAGGAACAAGCAGCGTCGATTTCCTCGGAGGAAGACGACGGCTTCAGGATTGCGGGCCCGGAGGATCTTGGGCTCCGAGCCAAATCACCATCAGGAGCAACCTGTTCTCAGGTGTTTACCCAGTTTTCAAACTCACAATCGGCCCTGTCCATGGAGGTCCTGTCCTCATTGCACTCGCTGCTGAAATCGTTGGATGAGAGGCTTCCACCAGTGAACCCGTCGACGCCTCCCGTCGACGAGCCAGGCCCGTCACATCGTCCAACCCAAACGACCAGTGTTCCGGTGACTCCAGTGGTCCACGAGGAGGGTGAGCTGTCGGACTCTGTATCTGACCGAGGATCGGTATCGGATATCTCCCTGTCTCCATCTAGGGATCAATCCTGGGTGTCGGATGTTGAATTGGAAACACCAAAGAGCCCCACTCACCCGTCTCCACCAGACGATATCGGCGCTTTTCATTCAATGATGGAAAAGGCGTGCAAGGAATTTGGCTTGGTCCAGCAGGAGGAGAAAAAGGACTGTTTTCTGTTCGACCATATGGTTAAGAATAGACGTTCAGTATTCTCAATACCCATTTTAGATCATGTCTGGAAAGAGGGTGTTCAAACCATGCGTCACCCGTTTTCTGAACCGGCCGTCAAAGGCCGCATTGAAAAGAAGTTTAAAGTGCCAGACTCTACCCCGAAATGTCTTTCGTCCCAACCTACTCCTGACTCAGTGGTGTCGGCAGCAGCGACAAGGAAAGCGAGGGCCCAACACAAGTGCTCTACCCCTCCGGATAATGAGGCAAGGCGCCAAGATGTGTTTGGTAAGAAGGTACTATCCGTGGGTGCTACAACTGTGAAAGCAGCCAACTCTTTGGCTATTGTCGCCAGGTACGACAGGGAAATGTGGCACAGACTAGCCCCTGTACTGGACCACCTTTCGGACGAACATCGAAGAACGGCTATGTCTCTGGTACGAGAGGGCGAAGAAGCATCGAATCATGCAATTAACATAGCGGTGGACCTGGCGGAGTCGGGCTTTAAACAAGTAAACAACGGGGTTGTTCTTAGACGCCAGGCTTGGCTTAAGTGCACCAACTTCAGGCCCGAGGTGCAGTATAAAGTATTGGACATGCCCTTCGAAGGTGACCTTCTTTTTGGAGAAAAGGTGGATGAGGCCCTGAAAGCCATGAAGGAGGACTCTGATACGGCACGCTCGTTGGGTGCCCTTCAAAGTGGAATTTTTTTTCGATCTTTTCGTCCCTTTAAAGGGGCATTGGGCAATTCAAGATTCTCTGCATCCAGAGATAGATCCTTTGGCAGATCAGCATACCCTTCCCAGGGATGTAGACGCGCCTCTCAAAACTCAAGCCGGCGCAGAAATTTCCAGTCATCCAAGAGACGACCGGCCTATCCCTCGTCGACGAACAAACAAAAAGACCAGCAATGACGGGAAGCGCACCGTTCTGGGAGGAAGAGTGTCAAGCTGCGTCAAAGAATGGGAGGACATCACAACAGATCAGTGGGTGTTGGACACAGTGAGGTACGGACATTCGCTACTATTCAAATGCAAACCTCCAAAATGTCCACCGGTATTCCTACCCCAACCACATCTGAGTGTTTTGCTGCAGGAAGTAGCACTTATGTTACAGAAAGGTGCCATAGAATTGGTTCCTGCATCGCAGAAAGGCCAAGGGGTATACTCACGGTGTTTTGTGGTAAAAAAGCCAAACGGAAAGTGGCGTCCCATTCTCGACCTGCGCGACCTCAACAAGACCTTACAGAGCCAAAAATTCAAAATGCTCACGCTGCAGGAAGTAATCAGGTCAATTCAAGTGGGAGATTTTTTGGCGTCACTGGATCTACAGGACGCGTACTTCCACATACCTATGTGTCAAAAACACAGAAAGTTTCTGAGGTTCATGGTAGGTCGGACACACTACCAATTCGCAGTGCTTCCGTTTGGTCTCAAATCCTCCCCAAGAACGTTCACCAAATGTTTGGCACCCGTGGCAGCCTGGCTGAGAAAGAAAGGGCATCATGTATACCTGTACCTCGACGACCGGCTTGTGAGGGGATCCTCCTCGGCGTCGACCAACGACAGCGTACAGGCTACCTTACAGCTTCTGCAACGACTGGGGTTCACAGTGAACTTCGAAAAGTCCTCTCTAAGGCCATCAAAGAACTTAAAGTTCTTGGGAGCTCAATTCGAAACCCAGTCTGGAATAGTGAAACCTTCCCTAGACAGAATGTCAGAGATCAATCGGCTAACGAGTCAACTACGTTTACATGGCACACTCTCAGTGAGAAAGTATGTGGCGATCCTAGGTTCCATGGCTTCCTGCATCCATGTAGTAGCCAACTGTCGATTGTTCATGAGGCCACTTCAGGAATTCCTAGCGGACAGATGGAAGCAGGACACGGGTCGGTGGTCATACAGGGTAACAGTCGACGACGACAAAATCATCCCAGCCCTCCAATGGTGGAAAAGCGTTCACAACCTGGACAGAGGGGTACCTCTACAAGAACCAGAATTTCAGCGAACCATCATCACGGACGCATCCCTGACAGGCTGGGGAGCACACATGGACAACTACCAAACCCAGGGCAGATGGTCCCCGACCGAATCGCTCCTACATATCAATGTCCTGGAACTGAGGGCAGTGAGATGGGCCTTGAGGTCATTCCTCCCACATATGAAGGGGTTGAGAGTAAGAGTGCTGACAGACAACACGACAGCCATGTTCTACTTGATAAAACAAGGCGGCACGAGGTCCAGGACTCTGTCCGGGGAGGCTCAAAAGGTATGGCATTGGGCTTTGAAACACAACATATCTATAGTGGCTCCTCATCTTCCAGGAGTGAAGAACGTACAAGCGGATTCCCTAAGCAGAAGCATGGCCCAGATACACGAGTGGGAGATGGACACCATTCAGCTGCAGAAAATCTTCAAAAGATGGGGTCACCCCTCAGTGGATCCCTTCGCAACGAAGGAAAACAAGAAATGCGAGCAGTTCGCGAGCAGATGGCCTCAGGAAGGATCCCTAGGGGAAGCGTTCTCATTTCCATGGACAGACAAGTTCCTGTACGCCTTCCCTCCGTTTCCCCTTATACGGAGAACAGTACAGTGGATACGCAGATACAAATGCCGGGTCATTCTAGTGGCACCGTATTGGCCGAGACAACCTTGGTTTTCCGACCTGCTGCATCTGTCGTTGGAACAACCGATAACATTCCAGAAGGTTCCGAATCTCCTGTCCAGGGACAAGGGAACGGTGTGGCATCACAATCCGGACAGCCTCAACCTGACGGCCTGGCTCCTGACTTTTCGGAATTTGGCACTTTGAAAGTTTCGTCGGATTGCCGGAGAATTCTACAGGCGGCTAGGGCTCCTTCCACCAACAAGTCATACATCTGCAAGTGGCGAAGGTTCTGTATGTGGTGTCAAACGCAACATGAAATACGGCCTTTAGAAGTAACTCCAGAACAAGTTTTACCGTATCTTCTTCACCTGGCGGAGAGTGGGTTATCCTCGTCAGCCATAAAGGTGCACCTGGCGGCCATCTCAAGGTTCACGAGGAGGAGACAGTCCTCTCCGTTATTCAGCGACAGACTGGTGAAACATTTCATGAGGGGTCTTTTTCTAACTTTTCCCCCAACGAAGCGGTTCTCACCAATATGGAGTCTAAATGTGGTGTTGGCAGCCTTAATGAAGTCACCTTTCGAGCCAATGTCCTCTTCATCCATGCAGTTCCTGTCATGGAAGCTAGCTTTCTTAATTGCCATTACATCAGCTAGAAGAGTATCGGAGCTACAGGCATTGGTCATAGACCCTCCATTTATGAGATTCTTTAAGGACAAAGTGGTGCTATTAACTAATCCTACTTTCGTCCCGAAAGTTCCAACGGTCTATCACAAACACGCGACCATTGTTCTCCCTACTTTCTTTGCGACCCCGTCATCGACGGCGGAAAAGGCTCTTCATACTCTAAATGTGAAAAGGGCGTTGAAATTTTATCTACAAAGAACACAAGAACTCAGAACTACCAGACAGCTGTTCATCGCATACGGTCCGTCGACGAGAGGAAAGGCAATTTCCAAGCAAGGACTGGCTCGATGGGTCTCGCCAGCGATTGCTTTTAGTCACTCCAAGGCCGGGAGACCCCTACAAGGGCACCCTAGAGCCCATTCCACAAGATCGACAGCCTCTTCCACGGCGTTGTGGGCAGGAATTCCTCTGACAGACATCTGCCAGGCGGCGGCATGGTCAGTCCCACACACGTTCACACGCCATTACTGCCTGGAAAGGCAGCTTGCGGATGAAGTACAGATGGGAAGGGCAGTTCTGCACCATCTGTTTCAATGAGGTAAGCCAAAAACGGTTAAGCTTTTGTCTTTTGCCTTGTCTATTCTGGTTCTTTAGTGTGTCTGTTTTGAGCAATATATATACATATATATGTGTATGTATTATGAATATGTATATATCAGAAAATATGTTGCTGCTTACGTGCCTATATATATTAGGTTTTGGGGTGTTTTTTTTTGTGGTGTATGTTACATTACATTCTCACCTCCTTCTTTTAGGATACTGCTATACAATCTATTCTAAGCATGTGAATCCATGAAAGATCCAATGCTGGAGAAGGGAGTAGTTTCTTACCTGTAACTCCATTTCTCCAGCGTTGGTATCTTTCATGGATTCACATGCGCCCACCAGCCTCCCCGGATTGCAATGTGCAAGATATGTGCATAAGCAGGTTCTCCTTTCTACTTTGGAGGGGCCGAAATCTGACGGGACCTGCCGGGGCGGGGCTTTTATACCACTACGTCCTACGGGACATGCGTGAACGGCCCCAGAGAGGACGTAGATGTGGATAGGACACAAAAGTGTCGGAAGTTTTTTCCTATAGGAAACGACTATATATGTGTACCGAGGGTTCCCAGTCTGACGACGGGGAATATTCTAAGCATGTGAATCCATGAAAGATCCCAACGCTGGAGAAATGGAGTTACAGGTAAGAAACTACTCCCTTCTCTGTAATTGGGATATTGATATCAATTTTTTGACATTTAATGCCATTGAAATAGTATTGTGAATTGGCAGCTCCAGGCCTAACCTTCACGAGGCCTGTGCACACATATAAGGCAACTGCAAATAAATAAAAAGTATATCTTTGGGTTTGGGAAAGGAATGAGAATCGGCAAAACATGTCTGAAGATCAATACATTAAGCTTCCCAGAGGAGCAAAGCTCAGAGATTACGATGACTGTTTAATCCCACGGGCACCGACCAACCCACGGCTCGATTTCCTTCTGGGGGCATAGGCATAATATATGCCGGACGTAAACCTGAGTGTTGAAACAAAGTCACAGTAAAATGAGATATACAGAGATACCAATGTGTGACAATCAATATATATAATAGACGAGAAAAGTATTGTACATTTTTTAAGCAACCATTGTTGTGTTTATTTGTGAATTTAGTTATTTTTTAATGCGTGTTGCATGTATGGTTTATATTTTGAATGTGCAGATTTGGAGTTGGACTGCTCGGATTTCATGGAGAGCGAAGCACTTGCACATTTTACATCGTATAGGTCTTAGGAATTGGGTTTACTGATAATACACAAACCTGCTATATTGAAGTTTAGGGATAGAACTAGGGATGGGAGTAGATGGACAAGAGCTGATGAGAGGCTACTCGGGTTGGTAGGAAATGGAGGACATTGTATAATTAGACCAACTGTATGATAATTATGATGAATTCAATGTTTGTGTAAATGTATGATGAGCTTGATTAATATTTTGAGTTTTGTACTAGGAATAAAATAATGCATTACCCACTAGTTTGCTTGGATGTGGGAATTTTATGTGGCTACCGTAAGAATTTGTTTGAAACAGTGATTTAATATGTGGATGGCAGGTGCCCTTTTTGATATGTGGATATTTGGAGAGTAAGCAGGGATGCTTACCTGCTTGAGGATTTTCAGCCATTTGCCAGTGTTGCTGCATTTTTAGACCCATTTTCTGGCCATACTGGCTGGATGCAGGGGCCTGCGTATAGCTCTGGTTTGGATCCTTCACTGCTGGGTGCCATTCCTGGGAATTCCTCATCCTGCTTTTGGTCGTGTTTGTCTGCTGGGGCCAAGTCCTCCATCCTAGCCCTGTTTTCTGGGCCGTTTTACCGCTGTTTCCCGCCAAGGCATTCCACCTTGATTTTGGAAGCTGCTTCCGCCACCTACAAACGTGTTGAGACTCCCCAAGTCTGATTGACACCATTGTCCTGCTGCAGGTGCCATTTTTGTTGGTGTGCTGACCATGTTTGCCTGATGAGCCACCGGGTTCTGCTGTGTGCAGGTTCCTCAGTCCTCCTGGAGCCATCTCCATTGTGGATTCCACTTCTGGATGTTGGGTCCCACTCCACTGAAAGACATTTGTTCTTCTTTTAGGCCATTAGGGTTGTCGTCCTCTTGGGGTGTCAATCCCTGCGTGACCATATCCTTCATTCCGGCATTTTAAAAGAAGATGTTACTTACCATGTAAGTTACTCTCCTTCTTTGAAACAAATTCCTGGTGACAACCACATCTGGACCCTGGGTTGGTGGGTTATTCCAGAGACTCCCTCCTAGGGGTCCCCGTGGTCTGTGGTCGTTAGGTTCTGTAGGTCCCCTTCTACTCCAATGGATGACACTGGGGGCTGAATCCTTTATTTTTCTCCTCCAGGATCTTTTCTTCTGGGTTCCCACGGGTGTCCTCTGGGGTCAATATCTAACTTTTTCGATTCACTGTTTCTGCCTGAAAGAGAGATTGTCGGAGGCAGCTAATGCTACCTGAGGCTAGTGTGTCTTGACGATCGTGATCAGACATGCTTTAACGCGGAGAGGTCCTTTGCTCAGGACTTTGTCTCTGTGGTGCGGCATAGGTCTAGAGTCGAAGCGTGGGCGGTCTGACTAGGCTTCACAACATTCAATCCACCGGATCAGGCCTCTCGTCCTCCAGTACCTAACCAGTATCAAGAAGGTCCCGGGAAGCTTGAGGGGGCGCCTGTGCAGTCTGTTATCTGCAACAGCTAGATGATAAGGCTGTGAACGTGATTAGAAGTTGCTGTAGTGAGGTATGTGCACTGAGGCAGCGGCATCGTACTGCTCACACAGGTCCTACAGCTAACGTTACTCTGGGCTGTGTTCATCTCGCCCCACTCTTACTCGTTCCCTGCTCCGTTATTGCCCTGCTTAATTTCTGCTTATTAGCGAGAGTAACACTCAGCGAGAGTAACACTCAGTCACTGCAGGTCACGGAACATATTGTGAGTAAGATTGTGCGGAATGTACTTTGTAAATAAGGAGGGCCTACGTCAGGTGCTTCCTGCTATAGACCGAATCAAGAAATGTTGGCGGAGACTGAGTGAGGTTCCCTACTAGGGACTGTGGGGTATATCCCTTTGAACTGGTCATGGTTCCCGAATCAGACAGTTGGTAGAGGTCGGGCCACAGAACAGGTTTGGTTGGTATTAACATGTGCACGGAGTGCGTCTCCCGGCTCTGGCTTGAGCAGTGCTGTGTTTTTTCGTTTGCGCAGAGCTTTGTGTGGTAATTCAGACTTGAGGAATATTGTTACAGGGGCCATTGTGCTCTTACACAGAGTAAGTTTTGCTCTATACTCATAATTTCTGCGAAACACGCCTGTCTTCTCGGTTGAAGAGAAGGGGAATCAGTAAAAAAATGGGAGGCAAAGCGAAAAGTTGTCATTTTAGAAGCAACAAACTCACTCCGCTTGACAATGAAATAGTACAGAATCTAAGGACAGAACGACTTGCCTCCAAATGGGGCGAGCATCAATTCGGGTCGATACCTGACTCTTTAATGGTTGGTTCAGGGAACGACTTTAATGACAGGGTTGCTATTTCGGGGCCTGCATTAAGAGACGTTGAAAGAAATGCTAACACTTCTTTAATGGAGGTGTCTGCGCCTAGAAGAGGAAATACATGCCTTGGATATTCCTCCGTCAAGGCTAAGTGTTTTCCCGAGATTGTTTGTCTCACCAGTGGGACTAGGAAATGAGGTTAATCGGAACCCCAGCCGAGCATACTGGGCATGTGCCCATGGGTGTTAGGACTCGATTTTCACTTTCGTTTCCAGGGGAGGAAACTATCAACCATGAATCTTGGGAAGGTGGACGTAGTCCTCTGGTAGCTGTGAGGGGTCCGGTATGCACGATGGACACATGGGTATCGTTTTTTCATTAGTCGCCATTTTATTAAATTGAAAAGGTTGAGACAAACGCCTTCCTTTCCCTAACCTAACAAGGACTTCCCTACCTGACAAACTAAGAGTAAAGGAAAATGGGCTAATGTTCAAACTTTTCTAGCCCTCACTCTAATACATACAACAAAATCATACAGGAATTATTTGGCTGTTTAAACTTCACCAAATAACATATCGGTGCAAACACAGAAGGTTATAAACAGGAATCGGTGTGACCCGGGTTGGATCCCCTTGCCCTAGATCCATTCAGGACGTATCAAACCAAAGTTCAATTTTAGGAACGTTATTTGCATAAATTCCACTCAAGGTTGAATACAAAGTTCTTCTCATTCAATGGGCCTCATTAAGGGTCTGGCGGTAACCATGCCGGTAAAACCAGCAGGTAGCCACCAGACCCGTAAACAGTTGCCAGCGCCTGACTTGCCGGTAACACCGAGGTATTACAACCCCAGCGGCCGGAAAGTCAGGTGCCGGTAATATATTGTTCTCCATTCCCATAGAGTCCTAAAGGACTCTATGGGAATGGGGACCACGGATACACCTGCACAGGTAATAACGGTGCCGGTGCTTCCGTGAAGGTCTGTGGGCAGGTGCTGGTCTGCCTGGCAAGTCAGACCTTCCGGGCTGGAGGGCACCCACCCACCAGGCTTGTACTTTGCCAGTCCGGAAACAACGGTGCCAATAAGCTTATTGGCACTGCTGTTTCTGGACCAGCAATGTTGTAATGAGGCCCAATGTGTCCTTCACTTGGCAAAGTGACCATCTTATTTCCAAAATGTTTTTCACACTTAAGGCCAATTGTGAAAGTTTCCAACATATCTTGCTTAGCAAACAAAAAGACTTGTCTTCGCTCTTCAAATCCAAAGTCAAATATAAGTGTTCTTCTCTGTGAAGATCAATCACTTTAAATCACGTCAGATTTCTCCTTTCCAAGTAACAGTTCTCTTAAAAGGATAAACTTCAGTCAAGATGATCATACAATAATTCATCAGACATGGTAGTGGAATTGCCAATTCTTTTCTAGCAAAACCTTCTACCACATTCTTTAGGCAGGGTGGTTATATAACAGTTCTACCACGTTCACAGTACTTCAAATGATCTCCTTCCTGGTCCACTTGCCTGCCATGATAAAACTCTACTAGGCTTGTTCCAAATGTTCCACACTTGAATCCTCAATGGAAAGAGTTGAACCAACAACTGCTTCTTGGTTTAGTCTTTTGACTTTCAACACAATTGGCTTAAAGCTTCTTTCACAAATATATTGCACCAGAGGACAATGATTCTCACATTGATCTGTTTGCCATAGGCAGGGCAGGTTACAGTTCTCTCTCCCTGATCCCTTTCACAAGAAGAGCTTTACTCCTGCAGTCTATGGTTTCTCTCTACACAACCCTTTGTCTATTGGCAATGTAGGTTACAACTTTCTCCCACGAGGTATCTTGTTTTGGGAACATCAAATTACCTTGGTGTCACTCTCAGCTTTCTTTGCCCTTGGCAACGCAGGTTACAATGTCCTTTTATTGGATGTCCCTCTTTAGGAATGTTGTGCCCCTTTGCTTTACTATTGCCTTCTTTGGCTTTGGCAATGCAGGTTACAATATTTCCTTATTGGATATCCCTCTTTAGGAAAGTTGTGTCCCCTTTGCTTTATTATTGCCTCTTTTTGGCTTTGGCAATGCGGGTTCCAATATTCCCCTATTTGACTTCTCTTATTAGGAGAGTTGCGCCCAGTTTGTTTTAATTAAAATGTTCAGTATTCAAAAAGTTAATGTCTACCTGCTGTTCTCCTTCGGAGCGCCCCGGGTCACCTGTATCAGGCCAACTCACCGGCATATCAAGCCGTCTCCTTCTGCCTCGCCAGCACTGCTTCTTGGTTCGTCAGAACTTCCTCAGCGTTTGGCAGCTCCTGTCAGTCTGCCGTTTCTCGCACTGGCTGTCAATTAAGCTTTCAGAGGTCCTACGGCATGTACCTTACACCGGAGCAGGTCAAAGGACACAGAGGGCTTCTCTCTCTCTCTCTCTCTCTCTCTCTCTCTCTTTCTCTTTCTCTCTCTCGGTAGCTGGCCTCAATAGCGCTTCCCGCTGCGTGTCCTCTACATAAACCAGAACTCCTGACTACTGCCACATTTTCCGCGCAGCGTTCCACTGTCAGCACAGTAGCAAGCCCAGCTTCTTCTTCTCCCTGCTGCTTCTCTTCAGCCTGCACTTGAAAGGCCTTTAAATGTTTAAAGGTCCCGCTCAGGTGCGGGTCATTACAACAACTAGACAGTTCATCACAGTTTGGTAACTCTTGACCCCTGTTCCTCGTCTCAGTACTGTTCTTATTTGTTTTCTCCTTATTTTGGGTGATTTATAAGATGTATATTTAAGGGATGATTTCAAAGGAAGTGATGATTTTCTCTTGAGTTTAAAGTATGAACACAATGTAGTATCATAACTACTAGAAGTAGTAATATTATCGCCTTGACCCTTCTATACATCATGTTCAGGTTTATAAAAAAGAGTTCTCATACTTGGCACCTTGGGTAAATTTGGAAGGGGGAGCATGACATTAAATATTCATGCACTAGGGAAATCTCATTCTCAGAAGAGGATGAGCACGGCGTCTCTCCTGATGGAGTCACCACTTTCCCTAGACAGCGTTCACCTCCCATGTGATCCTCCCTTCTGATACCATCCCCTGTCATGGCCACTTGCCCAGGATCACAGAGCTGCACCATCAGATGGAGGAAGCAAGGGGCACCATGGTTCACTCACGTCCCTTTGCGACGTTTATACACAGGGGGCCCGGTTGGACTAGGCTCATGGAGAAACATAAGCAAAACTTTTATTATGGGCAGGAGTGTTTTCAAGAACTTTTCACTTGTGTGCAATCAGTCCGGGTGTGGTTTTTTTATCTTCAGCTGCACATGCAACTTCAAGGAGAGGCAGGGTGTGGCAAGCAGAACTGAGCTAGTGGGTGTGGCCTTAAGAGCTGACTACCTCCTGGAGTCAGCTTACACCTGCATTCTTCACTGCGGAGCCTGGCGTCGCATTCTTCATCTTCCGGATCGCAGGACTTCAGCTCTGGGCACGACATCTTCATCTCCAGCACACAGAACTTCAGCTCTCGGCACTGCAGCACAACCTCTTCTTCATCTTCAGACACGCGGGACTTCGGCTCTGGGCTCCGCAGCACGACATCTTCTTCCACGAAGGCGGACCCTGTAAAAGGACAAAAGGCAAGGTTAGACATATGAACCTGCAGTTTAAGGTTGCGCTTGCAAAATTCTTCGCGCTTGTCCTTAAAAGCTCACTTACCTGCTGCGGGACCGCCACGGGATCCTCAGCTCCTCATCTGGAGCCACCTCGGGCTCTGTTGCTCTGCTGGACCGCAATCGCACCTATTTGGGGAGAAAGATCGCCATTGTTACAGAGCTGACAACAGGCTGTGAACAAGACAATACCAATACTTCAAGACAAACAAAAACAGAAAGACACTTATCTGAAAGGCATGGAATCGTCATAGCTGGACTGGACACCACGTATAAAGGACCAGTCAAGGAACTCTGTCCTCATTCTACCTGTGCCCCTGCCAGAAGTAGCAGGACGGAGACTTCACCATTAATAATCTACAGGTGAGCCTTAATGGGACGATGCATGCTCACCATGCTATGGGAGGAAGAGTTTGAGAGGGAATTCACTTGCAGGCCAGTAAACTTACGTCCTCTCGTATTTATGCAGGAGCAGGGTTCCAATTCATCGCAGCAGCCCATAGCCTATTTGCAGGGGGAGGAAGCAGATCAGGGGGTCCTACTTCCTGGGAGGGCTGCAACTGTGCCCCAACGTCCCCGCAGAGACCAGGTGAGCGTAAGACCCCCAGGGTTACGATCAGGTTACGGCTGCCTTTACCAGGTCACATGGGAGGGGACTTTAGGCTGGGATTTCGTGATGGCTCTGCAGGATTCATCACATAACCCTGAACTTTATTTTACAGTCATTTATACAACTCTGTGATACTGTCTTATTGGAGGTGATGGAAAGTTCCTGTATTCTAAAAGAAGTAAGGGCACGTCTATTAATGTGTGATCCAGTCAATAACCTGGCAATGAAGGAGGTGGTGGGGATGCCCCCGGGTAGTGTAACCGGAGAAAGTATTAGTGAAAGCACGAGTGTGGACATGGTCATGGGCATTATGAAAACCAACAGAGAAGGCAATTAAAAGAAAACTAAGGACATCAAAGGGTGTACAAAGTCCAAGCACACTGGATTGCCAAAAGTGTTAAGAAACATTCTTATTGCTACTAGGATGAGAGAACAACTCGACTGTTTGTAAAGAAGGTGACAACCTCACTTCTGAAATTATTACAATTAGCAACACCAAAAATCAGGAGGATTTGAATACTATTGTCATAGAGGTGGAGCAAGATCACTGTCGCATTACCATGTGTGAACGTAAGAAAAAGAAGGCTGCTGATACCCTGACCCTTCACTCCTGTATTAGCCACACCTCCATCAGTATAGAGCTAGATCCATCCTGCAAACCTGCCAGCCCGTCCCTCAACCTAGTCTTAATGCTCGATCCCTGCCAGCTCCTGCTTTAGACATCCACGACCTCCTCACATCCAACAGCCTTGCACACTGCCACATGGCCTGTGCTCCCCTCGCCATCTCACCAGGATATACAATCTTCAGGAGTGATAGATAGAATACCAGAGGAGGCGGAATCACCCTCCTCAGCAAAGATCAACCAATGTATTAAACAATTTAACACCCCACTGAAAAAAAACGGTGACATCCTGTCACTAAAACTGCCTACATCCTCCACCAAAATGATCACCGTCCACTTGGTTTACTGTCCACCCGGCCCCAGCCTCACATTTGAGGAGAACCGTCTTCAAACCTTAGAAGAGAACACTAAGCTCTCCTTGTAAGTGCTCCTCATGGGGGATCTAGACTTAGGCCTCAATGACCCAAACGACCTACCAGTCATCTCAATTGGAAATTCGATATCCGCCATTGGCTTTGTTCATCACATCCACAACCCTAAGTCCATAATAAAGGGTGCTCCTTAGACCTCAACTGTCACACTTCTATCACATCCGATACTCCATGCCCATGGTCAGACCACCATATCATTACATTCACCATCCCTGTCGATCTACAAGCCAAACCACCCACCAACATGCTTCCACCCGCCCCAACCTACAGTTCCTGCAAGCTCACCAAAGAAAATCTCCTGCCGTTCCTTGATGCAGGAAGTCCCTGTAGATCTGACACAAAGAATCTTGTGGGCCTCTTCACCAAAACCCTGACTGGTGCAATTGACTATCGCCCCGCTAGTTCCAAAAAAAGCTAAACCCTTAGGTCACATGAGCAGACAAAAGACGTACCGAAAACTGCTGCCGAAATTACCCATCTGACGCACTCAAACAGGAGTTTTTAAACCTCTCCAAGACATATAAAAATGCAATCATCCAAGCCAAAGCTAACCCATTCAACTCCAGAATTGCTAACGCTGTCTCTAACACTAGAGAATTATTCTCCATCCAGCCCCTATCCCCCCGGCCTCCACTCTGACCAAAGTCCCTGCTTGGTGTGACAGCATTTAGAGTGCTATGTTGCAAAAAATTGGCATGCTCCAAAATAAAGTTCTTGCCAAACAAGCTACCCTGAATCGCACCCATCCTGATTCCAAGGCCACCCCCACTCTTATTTTGAACACTCCCAACTCCCCTCTTATTCAGTTTCAACAAATCTCAGCTCAGGAAATGCTACACATCCTGAAAAGATTAAAGCCTTCTAAATACAAAGGAGATGTATGCCAAGCACCCTTAATTAAAGACTACGTCGAAGCACTGGCCCCTTGTATGGCGACCCATGGCCTCTGTCTGAATAATGAAAAAACAGAACTGCTCATCAGTGGTCATGCAGCTTCCCTAAAAAAACAGAACCCTGCATACTCGGCCTTCACTATCACTGGTATATATCGATTCCAGTCTCTCCTGCTGTCAAAACCCTTGGAGTATAAGTGGATGCTTCACTATCACTATCCCGACAAGTCAACGCCATCGCTTCATCAGCAGCCTATTCAACCAAACTCCTAAACGCCTCCAGACACTTCCTATCAACAGACAGCTGCCTGACGATTGCCCGCGCAGTGGTGGGTGCCAGGCTAGACTACGGCAATGCATTATTTGCAGGTACCTCCACTCACAATATATAGAAACTCCAAGCCATCCAAAATAATGCCCTTCCAGAGGCACTAAACCTTCCCAGATCAGAACATATATCAGCTACCCGCAAGGCATTACACTGGCTCCCTGTTAGGGAAATAATTGTATTCAAGACTCTAACCATCACCCATAAATGTATTTCCAAAGCGGCTCCACCCTATCTGGCTCAAAGAATCCCCAAATCTCACTCGACTAGGCCTATCAGAACACCATATACAAAAAGACCAGTTCAACCGAAGTTCAAACGTACTAAAGCGGGCGGAACAAGCTTCCAAGTTATAGCAGCAAAGCAATGAAACTCCTTCCCACACAGTTTAACAACAGAGGTCTCCTACTGGGCCTTCCGCAAAGCCTTTCAAAACATGACCATTCAATTAAGCTGCTCAAGGGAGTCTGCCTATGCATCAGTACCTGCTGATTGTAGGGCTGAGGTTTGTGGAATCTGCTTAGATCACATGCTGTGCATAGGGCGACATCTAGTGGAAGCTGCAGAGTATTAGTTTGTTTTTCGAATCTCGAAAAGGGGCGTCAAACTAGGGCGTGCCAGTAAAACTCTCCCTAGTGTGACGTCCACTGTACCCATGATCCCTCAGATTGTTTTTTTCCGCCATACTTGTCGGAAGCATATTGCGGAGTTCCCTTGGCTTTAGCCATTTCTCTTTATAATTTCAAAAATTCCCTGTTCTCCAACCCTACGTCGAAGAAAATCAACGTCGGTACTCGAGACCGAGGAAGAACAGCCGTCGAGACTACACGACAGACTTCAGGCCTCGGAAGGCCTCTGGCCTCGGCCTGGGACGCGGAAGGCTTCTGGCCTCGGCCCTGTGCAAGTAGGGAGAGTGGGGGGTGGTCACACACTCACGCTTGTTTCCTACATTTACCCGCCTGCTGCCAATTAGTGACATATGGAGAGTATTCCTTTTAAATTCTGCCCAAAGTGTAACCGTAAGTTTCCCTGGGTAGACCAACACAATACGTGTAACTTCTGTCTCCCACGGGACCATCCCAAGGCTAATTGTAGAGCTTATAAGCTCTTCAAGGCCAAGACACTCAAGGACCGCTCGACGAAGCGATGGGCCCACTATGCCAGACAGCTAGAGGCCATGGACGCAGTGGCTTCCTTCAGTGATGGCAGCAACGCTGCCTTATCGGACGGCAAGGCACAGGGGTGTCGTCAGGCACCCACGCGCAAACCCCTTACCTCGGAGGACTGACTGGCGATTCAGTTATGGGGACAACACCCGGCGGCAAGAGCACGACACACACCTCTTCCACCAAGCACACTAACCCCAGCAGAGATTCGACACATATGTCGAGCAATCGACAACAGAAGGCTCCAAGAGAGCGGTCTGCCTAATCGGTGTCCTCTGGGCGTTCCAGATCACGGTCGCCTCATGACACACAGCAACCATCCACGGTTGCTAAGGGTGCCACATTACCTAAAGTCATTGAGGCCCGGTCGTCAGAAGACTAATCCGACCTCTTCCCCCAAGTAGCATGTTTAACGTCTACTTCTGTAGCATGTTCCACATCTGCTTCGGAGATTCAACGCCCCTCTTCCAAGACTACTGAATCTTTTGACACCACCTCCGAATCTCAACACCAAGCGTCGAGACATTCAGAGAACCCTAAAGGTTCAGGAAAACATTCCTCCAGTCATGGGAAAGGGGAAAAACAACATAAGAAAGCCTCAGAACATCCGGTTCAGAAGGAAAAACACAAAGGAAAGTCCAAGGTCCCTGATCCTGTCACCAAGGGAAAGACTGTTCCTTCCACTCCTCAGAATGTAGACATCAAGGAGGAACCACAACAAGAGAGGGTTATCCCCAGTTCCAAGCAATGGAACTCTGAGGACATTTATAGAGTAATGAGGAGGATGTCCCTTTTTGTAGGATTTCTACAAAAAAGACCCAAATTAATTTCATAGCTATCGTAGTACTCCAGCTACCTCTGCCCCTTCGGGATCTAAAGACCCTCAAGCTCCTACTAAGAGGCTCCGTTCTGAGACTCCAGTTCAGGGTTTGATTTCAGACCATTCTATAATTGAGCCTTACCAGCCCTATGGTGAGGAGTCAGAAGTACAATTGCTGGAAGACCAGGCAGGGGTCGATTACTATGGGGACGATGACGACCAGGAAGAGGAAGACGAGGCGGTGGCCTATAGTCTTGACTCCCCTATTCCCAAAGATCCCCTTGTGAATGACTCACCGGTTGATAATCAGCCTTTACTTAACGAGGTATTAGCTAAAGCTGCAGCCCATTTTCAAATTGACACACAGGGTGTCCAAGAAGAGAGATTTTGCTGAAGAAATTCTAGGGGACAGGAAATCCATTGCCCAGACTATCCCCATTTTAAAATCAATTCAGGGCAGAATCGATCCTTCTCTGGTAACCCCTAATCTTACTCGGGCGGTTAATCCACGAGTAGAAAAATTATTTAGGGCAGCTCCCTCCGATCCACTATACATAAGGGGTCAGTTAAAACCCAACTCATTGGTGGTTACAACCACCAGAAAGAGGGCGAGAACACCACTAGCTTCTTCTGAAGCACCCCCAGACAAAGAGAGCAAGAGAATATATTCTCAGGGGAGGAAGGTGTCATCCACGTCAGCATACCAAGCACGCATTGCCAACACCAACACTCTGTTAGCAAGCTACAACTGCCACCAATGGGAACAGGTAGCTGCCCTCATTGCCTCTGCACCCGAACCTCTAAAGAGCCAGTTGGCACAAATTGCATCAGACGGAAGATCAGTGTCTGGATGCATTCTTAAGGCAAACTTCGATGCAGCAGATAATGCAGGGAGAATAATAGCAGAAGGCACAGTTATTAAATGCCAGGCTTGGTTAAGACAATCAGGGTTTAAACCCGAGAACCAAGCCACCCTCATAGACATGCCGGTAGAACCGAACGTCCTATTTAGGAAAGCAGTGGAGGAAGTATTGAAGACGGCTAAGGACGAATACGAAACCTTAAAGTCCCTCGGCCAACTAACAAATAAGCCCTCAGGTCAAAGGGGAAATAACAATAGTTTTTGTCGCTCTCGTGGCCAAAACTCCCAAAGAGGGTCCAATTACTATCAGAGTCAAGGAACCTCATGGAGCGGCAATCAACAAGCTGCCCAAGGTTTCACCAGAGGTCAAAAAAGGGGCAGCGGTAGGGGGAGAGGCAGCCCAGGTAGAGGCACTACGCCACCCAATAAACAGCAGTGACGTTCCGCTCCGGGTCCCTTCCCATGCATCCCCAGTAGGGGGGCGCATTTCCATCTTCACCCACGCATGGGAAGGGATCACTTCGCACAGATGGGTGCTGTCCACATTGTCCGCGGGATACTGTTTAGAGCTACTAGAACACCCCCGCAACCATCCTCCAAGACTGAAGATACACTCCTTAGAGCACCAAAGAATCCTCCTCGAGGAGATCGTCTTTCTTCTTGCAAAGGACGCAATAGAACTTGTCCCGGGCAACCAGGTAAACAAGGGTATCTATTCAACCTACTTCCTTGTGCCAAAAAAAATCCAACGATGCGCCCAGTATTAGACTTGCGCCCTGCAAACAAGTATGTCAAGCCACAAAAATTCCACATGACTACACTCCAGGAAGTAATCCCCCTACTAAAAAAAGGGGATTACAAGGCAACATTGGATATGAAAGATGCCTATTTTCATATTTCCATGTTCCCAGCGCACAAAAGATTCTTGCGCTTCAAGGTGGACAGCCAGCATTACCAGTTCAAAGTGCTGCCCTTCGGAATAGCCTCGGCCCCAAGGGTATTCACCAAGGTACTGGCAGTGGTGGCGGCACACCTAAGCAGGGAGGCAATCCCGGTGTACCCTTACCTGGACAACTGGCTCATCACAGGGGAAACCCCCGTAATTTGCAGATCCAATATTCAAAGAACAATCAACCTCCTCTTCCAATTGGGCTTCTCAATCAACGAGAAAAAAATCAAGCCTGGTGCCAAGCACCTCAAAACAGTTCCTAGGAGCTTTCCCAGACACACAAGAGGGGAGGAAAGAATTCGAAATCTGTTGCTGCAAATTCCTCAATATCAGTCCGGTCGCCAGATAAAGATGCGCAAAGCAATGTGTTTGCTAGGAATGATGGCGTCTTGCATTTACCTTGTTCCCCACGCGCGCCTGTGCATGTGACCCATGCAGGAATGGTTGGCGAAACAATGGTCCCAGGCAAGTGGTTAGTGGGACGATCTAGTGGTCGTTTCGGCAACACTAGTACAAAGCCTTCGCTGGTGGACAAGAGAGAATCTTACGAAGGGTAAACCCTTACATGATCCAGAAATACAAGCGGTCACCACAACAGACGCATCCCTGGGGGAGCCTCACCACCTTCACCACACAGCTCAGGGTCTCTGGTCTCACACAGTGGCTCAGAATCACATCAATCTGCTAGAAATTCTGGCAGTCTTCAGAGCGCTTCGGGCATTCAAACCCTTCCTATCCAACCTGTCAGTGCAGATCCTAACAGATAGCACGACGGCAATGTTTTACTTAAACAAACAAGGGGGCACTCGTTCGCCGAATCTGTCCAAGCTTGCCCAGAAAATTTGGAAATGGGCACTCAGACGGAACATTTACCTGTCATTGCAACATGTTCCAGGGGATCTCAATTCACTAGCGGACGCTCTGAGCAGAGATCCCCTCCCAAAGGAACACGAATGGCGACTACACAAAGAAGTCGTAGAAGACCTCTTCTCTCAGAGTGGTTTCCCCACTATAGACCTATTCGCCACAGGCGAAAACAGACCGTACCCAGACTTCGCATCCAGGTTTCCCCAGACAGGCACCAAGGGGAACGCTCTATGGATGAATTGGTCAGGGATGTTTGCATACGCTTTTCCACCAACACCTCTAATGAGGAAGGTGGTCAACAAGATACACAAGGAACCGATGACGCTCATCCTAGTTGCTCCTATGTGGGCGAGACAACCATGAATTCCACACCTATGCAAACTGGCGGTGTGCGACCCCATCAAGCTCCTGTGCTGGTACAATCTACTCTCACAGCATGAAGGACAAAAAGTGCATCCCCAACCCAAATAGATGAATTTGGCAGCATGGCTCCTGAAGTCAGAGTTCAGCCAACTCAATTTACCCCAGAGATGCATGGACATCTTAAGAGTCTAGAAAACTTAACACAAGGCACTGTTACTTTGATAAGTGAAAAAGATTCGTTATTTGGTGCCAGAATAAACAAATTAACCCAATTGATTGTACTCCTTCCAATATTGTCACCTATATGCTCCACCTACTGGATGCAGGGTTACTATTTAATTCACTCAAGGTACACCTGGCGGTGCTGACAGCCTACACCACCTCCCATAACAAGGTGTCATGGTGGAAAGTACCAGTGGTCAAGGCCTTTATGGAAGGGGTAAAGAGACTCCACCCTCCAATTTCTAACCCACCACCAGGTTGGGACCTTAATGTGGTGCTTGCTAAACTCATGGGAACCCATGCATAAAGCTAGTCTCAAACACCTGACTTATAAAACAGCCTTCTTAGTGAAGGGTCAGTGAAATTCAGGCTCTGTCAGTGCAGGATCCTTTCTTTACTCTTCATAAGGATAAACTGGTTTTACGCACTCACCCTAGGTTTTCACCTAAGTTAATTTCAAAATTCCATGTTAACCAGTCCATTGAGCTACCGGCCTTCTTCCAAGAACTCACACATTAGATGTGAGGAGAGAAACTCCACACACTAGATGTGATGAGTGCGGTCCTCTACTACGTGGACAAGACCAGACCGCTAAGAAAGACAGATCAACTGTTTGTCTCCGTAGCTCTAGGCAGAGAAGGAGATCGCGTCTATAAAGGTGCCATCTCTAAATGGATAGTCAGCTGTATCCAACTGTGCTACTCCCTTTCAGATAAAACACTGCCTTTTACGCCAAGGGCACACTCTACAAGAGGTACTGGGGCCACTCTGGCTTTCATTGCAAATGTACCCCTTGAAACCATTTGCAAAGCAGCTACATGGAGCTCTATTCACACCTTTACTCAGCACTACTGCATTGCCACTCATTCCAAGACAGATACTCAAGTGGGACAAGCGGTTCTAAGACAGTTGTTCTCTCATGACCCTTCTCACATCTCACCTCCTTCTGACACTGCTCGCTAATCTACACATTACTCCCCGTAATCGTATTTCTGATGCTTGTATTTGCTTAGATTCACATGTGCCCGCCCTTCCTCCCCTCTGAGAGAAGGCGCATGGATGCTTGTAGTCTTATCTATCTTATCTGCTTGGATACTCTGTACTCACCCTACTCCTCATGGTACCTCATGGCAGAAAAAATGCAGTCTGAGGGTCCTACACGCGTGAGGGATCATGGGTACAGTGGACGTCACACTAGGGATAGTATTACTGGCACACCCTAGTTCGACGCCCCTTTTCGAGTTTCGAAAAACAAACTAATACTCTGCAGCTTCCACTAGATGTCGGCCTATGCACAGCATGTGAATCTAAGCAGATACAAGATTCAGAAATACGATTACAGTGAGTAATGTATCCCATGTATGATATCACTCTGTGCATACAGGCGTCATGTAACTGATTCTCTCTAGCAACCTGTTTGATGCCCAAGGTTTTGTGCGCGCTATACAAAATGAACAAAATAAAATTAAAATAAGTAAAGAGTAACACAGAGAAAGGGATTAGAACATTCTTTAGGTTGTCTAAAGAGAACTGTGACAAAGTAATCGAAGAGGAAGAGAATGATAAAAATGTAGATCAAATGTGTACATCTGACTTTTTTTGGTGCTGGGTAGATAGTGTATCCCCTTTCTCATTACCACGGTAACATTTCTGTTAGAGACGAGCTTAACCTAAATGGCTGGTGGAAATGAAAACTTTTACCAGTTTGGTGCATCTGACTTAACGCTGTTTTACACAACTGCAGTAGGGCACCTATTGGTGCCTATTTTACCAAAATGTCCTCTTGTCTTCTTCTTTAGCCATTTCTGGGTTTCTTGTCCTTTTCTTGGTCCTTCCCCTACTCTCCAGGGTGGGAAAATTATTTGTGCAAATGTTGTCTTTGGCGGGAGACTTCAAGTAAGTCCGCCCATGGTCCAGGGTGTTGGTGAAGGCAGGAAGCGAGGGAGAAGTCCAAAACTCTGCAGTCCTTTGTCCTCCAGCATGCCTGCTGGGGTCCAGTTGCAACTGGGAGGTTGGCTGTCCTGAAAGGCTGCCACCCCCTCAGGTTTGAATGTTATATGTCTGTTGATCGGCTGGGTTCCTGTATAAAGGTCCGATCCTGGGAGCTGAAGGAGTAGATGACCACTGGAACCAAATCCAAAGAGGGAGATGAAGAAAAGCTGGCTCAGACGTTTTCTGTCGAGCCTGCTGTGTAACCAGAGCCTGTTGTTACCCTTGTCATGGTTCGCTGGTCTACACTTCAGAGACCGGTATGGTCCATCTGGAGGGGTTGGAAACACTTCAGCCCTATCCATCGTGGCGGACAGCGTCCTGTTAACCCCGCCTTGCGCGTTATGATGTAATCCGCCCGGAAGCATAACACGGAGTAAACAGCCAGGAACGGCACACTGCAAAATTTCTCCATTGCGCTTCGCTTTGTTCCTTCCTCTGTTCCCTTGCTTCTCCTTGTCCCTTCCTAGCCTCCACCTGCCTCCTCCACCTTCGCTCTCATTCCTGCTCTCCGTCCTTGAAGCAGCTGCCAATCCTGGTTGGTTACCTTCTCCTGACGGAACCCGGTGGATGTTCTCTCCTCCTGTTGACTCAGGTGGATGTTTCTTCAACTTGCTGAGTTCCTGAATTCTGGCTGGTGGGTTTTTTCCTGCATCTCTATTGGCTCTGCTTCCCCAGGGCTGACCCAAGATACAGTTTTCATCCCCGGGTCATGCTGGCTACCCAGGGGACCAGAGACCTTTCTCACCAGGAGACCCCTCCGACTGGTAACAAGATAAGGCGCGATCGTGACAACCCTTCCTTTGAAGCGACCTCGGGGTCCCTAACACGATGACCCCTGACCCAGAGCCTGATGAGGTCCACCTGACTCAAGAAGACCTGTATTTTGAGCCATCCCATGCTGGGCTGCAATACCCTTGGACCTCGAGCTATTACGCAGTGTACCGTCTTCCGAATCCCGAATCATGCTGAAATTTTGGTGTCATCCTGCTGGACCAGTGACTTGATTTTAATCCTTGAAGTCCCACAAGTTGAGAGAGAAATAGAAGAGAAGGACCCCATTTGTATCTGAGAGCGTTGGTTGGTGTCGAAGGAGGTCAACCAGGTCAGTAATACCAAGATTGTCTCGGAGACGATTGAGTAGGATGGCATGGTTGACTGTGTCAAAAGCAGATGATAGATCAAGGAGAAAGAGGACAGAAGGGAGATTAGTCAAGATTGGAGAGCAAGTCTCCCCATGTCATGTTTTAAGCCGTAGACACATGTTGTGCAATGTCTTGCTCTGCTGGGATCAAAGTGTTCTTTTCCCAAAGTTAAATGCACGTTAACTAGAATGTGCCTGAGTGCTGCTGTATGTACTTATTCACTCCTTCAGGAGGGGGGAGAATATAATGTTGGTTTCTGTTAGGCAGAAACCTGTGCAGTTCCCTCTGGGACCACTGCAAAAGATTTAAGACTACAGGTGGTTGGCAGTAAACCCAATTGGTAGCAGTCTGTACCACCCAGATTTACCTGGTAGCTTTGGCTGAGCAGTCAGACTTCTCTCAAGAAGAGTTAGGCAGTATACAGAGTATTCACAATAGGTCAAAAGAACACAGTAGAACAAGTAAACACTGACCAGAGCTTGGTGTAAAAGAGATATAATTATTTATTTAAAAACACATCTAGTAAAACACACTGGCACTAATATTAAGCAGTTCAAAAACACGGTCACTAAAAGATATACACTCCCTTCAACGATTAATTAGACAAGTCTTAAGTAAAGCAACACTTATTTTCAGACAGCGGTGAGCGTTTAACGAAGATGGCACTCTAATCAATCGGTTTAAAAGGGAGAGAAAGGCAGAGCAAAGATAGAAACAGATCCCAACACTTTCGGAAGAACACAGTAGGAGAAGGAGGCAAGTTAAAACCGTAAAGTCTAAGTTAACAAGGCCGGAACCACTTTAAGAGGTTCCGGTCGAAATGTGTCCAAGGTCACACGGTTCAAAGTGCGCAAAAGTCTCGCAATAAGTTCAGAATGAGTTGGACCAAACAGAAAGGGACCAGTTAGATGGTCAAGGCGTCTAGCCCAGTCCAGAAGCTTAAGGGATTATTGTTACCTTGTAGCAATCTTCAGAAAGGGAGGCCTGGCGGACACGGTACCTTAAAATGGTGAGAACGCTCCAGCGGGGGAAGTTGTTCCTGGCAGCGGGTGCAAGTCGGTGCTTCGTCCGGAGGAAGAGAGGATCTCGTCGGGGAGGAAAGCAGGAGTCTGTTGCACTGCCAGGGAAGAAACCAGCCGCGGAGTTCTCAATTAAAAGGAGCGGTCCTTTTATTCGCGGTCCAGTGGTAAGTGGCTATCCGGTTGCCGGGGTGCTTGGCACGGGCAATTCGACCACAAGATGTCTTGGGATGCGAGAAAAGAAGGTAAACTGGTTTTGCCCACCAGTCTGGGGAAGAAGACTCCAGCAGGGAGATCTCCTCTGTCGTTGGGAAGTGGTGAGTCGGTTCAGCAGGGCCCTACCGGTGGTGTCGTTGTAGCAGGCTGGCTCAGCTTCTCCCTCGTCGGATTTTCAGGTCCTGTGGCGACTTCTGAAGTTCCAGTCCCAAAAGCCCTGCTTTTATGCAGCACACCCCCATTCACTCAGCCTAGCTGTCAATCAAACATGCTAAGTGGTGATCCGGCCGGCTCACCACTTGGGCCAATCACCCAAGAGTGCGACTTGAGTTACCAAGGTAACTCGGTCCAGGGTGCCTAAACCCCCTCCCGCACCCCCTGTGGTACCCAGACAGAGTGGCACCACTTTTAGAGGCTTCTGTGGAGAAGCCCGCCAAAAAGTGGAACAAAGGGCTCGACCTTTGGTTTGGAGTTAGAGGCGAACACAAACGCTATTTTAAAACCGAGTTCTGGCAGAAAATACCAACCGGTAAATTAATGTTAAATAAATAAACCGGCGGTATGTTAGAGGCTATGTTAAAAAAAGTATTGGCCTCGAACAATGGGAAAATCCCATAGAGATCTATTCGCGGTTGAATATTAAAAGTAGTATCCACTGCCACCAGCCAAAACTCGACGAGGGGGGATGGGAAAGTACCCCCTCGAACAACAGACCCAGGGGCAATCGAATTGCCCCTACCAGTACGTCCACAATATGATGGTTTGTACTGGTTCTGTTAGTAATTTGGGACTAGTAAAGCCAATGGTGACTTTACATGCCCTGGGAGACAGTAGTCAGTCCCAGTGTATGGAGTCTATGGTGGGGGGTCACTATGACACCCCGGTGTTACGGCACAGAGGGTGCTGTGTAACACACATAGGAAAACATACGAGACCCTATGGAGTAACAGACCCCATAGCCATGAAACACATTAACATTCAAAGGAACACCACACATCATGTCCAAGAGTGGGAGAAAGAGTCTCACTCTTGGCAGGCGAAAAAAACAAACTCCAGAAATCCAGCAAAGCTGCTGGGGGACTCACTAGGTTAGGAAATTCAGCCTAAACAGAGAATTCTCCCTAACAGTTTCCTTTTAGCCTAGCTGGATAGATCATGTTATATTATGTTGAAGTTTCATTATAATGGTCTGCTTTAAATGTCTAAAGTGCTTTTGAAGCTGCCATAAAACAAGCAGGTAGCAACCCCCTAAACACCCAAATAAAAAAGGGTAGACTAGGGATTCTAATCTGTTAACTAGATTGTACATCCCTGTTTTGGCCTCAGTCTTGCATGATGCCCTCTATTAACAGTGCAGTCATTGCAGCCCAGGGTGGGAAGGCTAATCAAAGGCAAGATTATGTAAATTAACTCCCATGACCACCCAGCCTCGCCCTGAGAGGATTCCTGCCTCACACACCAGTATAACCATTACCTTAAAGGCCATAGCAGTACTCTGGGACCTCCTGGAATGCCAGACTGACTGGTGCTACGGCTCCCAAGGAAGCTGTGGGTGAAATCCCACCCTCCGTAAATGTGACATATTTCCTTGAAGCTTTCCCATCTATAGAACATGGCCTTTCGTAGCTGTTCATGACTCGGAAGTGAATAGAGGGGTTTTGTATGGAGTGTTTTCTTGGACATGGTTTCTACATGCCTTTGCTCACCATGACACTGTGGAAGGCTCAGAAGTCTGGCCAGGGCTAAGCCATAGACTGGCTTGGTGGTGTTAAGCAGTTTGCGCACACGTCTGGTAACTATGACATAAATAAATGAGGAAACCAATAAATGAGAGGTTATTTTGCTTGTTTTTCAGGGAGCTGTTGCAGAATTGGCAAATTCGGATTTCTGTCATGCATACCTTTCCCAGATGATGTTGGGGCCCTGGGGAAGTAAGTAGAAAGCCGCCTGTGTTTTCTTGGGCATGGCTTCAACTTGCCCCAGCTCACCTTGCAGTGAGTAACTTCCAGACATATCCCCGGGTGCAGCAAACAACTCCTCTCAGCTCTCTCTCCTTTCTGCGCCGAACCCCATAGAATACAGTTGAGTCTCATGGTAAATTCAGTCAAGTTTTACACATAGTTAGTCCACCTTTTCCTTCTCCTGTCTTTCCTGAGTACCTTATCTATCCCTCGCCCTCATCCCAACTATCTATCCACCTTCCCTAACACTGCTGAATTTCCTATCCTACTAGTCCTTTGCCGCTCGGAATTATGGTAGGAGGCGCTTGTTAGGGGGAATTCTCATTTCATGGCTAATGTCCCTTACCTAGGGAGTCCGTCAGCAGCTTTGCTGGATCTCTAGAGTTATTTCTTTCCACTTGGTAAGAGTGTGAGCTTTTCCTCCACTCTTACCCATGTTTTGCTATGTGTCTTTTACCTGTTTTTATGAATGTGGGCTCTGGAGTACACCACTTCAGTGGCCCCCTTCTTTTGTGTGTTACACAGCACCTTCAGTGCAGTGACACAGGGTTGTCGTTCAGACTTCCCACCGACTCCATTTCTGAGGATGACTACTGTCCCCCCAGAAAAGAGTAAAGTTGCCATTAACTCTTAGCCCTTTTTATCTGTACCTCCTAGAGCATTGTTTCGCTCTTTTAACATTTAGACTTGACTGGTGGCAGTGGTATCTACCCTAAACTTTTCTACCGCGGTTATCTTATATAATCGTGGTAGTATTGAAGGCTATTGTATTAGCCTCGAACTTAAACCCGCTTGACCAAATACTTTTTCGTTTGGCTCTGGTGCGGTTTATTCGCCATTTCTTTTTGTTAAACTCCTTCTTGTGTTTTACCTTGTGCGGCAAACCAGGTTTGCCGCCTTTGTTCACTGTCTTTTGGCGGGCTTCTCCCAAGAAGCCCTTCTCTAGGCGCCTGGGTGTCTAGGTGGGCTGAATGTGAGGGAGGGTTGTAGTCACCCCCTGCACAGGGTATCCTAGGAAACCCAAGTCGCACTTTTTCATGATTGGCTGAGGCAATTGTCCGGGCTGGACAACCCCCCTGCTGTGTGATTGACAGCCAGGCTGTGTGAATGGGGGATTTGCGCATAAAAGGCAGGTCTCTTGGGCTAGAAGTCAGAGAGTCGCCACTGGAACTACAAGGAACCTAAGAGAAGCGGAGGAGAAGTCGACTGCTGCAACTATCCCGTACTGGTGAAGCCCTGCTGCAGTCCTGAGCTATCAACCCTTCAACGACTAAGAGAAGATCCAGTCCGGAGTCTTCTTCCCTTGAGCCTGGTGGGGATAACCAGCTCTTCTTCAGTCAGAGGAATCCCTTTGTGGTCGAAATTGCTGCACACTGCTGTAGTGGTCCGGATAGCCACCTGAAGACCCTCTCCTGTTTTTAAGGAGTGCACCTTTTATTCGTTGTCTCTGCTGCCGGCCTCATCCCTGTGTGGTGCAGACCCCCTCATCGTCCTTCTTGCCGAAGCTCCAGGAATCGTGGGTCTGCAGGGAACTACCAGGAACAACTGCTGTGGCACCAGCTTCATCCTTTGAGAAAGGTACTGTGTCCTGCTTGAGGAATTAGGGTGAATCCCTTTTCTTCATCTCCCAGGCTTCTCCTTACTTTTCCCTCCTTCTTATAACTTTTGCTTCCGAACATTGACAATATCAAAGTACTCTTGGCTACGTTGAATCGTGAACTGTCCGACTGGGTGATCCTCGACAACAGGCACCCGGTGTCACTTGACCCTGGCTCCGGCCCTTTGACTCTAGAATTCCTGTCTGAGTGTTCTTCGATTCTGTCTGCCTAACTATAATATTGTCTATGATTTTTGCCCCCAACTCCCTCTGGGTATCTCTGGGTATCTCAGGTGCTAAGTGTGTTTTTGCCCCGGTAGCATTTCTTGTCACGGATACGTGTTTATTTAGTAGACTGAATTGTCAAAAAGTGATCGCAATTGTATTCACGGTAACGTGTCTTGTTTCATAACACTGGTCCATTCAAACACAGGGTACTTACCTTGAGTCATACCATACAAAGTGAATTGGTTAGTTGTAGTGTATTTTACGTGTGGTTTTGAATTTAATAGAAGGATTGTGTTTATAGCAAATGGTTTAAAAATAAATGTACTTATATTTTTCTACCTGAAACCTTGAGTCAGTGTTTGTTTGAGTTACAGTAATTGTGGTCCCTTTGTGTAATCTCTGCTACTGCTCATATACTCTTGAGATAAGTCTGGCTGCTCAGCCACTGCTACCACATAGTAGAACAGGCTTGTACCAAAGGTAAAACTTGCATTGCCACCTGTAGTCTTAATTGTGTGTAGTGGTCCCTAAGGGCACTGCACAGGATTCTGCCTAACAGCGCTGTACAAATTCAATATAACATAACACGAGGAATCTGTGGGAGGAAAGTATCCATCATTCCGTTCAAGGATTTCCCACAGATTCCTCATTAACCCTCCCTCATTACCCTCCATGAGATTGCTCATAATGCTTTATTTTGTGGCAGTTCCACTGCTCCATTGCATCTGTAAAAGGGCATGCAAGGCTTGTTCTACTTAGTGTCATGGGTGTCACACCTGGCATTTAGTGGCACCACCAATGCCTGCAGCTGTCAAAGTGTATGTAGAGCGCAGAGCCCCTTTTGTACCTAAAAAAAAAAGGGGGGTTCCAGACCAATCTACATCCTAAAGTGTATTTCAAGAGATGAATGCGGAGTCCATCACAAGAACATTACAGAAGGTAAGCAAAGTCTTCATAACCACTGGCAGCATGTTGCCAGTCTTGCTACTCCTAGAGCAGTAATCCCCATCCAGCGCTGTAGAGCTTGACCTACTCATTTCTGTGTTAGAAATCACTGCCACCACGCTCTCCTGGGCATCTCTCTAAAAACTAAATCTTCCCATGCACTGGCTCACTCCGTGGGAGCTTGACTATCCCTGGGTGGCCAAGGTTCAGTTACATATGGACTCTAATCCTCTGCCCCCAAGAGCATTCCATCTCCCTTCTCTTTAGGCTCTGCTTACCTCTTTCCCCCATAGCCTGAATCGTAGGGATTCATCTAATGAAATGTGCATCTGCTACTGCTCACCACCTCCACCTGTGCCAGTCATCCCAGGCTCTGCCAAGATCCTGTTTAGTGGACTACTGGACTACTGCGGCTGGGTCCACCCCACCACCCCCCCCTCCCGTATTCCTCTCTGCATAACCCTACCCATGGCAGTCTGCCCACGGCTATGCCTCCATCTTCCCACTATTCCTGCTTGCAGGATTACCCCAGCCAAATGCTGCATCTTCAGTTCAGGTCATTTCCTCTGCCGCTACACCCCAGTCTCCTAGAGGTTCCCTATCATGTGTGCCCCCATTTCTGATCTCACTTGGGCAAAGGCCACCAGAAGCAGCCTGAAGAGCATTGTGCATGCCCAGGCACTGTCTGCCCTGCCCACCGTACTCCAGCCAGCAATGTAAATGTCTTATTTACCACTTTTGGTGTAACTGTTTGGCAGCATTTCTGTTCAAAATGCAAAGAAAATAAGCAAAGGACTCCTCTTGGGCCAGTTTGTAAGGCTGCTAGAGAAAGCTCTAATGTTGCGTGACCTATTGAATTAATTGGTGAAACATCGCTCTCTTTTCAGGGTAACCACCAGGAAAATCTTCAACCCCCAGTTTGGAAGCATCTTCCGGACAGACCATAACCCTACCTATTTCTTGCGACGCTTGTCCCGATTTGCTGACCTTTACATGGCGTCGCTGAGCTGCCTGTTGAACTATGACGCCCACCACACGTTCTATCCGAGAAGAACTCCCCTACAGCACGAGGTCCCGGTCTGGTCTGATCAGCTCTGCACCGGTACTTTCCGAATTCCATTCTTACGGGAGATGGCCCAGACCAAATAGTGGCTTCTTTTGCACCAAACACTATCAGTGGCCCAAAGTGTGGGGACATGAAGACGTTCTATTCAGTGACGTTTTTAAAGAAAATCCTTTTAGCGGTCCTCTGATCAAAGCGTTTGTATTTTCATCTGTGTTGGCATCGCTCAAGTTCCTGATAACACATTCTGGATGGAGTTGCTGGTAATCTGCCCGCTTTAGCTGTGGTGTGAGGAGTGTGTGGTCAGAAGCCATGCAGACCCAGTAGGTGCACACATTCCTACACGCTTTCATTTATTTAAGGATGGGAGTGTAAGTACTTAGATATCTCAGTGTTTTACGATTGTGATTTGTCAGTGATACAAAGGTCAGACCGGTTTCCCTTTTTTAGTAAACGATCAAAACCTAAGAAGAACAAACTTTTCTCCAAAGCAGCTAAAATAGCAGTTTTGGGCTCATGGCAGGTGTCCCGCTAGCCATCCATGGTTTCGCGTCCTGCCAAGTAGCCTTTTCATTGCATTTGCAGACATCCAATTGAGGTCTCAAGAAGCACCATGCTTAGGTTTTCTAAATACCAGTGTAGGCCACGGACTCAACCTAGAATTGGCGTTAAAGGCAAACAGCAGATCTGGCTTCACTCTATCTCCAAACCTCGCAAGACTGGTCAGCTTTCTTCAGCACAGCCTTGATGAAGTTGCACCGCTGCAGGTGCCAAGTAACAGTTCTTGCTCTTCTGCTGTATACTGTTCCCCAATTCAATGGCCCTCAAACGACCAAGGATGGAAGGCTGCTCTCGGCCTCCTCAATCCTGTGCCTTGAGAACTCCATGCAGACCACAGCAGGAAATGTGCAACCCTCACTGGCCTTTGGGTTTCAACACTATGTTCAAGGCACTGGAATGTCTTTGGAGCCCCAATGGCACAAGAGGGCTGCCTGGCTTTCACACTTATAAATACAGACCGGGCGATGGACTAAGGGAGGAATTCAGTAGTCTTTGGTTGTTTAGGGTGGGAAAGAAACACAATAAAAAGCTCTGAACCAAAATTGCGCAATAGTCTGTGGGGGTAGGGGGGGTCTGTTCTTGTGGCCCATTAAATGGTTTAGGCACCCACAGAAACTGACTTAAATTGAACACAAACGTGCACACTCACCCCCCCCCCTTTCAGACCTCCCCCACTTTTTACTCCCACACTCCACCCATAAGCACTCCCCAGTAAGACTATCCTAACATGCTCTGCACTAGGATCAAGAACCTGCACACTTTTGGAATCTTTCTAGCCTCACATGGAACGTTGCTAGGGAATCGGCGAATGTGAAATATATAAACTTTACTGCTTATCACTTTCATGACATCTCGCAACCCATTGCCATGACCCATTCCTCGCCAATAAAATCAAAATTATGCTGTTCTTGTTCCAACCTCCACCCTGCCCACTTGCCCCTCCTTAATCTCTCCCACCTCCCTGTGGAAACTCGCCACCATCCTTCAATTAGCTTTACTATGGTCATTGGAGTCCCTCTGCCCATTAATAGCACTTCATCACCATTCTCCACTCCTCTCTGCACGCAGGCACCTGCCCAACGGTCACACGTGTTTTGTGGGTTCCCACACTCCATAATCATGCAGTTGCCAGTCATTCTGCCCAGCTACTGCCCTGTGTCCCTGCCCCCATGCCTCTTTCCTACAGAAAGAACCAGTTTATACCTCTTGATCCCAATCCTGGCTACTGAGTTAGAGAATGTCTGACCATCAACTCCTTGCTGATTCCGGTGGGTAATGGATGCTGCACAAAGATGCCTGTGTCTTCCCTCCCACAACTCGTATGCCAGCGAAGAGCTCTCACTTATTCTTTCATTCCCAGGCTTTGTACTTGAGAGTTAGTTGCCATAAAGGTCTTGTAAAGAACCGGTCAAATCTGATCTAGTCCAAGGAAGGAATAACTGTGTAATGTCCTGCTCTTAATTGAATGGCGTTTAGGTGAGGTGCTTTATTTCAGGCAACTCCCCTTTGTTGCTGGAGCCTCAGCGCCCTGTCTCCCTGCGGGCTTCAGGCAGCTTCCATCTTTGGTTATGGTTTAGGAAACAAGCTGGCTTATTTCAAGATCATATCATATGTTGGTTAACCTGAAATCCTCCATCCCAAACTCTCCCCCTAACGTGTTGGTCAAAGCTTGATGTCCGATGTTGGCCTTGATTCACTGAGGATCTGTGAAGTCAAAAGAAATGCAGACAAATTATTTGAACTGCCAGATGCAGAACAGTGCACAGGTCATCACTTCACGTGTGCATTTCTTGGAGTCTACGTGCCAGTGCATTTCATCATGAAAAACCTTAAGTGTCCTTTTCTGATTAAATGGAAACATAAGAAAACCTCGGTCTATTCATGTGGGGTGGAAATGCATGACAGCTAGCAGTGAATCAGATTGATGCTTTCCAGAGGTAAAACAAACAATGCACAGAAGGGTCAGACATCAACCGTGCATGCATTGCACATCCATCTGAGTCTGTTCCACACATGCACAGTCGAATGAGTGGCTTTTCCGTACCTTTCGATGTGCACATTCAGATAACCTTAGTGAATCCCCTGTCATTTTGAGCACATTTTCCACTTGTTGGAAAATGTTTTGTGAAATGGTCCCTTAGAATTCAAGTCTTCTTTAGATCAATGACACCCCCAGTTTACAGGTTATTTGGGGGGTTGCTCTTTTTTTTGTGTGTAGTTGATGTTGGTGTTTCAAGAAGGTTGAGATATTGTTTGTGTCCCTATAGATGAACAATTTCGGAGTGGCTTTGCGCTAAGGTGGGTGTCTTCTTTCTCTAGGGCAGAAAGCAAAAACTTGCAAGGGGTTTCCCTTCTTCCCCCTTTATAGGCACCCCAGCTTTGGAAGACCTCAACTTGCCAATTGCTGACCCTAGTATCCCCCTGTACTGGGGAAGACTTCAGGAGCCTGCTGAAGTGTTGTATGTGTGAGGAAGGGGCACTTTCTCCATCTCGCCCAGCACCTTATCTAAGCCCCCTTCGCAGGTGTGTCTCTGAGACATGGATTGTCTGCAGAGTTTGCTTCTGGGCGATCCCTCACAGCCCTATCACTGAGACTCTGCTGCCTCCTTGTAGAGTGTTCACTGAAGCCTGCCCACCAGCATGTATGTGTGTGCTCCTACACGCCCTCATTGCACGCAGCCTCTTGTTCATGTGGGTGTCACATTCACATAAAACTGATGGTCAATAAGCACAGTGATGGCATCGAGACATCTGTCTCTGCCCTGCTAGCCTTCTATGCTGCGAGTGAGCGCAGTACAGGTTAGCACGCTATGGCTGTCCATGCAGACAGGTGACCTAATGGGATAGTACAGGCTTTCCTTGGATGCTCCCATGTTAATCAAGGAGTCCCTTTCGAGTTTGACTAAAAAGTTGAGTGCATCTATTACACTCCACATCAGAAGCAGGGAATAAGCTTCTACACTCCGGTCAAACACTCGAGATCAGCCCTTTCTTGTAGACTTTCACTTAAAGGCTTGCAACCCAAGACAGTCCTGGCACTTGGAGCAGGCCCCGGAGCGCCTAGAGCTTGAGTAGAGCATCAGGACTCATTTGCCCTAATGGGGAGGGCCCTGGATTGTAAGGTTCTAGTGGTTAAGAAGATGCGTTACCAATCTATGCTGTTCATCACAGCTATGTTTAAGGTTTGGGTAACGTGTCTTTCGTCTTCAGCCCCTAAATTATGCAGTGTAAAATGGACATAAACCAGGGCTCCCTATGCCCCCCACAACCGTTATTGGGGTTTTTGCTTCTAAATCGAGACATAGCCACAAGCTCTAGATATTCCGGTTTGACTTTTTTTTGTACTTTGCTTCATCATTATGCTGTTAAGGTGTCTGAAATTAAGAAGCCCCCTAGTGGTGGCTTTGGACAGTACCTGATCGTCCTTTGTTAAATTGTTTCATATACTAACTGCACAGGTGCTGCTGACTTTGGTTATCAAAGCTCTGCATGTTCTGTTAGCTTGAGAGGTCGCCTCTACACATCTCCAGAGCATGGCTACCCTTTCCATTCTAGAGTCCTCCATTCTCTGGCTAGAGATAGCGCCCCCTGCTGCAGCACTGCTGCCGGCATTGACTTCATTCCAAGACAAACAGTTTTCAGTATACAATCTAAACCCCTTAGTGACATCACAGGAAGTGATAACACATGATATGTGATGTCAGCCGCAAGCCATTGTATGGTCTTTTTTTAGAACACTTTATTATTATTATTATTAGGGGTATTGTGACAAATCTGGCGATGTCGCCGATTCTTCCCCCCATGTGGCCATGGTGAGGCAGCCTGTGGGGAACTGAGGGAAGCTGGAGTCTTCCTCACTGGGGGTACCAAGAAGACAAGCGTGCCTCCCAAAAAGGGGGACAAATCTTGAGCGCCAGGGAAATCGATAAACCCTCACTAGAACAGATCAGCTGGGGGGCCGCCTAGAGAAGACCGCAAGAGCCCAGGGGAAGCAGGGAAGCATGAGAAGCCTACCAGTGTTGCAGAGGACCAGAACCCTCGCAGACCAAGTACAGAGGTTTGCGGAGGGGGACCAGGAAGGCACAGGAGACCACAGAGGCTGTGGTTGGGAAGGGGTGAAAGAGCACCCCAAGAAACAGAGAGAGGCCTGGCAGGAAAGTGAAACGGGCCTAGTTAAGAGACATTATAAAGCTGAAAGAGGGGTTTGGGACCCATATGAAAGCAGGGAAGTCACATGAGAGTACCGAAGAGTGAAGGACCCATTGAAGTATAAGGACGCATGCAAAGCAGCTGCTGAGCTGCAAGACACACCTGAGGGAAGAGCCTGGGACACACGTAGAGGGGTCTAGGACCCAAGGCAGTCCCTGGCAGGAGAGTACACCAAGGCTGCCAGCTGAACTGTCTTCCTGTCAGGCTCGAAGTCTACTTTGTTGTCCGCGGAAGCTGCTGAACCCCCGTAGTACCCCACCAATGCTTCCCTCCCAACTGATTTTAATACTGTTGAGCTGCAAGCACTCCTAAGGCAAAAGGGGAATAGGGACAAAATAATAAACAGGTCTGGATAATCTTGCTCTGCTATGACCGTCTCTTAACCTAAGAAAGGAAAACAAAACAGCATGTAATGGTCACTAACCTTTCTAATGCTGAAATCTCCTCCTCAATCATTACACAAACTTAGCCAACACACCATACCTGTCTCTCCTCTTCTAAAGCTTAGAGGAGTGTAAATTCTGTGGAATACTTATGGGGAATTTTCAGTGACGTGGACTCTTCTGATGGATTTGCTGCTTGGAAAGACAGATGTCCAGGATGCATTCCAACCTTGCCAGTGACAATTCTAGAGTTAGAGTTCCTTAGAAGCTCAGAAATACTTTTGTCTTAATCAACTTCTTTGTTGCTCTGGAAGTGCAATGTGTGTCTATGTAAGCTTTAGATTATTATATACCAGGACCTGTAGGCTATGTTAATGCTGCTTCATATCTCATAACATTCTCATTAGCTAATTGGTGCTTGAAAAATGTAACATTGCTCTTTAAAATTCTGAAATAGATTTAAGCCCAGAAGGCTCTCACCATAGCTCATCAGATTGGTCACTGTAACTCGCCTTATTGTGCAAGTGCAGAACAAGTAGTCTGTTCACAAAAACAAAGAAAACAGAATTGCTCGACACGCGCGTGGAACGAAAAGCGTCTCTGAAGACGAGCAGACACAAGAAAGCAGACTTGTAATCCTTGTTCGCGGATACACGAGAACAGTGTTCCTGTTGATGCGTACCTACACGGAAATAAATGAATCACTCGCCACGCATGCGCGGAACGTAAAGTGTCTCTGAAGGCGAACAGATGCAAGAAAACAGATTAGTAATCCTTGATCGCGCACACGCAAGGAGATCTGTTTTTCTGTTGATGCGTACGTATGTTGAAGAGTCTGTCGGAGAATTCCGAGATTTGATGCCCGCGCGCAATCAACAAAATAAATCCTCTGAACACTGTCACTTGCGCAGACAGTGCAAGACTTTCAGCACGACGCGCCCATAACGTAAGCACTAAAAAATTCGTAGTACTCACAATATTTAACGCGACTCAACACCCGTTAAAGTACGAGGCTAGAAAACAGCTTTCAAAGGCTCGAGCATGACTCTTCAATTGTTCAAGTTGTAAAGCAAAGCTACACTGCAATCAGCAGGGTAAAACAGTAATGGCACTCAACTCTTAAGTCTAGAACAGCTTCAGTTAAAAAATCATAGCCCTACAGGATTACTTTAAATAAAATATTAATGAACTGAACTCCACATTAATAAACTATGAACAGTTTATATTTAATTTCTTAAGTAGAACTTTTAAAGTCACTTGGCTTGCTTCTTACCTTCATCTGGTAATGTCTCCAGACTGGTACAGATTTGCTCCAGGCTCCCTCCTGTTCCAAATCAACTCAAAAAGACCAAAAGGCCCAGTCTCCAATAACTAGTCACTGAGCTGAGCACAAAGGTCATCTCCTGCTGGGCTGCTGACAATGAAAGGCTGTTTAGAATGTTCAAGCTATGCCTTTCTTACACTCCAAGCCAATCAGTGAGCCTGCTTGGAATCTCCATCTTGGCTTGGGAAGCTCTCCACACTCTGTACCTGAAGGTTAAGGCCCATCCCAAAGACATAGGAAACACATACTCACACAAACACCATTCGCCCTGACACTTCCAAGACACAGTACCTGGGGGAAGGAGGAACCAGGTTGGCTTGTTAGAATCCTGAGAAGCCAAGAGAGGAGACGGGTCCTCTTGGTACTGTGAACTTTGTGGCAAGCCAGGAAAGGAGAAACCTCTTGGCATTGCAAAAACTGTGACCAGGTAGAAGGAGTCCTTCCCTCTGGCGTTGCCTAGAGATCTTTGTGTTGGAACTTTGAACTTTTTTGCTTTGATTGAACCTGGAACTTTATGTTGGCCCTTTTGAGGAAAACTGAAACCCGGAGATGGGTCATTCCTCTGGACCAGGAAGCCCCATAATCCCTTTATTAGTTGCAAGTGTGAGGGATGGAAATATGCAGTTAGACACAGCACGGTGGACTATTTGGATTTCAACTGGACATCCTGACAGAGGCCTTGGTCTTTTTCTTGACGTAGGGCAAGATGGGCTTTTCTTTTTCTTTTGCTGGTCTAAATAAGTCTTTAACAATAAAACAGACCACCACTATGTCAGTACCCTACCTCTGCATCTCTACAGTATTTGTTTAGCGCGGACCCAGCTTTGGGAAGCAACAGAGTACTTTACAATCATAGAAGAAAGAACAAGGTTAAGGAGCAGTGAAAAAAGGCAATCTGGGCTAGCAACATGGGAATAGGTTAATTTGTCGGCAATGGATCTGCAAGTAACCAGGCGGGAAAACAGTAGGGATCCGCTCACCCAGTCCCAGGTATGGGGAGAATGAACAGTGAGAGAACCTAGGTGTTAGCTAAGAGCCATTCCTTGCACTCTAGGCCACAACATGTTAATTAACAGTGACAGATAGTTTCCTCAAGCAAGAAACCCTTAAACCTAGCACATGCTAAGGGCATAATGACTTAGAATGGATCATGTATGCAGTTGGATTACTGGGATTGCAAACAGCAACATAGTTGTCAACAAGTCACTGCAATGACAGTTTTCCATTAACCGTGCAAGCTGGTGTATTTTAATGTTGCAGCATGCAAGTCCCTGCCTTCCTGTGGTGTCCCATTCTGTAGCGCTCTGTATATCATCTGGGCCCGTCCTTTTGTATCTAGTTAGCCAGCTACTGTACAGGTCTACTCACCCAGGTGAATTTAAAATTGGATATGCCACCCCCAAGTTTTTAATTATCATAGATTTTGCAACAACCGCAGTGTGCGTGAGTGACCACATGCATTATTTATATATTAGTTAAAAATCAAGCCCCTACTCGTTGGTGTAGGTATGGCTCTTGATGTGTGCTCATTGCATGCTGCGTGAGGCGTTCACAGAGCATGCATGCATAACGTTCATCCTGCACTGAGAACTGTTACTTATCCATACGCATTGCCTGCAGAATATTGTTACCTGAACACTGCTTTACTCGGTTCTTTTTTTCTCTTTGAGGCAGCACAGTCTAGTGCTTAGAGCACAGGCCCTAGGAGTCAGAAGTACCAGATCTCTCATCCAGACTTGGCAACTGATGTTGTGTGTGACCTTGGGCATGTCGCTTTATCTCTGTTTAACTCGGTTTACTCAGCTGCGACGTGACAGTAGATTGTAAGCTCTCTGTGGCCTGAAACCATATATTGTTGCCTGGAGACACTGCAGAAGCTTATGATTGTTATATTATGTTTACTTTTGTACTGCTATCCACACTGTTTCCATACTGCTATAGAGCTGCTTGAATATATGTATTCTGTATCTTATAATATTGCCTTGAGTGGGGAAAGCAATGTTGCTGTATTAAATTAATCGTTCATTTGAAAGAGACCTGGGCCCAGTGGTTAGGATGATTGGTATCGCAGCACTGACTCCATTCTAACTAAACTTGCATGTGGGCTTCACAATACTATGTTCTCACCTGCTGATTGGGAGAAGTTAGGCTTTCCTCACATAACACGTTCTAAAATGGTGATGGGACTAGTGGATGACCTACTAGCTTCCCTACGAGGATTAAGAGTGCTATCTGGTGTTATGCCATGGGCAAGTCAGGTGTGACCATGCGGAAAAGAAAATACCACAAGTCCAAAGAACGAAAGAACGCTTTTTATAGCGGGGTGCCAGAATGTAGGATTGAACATGGGGAATCGGTGCGCGAGCTATGATATTGAAAGAGGGAGATACAGAATTATAGATGAGTGGATCATGAGTTACGGGAGGCGTGCGTTCTCCAGCCGGGTAAGCATTAAGAGTCTCGCAAGATCCCCTTAAGGCAAGAGTGTTTTAATCTGCATTCAGGTACTAAAAGAGTATTGTTTTTGATTGTTTTCTTTTTAACAAATGTAGACACTATGTTCATTGATGAAGTTTGTATTTTTGAATGGAACCATGTGAGAAATATTTTAATCACAATGTTTTTGTAATTTTTTACACAAGGTTTGAACCAATTCTATAATATGTTTGTAGAGGCTTGTAGAAGGGTTGCCATGGGCTATGTAGATAATGTGTTCTTATTTATGATTGGTTGATGTATTAATCGGTGCCTCTGATTCTTGAATGTAAGCGGGTCCACTACCCGTCAATATACTTTGCAAGGTGACCTGTTAGCAGAGTCCTCTGTTTCTTAAATGTAAGTGGGTCTGCCACGTATGCGTATACTTCGCAATGTCACCTGTTAGCAGAGACCTCTGTTTCTTAAATGCAAGTGGGTCTGCCACGTATGCGTATACTTCGCAATGTCACCTGTTAGCAGAGACCTCTGTTTCTTAAATGTAAGTGGGTCTGCCACGTATGCGTATACTTCGCAATGTCACCTGTTAGCAGAGACCTCTGTTTCTTAAATGTAAGTGGGTCTGCCACGTATGCGTATACTTCGCAATGTCACCTGTTAGCAGAGACCTCTGTTTCTTAAATGTAAGTGGGTCTGCCACGTATGCGTATACTTCGCAATGTCACCTGTTAGCAGAGACCTCTGTTTCTTAAATGTAAGTGGGTCTGCCACGTATGCGTATACTTCGCAATGTCACCTGTTAGCAGAGACCTCTGTTTCTTAAATGTAAGTGGGTCTGCCACGTATGCGTATACTTCGCAATGTCACCTGTTAGCAGAGACCTCTGTTTCTTAAATGTAAGTGGGTCTGCCACGTATGCGTATACTTCGCAATGTCACCTGTTAGCAGAGACCTCTGTTTCTTAAATGTAAGTGGGTCTGCCACGTATGCGTATACTTCGCAATGTCACCTATTAGCAGAGACCTCTGTTTCTTAAATGTAAGTGGGTCTGCCACGTATGCGTATACTTCGCAATGTCACCTGTTAGCAGAGACCTCTGTTTCTTAAATGTAAGCGGGTCTGCTATGCATGAGTATACTTTGCGAGGTGTCCTGTTAGCGGAGACCTCTGATTCTTAAATGTAAGCGGGTCTGCCACGTATGCGTATACTTTGCAAGGTGAGCTGTTAACAAAGACCTCTGATTCTTAAATGTAAGCGGGTCTGCCACGTATAAGTAGATTTTGCAAGGTGACCTGTCAGTAGAGGCTCCAGTTTGCAACTCAGTAGAATGTAGTAAAGTTAGCAGTGTTTAAAAATAATAAATTATGTCCATGAACATTTATTAGGAATTCAATGACATGCACTATATTACCTGCTGCTGAGATCCTGGACAAGTATTCATCAAGAGCATTCAAACCGATATATTAATGACAAATACATATATTGTGTTTGCAATATCAAGAAAACCTCTTTTCTGTGTCCTGGAAAGGTACTGCCATAAACGGCCAAATAAAATAATTGTGTTTTCACTTTGGAGTTGTCCTCATTCTATTTTGTGAAAAAGAGTTTTGAAAGCTTGCCATTAGAATATTTGTTTAGGAGGTAGGCTCGGACAGGCCTATAGGGCAATAAGGCAATGCCCAAACTAAAAACGCAAAATGCTAGTTTGGGGCAGTTTTTTTGTGTCAAAGTGGGCCAGTTTGATGAGTTACTTCACTGTGTGGATAGTCATTTTGACCAGTGTTGCTGAAACATTTTCTTTAAAATGTACAATTTGCCTCACATTTTCCCCAAAAACGTTCCCTTGGGTACTATTTAAACAGTTTGTCACAAAAATAATGAATTGCCATGTGCAACTGTGGGCACATTTTCATTGTGGCCCCAGTCCGACTGTTTGGAGGGACCATCTGATTACACCACAGGGTTGTTTCAGGCTGCAAGCTTAAGTGTTTTCAAAGAAACTTGAGGCTCTAGAGAGAAGGCAAGGCCATATTAGTAGGAAGTAGGAATGTCAGAAGATAGGTAAGAAGAGAGGACGCTGAACAAAGGAATGCCTGTTGCCGGTCAGGTTCAGGTCCTGTCCAGACCCTAGCAAACAAACTCTAGTTGTGCAAAAGCTGCACCAATACGCACAAGATGAGCCAAGAGATCCCATATTGGATGTGAAACTTAATGCAAAAGGCCTGCAGTGCATAAGCACGAATGGCCCAGGCTATAATGAGCCATTACATCCCTTCACAACCTTATTTTCCCCTCTGACTTCATCACACCCTCCCCCAAGACATAGTACCATGGGGGTCTCTTGACGGCTATCTTATACTACAGCAGCACCTCATCACCTCTTGAGCCACTGCTGCTAGTTTAGTCTCCCTAAAATCTGTAAGAATTCCTATTCATCAACTACCATTCTACAAAAAATGTAAGCTCCACCCTGTTCCTTGATCCTGTTGACAACATCCTCCACTTCACCACCCGCTCATTGGACAATGCTCCCTCCTGTCTCACCACCTTTATGCCGGCTCACTTCCCATGTACAAGCATCCCTTCTGAAAGTTCCTTCTCCTCGTCTTCAACTCTGTTCTTGGCCTTGCCCCCCCGACCCCTCTCCCTCTACTCCACTGCTCGCACCTTTGCATCTAGTACCCTCTTGCTTCCAATCCACTTTCCTCCTTGCCCCTTCCACTGAAATTTGCCATCCTAGACATCAAAAGTACCAATTAAATTGGCCCCAAAGCGCCACTTCCTACAACTCAAAAGAGCACCCACCCTGTAACATTCTTTCCCTTAAACCTACCCCCCATCATCACTAATCTTACTGTCGCCCACTTGCAAATATCCCTCCCTTACCATTCCATTTCTCCTGTTCACTCTGTCTGATTGATTACCTGTATCTGGTTTTTACCCCATCACCATCCGGTTATGTATCAATTTTTGTATTTTTGTTTGTGCATTTGTAAGACGCCTATACAACAAATGGTGTTTCAAGGTGCCACAGGGCACATCAGTTGGGGGGGGGGAGGGGGACAAGGGAGAAAGATAACAAAAAACAGTCCTACTAGGCATTGTGACATTCGAATTGTGCAAGTGCAGTCCCAATAAGTGCAAAGGGAGTGGGGGGGTCAGGAGGGGGTGCTGGTCAGCGCAATGTGAAGTGTTAGGTTGGGAGGGGAAGTGCAGGTTAGAGAGTGCAAGAGAAAAAAAGGGGGTTGGAGGAGGGTGGAAAGAAGCCGCAAGTGCTGAGGAGGCCAGGAGGGCAAGTGCAAGGGATTGCATGGGGTGCAGGAGAGAGGGTCCACATGCTAAGTGCAAGGGGGGTGGACTGGGAGAGGACCTGGAGTCCTGTAGAACTCAGAGGGAGCCAGGCAGCCAGTCATTAAGGCAGAGGGGCTGTTAGCAGGGGAGGGGGCGAGGGTAGGAAGAAGAGAAAATGAAGGTCTTGAGGAGCTTCCGTAATTCAAGGAGATCTGGCTCAAGCCTGAGAGGGGCAGGGAGACCGAAGGGCTCTAGCAGGGAGTTATTTAGGAAGGGAGTGTTGGATGTAGCAGGGTCCCAGGCCCCAGAAAGCCTTGTGGATGATAAGGGGTTAGACACGACCCACTGACCTACACGGTTCAGAGTGAGACAAGCCCCATTAGGAGAAATTCTAACAGGCTAAGGGGGGTGGTGGGCCTCTTAATATCCCCACACAATCACCATATTTTGCTTAATACACATAGTATATGCATGCGAACAAGCACGCTATTTTGTTAGCAATAGTTGGAACAGAAGGCCTGCAAAGCAAAGAGATATTCAGCACGTTAGACTGCATGGAGGAGCCTGATTGAAAAAACCACAGTGAGATAGGCTGTGCTTCCAACCCCAAAGAAACCCACCTTTGTTGTACAGGATGTTGCCAATGTGTTTATTCAGAAGGAATGTGCCGTGCAAGGCCATGAGACAGCGGCAGCCGCCTCAATGTACATGCTTATCGTGGCCTGACTAAAGCAGACCCCCCCCCTAATTCCACGATTGAGGATGACCCCAGCCCAACAACCGTAAACTAAATGGCCATCAAGAGATCCAAAAAAAATATGGCTGTGCCATTGTAAGTTCATAACAACATGATTTGTAATGCGTGGTACAGGGAGGAATACATTATATTTCAAAACGAGGGTGGAAACCTTGGGTGCAGACGATGCGATAAGGAATGAATGGAGGGTGTGTGGGTAGGAAGATCTAAGCCTCTCAGGTGCGAGTTTCTTGGGCCTCTTTCCCTAGCGGGTTGTATTTTCTCTGGCCTGATCGATCAGGGGCGTGCCTTCAATGATACAGACAGTCTTTAACTCGAGCCAGTGGAGAGATTTTAGGGCTGGAGAGATGCGATCCCTGGGGGCTGAGGCCAAGGATAAGTCTTGTAGTACAATTCTGGTTTAGTTGAAGGGGGTTAAGGGAGGATAAAGGAAGATTGGGGAAGAGGATGTTGCTGTAGCCCAGCCAAGAAAGGACCAGAACTCTGGAGACATTGACTTTCAGGGGAAGGTTAGGAACGGAAGAATGCCTCTGAGAAGGTGCAGATGATAGTGGGACTTCTTGGCAAGGTCCCCATTGTGAGGAGAGGAGGAGAAAGAACAGTCATAGATGACACTGAGGTTTTTTTGCCTCACCCAAGGGTTTGGGGTGGGGGTGGCCCATAGAGGGCGGACAGAGGGTAGGAGGGAGCTGGGGTCTCAATGTGAAGGATTTCTGTCTTACTGGCATTGAGGGAGAGCTCATTAGCAGCACACCATGCCTGAATAGCAAACAGGCATGAGAGTGGTGGAAGACGATGAAGTGGGGGGAAGTTTGAAGAAGGGCCACATGTCGTGTGCATAACACTGAACGTGAGGAGAGAAGGAGGAGATCAGATGGGCAAGGTAGATGTTGAAGAGCCACGGCGAGAGGATAGATCCTTGATGGATGCCACAGGGGGAGAGGGTGATAGGGGAGAGAGAATGGCCCAGTTGATCTTGGGAAGGACGGTCACGGAGCTGATTAGTCAGGGTGGCATGATTGACTGTCAAAGGCAGAGGAAAGATCCAGAAGGATAAGAGATGTAGAATTGGAGTCGAGATTTGAGAGCAAGTCTTCACAGGTGTTCAGAAGAGCAGTTTCTGTGCTTATGGCTGCTCTGAAGCCAGACTGGTGGTCGTGGAGACAACCAACAGATTCTGTGTGTTGAATTAGTTGGGAGATGGCCAGCTTCTCCAGGAGTTTGCCTAGTAAGGGGGTAATGGAGAAAGGACGGCAGTAGTTAGCAGGGCAGGAGGGGACAGCAGTGGGCTTTTTGAGGAGAGGATGCACAAGGGAGTTCTTGAGTGGTAGCGAGAAGGAGCCAGTGGCAAAGGAATGAATGCCGAAATCAGCAAAGGCTGGCGCAAGGGAGGCAATGTTGTCCTTGATAGTTCTGGTGGAGCAGGGTAGCACCTGTTTGGGGGAGACTTTCATAGAGTGGACTTGCCTAGAGGCCTCATCCGTCCTATGGGTGGGAAAGAGGAGAGTAAAGGGGGGACAGGGAGCCCAAGAGAAGATTGAGAGCTGGGGAGGGATGAGGGAGGATAATAGAGGTGAGTGAGGACAAGATGTCCCGAGTTTTGGTTAAAAAGTGAGAGGCCAGTGAAGTACAGAGGGTCATTGAAGGCAGGAGAGAAGTGGAGACTGTAGTAGGATTAGCAAGTTCCTTGCACATTTTAAACAGTTTACCAGAGTGGTTAGTGGCCCCAGAGATGCAGTCTTGGAAATGAGCCATCCTCTTCGAGCGGGTGGAGAATCTGTAGTGCCTTTGGAGCAGGCGGAAGGCCAGTCTCAGAGGATGTGCATGATGCCCACCTCAGCTCAGCCCCTCTGCACTTGCGTTTCAGAGCGGCTAGGTCGGAATCATACCAGTGTTGTGCTTCAGGGCAGGCTTCATGCGGATCCTCATAACAGGGGCAAGGATGTCCAGGGTGTTGGTGATAAAGAGATGAAGATTATCCCTCTCACCATTTCTCTCTCCTGGAGGGATCGCTTTCTCTATTCCTACCAGCTCACCCTCTCTACCCCTCAGGCCAAGCCTACTCCCGCACTGCCACCCACCTTCTCGGTTATCCGACATGTTCTTTCCCCTGTCATGAGGATCCGCTTGAAGCCCAAAGACCAGTGCAACTCCTGATAAGACTCAGACCCCGTCACCCTCAAACGCAAGTGCAGGGTAGCTGAAAGGAAATGGCGTGCTTCTGGTTCATCCTCTGACAAACCGGCCTGCTGTCTGCTCCAAAGGCAATACTGGCTCTCTGTCCGCACCAAGAAGAGAGCTCACATCCAAGCCTGCATCTCTGCGGCATCTAACAACTAGGCCGAACTCTTTAAAATCTGCAAGGAACTACCCAATCCAGCTGCACGGCCCTGGCTGCTCATTTCATCTCTAAAACTCAGGACATCCTGTCCTCTCTCTTCCTCCTCCCTGTAATCCCTGCTCTTCCTCTGGTCCATCTTTGGCCACCTCTCCTCCTTCCTTCTCTTCCTTTCCCCTGTTCTCCCCAGACGAGGTTTCTAGACAAGGCCGATCTATGAAAGTATCATCAAAATAGGTTCATCCCTGTTCCTCCAAAACCATCAAGGACCATATTGACTCCCGGGCTCCTCCTATGGCCGACTTCTGCAACTACTCTTTCACCAATGGAGTCTTCCCTTCCCCCCTGAAGCATTCCCTTGTGCATCCTCTTCTTAAGAAACCCTCCGCCGACCCGTCCTGCCCTTTCCTTGGCAAACTCCTGGAAAAGCTGGCCATCTCCCAGCTTAATCTTCACACTGAATCTGTTGGTTGTCTTCATGACCATCAGTCTGGCTTTAGAGCTGCCAGAAGCACGGAAACTGCTATCCTGAACATCCATGAAGACCTGCTCTCCAACCTTGATTCCAACACCCCCTGTGTCTTCATCTTACTTCTCTCTTCTGCCATTGACACGGGCAACCATGCGATCCTGCTCAACCGTCTCCGTGATAACCTGGTATCACTTGTCAGGCCCAGGCTTGGCTGACTTCTTTCCTCTATGGTCGATCCTCCCAGGTCCAACTTGGGTCCTTCCTCTGCTTTATCTCTATTTCTACCTGTGGTATTCCCCAGGGGTCTAACCTCTCTCCCTGGTTGTTCAACTAACAACACAATTACAACTATTAACAAATCACAATTCTTAATTGCCATCCAGATTTAAATCTCTTAAAATTCTGACCACTTGTGTGGTCAAGAATATTTCATTACCAGATGATGTTCTAAGCCAAAATTCATCCATGCCTAACCACCGAACATCATGAACAAATCTTTTAAGTCTGGCGACTCTGAAATCCCAGGTGCCTAAACACCTAGATAACAAATGTTTCATCGTTTGTTTTTCTTTAGCATCACATTTATCACAACAATGATCAGAAAGGTCTTTGTCTCTAACATATCGAATTTCTAAAGTAGGGAGTACGTTCAATCTAAATCTTAGAGTTCCCTTGTTCTCGGGTCCAGATATTTGGTCAGATAGGGAGGTAAAACCGCCCTCTTTTTACCCATAGCGGAAAATGATATTGACAACTTAGCCCTCCTCATCTTTTCTCCTGTTTCTAGCCAATCCCAAGTTTTCAACCGCTCTTTTACTTTTGTTGGATTTTGTATGAGGAGTTGTAATGTACAATCTGATTTAATCAGTAGCTCTGTACATCTGAGCTTTAATTTTTCAAGGAACCGATTACCATTACAATGCATTAGGAGCGAAAAGTCCTCGTACAGTGAACCCTTTGGAGGATCCAAGAGTGACCTGTACAGGGAAATCCACTTCCACTCCAGCCACGATCTTAGGGAGGAGAGACCCAATTCATATCTGAGGGACACAACAGGAACGCAGTTTGGGACGGATAATGTTTTTTTTCCAAAGCTTTGCCTCTCTTATATCCCAATTCAAGTCCATCGAGAGCAAATTTGTATCCATACCGAACAGAATAACAGGAACCACCTTTCCTAGATATAATTTCACTAATGGTAATATTGAAAATGTACATAACCTTGTTCGTATCCTTTTCATCTGAGACCCTAACTTAATAGTTTTTAAACTAATAGTTTCAAGTAGATGGATTTTCGTTGGGTATGATTTAATTGTTGATCCCAAATAGATAAGCTCAGAGACAACATCAATGGGGAGGCGATCCAGTTCCCATAAATAATTCTTTATTCTTCTGTTCGGATGTTTAAATATCAGGATCTTGGACTTTTTTGGATTTATCGTAAGATCGTTATTTCGGGCAAAAGCCTCCAATGCAGACAACAGGAATTGGAGTCCGACCTGAGAGTGATCCAGTACCACCACGTTATCAGCATATGCCAACCAGCTGATTTTAGTTGAGCCGATGCACAGCAATACTAAACCACTTCCATTTAGATGTTGATCGAGGTCCGCCATAAAGAGGATAAAAAGCAAAGACGCTATTAAGCAGCCCTGGCGAACCCCTCTATCAACCCGTATCGGTCCAGTTAGTAAGCCCTCCCTGGATAATCTAACTCTCATCTTGGTATTTTGATGTCATTCTATCAAGATGAATATAAGATTAGATGAAACCCCCAAAGCATGCAATTTCTTCCACAAGAGACACCTGTTAAGTGTCAAAGGCTTGGGAGAGGTCAATCCAAGCCCCAAAGAGAGGCAAGCCGCCCTTCTGTCCAGAGTCTGCATTCAAACAGCTGAGAACCAAACCATTAAGGCAGGTGGATAGTCCCTTCCTGAAAACCAGTTTGCTGTTTTGGTATGATTTCATTTAATTTAGCCCATTCCTCCAACTCCCTTAGTATTTGTCCGACAAAGATTTTACTGTCGGCATCTAGTAGCGAAATTGGTCGATAGTTAGAGGGCAAGAGTCTATCCGCTTTTTTATAGATCAGGATCATGATCGAATTTTTCCACGATTCTGGGAGTTCTTTTAGCGTGATTATTTAATCAAATGGCAGTTTAAGAACCTGAGCCCACAACGCGGAGTTCATTTTCAGGGTCGAGTTACTAAGGCCATTCGGACCAGCCGCTCCAGAGGTGGAGGAATTCTTTATTAAAAGTTCTATGTCCGTGCTTGTATAGATTAAGGACCACTGAACATTTGCCTTTATCTCTGGGGCTGGGGAACCTATGGACCCATAACCTGAGATAATTAGTCAACCCAGGTCTGTTCTTGGATAATGGCATCTTGATTGCACAACGCTAAATCTTGTTTAGCCCCTACAATAGCCCAGAAATGTCTTGAGTTTCTCTGGTTTAGTGACCGGAGCATTAGTTCTCCATGTTGCAAGATGGACGACCTAAATAACCAAATCCAATTTCTGTACTGGTTTTTAATAAGTCTGAGTGCTGTCTCATAGGTTTTTATATCAAGTTTTGCTTTTTTTAAAGCTGCTTTTTGATGTCTTATAGTTTTCTTTTGTTCCAGGATCTAAGCATTGAAAACGTGTTTATGCAACAACTGAGGTTTCTGGATGTTCGACCCCTGAGGGTCCAGATCAGATAAAAATAAATGGAAACTTGAGGATTCACAATCAGAGATTTGTTCCACAGACAAGTTAGCAACCATGTCTTTAAGTCTACTAGTCAGTCTTCTACCCCCACTTTCAAATTTCTTAATACAGTTACCTGCCATGTTAACAGATAATTTACACGAGTAGAGAGACAATTGAGGCATTGACATCCAATGATAATTTGATCATTGCATGGTCATCAGCATTCCCTTCTTCCACCTGAAACATCGCACAATTTTCAAATATTTTTCTGGAAGCAAAGAAATAGTCAATTGTTGAAAAGGACATCAGGTAGGGAGACTCGGACTATCACCCCTGACATTTCCATTGAACATCCATAAATCCCAACCCTTCATGAAGTTAACCCAAGCTGATCCATTATGTGTTTGATGTTGAGTCTTGATATTTTGTCATTAGACATTTTGAATTCAAGTCTCCTGCTACTATCAATTCATCCAAAGGAAACTGAAATAATACATCAACTAGCAGATCAGATACATTTTGCAAAAAATCATTTAAAGACAACAACCGACAATTCCAGTACAGATTTACGATAATCCAACTCAACCCATATTTGGAACCCTTATACTCCGCCCTTACTATCAAGATGCATTGCATTTCATTTGCTGACATCCTAGAAACATAAAAAGCATAGTTTTTACAGGCAATCATCAGACCCCCTGAAGGTCTGCCTCCTTCAGACCCAGAAACCAGTTGTTGGAACGTAGAAAATTCATCTACCCCAATTACACAAGTAAGCCAAGTTTCCTGAAACAAAATCAAATCAAACGACCCAAAGATGTACGTTTTTCTCGGCTCCTGGGAAAAGGAGTTATACCTAGTGTTCCATGAAAGTACCCTAAAATGGTATTCTACTAGAGGCTCTGCTGTTGGAGGCCCATTTTAAGGAGAACTTGAGAAACTATCTCTGGAACCATTTCCCACACGGCCGTTAAAGGAGAACCAGTGCCATTTTTGCTAGTTGCACTTTGCGTACACAACTGGTTCCTTTGCAGCTGAGATTGTACATTAACAACTGAGGTCGGGCATAGTTTTGATACCTTAAATCCCCTTTTTTTACCACGCCTCTGTCTCCCCCGTGATTGATTCCAGACCGAGGTTTGACCTTAGCACCACTTCTGCTATATTGGTATCTGCGGGGAAAAAAGGGAATTGAACCACCTCAGTATCAGCTGTAGAAAAATATTTTAGGCCCTATATTAGCTTAATTTCAGAGAGAATCCTAGAGTGATTGAAGGGAACTCCAGTTTGAGTAGTGGGAAATGTTCTTGACACTTATACTTTCAGCTCTTTGGATTGTTTCATGGTATTAAGTTTTTTGTTGAGAGTCTCCAAGTTTTGATCCGGCGATGATTGTACCGGAAGACAGTCTTTTGAGTCTATCCCATCCCCCCAGTCGGGGAGGGATCAGATGCAATTCTTTGTTCACCCTAATTTGTGGGCTCGAAAGTGCCAAGCCTACTGGCTGGGTAGGAACCTCTATTGCTGGCAACCCCACTCTTATAGCTGGGATAGGTCTATTCCCCCTTGGCCTACCTCTGAGTCTTGTTTAACGTTTAAAAGGATAGGGGCTATTTTTATTGCAGGTTTCAGGGGTTTGGTTGTTTGCTTTGCTAACAGGAAAATTGGGGCAATTCTCTTTGGTGGTTCAATTATGTCCGTTTGGCTACCCACTGTGGTTTTCCTTATTTCAACCACTGGAATCTTTTATTTTCTTCATATCCTTTGCCTTAGGGATCTTCTTTCCTTTTAGCCCTTTTCCCTTTTTGGGGGCCTTTTCTTTATCTTCTCTTTCCTCCTCTCCTACCTTTGCCTTTACATTTTTCACAAAACGATTTGTATCAGTTATCAAATGTTTCCTCGTACCTTTGGTCTGACGGCTCACCGGAGCTTGTGAACTTTTGGAACCTTCCTTTACCATTTTTTTCTTTTGTTTTTCTTTTTAGATTTACCTGACAATTTCTTTTTGGCACCCCCTTCCAAATCCTCAGCATTTATGGGGACATTTCCTGGGAGCTCATGGTTAATATACTTACTGGTAGCATCCAAGTCTATGACTTGAGCCATCTGCAAGAATTCCTCCATCACTGAAGCTGATAAAGGGGGGTCATCAAGTGGTGGCTCTGGGGCCATAGCTGAAGGCCCGGTATCACATCTTCCCTCATTACCATTGGGAAGGGGATTTAATCTCTTCATCAGGGCCCCTTGTTCAATTTTCAAATTCCCACACTGATCTGTAAGCAGATCCAATTTTGCTGCTTGATCATTAGAGGCTTTCCAGGATTCCTTTTGGATTTCTCCCAAACCTTTGTTAACTGCTGATTTGATTGCCGTCAACATTATATCATTAAGCTCAAGTTCCTTCGTTATTTCAGGCAGTATGCCGGTGTGTTGCTGTACCTCTAGTTTAATGGTTTAAAAAACCTTCACCAATGAACTTAATTCAAAATTCAGGGTGTCAATTGTTGGAGGGATCAAGGTTGTATTTGATCCAGCCTGCTCTTGTGGCTACTTACATGGAGAAAGTTCAACCACCTTGGCGGACTCTAAAGGAGACACCTCATACCCCAAGTCGATTCTGATCTTCTGATATTTTATTAAATTTTATGATGAATTTGGGGTAATTAACATCATCATGTGGTTCTATCACGATTGTAGGCACTTGAGGGTCTCCATTTCTCGACTCCTTATTCGAAGGTCATACTAAGTAGCAATCGGAGGCAGTTGCTGTACCTAAGGAGAAATGAGTCAGAATGGTATTTTTCATTGTAGTCGTCCTTAATGTGTAGTCCAGATTAGAAGGAAGTGAGTCTCGAATAAGATGGTTCACAGGAGTCGAGATACCCACTTCCTGCTCTAAAAGGGCTTGCGGCTCCGCAATTGAGTCCAGAGGTTGTTGGAATTTGATTATCAAAAGAAAAAACACTTGGCAGGGGTCTAAAAATACTCCTCCCCCTGTTTTATAACGTTTGAGAAATGTGTTACCTTCTGAGCTTAAGTTCCGTTCATTAAATGGACATTCATCAGCCTTTTTTGAGCATGTTTTATTTCCAGTCTATGTACTCTGCAAATTGTACATTTTCAAGGTAGCTTCAAGAACCTAATAGACTATTTGACCGCTATCGGGTCAAATGCTAAATAGCCCGCATTTCCCGAAATTTAAGATCAGTGGAAGAGAAAGTTTTAGTAGAGCTGAGATTTTTCCTTTGATCTTTCCTGTCGTTTGGCCTTTGGGTCAAAGGCTTAATTGCCTGCAGTCCCCGAAGTTTGACGTTGCTAATATGCTATAGTTAAAAAGCACCAAAGATCTTTTCTTTTGTCACCAGCCAATGAAAACAAAAGCTTATTGTCCAAACTCTTAGTACTTCAGCTTTGTTAAACGTCCCAAATCACACACGGCTACAGAGAAGGAAATGCAAGTCCGACCTGCCGTAAGTAAATGGAGTATTAAATACCTTTTTTATAACTGGATTAACAGCGGCCGAACTAGGGCCAGCCGCTCGGCCATGCGGAGATTGCACAGACTGCAAAGACTGCCTACACTCGCCTCCACTCCGCTCCGTGGGGGAAACAAGGTTTTTATGAGGTAGCTCCGCCTTGCAGGAAAGAGGGTGGAAAGACTGCTGGGAAAACACTGTCCAGGAAAACAAAAAGGCAGACTGCCTACACTCGCCTACACTCCGTCTAGGCTGGACTACTACAGCAGCCTCTTTCTAAATCTGCCTGCTTCTACTCTCCGCCCTCTGCAACTCATCCAGAACAGGACTGCAATATTTGTCCTTGGCCTCAAGCCCAGGGATGGTATCTCTCCAGGACTTAAATCTCTGCACTGGCTCCCAGTGCCTGCGAGGATTAAGTTCTAAACCCTCATCATTGTCCACAAGTCCTTCTGGGGCCTGCGGCCTGAATATCTTCAAATCTCTCTTCCTAAATATCTTCTTTCTCAAGCTCTTCGCTCATCTGCCTCCAACTCCCTCATGGTCAGTCGCTTCTTCAAGCAACAGGTTGGTGGTAGATCTTTCTTCGGCTGGGGCCTCCCTCTGGAACAGCCTCCCTGATACTTGAAACCATCTCTTGTTCCGGAAGCATCTCCAAACCCTACTCTTTGCTTCTGCTTTCTCTCCTCCTCTCACCTGCTGAACTACTGCCTGAAACTGCACTGGTCCCCCGGCCACCCTCTGATCCGGGCCCAGGTCACCTCCCTCTCCAGTTGCACACCTGCACTGTCTCCCTGGCAACTCCCACACTAGGGGACTGTTTTCTGTATCCCTACAATCCTCTACCAGCACCTGACACCTGATGTCTGCACTTACCCTTGCACTTGCCACCAGCTGGCCACACTTTTACTTATTGCTTTTATTTATTCTATTTAATTTTACTGTCAATACCATGTACTGCACTGTTCCCTTCCCCTAAACATTTTCCCTTCCCCTAAACATTTTCCCTTCCCCTGCACTTGCGCGATCTCAATGACACCTGGCCTAGGAAGATTGTTGTCTCTGTCTTCCCTCTGTTCCCCCCTCCCTTGCCTCGTCGCACCTTGAAACACTTGTGTATAGGCGCATTGTACATTCTATATCATATCAAGGGCAGAGTCAGTGTCAGTCAGTGGCTGGAGTGGGAGGGAAATGAAAGTGGTGGCAATAGCAGTAACTGAAACTCGCTTCATCGGTCGAATGACAGAGAAGGACACTAGCAGTGCAGGTAAGAGCTTACCCAGGGGAACTAGGATATCTAGGAGTGAGGACTAGAGAGCATGGTCAGAGCAGGACAGAGGTGTAGTGAGAGGGTTGGAGATGGGGATGTCTGCAGAGATGAGAGCATCACAAGGTATGTTCGGCTGAGTGCGTTGACCGGAGGGATGCATGGTGAGGGAAAGAAGGTCAGAGGCTGTGCAAGAGACCGGTGGATGAATCAGGAGTGTTGAGGTGAATATTGAAGTCCCCAAGAAGGGGAAGCTTGGAGGTAGAGGCAAGCAGAGAAGAGGTGAGGTTAGACCATTCCAAGAGGGAGACTGGACCAGGGGTCAGAGAAGAGGTGAGGTTAGACCATTCCAAGAGGGAGACTGGACCAGGGGTCCTGTAGATGGTGGCAAGAGTCGGAGAGGGTTGAAGAGACACCAAATCTGCAGACGAGGCATTCGAAGGAAGAGTAGGACTGAGTGGGGATGATGATAGCAGTGGGCCATTCAGCGACGATCAAGGCCACTCCGCCTCTAGACCGGTTAGCCCTGGGCTTAGGGAAGATCTTGTAGCCCTTTGGGATGAGTGTGTCAAAAGCAGTGACAGAGCTGGCAATGAACCACGTCTAAGTGAGAGCGAGAATGTCAAGATCAAAGTCTTCAAGGGGGAGATCGAAATCAGATGAGTGTTTAACAGCAGAGCAAGAGTTGGGAGAAGCTAGGTGAAGCTAGTTGCCTTTGAAGGTCTTCCGAGGTGGGGTGCAGGGATGTGATACGCCCGTTGGAGGCAGAGAGAGTGCATGAGGGATGGCAGATGGAGGAGTGGCAGGAAGTTGATGAGAGACAGAAGGCGCCTATCAAGGAGGAGGAGATTGGGCTGAGAGCCCCGGGCCATGACAGTGCCATTCTGATAGACATTAATGATGCACCTCAAGGACGTGAAGCATGCCAGGATGGTTCCATGTGTTTATAACAACACCATAAATAACAACATCCCTTTTTAGTGACACCTTAATAACATAGAAATGTTAATTTGGAGGGCACCCCCCCTAAGCCCCCCATTTCCCCCGCTTTACTAACCCCCTCATACCCACCACACGCTTTTCTATCACTTACCCCACCCCTCACATATACTTTTATTAAAAAATGTGACATTTGTTTTGTTTTTCAGGTGTCACTAAAAATGTTTGTCATTATTTATTTTCTGTTATTAGCACTGTTTGAAGCCAGGATTGGAGATCGAGATCTTTTTTGAATTTCTTGAGAGAGGAACGATAGGTGATAGAGTAGCTTTTAGAATAAATAGAAGAGACAGATGGAACATTGATGGAGAAGGCAGAGGGAAGGAGGAAGGGAGAGCGAGAGTCATAAATTGCACAAAAAGGAGAATCTGCACAATGCACAACAAACTCGCCAGGCGGCCTAGCAGCAAGACAGTTGCAGACAAGTCAAGAACAAGGGACATCCCAGGTCACTGAAAACAGGGTGGGTAGTTAGATGCAAGGAGAGTACTGAGAGAAGATCCCCACACCTGAGCAACCCGTTTAAGAAAGGATAGGGAGCAACTTATTCTGTCTTTTACAGCACAGTCCAATAATGTTAAATAATCTTGTGCTTTCTTTAAAAGATTCAACCACCCCAAAGTACCTGAGAGTCCACAGGAGAACAGGACCCAAGATGACCCTGGGACTCCTGGACGACTCCTGAGGCTAGAAGATGCTCTTCCTCGTCACAGTACCTTTGGTACCTTGGCAGACGAAGTGGCAGACTTCCTCGCTTTCACTCGACGATTTCCTCCGAGCATGGACCCCCTTTGGAAGAAGGAGCTACTGGAATGCTCAGTTCGAGAATAAAAAGGAACCAAAGTCTTTCTAAAGTGCAGCAGTTTTACTCTTCGCAGTGCTCTCCTTTGGTCGACGTGTTCTCTGACTTTAGAAGTCCTGTAAAGATGAAACTTGCTGTGGGCTCCTGAAAGGCTTGGTGGATGAAAGTAAGGCCTCTGGGACCCTTCGATGACTTCGGGCGACGACGGGTGCACATGTCACTTTTGATGTCGGGTTTTGGCTTTACACAGTTATGCGACTTTGGGTTCTTCAGTGCTACAGCCGCAACACGGACCTCTGGATAGCTTCTGGAAACCTGGACTCGGCAACTGGAGAGGACTAGGGACCCTCACCAAGTCTAGACCCTTGGAATGTCTTTGTTAGCTTCTGGTGGTGGAAAACCCACCAGCAGACCTTCCTCTGCTTCCAGCAACTTTGGACTTTCTCAGCCGGGACAAAATGGTCAGGATGATGGCAAGGATTTTCTTTGCAATGTTCTTAGGCAGTTTGGAACTTTTTCGCAGCTCCGATTGTCCAGCAGCACTATGCTAGGGTACCTCTCTTCTGGGCGGTAGACAGCAACGGTTTCCGGCGGTCACAAGACGCACCTCCCGACCCTTGGTGACACCAATAGACTTCTCTGACACGTGATGTCCGGGCACTCCTCTTCAGGACTACTGAAGACCCCTTTTCCGGACGGCAGGCTCACAGGACTGGCTTCCAGGGCACTTCGGATGAAGAATAGCAGGTTTGCATGATGTTCCCTCATAGCTCAGGGAGAGGTTTCCTTCGCAGGTCCTCTATGGATCAGTCCTTGAAAGAACACAGCATTTTTCTGATTACAGTTAACAAATTGCAGCAGCAGACTTCTTCTCCAGTTGGGCTTCAAGGAACAGCTTCTTCTTGCTAAACTTACTTCAGCTTCTGAACTCAGTGAGATTGGTAAGTGAGAGGTCCCCAGATATACACATCTGTCCATCATTAACTCTGGCGGAGCCAGGCTCAGTCAGCCAATCACACAGAAGGGCCTTCATGCAGGCAGACAGCCAATCAGGCTCACAGGCATTCAGGCCTTTGGCTACATCCAAACACCCATAACAAATAATGTGGATTCGGGCAAGTACCCAGCCTTTCGGCACACTACACTGCATTCATGTCCGTTTCAGTCAGGACTGTCTTATTAATTGTGTCTCACACACACAGAAACCAGATACCCAAAGCAGAATGGGAGTTGACTCCCATCTCCATTCACACAGGTCCTACCCCTAGGGTGTACCCAGAATAAAACACCTGGGAAGGCTCCAGTCAGTCTGACAGGAGGCAGCCCCGGAGCCATATATGATATTTCCACCCAACAGCCAGTCAGGGAGAAAGGGAACAGAGACATATATGGTGTTCCCACCCAACAGCCACTCAGGGGGAAGGGACAGGGTCAGGGCTTCCCAGGACTTTGGGAAACAAGGTAAAAGGCAATAGAAACAAAGAGGCCACAGGGGCCACCTTGCCTTCTATCAGGAATCCATTGATTCCTTTGGCAGGGCTTGGGTGTTCCAAAATGGTAGACACACAGAGCCACTGGTAAGTCAGCATGTAGCTGCCACCAGCCCATACCCTTTGTGGGCAACACAAAGGTGCCTAAAAACGCACATAAGAGGTACAAGGGTGTACCCCCACTCATGAGTGCCATAAGGGTACCCCAGGGCCGTTGTTAACCAAAAGATAAAATGAAGAGCTGCACTGCCAGAGGTCCAGGCTTTACATCAGTGGCAGAAAACATAGCAAAAACACACACAGAAGTGGTAGGACTAGGAGGCCCTGTCCCTCCATAAGGCATTTCCAGCATCACACAATTCCAAACTTGTCACATGGGCTAGGCACCAAAAGATGAAATACTATTAAGTTACCGCATACTCCCATGGGGATATAGCACCATTACAATAGGGGAGCACCAGTGATTTGGGTGGTTTGATCACTTCCAAAGATAAAATAGCTTCCATCTTTTTTTCATATCGACTCACCAGGCATCAGGATTCAGTATGGCCGTAAGTGAACTATACATTCTGTCTGGGTATTGAAGGGGTGGCTTACTAAGCCTGTTCACTCTGGTCTTTGTGCTGAGAGACCTCCTTAAAGGCTTGCAGAAGTCCCTGCAGCTTTTGTTCTTTTTCTCTGGTTATTTCTGGGTTGACCGTAAGGTCCTCTAGAGTGACTTCTGCTGTATTTGGCTGCATCTCCTGGGGGAGGAGAGGGTTTTTCTTCCAGGCAAATAAGAGCATTAGTCATGCTTTTTTGTTTATCCAAAACAAAAAACAACTCCTAGCAGACAAAATTGCCACTGACACCTCCTCTCCCACCTCTATCGGCAACACCAAACCGATTTTCCATTTCACCTCGGTGTCACAAGACCTACAGGCCGATTCATGGAATTAATGTGCGGCGAAAACGTGCGATTCGCAGTGAAAGAGCGAAAATCGCAGTGCAAGTGCGAATATCGCAGGGAAACCATCGCACATCTATTCATGGAAGTCCGTGCGCGAGTAAAATCAGGGATGTGCGCTGAAAAAGTGCGCGGCACACGCCGGCGCACATTCATCTAACGCTGTGCGCTAAGGCCACAGCGAAAGCGCACATAGCAAAAGTAAGCGGAACACTCGGAATGGGGAACAACTTGTGAAAATGTGGGTGTCACGGGGGAAGTACAGGAGGCAAGTGTAACGCTCACCTGACTCCCACGGAGGCGCTGGTCTAGTCTGGGTTGCTGTGGCCTCTTCGAGCGTGATGCGCAGAACTCGGAACACCGACTGACCCTCAAATCTTGCTTGTCTGGCCCGTAGGAATATCCTTCTGCAGATGAGAAAGGGGATTAACAGTCTGCAGAATAGTGTGCTTGCTCCCCCCTTCCCCCTTCTCTAACTTCCTCCGAAATCCCCGGTTGAAGCTCACCTTATGGTTTGAAAGGATGAACTCTTCATCCTGCTTCTGGTGCAGGGGCGCGTGTTTGTCCAGTTACTTCACTGGTTTTCAGAATGGCGCTGGCAAAATCCACTTGACTTTTCCGAGCGGAACGCCGTAAGTATGAAGATTACAAAAGTTCAAGTGTAGAGCCTCCTTTTCTGTTGCCTTCCTAACCTGTGATCTGTCCTTTATTTCAGGTGCAGAATGAAGGCGATGCGTTGAGGGATTGAATTGCCGATGGTAAACTCAGGTGAGTTAGCGATGGGGACGATCCCTCTTAATGTCTTTATATTCCTCCAGTAATGTCTTTTGTCCTTTCCCCGTAGGGGCCGGGGTGCGGTACCTGCCAACGAAGCGGTGCCGACCCGAAATGAGGAATGGTCCACCAACAGAAGACCGGTAAGTGTTATGGCGGAAAATTAGGCTTTCCTCATATGTTCCTTCTGCTCACCTTTTGTCTCTTCTTCTCTCCCCTAAGCGCAGAAATGTGGCGACTGGTGCAGACAGTCGCGGTGGAGCCAGAAGAACTCCCGAGGACAGGTGAGTGAAGCGTGGCGCTGCAGCGAGCAACACGGTGCTTTTAATTGAAAGTCTTTTCTCAGGAACGCAGGCGTGAAGGTTCCGGATGCAGGTAAGAAGTTTGATAAAATTCTTGGTTTTCACCTTTCTCTTCTCTTTTTTCCTTACAGGTGTTCCAGGATCGAGGCGGGCGTGGCTGGAGACCAGATGCAGGAGCAGACACGGTGAGCGTTCAGCTGCTTGGATGCAGAACAACCCGAAGCGTGAGCTACTGTCTGGGCATGGCTTAAATAGCCTCCAAAGTAGTTCCAGGTAAGTATCCTTCCCTGGCCACGCCCGAGTGGCAAAATAGTCCCAATGAAAAAATAGTCCCTTTCAGGTCTCAGGGAAGCCTGAATCTTGCAGCATGGTCTGCATCAGGTAAGTGCACAAAACACCTTCCTTTATGAGCCTGGCGCCCATGGCACCAGGACTGATGTCCAACATGAGCCTGGCACCAACAGCGCCAGGTCAGAGTCCAAAGAGCCCATATAAGGGGCCGCTGGGCTTTTACCCGGGGGCATGATGCCTGCTCCCGGGGGTGCTGGGCCTGGCCTGGTGCTCCGGGGGTAGGCATCATGACAGCAAGTGCGCGGAACGCCCACACGCTCGCCTACAACACGTATTCATGGAATCGAATAGGGCAAACCAGCGCACGGGCAAAGACGCACACTAACCCAAACCCGTCCGCCACACGAAGGCAGGCGGTAGCGTCCCTGCGCTGGAAAAAAATGTGCGCTAACAAAAAGCACGAATAAACAGCTCTGATGAATGTCCCATACTGTGGCCCCCTAGGACAAATGACGTGCAAAGGGGTGCGCGACAAACAGCGACACCCGCTGTGTGAAAAATTAGCTTGTGCGTGTATTTCGTGTGCGCGTGTGAAGTTTCACACGCGATCGGGCATGGGGGAGCGGGGTACGTGCATTTCAGGGGTGCGCGTGTGTGCAGTTCCACACGCGATCGTGCCTGGGGGCGCGGGATACGTGTATTCCAGGGGTTCGCGGGAAGTCTCAAACGTGATAGGCCCTGTGCGAATGGGCTGCGTGTATTCCTGGGGTTCGCATGAAGTTTCACACGCGATTGGGCTGGGTACGTGTAAATCTGGGGTGCGCAGGAAGTTTCACACGCGATTAGCCTTGGTCGAGCGGGGAACGTGTATTTCGGGGGTGCAGGGGAGTCCTACACTTGAATTGGCAGTGTGGGTCCTCCCAGGTGTTCCCTCTACACCCTCCATGGCCCCTGCAGGCAGCCCACACCACAGGGGACTTCATGTTCCGCCGGCAGCCCATCCACCATGGGCATGCCCCCCAGGCAAGCCACATGTCAGCTTGCACCACTACTACTACTGATCACCAACGCATGACCCCCTGCAGCCCCACCCCCCAGCAGTGCAGGGCACCTGCCAGCAGGCCCACACTCATGCCCCACTCATGTCCCCCTGCACCCCCAACCCCCACCAGTGTGGGGCACCTGCCAGCAGTCCCCCACTCATGTTCCCTTGCACACCCACCCCCCAGCAGTGCAGGGCACCTGCCAGCAGGCCCCCACTCATGTCCCCTTGCACACCCACACCCCAGCAGTGTGGGGCACCTGCCAGCAGGCCCCCACTCATGTCCCCCTGCACCCCCACCAGTGCGGGGCAACTGCCAGCAGGCCCCTACTCATGTCCCCTTGCACACCCATCCCCCAGCAGTGCGGGGCACCTGCCAGCAGGCCCCCACTCATGTCCCCTTGCACACCCACCCCCCAGCAGTGCGGGGCACTTGCCAGCAGGTCCCCACTCATGTCCCCCTGCACACACACCCCCCACCAGTGCGGGGCACCTGCCAGCAGGCCCCCATTCATCTCCCCTTGCACACCCACCCCCCAGCAGTGCGGGGCACCTGCCAGCAGGCCTCCACTCATGTCCCCTTGCACCCCCAGCAGTGTGGGGCACCTGCCAGCAGGCACCCACTCATGTCCCCTTGCACACCCACCCCCCAGCAGTGCGGAGCACCTGCCAGCAGGCCCCCACTCATGTCCCCCTGCACACCCACCCCCCAGCAGTGCGGGGCACCTGCCAGCAGGCCCCCACTCATGTCCCCTTGCACACCCACCCCCCAGCAGTGCGGGGCACCTGCCAGCAGGCCTCCACTCATGTCCCCTTGCACCCCCAGCAGTGTGGGGCACCTGCCAGCAGGCCCCCACTCATGTCCCCTTGCACACCCACCCCCCAGCAGTGCAGAGCACCTGCCAGCAGGCCCCCACTCATGTCCCCCTGCACACCCACCCCCCAGCAGTGCGGGGCACCTGCCAGCAGGCCCCCACTCATGTCCCCTTGCACACCCACCCCCCAGCAGTGCGGGGCACCTGCCAGCAGGCCCCCACTCATGTCCCCTTGCACTCAGCAGTTAAATGGCGATCCCACGCCACAAACCAAAAGTCAACTATGTACATCAACACATGTCCGCCACATGAAGGAAGGCGGTAGCATCCCTGCGCATTAAAAAAATGTGTGCTAACAAAAAGCCGTATATACAGCTCCGATGAATGTCCCATACTGTGGCCCTCTAGGACAAATGACGTGCAAAGGGGTACGCAACAAACACGGACACTCGCTGTGTCAAAAATAGCGTGTATTTCGGGTGCTCGCGGGAAGTTTCACACGTGATTGGGCCGGAGCGAGCGGGGTACGTGTATCACTGTGGTGGGCGTGGAAGTACAGGAGGCAAATGCGCGGAACGCCCACACGCACACGCAAAAAAAGTCGCGCTAAACCGGAACCACGTACGCAAGCAGGAAGCAGGCGTTCGTCGACCTGCGCAGCATAAAAGTGTGTGCAAACAACAAACAAGCTCAGACGCCAGGATGAATATACCATTCCTAGCAGAGGTGGCCGTGGGATACCGCAGGAGGAGGAGGAGGAAAGCCAGGGCCAGAATTTTTACACCCAGAACCAGCCTTTTTGGGATGCCTGATGACCACGTGTATGGGAGGTACAGGTTTCCACCTCACATAATACTCGACCTGGTCAGTGAGTGGGAGGATGACCTCACATCACCCACCCTCTGCTCCTAAGCACTCAGCACCCTGGTGAAGGTCCTTAATGTACTGCACTTCTTGGCCACTGGATCATTTCAGCGGACAAGTGCCATAGTGGGAGGGGTGTCACAGGCCACGCAGTCACGCTGCCTACACCAGGTCTTGGCCATCATGACTGCACGCCCATCAGTACGCAGGCACATATACCTGCCCAGAACACCTGCAGAAAGGCAGGCTGTCTTCCAGGATTTCTACGGGGTGGCACACTTCCCCAAAGTGCTAGGTGCCATTGACTGCACCCATGTGGCTCTACGTCCCCCCAGGGCATCTGTGCACATCCATAGAAACCGCAAGCACTGGCATTCCATCAACGTGCAGGTAGTATGTGATGCCAAGGGAATCATCACCTCAGTATATGCCAACTATCCAGGGTCCACCCACGACAGTTTCATTTACAGACTGTCAACCCTAAACCGGGACCTCGAAGCTGGTCGGCATGGCGATACATGGCTGATTGGTGAGTATAAATGCCACAGCACATGCATGCATGTCAGATACTGAGTAACATCACAACCCCACTAATGATACCCATCACCACCTCCCCAGGGGACAGTGCCTACCCTCTGAGCACCCACATGACGCCAATTCGGAACCCCACCACGCCACCCGAGGTAAGATACAACACAGCCCATATTGCAACCCGGGGCATAGTGGAGCGCACATTCGGGGGTGCTCAAGTCACGCTTTCGCTCCCTTGACCGTTCTGGTGGGCAGCTGTTATACGCTCCCCCAGTAGTGTGCAGGATCATAGTGGCAGCATGTGTCCTGCACAATGTTGCAACACGCAGAGGCCTGCCGGTGGACATGGTGGTGCCCCCACACCCCCAACCACATGCACGCCCGCTGCGCATGGGAGGGGAAAGCGCACGGGGTGAGGCAGCCCGTACGCAGCTGATGGCTAATTACTTCACCTAAAATCACACCCCTGTGGAGTGCACACAGCCCTGGCATATACCAGCTGACTATCAGGACAAAAGAAGAAGTGAACGCTGTTTGAGGAAACATGCCCAAAAGAAAATCAGAAAAAAGCTGTCAGAGGTAACAGGAAGTATGAACTAGAAACGCTGTGAAGTAAATCGCGTGTGAACCGACAAGAAGTACAGAATTCACCCACTCGCTCTCCACGAAAAGCACGTACAAGGAAATGACGTCCTACACGTGCCTTTTGAACCGGCCCACACGTCCCACGTCACTTCCGCGTATACACGCTAAGGCCCTATCCTCCAATTACACGAGCTGACACTCGGACGTGCAGTTCTTGGACGTGTAACATGCACCCGTGTACAGGGAAACGCCTGCGCACGCACGTCACAGACGCGCTTACGCACTAAGGGCCTTTGGTCCAATGAAATCGCGTACGCGTGCTGACGCGCTTACGCGCTAAGGGCCTTTCCTCGAATTACACGCTGACGTGCAAGATTTTCACGTGCCAAATCACTCCGTATCAAGCTGGCCACGCGTAAGCACACGGAAGACCACGCTCCTGCCCAGAAGGCCGAATTACTGCCCCCCAGTGCCCCGAGCACGCTCCCACCTGCCATCTGCTGCTGCCTGCTGCCCACGTGCCCTGCTATTTGCTGCCTGCACATCAGCCAGGGGTGCAGTTGCTGTGACCACCCCTGCTGGAACCGAAGACTCCCGACTGGAACTCGCTCCACAGCCCCAGCACCCAGTTGCCCACCCACTCCTGCCTCTGGGGTTGCCATGTCGGGCACTACACCATCTGGCACCACTGGCAACCCCCAGCGGTAGACAGCAACGGTTTCCGGCGGTCACAAGACGCACCTCCCGACCCTTGGTGACACCAATGGACTTCTCTGACACGTGATGTCCGGGCACTCCTCTTCAGGACTACTGAAGACCCCTTTTCCGGACGGCAGGCTCACAGGACTGGCTTCCAGGGCACTTCGGATGAAGAATAGCAGGTTTGCATGATGTTCCCTCATAGCTCAGGGAGAGGTTTCCTTCGCAGGTCCTCTATGGATCAGTCCTTGAAAGAACACAGCATTTTTCTGATTACAGTTAACAAATTGCAGCAGCAGACTTCTTCTCCAGTTGGGCTTCAAGGAACAGCTTCTTCTTGCTAAACTTACTTCAGCTTCTGAACTCAGTGAGATTGGTAAGTGAGAGGTCCCCAGATATACACATCTGTCCATCATTAACTCTGGCGGAGCCAGGCTCAGTCAGCCAATCAGACAGAAGGGCCTTCATGCAGGCAGACAGCCAATCAGGCTCACAGGCATTCAGGCCTTTGGCTACATCCAAACACCCACAACAAATAATGTGGATTCGGGCAAGTACCCAGCCTTTCGGCACACTACACTGCATTCATGTCCGTTTCAGTCAGGACTGTCTTATTAATTGTGTCTCACACACACAGAAACCAGATACCCAAAGCAGAATGGGAGTTGACTCCCATCTCCATTCACACAGGTCCTACCCCTAGGGTGTACCCAGAATAAAACACCTGGGAAGGCTCCAGTCAGTCTGACAGGAGGCAGCCCCGGAGCCATATATGATATTTCCACCCAACAGCCAGTCAGGGAGAAAGGGAACAGAGACATATATGGTGTTCCCATCCAACAGCCACTCAGGGGGAAGGGACAGGGTCAGGGCTTCCCAGGACTTTGGGAAACAAGGTAAAAGGCAATAGAAACAAAGAGGCCACAGGGGCCACCTTGCCTTCTATCAGGAATCCATTGATTCCTTTGGCAGGGCTTGGGTGTTCCAAAATGGTAGACACACAGAGCCACTGGTAAGTCAGCATGTAGCTGCCACCAGCCCATACCCTTTGTGGGCAACACAAAGGTGCCTAAAAACGCACATAAGAGGTACAAGGGTGTACCCCCACTCATGAGTGCCATAAGGGTACCCCAGGGCCGTTGTTAACCAAAAGATAAAATGAAGAGCTGCACTGCCAGAGGTCCAGGCTTTACATCAGTGGCAGAAAACATAGCAAAAACACACACAGAAGTGGTAGGACTAGGAGGCCCTGTCCCTCCATAAGGCATTTCCAGCATCACACAATTCCAAACTTGTCACATGGGCTAGGCACCAAAAGATGAAATACTATTAAGTTACCGCATACTCCCATGGGGATATAGCACCATTACAATAGGGGAGCACCAGTGATTTGGGTGGTTTGATCACTTCCAAAGATAAAATAGCTTCCATCTTTTTTTCATATCGACTCACCAGGCATCAGGATTCAGTATGGCCGTAAGTGAACTATACATTCTGTCTGGGTATTGAAGGGGTGGCTTACTAAGCCTGTTCACTCTGGTCTTTGTGCTGAGAGACCTCCTTAAAGGCTTGCAGAAGTCCCTGCAGCTTTTGTTCTTTTTCTCTGGTTATTTCTGGGTTGACCGTAAGGTCCTCTAGAGTGACTTCTGCTGTATTTGGCTGCATCTCCTGGGGGAGGAGAGGGTTTTTCTTCCAGGCAAATAAGAGCATTAGTCATGCTTTTTTGTTTATCCAAAACAAAAAACAACTCCTAGCAGACAAAATTGCCACTGACACCTCCTCTCCCACCTCTATCGGCAACACCAAACCGATTTTCCATTTCACCTCGGTGTCACAAGACCTACAGGCCGATTCATGGAATTAATGTGCGGCGAAAACGTGCGATTCGCAGTGAAAGAGCGAAAATCGCAGTGCAAGTGCGAATATCGCAGGGAAACCATCGCACATCTATTCATGGAAGTCCGTGCGCGAGTAAAATCAGGGATGTGCGCTGAAAAAGTGCGCGGCACACGCCGGCGCACAGTTCATCTAACGCTGTGCGCTAAGGCCACAGCGAAAGCGCACATAGCAAAAGTAAGCGGAACACTCGGAATGGGGAACAACTTGTGAAAATGTGGGTGTCACGGGGGAAGTACAGGAGGCAAGTGTAACGCTCACCTGACTCCCACGGAGGCGCTGGTCTAGTCTGGGTTGCTGTGGCCTCTTCGAGCGTGATGCGCAGAACTCGGAACACCGACTGACCCTCAAATCTTGCTTGTCTGGCCCGTAGGAATATCCTTCTGCAGATGAGAAAGGGGATTAACAGTCTGCAGAATAGTGTGCTTGCTCCCCCCTTCCCCCTTCTCTAACTTCCTCCGAAATCCCCGGTTGAAGCTCACCTTATGGTTTGAAAGGATGAACTCTTCATCCTGCTTCTGGTGCAGGGGCGCGTGTTTGTCCAGTTACTTCACTGGTTTTCAGAATGGCGCTGGCAAAATCCACTTGACTTTTCCGAGCGGAACGCCGTAAGTATGAAGATTACAAAAGTTCAAGTGTAGAGCCTCCTTTTCTGTTGCCTTCCTAACCTGTGATCTGTCCTTTATTTCAGGTGCAGAATGAAGGCGATGCGTTGAGGGATTGAATTGCCGATGGTAAACTCAGGTGAGTTAGCGATGGGGACGATCCCTCTTAATGTCTTTATATTCCTCCAGTAATGTCTTTTGTCCTTTCCCCGTAGGGGCCGGGGTGCGGTACCTGCCAACGAAGCGGTGCCGACCCGAAATGAGGAATGGTCCACCAACAGAAGACCGGTAAGTGTTATGGCGGAAAATTAGGCTTTCCTCATATGTTCCTTCTGCTCACCTTTTGTCTCTTCTTCTCTCCCCTAAGCGCAGAAATGTGGCGACTGGTGCAGACAGTCGCGGTGGAGCCAGAAGAACTCCCGAGGACAGGTGAGTGAAGCGTGGCGCTGCAGCGAGCAACACAGTGCTTTTAATTGAAAGTCTTTTCTCAGGAACGCAGGCGTGAAGGTTCCGGATGCAGGTAAGAAGTTTGATAAAATTCTTGGTTTTCACCTTTCTCTTCTCTTTTTTCCTTACAGGTGTTCCAGGATCGAGGCGGGCGTGGCTGGAGACCAGATGCAGGAGCAGACACGGTGAGCGTTCAGCTGCTTGGATGCAGAACAACGCGAAGCGTGAGCTACTGTCTGGGCATGGCTTAAATAGCCTCCAAAGTAGTTCCAGGTAAGTATCCTTCCCTGGCCACGCCCGAGTGGCAAAATAGTCCCAATGAAAAAATAGTCCCTTTCAGGTCTCAGGGAAGCCTGAATCTTGCAGCATGGTCTGCATCAGGTAAGTGCACAAAACACCTTCCTTTATGAGCCTGGCGCCCATGGCACCAGGACTGATGTCCAACATGAGCCTGGCACCAACAGTGCCAGGTCAGAGTCCAAAGAGCCCATATAAGGGGCCGCTGGGCTTTTACCCGGGGGCATGATGCCTGCTCCCGGGGGTGCTGGGCCTGGTGCTCCGGGGGTAGGCATCATGACAGCAAGTGCGCGGAACGCCCACACGCTCGCCTACAACACGTATTCATGGAATCGAATAGGGCAAACCAGCGCACGGGCAAAGACGCACACTAACCCAAACCCGTCCGCCACACGAAGGCAGGCGGTAGCGTCCCTGCGCTGGAAAAAAATGTGCGCTAACAAAAAGCACGAATAAACAGCTCTGATGAATGTCCCATACTGTGGCCCCCTAGGACAAATGACGTGCAAAGGGGTACGCGACAAACAGCGACACCCGCTGTGTGAAAAATTAGCTTGTGCGTGTATTTCGTGTGCGCGTGTGAAGTTTCACACGCGATCGGGCATGGGGGAGCGGGGTACGTGCATTTCAGGGGTGCGCGTGTGTGCAGTTCCACACGCGATCGTGCCTGGGGGCGCGGGATACGTGTATTCCAGGGGTTCGCGGGAAGTCTCAAACGTGATAGGCCCTGTGCGAGTGGGCTGCGTGTATTCCTGGGGTTCGCATGAAGTTTCACACGCGATTGGGCTGGGTACGTGTAAATCTGGGGTGCGCAGGAAGTTTCACACGCGATTAGCCTTGGTCGAGCGGGGAACGTGTATTTCGGGGGTGCAGGGGAGTCCTACACTTGAATTGGCAGTGTGGGTCCTCCCAGGTGTTCCCTCTACACCCTCCATGGCCCCTGCAGGCAGCCCACACCACAGGGGACTTCATGTTCCGCCGGCAGCCCATCCACCATGGGCATGCCCCCCAGGCAAGCCACATGTCAGCTTGCACCACTACTACTACTGATCACCAACGCATGACCCCCTGCAGCCCCACCCCCCAGCAGTGCAGGGCACCTGCCAGCAGGCCCACACTCATGCCCCACTCATGTCCCCCTGCACCCCCAACCCCCACCAGTGTGGGGCACCTGCCAGCAGTCCCCCACTCATGTTCCCTTGCACACCCACCCCCCAGCAGTGCAGGGCACCTGCCAGCAGGCCCCCACTCATGTCCCCTTGCACACCCACACCCCAGCAGTGTGGGGCACCTGCCAGCAGGCCCCCACTCATGTCCCCCTGCACCCCCACCAGTGCGGGGCAACTGCCAGCAGGCCCCTACTCATGTCCCCTTGCACACCCATCCCCCAGCAGTGCGGGGCACCTGCCAGCAGGCCCCCACTCATGTCCCCTTGCACACCCACCCCCCAGCAGTGCGGGGCACTTGCCAGCAGGTCCCCACTCATGTCCCCCTGCACACCCACCCCCCACCAGTGCGGGGCACCTGCCAGCAGGCCCCCATTCATCTCCCCTTGCACACCCACCCCCCAGCAGTGCGGGGCACCTGCCAGCAGGCCTCCACTCATGTCCCCTTGCACCCCCAGCAGTGTGGGGCACCTGCCAGCAGGCACCCACTCATGTCCCCTTGCACACCCACCCCCCAGCAGTGCGGAGCACCTGCCAGCAGGCCCCCACTCATGTCCCCCTGCACACCCACCCCCCAGCAGTGCGGGGCACCTGCCAGCAGGCCCCCACTCATGTCCCCTTGCACACCCACCCCCCAGCAGTGCGGGGCACCTGCCAGCAGGCCTCCACTCATGTCCCCTTGCACCCCCAGCAGTGTGGGGCACCTGCCAGCAGGCCCCCACTCATGTCCCCTTGCACACCCACCCCCCAGCAGTGCAGAGCACCTGCCAGCAGGCCCCCACTCATGTCCCCCTGCACACCCACCCCCCAGCAGTGCGGGGCACCTGCCAGCAGGCCCCCACTCATGTCCCCTTGCACACCCACCCCCCAGCAGTGCGGGGCACCTGCCAGCAGGCCCCCACTCATGTCCCCTTGCACTCAGCAGTTAAATGGCGATCCCACGCCACAAACCAAAAGTCAACTATGTACATCAACACATGTCCGCCACATGAAGGAAGGCGGTAGCATCCCTGCGCATTAAAAAAATGTGCGCTAACAAAAAGCCGTATATACAGCTCCGATGAATGTCCCATACTGTGGCCCTCTAGGACAAATGACGTGCAAAGGGGTACGCAACAAACACGGACACTCGCTGTGTCAAAAATAGCGTGTATTTCGGGTGCTCGCGGGAAGTTTCACACGTGATTGGGCCGGAGCGAGCGGGGTACGTGTATCACTGTGGTGGGCGTGGAAGTACAGGAGGCAAATGCGCGGAACGCCCACACGCACACGCAAAAAAAGTCGCGCTAAACCGGAACCACGTACGCAAGCAGGAAGCAGGCGTTCGTCGACCTGCGCAGCATAAAAGTGTGTGCAAACAACAAACAAGCTCAAACGCCAGGATGAATATACCATTCCTAGCAGAGGTGGCCGTGGGATACCGCAGGAGGAGGAGGAGGAAAGCCAGGGCCAGAATTTTTACACCCAGAACCAGCCTTTTTGGGATGCCTGATGACCACGTGTATGGGAGGTACAGGTTTCCACCTCACATAATACTCGACCTGGTCAGTGAGTGGGAGGATGACCTCACATCACCCACCCTCTGCTCCTAAGCACTCAGCACCCTGGTGAAGGTCCTTAATGTACTGCACTTCTTGGCCACTGGATCATTTCAGCGGACAAGTGCCATAGTGGGAGGGGTGTCACAGGCCACGCAGTCACGCTGCCTACACCAGGTCTTGGCCATCATGACTGCACGCCCATCAGTACGCAGGCACATATACCTGCCCAGAACACCTGCAGAAAGGCAGGCTGTCTTCCAGGATTTCTACGGGGTGGCACACTTCCCCAAAGTGCTAGGTGCCATTGACTGCACCCATGTGGCTCTACGTCCCCCCAGGGCATCTGTGCACATCCATAGAAACCGCAAGCACTGACATTCCATCAACGTGCAGGTAGTATGTGATGCCAAGGGAATCATCACCTCAGTATATGCCAACTATCCAGGGTCCACCCACGACAGTTTCATTTACAGACTGTCAACCCTAAACCGGGACCTCGAAGCTGGTCGGCATGGCGATACATGGCTGATTGGTGAGTATAAATGCCACAGCACATGCATGCATGTCAGATACTGAGTAACATCACAACCCCACTAATGATACCCATCACCACCTCCCCAGGGGACAGTGCCTACCCTCTGAGCACCCACATGACGCCAATTCGGAACCCCACCACGCCACCCGAGGTAAGATACAACACAGCCCATATTGCAACCCGGGGCATAGTGGAGCGCACATTCGGGGGTGCTCAAGTCACGCTTTCGCTCCCTTGACCGTTCTGGTGGGCAGCTGTTATACGCTCCCCCAGTAGTGTGCAGGATCATAGTGGCAGCATGTGTCCTGCACAATGTTGCAACACGCAGAGGCCTGCCGGTGGACATGGTGGTGCCCCCACACCCCCAACCACATGCACGCCCGCTGCGCATGGGAGGGGAAAGCGCACGGGGTGAGGCAGCCCGTACGCAGCTGATGGCTAATTACTTCACCTAAAATCACACCCCTGTGGAGTGCACACAGCCCTGGCATATACCAGCTGACTATCAGGACAAAAGAAGAAGTGAACGCTGTTTGAGGAAACATGCCCAAAAGAAAATCAGAAAAAAGCTGTCAGAGGTAACAGGAAGTATGAACTAGAAACGCTGTGAAGTAAATCGCGTGTGAACCGACAAGAAGTACAGAATTCACCCACTCGCTCTCCACGAAAAGCACGTACAAGGAAATGACGTCCTACACGTGCCTTTTGAACCGGCCCACACGTCCCACGTCACTTCCGCGTATACACGCTAAGGCCCTATCCTCCAATTACACGAGCTGACACTCGGACGTGCATTTCTTGGACGTGTAACATGCACCCGTGTACAGGGAAACGCCTGCGCACGCACGTCACAGACGCGCTTACGCACTAAGGGCCTTTGGTCCAATGAAATCGCGTACGCGTGCTGACGCGCTTACGCGCTAAGGGCCTTTCCTCGAATTACACGCTGACGTGCAAGATTTTCACGTGCCAAATCACTCCGTATCAAGCTGGCCACGCGTAAGCACACGGAAGACCACGCTCCTGCCCAGAAGGCCGAATTACTGCCCCCCAGTGCCCCGAGCACGCTCCCACCTGCCATCTGCTGCTGCCTGCTGCCCACGTGCCCTGCTATTTGCTGCCTGCACATCAGCCAGGGGTGCAGTTGCTGTGACCACCCCTGCTGGAACCGAAGACTCCCGACTGGAACTCGCTCCACAGCCCCAGCACCCAGTTGCCCACCCACTCCTGCCTCTGGGGTTGCCATGTCGGGCACTACACCATCTGGCACCACTGGCAACCCCCAGCCAGAGAGGCAGAGGGCCACCAGTTTCACTGCCACCGAAGTTGGTGTCCTGGGGCAGTATGATGCCCTCTACGGAAGTTCGCACGCCGACAAGGAAGGATGGACCCGGATCTGGACGGACATCGTGACTGCCATCAACGTGGAGGGGGTGGCAGTCCGCCTATTCCATCATGTCAAGAAGCGCTGGGAGGACTTCAGGTCCAGGACCCTCAGCAAGGCTTGGCGCCTCTTGAAGGCAGCGGATGCTAAGGGGCGCCGGGGCCACCTGTCGGAAGATCAGATGAGGGTCCTGGAACGCATATCCCCAGCGCTCCACGTCCAGGTCCTTGGGAGGCAGACTCGTCTGGAGTCGAGCGATAAGTGTACATCCATACTGATTGTATGCTGTGCGTGTGGTGGTGTGCCAGTAGTGTGCAGGTTGCACATGTGTTTTTGTCGGGCCATGTATGTACAGGGCCGTGAGGCTGACACATGCAAGGCCTCTCATGTGTGACACATGGATGGTGCATGTGTGTGTGAGCTTGCATGCAAAATGCTGATGTGTGGGCACACATGTTTGGATGACTGTGTATGTAAATTGGGATGGCTGTGGTGTCACACATGGATGTCGGTTCCAGCTGCATGTGTCTGCATGTGTGTGTATTTGACAAGGGTGCAACAGTGATGCAACATGGATGCCTGGGACACTGATGTGTAGAAGACTGATTGCCAGATATCACATGGGTGCAAATCTCATCACTGCGACAGTCGTAGGAGGTGTACACATGCATGTGAGTGTGGTGGCGTGTGTGCGTGTCTAGTGCACTCCTTGTGTTTCATGTGATGTCAGGCTCACCTTTGGCTGTTCATGCTGTTGTATGTGTATGGATGGTGCTGGCTGTTGCAATATGGCTGTGGAATAGCTAATGTGTGTGAGTTTAAATGTTGGGGATTTTGATGCAGTGCCTGAAGTTTGACAATGACACTCGTGTGCAACTGTCATGTGTGTATGAGTCCATTGTACAGTGCCCTGATGCCTGTCTCCTATCTCTCCCTGTCTGCAGCGTCAACTGATGAAGAGGGCGGAGAGGGTGCTGTGGAGCACAGCGGCAGGGATCATCCCGCCAGCCGGAGACGCAAGGCCCGGCTCCCCTCCCAGGTTGTCATCTTGTCGGGGAGTGAGGAGTCCGGTGCCACGTCCCAGGCCGCAGCTGCCGAGGGAAGGTCCAAGAGGCGGAGGTTGGAGATGGACTCCTCGGCAGCAGAAGGGGCAGCTGAGACCCCACAGGGTCTGACGGAGGAAGATGGCACGGAGTCATCCAGGTTGGTGGGGGGTTTGGTGGAGGAGGAGGCCGTGCAAGGGACAGACGGGGTCTGGAGGTGGGGATTCCACTGGTGCTAGTGGTGCAGTGCAGGGACAGGAGGCAGCACAGGCCGCCGCGGAGGTGCCTGTGTGCAATCCTGTCCCTGATCCTGTCACTGCATCATCTTGCACCAGCAGGGATGCCTACGTCCAGACCCGTTATCAGGGAGGGGATTGGCTTACACCAACTGGCCTTCCTCTCCCTGCGTATGTGGCTATCCGGCACCGGGTTGACCCTGTCCTGGGTGGGGTGGCGTTGCGTCAACGGGCCATGCGAGCTGACCTGCAGTCTTTTCATGAGGAGACTGCACGTCTTCTCGCATGGCTCGTTGACCGCGTTGACCCACTGGGACAGCTCACCAGGGCCGGATTCCTCCGTTTTCTGGACCTTGTTCCGACCACCCCCCTCAACTGAACCCCCTATGCCCCAGTCGTCCTCCATGCCATCTTCCCACCCATGTATCACCTGGGTACCCTGTGGAGCTGCCTCTGACCCTGCGGCCCGGCTGGTGGAGGACACATCCCTGCCACAGTCGGGAGTCGTACGTCCAGCAGGGGTGGCCACATCAACCACTGCACCCCAGCCGGAGGAGGATGTGCAGGCAGCAAGAGTCAGGGCACAGGCAGTGGCACAGCAGCAGCAGCAACAAGGTGGGAGCCATGATGCCTCGGGGCCGTCATCATCGGAGGGGCAGGCATCGGCCGGAGGGCAGGAGGACCCTGGACGGGAAGTGTCTTCCGTGTGGCAGCGGTTGGGCCATGCGATAGATGCGGAGCGGCAGCGGGCGGAAGAGGCACGGCTCACGATGGTCAGGGCGGAGTACTCCATGCGGAGGGCCCTGAGGCGGGCCGAGTGCCTCGAGGCAATTCGCAGGGACCTGGAGATCCAGATGTCATTGTCCCTGCGAACCCTCGGGGCCATGGAAGAGGACCGCCTCCAGGACATTGAGCAGGAGTTAGATGATGCCCTGGCCCGGGACATCGAGTGAGCCGTTGGACTTGCTGGCAGGTGCCCCTGACTGGTGGGGGTGCAAGGGGACATGAGTGGGAGCCTGCTGGCAGGTGCCCCGCACTGCTGGGGGGTGGGGGTGCAGGGGACATGAGTGGGGGCATGCTGGCAGGTGCCCCACACTGCTGGGGGGGTGGAGGTGCAGGGGGACATGAGTGGGGGCCTGCTGGCAGGTGCCCCGCATTGCTGGGGGGTGGGGGTGTAGGGGGACATGAGTTGGTGACCAGTAGTGCAAGGTGACTTGTGGCTTTGCTGGGGGGCATGCCCATGGTGGATGGGCTGCCTGCGGGACATGACCAGGGGTGCAGGGTAGTCCCCTGTGGTGTGGGCTGCCTGCAGGGGCCGTGGAGGGTGTAGAGGGAACACCTGGGAGGACCCACACTACCAATTCACGTGTAGGACTCCCCGGCACCCCCTGAAATACACATACCCAGCCCATTCGCGTGTGAAGCTTCCCGCGCACCCCTGAAATACATGTACCCAGGCCAATCGCGTGTGAAACTTCCCACGCACCCCTGAAATACACGTAGCCAGGCCAATCGCGTCTGAAACTTCCCGCGCACCCCTGAAACACACGTAACCAGGCTAATCGCGTGTGAAACTTCCCGCGCACCCCTAAAATACACGTACCCAGCCCATTCGCGTGTGAGACTTCCCGTGCACCCCTGTAATACACGTACCCAGCCCATTTGCGTGTGAAACTTCCCGCGCACCCCTGGGATACACGTACCCAGCCCATTCGCGTGTGAAACTTCCCGCGCAACCCTGAAATACACGTACCCAGCCCATTCGCATGAGACTTCCCGCGCACCCCTGAAATAAACGTAACCAGGCCAATCGCGTGTGAGACTTCCCGCGCACCCCTGAAATGCACGTACCCAGCCCATTCGCGTGTGAGACTTCCCGCGCACCCCTGAAATACCCGCGCCTTTTCGTTGCGCGAGGTCGTTCTTGGGGGCGTAACTGGCGCTGCTGCAGGGTCGCTGCGCCACGGCTGGTTTTGGAGGCTAAAATCCATGAATACGCTGTGCGCTGAAATGGATTTTATCGCACGCGGCTGGCGCAATCTATCACACGGGAACACTGCGCCAGCCGCCTGCGCCACTTTTGTGCGAATTTCCATGAATTACCCTGCTAGTGTTTAACACCATAGCATCTAATTGCAAGGGAGACTCCGTCCCGGCGAAAATAATAAAATTGTGTTCAAAATTGTGTGCCCACGCACTAACTCCTACCATAGCAACATTTGTGAATGCCTCCTTTGACAATAACCTAGTGCCAGCGAGTATCAAAGAAGCCCGGGTTACCCCCTACTAAAAAAAATTTATCTTGACCCCACTGTGCCTACTAACTATAGACCTATAACAACGGTCCCATTCTTGTTAAAAATCCTAGACAAAATAGCATACAACCAAGTCCAAGCACACTTGGAACATAACCATCTCCTGGGCACCAGACAATCTGGCTTCGGCCCTATCCACAGTATGTACTGAAACAGCCCTTCTGGACCCTAAGATCCAAATGGATTCCATCAGAGATTCAGGAAAACTCTGTATCCTCCTCCTACTAGACCTATCTGCAGCGTTCGACCTTGTGGACCATAACAAACTATGCTCCACCCTAGCTAAAGATTTTAACTTCTCCAAGGATGCCACTAACTGGATCAAATCATTCCTGGCTGAACGCACCTCTAGAGTTTCCATTAGCAAAGAAGCTGCATATCCCTTACCAGTCCCCATTGGTGTACCACAAGGATCCTCTCTATCCCCCACCCTCTACAACGCCTACACGAAATTCCTCTTCTCAGCACTGGATGATATGGGTGTCGCCTACACAAATTTAGCAGAGGACACCCAGATCCTCATCACACTCTCAGGGAATTACACACAAGACACCTCCACTATAAATCAAATCTACTCCATAATCCAAAACTGGATGGTCCTAAACAGCCTCTGTCTTTACGATGAAAAGGCAGAGATCCTCATTGTGGGGTCTCAAGCCAAAATTAACGCACTTCAGCCAGAATACACCACCATCAACATAGATGGAACTATCATCCCAGTTCTTAAACATGTAAAAACATAGATTTATTTAGACTCCCAATTTATCCTTGACCAAACACATCAGCTCTCGCTCTTCTTCCACATCCTATACTTCCAAGCTGATCTCACTCAGTCGCCAATTCCTGACCCCGGCCAACTGCATCACACTAGCCAAGGCTCTCATTTTATCAAGACTCGACTACTGCAACATACTATTTCTAGGCACCTCGGCTACTAATCTCAACAAATTGCAATTAATTCAAATTAAAGCCCTCAGGGCAGCTCTGGGAATAAAAAAAATCTGAGCACATATCTAACACTGGAAGAGAACACCACTGGCTCTCCATCAAAGATAGAATCGTATTCAAAACATTATGCACCACTTTCAAATGTCTACATGAAAATGTACCCATATATCTAAACCACGAAATAACAAAAAAGGTGAGCACCAGATCCTTAAGATCTGATAACCTCTCACTACTTGCCATCCCCCATATTAAAAAGACCAGAGCAGGAGGCGCTAGCTTTCAGTATCTAGCCCCCAAACAGTGGAATACCCTGCTGCTCCATATTAAACAAGAGACAACCCTTATGGGGTTCAAAAAACTATTGAAAATGTGGCTTTTCAATCAAGATCATTAACAGAGCTATTTTTCCTTCCATGTAAATATACCTTCTCCTGTATATATACTACTGCCATGAATATATATTCTCCGCACTGCTCATGTACATGACTTGCCAACCATTATTGGCCAATGTGTCGCTTTGTAATTTATCCATATATTAAGCTGTCTGTATATGACTTGCCAACTATTACTGGACTATGTGATACTGTGTAATTTATCCTTATATCAAGCTGTCTGTAACCTCGCTGTGATACCCAAGGGTCTGGGCGAGTAACAAATGTAATAAAATAAATGCAGTTCTTTTAGCAAAGCCACATGGTAGGTCTGTACTTGCGGTATTCTGCCTTCCTGTTTCACTTGGAATGTCGCAGGGGTATTAGGTCAAAAGACCTTTTTCTAAAACCAAACCAAAATATAGATTTAGAAAGACCGTTCTGTGACCGCGCAGAGCCGTCTTTCTAAATCGCAGTGCCATGCCCCTGCTGCACATAAGTGAACACAGGGGCTTGCAGGCTCTCTGAGCCCCAGTGAAGTTTTTGCAGGAGTGAAAGGTGAGTTTTTGTATGTATGTGTGCGTTTGTCCGTGCGTTGAGGCAGGAAGGCTTGGTGGGTGGGGAAATGGTTTTGGGGGGTTAAATCCCCCACTGCCCGATTTAAGAGAGAAGTGGGGGTAGGGAAGGAGTAAGGCAGTATGTGAAATTTCTACATTTTAAAGCCAACACAAAAACAGCCAAAACAAATCTGTCTTTTTTGTGTTTTGGCTTTAAAAAGCAGAAATATGACAGAACCATGACAGGGCCTACTGCTTTCTCAACGACATATGTTCCCCATCAAGTAGCTAGCAGTTTTTCGGATGTGGGTAATAGGGCCATCACATTTTCTCCAGGAAGAAAAGTCCTTAGGTGGTTTTCTCTATTGAAATCTGTTCTGTGGTGGGTCGGAAGGAGTAGTCAGACACTTTGAGGACATTCTGTACTCTGTTATGAATCCCGAGATGTTGTCACTTCTCGCTGAGGGGGAGTCCCTTCACATGAGGCCAGGGTGGTGAGGCCGCTACCTGGCATTCCCCCTTGGGGATGGTACTCAGCATGAGGATCTCATGGGGAGAGACTCCCCCTCTAGGGAAAACGCGGTACAACATCCCGCCACCCACTTCCTTTACCTTCCCGCAATCCATGAGGCCCATCTTCGTATCCCTCACTTCATGGCACAGACATCCATGCAGTGTTCCAGATAAGGTTTTGAAGTAGGAGTGTTTTACTCCCTATTTTTTGAAGTTTGGGAATAACCTTATATTCTTGGGAGTAAAAATGTAGTCCATTTCTCAATGGCAGTATTTTAAAAGCGAGAAAACATTTTTAACAGGAACACAGAAATGTTTTTGTAATTATTTCTTTGTTCCTAGTTATTCATGTATATTAAAAGATACTTGGTTACTTCTTACGATCAGGCAGTAATAATAGTAAGGTTGTCTTCTTGTGCTATGTGCACTTCTGGTCCAAACATATCCATGGAGCTGTTTGGGTGAAAGCATGGGCCCAAGGTGCTATGTGTCTGTTTACAATTCTTTTGTTGGGAGTATTTTTACTCTCCCTTTTTGAATTTTTGGGTGTAATTGCCTATTTTTAGAGAGTAAAAGTGGCTGATACACCCCTTATCTGTAGGGCTGCATCCATATGTCTCTACAAAACGCAGTACACAACTTCCACTATGACAAGGAAGAGTAGGGACTAAAGAGAAACATCCTTGGCTCATACTGGGACAAAGAAGAGCAAAGATTACCCAGAACGTATACAATGGTCATGTACTGGGATGAGCAGGAGGTGCAGAGCCCTACAGACTATTCCTAAAACCTCTAGTGAGCCTACTAGTGGTTCTCTAACTCCCATTGGAGTAGCACGCATAGAAATAGAGTAGGGACTAGAGAAGAGGGAGCGAAGCCCTCACTGGACAAGCTGCAAGATTCGAAGCTGGCGAGCTAGAACAAGCAGGGAGAAGCAAAGATGCTTGTCTGCCGGCAGAGGCAGCCCTGGCAGGTCTGCCGTGGACAGACCGATGAAGCAGGAGGAAGAACCGGCATCCAGCTGACCGAGGGAGCTAGAACGGGCAGCCAGCTGGAGACGCTCAACCCGAGAAGTAGAAGACGCTGCGTAGCGACTACAGCCACTGGAGAAGCAGCCCAAAGCCTGAGAGGGAATGCTGAGAAGCCCACAACCAACGGGAAAGCACCGCCAAGTGCCCTGCAGGTATATGGGTTGCCGCAACGGTTGGTGGGACACCAGAAGGGCTAAAGAATGATGAGAGAGTGGTCTGGGACCCGCACCTAATAACAAATAGCTTCCTCTGCCATCTTCTTTGTGGCAGTACCTCGCAGGGTAGTGAACCAGGTCTACCCGAGCAGGAAAGAGAAGAAAGGACAGGGGAAGGGAGTCATTCTCCCATGTGTTGTGAACTGAGACTAAGAAAGGCCAGTGGAAGGGAGTCAGTCGCCCTGGTGTTGTAAACTGGGAAACTGAGAATAGGAAAAGCCCAGGAAAAGGGAGTCATTCTGTCCGGTACGGTTCAACCTGGTCCGCAGGAGCTGCTAAACCCAGCAGACCCACAAAGGTGTTTGGTCAACAACTGAATAAACAGCTGAAATCCAAAACACCCCTGAGGGAAAGGGGACGTGGAGAAAATAATAAACAGATTCCTCACATCACTTTAATAGAAATCTGCAGAGGGCGAGAAAGCCTAAGATTCAAGAATTATTTTACTCTGTAATCCCTCCTTCAAGATCCCCTGTCACAACAAGTACCCGAGTTTGTCCTTGAAGAGCTGGAAGGAATGAATTGTACTTCGTAGGAAAGTGTTGTGTCTTCCAGTTGACTGTTTGGCATGAGAAGCTTTGAAAAAACCTTTGTGTTCCTTTAAGTTGCCTAGAACTGAGTTTCTTCTCAACTTAAACTATTTTACATCTATTTCAATACCAAGCTAGAGTTATTTCTTAGTACTACCAATATTTATGAACTATTGTTATTCTCCTGGTTGCTTTAAGGTGCTTTCTGTAAGACATTTCGTGCTGAGCTGTGCTGTTCTTATTTAATCAATAATTTTGCTAGTTCAATAAAAGTGCTGAAAGCCCATTTCAAAACATCTTGCTGCTTTATGAACTGTTTAGAAACAACAAAACATTTGCTGACTGAAGCGCTCAATCTCTTTAACTCCTTTGAATTTTTCATGTGCAAAGCTAGACCACTAATCTCTTTTAGAGGAACACTTCCCTTCTGGCCATTCATGTGTGTAGAAGAAATTCTCAGGATAGTCACTGCTCTCTTACAGGCAATTTGCTGCTGCATTCGATGCCATTCTCAGAGACGCTACTCTCGAATTCCATGCGCATAAAGTATTAGTTTTATGAGACACTTATCCCTTATTGTTGTGCATGCTAAACTTAGCCTTTTTTCACAGAAAGTCACAGGCCTCCAATGCGCATGCAGGGGAGGCCTTCTCTGACTCTATTAACAGATCGCAGATCTTCAGGCAAGCGCACCCAAACTCCTTTCTTTATTTTACAAGCTTGTTTTTAAAGCACGCTGAAAGAATGAACAGATTGTTTTCTCATAAAACTAATTTGCTATCTAAAACTACTTATCCTGATATGACTGAGAGTTTGAAAGTTAACATTTATGGACTGGATTTTCAGAGCTCTTTCTGGTACTGGATACAGTCACAAAATATCAATAGCCTGATTCATGGAATTAGTTGCATGAATCAGGCTGGATATTGGGACCGCTGCGTTCCTGCTGTTACTCGGGTTCTCTTGTCCCATTGTGAGTTCTGCTCTAAGCTGTCTTTACCACCCTGCAACTTAGGACTTGAAACAGGACCTTCACCTAAACAGGACCTTTCTGCTTTACATGGACGATGAAAGGCGTTTAGAATGCCTTTTCAAGCCTCAAGGGCTGAACCTCCACCAATCTGCTCTGAGTTCCCCCTCCACCATGATGGCTTGGAAAACTCTCCTTCTAAAGGAGATACAGTTAAGGGCCAAATAATCTGTAAGTATAAACTGAACATGTGCATAACCACAGAATAAATAAAACGTGTGCATGAGATGAAATGTGATAAAGAAGTGGGAAGAGTGTTTCATGACCTGTCCTAAACCTGACTGTCATTGTGAACTGTGAAACTGAGAATAGAAAAGGCCAGGGGAAGGAAAACATTCCCCCTAGTGTTGTGTATTGTGAAACTAAAAGCCAGGAAAGGCCAGGGAAAGGGCGTTATGCTCTCTGGTGGTTTGAACTGTGAAAGTAAAAGCAAAGAGAGTGTGAGAACAAAGCCAAGTAAGCCTGGGGAAGGGAGTCATTCTCCTGGCTCTGTGTCAAGATACCTGGAGAAGGCAAGCATTCTCCAGGAACCCAATAGTGAAGAAGCAACTGTGGGCAATAAGGAATGTTAATGTTTGAACTAGAGCTTTATCTTTTGAGTTTGAATTGAGGACTTTACTACCTGTTTATCATTACAACCTGGAACTTTGTTTGGAGACCTGGGGAAGGGATTCATTCCTTCATCATAATGATCCTACCTAACAACTCGAAATGTGATCTGCTGTCCAGAAGAAGGGAGCTATTCTTCTGGACCGAGAAGTTCCACTACCTCTTTAGTTTAGTTATATGTGTGAGGCACAGAAGTAGGCTTTTTGACACAGGATGGTAGACTATTGATTTACACTGACATCTTGACCAAACCCTTAGTATTTTAGTTGAGGCACGGAAACCCCTTTTGGAGTGAAGGGAAAGTTAGGTTTTATCTTTATTTTCATTACTAATGCAAGTTTATTTCAACAACCATGTCCACCTGTGTGTCAGTCTCCTCCTTCTGCACCTGTACTACTCCTTTAATAACAATTATAAGAATGCCTGTCCCTCCCTATTGCTAAACGGAATACCCTTCCTGCCTAAAGAAACTAAAGGAGCTTGTCGGCTGTCAGGAAGTCGAAAGAGAGAATGTTTCTTCTCCTGGTCTTCGCTTTGGATAGTCTTTTAAATATAGATTCCTTCTTGGCACATGCCGTTTGTAGTGTAATCTCCTTGGATAGTTGCATCAACTCTTGTCGTTATTCAAAACAACTCTTGGGTTCTTGCTTTCTGTGGTCCTATCTTTGGAATACTTTTCCTTCCAATAGTTCCTCACACTCTTGTCATCACATACATGTTCTTAGCAAACTATTCACTCAGGTTTTCCTATATTATGGTTGCCTTGATTCCCTTTTTGGCTTCTGTTGCCAAGGATTCTCTCGGAGTCTGTCCTTTTATCCTGCTCACTTGTGAGCTTTATCTCTTTTTTTATCGTTATGCTTTTCAGGGTTGTATTTTCTCCAGGCTTCAACTTTGAAGATATAAAGTGATTGCCCTTCCTCCAAGGGCTTCCGTTTCCATTCTCTGTTGGATCCCCACCTGGGCTATTCAAAACTCTTTTATACATTGGTCATATCCCTTCTTAACTGGTTTTGTCATTGCTTTTTCATCCTCAAGACTGGAACAAGTTTCTCTTCAAGTGACCCCAGTCTTTTATACATTGATCATGTCCCTCGTTAACCGGTTTCGTAAATGCTTTTTCATCCTCAAGACTGGAGCAAGTTTCTCACTTCAAGTGACCCTGGTCTTCCCCTACCTGGTTGTTTATTTGCTTTCTCTACTTGTTATAGTTCCAATCATTTAGATTTATATTTATCTTTTGTCCATAGCACTGGGACCAGTTTCCTCCCTCACATAATGGTTCCCTGACGGCCTCCCACTATTCCCGATTCCCTTGGTACCTCTCGATATATGGGTGAATGTTGCAGGGCTTGGCTCGCTCAGGTACGGCTCTCACTGCATGGATCTCGTTTCTTCGTCGGGTGTCTGCTGCCTGCAGATGCTTGCGATTGGAGTTGTTCTGGCTTTCCGTCACGGTTGTCTCTGCACTGTTCTTCAGGCGTCCTACCCATCACTGTTTGTGTTGTTTCACCAATGCCAGGAACAACTTCTTTTTCTTCCTACTCATACTGCTTTTCTTGCGGTTCCACACCCCAGGCCTCCAGAATCTCACATGAGTTTCTCTGACTCTTTTCGAAAGTCATAGGCTCCGAGATCTGCCTTGACTCCACCTCCACAAGATATGATATGGCATTTATAACACGCCTATGCACAAGTGTTTTAAGGCGCGACGAGGCAAGGGTGGGGGAACAGAGGAAAGACAGCCAAAGATCTTAGCCAGGTGACATTGAGATCACGCAAAGGCAGGGGAAGGGGAAAAGTGCTGAGAGGGGACAGTGCATTACATGGGATCGGCCGTAAAATAAATAGAATTAATAAGGCAAAAAGTAAAAGTTTCAGCCAGCTTGTGGGAAGTGCAAGGGTAAGTGTAGACATCAGGTGTCAAGTGCTGGTAGGGGCCTGCAGGGATACAGATAACAGTCCTCAAGTGCAGGGGTGCCAGGGAGACAGTGCAGGTGTGCAGCTAGCAGGGGAGGGTACCTGGGCCCGAGATCAGAGGGTAGCCAGGTGACCAGTGCAGTATCAGTAATGGCCAGGAGTTCAGCGGAGGAGAGAAAGCGGAAGCAAAGAGGAAGGTTGTCAGGTGCTTACGGAACCGGAGATGGTTCTCAAGTTTCAGGGAGGCTGTTCCAGAGGAGGCCCCAGCCGAAGAAAGAGATCGACCACCAACTTGTTGCTTGGTGAAGCCGATGAGCCAAGAGCTTGAGAAGGAAGATATTTAGGAAGAGAGAGTTGAAGGAATTGAGGCCCGAGAAGGACTTGTGGACAATGCAGAGGGTTTTGAACGTAATCCTCGCAGCCACGAGAGATTTCAGCCCTGGAGAGATGCGATCCCTGGGCTTGAGGCCAAGAACAAGTCTTACAGTCCTGTTCTAGATGAGTTGCAGAGGGCGGAGAGTAGAAGCAGGCAGATTTGGAAAGAGGCTGTTCCAGCCTAGAGAGAACCAGGGCTCTGGAGACAGTGAGCTTCTGGGGGAAGGAGAGGAAAGAAAGAATACATCTGAGGAGGTGCAGCTGGTATTGTGACTTCTTAGAGACGTGAGGAGAGTGTGGAGTCGAAGTTGACCCTGAGATTTTTAGCCTCACAGGTGGGAATAGGAAGAGAGCCAAGAGAGGCTGGCCAGAGAGTGACAGGAAAGGAGGGAGCAGGAGTACCGATGAGGAGAATCTCCGTCATACTGGCAAACTATGCAGAGATCATTGGCGGCACACCACTCCTGGAAAGCAGACAGCCAGTCAGAGATGAAAGAAGGAGAAGAAGTGGCGGAAGGGAGCCCGAGTGTCATCCGCATAGCACTGAAAGTTGGGGCAGACAGCAGCAATGCAGTGGGCAAGAAACTCCCCAGATAGAGGAGAGGAAGGACCCACGTTGGACCTGGGAAGGTCGATCAAAGTGGAAAGAGATCAGCCAAGCCAGGGCCTAATCGGTGATACCAAGGTTATCACGGAGATGTTTGAGCAGGATGGCATGGTTGACTGTAGATCACCATGGACGGCAGAAGATAGATCAAGTAAGATGAGAACACAGGGGTTGTTGAAATGAGGTTGGATATCAGGTCTTCACGGATGTTCAGGAGAGCAATTTCCATGCTTCTGGCACCTCTGAAGCCAGACTGATGGTCATGAAGACTACCAACAGATTCAGTGTGAAGATTAAGCTGGGAGGTGGCCAGCTTTTACAGGTGTTTGCCCAGAAAAGGAGTGATGGAGACTGGGTGATAGTTGGCCAGGCAGGACAGGGCAGGCGAGGGTTTCTGAAGAAGGGGGTGCACAAGAGAATGCTTCAGAGGGAAGAGAAGACTCCAGTGACGAAGGAGTGGTTGCGGAAGTTGGCCAGAGCAGGGGCCAAGGTGTCCATGTGGTCCTTGATGGTTTTGGAGGAACAGGAGTGAACCTGATTTTATAAGACTTTCATAGATCGGACTTGTCTAGAAACTTTGTCTGGGGAGAACAGGGCAAAGGTAGAGAAGGAGTGAGGAGAGGTGGCCGAAGAGGGGCCAGAGGAGTAGCAGGGAGTAGAGGGAGAAGGGCGAGAGGAAGCGTTTTAGAGATGAATTGAGAAGCCAGGGCCGTGCAGAGGGCCTGGGAGGGGACAGGAGAGGTAGAAACAGCAGCAGGATTGGCCAGCTCCTTGCAGATTTTAAAGAGTTTGGCCGAGTTGTTAGATGCCGCAGAGATGCAGACTTGGATGTGGTCTCTCTTCTTGTTGTGGACAGAGAGCCTGTATTGCCTTTGGAGCAAGCGGCAAGCCAGTTTGTCAGAGGATGTACCGGAAGCACGCCATTTCCTCTCTGCCACCATGCACTTGCGTTTAAGGGTGGCGAGGTCTGATTTGTACCAGGAGTTGCACAGGCAAGAACATCAAGGGTATCAGATATAGTAGAGTGGAGCATGGAGAGGTCTGTGTCAGGGTGTGAGTCAGCCAAAGGGGCAGGGGTGTTGAGAAAGTGGCAGCAAAAGCCTGAACTGACACACGCTTCATGGGTCAGATAACCGAGAAGGTAGTTGGCAGTGCTGGAGTTTGCTTGGCGTGAGGGGTGGAGAAAGTGAACTGGGAGCAAAGGAGAACGTGATCACTCCAGGATAGAGGAATAGAAAGAGGATGGTCTGTAGAGATCAGAACATCAAGAGTGTGCCTTGCAGAGTGAGACGGCCCAGAAGGTAGGATAGAGAGTGAGAGAGAGTCGCAGAGGTCGCAAGAGAGTCCAGAGGAAGGACAGGAAGCATCCAAGTGGATGTTAGTCTCCAAGAAGGAGAAGTTGAGTAGTTGAGTGGTCGAGACCAGGAAGGAAGAGGAGAGGTCTGCCCACTGAGAGAGGAAGGCGTGATGAGGTCAGGGGGCTTCCCCTGCGTATAGGACTCTGTACCATCTTATTATAATGGGCCATCTTATTATAATGGGAGTGTTTAATGGAATATGGAACTTGGAACACAAGCACAAAGATGCTCATTCTTATTCAGTTGTGAAAAAGTCCTTGATGTAACCAGTAGGGTGTTTATAGTGCACTTAATAAAAGATGTGTTCCACTCACCAGTGTCCATGGATAATTTCACTGGGGAAAAGGTTACGCTGCGGGCACCCCACTAAGCACCCGCTGCGTGATCCGGATCCAAGTTACAAGAAGCTGCAAGTACTGCCACGACAAACGTTGCATCGCATGAAGGGATTGCATTCTCAATGCGCCAGGTGAACAGTGCTTCCTCTCTGCTTCCCTTTCCAAGACGCTCCATGCCCAAATTGAATATATCCCAGAAGAGACAACTCAAAATCCAGGCGCGAGCACTGCAGGGCACCAGGCGCAAGCTCCAACCCTGCCATACAACATGTGCGCCAGAGGAAAGGACCCATAAACGTCGAGAAACATGCCGCTGCCATTTTGGTAACCACTGTAAACATCCATACCGTTACGCAGACGTCCGAAGTTCTGCTTTGAAGAATTTTCATTCCTCACTTTTGTTGGAAGGGGGAATCAGGAACTGGTTTTTGCTCTGTGGACATTTGGAAGCAAAGCAAGAAACTAAAGCAGAGAATAAAGAAGAGAAACATGCATAAGTAACACTTATACTCCAGCAATAAACAGTGACACAATTCTATGATACATCAATAACTACTAAACACACCAGATGGTCTGCCAAAGGAAAGGTTATGTTTCCAAAAAGGAGTATGATCCTCTTTTGAGCTGGTCGCATCAGAGAAGACTAAATATCAAACTTGATCCCAAAGCCAAAGAGGTGATTTATTCCATGGAAAGAACCTCTGATTTGTGGCAACACAATGTATTTCGTGAATAGTTGGGAAAGTTGAATGGTTTCATGCACAGGATTAGATTGAATGAAAACTCTATCCCCATTGTGCAGAAAGTGAGGGCTGTACCTTCAGCCCTTGAAACTGCTGTGAAAGAGGAATTAGAAACAATGGAGAAACAAGGTGTGATTGAGAGCATTGAGGCTTCTGAGTTTGCCTCTCCTTTAGTGGTTGTACGCAAATCAAACGGAAAATTTAGACTATGTATTGACCTCAGGTCGGTTAAGAGGTGTGTGATACCTGACAGACAACTTCTGCGCAACATAACTTAAATGTTAGGAATGATAAAGGGAACAAAGGCTATGAGTACCTTAGCTTTGAAGTCAGCATATCATCAAATTGCCCTACATCCATCCTCTAGAAACATTACAGCTTTCATCACACAAGAAGGCCTTTTTCAATGCCGCCCCATGCCTTTTGGTTTAGTATCTGCTGCGGAGGTTTTTCAGCGCATTATGTATCAATTGTTCCAGGATATTGAACGAGTACTATGCTTTCGGGATGATGTTTTGATATATGGTGAGAGTCAAAAGGAACATGATGTGAGGTTGAAAAAAGCTTTGGATATATTCATGACTGCAGGCTTGAATTTAAGCAAAGATAAGTGCAAGTTTAGCAAGGCCACAATCAATATCTGCGACATAAAATTTCCGCTTTAGGCATTAGACTGAAAGCGGATTAGGTGTACAACATTGTTAATTTTCCCAGCCCTAAAGATAAAGAGCAGATAGTGTCATTTCTTGGCATGGCTGAATATTATGTCAAATTTATTCTAGGTTTGGCAAGCAAATCCAGCCACATGAGGGACTTAGTTAAGAAAGCTGTGAAGTTTGTATGAATGAGCAGTGTGAGCAAGCATTTAAAGAAGTAAAATTAGCCTTACCAAAAGTTCCCACCCTTGGAAATTTCAATCCGAGGAGACAGTGTTTTAACAAGATGCAAGTAATCACGGTTTTGGTGCAGTTCTGTCCCAAGAGTGAAAGTGGTGAGTGCACCGTCACATTTGCTTCAAGAGTTTTAAGGAGTGTTGAAAATAACTATTCCTCCATTAAGAAGGAACTTTTGGCCATAAAATGAGCTATTGAAAAATCCTTTTTATGGGGTGTGATATTTACTGTGCAGTCAGATCACAAACCTCTTAAGGAGATCTGTATGCCAAAAGGGTTGGACCAAATTATCATCTCACATTTGGAAATGGGTTGCAGGATTGCAGGAATACAATTGAAAGGTTGAGTATCTTCCAGGTGTTAAAAACAAAGCAGCTGATTGTCATTTAAAACTTAGCAGTGTGATAGAAGATGAAGGGGAGGAAAATAAGGAGGATCAAGTTTTTAACATCAACCAAGAGATTGTGATGGAAGGTGAGTGGTGTGAAGCTATATTAATGGGTGCAGTTATGATAGCTATCAAAGAAAGACTCGAAGCTGGTTTGAAGAGTAATGATATTTTAAAAAGTTGTGATTCTTGATGCCGATGTACATGTGTTTGAGAAACCTCTCATCAAAGATGGTTTAGTACTCAGGGACAACAAATTATTAGCTCCCCTAGGAATTCGGGCTAAAATTGTGGAAATGGCACATGAAGGACATCAAGGCATGTCCAAAACAAAACAATTATTGAGACAGTATTATTGGTGACCAGGTATGGATTTACAAGTTGAGAGATTTGTTCGAGAATGTGCAGCTTGAGACTGCAGCCAAAGTGTGTGTTGAAAGGGTCGAACCCATGGCTTTGAAGTTGATTAATTGGTTACCCTGGGAAAGTGTTGATTTGGATATCATACGACCAGTCAAATCTCAAGGATTATTCACGTATTGCATTGTGTTAGTGGATATACTTTCTCATTGGGCAGAGATTGCATGGGTTCATAATGTAAATAGCAAGGAAATTATTATGTTTCTAGATGTAGTTTTTAAGAGATAGGGTTATCGCTCCATCATAATAACAAATAATGGTGTTCAGCTTATTTCTGAGGAGATCGAGATGTTTTTAAAAAGTAATGAAATAGTGCATAGGTCCAGTTTTATATATCATCCCGAATCGAATGGAATGATGGAAAGATTCAATCGGGTTATTAAAGAAAGTATTAGGTCTGCCATCTCAAAAACAAGATATTGGAGGAAAGCGGCAGAAGACACTGTTGTGGCTTATAGATTCACCCCTCATGCAACCAACGGTGTGGTGCCTTTTGAAATGCTGAGAGGAAGGAAGACCAATACCAGGCTGTGTCCAGCATGGTTCAGAAGAGCATGTTTGAGAAACATTGATTTAGATACCATTAAAGAAAATATTAGCAAGAAGCAACACAATTTGTTTCTTTGTTAGGAATGCTACAAAGGAATGATTTGTCAAGAGAGGTGATTGGGTGCGCGTTAAGCTACCTCATAATAGAGTTGCGAAGGGAATAGGTTGGTCTAAGCCAATAGAAGTCATCAAGAGACTGCATGGTGCTGTGAAGGTAGCTAATGGAATGTTAGTATAGTTTGCAAGGTGGAAAGGCAGTTATGTGCACAGAGTTTTCCTGAAAGAAAGATTGTGGTTGTACAGGAATTCCACAAAGAGAGAGATTCTGGCGTGCACATAGAAAAGCATATTTCAAAGCAAAGTTGTACAAAACCTGCATATTTTAGAGAGTATGTTGAGTGAATGGGTCAACACCACTCACAGGTTCGTATTCTTTTGTATATTTATGGTTTTCAGTTTCTACTATTTCACATTTGTGTACATAGTTCATGAGAGAATATGTTCAGTGAGTGGGTCAACCCCACTCAGATTATCCTTTAGTATATTCATGCTTTTCAGTGTCTGCTATTTCATATTTTGTACATAGTTGATCCCTTTGGGGCCTGTACATACTCCTTCCTTTCAGTAGTGTTTCCATTTAGATTTGTTGGTTTTGTGAGACTTCAATAGATGGTACGGGAACCCTAAGGATAAGGAAGCAACCTACCTAGAAAAAATCCTCATCGACTTCAAAGCCATGAATTCTGATCCCACCATGAAAAAAGGCAATCAACTTGATTGGTTAATTACCCATAATCTTGAGACAAGTGGCTACCAAACTAAACCATGCATCTGGTCAGACCACTACATGGTTTCATTCCTGCTGACCTTAAAAACTGCAAGGAACAACAAAGAGAATGATCCAACAATAATTAAGAACAGAAACTACAAAAATTTCAGTCCAGTACATCTGGAGCAATGCATCTCTAAAACATTGGAAGGCTCCAAAGAGGATACATTGATCGCCAACTCCCTACACCACACCATTCTAATGGCAGCACAAAAAGCCTCACTATAAAAACAAGTTAGTAAGACAAACGGGAATCACCAGAAATGGTTCAACAATGCCTTAGAAATGTTAAAGAAAGAAAAGGGGAGAAGGGAGGACAGATGGAGAAAAAACCTGTCCCAAGAAAACAAGGACACGGCATCAGGTAATAAAATCACGGCAAAAATGTCGCTGGTAAAAAAGATTGCGGCAAAAATGCTGTGGTTTCACCCGGTAAAGGTGTACCACATTATACCATTTAAGGGGAGTGGGGGTGTCCCCCGCCCCCCTTAAATGGTATAGTGGGTCCGGGGTTGTGGGGGTGACCCCCGCATCCTTTACATGGTTGTGGCGGCAAAACCACAGCCATTTTTGCCGCAATATTAAGACATGGAACCAAGGACAGGTGGAAAGAAAGTGAGAAAACATACAAAAAGGCATATGTTTATGTGACACAAATACTTTTTTCTTATCAACAAACAAATAATTTCAGCTGGAAATTTCACGAGCAACTTGTTTGAATTCTTAAAATCAATCAAAAAGCACTAGCTCCATCTTTCTCGCCATCCAAGGAAGACTGCGACAAAGTCCAATTAGTCTTTACAGCAAAAGTCCTTAAAGCTAGGGACGTGCTATTGAAGGCCCAAAATGTGTCACCAGCTCAAAACGATCCCTCTTTAGAAGCACCTATACTCTGCCAACAGGAGCCTTTCTACCTTAAAAAAGTCACTACAGAGGAAGTACTCAAAACTCTGAACCTAATGAAACCTACCACTTGTGCCGAAAATGTCATCCCACCCAAACTCATACTGGAAAATGCAAGCATCTTCGCCCCTCTCCTTACCAAAACGGTGAATGCATCATTCCGGGATGGTCACGTTCTAGAAAGCATTAAATCAATTACTGTCACACCACTTGCAAACAAAACAGAGCTAGATCAAAGAGACCCAAGCAACCTAAGAGCAATAACAAATTGCAATTTTTTACTTAAGGTACTCGATAGAATTGCTACCTCCCAACTTCAAACGTATGTGGAAGCCAACAACACGGTCAGCAATCTGGATTTCGTACAGCCCATAGTACCGAAACAGCCATGTTGGATCTCCAGGCCCACATGCTAAGTATGGTGGAAAAGGGGAATTTCGGGCTCCTTATATTGTTAGATCTTAGTGCAGCGTTTAATCTTTTAGAGCACAATAAACTCAAGCTTGCACTGAAAAAGGTAGCCAACTGCTCGATGGAAGCAATAGCTGGCTCACATCCTTCTATCGGACAGAAAATCCAGGATACATTGGGGGGTAACAACTTTTCTTACGAAGAGATCATCAGATGCGCTGTATCTCAACGGGCAAGCCTGTCCCCATTGCTCTCTAACCTGCACATCAGATTCCTGTGCTTAGTCCTTGACAAATTGGGAGCCTTTTTCACTAATTACACCAACGACACCCAGCTTGTGGCGGAATTAAGCGGGGACTATGCACAGGATAGCGCACGGGTGAAAGGACTATACAAATCCATCGAGAATTGGATGAACAACAACTGGGTGTATTTAAACGCAAAAAAGACAGAACTGATGGTCTTTGCATCAAATCAAGCCAGAGCCAAATTTGACAGCCAGTACCAATCCTTTTTCATAAATGGTGATCAACCAAGTAAAAACGCTGGGAATGTACCTGGATGCATCCCTAAGCGCAGAAGCCCAAGTCCTTCAACTAAACAAGAACTGTTCCGATCACCTACGGCTCCTCAGAATAATTTGCTGTTACCTCAGCGAAGCCAATTGCTCCACGATAGCTAGAGCAACTATTCTATCAAGGTTGGATTATGGCAATGCCCTTATGTTAGGAGCCAACAAAGGACTCATTGCCACATGCCAAGTAATCCAAAACAGCACTGTCAGGATCATCAAGAATAAAACAAGAAAGAAACACATCAACGAGGACAGAAGGAACCTTCATTGGCTTGCTGTGGAGGACAGAATACTATTCAAATCCTTGACACTAACACACAGATGCATTTATGGGAAGGTTACATCCTACCTTAAAAGTAAATTGGTTATGTATGTGCCAAGACGCGCACTCAGGTCGGAGCCTAAAGGCCTAATTAAGATAACCAGGGTTAAGAAAGCAAATGGTTTGGGCAAAGCATTCCACACTAAGGCCGCCATGATGTGGAACTATCTTCCCCTCCCTATCAGGTTAGAAAAGAATTACACAAGCTTTCGAAAAAAAAAAAACTCAAGTCCCACCTCTTCAAATAAAACACTACGTACTAGACAAAAAAACCCAACCACATACTTGAGCAAATTGTCCTGTGATTATGTTTTGTACCAACTGTCTATATGTTAGTGCCCTGATGTTTGCGAGCGACAAACACTATATAAATAAATAGATGCACATTCTTATTAATTTGTGAAGACATTCTTGATGTAACCACTCACCAGTGTCCATGGATAATTTCAGACTCTCCTTTCTTCCTTCCTTCTGCTCTTACTTGTCACAGTTAAATACAGGTCTCTGGTAAAAGAAAAATGTTCCTTTCTTTCTCCAAATGTTTCTTTTTACATTGCCTTCACCCAAACATAACGTTGCCACAACATTCTTCATTGCAGACAGTCGTATATATGCAGCTATCATATTTGACTAACTCACAGGAACGGTAGTCCTTGTCCCCAAAGGGAAGTCTCTCCCGGTGAGGTCCTTCTTGCCTCGAGCCCAGGGAGGAGGGACTTGCAGAGTGTCCTCACCTTCCTAGCCTTACAGGGGCTGCCCTCTCCCTGGCCCCCCCCTCACTGCCATTCAACACAGTTTCGTTATATGTTGGGTGTTTTACAGGTTCATTTTGGTGATGACCTGTATGAGATGACTGGACACATAATTTGTGTATTCAGTCAGGGTTCGTTCTTGAGATGGTTGCTCCTCACACTCTTCTTTTAGTAAGTCCGGGGGGGATTGGGAGGCTCGCCCAAGCAACAGTGGAGGATTGTGGGGGTTTCCTGAGCATCATCTATATAAGGAATTAACTGGTCCCAATTTCTGTCTTCCCGGTCCAAGGTTTTCCTAAGCAGTTGCTTTATGGTTTTGGCTATATCTCTCTACCATTCTGTCTGTAGGAGATGCACGACGGTGCATAGATGGTTGATGTGCAGAATTCAACAGACGTTTTGTTCTACCTTGGACATGAAGTTGGTGCCTTGCTCGGTGACCACTTCCTCAGTTATACGACCCACACCATAAAGGGTACCCGTTAGTCACATATTTCTTATGCTGATACGCTGGCTGGGAAAAGCCTCTACATATCCCGTGGGATAGTCCATTATCACCAGAAGATATTGTGCCCGAAACTGTAGGGGTCAAGGGGTCCAGCAACGTCCCTTCTAATGCATTGGGTTCATTTATCAGTAGCATTGTCTGTAATGTGGCCATTGGCACATTTGCCTGGTTTCTTACCTGGCAGTCTGAACACTTGTGAGGGGTCATAATGCACGGTGGACAACTGCTTGTAGTTTTCTCAGAATGTGACATTTTATTAAAGTAAATGTTTTCAAATAAAGCCTTGCCTTGCCTACTCTACCAAGGATTTCCCAACCTAGCCTAAAGGCTAAGGGAGCAATCCCTAGCATAGGTAAACTGGCCCTCGCTCTAAACAACAAACATATACAGAAAACGATAAAGCATCACAAGATAATCAACAATATCTGGATGACCTTCACCTGTCCTGGGTAAAATCCTTTCCCCAGGGTTTAAAGTCAGCTTCAGAATGTTCAAAGGAAAAGAAAAGTCTTGAACCAGCTCTTATCAGTTCCAGGTCAAAGCAAAAGTTCATCAAACAAAAATCCACTGGTAACAATTCTTTGATTTCAGGTGAAAAATTCCCCTTCCAATTCCAAAAAAGAAAATAGCACCTATGGTGTTCCTGTTTGGACGATAAATGATCTTCTCTTCAAGATTATTTACCACAGTTCAAAAAAATATGTAAGAATTACTTTCAGGACTTCTCCAGCTACAACTTTACAGTTGGTTAAAACCTCTTCAGTACATTTGGTATATTTGTCAGGATGCTTCTCTTTGGGTTGCTGTTCCCCTCTTGAACAGCCACCCTTCTACTGTTGCTACTGTAAGAACAGTCACCTTTTGTCTCACAGTATGCCACTACTTCCAAACACTTCAATATGACATCTTCTAAAAACGTTGTATACCACCAAGGTTCAGGTACTTCTACCACTGCTTTGTATTTCTGAATGATCAGGCACCGTCTGAAAAGACACTTCGACCTCTACAAGTAGGCAATGCACTCTTCCCTTAATAAATAACTTCCGAAAAGCAGGTTGCCTCTTCCGTCTGTCTAACTGCCCCAAGAATAACCTGCTTCTGCCCATCAGACATACTCCTTTTAACTTCAGCAGTCTTTAGCGTTGCAGGTTATAGTATACTTCTGCATGTTCTTTACAAGCACCCAGCTCCCCTTCCCCAGCTTTACTCCCACCTTTTCTGCGCAAGCAATTACCCACAAGCAGTAATGCCACTCTTTCAGCCTCAGGTAACAATCCCACACTTGTATCTTAGACCACGTGACTGATGACAACTTCAAAGTCATGGATATCTTTAAACAATTTCACTATGGAAAGGGTTCACCTCTTGGCTTAGGTGATGCTTGTTTTCTTCAATATTGTGTATTCTTTGCTTCTTGGAATAGAATGTTAATTCTGGATACAATACAAGGATCAGTCTTCAAAGTCAAAACATAATTGGGTACACCCGACCACTCTTTAAGGTAGATTTTTAAACTTAAAGTGATGAACATAATTTTATTCCTGTGTATTGTTAAAGGAGGCAACTTATGATTTCCTCTGGGAAACACAATTGGTCACACGCGACTCGCCTTTCATACAACTTTCATTCTCTATCACTTGTAACTCTTGTACCATGTTCATGTTAGATATTCAGAATGGATTTAACATGCGTTCCCTCTTCACAATTAAGGACATGCAACCATTCCTTTGTTCCGAAAAGGTTTAACAATGGATGTAACTGCTTTCACTTCTCACGCGAACCTTACAGCTTTCAGAATAAGCACGAGTGCTACATTTCCATTGTTAACAGATAGTTTAAAACTTTAGGCGAGTTACTTCGGAACTGGTTACAGTTACCGGCAAGGCTTATTGAGTGAACCTGAACACTGTGCTTCACTCAACGGCTTCAGGGACACTGCGGTTACATGTTTCTCTGCTTCCCCAACCTCTGCTACTTATTCTGGCTCACTTGGAACCCACACCCACACGGGTGTCTCCTGCCCAGCCACTTTAGTTGGAAGTATTTCACTCCAGCAACCCTCGGCTTGCCTTCTGCTTCTGGCCTTGGGCTCCTGCACGGTCACGGCTCTGCAATCACAGCAACTCGACTCACATGGGGAAAGCTACACTTCCAGCACATCTTCCTCTGCGATACAGGTTTTGGAAACACAGGACCCTCTCAGAACTTGCAGGTGGAATCAGCTGTCTCCACGTGCTGGCGACCCTTCTGTGCTCCCACTTCCCCGTGACTTGCCAGCCTTCCAACTCCTGCTCCAGCTCCTCCTTCCCTGCTGGGTACTTTTATGACTCTGAGTTTTGACAATCGATTTCAGGTGTGAGCCATTAACTTAGATTGCCTGACTCCTGCAACAACTAATAGGCTTAATTGCCTGACCACTACATCTACATGCCTCTTCAGCCCTCTTCCTCGTCTCAGTACCTCTAGGATTCTGGCACCTGTCGTTTTTTTTATAAAGTACATTTTTTCCATGTCTTCATTCCTTATAAGGGTAGATTTAAGTCCCTTCATTCTTTTAACAGAGGAGCTATAGGTTTTTCCTTTTCCAGAGGAAGATGATTTAGAGAAGACATTTCAACAATTCTTTATAGTGCACCCTTGCGATTGAGGAGGGCATTTAGTTTTAAATACCAAAAGGGGTCTTTGTTTTGGTATAGTGTGTTTTGATGTTACAACCTTGGGGTTCATAAACTTCGATTTAATACGAGGAATTAACTTTTGTCTGGGTTCTTTGTCCTAGTCAGAACACTGAAAAAAGCCCCCCAACTAAGGGTGGGGTGTGATTCACCTGGCCCGTGTCTCTGGCATGCTTTACGGTGGGGTCCAATTTTTGTGGTATTCGAAAGCTGTCCCCTAATTTTTATCTAGTTTACAGCAAAGTGTAGCATAAATCGGCTGTTCCACAACTGCTTACATCATTGTTTCTCCTTCCTACTGTGTGTCTCCTTGCGGGTTTGTCTACTAGGTATCTCATACTGTGAAAAGGGGGGTTATGTGAGCTAGGGACCTGCTATTTGTGCACCACTTGTTGGAAACCCGGAGCAAATGACCCTAGTACCAAAGGTTCAGGTACAGAAGGAAAAACTGTAGCCTTTAATCATAATGACTCTTTTGTGGTGATTTCTTTATTGGAGTGTGGTTTCATTTTCCCGGTATACCCTCGATGTAAATCATTGTGTTTTCCCAGTACCCTATCCCACCAGGTAATCACTTACTGCAGATTGTAGACTCCCTGCGTATATCATGGCCCGCCTTGTTCTGCCATCCGCCCGGGCTTTGCAGATGTAAGGATACTGCAGAGGGGGGCCAGGCTAGCCGCAATGTAAGCAGGACATGTTCTGGGAGAGCTCCCCTCCTGATCCTGTAATATTAGATTTATTTTAAGCTTCTAATAGCCAGCAAAAACCCCTAAACAGCACCACCACAACAAGCAACAGCTGCGGCACTCACCGCTGTTTTCCCGAAAGGTTTAGCTGCTCTGAAGCAGAGAACTTGGCTGCGATAAATAGGAGGCAGATGCCACCAAAAAGGCAGGCGCGACACAGTGAGAAGAGATAACTCTGTGGAAGTCCCCCGCAAGTTGCCAGCACATCCAAGAAGCCCCCCCTGGAGTTATAAGAAATAGGGCAGAAGTCTGCAATCGGCACCAGTCACAAACAGGTAGGCGATGACGCCAAACGCGCAGCGACATAGGAGAAGCAGATCGAAGGGGGAGCGGCGTCTGTACACCACGCACACCCCCAGCTAATGCACTGATTGCGTGGCCGCGATCCGGCCGGCAAGGAGAAGCCTAGACCTAAACGGTGGCATCAGAGCCTCCCTCCACCCAGACCCCGGCGCTCAGATGAAATCGACAGCTGCCTGAAGGTATCAGCAATCAAGGGCCACCTCCCTCCAGAGCTCTCCCCAGACATCAAAGACGAAGGAGCACAACAACGCGGTAGTCTGGCAAACTTTATAAATAAGTTCATGCACGCTGCAGCCCCCTGGGACGAGACACCTCTGTAACCTAGAGGAAACATAAGATACAGCAGCACGCCGAAAGCAGGCAACAGGAATCGGGCGCATATCCACATAGATCCCAAAGGGATACAGCTGTGGGCTACTACAAGGGAAGTCGCCAGCAATTACCTTCACTGAGGAAACCCTGACACAAAGCATACCAAAACCAACAAGGAATCTAATCCGCGAAGCCCTACCGCACATAAAGCGGATGACAGCATAAAACAGAAAAGCAGATATAAAGCCCTGCTACAAACGGGAGATCACCCAGATACGCAGAGGGGGTAGAACACCCCCTCTTGTACGGAACGCATGTTAGGCAGAATTATATGCAGTACCCTTTGGGAACACTACACACAATTAAGACTACACGTGACAGTACAGATTCACCTTTGGTACGAGCCTGTACTACACAGTTATAGTGCTAGCGATGGCTGAGCAGCCAGACTTATCTCGAGAAAGTGAGCATTATCAGTTAGTTACACCAAGGACAGCAATTCCTATGATTCAGCCAAACACTGACTCAAGGTTTCTAAGTAAAATAATATTTCTGATGTTTGTTAATCTGCTTAGAATCACATGCTGTGCATAGGTCCGACATCCAGTGGTCACTGCGGAGTATTGCATTTTGTTTTTCGTAGTCGAAAAGGGGACGTCGACAAGGCGTGTCTGTAACACTATCCCTATAGTGACGTGCGTTGTACCCATAATCCCTCACGCGTCGAGGTCCTTCTGTTTGTATTTTTCTGCCCTGAGGGAGCCTTCTAGACGTGAGTGAGTACAGAAAAGAGAGATATAGAAAAAGATGTCTATGTTCCTTCCATCCGAGCGGGGAAGAAGGGTGGGCGCATGTGAATCTAATCAGATACAACCATCAGGAATGCTTTTACGGTAAGTAATGCATTGTCTTCTGATGTTTGTTAATCTGCTTAGAATCACATGCTGTGCATAGACTAGCGAGCAGTACCCGGAGTTGGAGGTGGGTTGTGAGAAGGAACAGTAGAGAAAAGATGTCTTAATACTGCTTGTCCCACCTGGGAATCAGATCTAGAGTGGGCATCTAGACAGTAGTGTTTTGTAAAGGTGTGTACAGAACTCCAGGTTGCCGCTTTGCAGATGAACTCAAGGGGAACATTTGCAATGAATGCTATGGATGCCCCAGTGCCTCGAGTAGAGTGTGCTCTTGGCTTGAAGGGTAGTTCTCTCTTAGCAAGGTACCTCAGATTGTTTTTTTCCGCCCAGCTTATGGTCGCATTACGCGGAGCTCCTAGAGAGACATTGCAAATACTTACTATCGGACCTCGGTCCTTAATTATACTTATTATATTGTTAAAGATCTCTCCCCTCGACGTTAGCTGTGAAGCTGTTTTCCGCCGAGCAAGTTTTCGACGGAGGGGAAGAGACGGAGGAGATCCTTCGGCGCTGCCGAACACGTGGCCTGGCCTCGCCGGCCAACATACAGTAGGGAGAGTGGGGGTTCGAACTTTTATCTTCTCTTTGAGAATGTCTTTCTTTCTCCCCTATCTTTCCCTTGGGGTTGTTATCACCAGTTATTATTGCCTCAGCTATGGAGAGGACACCTTTTAAGTTTTGCCCACGATGTAGGGGCAAATACACTTGGAAGGACAAACACAAGCTCTGTAATCGTTGCTTGCCCCTCGATCATAAGGAGGACAGCTGTGCGGCCTGTAAGCTCATGAAACCAAGAACGCTTAAAGAACGCAAAGTTAAGAGGTGGGCGGACTGCGCTATGTCGAAGTCAGTTTCCTCACCCGCCGCCGCTGTTACAGAAAGTGACGAGGAGGGTGATAACTCGACGTCCGTTACGGAAGTCATTAACCCCCAGAAGGAGCGCTCGCGCTCCTCGACGTCCTTCCCCGGCTCCGACGGGCTCGGCTCACGCCCTGCTCATGGGGATGAACACCCCGGCGTCAGGGACGCACACAGACCCCATAGGCCTAAGCACACAACCCACGGCTCTTCGTCGAAGACGAAGGATCCATCAGCGCTGAAGGGGACGCAGGGCACTCCGGCGTCTACCTCAGACCGTAAGGGTCTCAAGCCCCACCCGCAAACGCAGTCGCGACCAGCGATTGGGCTTTCATCAAACACGGGCGCTACCCCAAAATCATCCGACGTAACGCTCCATAGAGCGGCCGTCAAGGAACAACGCGTAACGCAGGCAACGTCGACACCAGAGTCCTCTACTGACAAACTCGTTGTCGAGAGCCTGGCGAGAATTGTTTCCGAAGACACACGTAAGCGGACGACGAAACAAACGTCGAATACCGCACAAAAAGCTATAGAAACGCCGAAAAAGCATAAGAGTAGCCAGGAACGGCCCCTTTCATCTAAGGGCACTTTGGAACTACCAGAGGGCTTTTCAGATGGGGACGGAAACCTTTCTTCGACGTTGTGGGAGCGTTCTAAGCGTTTTGAAGGTGAAAACACTGATTTCCCCCCTCTGGACTATTCAGGGGTCCCCCATGAGACCCTTGAAAGACTCCATTCTTGTATGGAGAAAATGGAAAGGTTTTTGGGAAACCAAAACCCACCCACACCCAAAAGACTAAGAGAATGGCCCCAGGATGACCCTAGGGTCAAAATTCCTAGGCTGTTTCCCCCTTCTACAGACGTATATGACCTCACGGAAGAGGAGCAATACCTCCAGGAAGATGATGAGTGTTTGGGTGGAGAGGAAGAACATGAAGAAGAGGGGTTTGAAGAAGATCCTTACACTAGTGCAGGAGCTTTCGAAGAAGATACAGCTACCTCGCAGCCTTGGCAATCCCCATCAGTACACTCAGACCCTGATGTCTTTCACCCTTCTCCTCCCAAGTATTCACCTATTGGAAACACCTCTCCCATAGATGACCAACCTTCACTTAATGCACTATTGCGCAAGGCAGCAGCGCATTTTGAAATAGACACAGGGGAGACTCTTCCTGACATAGACTTTGTAGAGAAAGTTATTAAAGAAAAAGCCCCTGTTAGTCAGTCTATTCCGCTCCTGGCTTCTATAAAGAGAAGAATAACGCCTTCCCTTTCCAATCCTGCCTTAGTCAGAGGGGTCAACCCTCGGATAGAAAAGCTCTTCAGCCCTTCGCCCTCTGACCCGTTGTACATCAGAGGCCATTCTATTCCGGACTCCCTCGTAGTTACTAATACAAGGAAAAGAGCAGGAGTACCACTATCCACTAGTGAGGCACCACCGGACAAAGAGGGCAAAAAGCTCTATGCACTTGGGAAGAGAATCACGACGTCCGCCGCCTTTTCAACTAGGATTGCAAATAACAATTCCTACTAGCTAGCTACGCAGATGCACAGTGGAGCAAGCTGCGCAGCGAAGCAGAGGACGCACCAGAACCCCTGTGTTCACGCCTGTTAGCTACAATCTCAGAGGGAACTCTTGTAAACCAGGGCATCGTAAAGAACTCCTTAGATGCCGCAGAGACGGCTGGCCGTTCCCTGGTTCAGGGAACACTTCTCAAACGCCATGTCTGGCTGCGCAATTCAGGATTTAAGCCGGAAACCCAGGCTTCCCTGATAAATAAGCCCATAGAAGAAACACATCTGTTTGGGAAAGCAGTTGATGAGGCCCTAGAACATGCGAAGAAAGAGTTTGATACCATCAAAACTCTTGACCAAATTTCTAGGCCCCCTAACAGACGCGGCTATGGCAATAGACGCTCCTTTCGTGGCCAACGCCAGCAGCAAAACCAACAGCAATTTTACTCTGCTAACAACTGGCCCTCTAACCAGGGTAACAACACCCAGTTCAGTCAAAGAGGCCAACGCCGTGGCAGGGGAAGAGGTCGCGGCTCCAGCCCCAAAGGTTCCACGCCCAATACCAACAAATGACCCGAAGATTCGGGTCCCCTCCCATGCATCACCGGTCGGGGGCCGGCTAACATCGTTCCTTTCAGCATGGGAGGGAATATCGTCAGACCGCTGGGTATTATCCACCATAGCCCATGGATACTGCATCGAATTCAACGGTTCCCCGAAGTACAGACCCCCACGGAACCGGCGCATGACACCGGAACCCCTCACCATTCTTCTACAAGAAGTAGAAGAGCTACTGAAAAAAGAAGCTATAGAGGCTGTCCCCCTATCTCAGGTAACAGAAGGTATTTATTCAGTGTACTTCCTTGTACCCAAAAAGGACTTAACCATGCGCCCTGTATTAGATCTGCGCCCAGCGAACAAGTTTGTCAAACCCCAAAAGTTTCGTATGGTGACCTTGCAGGAAGTAATCCCACTGTTATCACAGGGGGATTACATGACAACACTGGACATGAAAGATGCATACTTTCATATTTTAATGTTGCCAGCGCACAGAAAATACCTCAGGTTCAAGATAGAGAACAAACACTACCAGTTCAGAGTACTACCCTTCGGGATAGCATCTGCACCAAGGGTATTCACGAAAGTACTGGCAGTGGCAGCGGCCCACCTGCGCAGGTTATCCATCCCGGTATACCCTTACCTCGACGACTGGCTCATAACAGGGGATTCTTACGAAACATGCTTCTCCAATACCCAAAAGACTGTAGACCTTTTGTTCCAACTGGGCTTCTCCATCAACGAAAAGAAGTCCAGCTTAGACCCCAGCCAAATCAAACAATTCCTAGGGGCTCTAATTCGAATAAAGGACGGCCTTGTCTTCCCCTCCAACGAGAGGGTCCAAAACATGCTGTTTCAGATCCCCCATTATGTGGCAGGTCGAGAGGTGACGGTACGCAAAGCAATGCGCTTGCTAGGAATGATGGCATCATGTATTTATTTGGTACCTCACGCGCGCCTGCGCATGCGCCCAATGCAAGAGTGGCTCAACAGCCAGTGGTGTCAGGCCAGCGGACAATGGGACGATCTAGTGGTGGTCTCGCAGGCCTTGGTTCTCTCGCTACGGTGGTGGACAAAAGAAAACCTGTTATTAGGGAAAACTTTTGCCACACCCGCAGTGGAAGCCACTCTAACCACAGACGCATCCCTTACAGGATGGGGGGCTCACCTATCCCATCACACTGCTCACGGAGCGTGGACTCCGAGCTTAGCATCCAAGCATATAAACCTGCTGGAACTACTAGCGGTGTTCAAAGCACTGAAAGCCTTTCAGGAACACCTACAAGGAAAGACAGTGATGGTCCTCACAGACAGCACCACAGCCATGTACTACCTCAACAAGCAAGGGGGCACTCACTCTCCAGGACTGTCCAAGCTGTCCCAGAACATCTGGAAGTGGGCTCTCAAACACAACATGTTCCTACTATCACAACATGTACCAGGGGAACTCAATCTGCTAGCAGACGAACTCAGCAGAGACTTCCCCCTGCCCGTAGAGTACGAATGGCGGTTACAAGAAGACATCGTCTTCGACGTCTTCACACAGTGGGGTTTCCCAGAAATAGACCTGTTTGCAACTCTGGAAAACTCTCAATGCCAAGATTACGCCTCCAGGTACCCCCAGAACCAGTCCAAGGGGAACGGTCTATCGATTCCATGGTCAGGGAAATTTGTTTACGCTTTTCCCCCGACTCCCCTTCTCAACAGAATAGTGCACAAGATGCACCAGGAACAAGTTACCATGATACTGGTGGCCCCTATGTGGGCCCGACAGCCATGGTTCGCTCACTTGTTGAAGATGTCTCTATCTCCTCCAGTGAAACTGCCCTGCCCGTACAACATGCTGTCACAAGACAGGGGCAGGACACTGCACCCATTCCCTCAGACCATGAACTTAGCAGCCTGGCTCCTGAGGTCATAGAATTTGGACATTTACAACTTCCACAGAGGTGCATGGACATCCTCAGAGAGGCCTGAAAGCCTAACACTCGTCACTGCTATTCTAGCAAATGGAAAAGATTTGTCATCTGGTGTAGAGGGAAGAGAGAGTATCAACCCCGTTGACTGCTCTCCCACACAAATTATTCTGTACCTGACCCATTTACTGGACTCGGGTCTAGTATTCAATTCTATTAAAGTTCACCTGGCAGCGCTTTCTGCTTACACCACTTCACAACTCAAAGTATCGTGGTGGAAGATCCCAGTAATCAAAGCCTTCATGGAAGGGGTAAAGAGAATACACCCTCCAATAGCAAACCCAGCTCCCGGCTGGGATCTAAATGTGGTACTCACCAGGCTCATGGGGTCACCCTTTGAACCCATGCACAAGGCAACTCTTCAAGATCTCACTCTCAAGACTGCTTCAAAATCCTTCAAATCTAGGAGAAAAAAGCCTGCATACACTTGATGTGCGCAGAGCTGTCATGTTTTACATGGAAAGAACTAGTCCACTGAGAAAGACTAATCAGTTCTTTGTTTCGGTGGCTGCAGGAAGAGAAGGATATGTAGTTTCAAAATCCACTATACCTAGATGGATTGTACAATGCATCACTCTCTGTTACACTCTTGCGAAGAGAGAACTACCCTTCAAGCCAAGAGCACACTCTACTCGAGGCACTGGGGCATCCATAGCATTCATTGCAAATGTTCCCCTTGAGTCCATCTGCAAAGCGGCAACCTGGAGTTCTGTACACACCTTTACAAAACACTACTGTCTAGATGCCCACTCTAGATCTGATTCCCAGGTGGGACAAGCAGTATTAAGACATCTTTTCTCTACTGTTCCTTCTCACAACCCACCTCCAACTCCGGGTACTGCTCGCTAGTCTATGCACAGCATGTGATTCTAAGCAGATTAACAAACATCAGAAGACAATGCATTACTTACCGTAAAAGCATTCCTGATGGTTGTATCTGCTTGGATTCACATGCGCCCACCCTTCTTCCCCGCTCGGATGGAAGGAACATAGACATCTTTTTCTATATCTCTCTTTTCTGTACTCACTCACGTCTAGAAGGCTCCCTCAGGGCAGAAAAATACAAACAGAGGGACCTCGACGCGTGAGGGATTATGGGTACAACGCACGTCACTATAGAGATAGTGTTACAGACACGCCTTGTCGACGTCCCCTTTTCGAAAACAAAATGCAATACTCCGCAGTGACCACTGGATGTCGGACCTATGCACAGCATGTGAATCTAAGCAGATACAACCATCAGAAATGCTTTTACGGTAAGTAATGCATTGTCATATTTATTTACTCAAGAGTTGTATAACATTTCACTATTCTAAGCAAGTTAAAAATCACAATCATAAATACACCACACCACTTCCCTTAAATTCCAGACAAGTTAAGCTCACAAAATGTAGTGGGAGCAAAATGGCACTCCAGCAATTTAAAAGGGAGGGAAAGACAAAATTATTAGAAATTTAGGCAACACCAACAGGTGAGTACTCTGAGCAATTTGAACAAGAGAGACTACAGTGAGGAGATCAGCTAGAAAAGGCTTAGGGCCAAAGTCAATGGGTCAAAAGTCTTTTGCTCAAGATCACACAACTTAGGGTAGTTCGCGGTAAAGTTCATGGCACAGATTCCGGACAATGTTAGTTGGTAGAAAGGTTAGTTTAAAGAAAAGAGAAGGACAAGTCCCCGGATTGGAGAAAGATTTCAAACACTTTCACCGCGGTTGAAAGAAACGGACAACCGGATTTGCACAGTACCTTAAAACTGAGAGGGAGCTGTACCTGAGGCGGAAGTTCCTGGCGGTTCCTGCAGACTCGCGGTTCCTAAAGCGACTGTCAGAGTGATCAGAAGTAGGAAGACTGGAGGGTCCTGCGCCACCCAGGGAAGAAGCCAGCATCAGAGCAAAACAACAAATAAAAGGTGCGCTCCTTAATACCCAAGCAGGGTCCGACCTTCCTGGCTATCCGGGCAACTGTAGCCCTGTACAGCAAATTCGACCAGAGGAGGGGTCCTGGCTTGTAGTTTGCGCAAACTGGTTGGTCCCACCAGCTCAAGGGAAGAAGTTTCCTGGAGGATCTTCTCTGTCGTCGGATTTGGAGATTCGGACCTGCAGCAGGGCTTCACCAGGCGGTTCAGTCGTTGTAGGGGTCCTCTTCTTCCAGTTCCTCGTTGGTTCTTTCGTTCCAGTGGCAACTGTTTTTCCAGTCCCAGAGAGTGGGAGATTTCCCCCATTCATACAGCCTGGCTGTCAATCACACAGCAAGGTGGCTGGCCTGGCAATGCCAGTCCCCTTAGCCAATCAGACAAGAGTGCGACTTAGTAACCCCAAGGGAACCCATGGCGGGGGTCCGAAGATCCCTCCCTCACATCCTGCCTACCTAGACTATCAGGCACCTTAAGGAGGGCTTCTGTGCAGAAACCCGCGAAAAGACAGCGAACAAAGGAGTCATCCCTGGTTTGGCGCACAGAGTAAAACACGAGAAAGACTTTAACAAAAAGAAATGGCGAATAAACCCAGCCGGAACCAAAATAAAATGTATTTGGTCAAGCGGGTTTATGTTCGAGGCTAATATAATAGCCCGGAACAATACCACGTTTATCTAATATAATCGTGGTAGGAAAGTTAGGGTAGATACCACTGCACCAGCCAAGTCTTAATGTTAAGGGAGCGAAACATGGCTCCAAGAGGCACAGACAAAAAGGGATAAGAGTTAACCCTTTCCAATACTCCATGTAAGATCGGGTGTGCTGAGTCTGTGGTTTAAAGTGACTATATAAAGTTAATGTCAACTTTACCTGTTTCTGGGGGACAGTAGTCAGCCCCAGAAAAATTGAGTCAGTGGGAAGTCTCAAAGACAACCCTGTGTCACTGCACTGAAAGTGCTGTGTAACACACACAAAATTTGGTGCACATGGAGTAGGTGAGGCTCCAGTGCCCAAGATCACACAAACAGTGAAAATACACACAGCAAAACACATGTAAGAGTGGGAAAAAAGGCTCACACTCTTACCCGGTGAAAAAATAAATCCTAGAAATCCAGCAAAGCTGCTGGGGGACTCTTTAGGTAAGGGAAATCAGCCATTTATGAGAATTCTCTCTAACAACGCAGCCGCATCAATGAACCACAAACGGTCCAGATGCCAGAGGGAGGCAGGAAAGAAAATGGCCACACAGCCGAAACTGACCACGCTGGAGAATTTTGCACAAATAAATGACCAGAGAATGGACCCTGAAACCTCAGATGGACATTTGCAGAGTAATGACCTGGACCCTCCGCGAACCAACACACACAACAGAATCCTTGATGCGATCGCATACCTGCGTGCGTCCATGGAGACCCACATAGGTGAGGTGAAAAGAGATGTTAGCCTCCTGAGACAAGATGTATGCAATTTAGCCGGCAGAATTGGAGAAACCAGAAGGAAAGTGGAGGAAACCTCAGCCTCCACAAAAGCATTGCAGGAAACAGTCCAAGATCTGAAAGACAGAGTCTGGATGCTACAGGGCAGAGCCGAGGATGATGAGGGACAGGTGAAGTGGAGTAATATACGAATACTGGTGTTGCCTGAGGGGACAGAACGTGGAGACCCCACCACCTATATAGAAAAAATGTTCCTCCAAGAAATAGGACCTGGAGCTCTATTGCAAGGATTTACGGTGGAGAGAACTCACAGGGTGCTCACGGCCCACCCCCCCAGGGGAAACCTGCCAAATATAGCAAAAATTCTAAATTACCGAGACAAAGAAAAGATCCTGGCCTATTCCAGGTCAGCTAGGGCGATCAGTCTACCAATCTAGCAATTACTAGCAATCTACCCTGACTATACTATTCAAGTTCAGAGAAGAAGCCAATTTGAGCCGACAAAGGAAAGACGTGGACGCCAGGGCATTAAGTATATGCTCCTATACCCTGCAAACTTGAAGATAATCCATAGAGGACAATCCCTCTTTTTTGAGAACCCAGAAGTTGTGAATACCTGGATGGATTAACATGAAGCAGCTCCCAGAAAGAAGGGAGGACACTGGTGATGCCAACAAGATGAATGGAAACAGAAATGCCAAGATAAGATACTAAATACACGACCCAGATATACAAACAATGGTGTGGAACCCACGAACCTGGTTGAACAGATCCTGCTTAGACAAATCCAAGTCTAATCCTATTGGAGAGAGTCTAACGGCTGGGAATCTCTACCCCCACGAGTTGTCCACCCAACTCAGTGGACCCGGGAGCTCTGTTTCACCCCTCTGTCACCAAGCAGTTGGAGTATTCCATAGTACTCGAACACCAAATCCTGAGATGTGTGGGTAACAAATGGTGGGTGGGCCTCTACAGGTAAGCCCTGTGCGCAATATGTTGAAGTTTATGTTGAGGTTAGTTCACTCCAGTTACAACACGGCTTCACCAGTCACATTGAGGAAAACATGATAGAAAACTACGAGCTAGAGGCACGATGGAAACAACGAAGGAAGCTCTGTTGAGAAAAGAGGGAGGCGGGAAGAGATGCAGGAAAACCTAATGGCTGAAACACTTAGGATCACCTCATGGAACGTGCAGGGGCTAAATACTTATGTTAAGAGGGTGAGAGTGGCAACATATCTGTTGCAAAGGGATCCAGATAGCCCGGTTACAGGAGACACACTTCACACCACCGAAACAATCCCAAATAGAAGTACAAACAGACACCAAAGGGAGAGTAGTATTAGTACACAGGTTCCTTGATAAGAAGGTCTGCCTGATCAACACCCATGCACCCAACCACAACACAGGAGCTCCCTGTACACCAGACTGGCCCCCTATAGGGGTCTGTCATGGATCTGGGGAGGTGGACTTCCACTGCACAGGGAACCGAGCATCGTCGGGTCAGACAATAGAGCTCGACCACTATGCCCCAGACCAAGGCCCTAAACATGCCAATAGAGGAACTGGAACTGCAAGAGGTCTGGAGATGGGTACATAGCCTGAAAAAATAATTCTCATTTTATTCGAGTGTGCATAAATTATATACAAGAATAGACTATGTTCTCACTGGGAAAGATCAGCTGGGAGATGTAGTTGAGGCCTCTTCTAAGGGAAGAACGCTCTCTGCCCACTCGCCATTAGTGGTCGACTGCGTACTCTGCAACCATCCCGCCCCAATTCCCACGTGGAAACTAAGAGTAGAAACCCTATGAGACAGCCAATTCAGGGAACAATTAAGGCAACAGAACAATACTTCAGCCTCAATTCAGGCCGCGTACAGGAAACTAGGACCCTGTGGACGCCTTTTAGGTGTTGATAAGGGGTGCAGCCATAGCTAACGCGGGAGGGGTACGAAAAGAACTAGAACAAGGACTTGCAGAAACTGCAGCTAAGATCAAAAAGATAGAATAGAGATCAGAGAGGCGAGATCAGAAGGAACACTTATAGAAGTAAGACAAGAATGCCTCGAAACACTGGGAAAGATTAGGAAATTATAGCTATGCAAAATACTCTGAAAAACTACATAGGTAAGGAGATAAGCAAGGTAGACTTCTAGCTTGGTTAACCTGAGACACAGGAAATAGAGAGGGAATTGTCGAGATAACTGATGAATGCGGTGAAACGTGGAAGTCACAGAAGGAAATAAAGGAGACACCAAAGAGAGGGAGATAAGGGAAACCCTGGCTGATATTGGCCTACCCACAATCACAGAGGAGCAGAGAGAAGTGCTGGAAGTGCCAATCACAATTGAAGGGCTGAGAGAGGTCATAGCTATGCTCCCGACAGGCAAAACCCCAGGGGCAGATGACCTTGCAGCAGAGTTTTATAGAGAATTTGCAGACATAATCGCCCCACAACTACTTCTAACCCTCAAAGATGCATACGAGAAAGGAAAATTACTTGATGGCATGGAACAATCTGTCATACTCCTGATCCTAAAGTCAGGCAAAGATAAGAGGCTCTGCGAATCCTACAGGCCGATATCACTGATTAATCATGACACCAAAATCCTTACAGCAGTGCTGGCAGGGAGATTAAAAAGAGTAGTCACAACATTAATACACCCAGACCAAACGGGATACGTCCCGGGTAGAGCCCCTACCGAAAACTTGAGAAGACTTCATGCGGTAATAGAACACGAAACTGGCCGGAGAGCTGCACATTGGTGGCACTAGATGCTGTCAAAGCGTTTGATTTAGTTAGATGGGAGTGGCTGTTCGCATGCCTACAAAGCTACGGCATGGGTACCAATTTTCAGAGGTGGGTCCAGGCGCTCTTCTCCAGCCCAACAGCGAGAGTGCGCACAGGAAAACACATATTGGAACAGTTCCCAATTCACAGAGGCACTAAACAGGACTGCCCCTTGTCTCCCCTACTGTACATTCTGGCATTAGAACCCCTAGCAATATACATGAGTAAAACATTCAAAGATTCTGGACTCCAAGTAGACGGGGTGTTACATGTGATATCCCTCTACACGAATGACATTTTATTATACATAAAACACCCAGAATACAATTTGGAGACATATATAGGGGTGCTAGAAAATTCCGCTACATTGCCAGGGATTTCGATAAGCAAGCAATCCTGCTTTTTCCCACTAGCGGGTTGGGTGGGGTTAGATGAGACACACCTCCCGCGTCTGGGGCTGCAGTAGAAGGTCCACACCTTTAGGTATGTAGGAGTTAATATCCACCATGATATTAGTGACGCACACAAATATAACACCCTATAATGCAAGCGAAGTCAGGGTTGGAAGCTTCAGTTTGATTCTGGGGAAAGATGCCCCTCTCAGTGATGGGCAGAATAGCTCTCCTGGAGATGATAGCCCTCCACAGCTTACTGTACCACTTTGTAAATATTGCATATCTCATAGCCAGGGCCTTCTTTAGGGACCTGACCTCGATGCTGTGCAGCTTTACCTGGGGAGGCGGCAGAAGAATAGCCTTGAATGTCCTTTACAGGGAATATGCGGAAGGAGGGTTGCGTCTCCCGCACTTTGAACTCTATTATCTGGTAGGTCAGCCCCAACATATGACAGGTTGGTTAGCTGACATCGAAACAGGTGATCCTTCCCTGATGAGTCCTAGTATAGCCCTGTTCCTCCTAAAAGAAGTACTGTGGCTCAGCCAGGCGAGGATTGAATACCCTCCCGGCCTCCTGCAGTTAGGTAGACGAATATGGTCCAGAACCAAGGCAATACTAAAGCTAGATGAGCCATATTCCCCGCAAATCCCCCCGACAGCCATGCATGGAGATACTAGAAAACGCCTAGCCCAAAACAGGGTATACTCGGAAGAAAAGGGTATAGTGACCATAGGAGTTCTTTACTCTGTAGAAAAGCTACAAACATTCGTGGACTTGAGAGAAACATCTGGCATACAGATGGGCCAATTCATAACGCACTCCAGAATAATACATGCATTCAAAAATAAATGGCCAGATGCCCCGAACCAGGGAGAAGAGAACACAGTACTGGGACTGTTATATGGGTCTTCAGGCTGTACCAGGGATTATTAGAAGCATTACCAAAAGACCTACATAAAGGGAAGAGCACATGGGAATCAGAGATAGGCAGAGAGCTCACGGAAAGGGAATGAAAGCGATGCTATACCCCAAGAAAGTTTCAAGGAATGCTAGACTGAGACTGACCCAATACTACACACTCCACAAAGCATACATGACTCCCCAGCTGATATCGCTATTCCTGGGGGCAGAGGTTCGGAAATGCCCAAGGTGTGGAGAGGAAAAAGCAGGTATGGGACACATGTTCTGGTCCTGCCCAGTGGTCCGAGAGTACTGGCAGGAAATGGAAGTAAGATGGAAGGAAAGAGGTGTAACGGGATATGAATGGTCGCCAGAAGCATGCCTCCTTGGGGTATATATACGCCACAAAAATGCTAAGCCAATGAAGAGAATGATTTATCTAGCCTGGGTACTGTTAAAAAGGAGAATTGCAATGGCATGGAAGGCACAGGAAGCTCAGTGAAAAGATAGATGGTGGGAAGACCTAAAAAGATGGTCCATGGCAGAGACTGGTGCGGTATGAAGCACTCCAATTGGGCAGAAGGGAACGTTTAGATGATATAACGGCTTGGAGGGCACTAGTGCATGATCTGTTTACCTCACCCAATGAAAAACCCCATGAGAACTTTGACCTGCGGACACTGAATCAACAAAGAAATGCAACCTGAAAGGTGAAGGGTAACCAAAAGCTCATTGGATGGACAAATAAGCTGCTGACAAGAACTGTCTGAAAACATTTAAGAGACGATGGCCGCGTTTACAGTATTTGGTTATGAATTTGGGGAGGGAGTTGGGGTGAGGGGAGGGATGAGGGGAGAGAACTATAAATGTACATGATCGGATCTAAAACATTTCAATGTATGGTAAATCCTTGGTGTACACGATAAAACCAATAAACACTTTTAAAGGATACTGGAGAGACATACGGTCAGCCGACCGTATATAATCCTATTCGGACAATGCTACACATGTCCCTATTTCCATTGGTTTGCTGTTCACTGTTCTGATTCACATTCTGGCTATGTGGCTCCAATCCCCACACTTGTAGCATTTTGGCTGTTTAGGAATGGTGCTGGGCACTTGCACAGCTGGTCCCTCTGGGTCACCTGGTTTTAGCCAGGATGGTTCTCCTTTGGGAATTTCGGGAAATAGGGTTGTAGCCTTCCTGTCGATCACCTGATGTTTAGGTAAACATGGGAACTGCGGGTCTAGACATTCCCCTTGGAGAGCTGAATATCCGTCCTTCCCAGGCTTTCGGTGACACAAATGTGATGTTGGCAGCTTTGCTAAACTTTGCCTGTGATGTTTAACCCATCGTTGGATAGATGCAGAGAGGGTCTCGCGAAACTGTACTAGTATGGTTCTGTCGACTAATTCTGCTATGGAAGTGGTGAAGGGGTTTGTAGACACTTGTACTCTGTAAAATCGCTGGCATGACATTTTTCCCACCTATAAGTGGGTATCTCGGAACTTGAATATGTAGGTCTCTGCGTTGTAGCCTTCTCTTTCCAACAGTCTTCTTCATGTCCACATAAGGGGTATCCCCGGTTGGGTTTGCAGCCTGATAAGCGCTCTGCATCTCACCTACCATGAGGGGGTTGATGTTTTGTTCCCACAGTTCAGATGGCCATTTGGGGTTCCAGGCGACCCTTTCAAAGTTCTCCTAAAAGTGGGAGGGGTCCTCCCCAAAAGTATACTTCTCCCCGGGGTATGCTTCTGGAGGACTGCGGTTGGAACCAGTGGATGGGTTCGGGAATGTGTGGTGATGTCTATCAATTGAGCTTGCTGCTCCTGTAAGTCCTGGTGAAGGCCTGTTGTTCAGCTGGTGTTTGATGGTTCTGGATTTGGACAGTCTGTTATAGCTGGTGTTGGTGATCTGTTAGGGCTTCCATGGTGTTTACTTTATGCCATAATTGCCACCACTTGTGACGGCTCTCTTGGACCACAATGGAACAAACACACTGCTCTTCAATCAGTTTATGCACTCTTGTATTCAAGGACTTGCAATGGTTGCAGGTGTTGAGTACTGGACAATTACTTATTTTGCTTTCTAGTCCTTTTCTGTCCTCTGCGGTAGATCTCTTCCAAGAAATGATGTTCCTCATCGGTCTGTGCCTCAGGTCAAGGGCATTGGAGTTTGGGCACCTCAGTATGCCCAGGTGTGTAGCTGTCTTCTTCCTCTCTCTTGGCCAGCATCCTCGCCAACGTGCAGAAGCATAAATCACATGTCACACATCTTATAGCATCCTCCCCCTTTTTACCACCCTCTGCCTTCCCCTTTGGTGGTTCCTCAGCCATCGGTCTTTCCTCCCTCATTCTCCTCTGTATTAGATCAGGCATCCTCCAGTTCCACCCCCTCAAGAGCCCTGGGACTACTGGGATCCCCTCCTTCCTGCTTCCTGTCCTTTGTGGTGGATGGCCATCCTGCTGCATCTCATTTCCTGGTAAGTGTCCTGCTGCCGTTATTCATCCGGCCAACTCCATTATCCCAGACTTTCCATTGGGGTTTGGTGTTGGTGGCAGGCTCTACAGCACTAACTTCCCTGGTGCGTGGTCAACAGGATTGGGTTGGTTGACGTGTTGGTCCACTGCTCAGCGGTATTGGTCTGCAGCTCGTGCTTGGACTGCGTCCCTGACCACCGCTCTGTGATGTGCAGCGGTTTGGCCTGCGTGGGTCTGTCGGGCCGGGGGACAGGGTCTTTGCGGGTGGGCCACTGCTTGGGTGTGGGCTATGACATGGACCGCTAACTTCAATTGAGCCACTTCACAAGCTGCCCCTCACAGGTGGAGATAGCTATCATTGCCTGGAAATAATATATTGCATCATTAATTAATTTGCCATTACAGCTCACAAGACAAGAGATCTGCATGGCTTAATTGCAACTTTCTTATCCTTTATGGATGACTGTGATTCTTTGCTCTTTCCCCCCTCCTTCTATTGAGCATCTTAAACTCATTCTCTCTGCGCAAGAATAAATATAACTCCCGGATGAATTTGAAAAACCAGAAAACTTTATGCGGCACAATGGCCATCCACCACGGAGGACAGGAAGGAGGAGCTACTGGGCTCCTTCTCCGGGAGTCCCTTCTTTTTTCTCTGCCTTAGCCCATGCTTGGTATCTCTTAGAGGCTACCACTGGTTAGATTCTTACATTTATTTCCAGTTGGGTATCAAAGCTAAAACCACCTGGTCCTGCATGAGGGTGCACAGGAATGTATGCTTGCAATGGTTTTTCATTGATAAACCTGGTAGTCTATAGAACTTGGACTCCTTCATCTTTACCCTCCTGTGAATGCTCCCCGTCCCATGTATTACGCAATTGTTGTTCTGGTTGTTTTGGCTCATAGTCCTTTTGAGCCCATGGATTCCCCTGATCTTCAACCAGTTGCCTGAAAAAAACACCATTTTGGTTATGATCTTGTCAGATAGTGTAGTTAGCGAATTAGAGACTGTTTCGGCTGAGGAGCCTTGTACCAGATGTTATGGGGGCAAGGTGGTTCTGCAAACTGATCCTTCCTTTCTGCCTAAGGTTACTTCTGAGTTTCACATCAGAAGAGATCCATTTGCCTGTTTCCTTCTTGAGAATGAATAACAGAAGGAGCAGAAGGGTGTGGAGACGAGGTGTCGGAGAAACCAGAGTCTGGAACGTGAGACAGCCTGAAACTTTATGAGCATTTTACTCTACCTAATTTTTTCACTTCCCTTTCACTTCGTTGCTGCTTTGCATATTTGGATCACGTTATGTTTGCTTTTTCTTTTGGTTGATTAACGCACAAAAGTAATCTTTGGCCCTGTGCCTCTAGTGGCCATTTCTTGTGTGTGGCATTGTTTCACCACGGCACCATCGGCATTGCATCAGAGGCCGCTCTGTTTCACACTGTGAGAAACCTGACAGTGTTGTCACAGCTAATCCCTGGGGATCCTTTGGGTGTCCAGGGAAGGGCCATCTCTTTTGCATCCGAACCCTGGGAAGCGGATAATGAGGGAGGATCATCCGGGCAGGGGACATTTGGGGAGTGAGGGAAGAATTCCCAAGGGCGAGACATGGTATGCAGCCACTTCTTTTAACCCTTATCCCGACATACCCTCAGGCTTCATGGGTTATTGCCATCTAAGTGGCATCTTACCCCAGCACTTTTCCTTAAGGAATAGATAGAAAGCATCATCCCCCCCTCGCTGCAAATCCCGACCAATCTTCAAACCTAACGCGCAACCATTTGAGGTGTCAGCAGGACAAAGTAAAACTCTGAGGAAAAAGAGGAAAAGGAAAGATCCCAGTATCATCATTCCTATTCTTATCCCTTTCCCGACATCTCATCCCCACAATGTGTAGAAAACTCTACAAGATCAAAACCCTGTCTAATACCAACTTCAGACTTTATGTACTTGGAACCCATCCTCCCTCCTTCCCCCCCAAACACTGCGAAGAAGAACAGAACAGGAAACATGAGGATTACTCAGGGAAGTCAATGGGCTTTTGATTCCTACGGGTGTTCTTCATGTTGTCCCCTTAACAAGGACAGGCAGAGTCAGGCAATTCAGGTTGACCACCCACACATGAAACCCATTTACTATCAGGACAGGTTTAAAAGGTGTGGTTTGGAACAAGGTGAGAGGGAGCTGGAATAGCAGAGGGGACCTGGAGAGCTCAGAAGCAGGAAGGAGCAGAAGATGCTGAAGATATTCCAGAGGAGAGCAGAGAGGCAGGGCGCTGGCCCGGTACCTGTGAGGGGCTGCAGCATAGCTGAGAATCGTGTCTCCCGATGACCAGAGAAGGCAAACTGCAACCCACTGGTTGTGTCCTCCGAAGTACTAGCTTCCCCTGGGTGTGTCAGAGGGGCATAGAGGAAGACCCTGACTCGACGTTGAGAGCAGTGGAACCAAACAACCCGTAAGGCGGCGACCAGTGAGTTTTTGTGAAATCCGGTGCGTGCATGAAAGGGAGCTTCAGAGAAAGCCTTTTTGGTATAAATGAAGTTTGGAATGTGAGTCAAGAAAGCGAGGGAAAAGCTATGCGAAAGTCCTGAATATAAAGTCCCATATCCTGAGAGAAGGAGACATTATAGGAAATGTACTTTCAAACGAAAGTGATGAATTTTGATGAAAAAAACAAGTGTTCTAAAGAGGAAAAGGGCACAGAGAGAGGCTGTGAAGTAACACTTGTGATAAAAAGAATCGAAAAGTGACGAAAAGGCAAGAGCAGAGCCTTATGGGACTTGTAGGCTTTAAGTGAGAAGAGAGAGAGTCAATTGTTGCAAGTTTGATGCAGAGTATCAGAGTGGTCCGGCGGAAACAAAACGCCTTGTCGAAAGTCTCTGTGAACTGAATCTCCCAAAGAAGGGGGAGTTGTGAAATCCTATTTGAAGTCAAATATATCAAGAGTAGGGCTCGGACCCAGGTGAGGGAAGCCTGGTGGGCCCAATATGAAATTGTTGTGAACCCAAAAGTGAAACACTGAAAGGGACCCAGGCGAGGGAAATCTGAGGGGTCTGCTTTGAACATGTTTGAAATTAAGTTGTGTGAAAGAAAGTGTTGGGGAAGAAATCCCCGAGAGTTGAAGTCTTGCTAAAGCACAGGGGAAGGATACCCCGGAGAAGCCAACGGAAGTAAACTGTGATCTAATGTGTTACGGGCAAAGAGAACCACAGAGAAATAAGTGGTGATCTAGAAGAGTTTGATGAATGACGAGCTTTTGAGAAACTTGTGTATGAACTGTCCCAATACAAGAGAGTGTGATGAATCCAGGTGGCTTGAACCTGGAGAGAGGAGCTGCGGGACGGCTTCCATGGTTTTTGGACGCTTTGCTGATAATCAGAGGTGCATGGTTGCTCGAGCCCGACTGAGGGAAGCTTACTAGAAGAATTTGGTTAAACTATGATATGTTAGGTGGCTCGAGCCCCATCGAGAGAAGCCTACCAGAGGTGTTTTGTTTAACTGGGCAAACCAGCTACCTTACTAGAAATTTTGAACGTGAGGAAGGGAATTGCCCTTCAGATACAGAAACATCCTGACCTTAAGTTGATGCACTTGTTTTGTTTAAAACCCCATTTCCATACACATTATATTTCAGCGTGAGGGCAAGTATAGGTTTATTTAGCATAGGCTTTTATTTTGACACGACTGACACTGACAGGCTTTCTTTGATTTGATGGTAGAGACTACTCCCATCTTAGCTATAGGGCACAGTGGGAGTTTTTCCAAACCCCAAAAAGCTATTAAAGGTTTTGAAACTTGTAACTCTTGTGTCAGTGTCATACCTTTGATACCATGAGTACCTTACAACACCTTCCCTTAGTCTGCAGGTGGGCTTCTGGAGGAGGCGTTACAGACACCGGCCCAAGACAATTGGTACCAGGTGTTGGGGTGTAGTCGTAAAACCATACCACTGTTTGACAAGAAAGAGAATGTGCTGGCTAAAATTAAATGCATTCCTGGGTATCCTGAGAGCAATATTTGGTACCCAGTGGATGGAGTGTTTAGGAATGTTTGCTGTCCCTTCCTCGTGGGAAGGATTTGATGATTTTTACACCAGCGGCTTTAAGAACAGCCCTAGAGGTGTTACATAGTGATGTTTTGAAAGTGGGTCAAGAATCTGTGGGAGATGTCGGATGGGTATTTCAATGGATTTCTTTTCTCCCGCAGATTCCTCATCTTGATAGATATCCATCATCCAGCTCTGAAACTTTTTTGACAGGGTGCGTAGTGGACCACGACTCGGCCATTGATGCATCTCGTCTGGCTCTCGATCGTCGGCTCCGGAAGTGATGTCAGGGATCGTATATATAGCACATCACTACGCCTCATGCTTCAGTTCCTTTTTTCTGTGTGCTTGCACGCTGCATCGGGAACACGACTTAAGTTTACTTGCCGTTTTATTTTTTTGTACCTAGTTGTATGTTTTCTCAGAAAACCTCCACACGTCATCTCACAGGGTCTCTGGCTTCAAGCGATGCAGCGATTGCAGGCCAAAATGTCGGTAACTGACCCCCACGACGTGTGTCTGTAGTGCCTAGGTGTTGGTCATGACACAGAGGCCTGCGTGTCATGTGCAAAGATGCATCCCAAGTCCCTACGTGAGAGGGACGGGAAACTGCCTTTGGGCCGACCGGTCGCCAAATCTCTGAAGAGGTCCCTCATCCGTTCCTCGGAGGCCAAGACAGAGGAGCCCACTCCTGACAAAGGGAAAGAACAACATTGCAAGAAGACTAAGAAGCAGTCCCACTCCAGGAGCCATTCCTTGTCATCCTCGCGGAAGAAGCAGCACCACCGTAATCGACGCAAGTCCAGCTTGTCAGATCGAGGTAAGCCCTCAGCGGGGCCGACCACTCGGGAAGAGTGGGAACGCTTTAAATCATTCCATGCTTGATATGTTTAGGCAACAAGCTGCTGTAGGTTCGGCTCCGGCCCCTGACCAACAAGCTTTGGCGGCAAAAGCAGCACTCAGTGCTCCTGACCCTAAGCCAGCCACTCGGTCAAATGTCGACATCGAAAATGCCTTTGGTCATCACGCTTATGTAAGTCTCCGGAGGGCCGTAAGGCCGAGGCCCACGACGACCATCGGTTATCCGAGCATCCCTCAGTGCTGAAAGAACCTTTGGCATCGAAAGTTCAGCTTCAAAACCTATTCTCAAGCCCTTAGCGCTGACTGTCGGCGGTGGTTCATTTGTGACGCTGTCGAGATTGTGTTCCTTCGACTCGATGCTATCCATATATGGCATTGATTACCCAGTCAACCTCATTTACACGGGACCCGACGGCATTGATTTTTTTCGATGTCCAGGCCAATTTATTGGCCCTAGCTCAGGGTCTACAAGACGCTAGTGGTCTGGTCTGTATACTTCCCCAGACCTTGACTTACAACATAACCAGCCCTATACCCATGCTAATATCAAGTTTAGGGATCTGGTCCATAGGGTTGTTGACACCCTTGAGTTGAAGGCGTCCACTACACCTCTTCAGGGGTATGAGCTCACTGACATGTTGGACAAAGGTCCCACAGTTGAGCATAACATGCCATTCAACCCAGCCCTTGGGGACCCTTTAGCCTCCTTATGGCAGCACCATTGTACCACATTCCCCCTGTGAATGCCAATTTTACAGCAAGCACGTTTACAGCAATTTTATAGGCCGGCAAGAGGAGACCCTTCTTTCCTCGCCACACACCCTTCCCCAGAAGGGTTGGTTATACAGGCTGCCACTATTTCCACCAGACCTACGGCATCCACTTCAAATCTGGCTATGGACAAAGAGGGAAAGAAATCGGGCGCATTGGCCAGAAAGTTGGTCACCTCTGGCAGCTTGGCGCTCAAAGCCACTAACATAGGCTGTGGATTCGCCAAGTACTTTTTTGGCTTCTGGAATGCTGTGGCACATGCTGCTGAATACGTCCCTAAGGGTGCCATGTGGGATGGATTTTTACAACTGGTGGAGGATGGGAAGGAGGTAGCCAAGCAGTCATTGCAAATGGGCCTGGACGTAGCGGACTGCGTTGGCAGAACAATGGGTTCAGTGGTAGTAATGAGATGCCAAGCCTATCTAAAAACATCTGGCTTCTCTCTCAATGTTCGAAACAGGCTGCTGGACGTGTTCTTGAAAGGTGACATGCTTTTCGGGCAGAAAGCGGACAAATCCCAAGAGAAATTTAAGGAATCCAAATTGGCTGCTAAATCATTGGGCCTAGCGGCGCAGCCGGCCACACCGGCCTTCAGCTTTGCCTCCAGCAGCAGAGGCTATAGACGTTATGTTTATGTACCTTATGGCAGGAAGGTGCAGCTCCCACAAGCCAGGCAAGGGCAAAGGCGTTTCTCGCATCCCAGAAAGGGCAGAGGGGCCTCTAGAGGCCAGCAACAGCGGCAGGGTCATCCACACCCTCTAAACCGCTTTGATTTTCCCCTCCCACAATGCACCAGTTGGGGGACGGTTGGCAGGCCATTGGCCCCAGTGGCAGGAAATAACCTCTGATGCCGGAGACCTACAGTTGATTTGGTGGGGTTATTGTCTGCCTTTTCCAAAGAGGCCTCCAGACAGACCTCCACCTCCCCCAATCCAACTTGGACAGGAGCTCCAGGAAGAACTGAGAGCCCTGTTGTTGTTGTCGAAGGGTGCCATAGAAGAGGTACCTCCCGATCAGAGAGGGTCGGGTTGGTATTCCCGGTATTTTCTGGTGCCCAAGAAAGGAGGAGGTCTCTGTCCCATACTGGACCTCAGGGCCTTGAACAAGTTCCTGAAGAAAGACAAATTCAGGATGGTGACGTTGAGAGATTCTCCACGCTCTCAAACTTCAGGACTGGCTGGTGTCAATAGACCTACGGGATGCTTATTTCCATGTGCCGATATACCAGAAGCAGAGGAAGTTCTTAAGGTTCCTCATAGGGGACAAGCAGTATCAGTTCAAAGTGCTTACCTTTGGGTTGGCCTCCACGACAAGGGTCTTCACCAACCTCATGGTGGTAGTTGCGACTCAACTCAGGAGATCTGGGGTCCACATATTCCCATACCTGGATGACTGGCTGATCCGTGGGAAGTCGGCAGGGCAGGTTTTGTCTCATCTAGAGGACACCTGCCTTCTACTGCACAGACTGGGCTTCTCTCTCAACTTGAGATCCCATTTGACACCAGTTCAGCGGCTCCAGTTCATTGGAGCAGTACTAGACACCCGGGTAGGGAAGGCTTTTCTTCCCGAAGAGAAAGTCAGCAACATAGCCCAGATTGTGCATTTGTTTCAGAACCACGCCACCCTTCCAGCGGATTCCTTCCTCCTCCTTGGGTCACATGGCCTCCTGTATTTTTCTAGTGCCAGAGGCCAAGCTGCGTATGGGATCACTCCAGTGGCTCCTGAGGGACCAGTGGTCCCTTTATCTGGGAGCGCTCATGGATCGACTTTGTGTCCAGCCAGGTAGTCCGCGAACTCGGATGGTGGAACACGCGCAGCAACCTCTTGGTGGGGGAACCCCTCTGGCCTCCTTAGCCCCAGGCCTGAGCTGTCACGGATTCATCCCTGAAGGGCCTCTGGTCTCCATCAGAAGGCAGGTGGCACATCAACAAGCTATAGTTGCGAGCCATCAGGTTAGCCCTGAGGGCTTTTGCCCCATCTCTCAGAGGGAAGCATATCCTCGTCCTGACGGAGAACACAGTGGCTATGCACTACCTCAACAATCGGGGTGGTGTGCACTCTCTGCCACTCTGCACAGAGGCAATTCAGCTGAGGTTTTGGTTATAAGAGAAAGAAATCTCGGTCTCTGCAGTTAATCTGGTGGGGGCATAGAACACCTTGGCGGATACTCAGAGCAGGCGGAGTGCAGTCTCACACGTGTGGGAAGCGTGCCAGGAAGCCCTAGAGGAGGTCTTCGCTCTCTGGGGTACCCCAGCAGTGGATCTGTTCGCCATGGAGTCCAACAGGAAGCGCAAACAGTTTTGCTCGAGGGAATTTCCAGCGAACGATGCACTGGTGGACGCGTTACTAGTGGACTGGATCTTCCCTCTCCACTACACTTGCCCCCCCCGATTCCCATCATTCCTTGGGTTCTCAGGAGGTTGAAGAGATTCCGAGCGTCCATGATCTTGATCGTCCCGGATTGGGCAAGGACAACGTGGTACTCTGATCTCCTGGATCTGCCCATCTGTCCACCTCACCGGTTGCCTTGGTGTCCGGATCTCCTGACCCAGTCGGAGGGTCGAGTGCTCCACCCGACGCCAGATTCCCTCAACCTACATGCGTGACTCTTGAGAGGATGAGGTATGATGACTGGGACCTCTCAGAGGAGGTACTTAAGGTGATGCTGGCTGCACGCAGACCTTCTACAAGATCTTTGTATGTGTGCAGGTGGAGATGATTTTAGGTGTGGTGTAGGGAACGCAAGACTGACCCTATCTCTTGCCCACCAACACAGTGATGAGTTCCTTCTGTCACTGGCCTCTTCAGGCCTTCAGGTTACCAGAGTCAAAGTATTTGGCAGCCCTGTCTGTGTTCAAGAGGTCCCCAGACCAACCAGACCAAGGTTCCTTTTTTTTACTGTTCCAGTCATGGCCCAGTTCCTGAAGGGCCTTCTCAACAAGTTTCCGCAAACCTCGTTGTCAGAGATTGGGATTCTAATCTGGTTTTGACCTACTTGATGGCGGCTCCGTTTGAGGCTTCGCACTCATATTCTTTACACCTGTTTTCCCTTAAGACAGCCTCCTTAATCGCAAACACATCTGCCAGGAGGGTTAGCGAGCTGCAAGCCTTGTGCTGCAAACCTCCTTTTCGCAAGTTCTTTTGTGAGAAAGTGTCTCTCAACAAAGTCAGGCCCAGATTCCTTCCTAAGGTGGTTTTCAAGTTTCATCTGTCCCAGTCTATTGATTTACCTGTCTTTTACCCTCCTCCATATCCCTCGAAAGAGGAAGAGCAGTTCCAACACCTTGGCCCCAGGAGAGCATTAAGTTTCTACGTTGCTTGCATATTTGAGTTTAGGAAATCAGACGGTTGTTCCTGGCCCATTCCTTGTATGGCAAAGGTCTTTCCATCACTAAACAACTCTGTCACGTTGGATTATTTTGTGCATATCTGAGTGTTATTAATCGACAGGCAAGGCACTTCCAGCGGGCATCAGGGTCCACTCAGCCAGAGGGGCTTAAGCCGCTACAGCCCTCAAGAGAGGGGTTCATGTTAGGGGTATATGTTAGAGCAGGCACTTGGTCATCCTTACATACCTTCACCAAGCACTATGCCTTGGATGTTGCACAGGGAGCTGATTCAAGGTTTGGTAGAGCGGTTCTTCTGTCATGGCCACTGGCCAGGAACCACAGACCCCACAACATAGAGGGCCCAGTTTGACCCAGTCCTGGGCCTTTGGCACCAGGCTCATGAATAAGTGTGCACTGCACACTTTTATTTTTGTCCAAGCTGCTGATCTCCCCTGCAGGATCCTCCACGTGCATCCAGTTCGGGCGTGGCCTTGAGAGGGAGTTGCGCTGCACGTGCAACATCCTTTAGGAGTGGCAGGGTGGGGCCATGAGTCAGAACTAATAGGCGTGGCCGGAGCCAGGCTATTTAAGCCTGCCCCGCCGGCATGCAAGCACTTCGCGTTAATCTGCTTATGGCAGCGTAACGCTCACCGCCGCCTGAGCGCATCTTTACCTGTTTCCAGCTACCACAGCCTGAACACATCCTTACCTGTTTCCAGCTACCACAGCCTGAACGCATCCTTACCTGTTTCCAGCAACCGCAGCCAGAGCGCATCCTTACCTGTTTCCAGCTACCGCCTCCTGAGCGCATCCTTACCTGTTTTCAGCTACCAGCTTCAGCACTTACCTGGGAATAAGCTTACGGCTGCCATCATCGTAGACCCAGGCATTCTTCATCCGCTTGCAGACCTCCGGAATGCAGCGTTCAAGCCGACATCATTCCACCACGAGCAATCCATCGGAAGACGGAACCTGCAAGAGAAAAAGATAAAGACAAGGTTAGAATTCGCAAAAGACATTACGTTTAAGGTCGCGCTTTGACAAATCCTCGCGCTAGACCTTAAATCAACACTCACCTTCCCTCGGAGCATTGCGAACTCCATTCTCTTCCCATTTGGCCCCGCTGCATGCACCACAACTACCACTGGGCCACATATCACTTATTGGGAGAAAGGTACACTTAGATTTTGAAAGGTACACTCCCCGCAAACTTTCAAGATTCGGTCTGCGAGTTGATTAGTGAATCGTTTAGTGCTTTACTCAGGGTACACCTAGTGAGCTTCTCTCATCAGACCTACATACGTGGTGACTACCGTACCAATATTTGGCAGTATCTAGAGACTGTGGGGCTGAGCCCTTTGATCTACATATAGCCATACCCTAATATCTTTTAAGTGAACTGCGATATGCAACTAAGAGACTGGCCTGAGATTCTAATCAAGAAAACGTAGAGTGGGCGCATGTGAATATTTCCTTTTTGTCTTTTTGGCGGCAAGTACAGGGGCATTCAGTAAGCCAAATCTTTTGAATACGCATACTTAGCTTGACGAGTGACTGATCAATCCTCTGGTTCCTTATGTCCTCAAATGACTACCACCTCCGCAGTGGTGGGTTGCTGGATGACAAGCGAATCCCAGAGGTGGACTGTGTAGTTATGGAAGGTGGAGGCCCGGGCGGACAACAGCCACTGTCCTTGAGAACTCTTAACAGGAGGGACAAAACAAGCTATTATGACGTATGCTCAAGTCCATACACAGGAAATTAACAACATAGCCCAAAAGGAGGGAAGGACTCCAATGAAAGCGATTGAGCCATGCCAATTAATGGCACTAGGCCTGGAGTATATTTTGACAACCACCAACATCAAGTGGAAAATTAGCGACTTCTTCAACTAGAAAAAGTGTTGGAGTATGGGAGATTTAGACCCCATAGTATTATTTTCGGCTAGAGGACTCTGAGTTGGAATGTCGGAGCAGTGCAGGAGTTGCAAGCCTTGATAGCAGTGAGTTTGTTAATTGGATCTCCACTGGGGAGTCCTACTCCAGACCACACTGCCTCCCTGGTATTAAATCCAAGGCAGAAGATCCAGGCACAGGGATCCAGGAGGAATGAGGGGCCTAATCTGAGTGAATCTGCAGTAAGTGATTCAACCCTGTCTGCTCTAAATCTTGTTCAAAACTCGCTCGTAAATGTATTTGAACTCTTGAAATTGGAAGTTCAGGCCCACTCAGGAATCCTATTGGAATTTACCAAGGAGGTAGGTGCATGTGAACCCTCCATGGTGGGCCTGCGGAATGCCATAAACACTATGAGTAGATGAGCAGCAGAGTCAAGGAGAGGAGACGCTGGATTCTGAATACTGAAGCCGCTGTGGACACGCCGACATGCAGCAACTTTGAGGCACCACAGTGCTGTGGGGAATGCTACAGTGAATGGTGCCCTAGTGAAGCGAGTGTGTGGAGGCCTTGAGGCTTCAAAATAAAGGTGTAAAGGTATCTTGGACCCCTGTTCCACTGCCCCCTGGTAAGTGCTGTATGCTGTGCAGTGAGTGCATTCCGCACCCTGCAATCTGCATTTGGCAGAGCAATCAGCCAGGGGTTTGGAGGCATCCATTTCTTTTGACCCAAAGCGCAGTGTGATTGCAGGCGCATCTCCTTTGAACCTTTAGGTGCACTGTATTTCCTCTGCACTTCAGTAGAGTGACTGTGGGCAGGTTGCCTTAGTGCTCTGCTAAGTCTCACATTATTAGAGCTGTAAAGTCTGCCACTTGGAAATTCTTTTGCTTTCGTGAGTGGGCACGCAGAACCGTGTCTTTGTAAGGAAACGGATCAGCTTTTGAAGCCTAGTTGCAGTCTGGTGATGCCTGTAAAAACGTGCATGCATGTAGCAGCTGGCCGTAAGGTAAAAAGCAAAAACATGTCAAACAATCCCTCGAGTTTACAGACAAGTCTTAGCTCGGAGGGGGACAACCCTCTGGCCCAATCACATGACAGACCTCCTGACCTAATAGCGTCATTCTTTCCAGTATCACGGGTGGAAGTTGTGGGCCAAATCTGTAATATTGAGCATGAGCCCCCTGACTTGCCGGGTTCTCCCGACACACTAATGGAAGAAGACAGTACAAATGTGGGCTATATTGATAACTCCCTACTGGATCTTTGCTACTCAGTCCAGGAGAGCCTCTGGGTCATAGGATCCTTAAACCACCCTGTACTATCAATCTGGAGGAACCACCAGCATTGCCTAAAGATTTGACACAAAGGGAAAGAGACCTTGATTTTAACTATGCAGATGTTAATTATGGTTTGTATCTTGATCAGCGTATAGCGACTGTGATATAGATCACCTAAGTTCACTTAAATAGGAAGGTTTTTAGTGCTTTTCTAAAGCTTTCCAATGATGGACAAGAACGGTTAGTCAACGGTAGTTGGTTCCATAACTTTGGACCAAAGACCGAGAACCTCCTATCTGCCTTTGAGATCAGTTTAGTCCGGGGTATGGTCAACAGCATTTTGTCTCCTGATCGGAGATCTCTCGTTGGTTGGAGATGGTGGATCCTGGCACTCAGATATTTTGGTGCATGGTCATAGAAGCATTTATGCATAAGGCAGGACATCTTAAATTTCACCCGATCCTCCACCATCAACCAATGGAGAGATCTACGCGAGGCTGACACATGGTCTCTTTTTCTTAGGTGGACAATTAACCTAACTGCCGCGTTCTGGGCCCTCTGCAGTCTCATCATCTGTTTGACTGGGATCCCTGCCATTAAACTGTTGCAGTAATCGGGTGAGAGTTAGTTAGCGCCCCTACGAACACTGGGTGGTCTTTTGTTGCCACAAAGGGGAGCACTGTTGTCGGGCTATTGGACTCACCTAATATGTGCCCTGACTTGGATGGTTCCGTCCCTTATTCAACTCATTCTGCTCAAGTCGGTCAGCTCAGTGAGATTCAATCATGCCTGTCAACCCTTCAGTCTGCTATGAAGATCTTACTTAAACTATGTGGCCGAATAACATGGGGGTGATGCAGAGAGTTCTGTGAGCGTAAGAGCTAGCCCCTGTCCCCTCCCCCCTCCCGCCCCTCCTTCTCTACCCCCCTCCTTTGCTGCCCTCAAAGACACCGCTGATCAATGGAATTTATTTTAATATTTGTATTAGATGTTTCTCATATTGCAACAAATTTTCACATATCTGACATTTTTGCATACAGTTGTCTCTTAATTCCAACCCCACCCCAACTCCCTCCCTACCCCCAATAGGAACAGTAACTGTAAACACGGTACATAATGTTGTAAGGGTCTAGACCATTCGGGTCATTGGGACATCCGTTCAGGTGAGGAGTAAATGGCTATACTGGTTCAAGTCCATCATTGATCTCTGGCGTTCACTAATCTGAGGGTACTGGTTTTTCATCTGGCGAGGTGAAAAGTCTTGTACGAGTGTGTTCCACGTTATCATGTCCTCAGAGCTTTCTCTTCTGCCTGTTTGGAGTGCTTAATACCATACTGCCGTCTCAGCCATGGTCCAACTTTTCAGATCTTTCCACCATGTCTCTAGGTTTGGCCCCTTTCTGGCTTCCCATGTCATCGCTATTCTCCTTTTGGCCAGTACCCAGGCAAGGTCAATCCTTCTTCCCACTGCTCTCTCTCTCCCAGGGTATTTGTAAATTCCAAGAAGGCATGCCTCTGGTGTCCATTCCTCGCCCCCTATGCCTCCCTTTTTTAGTCGCGATTCAATTTTCTGCCAGTATTCTCTAACTACTGGGCAGAACATGTGTCCCATGTTCGCCTTTTCTTCTCTGCATCTAGGACATCCATTTACACCTGCCCCCGGGATTTGCAATATTTTCTGGGGTCTCATGTATGCCCTGGAAAATGTGTAGCATTGGATTAACTTTATCCTGGCATTTCTCGAAACTCTCTTGGGGTATAGCACTGCTCACGGTGAGTGCTCTTCCCACTTCTAATTCCCATGTTTGTTTCCCCCTATTTAAGTCTTCTAGATCTGGGAAGGTTGGGCATGTATTTTTTAGAATGCATATTAGTCTGGTGTATGTTATAAATTGACCTTTATGTATCTGGTGTGGTTCTACCAGGTCTTGAAATGTCTGTAACGTTCCTGCAGGATAAAGATCTCCCACGATTATTACTCCCTTTTCTTCCCAGTGCTTCCTGCTAAGAGCAACGTGTTCCCGGTTGTCTCTGTGTATGACCACCAACGGTATCTGAGGGAGAGTAGGGCTCTCGCAACTCCATTATCTTTTTGGTTCTGGACCATATCTGTCTGCCTAACTGAAGGAGTGTTGGAGGGTCAGTAATTCTGATTTCTCTCAACAACACTTCTTTTAAGATGTCGGTGGCTATAATGGGGCTCATCAGGACATGGTCTATTGTTTCTGAGTCTGCTAGCCCTACCGCCACATGTTAGAGTTGCCCCGATAGTAGTAAAGTTCAAAATGTTGGAGGCGCACTCAGCCCTCTGTGTAATCCTTGCATGGGACGTCGAGTACGACTCTCCTTCTACCACTTCCCCATATGAAGCTGCCCAGTGTCATGTTTAGCTGTCTAAGGAATGCTGAGATACGGTACGTTTATGAAATGTTACAGTAGGCATGGAAGGTCTACCATTTTCAGGAAGGCAATTCTACCTGTTACCAAAAGGGGCAGTTTTCCCCAGAATTTGATTGAGGCCTCTACACCCGATTTTGCCTTTAATGTGTTCTGTGTATGGGTGTCTTTGGAGTCCTAGCCATGGTAGTTGATCTTCCTCAGCTCCTATCCACCCTGCAAGGAGGAAGAGACAGGATTTTGTCTTGCTGATCGAGATTCCATATAGCTTTGCAAAATTCTCCAACACTTCAGATATGTCGCTAGGTTGTATTCTGGGTGTCTTATGTATAGCAGCACGTCGTCTGCATATAGGGATATCATGTGTAGTGACCCGTCCACTTGGAGCCCTGTGTCTTTAAGTGGTTTCCTCATATGTATTACTAGAAGTTGCAGTGCTAGAATGTATAATAGGGTTGACAGGGGGTAGCCCTGCTTGGTGCTTCTATGGAGCAGGAATTAATCGGAGATGTATTTACCTGTGTGCGCTCTTGCCGTTGGGCTTGAATAAAGCATGCATATCCATCTCATCAACCTACTTCCGATGCCATAAGGTTCCAGGGATGCGAACAGCCATTCCCATCCGACCGAATCGAACACTTTGACGGCATCTAGTGCTACTACCGCACAGCCTTTGGGACAGTTACAGGTTCTGTCTATCATGGCCTGGCGTTGTCTCGGGTTTTCCGTTGTGGCCCTGCCCAGGACGTAACCAGTTTCGTCCGGGTGTATTAGTTTTGTGCCTACTTTCTTAAGCCTTTCTGCAAGTACGGCTGTGAGGATTTTTGTGTCCTGGTTTATTAGGGCTATCGTTCTGTAGGATTCACATAGCTTCTTATCTTTTCCTGGCTCTAGGATCGGGAGTATGACTGCTTGTTCCATGTTCTCAGGTAGTTTCCCTTTCTCATATGCCTCTTCTAGAACTAGAAGTAGTTGTGGGGCAATTGGGTCTGTATATTCCTGTAGAACTCTGCCGGAAGGCCATCGCCTCCTGGGGTTTTTCCGGCTGGTAGTGTGGCTTTTATCCCTTGTATCTCTTCTATTCTGATTGGCGCTTCTAACATTTCCTTATGTTCCACTGACACTACGGGCAGACCAATGTCTTCTAGGGTTTGTTTTATTTAAATCCCTTTAGACTGGGTGGTGTCCTCCTAGAGGTTGCGATAGGATGTGCAGGTCTAACTTATTTCTTTCTGCAATATCCAGCTTTCCACACATTAATCTGTTATCTCAACAATCTCTTCTTTAGTTTTTTTGTCCTTGGTCAACCAAGCTAATAGTCAACCGGGTTTGTCACCTTGTCTGTGTAATTTTACTGTGTATTTTGCTTAACTATAGTTACCCAATCTTTCCCAATGGTTGAAGCATTCTTGTCTGAGTATTATAAATGTTTCCTCTACCTTCATCCCTGTGGATGTAGAACCTTCCAGATTTTTAATCTCAGCCTCAGCACTTGCTATTTTTCGTTCTAGGTCTTTTTGCACTCCTCCTGCGTTGGCTATGGCTGTGCCCCTTATTAACACTTTGAAAGCATCCCATACCATCTGCATATCTTTAACGCTCCCTGGGTTATGCTCTGAATAGTCGTCCACCTGGTGCCTTAGATCTTCCTAGAAGGCACTATCTCGCAATGTTTCAGCTCTTAGTTTCCATGTGGGTATAGAGGCTGGGTGGTTTAGAGAGTATCCACTCAATTATCAGTGGCAAGTAGTCTGAGAGCGTTCTACCTTCGTATTAAGCGCCTACAATGTTTCCCACCTGTTCTCTCCTCGTAAGAACATAATCTATTCTCGTGTATATCTTGTGTACACTCGAGGAAAACAAGAATTCTTTCTTCCCCCTATGTATCCACCTCCATATCTCTTGTCATTCTAGTTCCTTTATAAGTGGGTTCAGAGCCTTTGTCGGGGGGAAGGGAATGGGTTGAGTTATCTGATCTGTCTAGGACAGGGTCTATTGTGCAGTTGAAGTCAACTTGGTGTATAGAGAAGGGTAGAATGCTGCTGCATTGTGGTTGGGTGTGTAAGTATTGATTAGGCAGACTTCTCTTTTATTGAGGAACCCATGTACTTATATTAGTCTTCCTTCTGGGTCTGTGTGAGTGTGTAGTAGATGAAAGGGCACCCCAGTTGCTATCCAAATGGGTACCCCTCTGGCGTAGTTGCATTATGCAGGCCCGAACCCCTTTCGCTTCCATTTCCCAAGTATTTGGGATTGCTTTGCTGGTGCTAGGAGTTTCTCTTGTAGCAATGGATATGTGGATCCCTTTGTGGCATAAGTATGTCACCACTCTCATTCTTTTGGCGTAATTATTTAGGCCACGTACATTCCATATGGCTCTCTTGAGGATCTCGGCTATCTAGGTTATGTCTCCTGATTTCCAGTTTTGCTCGTTCCTGTGGGAGCTTCTTGTGCTGTATTTGCTTCATGTCGTAGTGATTAGGCCCTTCCGTGGTCCGTGTGGCGATTTGCAATTTCCCTGCCATTAGAGTCTCCTCACCTTTCCCCTCGCGTTCTCGGTTCTCCGGGGGGCCGTTTTTGTTGTCTCCCTCGAAGTCTTGACCCATAGATTCTCCTTAGGTCTCTCTCTGTGTAACTGTTTGGACCGTGTTGTACCTTGAACAAAGTAACTTCAACAAAAACTCTAGCACAACTTCTAACGTTTTGCCCACCGCTGTATACCCGTAGAGGCTTAGCCACCAGTTGTTCCCATCGTGTCTCAGAATTTGGTGGCTGAGTACTGGGGAGTACTCTGAGTTCTTTAAGATGGAGGTGTAGGATTGAGTTCCTGGGCTCATTGGATAGGGGAGCCAGGATTGGCAATGGTGGTTCTCGGTTACTACTCCCCACCCATTGGCCTTGGCCGGGGACTCGTCTGTCCCTGTAAGTTCTGAAGAAATTAAGTATGTGGGATTCCCTCCTAAGTTCCCTCAATTTGGTTGTGCGGTCGGTGTCTCGCTTGAGCTTCCATCACCTTTTCCTTCACTTATTGGCTCCACCAGGGCCTTCATGTCTTTCCGGCATCTGCTCCATGTTATGTGCATCCATCCAGACGTTTACTTCCTCTGGCGTTTCAAAGAGAGATTTTCCTTTGTGTAGTACCTTCAATTTTGCAGGGTAAAGGAGCATATATTTTATACCCTGCCGTCAAAGCCTTTCTTTAGTTGGTACAAACGGAGCTCATCTCCTTTGAACTTGGATGGTATAATCCAGATAAATTGCCAAAACTGCTGAGTTTCGTCCGGTCAGTCCACCTGATCTAGAATAGACTAGGATCTTTTCCTTGTAACGGTAGTTAAGGATTTTTGCTATAATGGGCCATGTGGGTGATCCTTGCGGGGATTACTTGTAAGTGCCCTGTGGGCCCTTTCTACTGTGAAACCTTGTAATAAGGTTACTGGTCCTAGTTCGTGGACGAGCATATTTTCAATAAAGTTGGTGGGGTCGCTGCCCTCCGCCCCCTCAGGTAGCCCCAGGATCCAAATGTTACTTCTCCTTGCTCTTCCCTCTGCATCGGCGCTGTCTTGTAGCATCCAGACTTTTCCCGTCAAGTCTTGGACCGTTATTCGCAGCTCTTTAGTGGAGGAGGAGGTCTCTTCTAGTTTCTTTTCTGTATCGCCCACTCTTCAGGCTAAGTTGCGCACATCTTGATGCCGGAGGCTCATGTCGCTTGATATTTGCCCTATATGGGTTTCCATGGATGTTCGCAGGAATGGTATCGCCTCTAGGAAGTTATTGGCGGTGTCATTCTGTTGAGGGTCATGCTCACTGCCCGATGGGTGGGCTACTGGGTGCGTGGGGTCTGAATTGGGGTCATTTTCCTTTGCATACGTATCCATCATGGTCTGTTTAGGCTGCATAGCCATCTTTCTCCTACGTTCTGGCATCTGGGGTTAGTTTATATTCCATTGTTTTCTGCACTGGGACTCCAGCCGGCCCATAGAACTGGGGGTGTCCCAACAGCACTTTAAGATGAGCAGCAGCACCTGTGAGATGGATGGGGATAAAGATCAATACTCTTACATCAAATCAATAATGACAACTCAATAGTTTGGCAAAGGGAGTCCGTTTAATGAGAAGTACAAAAAACAGGGAGTTCATGAATATCAGCAATCGCTCAATCTTCCTTCTTGCATCAACTCCAATTAATTTCAGAAGAAACACATAATTTATACTAAAAACTCATCATCACTGACGTTTAACGCTTAAAATCTGGCATTCAATTCTATTGGTTCTAGGAAGGTAACTTTAATATAGGTGCTATATCTGTATAAGGTAACGGGGAGTAGGGATTGGATAAACACTGTCCGGTGGGGTATCTAAGCCCTTCCTTTAAAATGGCTACTGTAAACATCACTAAACGTACAAAGTCTCATTGGTTCCACTAACTATAGGACCCTAGATTACTTGGTCCATTATGATTGGGTTGGCATCAACCCCACTCATACTTTTCCACTTGCCTAGCAGCGTGCAGAATAGCCGGCCTTCTGTGGCTTATCTTGACCTTTCTGAATAGAAACTTTTTCATAATTGTATCCACTGTTGGTCTATTTCAGCCGATACGACCTTGGCTTCTTGGCATGATTTGCCCTTGTATGAGTTTCTCTCTGTCTTTAATTCTCGAGTTGTTCGCTGCAGAGCTCTCCTCTTAAGACCTTTAGTAATCTTTGGTTGATTCTGCTCTTGTGCATAGTGGAGGTATACTTATGAAAGTGCTCCTTTTGAGGTAGATATGTATAGGTGGCGCTTGCCGCAATCTATCTTACTATTAAGCATAACCAAGCCTCACAAATGCTTGCTTCTTGCAGTTCCTTGCATATGTACACGTTTAAACTAACTGAATATCTTCATCGTGCATGTGGCATACTTTCTGACGTCGATTATTTCATTATAGGTTCAGGATGTCACTTGTCCATGGTGTTTCGTCACTTTTCATTATTCACAGGTCGTCATATCTTGTATATGTGAGTCAGTCCAGGTTCTTGTGACGTCACCATTCGCCTTCCTTCAGTATCTTTTTAGCTTCTTCAGGGACTGCATTCTGACAATCTTCACTCTGTTTCATTTGTCGATATGGTTTTTTCAATGGGTACCTTACTGTCCGGGTTTTCTTAGGAGTCAGTACTTCAACAGGTGCTGTTCTTCTGATAGGAACTGGACAGAGCCCAACTGCGGCTCTCTGCTGGTTTATTTGCTCATCATACAGCACATATTTTGTCGTGAACGTTCCTGGTACTTCAAAATGCATGGTTGGAGTGTGAGTCATGCTTGGTACCTCCTCTACACTCCCCCCTCTGGGCGATTCATCAACCACTTTCACTTCTTCCTTGCTATCCGCCTTTACTTCATCATCTAGATCCACACATAGAGGTTTGAAGAAATATATTTTTGGGGTCCATATCTTTGACTCCCTTCAAGATTCCTGCTGTTCTTACGTGCTCATCTTTGTTCCAAGTCATTAGTTGACATTGTCCATTTGGACTACAATGTTCCCACATAATTTCTATGTTTCCTTGGATATCAAAACTTTGTTCCCTCTGGTGCGTAAATGCTGGCTTTCACAAAGTTTCTTATTTCTTCATCAGGGGGGTCCTTGGGTTTCCATCCTGGTTCGACATCAAACATGATCTTCATCCCTATGGCCTTTTTTCGCAGTTGTCTGGCACTGAGAGATTATTATCTTGATAACACACAATCCAAGCAATATCATCACTAGGAGGGCATCTGCCATCCATTGTGGAACCCATGAAAATAGTGATCCAAACCAGCTGTCGTCGTCCACTTCGTCAGTTTCATCAATCCTTTGATTCTGTAGTTTTGTCAGCATACCTATGGCCTCTGTTAAGGTTCCATTTTCGTCATTGTGAGCTGGTATAAATGTGCAACATGATTCTCCGGTTTTTGCACAAACACCTCCATCCATAGCCCTGATCATGTCAAAGACATATCTGTTCTGGAGAGTCATTAGTCGAATTGCTCTTAACTTTTCCTTGATTGCATTATATCCTTTTATGGTTGTGTTGATGGTCTGCTATAACTCCCATCTGGTTATCTACAACCATTTAGTATTTGCTCCAACCTGAACTCTTGGCATCAAGATCAAGGTGAACACTGAAGAAGTCTGACTGAATAGTCTATGTTCATATGGGATAGCATCGAAAGCTTCTTTGGATTTTGCAGAGAAATAATTTTCCCTCTTCGTTCTCTTCACAAGCTCCATAGATCTCTTCTTTCTTAAGTGAGCATCTGCTTTCGGGAAACTGTCAATATTCAAATCACTTTTTGGAATCACCAATGCTGGAACATGGACATTCACCAGTGTGCATATACCTCTCCAGTTCTTTGGCAGCATGACATATGCTTTGGAATCACATGCCCAATAATGAGCCATGATCACTGCAGTACCATGTACCATTCCTGGGGCGTAAAAAAGGTGTACACAGTTCTGATTCTCCCCCATCTTCCTTGTGCCATTATTCCTGAAGCAGAATTTTGGGATCTCCAATGGCACTATCTGCAAGGGTCCTCCTCTGTCCTCGACCCATGTCAATAGTTTAGCAAATTTTGGCCATAATGGCTTGCATCCAATTCGTACTATGTCAATGGTGGGCTCGTAATGACTGAAGACCATCCATGCTCTGCAGATCACTACTCCTTTCTCCCATCCGTCTGGTGAAAGCACTGTTCTCCAAATTTGCATTTGGCCTCCGTTCTTCCATCTCCAATCTTCTTCTGGAGTTTTTCCTTGAACGTTCAATTTTTGGTTTGCCTCTCTTCTGACCTCTGCTCCTTTAACTCCAGGCTTCTCATATCTGATCACAATGTGCTTTGTTTTTCCATTGTTTTTTGTCTTTATGTCCTGGACATAATCGTCTTCATTTGGATCAGTTGCTTCAGTTGCCCATTCCAGTGAATAATCACTTCCTATGAACTGGCCTCTGGTCTTGCACATTGCTACGTGTGATAGACAGTGCGCTGTCTGCACATCTATTTCAACATCTACAAAGATCTTTGATTTCCCCATGCTGTAAGGTAGGAGTGCACAAACAAAGCATTCCTCCTCAGAATTGCGTCTTCCAACTTCTTTCATATGTTGGTACCAGATGTTATTTCCCAGGTGTGCTGTGCTGTCCAGGTAGTCGTTAAGTTTATTATCTTCTTGTGTGCTTCTCTTGATTCTCAATGTTTTCATGTAGTTTGCCATCATCACATCTTTAATAGCATCCATATAGCTTCTTCTTGCTGGAGGATTCTTAGGCACCTCCATCGATGGCTCAGGCATCTTCATCTGTACCATTTGGGTAGAAGAAAGTCTGGTAATTTGTTCCTTGTCCTCTTGTCTTTCCCTGGCTCTGGCTCTGAATGGCCATATTGGTTCTTCTATTATCTTTGCATGTGAGAGTTTTGCTGGGCTTGCACTTGCCCCTTTCAGTGCTAGATCAGGGGTGCTTATCAATGCTGTCTCTGTTGGTTTATTCTCCAACTCCTTTTGTCTCTTTAAAAGTTCAGCCTTTTCCATTTGTCCTTTGACTTCACTTATAGTAGAACTTCTCATCGTTGGTTGTCCAACCTTCTCCTATTCTTTGGATTGGGGTTCTGCAGTTATTGACACTAGACCTGGTGTGTGTGCACTCATCGTTTGCATCTGTGTGTCTTTCATTAACCTTTTCTCATTCTTACTCTGCCAGCCCTGTCTTCGGCTTTTCAATTTGCTAGTTACCAAATGTGTGTGTGTGTCATTGCTAATCACATCCATTTCAAGTTCACTCACTCTTCTGTCAGACCTTCTATGGACTGGAATGACTAAAAAGGGTCTGGGTGCCTTTGTGGGTGTCATGCATACATCATTAGGTGGGTGCACTGGAATCAGAACACTTTGTGCACCAATAAAAAATGCAGTTCGAATCGTCAGTGATAGTAAAACAATGATGAATACAATGCATAGGTACATGATTCCGCTATACGTTAACCTACAACACTTAGTTTCAGGACAATATGTGCGTCTCTCCTCCTGAGGGATGACAACATTACTGCTTTGGTTGCCAAACTCGATTATTTATGGAAAGAAAACTAACTTTTAATACATTCTAGGCAATATTATCTCTGGATTCTGCTGTCTCTGTTCGTCGGTTGCAGGTCATGGAACGATTGTCTCTTGTCTCGGGACACAGTTCTCTTTTCTGTACATGAACATGTCAAATCAGGTAATGAGTTCAGCAAGTCTATTAGTTTGCGTGTTCAAAATTAACAACCTCCCAGTCAATGCCTCTTATCTGTTTCACTCCAGAAGACATGTCGTGCCTTTGTCAGCAAAACCAAGAGTGAAGCTTTCTGGGAACATTTTCTCGATCTGCTCCTCGGCGGAAAGTTTAAAATCTTCTCCGATAACTCTGCTGATGGTTAGAAAGTTCAACTTGCATCACAATACCATGCAGGAGCATGCTCATCTGTGTAGAGTTTGCTGGGTCTCTGATGAAAGTGAGGACGTCAACACCGGCAGGCCTCCCGACAAGCTCTGGAAGGTCCTTAATCAGGCGAAAGAAAACATTGCTTGCTAGTCTGCTATCTTCTGGTTACAGGGACATTTGTCTTGTTCTTGTTGTGAAAGGAACTTCTTGGCAATTACGATGAGCAGCTTATGTGATTTCGATGAGCGTGAAGAGCAACCTGAATTATGATTCCGCTCAGGATTATACTCAAACGTTCTGTGTTTGCTGGATCTCAAAGAAATGTCAAGACGTCAGTGTGTCTTCCAACAAGATCTGGACAGTCTTCAATTAAGCGAAAGAATGGCACGCTGACAAGCCTATTTGCTTCTTCTTCTACTTGGGACATTTGTCTTGTCCCCGCTGTACTCAGGAAGCAAAAGAAACTGCTCATTAATCACAATGAGCAGCCTCCTTATTGTCTTTTCGTTTTCAGGGTCTTGAAGAAATTCAGTGATATTAGTGAGTCTTCCCACTAATGACGGATACGATCTCAATACTAACTCAAAGTAAATTAGAACGTCTTTAGTGACACCATAAGTGAGTGCAAATAATGCTCCTGTTTGAAACAAGTCTGGATACTATATTTTCTTCCAATTTGTGTGTCCTCGATCAAAAATTGGCCATATCCTTTTCTTATCAAGGCATCAGTGTGTCTCAGTCCAAAGTTCAAAAGTCAATAACCTATGTTGTGGCTTATGCATGCAATTTTTCTTCTTCACCCTGCAACTGGGATGCACAGAGTTTCTGTTTTTATGTCCTTATCCCCTTTTTTGCTCAGAGGAAATGTCCAAAATTAAGGCACAACTTTGCACAAAAGTGTTTTGCCTTTGCTTTGCTGGTCACGCGTCCTTCTTCCTCGTCATGGATCTCGTCTCTATGTGCTGTGGTTCTTCCCCGTCGTCTGTAGTCTCTACGCGTTGGGGTGGGGGCGAGGGGCCTTCTCCGTTGTATGGCTTGATGTCACCCAGGAATAGCCAAGCTCTTCTTCCTTGTAGCTTGACTGCAGAGGGAGTGACGTCTTCCACTCTAAATGGTCTGTTGAAACTTGGCTCGTCCCACCTTTTTCTCATTTGGTTTCTCACCAGGACCGTGTCCCCATGGAAAACTGGTGGTAGACGTAAACCTTGAATCGGGTCTGTTGTAGTATCTCCTTCTGTGTTCTGTGCTGCCCTGCAACCTGTCGCTGCAGCTGTCCTGAAATTACAGTAACACAAGATGTCATGCAATTCAAGTAATTTTGCATTTCTGATCTTAAAACTTCCCCTGTCGGCTGAGCATCACAGCTAGCTCTATCTCTGGGTGTCAGTGGAGTGTGCAGCCTTCTGCCTGTTGCTATCTCATGCGGTGTAAGATGGTGGTCAGAACCAGGCTGGCTTCTGAGTGCATACAGTGCCAGTGGAAGGCAGTGCAGCCACCTCTTCTTTAGAGTAAGCTTCAACTGGCTATCCTTTCCTTTAATAAGCCATTGAGCTTCTCACATATTCCATTACCTTGGGGATGATACGCCGAAGAGAACTTGTGCTTTATATCAAGCAGCAAGCTAATCTGTTCAAATGCTGCATTAACAAAGTGAGGACCATTATCTGACCTCATGACCTCACATACTCCCCATCTGAGAAATACCTCTCACCAAAAATGTGGCCGCACAGGTAGAGTCTGGGTGTGTACATGGACCTGCTTCTATCCATCTATAGAATGGACACACCACAACAATTAGATACCTGTACCCGTTATATACTTGAATAATATCGACATGCAAGTGCTGAAAAGGTCCATTGGGCCTTGGGATGACTCCTCTAATTACTTGTAGTGTATGCCCAGCCATGAGCTGTTGGCAGATTATACATTTCACCATAAAAAAATGCAACGTGCTCTGCTAAGTACGGTATAAACCAGTCTTCAGCAATCGTCGCTGCTAGATTCTCTTTTGTCATGTGCGCTGGTTAATGCAACTGTTCCAAAGCTATTTTCACTAGGGCTATGGCATCACCGGTTTACCAGTGTTGTCTTGTCGCCATAAGCTCTCAGAGGGGTTTGAAGAACACCCTCGCCGCTTCCACAGATTTTTCTCCTCTTGTGGTGCCTCCCCTTGGAGATCCATTAACTGGGTTTGCCCCATGTTACTATAACCCCCAGGTTCACTTTGTGCAACAATCATTCTCTCATGGACATCAGTTATGTCCACATTCATTATTATTTCGTCCTTGGTCGCCACATGCCTGGCTTCAGCATCTGCTGCTTGATTTCCACGTGAGATAAAATCTGTCCCTTTCGTGTCGGTGGCGCATTTCACGACCGCTATGCCCACTGGCAGTTGTAGTGCCTTAATGAGCCTATCGAATAAGGCTGAATGCAGCACTGGTGTGCCGTCCGCTCAGAGGTAGCCCCTCCTTTTCTAGCACGCTAGGCCTGCGTGCACTGACGACATCACATAGGCAGAGTCACTATACACTGTCACTTCCCGGGCTGCGTGATTTTCGATTGCGAGTATCAATGCCAATAATTCTGAAGCTTGCGCTGAATAATGAGATGCTATTTGTGCACAAATGAGTATTAAAAATTCTCCATTTGCTGTGTGCTTCATCACAGCAGTGCCTGTATACCTTTGCCCATCATTTTGATCGATTATCGAAGAACCGTCAATGAAGACAATTTCTCCTTCTGCCAATGCATTCTCTTTCACTCTGGGAATCTCATTAAATTCTTCATAGTTCGCGCACTCATGGATTGGCTCTCCATGAGTGACTGGCTCTGCTATAAACATAGCTGGGTTCACTATCTTACATCAAATTATTTTAATCGATGGATTTGATATGATCACTTCATAGGCAGAAGCTCTCTGAGATGTCAATGTGCCTTTCGGTTTCTCTAGAATGGCAAATAATGCGTGCTCGACAAACAACGTCATTGAACATCCGATCACAATGGTTGTAGCCTCCTCTATGGCGAACGTTCCGGCAGCTAAACTTTGTTCACACGGGAAGTGACCCCTCATCACTGGGTCTAGATTTCCACTGTAGTATGCCAGGGGCTTGTACCCCAACGTGGTACTCTGTGTGAGTACTGCCGTCATAACACTGCCATTTGTGTGTGAAGACAGGTAGAATTCCTCTGCATAATTGGGAATCCCTAGAACTGGTGCTGTGCAAATGGCCTTTTTGAGTTCCACAAACCCTTCTTCCATGGTTTTGGTCCATGCAATTTTTTCTTTCCTCACCTGTGCTTTATTTAGGGCTTGTAACAAGGGTTTGGTATAAGAGCTATAGTCAAAGACCCATGCCCTGACATAAGTGCATAATCCTAGAAAACTCTGCATCTGTTTTATTGTGTGTGGCTTGGCTGTGTTCAATATGGCCTCAGCCCTTTCAGGGTTAACCCTTTTCCCCTCATGTGATATCAACTGGCCGATGTACAGCACTTCTTGCTGACAATACTGTAACTTCTTTTTGTCAACTTTATAACCTTTCTTGGCCAATATAGTCAATAGCTGAATAGAATCGTGTCTGCATGTTTCCTCTGTCGTGCTACAAATTAAGATATCATCCACATATTGCAAGACAGCACTCTCTAATGTGATATTGCTTAAATCCATCTGTAGGACTGTTAAAAATCGAAGGAGACTCACAATACCCCTGAGGTAACCCTGTGCTTTTCAGACGCATCTGCCTGAACGTGAATGACGTCAAATCTTGTGAGTCTTTGTGCAATGGGATTGAGAAAAATGCATTTTTCAAGTCAATCACTGTGAAATATTGTGACTCAACAGGTATATTACATAGGATTGTGGACGGGTTAGGGACTAGAGGGAACTCGGTCTCTACAATATCATTTATTGGCCTTAGGTCTTGGATTAAACGCCAAGACCCTCCCTTTGATTTTTTAATAGGGTACACTGTGGTATTGTATGATGACTCTGACGTCATCAAAATACCTTGCTCCATCATGGCAGAAATTGTCTTGAAAATTCCCTCATCTGCTTCCCTAGACATGGCATACTGTCGTGCTTTTGGTAGAATTGCTCCTGGTTTCAACTTAATCCTCACTTCTCCGACTCCTTTCAACAATCCTTCTTCATAAGGGCTTGTAGTCCACACTGAGACAGGCACCTTTGCCATGTCGTCATCAAAATATTCAGGATGGTTTTGTGCCAGCATCATTCTCTGGGGCACCCCTCTTTTGATCATTTTCCCCCAATAAACGAGATTAACCTCACCTGTTTCATATATACCTGTTTGCTCTTCAAACAGATCGTCATCAGTGACGTCAGTCAATCTGTATCCTTCCTCAATGGCGATCAGGGCGCACCATTGTCTGCCTTCGTCATCACAACCATCAATCGAAGCCACATTTCCTTGTACTATAGCTGTGTGTATTGGCAAGGGAAACACTCAACCCTTTTCCTCATGCATAGGTATTCTTAGCCTGAATAGAAATTCATCAGGGGTTCTCATGGTTTTGTCTGCAAGACCTGGTAGCCCTGCCATTAGTATGCGCACTCCATATGCGAATATTTCTGGTTCCAATGGAACAGCTCTCATAGCCGTTTGTTCTGTGTATGCTCTAATCATTTCGCATACGTTCAAATAATGCATTCATGGAGTTGAACATACTATGCCCTTCTCCGTGAACAAGATTGTCATGTTTAACTTCGTCATTAGGGCTCGCCCCAAAATATTTGCTGAGGTCTGCCGTGAATACAGTAGTTTGTTGGTAAAAGAAACACAACTTGTTGCTCCTGTGAAGCCCTGAGTATTTATGGCATCGCCGGACAAGGAAAAGCTGCCTTCATGTATACACGGGGGTGTTGCCCCCATGTCAACTAAGAAGGAATATTCTGTTTCTCCTATAACATCTACCCTTGGTTCCTCGTGAGGGTTTGGTGTCACTGATGGGATAGAACACATCAGGTTTCCCAGTGAGCTGTCCTATTCCATATATAACTTTGTCCCATGCTGAGTTAATGGATTTCCTCCATCACCAGTGTTATTTCTCATTCCAGAATTCCGTACCTGTCCTGTACTTGTTATCTGTGACAGTTGCATCGGCGACTGTTGAGACTGTCCTTGCGGACAATTTCTCATATTCTGAGGTTTCAAGCTTTGCTGTGCTCCCGGCGCTTGCTGCTGCAACGTGTTATTCTGTATAACACCATTTCCATCCTGCTGCAAAAATGCAGGTGCATTTACCATCCCTACTCTTGTTCCTTGGTCGTTTGCACCATGCCTTGTCTTCTGCATGTGCATGCTAGATGCCCTGTCATCCCACACGTCCAACATATTGGCGGTGGTCTGATTGTTTGCCCATTTGAAATGTCCTGATTGCCGTTTTGCATGTTTTGAATACCTCCCTGATTACTCTGGAAACATCCCTAATTACTCTGCCATCCTCTTCCTTGAAAGCCTCTCCCCCTTGGGTACAACCCGTTATTGCCTTGATCACCCTGCTCTTGAGTGTTGGCCTGCTGCATGTTTGACCCGTCTGTGCTGGTTATCATTGCCCCTTCAATGGCATATTTTGACAATTTATTCTGCACTAACTTTGCCTCTTCAGCTTTTCGTGCAGCCTCTTTTTTTGCAATTTCTCTTGTAGCAGCCTGCAATAGTGTGCTATGGTCAACTGTATTTCAGACCATGGCTTTGCCTCAATTCCCACCAATTTCTTGAGCTGCTTCTGCACTTGATCTGGCAGCCCTTGACATAATATATGGTAAAACATGGGTATGGATTTTCCCCAAGACTAGTGCGTTTCCAGCACCCATGCGTCTTGGAAATTCTGAATGTAAAGCAAAGGATCCTCTGACTCCTTCATTTTACGTGTCATTATAGCCCCCATGTCTGAAGTGTCCGGGTATAGCAATCGTAATGCTTTCCATACCGCGGCTCTGCAATTATTAAATGGCGCTCCATCATGCGCAGTATTAACTGTAGTCCTGCACGTGTCCACACATCATCGGCTCGATCACCACGTATGGCGATTAAAAGACCCTTAATCTCCCCAATAGCTAACGTAGCTCCCCAATAGCTTAATCTCCCGTAATTTTTTTCTAACTCATGTATCCATTTTCCGGCTCCCGATGGCAACATTAGAAGCTTATTTTTTAGATTTTATCGATCCTTGTGTGACCATGGTATATACTGTGACCTCTTTCCTCCTTTGTTGAGCAACGGGAATTGTAACACATGGTACTCCTTTTCTTCTCTCATCATTTTCCTATCTATTGCAGGGGTAATATTCCTGCATCGCCATCTACCTGCCAATGTCCTCAGTCTGCTCACATAGGGTGGTGGAGACCCCCCCCCGACCATAAGACACTCCTTCGTGTCGATCTGATTGTGTGGCTGACTTTGATGCCTTAGGTGCAGATCCACTAGAATCTGACCATCTTGTTCCTTTTCCTCCAGGGAAGCATTTTTCGCGTATTCTCTTTCCTCATATTCGTCTCTTTCTGTGTCTGATATTGCCTGTGCCCAATTCGTGCAACTCCTCTCATCTCCCTCGTTTCTATTTAGCATCAACCTATCTAGGGATAGCTCTCTATTTCTGCTACTTCGGGAGGCGTCCTCCGTATCGTACAGCTGAGTGCTCTCCAGGTGCTCGTCATCTCTTTTCCCTTGGGGTACCTGCTCTAGCCCCATTTCGTCATATATTCTATCAATCGTTTTTCTGATGCTTCTGGTGTCGAAGTCATTTTCCATATGTGCCCTAGACGTGCCTGGTACTGAATTGTACCCAGGAAAGAATTCTTCTATGTCTTCCCAGTCTACCACTGGATCAGGTTTTTTAACCTCTTTCCAGATATTCAAGATCCTGTGCGCACTGTCTTTGCTTACTATCTATGTCGTCATCAAACTCTCTGCGTTTCCTCTCTGACCCTATCTTCTTCCTGTTTCTTCCCATCTCTACGTTCATTTGCCCTTTGTATTTCCTCATCCCTTCGTCTCTCTATTTTCTTCTCCCATACCTTTTTGTTGTTGTTCTTCTTCTATTCTCCTTTGTTCTTACCTGTCCTGATCATTAGATGTTCACTGCTTATGATCGCGTTTCCTTTCTTGCTCTTCGCGATACAACTGTTCTCATATCTGTCTATCTTTTTTCCTGATTCTTTCATCTCTAAATCCTTTTTCCTTTTCCTTCTTTTCCTTTTGAATCGTCTGGCTCTCCCTTTTGCCTCATGTCCTCAATGCCTTTACCATCGAGGTTTAATAGAATCTGACCTCCCATCCATTCGTTCTGTGAAAATGCCATCTCATCAGTCCTATCCTCATCTCCTTTCCATCTTTTTCCCTCTCTATCTGTATCTAGAGATGTACTTGCTTGTGCCTGGTCTCCTTTTTCCTTCTCGCGTCTCTCCATGTCCCTCGGAATTTTGGAGGTAATATCTCTCTCTGTCCTTGTCTGGGTTTTCGTCACTACTTTGCGTAGGTGAGACATATGCCGGGTTGCTATATCCTGTGGCTGCTTTAAACTCCCTCAAAGGGTATAATCCCTCACCTTTACTAGCTTCACTTTTAGTTTCAGACGGGGCGGGTGGCGCAGAAGGTGTTTCAACCCCCTCTGTGCATATGTTAAGTATCCAATCTAACGGTGGCTCCTCCTCCTTCTCCTCTTGGTACATCTTCCAAAGTTCTAAACTGGCTAGGCGTTTGTCTAACCTTTTGCTAGTGTACATGGCGCGCAAATATGTCATCATGTGTTACAGGATCGTTTTAGATAGCGATCCGCCATGGGGCCATGGCATAAACATTTTGTGGGCGGTTCCTTTAACCCATTCTGCACTGTACTTTTTTAGCTTGGGTGCATGTTTTGGCAACTGTTTGCACAAGTGTACTAACGGTGTAACGTCTTCCATGCTTAAATCTATTTACCTTCTCCTCATATAACACTTTGTTATGCTTTTACGTTTCTTAAACAAAACCAACAATATGAGCGAGCACCAATCGTCACAAGCTCCAATCCTGTTTTTTCACAAAAATGTATTTTTTATTTTTCAAACAACCATCAATTCATATCATACAACATCCTGGCTATACAATTGCACAATTTTCATGTTAATTCCCCCCAAAATGTTCTTACTTTATGATGTCAGAAAAAAGAAAAACACAAGACAGACGTGACAGACTAGACAGACTCCGGCCGGCTACATGAATCTCATGCCCCTATCATTATTCTGACATGGGATGTAAGCCCCTCCCTTTCAAAACGTGTTTCTCATAGACAGTAGTTTGGTGAGGTTGACTCACCAGTGATGCATACTCCCGTACCCGTTCTTTTGTGATAAAAACTGTCGATTTTAACTGGAGGAACGTAATAGTAGGATATTACACATTTAGTTGTGCCCTTTGGTGCTTTTGAGATTGGCGGTTGGTCATCTAATGCATCTGTGCATGAGTATTTCAGGCACAACAAAGGTAGTGAGGGGAGACGGAGGGATGGCAGGACAGACTTTTGCACTTCCACTTCGCAATTGTGACTTCTTGCGTCCGCCCGACTCGGGCCCCAGCACTCCCCTCTCCCCATGAGGGGTATCTGAGTCCTGAGAGTGACATGTTGCTCTCTGGTGACTCTTTCTGTCTCCACCAGAGCCCTGTATGCTGCAGCGATTTGTTTCTCGAGTGGAGTGTATCTGGTAAATGAGTCAGTCAGCTTGCGAGACCAGAAATCTTGGGGCACTCTGTTTCCGCCCCGACACTGCCACAAACTCCACACTGCCATTCCATCATGCACCATTACTTCCAGCTCAAATGGATTATCAGGGGTTAAAGGTCCACATTTTCTTTTTTTTAAAACTTTATTTAACTTGTTTGACATTACAATAGGGAGCGACGATCAATGCATGAACCAATCAACAAATGACATCGGAAGTATAAGCTTAAGCAATGTGACTGCGCAAGGTCTAAGCAGGGAATTTATGAGCTGTACATCATGAGTTTAGTAACTTGAAACATTTGAGATACTTCATTAAGAAGGACAAGGGACAGGGGATAGTGTCAGGATCTCTGCTTCCAAAAGGTCAGGGTTTTCCCAACTCCCTTGGAAGCAGATCCATAACCCAGGTTCCGAGTGCCAACCAGTCCCAATTGGGACCTTTTGGACCCAGTCCTGGCGCCAGTGGCACCAGGCTCATAAATATGCCCAGTCCCAGCGCTGGAAGCGCCGGGCTCATAATGCTTGGGTGGACTTACCTGCAGCAGACCATGCTGCTTACTTGCCTGCCAGTTGAGCCTCTGATCCTCTTCTGTTTGGAACTACTTTTCCTGTTGGGTGGGGCTGGAGCCACTCCCTAGATTCAGAACACTGGAACTCTTCTGGAAGGCAGGAACTCTTTTCTTACCAGGAACTCTTTTCTTACTTAGGCGTGGCTGTGGAAGGAGACACCTAAGCACTACAGGAGGCTATTTAAACCACACCCGGTGGATGAATCTTGCTTTGCGTTATTCTGCACCCTCTGCAGCAGAACGCTCATCGTGTCTTCTGCATCCGGTCCTAGGCCTAAGGAAAAAGGCTTACCATCCTGAATCCAGTCTTCAGCAACACCTATAAAGACAAGAAAGAACAGGTTAGCATTCCGGCATCTGAAAGGCAAAGGCTTACCTACTCTTCGTGCGCTCCGGAGGTCTTCATACTGCATTCCGGCATCTGAAAGACAAAAGCTTACCAACTCTTCGCACGCTCCGGAGGCCTTCGGCGCTGCATCCCGCATCTGAAAGACAAAACAAGGTGCGTTTAAAGACATTGGGGAACTTTAATACTCACGTGCCATTACTCCTTTCCACATCTAATCCAGTGGGTATTCCGGCACCCTACAGCCGCTCCGAACTCGTACCTGCAAAATAAAAAGACAGTTGGAGCGCATCGTGAAGCAGGCAACAAGCGCTTACTTACGTGCTTCCAGGCGCTTCTATTCATCACACGGGCTCCATCTTCAACTCACTTCAGCCCGTCATCCGCCATCGCCGGAACCCTGCAAAACAAGAGACATCATTACTAAAGACTTTAAAGACATTTGAATGACTCGAAACTTACCGTTCGTGCAGTAAACGACGGACAGCAGTCCTCTGAAGTCAAGAGGCCTGCGCTACCTATCCAGTGAAGAAACTGGTTACAGCACCCTGCCCCGAGGCAGTTGGAGAGCTCGGCATTCACTTACCTAAGGTGAGAGCGTTAACCTTTGGGGGTCTACAGGAGAGGAGAAGAGGAAAGAGATAGGGACACCCCAATAACCCCAGTTCATTAACCCCATATTTTCTATCTGCAGACATCTTACTCTACACGTCAGGCATACAGTGCACAGAGGTCCAGCCCAAAGAGCCAACCGGGTGCTACACATCACCTTTGAAGATACGGTAGTCGCCCAGTCAAGACCGGCGCCTCTGCGAGAATCAGGTGAGCGTTACAGAACGCAAAGCCTACCGCAAAACTCTCGCCCAGGCGCTATGGAAACCTCGGATACTGACCCCCTAGCCCGGTTACTTGGGGAACTAAGGGCAGAAGTGCATGCAGCTCGTCAGGAAACGAATGCTCTAAGAAGGGAACTAATTATTTCCAAGGAGAGAACAGACAATCTTGCTAGACAAGTGCTACAGTCACAAGCCGGACAGATCCCGTTACCCGCATCAGGGGCAAATCTTTCTTCAACATCCTCTATGAATCCAGTGCAGATCAACCTACCTGGGAATGTACCCCTGGCTCCGCCCGAACGATTTTCTGGTGACCCAAAGAGGTTTGCAGTATTTATCAATCAGTGCCGGTTGCACTTCTTATGCCGGCCAGCAGCCTTTCCAACTGATCAAGCTAAAGTAGCTTTTGTACTTTCGTACCTTAGTGGCAATGCGGCAGACTGGTCGATCCCTCTAGTTCATCAAGATGATCCGGTTCTCCATGATTTTCAAGCCTTTCAGCTTAGTATGGAAAAACTGTTCGCAAGACATTCACAGGGGCAGGCCTTGGACAATGAGTTTCTTTCGTTGCGACAGGGTAATCAAGACCTTTTGGCTTATATTGCATCTTTCAATAGACTAATAGTGGAAACTCAATGGCCTGAGGACAAAAGGATTACGCTGTTTTATAGAGGTCTACGTGGAGAGCTCAAAGACGTTTTAGCCCAAGTAGTGAATCCCCCACAAGACTGTTCGGATTATATAGACTTGGTCGTTCAAATAGATAACAGGCTGCAGAACAGGAAGGCCGATCGTTCCAAGTTTGATGCTCGAGTATTTTCCAAACCGCCAACTCCTTCCAAAGGAGTAGACTCCGGGGAACCCATGCAAATAGGGGGTCTGAAAGGTCCTCTAACACAAAGGGAGCGGGAAAGGAGGAAACAGTTGCAATTATGCCTATATTGCGGAAACTCAGGGCACTTTCTTCGAGACTGTCCGGTGAAACCTGCCAAGAAGGCAGTAGGAGCTGCAGTTACCAAAGTTACAAACTCTGAGCAGGGAAACGACCTCGCCCGACAAGAATAGAGGTCCTCTTGCCGAGCGTGAAAACCAGTTCTGTGACCTCGCATTTCGTGATACCTATGGTCCTCATTAGCCCTGATAATCCGGATCGATTACATGCAATTGAAGCTTACGTCGACAGCGGTGCCATCGGCAATTATGTGGATCATGAAATGGTTTTGAGGATGAATCTAACTCTTTGTCCCAAGGCTGTAAAGGACGTCATTACTACGGTGGATGGTACGGAGATAGCCTCCGGGCCAGTAACGCATACCACTCAAGAGGTGACGCTAGTAAGTCAAGATGGACACCATGAGAAGATCGTGTTCGATGTGATCAAGGCCCCTCAGTTTCAGATTATTCTAGGAATACCTTGGTTAGAGAAACACAATCCTCTGATCGATTGGCGAGCAAGAACGGTCCAGTTTCCAGAATGTGTCTCTACTTGTCACCCTCCACCTGGTGTTGCACTGGCCGCAATTTCTTCAGAGACTCCCCAGTTACCTCCCGAATACCTAGAATACCAAGATGTTTTCCGGAAGGATCAGGCTAACTCTCTACCTCCTCATAGGTCTTATGACTGCCAGAGAGACCTGATACCTGGATCTACTCCTCCTTGTAGTAGAATTTATGCCCTCACCGAGCCTGAGAACCTTCACCTTCGACAATACCTGGATCAATACCTGGCAAATGGGTTTATTCGTCCTTCCAAGTCCCCTGCTTCTTCAGCTTTGTAAAAAGGAAGGAGACCTTAGAACTTGTATCGATTATCGCTCCCTGAACCAGATCACCGTTAAGAATAGATATCCATTACTTTTGATCCCTGAACTCCTGGACCAAGTCAGAAAAGCATGCATATATACAAAGCTGGATTTTAGAGGAGCTTATCACTTGGTACGAGTAAAAGAGGGCGATGAATGGAAGACGGCCTTCCGCACCAAGTATGGGCTATTTGAATATCAGGACATGCCCTTCGGACTTTGCAATGCCCCGGCCGCCTTTCAATATTTTGTGAACGATGTCCTCAGAGAGCTCATAGATGTATGTGTTGTTGTTTACATTGACGACATCCTCGTTTATTCTTCATCGGAATCTGAACATCGGAAACACGTGAAAATGGTCCTCGAAAGATTGCGTCAACACAAACATTTCGCTAAGTTGGAAAAATGTGTTTTCAACGTGACTGAAGTTGAATTCTTGGGATTCATATTATCACCTGGCGGAGTGCATATGGATTCAAAGAAGGTCGATGCAGTTCTCAAATGGCCATCACCATCCTCCGTAAAAGGTGTGCAAAGCATGTTAGGCTTCGCTAACTTTTACCGCAGGTTTATCCCCGAGTTCTCTCGAATAGTCCAGCCCATCACTGCCTTGTTAAAGAAAGACAAACGTTTTGAATGGTCTACCGAGGCGGAACAAGCTTTCCAGGATTTGAAGACTAAATTTATCTCTGCACCAATCTTAAAACACCCTCGCCCCGAACTCCCCTACATCGTGGAAACTGATGCTTCAAGCCTTGCCATGGGGGCAGTTCTATCACAAAAGGACCCGGTAACCAATCAGTTGCATCCCGTGGCATTTTGGTCCCGCAAATTCTCGCCTCCTGAAATCAATTACACGATTACTGACAAGGAACTTCTGGCTATCAAGTCTGCCTTTAAGGCTTGGCGGCATTATCTGCTGGGGGCCCGACACACCGTTACTGTGATTACGGATCACCGAAACCTGCAATATTTGAAAACCGCAAAAGCCCAATCCGCTAGACAACTCCGTTGGGCATTATTCTTTGCCGAGTTTGACTTCATAATTACCTATCGACCTGGTACAAAGAACGGTAAAGCCGATGCCCTTGCTCGGATGGGAGTGGAAGAACACTTGATCAACCCTAAACCTGTACCAATCATTCCCGAACAAAGAATTCTGGGTGTAATCGCCACAGAATCCATAGAGGAAGTTAAGGATAAAGCCAGGCAACTTGTAACTCCAGCAGACATACAGAATTGGCATCTGCAGGGAAAGGACTTTGCAGTAAAGGACAACTTATTGTATTTCCAAGAACGATTATACCTACCCAGCACAGATTTACAGAAAAAAGTAATCTCTTGTTATCACGACTCTTTAATGGAAGGTCATCCCGGTATAGCCAAGACCTCAGAAAAGATCAAGCGCTACTTCTGGTGGCCGTCTTGGAAAAAAGATATCAGAGACTTTATAATGTCCTGTGGAGTATGCGCCCAAAACAAGAGTCAAAAGGAAAGACCAGCAGGCCTCTTACGCCCTATTGACATCCCACCTCGCCCTTGGCATACGCTTTCTATGGACTTCATCACCGATCTACCTCCATGCTCTGGATACAATACGATTCTAGTAATCGTGGACTTATTCTCCAAGATGGCGCATTTCATTCCGCTCAAAGGCTTGCCAACAGCAGCAACTCTGGCCCGAGAATTTCTCAAACATCGTCCGACTGCACGGTTTTCCTTCGGTTCTAATTTCGGATCGAGGTAGTCAATTTATTTCTCATTTTTGGCGAAGTTGCTATCGGTCGGCTCAAATTGATGTGAGACTATCGACCAGTCACCACCCTCAGACCGACGGACAAACCGAGAGGACCAATCAAACTCTGGAACAGTATTTACGCTGCATGCTGCAACAAACTGAAAAAACTTGGAAAGATATCCTTTGGATAGCCGAGTATGCCTACAATAACTCTGTCCATTCGGGAACTGGGAAAACCCCGTTTTTTCTTTTGTACGGCAGTCACCCTCGAACCTCAGAGTTGGATCCCCTCCAAGATCTTGAAACACCAGCAGTAGACTACCTGCATTCTACAATCACCCAAGCCTTTAAGGAAGCTGTTCCTCACCTTCAAAGGGCTAAAGAACAATACAAGAAAGGAGCAGATCAACATCGGAAGGAAGCCCCTCACTATCAAGTAGGGGATCAAGTCTGGTTATCCACCAAATATCTATCTCTAAAAGGGCCACGCACATTCAACCCAAGATACCTTGGTCCCTACTCCATCACTACCATAGTAAACCCAGTAGCGGTCAAGTTGGACTTGCCCCCGCACATGAAGATACATCCGGTCTTCCACGTCTCTCTATTAAAACCCGTGCAACCTCAAACCCGACTAACCAAATCTCCAAAACCTATCCTAGTTGATGGAGAACTCGAGTTTGAAGTCAAAAGCATTCTGGACTCCAGGATCTCCAAATCTAAACTATTCTACCTAATTGACTGGAAAGGCTACGGCCCCCAAGAGAGATCCTGGGAACCTGCTGAATATGTCCACGCTCCTCGCCTAATCAAAAGATTTCACCGACCATTTCCTGACAAGCCAAAACCCCCGGAGAAGCCCGGTTTGGGAGGGGCCTTGAGGGGGGGTACTGTCAGGATCTCTGCTTCCAAAAGGTCAGGGTTTTCCCAACTCCCTTGGAAGCAGATCCATAACCCAGGTTCCGAGTGCCAACCAGTCCCAATTGGGACCTTTTGGACCCAGTCCTGGCGCCAGTGGCACCAGGCTCATAAATATGCCCAGTCCCAGCGCTGGAAGCGCCGGGCTCATAATGCTTGGGTGGACTTACCTGCAGCAGACCATGCTGCTTACTTGCCTGCCAGTTGAGCCTCTGATCCTCTTCTGTTTGGAACTACTTTTCCTGTTGGGTGGGGCTGGAGCCACTCCCTAGATTCAGAACACTGGAACTCTTCTGGAAGGCAGGAACTCTTTTCTTACCAGGAACTCTTTTCTTACTTAGGCTTGGCTGTGGAAGGAGACACCTAAGCACTACAGGAGGCTATTTAAACCACACCCGGTGGATGAATCTTGCTTTGCGTTATTCTGCACCCTCTGCAGCAGAACGCTCATCGTGTCTTCTGCATCCGGTCCTGGGCCTAAGGAAAAAGGCTTACCATCCTGAATCCAGTCTTCAGCAACACCTATAAAGACAAGAAAGAACAGGTTAGCATTCCGGCATCTGAAAGGCAAAGGCTTACCTACTCTTCGTGCGCTCCGGAGGTCTTCATACTGCATTCCGGATTCTGAAAGACAAAAGCTTACCAACTCTTCGCACGCTCCGGAGGCCTTCGGCGCTGCATCCCGCATCTGAAAGACAAAACAAGGTGCGTTTAAAGACATTGGGGAACTTTAATACTCACGTGCCATTACTCCTTTCCACATCTAATCCAGTGGGTATTCCGGCACCCTACAGCCGCTCCGAACTCGTACCTGCAAAATAAAAAGACAGTTAGAGCGCATCGTGAAGCAGGCAACAAGCGCTTACTTACGTGCTTCCAGGCGCTTCTATTCATCACACGGGCTCCATCTTCAACTCACTTCAGCCCGTCATCCGCCATCGCCGGAACCCTGCAAAACAAGAGACATCATTACTAAAGACTTTAAAGACATTTGAATGACTCGAAACTTACCGTTCGTGCAGTAAACGACGGACAGCAGTCCTCTGAAGTCAAGAGGCCTGCGCTACCGATCCAGTGAAGAAACTGGTTACAGTACCCTGCCCCGAGGCAGATGGAGAGCTCGGCATTCACTTACCTAAGGTGAGAGCGTTAACCTTTGGGGGTCTACAGGCGAGGAGAAGAGGAAAGAGATAGGGACACCCCAATAACCCCAGTTCATTAACCCCATATTTTCTATCTGCAGACATCTTACTCTACACGTCAGGCATACAGTGCACAGAGGTCCAGCCCAAAGAGCCAACCGGGTGCTACACATCACCTTTGAAGATACGGTAGTCGCCCAGTCAAGACCGGCGCCTCTGCGAGAATCAGGTGAGCGTTACAGATAGTGAGTTGTCACTGTCTTCACTACATTCCAGGGGAGGCGGGTAAAGGCACTGTAGTCGAAACGCATATCCCAATACATGGACACATGAGAAGAACCCATGTATGCCAAAATAGTCCATGTCAGAAAGTGAAGCGCCACCGCACCCACAACAAGCCACCTTGGCCGACCAGCAGGCAATGTGCACATGCATACACTGTGTACACCCTCAGAAGGCACCACCTACTAGTAGCAGCACTCATTGGAGCAATACCACCCAAGCCAACCACAGGAAATGTGCATCTCTGGGGCACACACAATGTCACATGAATCTAACGCAAGCCCACAGACATGTCTGCTAGATGACTAACAGCATGTCATTCTACTCCCAACAGGAACACAGTCCAAGGACAGTGATGAAGCCGGACCCTCCATTGAAGGCACAACATCTACCCCCACCCCTGCACAGGCCAGGCCCCTTGCCAGCAGAAGCAGAGGGCAGGGCTTTTGGGCCACCGCCTCCCCTACCACTGTTGTGGACACACCGGCAATTCCTGAGGATAGCAAATTACCTCCATGGCAGCACCCACTGGCCAGGTAGGTAACGCGGCAGTCGCTAAAGCCGCCACTGCTATGCCACAGCCAGTACCTGTCATGGGACACAGTGCTGCCATCCCTCCTGTGTCCAGATGATGCAGAGTTTCAGAACGCCCTCCTAGCCATCATGGGCAGTGTAGCCACTGGCCAATCATGGAAGGGCCCATGTGGATACCGCTGATAAGTATAAGGGAGGTGAGGTGGAGCACGGGATGGGAGGTGCATCTCCATGCTTGAGCTCTGGCCCTCCACACAGCCCACCACCACTGCCGCTGCCCAATATGTCTGCCATAAGTGCACGCCTGCGTGCGATTGAGGAGCGGCAGGCTTCCATTAGAGATCTGGCGGACCAGCAGCTGCAGGAGATTCAGACCATGCATGAGTGCATGCAGGTTTGCAGCCACAGGATGGCCCGGTCACTCGGCCATACCACCACCACCACCATAATGGGTCGAATGGTGCAGGAGCCCACAGAGGCTACCTCCTCCACCGAGACCCTGCACCAATGCATGCAGCTCACCCTACAGTTCATGAGGGCCCAGAGGTCCGAGACCTCCACCTCTGTGACACCATCAGAGGGTGTGCCGCTCACAGCGCCTCCTCACTGGCAAGGACCCGGTGAAGAGCTCCATGCCCAAGAGGCACAGAAAGTTACAGTTGGACACTACCGGGGCGTTTTGAGAGTGTGCTTTGGGAGGGTGTTTTGAGGGTGGGTTTTTGGGGCAGAGGATGATATTCTGTTGAAGGACGTTACACGTTGCTACATAAAAATAATTTTCACTTGAAGCAATGATAGGACACTCCTTATTGTGTACAAGTTTTGAATGTGAGAGAAATATCTTTACAAAGGTGCAAGGGGGTGCAATGGGATGGCAATCAGTTCCTGGCGAGCCAGGCACTCATCCTTGGCCTCTACCTGCTGTAAGGGACTCATGGTGGCAACAGTAAAAACAGACAAGAGTGATCACAGTTCAAGGATGTTTTTTTTAACTGCAAAAGTGGGCGAGATAAACGCCTAATCTAAACCTAAATCAAAGATGGGAGCAAGCATCGACCATCAAATGAAAAAAAAGGGCACTCCTTGTGGCGTTGTCAACATAAAAGGGCCTATACTAAGAAAAACCTATTGCTAATTCCTTACAACTAATTACAAAAAGAGTGTGGGATAAGGGTTCGATAAAGAAAGAAGTGCTCACAAATAATAAGTCAGGATGTGATTGCCCCGGGGTCTCCCTTACCCACGTTTTAAGCACAGGACATGGTGGGACCTTGGAGCACAGCACACGCTGAGCTTTCTCAGCACGAGCTGACAGTTCCGTTCCAGCTAGCACAGCATACGCTCGAGCTTTCTCAGCAAGAGCCGACAATTCTGTTTGAGCTATCCGGTTCTTCGATGGTAAAGTCTCTTTACAAAAAAAGCCTCTTGCCCTCGAGGGCCTGATGCATTCCACAACAAACAAACACAAAGTTCTGCTTCACGTATACTTTGGGTGACGGCTTCACCCCTGGGTCCCCCTCGACTGGGCTCGGATCCCAAATGACAAGGGGGACACTTTCCATCCCCTTGTCTTGCAATACTTCGTGCTCTCACAAATCTTAATGTCTTTTTAAACAGGTTTACGGGCTTTGCCCCTTGTTCCTGGTTTCCCTCTGGCGGGTTCACTCTCGCCACTTTTTGGTTGTCGGTTTCCCTCTGCTGGGTCCACTGTCACCGACGTTTGGTTGTCTGCTTCCCTCTGCCGGGTTCACTCTCGCTGATCTTTCCGAAATACAATTCATATATTAATCTTCACCATGCAGGATTCACTGCCCTTAACTTTCTCAATCATCTGTTGGTCAAAGACTTTTGACGGTACAGAGAATTTTACAAGACCCCTGTATGACCACTGTGCTTTCTTCGCCTCTTCCCAATGCCTTCTGGTTACGGTGGTCTTTCTACCATTGGCTAATCGCCCAGAGTTTCCTGCCTAAGCACCCATGTGGTGCCGGCGTCCTCTGTTACTGGTTTCCCCCCTCTTTAGCTTCTCAAAGCTTAAATTAGCAGGTTGCTATTTTTCGTTCAACTAAGTTCAGTTTCTTATCGAGTCATTCCCTCGACTCACCGGCTGTGATGAACTGCTGGCCTCTTTTCTTTTTTGATTCTGTTATAGGTAATGCAAAAGTAAAAACTTTTCACATAAATATACATTACATTTACTTGGAGTTCATACATAAAATGTTAAAGGAAAGAAACCTGTTATTGTGTGCACAAAAAGAAGAAAAAGTCTTATCAAACTTAAAATCAAATCAATTCATTATTAAAACCTTCTATTTTCTTCAAATCGATTTGCAAAAAATAACAAAGATATAGTCAAGCTTTTCTGTGAACTCCACATTAATCGTATTCAATGGAGTTCTGTCAGTACAGCATTGCCCAACAGTCGATTCCGATCCTCGGCCAAGGCTGAACAGACGTCACCAAATGTCTTAAGCTTTCCTCATCACTGTTCCCACAAAATCTACCACTAGAGTCTCCCCGTGTATGGTCTCATTTGCCTATCCATTCCAACTTTGGAAGTTGGTTAAGACGGAAATGCATATATGTGTATCGTACTGTTGGGCATGGGAAGATGGAGATGTATTTGGAAATGTCTTCTCGTTTAGTGGTGAATTTTGCATATTCGCCATAAAGTGCATACAAGCCCCTTTTATCCGCAGTATCTGCCCAGTCGTACCTAAAGAGCTTTCTTTTAGTTAGAGAGATGTTAGTTGTGAGTTCTTCTGCAGAGGAGCCAATCAGTTGGAGAATATTCAACATCCGCTGTTTAAACCTAGTGATACTAGAGCCAGAGTGTCCCCCAACTCTGATACAAGGAGTCTGGTGAAGGGTTCAAGAGCATTGGAATCTCAGCCATGTTCCTCCAGAGAGTTCTCACTGCTAGGGTAATTAGCCCAAGCTCATGTGTTAGAATAGCGTTTGGAAGTGAGTTTGCCAACCCAAGAGTTATTTTCCAGAACAAGCCCTGCATAGAGTTGAGGTATGGGTCCAGATCAATCAGGGAAAAGTCCAGGCAATATAGCAATGTTGGTTCCACCTTGAGCAAATAAAATGAAAGGAGCGGTTTCAGGGAGTAGCGACACAACTGTAAATATATGCGCTTCATTTTGATTAGCAACAGAGTACATTTGTTTTTTAGGGAGAGTTTCCAGTTCTCCTTGGAGCTCTTAATGGTCAGCTCATATCCCAAGTACCTCAGAGTTCCTCTCATCAAGGGGTTCTCTCCAACTCTCCAATTGAAGGTTTTAGGGCACTTTTCTGTAGTAAAGACCATTACTTTGGACCTTTGGCCATTCATTTTAAAGTGATTCTCTACCGCATAATTGAAGAAAAGGCTAAGCTTTCTTTACAGACCCATGTGAGTAGGATTGAATAATACTATGTCAATCAAGAGTTACCAAGCCCGGTTTTCAGAGTTGGTTGTGCCTTCCTTCCAGATTGTATTCATATCTACCATGTAGAGGTTGAACAGGGTTGGTGCAACCACACACACCCGTCGCGGACCTACAAAGGTCGAAATCGAGTCGGACAGGGCACCCTCCCCATTCAGCCTTACTCACAGTGTCGTATTTGTATAGAGCAATGCCAGGAGTTGTACAAGATGCACAGGAATATTCCATGCAAGGAGTTTAGGCCAAACAGCTCCACCTCTTTTCACGGCTGCCAATGGGTGGGACATGGGGAAGGCATTTAACGACGTCTCCATACCTGAGTGAAACTACTTGAAAGGGAGTCTAGTGCAGTGCAGCCATTTTTGCTCTCCATTCCTTCAGCAACAAAGTCGCAAAGATTTTGCTTGATGAGTCCAATAGGGCAATCAGCCTTACATTTTTGGGTCAGCCTTGTCACCTTGTTTCTAGATGGAGATTATGAGGGACTGTCTCCATGTCACTGGGGACCCTACCCGTGAGAGAGACGTAATTGAATAGTTTCTTCAATGGTCTAAGCCAGGCACTCATATTGTCTTTGATCAAGATTAGGGGAATATTGTCATCAGTCGGCTTTCCCAGTAGCCCAAGCGATATCCTCTTCATCCCAGATGTAACTAGCAAAGTCACCTCTTGATTTAGTGTAAGGATGTTATGTGGTATCATCTTTAGGTAGGGAGTATTTTTCCTACAGGTATCTGACCCATACCAGCGATGATATAGGACAGATTATGCCCTGCTCCGACCCCTTAGTTGTACCTCCCAACAGTGTATAACGTTTAGAGGAATCTCCATCTTTGATACTTCTTATGATCTCTTGGTTTGTTCTGTTGTGGGATCCCTTCTAATCTCCTTCAAGGTGCCTCTATAGATGGTCAGTATCCTGTTTCTTGCATTATTGTATCCAGCCGTCCCCTCAGGATTACACAGGAGGGACTTCAATGCCTTCCTCTTGACTATCTTTGCCTCTTTCACCCTAGGATCGAATGTGTATTGATGGGCTCCCCCCAGCCACGTAGTTTACCTCTGTTAGTAAGATTGTTTATGCATAACTGCAGGGTCGAGTTGTAATATTCTACATTTAGGGAGCCACCCAGAAAGCTCATCTGCAACATCATTTGTTCCCATCCCTCATGAATATCCTACATGCCTTTGCATTCCACTTTGCCACTAATCCGCCCTTGTTCGGTTTAATGAAAACAACAAAGTTATCTGTCGGCTCCATAGTCAACCGAAGGCCCGTGTTAACAATTAACGGTGTATGATCCCTCCCAAGGGGATGATCTTTTACCAGAGGTTCACACAGACTGGCAAAACACGCAGAGACATAGAAATGGTCATTCCAAGATTTGGTTAGGCCCCTTGAACACATAAAGCACCCATTTAGGGTCTGCACTTCCACTGGAGTGCAAACCTGCATGTCCCAACTGGTGAGGTACCCATCCCAACAGAGATCAGAAAGTTCACTACTTGTGACAGCCATGTCACAATAAGATCGCCCTATCAAGCCCTGCGTATCCACGCATGCAGATTTAGGTCTCCTGCCAGTGGTGGCAGCCGTGTCACAATAAGATCACCCTATCAATTTAGGTCTCCTGCCAGTGGTAGCAGTCGTGTAACAATAAGATCGCCCTATCAAGCCCTGCGTATCCACGCATGCAGCATTTAGGTCTCCTGCCAGGGGGTGGCAGTCGTGTCACAATAAGATCACCCTATCAAGCCCTGCATATCCACGCATGCAGAATTTAGGTCTCCTGCCAGTGGTAGCAGTCGTGTAACAATAAGATCGCCCTATCAAGCCCTGCGTATCCACGCATGCAGCATTTACGACTCCTGCCAGCATAACAAATTGGTTGTGAGATTTCCCTAACCATGACAAAAACAGTGTGTCCAATTCAGTGTGTAGATCCGCTTATGTTGTAGTTGCATGGTTCCAATATATATTTACAAAAAGTACATTTTCTTTTCAACATGGTAAGTGTACATTGATAGCCATCAAGTCCGTAGACTTTATCTCAACCCCAGAATGGGTACAGTTGTAGTTTAAGTCTACTGCTAACGCGAGGCCCCTTTCGGCCGACCTTTATTGCCTCTTGTCGCTTTCTTACAATAGGTATGATACCCCTCGAATACAAAAGCCTCTACGGACCTAGTTTCTTGCAACAAGAGCACACCTACTGTCTTTAAACTCTCAAGATTTGATCCAATTAGCCTCCAGAACCTACACACATTCCAAGAGGCCACTCTCAAACAGTTTCCCCTAAAGACTGGTCCAATAGGATTTGGACTTCTTAAACATCTCTAATGCCACCTCCAACCATGACTAATCCTTTGTACTGAATCTTGTGTTCCCTTGGTCTGCTTTATTGCTTGAGGTGTTCTTGTCAGTTGGTGTGACGCTAACTGGTGGAAGCAGAAACGGCTCAACCGATTCTTGATTTTGTCGCTCCACCAAGTCGTTCCCCAGGGATTCCCGATTGTTCCACATGATTTGCGCTATTAAGTTAGTAAGTAAGTAACACACTGAGCTCTTAGCGCCTTTTTTTGGGAAGGATACCCTTTGGATGTCATCTGAACGCAGCGCACGCAGTGCAGGGATTGCTTGGAACACCCCTTTATCATTTGGCCCCTGTTCATGTGGCGCTGTCCACATGTCTCCAGATTTATTGACCAGCCCATGATTGTCCCTTGGAAAATGTCACAAGTTGTTTATTGTGTGGGTTCTTTTAGAATTTCCTTTTGGGTATTTCACGCTAATAGATTTTGGGACTGATCATTCCCATCCATTTTGGCCAATGCAGATCTCCCTGTGCTCAGCTGTGATGGTTGAATGCTCCTCTGCTCTTCCACATTCACTATTATAGCCTCTGTGATACATGTAGAGGAGGACACAACTGCAGCGTTGGTATTGGGGTTTTCTAGGAAGATAATGATTTTCGTTTGCTTCTTGTTTTTGGTGGGTTTCTTGGTTCCCCCAAGCTTTTCTTCCATATGTGTTGTCGTCTGTTCTGATTCATCCTCAGTTTGGCCCCTCTCCTCTGCCGTGCTGACAGAGCGCTTAAGAATTTAGAGTTGTTACCTCGGTTTTTAGTTCGAACAGGAGGATTTTTGTTTTTTTTTTTGGTCAAGCGCGGTTTTTTTCCCCTTTCATTTTTGTCTATTGACCCTGATCCAGCCCTATTGGGGAATGTGGGTATTTGCTTCCTGTACATCACTGTTAGCTTGCTCCGTCCCTTCGTCTATGCCACTACGAGAGACCATCGTCATTTCAGTCTCCTGGGCACATAGATCCGCCAGTGGTGAGGGACTGTCTGGTGATTCACTAAATCTGATGGATTGTGGATGGCCCTCAATAGATCTCGAACCCACAACCAAGAGGCATCTTGTGGTGATACATCTGTATTTGAGGCATTGACTTCTTCATTCCTCCTCTCATCAGGCACCACAGACTTACGCAGGTTGTGAGATTTTGTTGCAATAGTTAGTAACTGAGCCTGTTCCAGTGCATTCAGCTTCAGGGCGTTGTCTTGGGTCACAGCTTTAATGCTATCCAGTGTGTGATGCTGGAAATGCATCGGAGGAACAGGGCCTATGTATCCTTGTCCTTTACTGCCTTTTTATTGTGTGTTCTACTGTGTTTTCCGTGCAGGAGTTCATGTGGGACTCCTGGCAGTGCAGCTCTCTCTTTTGGTTTGGTGAACAGACTCATGGGATACCCTTACGGCACCCATGGGTGGGGGTACAACCCTGTGCCCCTAGTGTATGTTTTAGGGCACCTGTGAGTGGCCCACAGAGCGGGGTATAGGCTGGTGGCAGCTCCATGCTGAATTTGACAGGTGCTTTGAGTATCCTCCAATTTGGGATACCCAGGCCCTGCCATTGGAATCAGTTGATTCCTGATAGAAAACAAGATGGCCCCTGTGGCCTCTTGCTTTCTATTTCCTGTTACCTTGTTTTCCCAAAGTCCTGGGAAGCCCTGACTCTGTCCCTTCCCCCTGACTGACTGTTGGTTGGAAGTTCCATATATGGTGTTGTTGTGAAGTCCAGTCCAGACTGGCTGGAGCCTTCCCAGTGACTGTATGTTTTGGGTACACCCTGTGGGTGGGACCTGGGTAAATGGAGTGTGTGACCAATATGCACCTCTTGTTGTGGCTGTCTGGTTTCTGGTATGAGAGACAAAGACTGAGACAGCCCTGCCCGAAACTGGACTGAATGCAGTGTGTAGTGTTGAATGGCTGGGTACTTGTCCCAATCCACATTCCTTGTTGTGAGTGTCTGAGAGGGAGGAGGATGGCCTGAATGCACTGTATGCCTGATTGGCTGACTGACTGCATGAATGCCCTTCTGTATGATTGGCTGCTGAGTGTGACCCAGCAGTGTGGATGAGACAGGATAGCATATCTGGGGACCTCTCGCCACTGGAAATTGTTCAGAAGCTGTGTCTACACTTGAAGAGTCACTGGAACTGCTGAAGAAGACTTGCTGTTACATTTGCTTCAACCCAATCTGAAAGCAGCCAAACTCGTCGAAGACTGATCCGAGAGAGGACCTGGTAAGGCACCCTCTTCCCGTGCTCCGAGGGACCATCGAGCACCGCTAACCTTCGCCGAAGCTCCCTGGAAGTCAGACCCTCGAAAGGCTGCCGACCGGAGACTGGGACCGCTGAGGAGAACAAAGTGAAGCCCCCGGACTTCGCCGCCGTCGAAGTCCATTGCCGTCGACCAGGGTTTGCAGGTTTGTGTAACCGCTGGAGGTCTGTCAAAGTTGCGTTGCCCCAGAAGAGGGGACCGCTTGACGCTGTGCCGCTGACGACCGGAGCCGCCCGCTCCTTTGCCTAAGTACATTTGAATCGAGGGACTTTTTACGCTCACCTGGTTCCCACAGGGGCGTTGATCGGACCCGGACAGCTGCAGTCTCCACCAACGTGATGCGTAGTGAAGAGATGACAGTCTGGACTGGCCCGCCTAATCTTGTCTGCTGGACTCGTAGAAGTATTCTCCTGCAAGTGGAGAAAGGGATTTAGCCACCCGTGGACTTTAGTGATGCCCCCCCCCCCCAACTGTTCTCGTTCTCCCCACTAATCACCTCTGATATCCCCTCTTGGTAACCTCACCTTATGTTTTTAAATGATGAGCTCTCCATCCTGCATTGCATGCAGGGGCGCGTAGATACCAGTTACTTCACTGGTTTGAAGTTACTGGAGGAGTTCCGGAGGAATATTGACTCCAGTGTCTATAAAGGTCAAAGTGTTCAATATGTCCGATGTTCACTCTTGTTCCATTCCCTCTTTAGGTTGCAGCTGGATCCAAAAGAATATTGCCTCGAGGCAGCTGATGGCGTTCAGGTAAGAGTCTGTATTACCAAACACTCTCCGGTAAAAGTTGCAGGAGTTTAACTTGCTGTTTTCTCTCCCTTTATAGGTGCGGCATAGAAAGATGCGGTGAATTAAAGGATAATACCTCCGGTGGTAAAGCAGGTAAGCCTATGGTGGCAAAGAGATTGTCTTTGTCGGTTTTCTCGGCTCACCTTGTTATTCCTTTTGTTTTCCCCCCAGGTGCTGGGTTTCTACGAAGAAAATGATGGAGGCAGCGCCAAATTGAAAGATGCCGTGGACGGGTGAGTATAACGCGGCGCTTCTGCTGGCGAAGCGACGTGTGCTGAAATAATGTCCTTTCCAGGCTCGGAGATGTGCTGGGTCCGGAATCAGGTAAGGAATCAAATAATGTCTGTGATCTAACCTCTTCTCCTTTCTTTTCCTTTTGTCTAGGAGCTCTGGATTCGAGGCGGGCGTGGCAGAAGACTGGATGCTGACTTGCAGACATGGTGAGCGTTACGCTGCTGGATGCAGAATAACGCGAAGCATGAGCTGCTGTTCGGGCGTGGTTTACATAGCCTGCAAAGTAGTCCCAGGTAAGAAGTTCCCCAGAACCACACCCGAGTAAAAAATAGTCCCTGTAATAAAATAGTCCCATCTAGGCCTCACGTTGGCTTGTACTCATTTGCAGCATGGTCTGCATAAGGTAAGTAAAGTCTATGAGCCTGGCGCCTATGGCGCCAGGACTGATTTCTATGATGAGCCTGGCGCCTAAGGCGCCAGGACTGAATCCAAACAGCCCCCAGCTGGGGCTGTTGGGGTTTTAATGGGTATCTGGATGCCTGCTCCCGGGGCTGATGGACTCAATCCGGATGCCCGGGGGTAGGCATCATGACAGCACTCCCCCTCCCCCCCCCCCAAGGCCCCTCCTAAAGTTGTTCTTCCCCTTGGCCCTGGCTTGTCTGGGAGGTCCAGATGGAATTTTTTCACTAATCGAGGAGCATGAACGTGGTCACTAGGTTCCCATGACCTTTCTTGTGGTCCGTAACCCTTCCAGTCGATTAAATAAAAAAGTCTTGATTTAACCATTTTAGAGTCCAGGATGTTTTTTACCTCGAATTCAGGTTCTCCATCTATTAGGATGGGGTCAGGTGGTTTGGTTAATCTTGTCCCAGGTTGAACTGGTTTTAGAAGTGAAACATGAAAGACAGGATGAATCCGCATATTAGAGGGTAATTCTAATTTGACAGCCACCGGGTTGATAATGGCCTTAATGGTGTAAGGTCCCAAATATCTAGGATTAAAAGTCTGAGTTCCTTTCAGAGGTATATGTCTTGTAGCCAGCCAAATTTGGTCTCCAATTTGATAGGGTGGGGTCTCACTTCTATGTTGATCAGCATTTTTCTTGTATTTCTCTTTTGCTTGTTTCAAATGTTTTGTTGCCTCTTTAAAAGCTTGTGTAATAGTAGAATGCAGATGAGTTACTGTCGGCATTTCTAAATGCTGGGGCGAATCGAGTCCTGAGGTTCGAGGATGATGTCCATATATGGTATAAAAGGGGCTTTATCCGGTTCCTGAATGTACAGAGTTATTGTATGCGTATTCAGAAATCCATAAAATGTCCTTCCAATTACTTTCGGTTTGGTGGAGCATACAACGTAGGTATTGTTCAAGAGGCTGGTTGGTTCTGTCCGTCTGACCATCGGTTTGGGGATGGTGACTGGTTGATAACCTTATGTCGATTTGTGCCAATTGACAACAATTCTGCCAAAATTGCGAAATTAACTGACTACCTCGGTCAGAGATCAATACGGAAGGAAATCCATGTATTCGAACAATATTTTCTAGGAATTCCTTGGCCAAGATTGAAGCAGAAGGTAATCCTTTTAAAGGAATAAAGTGGGCCATCTTGGAAAAAAGATCTGCAATAACTAGAATGGTGTTGAATCCATTACATGGCAGTAGATCAGTAATAAAGTCTAAAGACAAAGTGTGCCATGGTGTGGGTGGAATATCTAAAGGTTGTAAAAGACCAGCTGGTTTCTTCTTTTGACTTTTGTTCTGGGCACAGATGCCACAAGACAGTACAAATGACTTTACATCTTTTCGCCAGGTGGGCCACCAGAATTGTCTTTTAATTTTAGCTTCAGTTTTTGCAATACATGGGTGCCCTTCCATCAGAGCTTCGTGGTAATTGGAGATGACTTGTTCTTGTAGTTCCTTGTGTGGTAGAAATAGACGCCCTTGATAGTAAGGTAGGTCATTGACAACTGAATAATCTGGGCCCTTTTTAACCCAGTCCTGCAGGGCTGCTGAATCAAAAAGTTGTTGGATCTTTAAATGAATATCTTCTAAGGTCTGTAGACCAGTTATCCCAAGAATTCTTTGTTCAGGAATTATAGGCACCGGTTCCGGGTTCGAATATGCTTCTCCCATCCCAATTCGGGATAAAGCGCCTGCCTTACCATTCTTACAACCTGGTCGATAAGTGATCACGAAATTGAATTCGGCAAGGAATAAGGCCCATCGAAGTTGACGAGATGATTGGGCCCTGGCTGTTTTTTTAAATACTGCAAGTTCCTGTGATCGGTGATTACAGTAATGGTATGCCTGGCACCGAGAAGATAATGCCGCCAAGCCTTGAAGGCAGATTTGATGGCTAACAACTCTTTATCGGTAACCGCATAGTTTAATTCGGGGGCCGAGAATTTTCTGGACCAAAATGCTACTGGATGAAGTTGACCGGTTTCCGGATCCTTCTGGGACAGGACAGCCCCCATGGCTAAACTGGATGCATCGGTTTTGTTAGGGAGAATTCTCGGTTTAGGCTGAATTTCCTAACCTAGTGAGTCCCCCAGCAGCTTTGCTGGATTTATGGAGTTTGTTTTTTTCTCCTGCCAAGAGTAAGTCTCTTTTCCTCACACTCTTGGACATGATTTGAGGGGTTCCTTTGACTGTTAATGTGTTTTATGGGCTATGGGGTCTTTTACTCCATAGGGTCTCATGTGTTTTTACTATGTGTGTTACACAGCACCCTCCGTGCAGTGACACAGGGGTGTCATAGTGACACCCCACCATAGACTCCATACCCGGGGACTGACTACAGTCCCCATTGGCTTTACTAGTCCCAAATTATGAACAGAAACCAGTACAAACCATCATATTGTGGACGTACTGGTCGGGGCAATTCGATTGCCCCGGGGTCTGTAAGTCGAGGGGGCACGTCTCTGTCCCCCCTGATCGAGTTTTGGCTGGTGGCAGTGGATACTACTTTTTATATTCGACCGCAAATATATCACTATGGGATTTTCCCATTGTTCGAGGCTACCAACTTTAATTATTTAATTCTCATAGCCTCGAACATACCACCGGTTTATTTATTTAATATTAATTCGCCGGTTGGTATTTTTTGCCAGAACTCGATTCTAAAATGGCGTTTGTGTTCTTTTCTGTGACTCCAACCCAAGTCGAGTCCTTTGTCCACTTTTTGGCGGGCTTCTCCACAGAAGCCTCCAAAAGTGGTTCCACTCTGTCTGAGTACCACAGGGGGTGTGGGAGGGGGTTTAGGCACCCTGGACTGAGTTACCTTGGTAACTCAAGTCGCACTCTTGTGTGATTGGCCCAAGTGGTGAGCCGGCCGGCTCACCACTTAGCATGTTTGATTGACAGCTAGGCTGAGTGAATGGGGATGTGCTGCATAAAAGCAGGGCTTTTGGGACTGGAACTTTAGAAGTCGCCACAGGACCTGAAAATCCGACGAGGGAGAAGCTGAGCCAACCTGCTACGACGACACCACAGGTGGAGCCCTGTGGAACCGACTCACCACTTCCCAACGACAGAGAAGATCTCCCGGCTGGAGAGTCTTCTTCCCCTGACTGGTGGGCACAACCAGTTTACCTTCTTTTTCTCGCATCCCAGGACGTCTTGTGGTCGAATTGCCCGTGCCAAGCACTCCAGCAACCGGATAGCCACTTACCACTGGACCACTTCTTTTAACTGAGAACTCTGCGGCTGGTTTCTTCCCTGGCAGTGCAACGGACTCCTGTCTTCCTTCCCGACGAGATCCTCTCTTCCCCCGGACGAAGCACCGACTTGCATCCGCTTCCAGGAACAAATGCCCCCGCTGGAGTATTCTCGCCACTTTAAGGTACCGTGTCCGCCAGGCCTCCCTTTCTAAAGATTGCTACAAGGTAATAATAATCACTTAACCTTCTGGACTGGGCTGGCCGCCTTGACCATCTAACTGGTCCCTTTCTTTTGGTCCAACTCTTTCTGAACTGATTTCGAGACTTTTGGGCACTTTGACCCGTGTGACCTTGGACACATTTCGACCAGAGCCTCTTAAAGTGGGTCCGCATTGTTAACTTTGACTTCACAGTTTTAACCTGCCTTCTTCTCCTACTATGTTCTTCTGAAAGTGTTGGGATCTGTTTCTATCTTTGCTCTGCCTTTCTCTCCCTTTTAAACCGATTGATTAGAGTGCCATCTTCGTTAAGCGCTCACCACTGTCTGAAAATAAGTGTTGCTTTACTTAAGACTTGTCTAACTAATCGTTGAAGGGAGTGTATATCTTTTAGTGACCGTGTTTTTGAACTGCTTGATATTAGTGCCAGTGTGTTTTATTAGATGTGGTTTTAAATAAATAATTATATCTCTTTGACACCAAGCTCTGGTCAGTGTTTGCTTGTTCTACTGTGTTCTTTTGACCTATTGTGAATACTCTGTATACTGCCTAACTCTTCTTGAGGGAAGTCTGACTGCTCAGCCACAGCTACCAAGTGAATCTGTGTGGTACAGACTGCTACCAAGTGGGTTTACTGCCAAACACCTGAAGTCTTAAATCTTTTGCAGTGGTCCCAGAGGGAACTGCACAGGTTTCTGCCTAACAGGTTTCAACTATGTATGGGAGGTCGGGGCATGGATGCTTTAAGACAGGTGCCGACGTGAATTTCAATTTCAGTTCTTGGAAGGCTTTTTCAGCCTCTTCGGTCCACAAGAAGCGTTTGTTTTTTCGCAAAAGTGCTGTGATCGGGTGTACAACATATGAGAAGTCAGGAATAAATCTGCGGTAGAAATTAGCAAATCCAAGCATGCTTTGCACCCCTTTAACTGAACTGGGTCATGGCCAGTTGAGAATTGCGTCCACCTTTCGAGAGTCCATTCGGACTCCTTTTGGAGTCAGGATAAATCCAAGGAATTCAACTTCTGTAGCATGAAAAACACATTTTTCGCATTTTGCATATAACTGTTGCTGGCGTAGTTTCCCCAGGACTGCACGAACGTGCTTAACATGGTCTGATTCTGAGGAGGAGTACACTAGAATATTGTCTATGTATACGACAACACAGACGTCAATGAGTTCACGAAGGACATCGTTCATAAAATACTGGAAGGCTGCTGGTGCATTGCACAACCCGAAGGGCATCACCTGATATTCGAATAATCCGTACTTCGTGCGAAAAGCGGTCTTCCATTCATCGCCCTTCTTTAAACGTACCAGATGATATGCCCCTCGGAGATCTAATTTAGTGTAGATGCAAGCATCCTTTACTTGGTCTAGTAGTTCGGGTATCAGAGGCAATGGATATTGGTTCTTCACGTGATCTGGTTTAATGCGCGGTAGTCTATGCACGTTCTGCGGTCACCTTCCTTTTTGGGCATGAAGAATAAAGCTGAAGATGCAGGGGACTTAGATGGACGAATGAAGCCATTAGCAAGGTACTGGTCCAAGTATTGTCGTAGGTGACGGTTTTCGGGTTCCGTAAGGGCATAGATCCTACTGCATGGAGGTTGTGCACCGGGTATGAGGTTGATTTGACAATCGTATGATCTATGAGGTGGTAAGGTGTTTGCCTGTTCTTTTTGGAAAACATCCTGGAATTCTTGATATTCCTGAGGTAACTGCATGACTGGATTTGCGACTGTGGCCAGGCTTTTGTTCAAGGTTTTTTCCGGGTAACAGGTGTGTGCACACTCCGGGAAGGTTACTCTCTTCTCTCGCCAATCAATACAAGGATTGTGTTTCCAACCAAGGTATCCCCAGTAATATTTTGAACTGCGGGGATTTAATTAAGTCAAACACAATAGTCTCTCGATGCCCATCTTGACCCAACAGTGTCATCTCTGTGGTGGAATGAGTTACAGGCCCAGAGGCAATTTCAGTTCCATCGACTGTGGTGATAACATCCGAAGTGGTCTTTTTGCAGAGAGGTAGATTCATCCTAGAAGCCAATTCGTGGTCCACATAGTTTCCTACGGCCCCACTATCAATGTATGCCCTAACTGCGTGCATACGTGATGGCTGCCTTGGATCAATAAGGCCCATTGGTATGATTAGGTGCGAGGTCTGAGTGTCCTTTAAGCTCGGCAAGCGGACCTCTACACTTGTCGGGCGTGGTCGTTTCCCGAATCAGGCTCTGTTTGATTTCTATCAGCAACTCCGACTACTTTCTTGGATGGGTTTATAGGGCAATTCCGTAGAAAATGTCCTGAGGCCCCACAGTACAGACACAACTGCATCTGTCGTCTCCTTTCTCTTTCTTTTTGAGTTAAGGGTTCCTTAACCCCCCCGATCTGCATTGGTTCTGATGCATCTGTTCCTGAGTAACATTGGGTTTAACCAATACCCGATTCTCGAACTTAGCTCGATCAGCTTTTCTATTCTGAAGTCGGTGGTGTAGCTGGACCACCAAGTCTATATATTCTGCGCAATCCTGGGGTGGGTTCACAACTTGGGCCAAAACATCTTTGAGTTCACCCCGAAGTCCACGATGAAATAATGTAATTCGCTTTACCTCTGGCCATCCGGTTTCCACCACCAACCTATTGAAGGTTGCAATATAAGTTAGCAGGTCCTGGTTTCCTTGTCGTAGGGATAGAAGTTCGTTATCCAGGGCCTGTCCCTGTGAATGTCTGGCGAATAGTCTTTCCATGCTCAATTGAAAACCCTGAAAATCCCGAAGAAGAGGGTCATCCTGGTTGACTAATGGAATTGACCAATCCGCTGCGCTGCCACTAAGGTATGACAGTACAAAGGCTACTTTAGCTTAGTCGTTTGGAAAAGCTCCCGGTCTGCATAAAAAGTGCAAGTGGCATTGGTTCATGAACACGGCAAACTTTTTCGGGTCCCCAGCAAAGCGCTCGGGTGGAGCTAAAGGAATGCTCCCTGGTAGAACCACTTGCACAGGGCTGCTCGATGAAACGGGGGCTGAATTCCCCCCAAGTCCAGGTAGTGTTTGCCCGGCTTGGTTTTGCAGCAGTTGTCTGGCAAGAACATCAGTGCGCTCCTTTGACACAATCGGTTCTCTCCTGAGGGCATAAGTTTCTTGGCACGCGGAGTGCACTTCTGCCCTAAGTTCTCCTAACAATTGGGCTAGTTGGTCGGTTTCTGAGGTCTCCATTATGCCCGGGTGGGGATTTGTAGATAGGCTTCGTGTTCTGTTACGCTCACCTGGTTCCCACAGGGGCGTTGATCGGACCTGGACAGCTGCGGTCTCCACCAACGTGATGCGTAGTGAAGAGATGACAGTCTGGACTGGCCCGCCTAATCTTGTCTGCTGGACTCGTAGAAGTATTCTCCTGCAAGTGGAGAAAGAGATTTAGCCACCCGTGGACTTTAGTGATGGCCCCCCCAACTGTTCTCGTTCTCCCCACTAATCACCTCTGATATCCCCTCTTGGTAACCTCACCTTATGTTTTTAAATGATGAGCTCTCCATCCTGCATGGCATGCAGGGGCGCGTAGATACCAGTTACTTCACTGGTTTGAAGGTACTGGAGGAGTTCCGGGGGAATATTGACTCCAGTGTCTATAAAGTTCAAAGAGTTCAATATGTCCAATGTTCACTCTTGTTCCATTCCCTCGTTAGGTTGCAGCTGGGTCCAAAAGAATATTGCTTGGAGGCAGCTGATGGCGTTCAGGTAAGAGTCTGTATTACCAAACATCGTCCGGTAAAAGTTGCATGAGTTTAACTTGCTGTTTTCTCTCCATTTATAGGTGCGGCATAGAAAGATGCAGCGAATTAAAGGATAATACCTCCGGTGGTAAAGCAGGTAAGCCTATGGTGGCAAAGAGATTGTCTTTGTCGGTTTTCTCGGCTCACCTTGTTATTCCTTTTGTTTTCCCCCCAGGTGCTGGGTTTCTACGAAGAAAATGATGGAGGCAGCGTTGAGTTGAAAGATGCGGTGGACTGGTGAGTATAACGCGGCGCTGCTGCTGGCGAAGCGACGCGTGCTGAAATAATGTCCTTTCCAGGCTCGGAGATGTGCTGGGTCCGGAATCAGGTAAGGAATCAAATAATGTCCGTGATCAAACCTCTTCTCCTTTCTTTTCCTTTTGTCTAGGAGCTCCGGATTCGAGGCGGGCGTGGCAGAAGACTGGATGCTGATTTGTAGACACGGTGTGCGTTACGCTGCCGGATGCAGAATAACACGAAGCATGAGCTGCTGTTCGGGCGTGGTTTAAATAGCCTGCAATGTAGTCGCAGGTAAGAGGTTCCCCAGAACCACACCCGAGTAAAAAATAGTCCCTGTAATAAAATAGTCCCATCCAGGCCTCATGTTGGCTTGGACTCATTTGCAGCATGGTCTGCATAAGGTAAGTAAAGTCTATGAGCCTGGCCCTATGGCGCCAGGACTGATTTCTATGATGAGCCTGGTGCCTAAGGATAGAAATCCGTCCTGGCGCCTAAGGCGCCAGGACTGAATCCAAACAGCCCCCAGCTGGGGCTGTTGGGGTTTTAATGAGTATCTGGATATCTGCTCCCGGGGCTGATGGACTCGATCCGGATGCTCGGGGGGTAGGCATCATGACAGGACTCCCTCGTCCGCAACGTCGACCGCTTTGTCCCGCCGGAGAAAGTCAAGGCCGCCGACGCGCCAAGGAGAAACTGCCGGTGGGTTTCCCGCCACCCAGAGACCACAGACTTCGACGACTCGACGCCCTTGCTGGGCCACAGCTCTTCAGAAACTCTTAACGGTCATGAACAATCAATCACCAAGATGCCCCGCACATCTCATCCTCGCAGGACGTCGCTGACGAGTACCGCCTGGATCGACGCCGTGGTCTCGGCACCCTCGAACTTCTCATGGACACCAAGTTCACCTTCTTCGACGCAACTCGATGATCCGTTACTCCTGCTTGAAAGGGGGGCACTCAAGAAGGATCCGTCGACGCTTCTTCAAAGAACTCTACTCCATCAGGTACATTGGGGGGGTAAAAAACATTATAGGAGAGAATAAGACTATTGATCAATATATGAACTGGGCTTGTGTTATATCTTCATTTTACAGGTTGCCCAGGTGGGGGGGGGGGATCTCCACACAGAACTGTGTCCAGGGGTAGCGGCCAGTATTCTGCCAATTGTGTCAACCATCTTGCTTTTCTTCCTATCTCTATTGCTGGTTTCCTTGTTATTGATTTGTGTGACATTCTAACAGTATAGTTGATGCACTTTAATGAGATCTGATAACATTGGTGGTACCACTTTAGAATTGTATATATTTACCATTGTTGATTTCCGAGTACAAAGTGCTTTATTGTGATAGTGTACATACCTTTGAATATTAATTATATAAAGACTGTGTTTTCAGTAATACAGTGTGTGGACATTCCTTTGTGGGGGCTTGGGGACTACACTGTACTTAAGAACCAGCGCGCATCACCTCCTGAGAAGCTAGGCCTTGATTGCTCGACCATAGCTACTGCATAGAGAATCTTGACTGGGGTCCTCTGTGCCTCTCCTCTACCATATAGAGAGCAGAAGTACAGCCACCCCCCTCCAATCTTTACACTGGTGGCAGTAGTGGTGTGATTAACTTCTCAATATTTTCTTGGGCTGCTTCTTTAATGTTGTTCAGTGTGTTTTGCTTCTGGGTGTGTAAATGGACCACCTCCTTGATGCCATCCAGTGTGTTTAGCTTTTGAGTGCGTAAATGGACCACCTCCTTGATGGCATCCAGTATGTTTAGCTTCTGGGTGCGTAAATGGACCGCCTCCTTGATGACATCCAGCAAGTTTAGCTTCTGGGTTCTTACATGAACCACCTCCTTGATGACATCCAGTGTGTTTAGTTTCTGGGCATTCTCTTGAAACACCTCTTTAGTGTTGTCATAGAGTCTTAGCACCCACCCTACCAACTCTCTGTACCGCACCCACTCTATCCTCACACTCTCTTCCACCACCAAACCACCCCACACCCAAACTCTATCCTCACCCATCCACCCACCCTATCACCTTTATCTCTATCCCCACCCATCCCACCCCCTTTCTCTACTCAACTCTACCACCTCTCTTTACCCCCACCACCAAGCCTACATCCTTCATTCCCTCACCCTACCATATCCATCCTCTTCTATTGCCCCACCCACCCATCTTACCCCCCTCCCTATCCCCTCTCACCCTTCCTCTCTCACTCTCGCTTTATAACTTACCCTTTCACCCTCACCCGCTCATATTTCCTCTTGCTCATCATGATGGCACGCTCAATCAATGGCTTCCTCCCTTGCTCTATTCCCCTTCTCATTATCTTGTACCCCTGCACACCCCTTTTGCCATCCCCCTTTGAAACTTTGCACTATCATCCTTACACCCTGGTGCCTGTAAATGCAAAATGCAAAGAACTGCAGTAAATGCCCAGACTATTGGCATTGCCAATGCTTGTTTCACAGAGGCACTGGAACCTGGCCCTGCCATGGGGTGTGTACCAGATACAAACTCCCCTATTGGCTTGGGCGGTGTGAAGACTCGCCACGCGAGATCTCGCGCACAAATCGCGAGAAGCAGGGGATTCGCGCCGGAAGCATAGCCAGGCCAGAGGAGACACAGGCCTCTGCGCTGCTCCTGTATGAGGGAAATCAGCCCTCAGGTGAAGACCTTTCATCCATGAAGATCCCTGTTAGCTGAGCGTAATGCCATGCTTGGAGGACAGCTTCTTAGTGTGAGCTCCAGCTAACAGGGGATACCAATTCTCCAGTACCCATATCTGGCAGTGAAGACAACTGCTCTGGGCAGCAGGAACTGAACAGTGAGCAATGGCCCATCCCCGCTCCTGGACCGAACCACCTGCCTTTACCTTGTGTGTATCAGGTGCTGAATATATACCTCTTCCTATCACACATGTGTCCTGTGATCATTGAAGGCCACTACGGGTGGCCAGATGTTTCTCTGCCGCAATCCTATTGGCTTTGAGTTGTCATACTTCCCACTCTGGAATCGGACCATATGTGCGTTGAGTGCTTGGTGGGCTGGCAGGCCGTGTTTTCTCCCTCCTTGGTGGGCTGGCAGGCCGTGTTTTCTCCCTCCTTGGTGGGCTGCTGTGTAGTTTCATGGCCCGAGGCCTGAATGGCGTGGGATGTTGTTGTGCGTGCGTCTGATCTCTGCCCTTTACCCTCTGAACTCTGGGTTCTCTCTCCTCATTGGTTTGAAGCCTGGCCAGTAGAAAGTCTGCTGTTTCTAAGCCCGGCAATAAAAAGGGCTAGAGAGCGTGTACCCAGTTGCTTCCACATTGAGAGAGAGGGGTATACGGACGGAATAGGACTCTCCTTGCACCTTAGTGATGGGCCCAGGGAACTGAGAAGGTGGTCCTGGTCCCACTGAGTAGGGAGCTGCTGGGATCGGGGTCTCCTCCTGTCTCACTGGCTCTGTAGTGTGCAGGGACCCGTGGGTTGCCCACTTTGGTACTATGAAGAGAGGGGGAGCAGTCCTGCCATCACTTGGGACTGGTGTTTCACTTGGAATGCTCTTCACGTCGAAGAGGGAGTTACCCAGAGAGTCCTGTGCCCTGTGTTTGTGAGGGTCTATGCTTTTGGAGCTATGGGAAAGGTGTCCGGCTCATGTCTATACTAAGCGCTACTTTCCTGTTATGATGCAGCAGGAGTTGTTTTTTCTTTGTTCCGGGTTGGTCAAGGTGGTCTTTTACTCTTTAGCCAAAAGCTGTACCGCTTTGCCATTTAGAAGAGCCATTTACCATATAAGGTCACGACTGCTAAAAAGCAGATCAGAGCGATGTATTCGTTTTACAAATAATTTTGTTTTCGTCCAGACACACATAGCCTTATGGACTGTGGGATGGACCCATCCGAGGTCAGTAGTGTTGTGGGGCACTGGGCGGCCCCGCAATGTTCTGTGAGCCCCTCCACAGACTCACCCGGGACACATCTGCCTAGTTCGGGCTCCCCGGTCGCTCTGCGTGGCCGGGAAAAGCCTCCTTTGTTTAAAGGCACGTGGGGAAGTGCAACGTTACTCCGCCGCATGCTGAAACCCTCAAAGGGGTAGCACCACACGCCTTCTTTTTCATGAGGACAAACAATAAACACTAGAACAATGCTACTACTAAAACACAACACCCACAGCAAATCGGATCAAAATGGACCCCTTTAATCACAGCCACCCGGGTCCCCTTAACACTATAGCACCCCACTGGGGCCGCTCGAACTCACTGTTCCTACACATAGTCACTGAGGCGAACAGGTTTCCCTCGCCCTGTCCTCAGGGGGTACCTTCTGCTCGCCTCCTGGAGAGGGGATCCCTCGGCAGCCGTCAAGCTGACTGGAGAGCAGGGAAGAGGGGCCAAACCCCCACCCTCATCTGGAACCTCCGTTATGTCCTTGTCCTGGCGACACCTCCGCCCGAGGTTCCACATGTCTTTTAAAGAAGCTTACGTTTCGGATGAAAGATGCCTTGCCATCGGAGGCCGTTATCATGGACCCTTTGACGGCCACCACATCCAATGGCTCAGGCTCGTAATTTAGTGATAGCTTCCCGTGTGGGTGCCTGTTTCTGATAAGCACCTAATCTCCAGGCATACATTGCTGAGGTCTAAGACCTCTCCTCTGGTTTTTCTGTTCAGTCCTTACCCGGCGGTCACGTTTCTCTAGTTGATCATCAATGACCACAGGCTCCTTTTGCCCGAGCTCGGGTATCAGTCCTCTCCGGCATCGTTTGAATAGGGCTTCCGCCGGGGCCACTCCCGTAGATGTGTGTGGGGTGGTTCGGTAAACATGCAGAAACTGGTACAGAGCCCTTTCCAGGCACCGGCCTTGTCCCTGCGCAATGCGGAATACTTTGTTGAGAGTTCGCATCAGTCTGTCTGCCTCCCCGTTTGCCCTGGGCCACAGCGGGATGATTTTCCTGTGATGAACACCATAGCCCTCCATCAGGGCCGCAAAACTCTCGCCCTGAAATGGTGCCCCATTGTCCGAACACAGAACCTTGGGGAGTCCATGAGCCGCAAAGATCTTTTCCATGGCCACCACCACATTCTCAAAGGCCACCGAGTCAATGAACTTGACCTCAGGGTATCTGGACCATTCGTCTACCACCACCAGGAAGTGGGTGCCCCGTGTCGTGGAGCCAAAGTCTGCATGCATCACCTCCCATGGTTGCATGCCTCTGGGCATGGCTTCGATGGAAAGATCTCTCTGCGCTGGAAACGCTGCCTGGCACCATACACACGATACCACAAACTCCTCCACACGTTTCTCCAGCTCAGGAAACCACACCTTTAGGCGCAGATAGACTTTCGTCTTGGCAGCCCCTTGATGACCTTGGTGAGCCAACCCAATGACCTCCTGGACCTTCACCTGAGGAACTACGGTCCGGTCACCCCTGGGTAGGAGGCCAGACCTGGAAAATGACAGTAGGTCCCTCACCTTCCACAATTGTTCAAGCGTGACCTTCGCCTCCTGCGTTCGCATCGCCAGAGAATCCAGCACTGCGTTCCGGTATCCCTGCTGCTTCGCCAATTTCAGCATGAGAAAACACTCGTCCTGGGCCGCAGCCACCTCAAGGACCTCCAAGGACAAGGAGTTGGGAGTTGCTGCCTCCACCACCAACTGAACGTGAGCGTCCACTTCTGCACAGTCATCCACCCAGCCCTGCGTGTCCCCTCTGGTGTGGCGAGACAGTTAGTCAGCCGCATTGTTGCCAGGCTGATAGACCACCGAGACACCATACTCGAGTAGCACCAGCATCCACCGTTCAATCCTCGCAGGTGGTTTTGAGGATGAGCCTGCCAGGATGGGCAGCAGAGGCTTGTGGTCGGTCACTACCGTCACATGTCGACCCAGATCATACAACCGAAAATGCCTGTAGCCCCATAGAACAGCCAAGGCCTCCTGCTCGATCTGGGAGTATCGTTGCTCGGTCTCACACAGCGCCTTGCTGGCATACGCCACTGGCCTGACACTGGAATCGGCACCGACCTGTGTCAACACAGCCCCCAGACCAAAAGGGCTGGCGTCCACCACGATCTCCAGCTGGAGGGCGGGATCGAAGAACGCCATTCTGTCCTCTGCGTGAGAGTGCTTCTGATGTCCTCAAATATCCCTTGTTCTAGCGGCCCCCATTGCCACGTGGTGGTCTTCTTTGTGAGGGCTCGTAGAGGCTCTTATCGAGAGGCCAAGTTCTTTATGAAGTGGCCACAGTAAGTCACCATGCCCAAGAATCTCCGTACCTCCGACACATTCTCCGGTGGACGAGCATCCTTGATGTCTTTGACCTTGTGGGGGTCAGGTGACACACCTCCCCCCTTGAACATGAACCCAAAGAATTCAATGGTAGGTTTCAGGAATTCGCACTTTTCACGGTGAAGCGTCAGGCCAAGGGACTGAAGCCGTTCAAATGTCTTGGCAAGCTTGTGCAAATGTTCTGGTTCTGATTTTGCAAACACCAGCATATCGTCACTTACGTTTAAAACACTGTCCAGGTCTGCCAGGGCACCACGAATAATGTTTTGAAACACCTCAGCTGCAAAGGACACCCCAAAACTAAGTCTCTTGTACTGATACATCCCTCTGTGAGTGGTGAAAGTCGTGATGTATCGAGATTCAGGGTGCAACACGACCCAGTGGTACCCAGCTCTGAGGTCTAATTTGGAAAAGAACTGGGCCCCCTGCAGCTTGGTGATAGTTTCATCAATGGTAGGTGGCAAATGCTGTTCTCTTGGTAGCCTTGTTGGGGAGCTGCATGTCAACACAGATCCTCACCGAGTCTGGTTGCTTCGCCTTCTTGCAACGACAATGGGGGACACCCACGGGGTAGGGCCTTCAACCTTCTCGATGATTTCAAGGCTGACGAGATTGCCCAGTTCTTTATCTACTAACTCTCGCAAGTGGAAAGGCACCCGGCGGTGTTTGAGCGCGATGGGTGTCACTGATTCATCAATATGCAGTCTCACCGCATCTCCTGCCATCTGCCCAATCCCTTGGAATTAACGGGAGTATTTTTCCAGCAACGTTTGAATGTCTTCCACGTACACTGAGTACGCAAAACTCACAATCCCTAGGGCTTCAGGCGCCGCACAGCTCAACAACGTTTTGGTGCTTACAGGTATCGCGTAGAAACTGGCCCTTATTCTAGAATCACCATGCTCCACATCAGACACAAAAGCACGTCCAGGGGAATTGGCTGGGATCCCCCAAATGTGAAGATGCGGGCCTTGGGAGCAGCCAGTTGTGGGGGGCACTCCATGGCATTGTAGTGTTCCCTTGCCATAATGTTGAGAGGCCCCAGTGTCCACCAGCACCGGGACAGACCGAGGACCTGTTGACTGTGAAAATGCACCGCGGTTGCCATCTGTTCTTTGATTTGAGGGCCTCGCCGCTGGATACAAAGAAAATGTTCTCCTCTTCCACCACTTCCTCCTCTTCTTGTCATGCACCTTCATCACCCTGATCGACCTGGGCGACATTAGGCGTGCGTGATTGGCGAAAATAGCCAGACCGAACAGGACCCCTCGGCACTACCACTGGTAGGGAGGCCCTGCACATGCGGGCGTAGTGGTCAGCTAGTCCACACCGACCACACGCTTTTCCCGCTGCTGGGCACTCAGCAGGGTGGGGCAGGTCATACCCGCACTTTAGGCACGCCTCCCCTGGCTTTCCGCCCCTGTCACGGAAATTGGCTGCTGGTCTCCTGGCACCCCTGCCACCACGGCCCACAGCACACACCTCACAACTCTTCTGCCTTGCCTGGGCACACTTCTGCCTCCATCCTAGAGGATACTAGGCAAGGTAATACCTGGCTCCCGCAGCACCTGTCTGCGTAGCTTTCCCCATGAGCATCCTTGGATCAGCTGATTCCTGACCATTACATCTGGATTGTCCCAGGCACATGCCACTGACTGCCACCGCAGATGGCCATAGAAGGTGTCGAGAGTTTCATCATCTTTCTGACAGGTGGAATTCATTACAAAGCGCTTATAGTCCACATTCGCCAAGGGCAGGAAGCCACCGTGAACAGCCGTCTTTGCTGTGCCGTAGGATGCATCTGTTGGTTGAAGAGACGCAAAAATGTCATGGACGGCAGGCCCCGCAGAGTACAAAAGGGTCGCCAGTTTGCTCTCCTAATTGGTCTCCATGGTGGCCCTGAAGTACATGTCGAGGCGATCAATCCACCGCTTCCACCTAGGCCCCAGGCAGGATGGGGGGGCCAGACACGTCAAACTCAGGGATTGGCTGCAGCGCCCCTGGTGGTCTCATCTGGGCCATTGATTGAGACGCAGGCTGGGGCAGAGGCTGGATCACAGGTGGGGGCAGGATCTGGGACAATGGGCCGCAGCTTGATCAGCCTGGTCATTCATGGGCACGAGCACCCCACCTTGGATGACGATGTGGCCGCAACTCACCCAAACAGTCTGCTTCCAGATGAAAAATAGTGGCAGGCCTTCTTGATCTTCAAACCCAACACACCAGTCCTAATGCAGTTCAGGGTATTCCCATGTTCCAGTCTCAAGCACACAACCAGTGTGAAGCAGAAGAATTCACAAGAGAAAACAGGAAGTATCCAAAAATTGAGCCAGGGAGGCCTAAGGGACCAACAAGGAAAAACAGCAGGCCACCCCCAGCACTTTACCTCAACTCGACGAAAATGCCCTTCAAAATCGAAATGCTGTGCGTGCAGAAACAGCTGCCCGCTGTCAATATTTCCAAAAATTCGGCCAGGATAGCATTTAGGAACCCTTCTGGAGTGCTGCGACCATCCTAGGCCTTTGTCTCCAAAATGGCCGCCAACCGCATGGGCCACACCCTCTTCGCGGCATGGAATGAGAATTTACAACGCCTCGTCCGTGAACAAATTATTTCCAGTATCACTGCTGGGCCCGGGAGTGACTCCGGTCTCGTCGCGACTGTTGTGTGGCACTAGGCGGCGCTGCGATATTCTGTGAGCCCCCTCCCTCCACAGACTCACTCGGGACACGCCTGCCTAGTTCGGGCTCACTGGTCGCTCTGCTTGGCTGGGAAACGCCCCCTCTATTTAAAGGCACGCGGCGGAGTGCAACGTCACTCCGCCGCGTGCTGAAACCCTTCAAGGGCCAGCACCACATGTAGGACTGACAGGACATAGAGGTAAAAGCAGAACCTGCCTTTGTGGAAAAGTAAACAATGTTACGAGAGTAATTAAAATAAATATCAAATTGTCTAAGTACATTAAAAGCTGTTTTCGTTTCGTAGTATTTAAATAAGAAGGTTGTGTTTATAAAGGAAGCTTTTTAATTGCAAACTTGCTTCCAATGGAGCTTCTTTTGACATGATAATGTTTTAGGTAGTAAACAGTTTCTGTAAGAGAAAGTCAAAGCATTGGCCAACGTTTTAGCGTTCTCTTTAATTTGTTAAATGGAATGTTCTAGTGAAATAAAGGGGGATGTGGGGGTCTTGTTGAAACCTATCTTTCCCTGAAATTGCATTGTTGCTTCCTTGACTGCGTTTTACGTCGGAGTGCAGCGAATACCTGTAGTTATTGACTTCCCTCTGGGCATTGCGATTGGCTGAGAGGTGGTGGTCAATAACGGTCTGCACGTGTTAATATCGCTAATAGCCCGGGAGCTGGATTTCACAAGCAGCCTTAGCGCTATTGGGACTATTCATGGGTCGTGTGATCCCCGTGCATCTACAATGCGGTCCCGAGGGTTGTGCACACTCTGCTTATTATGTTAATGCGATATCACGTGTGTTGGTAATTAATGAATGTGTTCCTTATTTAATAATAGACACATTTAAATCGTAAATGAGGAGGCGTCCCTTAACACCATTTTTCGCTCATGTTTGATGTTAATATAATATATATATATATATATATATATTTTCACGTATTTGTTTTCCTAATATGCTCTTCCAAGCACTGTCTTCTTTCGTGGGGTGCATTCTTACACGGCGGTGTGGATGTGTTACCCCCTCTTTTGGCGGCACTGGGACCAGGTTGGACCAGCATTAGCGACCGGCTGTACCTGGCACATGTGTTCGCCTGTTCTCGGTGCCCATATCTACCAGAATCTCCACCTAATATCGTGTCACAGGAGCGACTAGTGGGGTTTTCACAGAAATTGCTGCACATTAAATGGCAAATTACCCCAAATTCCCGTTTTGCTTTTCCATAATTTGCGCCACTCTACGCTTCAGAGCCTGAGGAATGGCGCATTTGTATACATACTTCCTAAAAATATGAAGTACTTCCATTTGCGCCTCCTTTAGCGCCTGGACAACAGACTGTATTATTCTGCGTTTAATTGCTAAGGGTGTCTATGACTGTCCTAAAGGCTCCGCCACTCCCGCAGTTAACGGGTTAAAGCACATGTTCTCTGCACTTGAATGTGTGCTCTGCAGGCGGGACCTGTTTGCACGGCCTCAGATGCCCCCACTCATCTCTGAGGGGGGGGGGGCAGTGAATGATGGCAGCCTCCCCTGCAAGTGGCAGTGCCTACCCGAGCTCGCCAGTTTCCAGCCGCTGGAGCTCATCCTGAGGGGAGGTAAGGACACTGCAGTGGAGACATGGACATGTATGTACACTATGACTCACGCCTGCCCGCCCCTGACTCACGCCTGCCCCGCCCCTAACTGACTACTGCCCCGCTCCTGACTGACTACTGACCCGCTCCTGACTGACTACTGCCCCGCCCCTAACTGACTACTGCGCCGCCCCTAACTGACTACTGCGCCGCCCCTGACCGACTACTGCCCCGCCCCTGACCGACTACTGCGCCGCCCCTGACCGACTACTGCCCCGCCCCTGACCGACTACTGCCCCGCCCCTGACCGACTACTGCCCCGCCCCTGACCGACTACTGCCCCGCTCCTGACTGACTACTGCCCCGCCCCTGACCCATGACTGCCCCGCTCCTGACCGACTACTGCCCCGCTCCTGACCGACTACTACCCCGCTCCTGACTGACTACTGCCCCGCACCCACGCCTGGCCCACCCCTGACTCACGACTGCCCCGCCCCTGACTGACTACTGCCCACCACTGACTGACTACTGCCCCGCCCCTGACCCATGACTGCCCCGCCCCTGACCCATGACTGCCCCGCTCCTGACCGACTACTGCCCCGCTCCTGACTGACTACTGCCCCGTACCCACGCCTGCCCCACCCCTGACTCACGACTGCCCCACCCCTGACTCACGACTGCCCCGCCCCTGACTGACTACTGCCCACCACTGACTACTGCCCCGCCCCTGACCGACTACTGCCCCGCTCCTGACCGACTACTGCCCCGCTCCTGACCGACTACTGCCCCGCTCCTGACTGACTACTGCCCCGCACCCACGCCTGCCCCACCCCTGACTCACGACTGCCCCGCCCCTGACTCACGACTGCCCCGCCCCTGACTGACTACTGCCCCGCCTTACGACTGCCTGCCCCCGACTGCCCGCTCCTGACCCATGACTGCCCCGCTCCTGACCCACGACTGCCCCGCTCCTGACCCACGACTGCCCCGCTCCTGACCCACGACTGCCCCGCTCCTGACCGACGACTGCCCTGCTCCTGACCGACGACTGCCCTGCTCCTGACTCACGACTGCCCTGCCCCTGACCCGCTACAGCCCCGCCCCTGACCCGCTACAGCCCCGCCCCTGACCCGCTACAGCCCCGCCCCTGATTGATGACTGCCCCGCCCCCTGACTGGTGACTTCCCCCGCCCCCTGACTGGTGACTTCCCCCGCCCCCTGACTGGTGACTTCCCCCGCCCCCTGACTGGTGACTTCCCCCGCCCCCTGACTGGTGACTTCCCCCGCCCCCTGACTGGTGACTTCCCACGCCCCCTGACTGGTGACTGCCCCGCCCCCTGACTGGTGACTGCCCCGCCCCCTGACTGGTGACTGCCCCATGACAGCCCCGCTCCTGACCCATGACTGCCCCGCTCCTGACCGACGACTGCCCCGCCCCTAACTGACTACTGCCCCACCCCTAACTGACTACTGCCCCGCCCCTGACCCATGACTGCCCCGCTCCTGACCGACTACTGCCCTGCTCCTGACCGACTACTACCCCACTCCTGACTGACTACTGCCCCGCACCCACGCCTGCCCCACCCCTGACTCACGACTGCCCCGCCCCTGACTGACTACTGCCCACCACTGACTGACTACTGCCCCGCCCCTGACCCATGACTGCCCCGCTCCTGACCGACTACTGCCCTGCTCCTGACTGACTGCCCCGCACCCACGCCTGCCCCACCCCTGACTCACGACTGCCCCGCCCCTGACTGACTACTGCCCACCACTGACTGACTACTGCCCCGCCCCTGACCCATGACTGCCCCGCTCCTGACCGACTACTGCCCCGCTCCTGACCGACTACTGCCCCACCCCTGACTCACGACTGCCCCACCCCTGACTCACGACTGCCCCGCCCCTGACTGACTACTGCCCATTCCTTACGACTGCCTGCCCCCGACTGCCCGCTCCTGACCGACGACTGCCCTGCTCCTGACCCATGACTGCCCCGCCCCTGACCCATGACTGCCCCGCCCCTGACCGACGACTGCCCTGCCCCTGACCGACGACTGCCCTGCCCCTGACCGACGACTGCCCTGCCCCTGACTCACGACTGCCCTGCCCCTGACCCGCTACAGCCCCGCCCCTGACCCGCTACAGCCCCGCCCCTGATTGATGACTACCCCGCCCCCTGACTGGTGACTTCCCCCGCCCCCTGACTGGTGCCTTCCCCCGCCCCCTGACTGGTGACTTCCCCCGCCCCCTGACTGGTGACTTCCCCCGCCCCCTGACTGGTGACTTCCCCGCCCCCTGACTGGTGACTGCCCCGCCCCCTGACTGGTGACTGCCCCATGACAGCCCCGCTCCTGACCCATGACTGCCCCACTCCTGACCGACGACTGCCCCGCCCCTGACCGACGACTGCCCCGCCCCTGACCAATGACTGCCCCACCCCTGACTCACGACTGCCCCGCCCCTGACTCACGACTGCCCTGCCCCTGACTCGCTACAGCCCCGCCCCTGACTCGCTACAGCCCCGCCCCTGACTCGCTACAGCCCCGCCCCTGACCCGCTACAGCCCCGCCCCTGACTGGTGACTTCCCCCGCCCCCTGACTGGTGACTTCCCCCGCCCCCTGACTGGTGACTTCCCCCGCCCCCTGACTGGTGACTGCCCCGCCCCCTGACTGGTGACTGCCCCGCCCCCTGACTGGTGACTGCCCCGCCCCCTGACTGGTGACTGCCCCGCCCCTTACTGGTGACTGCCCCGCCCCTGACTGATGATAACCCTGCCCCTGACTGGTGACTGCCCCACCCCTAACTGATGATAACCCTGCCCTACCCCTGACTGATGATAACCCTGCCCTACCCCTGACTGATGATAACCCTGCCCTACCCCTGACTAATGATAACCCTGCCCCACCCCTGACTGATGATAACCCTGCCCCTGACTGGTGACTGCCCCACCCCTAACTGATAATAACCCTGCCCCTGACTGGTGACTGCCCCGCCTCCTGACTGGTGGCTGCCCGCCCCTGACTGATGATAACCCTGCCCCTGACTGGTGGCTGCCTGCCCCTGACTGATGACTGCCCCGCCCCCTGACTGGTGACTGCCCCACCCCTAACTGATGATAACCCTGCCCCTGACTGGTGACTGCCCCGTCCATGACTGATGATAACCCTGCCACTGCCCCTGACTGGTGACTGCCCCACCCCTAACTGATGATAACCCTGCCCCTGACTGGTGACTGCCCCGCCCCTGACTGATGACTGCCCCGCCCCTGACTGATGACTGCCCCGCCCCTGACTGATGACTGCCCCACCCCTGACTGATGACTGCCCCGCCCCTGACTGATGACTGCCCCGCCCCTAACTGATGATAACCGTGCCCCTGACTGGTGACTGCCCCGCCCCTGACTGGTGGCTGCCCCCGCCCCCTGACTGGTGGCTGCCCCCGCCCCCTGACTGGTGACTGCCCCCGCTCCCTGACTGGTGACTGCCCCCGCTCCCTGACTGGTGACTGCCCCCGCTCCCTGACTGGTGACTGCCCCCGCCCCCTGACTGGTGACTGCCCCCTGACTGGTGACTGCCCCCGCCCCCTGACTGGTGACTGCCCTGACTGGTGCCTTCCCCCGCCCCCTGACTGGTGACTTCCCCCGCCCCCTGACTGGTGACTTCCCCCGCCCCCTGACTGGTGACTTCCCCCGCCCCCTGACTGGTGACTTCCCCCGCCCCCTGACTGGTGACTGCCCCGCCCCCTGACTGGTGACTGCCCCATGACAGCCCCGCTCCTGACCCATGACTGCCCCGCCCCTGACCCATGACTGCCCCGCCCCTGACCGACGACTGCCCCGCCCCTGACCGACGACTGCCCCGCCCCTGACCGACGACTGCCCCGGGCCTGACCGATGACTGCCCCGCCCATGACCCACGACTGCCCCGCCCCTGACCCACGACTGCCCCGCCCCTGACCCGCGACTGCCCCGCCCCTGACCCGCTACAGCCCCGCCCCTGACCCGCTACAGCCCCGCCCCTGACCCGCTACAGCCCCGCCCCTGACCCATGACTGCCCCGCCCCTGACCCATGACTGCCCCGCTCCTGACCGACTACTGCCCTGCTCCTGACTGACTGCCCCGCACCCACGCCTGCCCCACCCCTGACTCACGACTGCCCCGCCCCTGACTGACTACTGCCCACCACTGACTGACTACTGCCCCGCCCCTGACCCATGACTGCCCCGCTCCTGACCGACTACTGCCCCGCTCCTGACCGACTACTGCCCCACCCCTGACTCACGACTGCCCCACCCCTGACTCACGACTGCCCCGCCCCTGACTGACTACTGCCCATTCCTTACGACTGCCTGCCCCCGACTGCCCGCTCCTGACCGACGACTGCCCTGCTCCTGACCCATGACTGCCCCGCCCCTGACCCATGACTGCCCCGCCCCTGACCGACGACTGCCCTGCCCCTGACCGACGACTGCCCTGCCCCTGACCGACGACTGCCCTGCCCCTGACCGACGACTGCCCTGCCCCTGACTCACGACTGCCCTGCCCCTGACCCGCTACAGCCCCGCCCCTGACCCGCTACAGCCCCGCCCCTGATTGATGACTACCCCGCCCCCTGACTGGTGACTTCCCCCGCCCCCTGACTGGTGCCTTCCCCCGCCCCCTGACTGGTGACTTCCCCCGCCCCCTGACTGGTGACTTCCCCCGCCCCCTGACTGGTGACTTCCCCGCCCCCTGACTGGTGACTGCCCCGCCCCCTGACTGGTGACTGCCCCATGACAGCCCCGCTCCTGACCCATGACTGCCCCACTCCTGACCGACGACTGCCCCGCCCCTGACCGACGACTGCCCCGCCCCTGACCAATGACTGCCCCACCCCTGACTGATGACTGCCCCGCCCCTGACTCACGACTGCCCTGCCCCTGACTCGCTACAGCCCCGCCCCTGACTCGCTACAGCCCCGCCCCTGACCCGCTACAGCCCCGCCCCTGACCCGCTACAGCCCCGCCCCTGACTGGTGACTTCCCCCGCCCCCTGACTGGTGACTTCCCCCGCCCCCTGACTGGTGACTTCCCCCGCCCCCTGACTGGTGACTGCCCCGCCCCCTGACTGGTGACTGCCCCGCCCCCTGACTGGTGACTGCCCCGCCCCCTGACTGGTGACTGCCCCGCCCCCTGACTGGTGACTGCCCCGCCCCTTACTGGTGACTGCCCCGCCCCTGACTGATGATAACCCTGCCCCTGACTGGTGACTGCCCCACCCCTAACTGATGATAACCCTGCCCTACCCCTGACTGATGATAACCCTGCCCTACCCCTGACTGATGATAACCCTGCCCTACCCCTGACTAATGATAACCCTGCCCCACCCCTGACTGATGATAACCCTGCCCCTGACTGGTGACTGCCCCACCCCTAACTGATAATAACCCTGCCCCTGACTGGTGACTGCCCCGCCTCCTGACTGGTGGCTGCCCGCCCCTGACTGATGACTGCCCCGTACCCTGACTGATGATAACCCTGCCCCTGACTGGTGGCTGCCTGCCCCTGACTGATGACTGCCCCGCCCCCTGACTGGTGACTGCCCCACCCCTAACTGATGATAACCCTGCCCCTGACTGGTGACTGCCCCGTCCATGACTGATGATAACCCTGCCACTGCCCCTGACTGGTGACTGCCCCACCCCTAACTGATGATAACCCTGCCCCTGACTGGTGACTGCCCCGCCCCTGACTGATGACTGCCCCGCCCCTGACTGATGACTGCCCCGCCCCTGACTGATGACTGCCCCACCCCTGACTGATGACTGCCCCGCCCCTGACTGATGACTGCCCCGCCCCTAACTGATGATAACCGTGCCCCTGACTGGTGACTGCCCCGCCCCTGACTGGTGGCTGCCCCCGCCCCCTGACTGGTGGCTGCCCCGCCCCCTGACTGGTGACTGCCCCCGCTCCCTGACTGGTGACTGCCCCCGCTCCCTGACTGGTGACTGCCCCGGCTCCCTGACTGGTGACTGCCCCCGCTCCCTGACTGGTGACTGCCCCCGCCCCCTGACTGGTGACTGCCCCCGCCCCCTGACTGGTGACTGCCCCCTGACTGGTGACTGCCCCCGCCCCCTGACTGGTGACTGCCCTGACTGGTGCCTTCCCCCGCCCCCTGACTGGTGACTTCCCCCGCCCCCTGACTGGTGACTTCCCCCGCCCCCTGACTGGTGACTTCCCCCGCCCCCTGACTGGTGACTTCCCCCGCCCCCTGACTGGTGACTGCCCCGCCCCCTGACTGGTGACTGCCCCATGACAGCCCCGCCCCTGACCCATGACTGCCCCGCCCCTGACCCATGACTGCCCCGCCCCTGACCGACGACTGCCCCGCCCCTGACCGACGACTGCCCCGCCCCTGACCGACGACTGCCCCGGGCCTGACCGATGACTGCCCCGCCCATGACCCACGACTGCCCCGCCCCTGACCCACGACTGCCCCGCCCCTGACCCGCGACTGCCCCGCCCCTGACCCGCTACAGCCCCGCCCCTGACCCGCTACAGCCCCGCCCCTGACCCGCTACAGCCCCGCCCCTGACCCGCTACAGCCCCGCCCCTGATTGATGACTGCCCCCGCCCCCTGACTGGTGACTTCCCCCGCCCCCTGACTGGTGACTTCCCCCGCCCCCTGACTGGTGACTGCCCCGCCCCCTGACTGGTGACTGCCCCGCCCCTGACTGGTGACTGCCCCGCCCCCTGACTGGTGACTGCCCCGCCCCCTGACTGGTGACTGCCCCGCCCCCTGCTGGTGACTGCCCCGCCCCTTACTGGTGACTGCCCCGCCCCTTACTGGTGACTGCCCCGCCCCTGACTGATGATAACCCTGCCCCTGACTGGTGACTGCCCCACCCCTGACTGATGATAACCGTGCCCTACCCCTGACTGATGATAACCCTGCCCTACCCCTGACTGATGATAACCCTGCCCTACCCCTGACTGATGATAACCCTGCCCCTGACTGGTGACTGCCCCACCCCTAACTGATAATAACCCTGCCCCTGACTGGTGACTGCCCCGCCTCCTGACTGGTGGCTGCCCGCCCCTGACTGATGACTGCCCCGTACCCTGACTGATGATAACCCTGCCCCTGACTGGTGGCTGCCTGCCCCTGACTGATGACTGCCCCGCCCCCTGACTGGTGACTGCCCCACCCCTAACTGATGATAACCCTGCCCGGTGACTGCCCCGTCCCTGACTGATGATAACCCTGCCACTGCCCCTGACTGGTGACTGCCCCACCCCTAACTGATGATAACCCTGCCCCTGACTGATGACTGCCCCGCCCCTGACTGATGACTGCCCCGCCCCTGACTGATGACTGCCCCGCCCCTGACTGATGACTGCCCCGCCCCTAACTGATGATAACCGTGCCCCTGACTGGTGACTGCCCCGCCCCTGACTGGTGACTACCCCCGCCCCCTGACTGGTGACTGCCCCCGCCCCCTGACTGGTGACTGCCCCCGCCCCCTGACTGGTGTCTGCCCCCGCCCCCTGACTGGTGACTGCCCCCGCCCCCTGACTGGTGACTGCCCCCGCCCCCTGACTGGTGACTGCCCCCGCCCCCTGACTGGTGACTGCCCCCGCCCCCTGACTGGTGACTGCCCCCGCCCCCTGACTGGTGACTGCCCCGCCCCTGCCCCGTCCCTGACTGATGACTGCCCCGCCCCTAACTGATGATAACCCTGTCCCTGACTGGTGGCTGCCCCTGCCCCCTGACTGGTGGCTGCCCCTGCCCCCTGACTGGTGGCTGCCCCTGCCCCCTGCCCCCTGACTGGTGGCTGCCCCTGCCCCCTGACTGGTGGCTGCCCCTGCCCCCTGACTGGTGGCTGCCCCTGCCCCCTGACTGGTGGCTGCCCCTGCCCCCTGACTGGTGGCTGCCCCTGCCCCCTGACTGGTGGCTGCCCCTGCCCCCTGACTGGTGGCTGCCCCTGCCCCCTGACTGGTGGCTGCCCCGCCCCCTGACTGGTGACTGCCCCGCCCCCTGACTGGTGACTGCCCCGCCCCCTGACTGGTGACTGCCCCGCCCCCTGACTGATGATAACCCTGCCCCGCCCCCTGACTGATGATAACCCTGCCCCGCCCCCTGACTGATGATAACCCTGCCCCACCCCTGACTGGTGATAACCCTGCCCCACCCCTGACTGGTGATAACCCTGCCCTTGACTGGTGACTGCCCGCCCCTGACTGGTGACTGCCCCGTCCCTGACTGATGATAACCCTGCCCCTGACTGGTGACTGCCCCGTCCCTGACTGATGATAACCCTGCCCCTGACTGGTGACTGCCCCACCCCTAACTGATGATAACCCCGTCCCTGACTGGTGACTGCCCCGCCCCTGCCCTGTCCCTGACTGATGACTGCCCCGTCCCTGACTGATGACTGCCCCGTCCCTGACTGATGACTGCCCCGTCCCTGACTGATGACTGCCCCGTCCCTGACTGATGACTGCCCCGTCCCTGACTGATGACTGCCCCGCCCCTGACTGGTGACTGCCCCGCCCCTGACTGGTGACTGCCCCGGCCCTGACTGGTGACTGCCCCGCCCCGCCCCTGACTGATGACTGCCCCGCCCCTGACTGATGACTGCCCCGCCCCTGACTGATGACTGCCCCGCCCCTGACTGGTGGCTGCCCCGCCCCTGACTGGTGGCTGCCCCGCCCCTGACTGGTGGCTGCCCCGCCCCTGACTGGTGGCTGCCCCGCCCCTGACTGGTGGCTGCCCCGCCCCTGACTGGTGGCTGCCCCGCCCCTGACTGGTGGCTGCCCCGCCCCTGACTGGTGGCTGCCCCGCCCCTGACTGGTGGCTGCCCCGCCCCTGACTGCTGACTGGCCCGCCCCTGACTGCTGACTGCCCCGCCCCTGACTGAGGATAACCCTGCCCCTGACTGGTGACTGCCCCACCCCTAACTGATGATAACCCTGCCCCTGACTGGTGGCGGCCCCGCCCCTGACTGGTGGCGGCCCCGCCCCTGACTGGTGGCGGCCCCGCCCCTGACTGGTGGCGGCCCCGCCCCTGACTGGTGGCGGCCCCGCCCCTGACTGGTGGCTGCCCCTGCCCCTGACTGAGGATAACCCTGCCCCTGACTGAGGATAACCCTGCCCCTGACTGGTGACTGCCCCACCCCTAACTGGTGACTGCCCCGCCTCCTGACTGGTGGCTGCCCGCCCCTGACTGATGACTGCCCCGCACCCTGACTGATGATAACCCTGCCCCTGACTGGTGGCTGCCCGCCCCTCACTGATGACTGCCCCGCCCCCTGACTGGTAACTGCCCCACCTCTAACTGATGATAACCCTGCCCCTGACTGGTGACTGCCCCGCCCCTGACTGGTGCCTGACTGCCCCGCCCCTGACTGGTGCCTGACTGCCCCGCCCCTGACTGGTGCCTGACTGCCCCGCCCCTGACTGGTGCCTGACTGCCCCGCCCCTGACTGGTGGCTGCCCCGCCCCTGACTGGTGGCTGCCCCGCCCCTGACTGCTGACTGCCCCGCCCCTGACTGAGTATAACCCTGCCCCTGACTGGTGACTGCCCCACCCCTAACTGGTGACTACCCCGCCTCCTGACTGGTGACTGCCCCAACCCTGACTGGTGGCTGCCCCGCCCCCTGACTGGTGGCTGCCCCGCCCCCTGACTGGTGGCTGCCCCGCCCCCTGACTGGTGGCTGCCCCGCCCCCTGACTGGTGGCTGCCCCGCCCCCTGACTGGTGGCTGCCCCGCCCCCTGACTGGTGGCTGCCCCGCCCCCTGACTGGTGGCTGCCCCGCCCCTGACTGAGTATAACCCTGCCCCTGACTGGTGACTGCCCCGCCTCCTGACTGGTGGCTGCCCGCCCCTGACTGATGACTGCCCCACCCCTAACTGATGGCTGCCCCGCCCCTGACTGGTGGCTGCCCCGCCCCTGACTGGTGGCTGCCCCGCCCCTGACTGGTGGCTGCCCCGCCCCTGACTGGTGGCTGCCCCGCCCCTGACTGGTGGCTGCCCCGCCCCTGACTGGTGGCTGCCCCGCCCCTGACTGGTGGCTGCCCCGCCCCTGGCTGGTGGCTGCCCCGCCCCTGGCTGGTGGCTGCCCCGCCCCTGGCTGGTGGCTGCCCCGCCCCTGGCTGGTGGCTGCCCCGCCCCTGGCTGGTGGCTGCCCCGCCCCTGGCTGGTGGCTGCCCCGCCCCTGGCTGGTGGCTGCCCCGCACCCTGACTGATGATAACCCTGCCCCTGACTGATGATAACCCTGCCCCTGACTGGTGGCTGCCCGCCCCTCACTGATGACTGCCCCGCCCCCTGACTGGTGACTGCCCCGCCCCCTGACTGGTGACTGCCCCGCCCCCTGACTGGTGACTGCCCCGCCCCCTGACTGGTGACTGCCCCGCCCCCTGACTGGTGACTGCCCCGCCCCCTGACTGGTGACTGCCCCGCCCCCTGACTGGTGACTGCCCCGCCCCCTGACTGGTGACTGCCCCGCCCCCTGACTGGTGACTGCCCCGCCCCCTGACTGGTGACTGCCCCGCCCCCTGACTGGTGGCTGCCCGCCCCCTGACTGGTGGCTGCCCCGCCCCTGACTGGTGGCTGCCCCGCCCCTGACTGGTGGCTGCCCCGCCCCTGACTGGTGGCTGCCCCGCCCCTGGCTGGTGGCTGCCCCGCCCCTGGCTGGTGGCTGCCCCGCCCCTGGCTGGTGGCTGCCCCGCCCCTGGCTGGTGGCTGCCCCGCCCCTGGCTGGAGGCTGCCCCGCCCCTGGCTGGTGGCTGCCCCGCACCCTGACTGATGATAACCCTGCCCCTGACTGGTGGCTGCCCGCCCCTCACTGATGACTGCCCCGCCCCCTGACTGGTGACTGCCCCGCCCCCTGACTGGTGACTGCCCCGCCCCCTGACTGGTGACTGCCCCGCCCCCTGACTGGTGACTGCCCCGCCCCCTGACTGGTGACTGCCCCGCCCCCTGACTGGTGACTGCCCCGCCCCCTGACTGGTGACTGCCCCGCCCCCTGACTGGTGGCTGCCCGCCCCTGACTGGTGGCTGCCCCGCCCCTGACTGGTGGCTGCCCCGCCCCTGACTGGTGGCTGCCCCGCCCCTGACTGAGGATAACCCTGCCCCTGACTGGTGGCTGCCCCGCCCCTGACTGGTGGCAACCCTGCCCCGCCCCTGACTGATGATAACCCTGCCCCGCCCCTGGCTGATGATAACCCTGCCCCGCCCCTGGCTGATGATAACCCTGCCCCGCCCCTGGCTGGTGGCTGCCCCGCCCCTGGCTGGTGGCTGCCCCGCCCCTGGCTGGTGGCTGCCCCGCCCCTGGCTGGTGGCTGCCCCGCCCCTGGCTGGTGGCTGCCCCGCCCCTGGCTGGTGGCTGCCCCGCCCCTGACTGGTGGCTGCCCCGCCCCTGGCTGAGCTTAACCCTGCCCCTGGCTGAGTATAACCCTGCCCCTGACTGAGTATAACCCTGCCCCTGACTGGTGACTGCCCCACCCCTAACTGGTGACTGCACCGCCTCCTGACTGATGACTGCCCCGCACCCTGACTGATGATAACCCCGCACCCTGACTGATGATAACCCCGCCCCTCACTGGTGGCTGCCCTGCCCCTCACTGGTGGCTGCCCTGCCCCTCACTGGTGGCTGCCCTGCCCCTCACTGGTGGCTGCCCTGCCCCTCACTGGTGGCTGCCCTGCCCCTCACTTGTGGCTGCCCCGCCCCTGACTTGTGGCTGCCCCGCCCCTGACTTGTGGCTGCCCGCCCCTGACTGGTGACTGCCCCGCCCCTGACTGGTGACTGCCCCACCCCTAACTGAGTATAACCCTACCCCTGACTGACTGGTGGCTGCCCCCCCCCTGGCTGGTGGCTGCCCCGCCCCTGACTGACGCCTGCCCCGGTGCTGTTGATTCCTCTTGTGCGAGTTTCTGGGCAGAGCCCCCGTGCACGGAATGAAGGCGGCAGTGGCGAATCTCTCCGGCTTCCCACGGCCTGTGCAAGCCGTGGCCTGAGGCTCCCTCTGGGAAGGAGCCAGGGCTGGAACCGGTTGCTGCTGGGCTGCAGCTTGGCGCAGATTCTGCACTTGGTCAGTGGTTAATTAACTTTAAAGTAGGCTTTAAACTCATGAACTCGGCCAAGATGATATTGCCTTAATATGAAATGCGTCCCAGAAGGAGCACGCAATGTTCTCCGAAGCAGCGCGCCCTACTCAAGAAACCCATTTCATTCAGTTCTGGCTAATCATTAAAGGATCCAGGCAGCGTTTCCACAAGCTCAGCAAAATCGCTCACATTAAAGCACACCTGGGCCAGTGCCACACTTGACCTGTAAAGTCAGGAGATTAAAGGGCCTTGTTCTGAAAGCTTTTCAACGGTTCGTGCCTAATCTTGGCAAAACACCTGCATTATAAGGAGGGGCACTGGAACGCGCAGGGCACCGTGCAGACCACCCACCAGGGCCTTTATCTTGGAAGGGTAGAGGCAGGGTTAGGGAGGGGATCTAGAATGCGCAGGGCACCATACAGACCACCCACCAGGGCACAGTGCAGGCCACCCACCAGGGCAGGGATCTTGGAAGGGTAGATGCAGGGTTGAGGAGGGGCTATGGAGCGCACAGGGAACAGTACAGACCACCCACCAGTGCTGGGATCTTGGAAGTGTAGAGGCGGGTTGAGGACAAGGTCTGAAATGCACAGGGCATAGTCGGGATGACCCACCAGGGCCAGGATCTTGTAAGGGTTGATGCAGAGTTGTGGTGGGCGATCTGGAATACAAAATGCACAGTACAGACCATCCACCAGGGCCGGAATCTCAGAAGGGTAGATGAGGGTTGGCGAGAGGATTTGGACTGCACAGGGCACTGTGCCATCCACCCAACAGGGTCAGGATCTCAGAAGGGTAGATGCACGGTTATGGAGGAGATCTGGAATGCACAGGCCACAGTACAGACCACCCACCAGGGCTGGGATCTTGGAATGGTAGATGCGGGGCCCAGGAGGGGATCTAGAAGGCACAGTGCACAGTACAGACCACCCACCAGGGCTGGGATCTTGAAAGGGTAGATGCATAGTTGGGGAGCTAATCTGGACTGCACAGGGCACTGTGCCATCCACCCAACAGGGTCAGGATCTCAGAAGGGTAGATGCAGGGTTATGGAGGAGATCTGGAATGCACAGGGCACTGTACAGACCTCAAACCAGGGGTGGGATCTTGAAATGGTAGATGCAGAGTTGGGGAGCTAATCTGGACTGCACAGGGCACTGTGCCATCCACCCACCAGGACTGGGATCTTAGAAGCATAGATGCAGGGTTGGGGAGGGTGATAAGGAATGCAGAAGGAACAGTACGGACAACCCACCAGGGACAGGATCTTGGAAGGGTAGGTGAGAGGTTGGGGAGATGATCTGAACCACACAGGGCACCGTACAGGCCACACACCAGTACTGGGATCTTAGATGGTTAAATGCAGAGTTGGGGAGGGGGACCTGGAACACAGAAGGCACAGTACAGACCACCCACCAAGGGTGCAATCTTGGACGAGTAGTGTTAGGGAGAATTCTCTTCTATGGCTAATTTCCCTTACCTATAGAGTCCCCCAGCAGCTTTGCTGGATTTGAAGGGTTTATTTTTTTCTCCTGCTAAGAGTGAGACCCTTTTTTAGACAGATTGCTAGTGTGTGTTTTAGGCTTTCTTGTGTGCTTATGGTCTATGGGGATTTTCTCACCTTCAAATGAATCATCTTTTTACATGTTTGTTACACAGCACCCTCCGTGCCGTACCACAGGGGTGTCGTAGCGACCCCCAAACATAGACTCCATACCCTGGGACTGACTACCGTCTCCCAGGTCATGTAAAGTCCCCATTGACTTTACTAGTCAAATCTTATGAATTAAACCAGTACAACCCATCTTACTATGGAGGTACTGGGAAGGGTTAATAGTTTTTCCCTAGTGTTCATTTTCGAGAGGGTACTGTACAGTCCCACTCTCAAAAGTTTCTGGCTGGTGGTTACTACGGTAAATATTCGACCGGGAATATTTCCCTATGGGATTTTCCCATTGTTCGAGGCTACCACATTTACTTACAGCTTCTAACATACCGCCGGTTTAGTTAAATATTAACTTTTGCCAGAACTTTGATTTAATTTCTTTCTCGTGTCTTTCTCTATAGTCCTAACCCAGGTCGGGGATCCTTTGTTCGTTCTTTTTGGTGGGCTCCTGCACAGAAGCCCACCTCTAGGCGCCACTGAGTCTGGGGTAGACAGGATGTGTGGGAGGGGGGGAATAGGCACCCTAGACAGGGTTGCCTCCGCAACCCAAGTCGCACTCTGCCCTGATAGGCTGGGGGGTTCTCCCACCAGGAGAGCCACCCCACTGTGTGAGTGACAGCTAGACTGTATGAATGGGGACGTTGCCACTGGAACTAAGAAGCCGAAGAGAAGAGAAGCCAACGACCTCTGCAATGACTGAACCACCGGTGAAGCCCTGCTGCAGATCATCACAACTTTTCTCCAACGACTCGAGAAGATATTCATCTGCAAGAGTCTTTTTCCCTTGAGCTGGTGGGGCCAACCAGTTCGCCAATCGCCTTCCAGGACCTGCCTTGGTCGAATCGCCAGTGCCAAGCACTAGGAGACTGTATAGCCAGGCATCCGTCCACCTGGACCGCAATTTAAAGGAGCGTACCTTTTATTTGTTTGACAGCACCGCGGCTGGTTTCATCCCTGGGCAGTGCAGAAACTCGAACCTTCCTCCACGACGAGGGCCTCTCTTCCTCTGCTGGATCTCCCGAACTGTGGAACTGCCAGGAACTACCGCCACTGCAGGAGCCTCTTCAACTTTTAAGGTACATTGTTCCGCCAGGCCTCCCTTTTCGTTGGGTACTGCTAAAGGTGTTTTAAATCCTTTACTTACCTACCGGGTTGGCCGCCCCAATCATCTAACATTGTCTTTCATCTTCTGCAACCGCCTTTTCGAATCGTTTAACAAAGACTTGACTGCAGCCACAAGAACATTTTGCTCCTGGGCACTTTGTCCTGTACCACTGACTCTGGCACAGGCCTATTGACTCTGACTAAATCTCTTACAACTGCCTTCTCTAGATTGCTTCTCACCTAGAAATGTGTTGGTGCACCTAACTCTTATAACCACCTTTTCCTTCCTTCTTTTTAAACTTGTGAAGTGCCATTTTGCTCGGTTTTCACCTTAGTATTATACATGCTAAAGTACTGCCTTGCCTAACTTGTTCGCAATCTTATTGGGAATTGTTGCTGGCGTGATTAAGAGTATATTCCTGTATAACTTGTCCTTTCCCTCCCTTTTGAGAAATTGGTAGAGTGCCATTTCGGCTTGGTTTTCACTGTGCTGTTTTGCTCAGTTTTCACTCTTGTTCAAACTTGGCTACAATGTAAATAGGGAGTTGTGTATACTTTTCTTGACTGATTTTAACTTGCTTTTATAATAGTGATTTGTGTGTGAACATCAGAGTGTGTAAAATAAATATATATATTCTTTTTGATACAAAGCTTTGGTCAGTGTTTCCTTGTTCCATAGTATTGAAGTCTTAATGTGTAAACCCTGAATACTGCTCATCTCCCTCTTGAGATAAGTCTTACTGCTTAGCCACAGCTACCAACTAAATCTTTGTGGTACAGACTGATACCAAAGGGGATTTATTGCTCATACCTGTAGTCTTAATCTTCTGTAGTGCTCGCTAAGGGAACTGCACAGGATTCTGCCTAACAGGTAGATACAGTGTTGGATAGGGGATCTGGAATGCTCAGGGCACAGTATATACCACCCACCAGGGCTGGTGTCTCAGAAGCGTAGCTGCAGGGTTGGGGTGGGGGATCCGGAATGCAGAAGGTGCAGTAAAGACCTCAAACCAGGGCTGGGATCTTGTAATGGTAGATGCAGGGTGGAGGAGGGGATCAAGAAAGCTCAGAACACAGTACAGAGCACCCATCAGGGCCGGGGTCTCAGAAAGGTAGCTGCAGGGTTGGGGTGGGTGATCAGGAATGCAGATGGAACAGTACAGACAACTCACTAGGGACAGGATCTTGGAAGGGTAGAATCAGTGTTGGGGAGGGGATATGAAAAGCACAGGGCACAATACAGACCACCCACCAGGACCGGGATCTTCGAAGGGTAGATGCAGAGTTTGTGAGGGGATACGGAACGCACAGGGCACAGTATAGACCACCCACCAGGGTTGGGATCTTGAATGGGTAGATGCGCTGTTGGGGGAGGGGGATCTGAATGCACATGGCACAGTACAGACTGTCAGGCAGAATCCTGTGCAGTGCCCTTAGGGACCACTACACACAATTAAGACCACAAGTGGTAATACAAGTTTTACCTTTGGTACAAGCCTGTACTACTATGTTAAAGTGGTAGCAGTAGCGGAGCAGCCAGGCCTATCTCAAGAGTACATGAGCAGTAGCAGAGATTACACAAAGGACCACAATTACTGTGACTCAAGCAAACACTGACTCAAGGTTTCAGGTAAAAAATATAGGTACATTTATTTTTAAACCATTTGTTATAAACATAACACTTCTATTAATTCAAAATCATACGTAAAATACACTACAACCAACCAATTCACTTGGTACAATATAACTCAAGGTAAGTACCCTATGTTTTAACGGACCGGTGTTGTGAAACAAAAGACGTTACCGGGAATACAGATGCGATCACTTTTTGACAGTAATGACCGTTCGGTCTTACTAAAGATACGCGAATCCGCTGCAAGATATGTTACCGGGGCAAAAACACACTTAGCACCTGAGTTAACCGGAGAGAGTGAGGGCAAAAATCACAGACAATACTGTTGTCTTGGCAGACAGAATCAGAGAACACTAGTTGACAGGAATTCAAGAGTCAATAGGCCGTAGCAAGTGTCAAGTGGAACCGGGTTCCTGTTGTCGAGGATCATCCAGTCGGACAGTTCAAGATTCAACGTTGCCAGGAGTACTTAGATATTGTCAACAGAGGAAGCAAAAGTTTTAAGAAGGAGGGAAGATAAGGGCAAGCCTTGGAGGAGGAGAAAAGGGATTCGCCCTAGCTCCTCGAAGCAGAACACAGTACCTTTTCAAGGAAGAAGCTGGTGCCACGGCAGTTGTTCGTGGTAGTTTCCTGCAGACCCACGGATCCTGGAGCTTTGGCAAGAAGGACGACGTCTGGAGGGGTCTACACTACGCAGGGATGAAGCCAGCAGCAGCGACGGTGAATAAAAGGTGCGCTCCTTAAAAACAGGAGAGGTTCTTCAGATGGGTATCCGGACCACTACAGCAGTGTGCAGCGATTTCATCCAAGAAGAGGATCCTCTGGCTGTGGAAGATGAGCTGGTTGACCCACCAGGCTCAAGGGAAGAAGACTCCGGACTGGATCTTCTCTGGTCGTCGAAGGGTAGATAGCTCAGGACTGCAGCAGGGCTTCACCGGGACGGGATAGTTGCAGCAGCCGTCTTCTTCTCCGCTTCTGTTTGGTTCCTTGTAGTTCCAGTGGCGACTCTGACTTCCGGCCCAAGAGTCCTGCCTATTATGCGAAAATCCCCCATTCACATAGCCTGGCTGTCAATCACGCAGCAGGGGGGTTGTCCAGCCCGGACAACCACCTCAGCCAATCATGGCAAAGTGCGACTTGGGTTTCCTAGGATACCTTGTGCAGGGGGTGACTACACTCCTCCCTCACATTCCGCCCACCTTGACACCCAGAAGCCTGCCAAAAGACGGTGAACAAAGAAGGCAAACCTGGTTTGCTGCGCAAAGTAAAACACAAGGACTTTAACAAAAAGAAATGGCGAATAAACCCGACCGGAGCCAAAAGAAAAAGTATTTGGTCAAGCGGGTTTATGTTCGAGGCTAATATAATGGCCTAAACAATAACACATTTATATAGTATAAACGCAGTATAAAAGTTAGGGTAGATACCACTGGCACCAGCCAAGTCTAAATGTTAAGAGCAAAACAAGGCTCTAGGAGGTACAGATAAAAAGGCTAAGAACTAACCTTTTCCAATACTCAATGCACGATGGGGTGTACTGGATCTGTGGTTAAATGACTAGGTAAAGTTAATGGCAACTTTACCCTTTTCTGGGGACAGTAGTCAGCCTCAGAAATGGAGTCAGGGGTGGGGGGGGGGAGTCTAAAAGACAACCCTGTGTCACTGCAAGAAGGGGGCTACTGAAGTGATGGACTCCAGAGCCCACAATCACAAAAACAGATGAAATACACATGGCAAAACATGGTTAAAAGTGGGGGAAAAGCTCACACTCTTACCAAGTGAAAAAAAAATAACTCCAGAAATCCAGCAAAGCTGCTGAGGGACTCACTAGGTAAGGGAAATTAGCCATTGAATGAGAATTCTCCCTAACACAGACCACCCACTACGGCCTGGATCTTGGAAGGGAAGATGAAGAGTCGGGGAGGGGATCTGGAATCCACAGGGAACAATATAGACCACCCACCAGGGCCGGGATCTTGGAAGTTTATGCAGTGTTGGGGACGGGATCTGGAATGCACATGGCACAGTATAGACCACCCACCAATGCCGGGATATTTGAAGGGTAGATGCAGATTTGAGGAGGGATATGGAACACACAGGGCACAGTACAGACCACCCACCAGGGCCGGGTTCTTGGAAGTGTAGAGGTGGGGTTGAGAATGGGGTATGAAATGCACAGGGCATAGTACGGATGACCCACCAGGGCCAGGATCTTGTAAGGGTTGATGCAGAGTTCAGGAGGGGATCCGGAATGCACAGGGCACAGTGCAGACTACCCACCAGGGCCGAGATCTTATAAGGGTAGAAGCGGAGTTGGGGTGGGGATCTGGACCACACAGGAGACTATACAGACTACCCACCAGGGCTGGGATTTCAGAAGGGTAGATGCAGAGTTGCGGTGATCTAGAAGGCAAAGGACACAGTACAGACCATCCGGAAGGGTAGATGACGTTTGGGGAGGGGATTTGGAATGCACAGGGCACAGTACAGGCTACCCACGAGGCTGGTATCTTGGAAGGGTAGAAGCAGAGTTGTGGAGGGCATCTGGACTACACAGGGCACTGTACAGACCACCCACCAGGGCTTGGATCTTGGAAGGGTAGAGGCGGGATTGAGGAGGGGATCTGGAATGCACAGGGCACAGTACAGCCCACCCACCAGTGCTGGGATCTTGAAAGGGTAGAGAAGGGTATGGGAGGGGATATGAAAAGCACAGGGCACAATACAGACCACCCACCAGGGCTGGGATCTTGGAAGGGTAGATGCAGAGTTTGTGAGGGGATGCAGAACACACCACAGGGCACAGTACATACCACCCACCAGGGCCAGGATCTTGGGTGGCTAGAAGCATAGTTGGGGAGGAGATCTGGACCGCACAGGGCAGTCTACAAACCACCCACCAGGGCTAGGATATCAGAAGGGGAGATGCACAGTTGGGGTGGGCTATCTGGAATTCACAAGGCACAGTACAGACCACCCACCCACCAGGGTTGGGATCTTGAAAGTGTAGACGTGCTGTTGGGTAGGGGATCTGGAACGCACAGGGCACAGTACAGACCAGCCACCATGGCTTGGATCTTGAAAGGTTAAATGTGGGGTTGAGGAGGGGATCTTGAATGCACAGGGCACAGTATAGACCACCCACCAGGGTTAGGATCTTGGATGGGTAGATGCGCTGTTGGGGGAGGGGATCTGGAATGCACAGGGCAGAGTACAGACCACCCACTAGGGGTGGGATCTTGGAAGGGAAGATGCAGGGTTGGGGAGGGGATCAAGAAAGCACAGGGCACAGTACAGACATGCCACCAGGAACTTGGAAGGCTAGATGCAGTGTTGGGGACGGGATCTGGAATGCACATGGCACAGTATAGACCACCCACCAATGCCAGGATCTTTGAAGGGTAGATGCAGATTTGAGGAGGGGATATGGAACGCACAGGGCACAGTACAGACCACCCACCAGTGCTGGGATCTTGGAAGTGAAGAGGCGGGTTGAGGACAAGGTCTGAAATGCACAGGGCATAGTTCGAATGACCCACCAGGGCCAGGATCTTGTAAGGGTTGATGCAGAGTTGGGGTGGGCGATCTGGAATACAAAATGCACAGTACAGACCATCCACCAGGGCCGGAATCTCAGAAGGGTAGATGAGGGTTGGCGAGAGGATTTGGACTGCACAGGGCACTGTACAGACCACCCAACAAGGTCTGGATCTCAGAATGGTAGATGCAGGGTTATGGAGGAGATCTGGAATGCACAGGCCACAGTACAGACCACCCTCCAGGGGTGGGATCTTGGAATGGTAGATGCGGGGCCCAGGAGGGGATCTAGAAGGCACAGTGCACAGTACAGACCACCCACCAGGGCTGGGATCTTGGATAGGTAGAATCATAGTTGGGGAGGGGATATGGACCACACCTGGCACTGTACAGACCACCCACCAGGGCTCGGATCTCAGAAGAGGAGATGCAGAGTTGGGGGAGGAGATCTGGATTGCACAGGGCACAGTACAGACCCGACACCATGGATGGGATCTTGTAAGGGTAGAAGCGTATTTGGGGGCGGTGGGGGGGGTCTGGACTGCATAGGGCACTGTACAAATCACCCACCAGGGCCAGAATCTCAGAAGGGTAGATGCGGAGTTGGGGTGGGTGATCTGGAATGCACAGGATATTGTATAGACCACCCACCAGGGCTGGGATCTTGGAATGGTAGATGCAGGGTTGGGTAGGGGGTCTGGAATGCACAGGGCACAGTACAGACAGCCCACTAGTGCCAAGATCTTGAAAGGGTCGATGCAGAATTGGGGAGGGTATCTGGAATGCACAGGGCACAGTACAGACTGCCCACCAGAGCTGGGATCTTGGAATGGTAGATGCAGAGTTGGGGAGATGATTGATGGAGGCAGAGTTGAAATGCATGTATGGGGAGAATAAACGAGAATAGGGTGGTTGGGGCAGATGAGGAGTGGTTCTGAAGACACTCACTTATTAAAATGGCATTATAAGGATAGGAAGGGTTGGCTTACAAACACTATTTTAGACATGGTCACATAAGAAGAATCAGTGTTACACCTTATGGATAACATTGGTTCTGACGGACACCATGTCCCTTTTGAAGATTCCTCATCTTTGGAATGTCCACCCGGCATGCTGGGACCCCAGAACATTTGAAATCCTGTTTGCTCATAACTGCCGTGCCGTGATATCATCTTCACATCCTCCACTGTAACTGCCCACGGTATAAGTACCGCCTCCAACCCCTAGCTAAACAGTTCCCTCCTAGGGCTGGAGGGGGTGGGGAGGAACAGACCTTACATCCACCAGAACCAGTGTGAACTTCTTGCCATCTTTCCAGCAATGCCTGTCAAACTTGGAAGGGGGGCCTTGGATGCAGAGATCTCAATCAAAGACATGCCATGCCACAGTTCTTCCAGACAAAGTCTCGGCCCTAGGGTTTGATCCAGGGAGTAGTGTCTCTCAAAGTTGTGCATATTTCTGAGTTGAGAAGGTCCTCAGGAAAGATAGCCTAGCTGGTGTACTTATCTGATATAGTTAACAATCCACCTTGGGATGGTTTGTTTGCACGCCCCCACCTCCCTTGGATGCAAGACCAAAAGCCACAAGCAAATGGTAACCATCCAGTATTCCTCTACCTTGGCAATGTGATGGATCAAAGCCCTCCTAGCAACAAGCCTCTGTACCCTCTTCTCTGCCTTCGTTCGAGAGGTGATTTGCCTGGTTGATCCTAAACTCACTCATCTCTTTCGCTATTACGAAAGGTTTCATCTGAAGTGTCACTTTGTCAATCAGCCAACAGAGCCTGCAGCTTATTTATCCCCCTGGCTGAAGTAATGGGCACCAAAAAATGCAGTTTCCAGTGTCAAAAACTTTTCATCAGAGTTATGCAAGGGCTAGAAAGGGGTTGCCATTATCTATGCCTAAACCAGATTCACGTCCCACTGCACCTGGATGTATGGCACCAGCGAGTAATGAATTACCAGCCCCTTCAAGAACTGTATCACACTGGGGTCCTTAGAGAAGTCTCTGAGACGGTGCTTATTTCTGTCTGCGATGATATTTTTAATGCTGCCGACAAGGGTGACTGTAAGGAAGGTATGGTATAAACAGTAGACACAGACACAATAGATGCAAGTTTCGAAAACCTTTATTTTGTAGTTTAATGGGGTTGGTGAAATTCCTAACTGGCCCTAACTCTGAAATGAGAGTAACCTTGATCATTAAATACACAACAAAACAAGTCCAAGTAATTCTAGTCAAAATGAAAAGGCCTTTACTATGAAAACCTAACCTTGCCCTCCTTCTCAAATAACAAATGTGTAAAGGGAATGCCAAAAAGAAAAAATAGTTTCTGAAAAGAAATTTCAGAATGGCTTAGGTAACAACTCCCTTCCCCACGTTCAGAAGCACAGGATCGCGAGAGTTTCTTAAAAAGGATAGGTGAATGGCACAGTTCTCAGTCTTGCACACTCTGGCTTGCTGGTACAATTTGACAGTTCAAGCTTGGGCTTCAAGCTTTTGACAGTCTATTCAATTCTTTAGGCATCACCCGCCTTACCACAAATGCAAATTTCTGTTTTTGGCCATCATTCCACACAGGCTTCCCTCTGCCGGGCTTGAGCCTCTCTCCTTTCACATTCAACTCTTCACTTCATCACATTTCAGCACAGGCTTCCCTCCGCCGGGCTCAAGCCTTTCTTTTTGTGGGGTTGTGGGGGTTCCCTTCCCCACGTTCTATCCTTCACACTTAACTTTCACTCTACCACAGTTCAGCACATTCTCCCCTGTGCCGGGCTCGAGCCTCCCTTTCTCTTTGGGGGGGTCCCCTTGCCCACGTTCTATCCTTATTTCATTTTTTACTTTCGAAACTTGAAGGATTTTATGTAGACCTCTGCATGACCACTTCGACTTCCTTTTCAACAATTTGACAATCAACAATCTTCACAACACCAATGCTCGTTGGTTCTTGTAGTTTTACATTTGCCCTCTTGGCCTCTTTCACATTTCTCTTCATACAAACAGGCTTTTGTTTGCCTTCGGTAACTCACTAGTCGTTTACTTTTCTCGTAGCAGTCAAGGCCATGACCACCACCTTCTCTGCTCCTCCCCAACTTCGTTGTTCACCCGGGAGGGTAGCAGCTGCCTGGAAGCACCTTGAAGGTTTCTTTTTTCTGCTCACTTGTTTTTGGTTGTGAAACGCTCACGGCTTCCTAAAAGGATGGAATTCTTGCCTGGCTCTCTCACGTCCTCTGCTGCAGCCGATCAGCCCCTTATCCTTCCAACGTCCATAGCCTTGTTCGCATCAGCCCCGAAAGAACTGTTCCTTCTCGCACCCAGCCTCGCTCCAAGTGTGCCTGTGCATACCACCTTTTATCCTGACATGGAGTGCTAACAAGTAACGGGTGTATGTGATTTGGATTACGTGCCAGTCTCTGCCTGATCTAATTAGTGGGACAGAGCCATTGCAAGTCAGTAGAGGTAATCCTCCTGGCCCCATTCCTCTCCTTCCTCGGCTCAGTAGTGTTGTAAATGTGAAGTGGGGAGGAGTCCACCAGGGGGCGCAGATGCAATGGCTGCCTGAGCCTTCGTCTCCCGCTCCAGGCACAAAGATACAGCAAAACAACATCTTAAATGAAAACTATATGAGACTTTATCCACACATTTTCATCTTTAAACTGTTTGGTCACCATACGGAGCAGTGAGGAGTGAAACCATAGCCCATCACTGGGTAAACGAGACCTATCGACGGAATCGCCCGGCCGCAACGCAGCATCTGAAGATGGCGGATATCGAGGTTGGACTGCTGTGATGGGGAGATAGACCTTCCATATCTGCTCCGGGCTCGCCTGATGTGGTGAGCAAAGCCAAACTCCCCCTGAGACGCACTCTCTCTGCGAGACTGCTCCAGCACTGCCGGTAAGGAGATTGGAGGGCCACAAAGATACCGCACAGCGCTCGCAGCACGGCAAGTGCTAGACTCTCTTCCCCATCCACACGCCCCAGCCCCTATTGAGCAGCTTTGAAAATGGTTGCATAGCTGAAGAGCTCAGCATCACGCACCAACGAAAATAGCTGAGAAGGCAGACCTGCGGCTGTGTGGGATCCTATAATGCTCACACATGCTCTGGAGACTGCAGGGCACATGTGTGGTGAATTTCGGCTGGCTGGCTGATTTGGGGGTTGCGCTGCAGCCGTCTGCGTGCCTGGGTGAGAAGCCCTACGGAGCGGACACCAACTCTTCGTTTGCCTGACTGTGACGGCATCGCCCTGTGGAAAGAGGACTGGATCAATCAGCAACTGCGGCACTGTATCCGCTACTACGGTGGTGCAGCGATGCGGCTGTGACCGGACTCCAGTGCTGCTCATCCGGCGGGTAGTTGCCGGGTTGGCCGCCCGTCAACGAGGTGATGGACCCATTGACCCCAACGTCGGCTGTGCCTGGGGAGCCCTGCGGGTCTTTGATCCTGCTACATCTCTCCCCGGATCAGGCGGGCGGACTGCGGCCCACCTGCTGGAGGCGGGTGGCCTTCTTGCTGTGAATTGAGGTCCTCGCCTGCCGGGGGCTGGTGCCTGCCCTGACGGCGCCGAGCACGCCCCTGCCTTTACATCCGTGGCTCTCTCCGGGCCTGCACCGCTGGACTGGCGATTGGATCATTAAACGTCTGCCCTGGAATCCCATGGGGCTGGTGAGTGACTGCTGCTCCTTTCCATATCGCCTCCCCTGCGCCAGCCGAGATCCTGCTGCAGCTGGGGACCTGCTGCTTGCTTCCCCAGTGTCTCATCCCAGGAGTGAGCCCCAGGCAGTGGAGCGGACCCTGTAGGGGTCCTAAATTTAATCTGGTGGTAACTGTGGTCCTTACAAGAAGTGCCCCTGGCATTTTCATCTGCCCCAGCCGCAGCGTGAGACAGAGCATTGTACCCATAGTGCCCAGGTCCGACCCAGATAGCCAGATACACCATTGGAGGCCTATTGGAACATATTGTGCTGTGGACATCAACCAGCGGCCAGCAACAGTCAGCCACAGCGCGGCCCGGTGGACCGGCAACTCCTCTGTGAACTCTGCGGCCTGGCATCCACAGCGCGGGGAGGCACAACATAGAGAGGGTGAGAGCAGCCCTGAACCCCTTCCTCCCACCTACACTGGTCCAAAGCCAGATCCCCCCACAAATCTCCCTCTCCAAGGGGAGCAACAACTCTGAGTCCACTGAGCAAAACAGGGGCCCCGGAAGCCCCCACCACAAAATAACCGCACATGAGCCACGAGGCGGGCCACCGCGACTACCCCCTAGCCCTCATCCCAACACCTACCGCCAAACCAGAGCCCAAGCAAGCTCAAGAACCATCTCTCAGCACAGCCCCCTATCTCAGCAGGGGCTTGTGCCGCTGCACGACAGACCACTCGGGGTGAGGAGTTACCGCCAGAACAAAGCCACCAACTGGGACAATTTGCACCGCAGCAAAGCACCCTCACACCCCCGGAGGTTGGGACCACCACCAGCACCCTAAAACTCAGAGCATCCAACCACCCCCAACCACCAGAAAACCCCTGGCTGCCCCTCACAGCTAGTCCTGGAAGCCTGGCCACAGAACCTCCCGGTCAACAACTCTCCTGGGGGGTCTCCCACAGGACCAGGAGCTGAATCACAACACCACCTGGCCAAGAGACCACTGTGGGCCCCGACCCCTCGCACCAACACCCATCACCGGACCAAAAGCTGGGCAAAAGCTGGTCAGGCACAAGGCACGTGCGCACCCTCAGAGGCACCATCAGAGACGGCAGACACCACCTGCTACACCCAAGCCCCAAAGCAGCTAACCTCTGGGGAACACCAGGTCTCACCCCATAGTTAAACCAGGAGCTGGTCCCACGGGACAATAAAATCCTTGGTGGGGAAGCAACTACTGCGGTCCCACGCACCCCGCTTCCCCCTTCACGCCGGAGTGACCGAGTCCGCGCAGCCAAAGCAGTCACAGCTCCCCTCATCCCTAAGCCCGAGACTGCCAGACCAGCCCCAAATCTCTACGCTGCGACCTCAGCACATCACACCTCAGCCGGAGACTCGAACCTACACCCATCATGTCAAAAAAACCAGCAAAGCAGGCAGACATCGCTACTCTCCTATCCACCCCTGCAACAGACATATCCAGGCGGGGGGACCGCCTAGAACCAAGGGAAACCAACGCTGGGAGCATGCGTGCAGAACCACCCCGGGAAGGCCCGACTCAGACAGTCATGAAGTCTGACCTCCAGGACCTCCTAGCAGCATTGACCAAAGAATTTCAGAAGGGCACACAGAACTAGAGTTAAATCCAACGCCTCGGCCCCGCCGGACGTCCTGGCAAGAGTACACTACTTTAAGGTCAAGGAGGAGATCATGCGGGAGGCTAGGAGCTCCCCATGAATACAGTTCAGGGACGCCTCCATCTCCCTTTACCAAGATCTCGCCGCCACCACACTCCTGAAAAGGAAAGCACTGAAACCAGTGACGGAATGGCTTAGGGGAAAAGGGCGTATCATACCATTGGGGCTTTCCCACGGCCCTGATTTTCCCCTGGAATGGGAGCATCCGCCACATACGCAAACTACATGAGGCTGAAAAACTACTGATCCCGGCAGCAGGCGGGGGAAACCAACAACGAGGAAGCACCCTCAGACCAAGATGACCGTCCTGGGTTCGGGTGGAGAGACGCCAGCGAAGAATCACGGGACCCCCACTCAAAGGCAAGCGCCCAAGCAACGACGGCTAAGGTGGGGCGACACTGACACCCAGGCTCCCCCGGAACCAACAAGCATCGCCAAAAACCAGACGCCAGCCACTAACACTGGACACGCACCGAATTCTCAAAGTAAAACAACACTTCAACCTCACATACAGCTTTCACCGCCACGAAATAGAGGCCTAAGGGCCTCATCCTCAAAGGATTGCGTTGGCCCAGCCAGAGACCCCGTTGGTCGAAGGCTGGCCCAGTTGACCAAGTTTTGTTTTAATGGGGGGAATAGAGGGGTGGCCACCGAGGGGGGACAAATCCCCAACACCGGTCCCAGCTCACCTGGCAGCTACCCGCACAGGCCGGCAATAAGCGGAGCATGATGATGCCCACTAGCTGCAAACTGCCCACACCAAAATGGGGTCATCCATTAAGAACCTGACCATGATCACCTGGAATGTCCAGGGCCTCAACTCCCCCAGGAAACGGAAGTCCGTGGAACATCACCTGACCCAGCTAGAGGCAGATGTAGTCTTTCTACAAGCAACCCATCTCCTAGCCGCGGAAGAACAGAGAGTCAAATACCAAAGGTTCCCTAAAGGATACTTCGCATCGTCTGGCCAGAAGAGGGGAGGGGTGGCAGTCCTGCTAAGTCAATCAGTGGCACTAACAAAGGTGACGGTCAAAAGGGACCCCAAGGGCAGTTTAATGATTAAAGGCCTACTGGTCGAGCTCCCAATAACCATCATAGCAATCTACTGCCCAAACGAAGCCCAGGAGCGCTTCCTACGTAGGATCCTCCCAGTCATATTGTCCTTTGCCGAAGGCAAACTACTGATCGGAGGGGACTTCAACCTCACCCCGGACCCAACCATCGACAAGACCTTGCCGCCCTCTGGAACCGACTTCACGAAGGCACTGGGGTTCGTGGAATTCCTAAAAGAGACGGAGACAATCGACACCTGGAGGCTGGCAAACGACAAGACTTGCGACTACACTTTCTTTTCGCATGTCCACAGGGGTCTCTGCAGGATAGACCTTCTACTCATCTCAAGCTCGCTGTTCCCAAGCATCGTGAACATCCACATCGGCCTGAGAGTGAACTCCGACCACGCCCCAGTCATAGCTCAGCTCCAGACGGAAGGCCTACCAACACTGCGACACAGAGCATGGAAGCTGCAGGACTTTCTCCTCACAGACATTGCAGACAGCCAGGAGCTGTCGGAAGCCCTCACTAACTACTTCACAGAGAATGTGGGAAAAGGGCCTACAGAGGCTATGGTGAGGGACGCCATGAAGCCAGTGATCCGAGGGGTCGCCATGAACAGTTGAGCAGCACACAGGCACCGGCACCAGCTAAAATCAGAAGAACTGGAAACGAAGGTAGCACAGAAAGAGGCAAACCACAAACAACGCCAATCAACAAGGTCATGGAACGAGCTACGCAAAGCTAAAGTAGCCCTGGAAATGCACCTGGCAAACCGTACAGCCCGAGCGTTGACATACACAAAGCAGTACTATTACCTGAACAGCAACAAAGCCAACCGCCTACTTGCACATAAGCTCAAGAAAATACACACAAGGAACAACATTGCAGTCCTACAGGACCAAGGCTGGACCCCACACTGCTCTGAGGCCTAAAAGATGACCATCATGACCGAGCACCATAGGAAGGTAATGTCAGGGAACCCTACGGAAGCAGCAGCACACGCCGCCTACCTGAGCACGATCCCAAGGCCACCCCGCCACCCACAGATGGACACCCTGGAAGACTCTATATCCTCGGAGGAGGTGTCGGAAGTGATCCTCTCCATGAAAAACACGGCTCCTGGTCCAGACGGGCTGCCCGCGCCATTTTACAAGAAATACAATCACATCCTGGCCCCCACCTAGCTTCACTTTTCAACTCCTTCCTAGAAACTGCGATTTATTCCGCCCAATTGCTCTACTGAATGTAGATTCCAAAATCATCTCGAAGTTACTGGCACGCAGGCTCGCCGGGCTCCTCCCGGACCTCATTCACCCGGACCAAACGGGTTTCATTCCCGGGCGCAACACCTCGGACAACATCAGGCGCACCTTAAACATCATTGAGAAAGCCAAAAGAACTAGAGAAGAGCTAGTGGTGGCCTCGCTCGACGCACAGAAGGCGTTCGACATGCTGGACTGGGGCTATATGAGGGAGACACTGGGCCTCATTACGAGTTTGGAGGTAGCCATGGTGCTAGTAGCACCATGGCTGCCTCCAAATCGGGCTCCATTACCGAGTTCCTGCAATGGTGATTTACCGGGTCATTCCAACATATGAGGACCCGGTAATTCCTCCTTGCAGGAACCATTCCCCATTCCCATTGAGCCCACATAGGGCTCAATGGGAATGGGGAGGGAGGTAACAATGGGCACATTACAAGTGTCCCGTTGTTACCTCCCTCTTCCCCTCGCAGGACCCGGAAAAGACGTCTGGTTTTACCAGACATCTGATCCGGGTCCTGCAAAGGGAAACTCATAATAAGCACTCCCGTAATGAAGGGGGCCGGTCTCGTACCGGCCCCCTTCATTACGGGAGCGCCAGGGTCGTAATGAGGCCCACTGTGTCACTACGGAATTGGCCTGAAATTCTTGAAATGGACGATGGCTATCAGCACCCCACCACAACCCTGAGGATCAACGGCGCCAAATCCCCAAGAATCAAAATCACTAGAGGCACATGCCAATGCTGCCCCTTGTCGCTTCTTGTCTTCGCCCTATCAATGGAGCCGTGCTGTGAAAACATAAAAATAATATGAGGCCGGGAAGCCCAGAAAGAAACACACCAACACAGGTTACAAAGTACATACAAGTGTTTTATTTAAAAGCTACAACAGTTACCAAAGTCAATTGACAAACGGATAGCTATTCGGCTCTCAGAGTAACATAACGAACTTCAACGAGAGTTCAATGCGTTAGTGAGAGAGACCGTTATTGGAATACTTGGGTCTTTTATACTCTTTATCCAGCCCTTGGCCAACCCTCTCGCGGGTTAACCATTCTAGGAGTCGGGCCTATGGGTTCCTTGCCAGGTCAATCCTATAATATATGCATTTTGATTAGTTTCACTGATATAGTTGTACATTTACACATAGGTCAACAGTAGGACAAGGTCTCAGTTCACGACCCCGACAAGTGGCCTGCAGGCATATTAATTATTCGTGTGTACGGAGGTCACAACGGCCAGAATCTTACTCAGAATGTCATTCGGCCTCCGTTTTGATGTTCAGGGTGACTTCCATATAACAAGAGAACCTAAAATGGCGGCTTAATCCAAGATGGCGACTTACATTACTTTCTCTAAGGTCAAGACCTTGCCATGTAGTTTGTTCGCATATGATGTTTAGACAACTTGGCGTAGGCCAATACACATACAATTGTTGCGATAGGAGGCATAACATTGTTTCAATTTGACAAACCCTCCTTTTGGCCTATGCCAAGTGCTAATATCATTTCTAATATCTTTGTAAATAACTCCATGCATCATCGTCCATACATCCTGAATCATTATCTGTAATGTCTATAGCCATTAGGTCGTTCATCAGAACTTCTTGTAACACAAACTCTTTAGATGCTGTATCTGGGGCATACATTTTGTGCCCTACTGTGCTCACTGCTAGACCACAACATCCCCCTAGCATTGCACATACACTAGGTAGACAATGGAAACAGCAACAAAGGAATAGCAGGATTCCCAAAATAACCAGGATAACAGAAAGCACCTTCCAACCCCAGGATCGTAGAGAATCCCAGAACCAGGCGCTAATATTCCAATCTCCCACAGGGGCATGCACTTCAGAACTAAGGATGTGCAAGTTCTGTATTGCTTTGAAAATTGTCGGTGAGGAATCTGGTACGAAAACACAACAAGCGGACCCCACTAATTTGCATACTCCACCACGTTCTGCCAGGATGACATCTAATGCCATCCGATTTTGGAGTGCTACCAATCTTATTGCTTTTTGTTCTAGTGTCATATTGTATAGTATATCCGTGGTCCGGTTGATGGCTCTCTCCAGTACCCTTGCTAGTCCCCTAATATTTTCAGAATTTGCTATCTGTCCCCAAAATGGCACAACTGATTTTGCTATATCTCCCAATACTTGCCCTGGGGTATCTCCGTTCTCGTCCCGCCGTGGGCGAGCCTTAGAAACATCCAATGTACTAGCTATAAATACCCCAGGTAACATGATTCCTAAATAACCGGTCCCCTGCCAATCCTTGGGCAACCAGGGGAATGCTGAACTACCACAAACGAAATAGACAGGCCCCCCTACATACAGAGGCCTGTTCTCTCCGGTCAAATTTACAATGTTCACACAACCTTCAAAATCTCCCATTGGCCGAGTGCCATTTCTTTGTACACAGAAGGGGACTGAATCAGGGCTATGATTAATAGAGTAGGAAGAAGGCGCGGCGTCCTTATTGCCTATCGGAGCCATTTTAAAGGAAATTAGAGTTTGAAAAGGAAGAGATAGTTTATCAGATGGCCTAATAGAAGCAACATTAGGTTTACTTCTATTTGCAAAAAGCGAGCATCCCAGGGGAGTCAATTCACGTTTTTCAAAATCATTTAAATTAGTTCCATCAAAGTTCCCTGAGATGCTATCATTGCAACGGCCAAAGAATAGTGCTCTAAGAGAGGCATAGCAAGCAGTCGTTAAAGGTAAAGGGTGAAAATACCATCCTAGCCCCTTGTTCCCATGTTGCGGTAAATGGGTACAAATCCAGCAATTACTTTTATTAAAAATGGCATGCGTCAAATTCATTATTATCATTAAAGTGTTATTATGGTACTTTCATCTATGCTGGGAGTCTCTAGGTGACAGAGTGTGAAGGTGTACAGAGGGAGTCAAAGCAGTAGGTACAATTTCAATTTGCAGTAAAGGTTTTAGAGGGTACATTTCTTCGAAGTACCAAAGTCCCACAGCAGTAACTATACAAATTCCAATTACTATTATCACAACACAGCAATATGTTTTCGGGGCCCAGGCACATTGTTCGTTGTCCGAGTTGGTCACCCCTTATTTACAAGTCCAATGCGAACAGCAGCGGTGGAGGTGGCAGGCATCGTAGTTTCTCAATCGACGACCCCAATGTTCGTTGCTGGCGACACTACGGTCACGCGACTTCTTAGTCCTTCCCCAACCCTAGCCAGCAGAATCCCTTTTTTCAACAAAATCTTCCTGGTGGTACCCAATGCTGTTTGATCTGAAAATAAGGTACCGTCACTTCCTGAGGGAAGCAACGTATCGGAGGCGACGGAAGTCGCAGAACTTGAAACAGTGTTGTCCGGAAGTGACTTTTTCAAAGAGTGCAGAGACGAAATGGACTGTTCCCCAAGCTCCACGGGCTCAGAGAAATTCTCTGACGCACTCACAGCGCTGTTTGCTACTCCAGGATCAGAGATTGTAGCATCAGCGAGGGGTTCTGCTTCTTCTGTAACGTGTGGCGTCGGATGAGGAAGTTTCTTGACATGCGTCGCATGGATCCAGTGCTTCTTACCAGCCACCCGCACTGCTGTTTGGGTGACCAACAGTACCTGGTGGGGTCCCCGCCAGCGAGGCGCGAGACAGGAAGCCCTTTCGTAGGCCTTCACTAGGACCCAACTTCCAGGCTGAATATTGTGTTCTGGGCCCGTAAACCGTACAGGTAAAGCTGATTGGACCTGATGATAAATGAGATACAGATCTTTAGTCAACTGGTTACAGTAGTCTACAAGCAATACATTTTCTACCTCCCTCAATGCTTTAGGCTTTGGAAGACCCCAAATGTTAGCAGGTCTCCCCATCACTACCTCAAATGGAGAAAGCCCAGTCTTATTTTGAGGTGTGGTGTGCATGGCTAACAAAACAATAGGTAAGGCATCTGGCCATTTCAATTTGGTGCTGGCACACGTTTTTGCAAGCGTATTCTTTAAGATACCGTTATGTCTCTCTACCAACCCAGCACTTTGAGGATGTCTAGCCGAGTGAAATCGCTTTTCAATGTGTAACGCTGTGCATATCTGCAAAATTGCTGCTGCAACAAAATGGGGACCATTGTCCGACCAAATTACCCTTGGAAGTCCAAATCGTGGAAATAATTCTTTTACCATAGTCTTTGCAGTGGTCATGGCAGTAGCATCCTTAACAAGGAAAGCCTCGACCCATTTACTAAAAGCACAAATAATCACAAGAACATATTTTAGATTGTTACACGGTTCCATCTCAATAAAATCAAAGTGGATGACCTCGAAGGGAACAGAAGGGGGCCCAAAGCTACCCCTTGGAGTTACTGTCCCCTTCCCCACATTGTGCTGTAAGCAAATCATACAATTCTGAACATGTCGCTGTGCAGTCTTCAAAATTTTATCATTCACCCAGACTTGTTCCAGCATTTTCGTGATCTGTTGAACACACACATGCGTAGGACCGTGTGCCATCGTAACCATTGCCAGCACATATGAATCAGGGAGCAACCATTTTCCTTCAGATGTATCTACCCAACACCCATCGTCATCCAGTTTCCCCATCCCTTCGGCCCACTTTTTAGATTCTTCTATTGTGGCATCAGTTTGGATATCTCGCACAGACCCGATACCCTCATCTATTACATCTGCATCTTTTGTTTCCCTTAGAGCATACATGTCTGCGCTAAGGTCTGTGGCCGTTTGCCTGGCTATCTGGTCAGCAAAAGCGTCCCCTTTTCCCACATCATCTATGACCTTACAATGTGCTGCACATTTCATGATCGCTAACTGCCTAGGGAGTGAGAGTGCCGAAAGCAATTGCACTATCAGGGGACCATGCTGGATCTTGGTCCCATGTGAGGTTAGGAACCCTCTTTCCGACCAGAGCCTCCCAAAGTTGTGAGCCACCCCAAAGGCGTACTGGCTATCAGTATATATGTTTACTGTATGCCCTTCGGAGAGTTCACAAGCTCGGGTCAACGCTATAATCTCTGCGGCCTGAGCGGAGTTATGCAGAATTCTCTTAGTTTCAACAACCATACTCAACGTAGTAACTGCATAGGCAGCTGTAGATGTACCATCTGGGAGTTTGAAGCAGGAGCCATCACAAAACAGCTCCCCTTCTGCATTGCCCAAAGGAGTATCTATAAAATCTATCCTGCCCTTCGTTTCCTGTTCAGTGGTATACAGGCAGTCATGCAATTCTTCGTCAGCGCAAACAGTATTTTGCGGGAAAGGTAGAAGTTCAGCCGGATTAAGAACACAACACCTCTTAATTTGAATGTGAGGGGCAAACAGAATTAATTCATACCTTGTCAGCCGGGCAGAGGTGAGGTGTTGCGTTTGAGTCTTATTCAATAGGACATCTACAGAGTGAGGTACCATCAAAATTAAATCATGGCCTAGGACCATTCCCTCACTCTGTTTTACAGACGCGGCAGCAGCAGCAACAGCTCGCAAACATCTTGGCAAAGCACATGCAACAGGATCAAGGGCGGAGGAGTAGTAGCCGCACGGCCTATTCTTCCCTCCGTGTTCCTGTGTTAACACAGCCAAAGCACATCCATCACATTCACGCACAAACAACACAAAGGCCTTGTCATAATTTGGAGTACCCAGAACCGGTGCAGAGCATAACGCGGTTTTGAGAAGCTCAAATGATCGTTGATGTTCCGATTTCCATGGCAGCGGCAAAGAAATGCCCTTCTTCGTCAAAGCCAACATCGGTTTTATCACTAGTGAGAAGTTTGGGATCCACAACCTACAGTAAGAAGCCATACCTATTAAGGCTCTGACTTCCTTCTGTGTATTTGGAACAGACATGCCAGAAATGTGTTTTATTCTTTCAGGTGTCAATCTTCTCCCCTCCTTTGACAGGAGGTAGCCTAAATAGGCGACCTCCTGACAACAATATTGAAGTTTTTTGAGCGAAGCTTTATGACCATTTTTAGCTAGATGAACAAGCAACAGTACAGTGCCTTCTTTACAAGCACTTTCAGAATCTGCGGCCAAAAGCAAGTCATCGACATACTGGAGCAGTGTACAAGTAGGCGGCAATTCAAGGGTATCAAGCTGCTCTTTCAAAGCTCTACTATAAATGCTTGGACTTTCAGTATACCCTTGAGGTGCACAAGTAAATGTGAATGAACGTCCCCCCAAGGTGAACGCGAACAAATATCTACTCTCCTTGTGTATCGGAATACTAAAGAAAGTATTCTTTAGATCCGCAACACTAAAGTGCGTAGCTGTAGCAGGGATCATTGTTAGTATCGTTGTTACATCAGGCACAATTGGAAATTGTGGGGCGACAACTTTGTTAATAGCATGAAGATCAATTATGAAACGGTATGGGATTGCATTGTCGCCTTTCTTGTATCCAGGCAAAATCGGGCTGTTACATAAACTACCTGCAATCTCTTCAATCACCCCTCGATGCACAAAATCGGAGACAATGCACTTCAAAGCACGCTCGCCCTCAACTGATATTTTATATTGCGGAATGCGTGGTAGTTTAACTCCATGCTTCAAAACTATTTTAACGGGCTCAATCTGTAGCACCCCGACATCATTGTCGTAAACCGCCCATAAACATTCTGGAACAACACTAAACTCAGAAAGCAATGGTTGAATCAAAAACTGAGAATTGGGAAGTTGCTGCGGTGAAACCGTCAGTCGTACTCCATCAGAGGAACAATGAATTACTGCATTTAGTTTCTTCAACAAATTTAACCCCAGCAAATTCTCTCCACAGTTCGAAGTCAGGAGGAAGGGACAATGGTCTGTGAAGGGACCCAAAGAAACAGACACCGGCGAAGAAACCGGGCAAGCAATTGGTATACCAGAAAACCCTACAGAAACATTTGTTTGCCCTGACAGTGGAATGTTTGGAACCCGGGAATGATCAATGGAGCACTTCTGTGCTCCAGTGTCTATCAAAAACTGATGTTTCCTATTCCCCACTAACAATTCAACGTAGGGACCTTTCTGATTAACGGGAATAGGTGAAGGTTCCAAACCCTGCTTCGGGCAGTCCTAACGAAATAAAATGTCATCGGAAGGGAGCTCTTCAGACAGATAGGCAGCAGAAGGGTGATCAAATATGTTTCTCGTGTCCACACTTAAAGTCTGATTTTCCCGTGAAAAAGGTTGCTGAGGATCTTGCGAGAACTGACCTCTATCAGGGCCCCCCACTCCGGGGCGACCTCTAGGTCATCTACCCATACTCCCAAATGCATTGTTTGACCTTTGTCGAAGGACGGGGCACTGTGCTCGTCAATGACCTTCCTGGCGGCAATAGGCACATTGATTAACATTCACAGGACCCAAAGGAGCGTTTCCTTTTGGGACATACTGACCTCTGATCTGTGAAGTACCTCCTCTGGGATTTCTAACAATTTGTTGTTACAATACTTTAGTCTTCAAATCTCCTTTCCTCTTCTCTATTTTCTCTTTTTCATTATTGACACGGTTCTCATAATACTGAGCCATGTGCAAAACTTCAGATTGGGATTTCGCCTGCCAAGCGCTCTCAGAGGACATAATCTGTGACTGGATGTCGGGCAACAATCCACGTACAAATTTGTCCACAAACAACCTTTTCCCAAACTCTGTGCCCAAGTCTTGTCCACTGAAGTCAGAGAATACCTGTTCGAATCTATTAAAGAATTCGGTGGCACCTTCAGTTTTTCCTTGAACACAGGCCGTAAGCTTGTCCCAAATAATTCTTTTCTCTGGAATTATAGTTTTCAATTTTGCGACAATTCTATCAAGCAAAGTAAGTATTACCTGAGGTGGTTTCTCACCAGCTGGTCTTTCCCCATCATACCTAGTCATGTTAGCCCACGTATCTCCCAACCCTGGCACATCGTCTATTGTCCGAACCTGCTTTCATAAATCTACGGGCAGGAGTACAGGAAATAGCAAGTCAATGTCACTTAAGGTGAACACAGAGGACTGCAAAACGGACTCTATCTCTTTGTAAAACCCTGTCGGGTTTTTCCTGATATCGGGAATTGATTGTCTAATAGTGTTCATTCACTTCCTGTCGTGAAAACGGGACGTGAACAAATTGTGATACATAATGTGCAGGGATATCCACAGCGGGTGCACCAGTCCCAGTGTTAGCGGGAATCTCAACCTTTGGGATAAATGTCAGAGGAACCTCTCTCATAGGCAACTGAGATATAGGTAACTCCGACCGCTTACCAAGCAACAGAGCCAGGTCGAGCGCTAAGGCAGTCAAAGAAGTATCGGGCGAAAAAGCCCTTTTACAAATTCCCAATAACTCTATAGGACAACTAACCTTCCTCCTTACACATTCTTCCTGCAGGTATTGTACCATTACCTGAATCACCTTCCTCTGCATTTCTACTGTATACTGACTATACGTGGCATATACTTCATCTGGCGGTATCGATTAATCCGAGATCCATCGAATCGCATCTTTGGTACAAATTCGTACTTCCTCAGGTGCCGATCTACGACACGGAAGGAACCGTTTCTGCACATACATACTGTCGTCTTCATCATCCTCATCCTGCAATTTCTCAAAGTCCCTCCTATACTCAAACAATCTCTCAATATGACCATGTACTTTCTCCTCTGTATCCCTCGAAAGTGCTAAAGTATTTAGATCCCTCACCCCTTGTGGGAGATCGAATTATGTAATCTACCCCACATTACACATAAATGAGTCCCCAAACCTTCGATAAAAACATTTTTCTTGGGAAAATTGTCCATATTTGATAATGTGGAAAAAACGTTGACTTGATCACCTTTCTCCATACAGTGCTTAGCCCATGCAAATAATTCCTGTTTCTTGTCTGCAGAAACAGTATTTCGAGTGACAATCTTTGACCCCGCACCCCGATCAACTTCAGTCAATACAGAACCACTCGGGAGCGGAGGTGTGGGCAAACTCAATGAGGGTGCAACTATCGGCGCAAGAGGAAGGTGTGGTGGGATAGGTGGAGGAACAACAACTAGAGGAATAGGTACAATGGGTTGTACAGGAGGAACAGGAATAACAGCAGGAACAACAGCAGGAATGGGCAGAGCATCCGGGAGAGGATAATACGGAGGTGGCGCAGAGGCACCAGGCCTGCGTTCATTTAACAATTTTTCAATAAATTCTTCAGAAACATGGAAATCTTTAGAGGGATACATTTTCTGGATACCGAGTGAGAAAGCCCTTTCCATATTTTTAACTGACTCCGAATGTTTTTCCTTATCATATAACGACGCCTTTTCGGCATTTGTTTTATGACGGCGTGCATGTTTATCCCTACTCTTAAGCTGCTGCAACGCTTCTTTTTTCCAATTCTGCAAAACATCAAATGCTGCAGGTCTGGCCTTCTTTTTTAGCAAGACCGATTCTAGGTATTCAATACGGGGGATCTCGAAACTACCATTGATTGGCCACTGAAATTCGGAGGCATGTCTGGTTTGTCTGTGCCAAATATCATTAAATACTATACTTCCAATGCCATACTTACAGTACATAGTACATGCCGGCGACCCCGCCTGTGGTGCCGGGCGGCTAAATTCCAAAGATTGTCGATCGCTGCGGAACAGAGCCCTAAAGCAGATAGACAATTTCCCAGGCATTTCACAAAAAATTGGTGTTACCTGGTCAGTAATTGAGTCTGCAGATACAATACGCCACATTCAAATTGTCAGGGTTAAATAAGAGCCGGGTCATGACTGCACCTGACCAAACCTAAGGAGGACCGTACGATTTACCAAAGAACTTACCTAACGAATTGTACCTTGTGTTTGGTGGTTTCGACAAATCTGCGCGCCTCGAAAAAATGGACCCTCGTCAAGATGCCGTGTCAGACCACACGACTATCGTCCAAGGATCGGATCGTGCAGCGCTGCCGAGGTATCGCGTCTCGTTTGGTCGGGCCCGCAGTATCACACCGTCCGATCCCGGTTCGATAGTCTGCGTCAACCTTCAATCTTGAGGGTCCCTATTCGGGCGCCAACTGTGAAAACATAAAAATAATATGAGGCCGGGAAGCCCAGAAAGAAATACACCAACACAGGTTACAAAGTACATACAAGTGCTTTATTTAAAAGCTACAACAGTTACCAAAGTCAATTGACAAACGGATAGCTATTCGGCTCTCAGAGTAACATAACGAACTTCAACGAGAGTTCAATGCGTTAGTGAGAGAGACCATACATTGGAATACTTGGGTCTTTTATACTCTTTATCCAGCCCTTGGCCAACCCTCTCGCGGGTTAACCATTCTAGGAGTCGGGCCTATGGGTTCCTTGCCAGGTCAATCCTATAATATATGCATTTTGATTAGTTTCACTGATATAGTTGTACATTTACACATAGGTCAACAGTAGGACAAGGTCTCAGTTCGCGACCCCGACAAGTGGCCTGCAGGCATATTAATTATGGCCCGGGGGAGCCGACGCCTATCTAAGCCTAAAGGCAGCCTGCAGCGCAGAGGATTTTATTGATGCTCTGTTTTGTAAAGGTTTAAATAAACCAAATACAATAAATAAGCAGTCACTGCCTTTCGACGTCCTTTTGCGGAAGCAGATCCTTATTAACCCGAACAAACCCGGGGAGCGGAGTTCGGGAGCCGAGTTTGTGGAGCAGTCTGCAGCAGTCACTGCCTTTCGACGTCCTTTTGTAGAAGCAGATCCTTATTAACCCGAACAAACGCGGGGAGCGGAGTTCGGGAGCAGAGTTTGTGGAGCAGTCTGCAGCAGTCCGCTGCAGACCCTGAGCAGGACCGGCATGGAACCCGAGGTCCGGCCGGGGAAGAAATCAGGCAGAGCTTCGAACATGCCTCCCACTAACACCGTAAGAGGTAACAAAATAACCAAAATAACCATAGAGGAGGAGCTGCACGTCGAGCCTGAACTCCTACGTACGGAGGAGAAAGTGCAGGAGACGAACTTGGTTATGGTTAACAAAATGCAGCAAAACAGTTTGAAGCCGGGGGTAATCCCACCCCGCAAGCAAAAGGGTGAAACAGGTCCAAACAAAGCAAACCTTATCGAAACCAGTGCGGCCCAGATGGACAACACTCTCCCCACAGACCCTGCAAAATTACCCGGTGAGAGGGAGCAAGCACCTACTAGCTCCCGGACCCCGCCTCAGACACCTAGGGGAGACGGAGCCAGAGAGGCGAGGCCCGCCGAGACCAATGATGACGCCGACAATGTATTTGCAGAGGTTCGAGGCTGCCCGCCTGTAGCCAGCAGAGATCTGTGTACCGCCCTAGAGGCGAGTGCCCCGAGCGTGGGAGCGGTCAGAGGACGGCCCACGCTTGAGGCTAGCCAGAGCGTCGCAGGCGGGGCGGGCGACCTCCCAGCCATGGACCGGGAAAGTCCGGAGCCGGCTAAAACCATCACAGAAGCCGGTGTCGAACAGGACTCTCAAGAGGTAACGCCCGGGATAATCATTATACAAGAAAGCGGCGTAAACGCCAGTAAAAAGCCAAGTCCGCAGAGTCCCGAAGATTTAGGAAGTTAAACGAAAAAAGAAACGACTCAGCGCCGAGACCAACGGGCACAGACCAGTCCAGAAAGGGACATTTAACAGTAGCACAATGCCATGGGCTGGACATAGGCGACCCCAGGCTACCTATAACACTGGAAAACCAAGTGCTCAACACAAAGACGACCCCCTCGAAAACGGCAAAAAAGCAGACATCAAAATCAACAAATAACTGCGCAGTCTCGCAAAGCGAGGCGGAAGAAATCGCCACAGAGGATCAGGAGAAAAACGAACCAGTTCCGGCAAGAAACTCTGGGGAAAAACTTCAAGTAGCAGCTCGAAAAACCACACAAACAAAGCGCAGAAAACTAAACAAAAAACAGCTGAGAAAAAGAACCATACCAACAAGGAAAGAAGCCGAAAAAGGTACAGAAACCATAGGGGAGGAACAGAAACTCCCCCCAAATGAGCATGAAATTGTAAAGATCATTAAAAGAAGTAGAAAAATAAAGGAAAACTTACCAAATCCGCTCTTCTCACGTCCACTGCAGTCTTTCTTCACTAAACAATACAAAATAAAGTTAACTGCTGAATTAGAAGTCTCTGACGCCGAAATGTTGGACCTGCCTCTTGAACAAACAAAGAGCTCTGAACAGAAACACACAGAATCAATTTGGACGTACATCACCTACAAGCTAGTGTACCCTCGACCATAAGGGGAAGCGAGGGCGAAACCACGAACAACGATAAACCGCCAAGCCTACCAACTCAAAATACGCCAGGGCAAGACAAACTAATGGGGTCAGCGCAAGCAGGAAACAGGACCACGACACCGAAGAGCCCTGTAACCGAGCAACCAGCAAACAGGCAAACAGGCCCAAAAGAACAACGATACGCATGGACCTTACCGCATCTACCAACAACGTCTCCAATAAACCCCTCAGAAACAACTAGGGAAACAGAGTCCTTACAACCGAGCCGGGCAGGTGAAAAACAAAAGTCGACAAAGAAACAAAACAGTCGAACAAGATCAAAACAGATCCATTGATCTTGGAAACCGTGACCACGAGATACTACAAAAAAGGACAGAGAACACTCCCTTTACGCCAAAAAACCGCCGCCTCAGCGACATCGCAGCAGGTTTGCAAAAAGCTACCAAAAATGACAAACCTGATATGATCACAATCATGTCGGCAATGTCAGTGGTCTTAGCTCCTTTCTGCAAGCTATACGAGGCAATGAAAGAAGATATCGGAGACAACACAGCGGTTCTGATGAATACAATCGCAAAGATCACACACGTGGAGAGTTACATAATGGCAATCGAAGACCAGGAAAAATGTGCAAAACATCTCAGGACTAAGAAAATCGAAGAGCTGGAAAGAAAGATTGTTAACCTAGAAGGACGCATAGTCGACCAGAGGAGGTTGGGAGACGAGGCAACAAGATCACAGCGGCGGGAGAAAAAAGGGAAGAAAAAAGGCTGTCAGTGCTTACAAACCATGGGACAAAACAACTCCAAGTAAGCACTTGCCCTGGCTCGAGCATGGCGTCAGGCAGAGTCAGAGAGGAAGTCGTTCATCTTAGGCACATTAGCATAGAACAAACAGTACAGCAGAAAGAAACACAGAAAGCGGACCGGATTACTATAAGCTCACCACGAACAATAGAAGACTTCCTGCTAGATAACGTCCTAATGAATATGTCTCAACATGCGAACATTTCAATTAGCTCAGACGAGGACAACTCCCCCCTAAACACGGGAAAATCATCACCAAATAGAGCAAGCCGTTACAAAATAACACAAGGGACTGAACAAGTTAAATCAAATGGAGCAAAAACGAAAGAACAGTTAAGAGCAACATTGCCTAGAGAGCCAAGACCAGTCGCAGGGAGTTCCCATGAAAAACCAAGGATGAAATGGAGAAGTAAGGCGACCTCTCAGATTCAACATAATAAGAACAAAATACGCCTTTTCAAATTGGAGCAAAAAGAAGAGGGAAAAAATCACCTGATCCTAAACCGTTCGACGGTAATGTTCCCGATGAAGAAAACGAAATCTCTGAGGAACATGGTAACAGAGGACATAAAGCGGGTGGAACCCTATCACAGAAAAAAGTTAGTAAAGCATATTTACATGTGAAAAGCGAAGCAGTGGAAAAACTTGACGGTACAGCCTTTAAAGAAATGGAGAAAATGGGTTTTAAACTAATAGAAGTGGCAACCGTGGAAAAAAAGAAGAAACTGAAGGCAATGACCCAAGACAAGGAGAGAAAGCAAGATTGAAAAATACATCAACGAAAATACAGACTCCTGACCTACAGAACCACACAGAAGACACTGACGGGAATAAGCCTTACAAAATGGTGAAGGAGCGCTACCAAGCACCTGGCCATGGAGACAGAGAGGGAAAAGCAGAGAAAGACATAACAAAAAAGAAATCGGTAGATCAAGCCGACAAAGTCCTGGCAAAAACCAAATGGTATGGCCTATTCAAGCTGGAACGATGCAACGCAGCGAAGGAGAGAGCACCGTTAAACCGTCCAAAGATACTTCAGATAATGAACAGTGCAAAGGAGTTGAGACACCTGATGACGGAAGACATCAAATTAGTCGAACCCTACCACAGGCAAGACAGACCGAAAGCATACATACACATTGAAGCAGATAGCAAGAAAAAAATAGGATTAAAAGCCTATCAAGAACTGAAAGAGATGGGCTTTCTGCTAACAGATCTAAATAACCACAAAACGAAAAATAAAGGAAATCAGCAGATACTATCTAACAGACAAAAACAAAATCCAAACAAGAAAAATCATATAAAAGAAAATAGCCAGAACCATCAGGACCTATGCCTACAAGACGTGGCAGAACACCCAGAAGTAAGGCAACAGAGAGAATCAACGCCGCCAGTGCGCAAACTACAAGGTCCATGTAACTGGTTACGCTCAACGATAAACGCAAACAATACCAAATAGCAACGACAAGGGCCAGTCCTCCAAAACAGCCAGAGCCCAGTGGGAAAAGAGGAACGGCCCGCAAACGAGATTTACAGACTGGGGTCATCGAACACCCGAGGACATAACCATCTTACGCAGACAAGCGACGTAAATCTGGGTCGTTATGACATATTATGCCTACAGGAAACCTGGCTATCAGACAAGCCAACACTTGATGGCTTCACGGTTCAGATTTCTCCGGCGGTCAAAGGCCTTCTGGGAAGACCCTCAGAGGGCCTTTTGACAGCGGTTAAAACAGGCCGGGGCATGGATGAGCCAAAGAAATGGAAGGAAGCATACGAGATGCTGGTATCGCTGACCACTTGGCCCGCTCAAAACAACAAACAAAGAGGAAAGTGCAAAAAAAACTTGCCATTATCAATTGCTATTGGAATCCCCAGCGGATGTCAACCGAAACCTTCTGTCTAAATATGGGGAGCACGATGGATCAGTTATATGAAGCATTCAAGGACATCAATATCATCATATGCGGTGACCTAAACGCGAACTGCAGCGAGACAAACAGCACAACCCCAAAACGTTCAGACCACTCTCAAAACCGAGGGAAAGCGTGGAACGAACTGATTTCTGGAAGAGACATCCAAAACATTGCAACGCTATTCCCAAACCAAATCAATATTCCGACCTGGGAATGTGGAGAGTCAAAAGCCTCAATAGACCATATTTGCATGTCAGCAGGCATGATTGACTCGATGACGAGTTTCAGAGTTGAAAAAACTAGCAACAGTGATCACAACCTGGTCACCTGCTCGTGGAAAGGTACGAAAACAACAAAACTAAGATACCCTCTAGAAACAGAAGCCAATAACCAGAGCACCAGACTAAAGCTCACAGAAAAGGATATAAAGAAATTTAGGCATGCATGGGGAAACAAACTTAAGTCAAACAAAAAGGAAGATATAAAAGAAAGACCGGACTACACACCTTTCTTAGTACTCTACAGAAAACAAAGGGGAAAATCCAATCAGGTTTTCAACCACCAACATGCTTTCAACATTGAACTGGTGAACCAAAGAAAACTGAGCCGTACTCTAAGGAGAAGAGCCAAAAAATCAAATGCCAAGTCAGACTGGCACCTTTGGCATAAAGAGAGGAAGAAATATGCAAACTGGCTAAAACAACATAAGGCACTTCAATACCAGATAGATGCAGAGGCGATGATGAAAATTTTGGAGTCAAAAAAATCAAGCGCATTTTGGTCCCTTCTTAACAAATCGACCATTGCGAAATCTGCTCCTCTGTGTAATGCAGTATCGGAGGAGAAATGGATAACCCATATCTCATCAGAATTCGAAGAGGCTGAAAATCCAACATCGCTCATACCAGAAAACATCTGCACAAACTGGATAAATGTAACAAGTCAGGAACATATAAAAGCAAAGATCATGAAGCTAAAGGCCTCCAGAGCCCCGGGACCGGACAGGCTCAGCAACGCAATGCTAAAACAATTTCCCACACAATGGTCAGAGGTAATAAGCGAAATTTTTGAAGAGTGTGAACATACTAAGAAAATCCCAGAATCGTGGCTCAAAGCGGTTATAGTCCCGATCTACAAAAAGGGCGCCTGCGAAGACCCGGCAAACTCCAGACCAATCGCCCTTTTAGACGTCATCGGCAAAATATATGCATCTCTCCTGCTAGACAGCTTCAGGGTCTGGGAAAAAAACGCCAATTTCAAAGACAACCTACAAGTGGGCTTTCAAAAAAACGGATCCACTGGAATAAACATCATGATTATCAACATCCTAACGGCCAAGATAAAAGAAGGGGCCCCAAAGCTCTATTTAGCTTTTATCGACCTATCTAAGGCTTTCGACAAAATAGGTAGAAACCTTCTGTGGGCAAAACTCCAGAGCTGGAACTGTCCATCGTCAGTCCTGGAACCTATAAAAGCGCTGCACACAGACAACACTGTCAGAATCAAACTCAGCCAGGAAGGAATTCTGTCAGAAGAAATCAAGATAACACGTGGGGTTAAACAGGGTTGCCTCCTAGCTCCAACCCTCTTCATTTCATTTCTGAGCGATTTCCAACATGCCGAAAAAGAAATCAGGTGTTTTCCACCAAAAATAGGCAACACCACGGTACCAAGATTACTATATGCCGACGATATTATCCTGATAGACCAGACAAAAATAGGTCTCCAGCGGAAACTAGATAACCTGGCGAAGTACATCAACCAAAACCGCCTGATCATTAATAAGAACAAAACAAAAGTGTTGGTTCTCGAAAAAACACAGAGTTCAAAATCCAAACAACAAATACTCTACTTGGAAAAAGAAAAGCTAGAAACAGTTAAATCGATCAAATACTTGGGAGTCGACCTGGACAGCACCAAAACAGCTCAAACAATGCAGCGGACTCTATGGGATAAAGCAAAGCGGCTAGCATCACAGACCCGACTGGTCGATAAGAAGTTTGGGAAATTCTCCCTGACACCTGCAATTAACTTCTATAAAGGAAAAGTGATCCCCGCTCTGACTTATGGAATGGAAGTATCACTCTCAATGCCAACAAACATCTGGACAAAACTGGAAGGCCTAATATGGAAATCAGTTTTGGGAGTCCCAAATTCTACCTCAATGGCAGCGATAAGAAGGGAGCTGGGTTTGGTATCACTCGAATCCATGGTGGATCAAGCAGCAATTAACTTTTTCAGGAAAATCATCCTGGAGGAGCGCTCTCCAGCCATCGCTATGATCAAAGAGGAGATGGATTTAGCCAAATGTGCAGCCTTGGAAATATGGAAGGAAAAAATTAGAGCAAAATTACTAGAGATTGCGTGCTCAGAGAAAGAACTGAAAGAAAACCCCGACAGAATAAAGAAAAAAGTAGTCATGATGGACTGGATCAGAACGCTACATCTCGCAACAAAAATAAACTTCTCACCCACCTCCCCCCAACTTTCAATAAAGTAAAATTGCCAATCAAATACTGCAAAAAATTTCCAGATAAAAGGAAACGAAACCTGCTCATAAAAGCAAGATTAAACCTGCTACCTACCAAAGAAATACTTTCGATTAGATCGACTTCAGAGAAGGCAAACTGTCATTATGCAACAAACCAGATACAAAAGAAACCTTAAAGCACCTGATACTCACCTGTGAAAATAACAAACAGAATAGAAATACGTACCTACTTCCCTTGGCAGAAAATCCATGGATATTTGAAGAAATAGAGATATGGAATAGACTGATTTCGGGAGAATCTACAAGGTGGTCGATGGCCATGGCGAACTTTATTGAGGCAACTTTTAAGCAGCTAAGAGAAAGCCCTGCAACAGTGACTCCAAGTGTAGTAGAAGATTCGGGCACAGATGATAGGGAGACTCCGGTCCCAAGGATCAACAAACAACCAACAAACAATATCTAACAACTTTGAGCACGCACACTGTGAACAGGGCCACATAGCCAGGGTCCTTATATCCGAGGCGAGATATAGAGACAAAGAAAGAACGACAGAAGGAAACAAAGGGAAAGATAAAGAAGAAGTGTCAAACTGTTCGATACATTTTTCAGATTTTCTTTTCTGAACAAAATAAATCGAGAAAAAAATAAAAAAAATAAATAAAAATAATATTAATTATTCGTGTGTACGGAGGTCACAACGGCCAGAATCTTACTCAGAATGTCATTCGGCTTCCATTTTGATGTTCAGGGTGACTTCCATATAACAAGAGAACCTAAAATGGCGGCTTAATCCAAGATGGTGACTTACATTACTTTCTCTAAGGCCAAGACCTTGCCATGGAGTTTGTTCGCCTATGATGTTTAGACAACTTGGCGTAGGCCAATACACATACAATTGTTGCGATAGGAGGCATAACATTGGGCCTCATTACGAGTCCGGCGTTAACCGAGGCGGTAAAACCGCCTGGTTAACGCCGGACTCGTATTACCATTCCGCCTCCGTGATTCCCGGAATTACCGGGGCATTACAACCCCGGTTTTCCGGGAATCACGGAGGCAGAATGGTGTAAATCCCCTTTCCCATTGAGTCCTATGGGACTCGATGGAAATGGGGATCATGGAAACACCGGCAGCATCTCGTAATGCTGCCGGTGTTTCCTCGTCCGCCTGCATGCGGGAGGTGTTAAACCCGCCAGGTCAGACCTGGCGGGAACATCACCTCCCGCCTGCAGGGGTCGGACTCAGGCGGTCCGGAAACAACGGTGGCGGCGGGTTTACCGCCACCGTTATTTCCGGACCGCCTGGGTCGTAATGAGGCCCATTGTTTCAATTCCGACAGTGCGCCTCCAGAATCCGGCAGAACCCGGCAACCTTGTGCCTCAAATTCAAGGACGATACCTATAAAGCGGCCCTAAACGCTGACGATGTACTGCTAACACTAACACAACCAAGCACATCCCTCACTGCGCTATGGGAGGAGCTAAGCAGCTTCAAGTCAGCATCAGGATTTTCAATCAACCTCACGAAGTCCACAGCACTGGGCATCAACATTCCAAGAGCAACGCTGGACTGTATAGCGGCCTGCCTCCCACTCCCATGGGCCAGATCCCACTTAAATTACTGAGGCGTCCGCCTACATAAGCTAGCAGAACGCACCTACAAACTAAACCTCCCGCCCCTGCTGAAGGACCTACAGTCGGATATGGCCCGCTGGCAAGATCAGGAAATATTCTGGCTAGGAAGAATCGCAGCACTCAAGATGAACTTGGTCCCTAGACTGCTCTTCCACTGCCAAGCCCCCCTGGTAGCAATACCCAAACAAGCCAAACAGAAACTGCAAGCAAATATGCTGAAATTTGGGGGGGCAAGAAGCCTCGAGTATCCAGGAAAGTCTTACTTGGGAGCCCCAGATCCGGTGGTCTGGGAGTCCCTGAGGTCGAAAGGTACTGCCTATCCTCCCAGCTCTCGGCGGCATTCATGTGGCAACCTGGCATCAACAAGCCCTGTTGGCTAAAGCTGGAGGAAGACTGGAGCCAATACCCACTGGGATCCCTCCGACACATCACATGGCCCAAAAATCCCCCTAACGCCGAGCCCTTCTCGACCACCAGGAACACGGTAAGAAGCTGGAAACAAGCAGCAAGGAGGTGGAACTGCAGGAGCACAGTGGGTCCACTCTCTCTGATCTGGGAGTACCCAGACTTCAACCCAGGTGAAGGGCAAAAGTTTTTTCTAAGTGGAAGGCGGGCGGCGCGTAGCAGACTTCTACGAAGGAGTTTCTCTACTCACCTTCGAGGATTGCAAGAGAAAATTCCAGGTACCGGAAACCAAGAGGTTTCATTACACCCAGCTCCGACATTGGTTGTCACATGACTCAATGAGAATACATGGGCGCAGAGAACTGTCAGCACTGGAGCTCCCCCTAACGACAACCCCACCCAGGGGGGAAGATCTCCACCCTGTACAGGCTGCTGGACAGGGCAGACCCCGACTCTAAGGAGCCCTACATGACACAGTGGGAGAGAAACCTAGGCCTTGAACTAGACAGGACCTGCTGGTAGCGCATCTGGAGAAGAACCCACAAGACCTCTAAATGCGTAACGAACAAAGAGGGAGCCATTAAGGTCTGTTTCAGGTGGTACATGACACCAGAAATCCTTCACAAATGCAACCCCGCTATCCTGCCACATTGTTGGAGGGGCTGCACGGACACAGGAACGTTGTTCCAGCTTCTCTGGGAATGCCCGAAGGCAGAGAAGTTCTGGAGGGAGGTCCTCTGGAGCAAATCCGACAGATCACAGGCCTATCAATACTGTGGGACCCCGGAATTGTCCTACTGGGAGACACGGGAGAAGGACAGTTCCCGATGACCGGCAACCTGCCAGACCTATGCACACACCTACTGACCGGAACCAAGATTTAAATCGCCAAGCTGTGGAAACTTCAGGAAGGCCCAGCAATCCCTGTGTGGTGGGTCAAATGCTGGGACATCGCCACAGCGGAAAGAATTGCTGCCATCCGCCTGGGAAACCAAAACAAGTTCCACAGCACATGGGGGCTATTCCTGGACTTTGTGGAAAGATTCCCGGGAGTGGCCAGACAACCTCCAGCGCTCCGCTGGCTCACTAAAATGGACTAACATCCTAGCGGACCCCTGGACCGGCGCACATGGCTGCCTACCCTATCGCAACCACAGCACCCATACCCTGTAACCTCGATCTGAGAGCTGACGTGACCCCTCCCCCGAACCACCCCGGAACTCACCCCTATTCCTTTCTCCCCTTTCGTTTTGTCCTTTTGTTCTTTTTACCTCAGTTGAGGCATGTTTTCTTTTTCTTGTTTACTATGTTTCACTCAAAAGCATTTCACAAAGAATAATGAAGCCTCTGTTGTTTCTAAATGCCAATAAAATGTTACATTGAAAAAAAAATGTGAAGTGGGGAGGACTTATGGGAGTTGTAGATTCCCATAAAATAATCAGGGATAGGGGTTAGATGGGTTGGTGAAAAGGGGGGATACCATGTCTCACCATCAGGTGCTTCACCTCCAATCCCCGAGGACCCCCTAACCAGGTGATCCTCCCTTGCTTGTCCACTCCCAGGGTCCAAAGCAATGGCCTTTCCCTGGCCACCTGAGTACAGGATCCCTGGGGACTAGGCCGTGAAACACCCTTTGGTTTTTCACAGTGACATCAGCATGCTTTTCATGCTGAACCTGTCTGCAGCCTTCGACATGGTCGACTTAGACATTTTTATTTCCAGACTGTCTATGGTGGCTCGGGTGTTGGACGACTCCTTGAAATGGTTTACCTCTTTTCTAACTGGTCGCTCTCAGCAAGTTAAGTTGGGCCCACACCTGTCTGATTCTCTACCAGCCAAATGTGGTGTGCCCAAGGGTTCTTCCCTGTCTCCACTACTGTTTCATATTTATACATGTCAATTATTGAGCATCTTTTCTCAATTTGACCTGCAATATCATTCTTCTGCGGGCAATACACAAATTTACGCCCAGCTAAAACAACAGGTGGAAGCAATTGACCGAGTACTATCTTGTGCAGACAAAATAAAAACTGGATGTTGGAAAACATGCTTCAATTGAACCTTTCAAAAACTAAAGTAATTGTATTCGGCTCAAAGAAGAAACTAGCTAATATCCTACAACCTGTTCCGTGTAGCCACCTTCTGTTGTTATCACCTCCCAAGATGGTGACGCCTCATCCTTCCTTTCTCCTAGCCACCATCTGAATCCACCCCTCATTCCTTTCTCCTAGCCACCTTCTGTATCCACCCCTCCTTCCTTTCTCCTAGCCACCTTCTGTTATCACCACCTCCTCCTTCCTTTCTCCTAGCCACCTTCTGTTATCACTACCTCCTCCTTCCTTTCTCCCAGCCACCTTCTGTTATCACCACCTCCTCCTTCCTTTCTCCTAGCCACCTTCTGTATCCACCCCTCCTTCCTTTCTCCTAGCCACCTTCTGTTATCACCACCTCCTCCTTCCTTTCTCCTAGCCACCTTTATCACCACCTTCTACTTCCTTTCTCTTAGCCACCTTCTGTTATCACCACCTCCTCCTTCCTTTCTTCTAGCCATTATCTGTTATCAACTGCTCCTTCCTCCCAGCCAACGTCTGTTATCACCTCCAAAGATGGTAATGCCTCCTACTTACTTTCTCCTAGCCACCTTCTGTTATCGCTGCCTCCTTCTTTCCTCTAGCCAACTTCTGTTATCACCTCCTCCTCCTTTCCTCTAGCCACCTTCTGTTATCATCACCTCCTCCTTCCTTCCTCCTAGCCACCTTCCGTTTTTATCACCTCTCCTTTCTCCTAGCCACCATCTGAATCCACCCCTCATTCCTTTCTCCTAGCCACCTTCTGTATCCACCCCTCCTTCCTTTCTCCTAGCCACCTTCTGTTATCACCACCTCCTCCTTCCTTTCTCCTAGCCACCTTCTGTTATCACCACCTCCTCCTTCCTTTCTCCCAGCCACCTTCTGTTATCACCACCTCCTCCTTCCTTTCTCCTAGCCACCTTCTGTATCCACCCCTCCTTCCTTTCTCCTAGCCACCTTCTGTTCTCACCACCTCCTCCTTCCTTTCTCCTAGCCACCTTCTGTTATCACCACCTCCTCCTTCCTTTCTCCTAGCCACCTTCTGTATCCACCCCATCATTCCTTTCTCTAGCCACCTTCTGTTCTCACCACCTCCTCCTTCCTTTCTCCTAGCCACCTTTATCACCACCTTCTCCTTCCTTTCTCTTAGCCACCTTCTCTTATCACCACCTCCTCCTTCCTTTCTTCTAGCCATTATCTGTTATCAACTGCTCCTTCCTCCCAGCCAACGTCTGTTATCACCTCCAAAGATGGTAATGCCTCCTACTTACTTTCTCCTAGCCACCTTCTGTTATCGCTGCCTCCTTCTTTCCTCTAGCCAACTTCTGTTATCACCTCCTCCTCCTTTCCTCTAGCCACCTTCTGTTATCATCACCTCCTCCTTCCTTCCTCCTAGCCACCTTCCGTTTTTATCACCTCCTCCTCCTTCCTTTCTCGTAGCCACCTTCTGTTGTTATTACCTCCCAAGGTGGTAACGCTGCCTACTTACTTTCTCCAAACTCTGAATGTTACCTCCTCCTTTCTTTCTCTAAGCACCACCTGCTATTACTACCCCTGCTTACTTTCTCTCAACCTCCCCAATGCTACCACTTCCTCCTTACTCTAGCCTTCTTCCTCTGTTCCCTCGAACCTCCTCAGTGCATACTCTGTATTTGCCATTCTTTTCCAAACTTCTCTTGCCTGTGCCTTCTCCAAACTCCCACAATGACTGGGCCTGTGGGGATGCAGGTGAGAACTAGTCATATGAAGGGCTTTCACAAGCTCACTTGAGCTCGTTCTAGGCTTTTGGAACTGGACTAAGTCTTCATCTTGCCTGCTTGTCACCTCAGAAGGTAATTTCCTTTTTTTGTCACTGGTGTACACTGTTTGGGAAGAACACAGCTCCCTTGCTTACCCAGCGAGTGAAAATGATGTCGATAATTGCTTTGATCCTCTGTAAAACTGCAAGTGTGTGTCTACCGCAAAGGGAAGCTCTGCCAGTGGACAATGGACTGGTAAATTTGTATGATTAAACTTGTTATAGTGGGCACTATCTTTCTTGATTATATAAATTAAATACATTTGCAAATATTGGTAATACTATTAACTTTACAAATAAATGTATTTGGAACACACCAGTATCCACACTTGCAATATGTGGAATTTATGTGTACAACCAGTGGACCAAGAGCATCCATCCTTGTACAGGGTGTAACCCCACTACTTGGACTGCAGTTATATTCAGAACAAGGTTGAAAACACATATTAATACACTTGTATGTTACATCCAATCAAACACCATTACAATTATACAACAGACAGAATGTAGATGTAGTCCAATGTGTTTTGATCAATGAACCTTCATCAGGGATCTGTCTATGTTTGAAATAAAACTTCTTGTGCCTTGGATGCATTATAACTGATTTGAGCATTTGCCATCAGTAGACCAGTCCAGGATATGACTTTGCAGGGCAATGTATTGATTCACACGTGTGGCCCAAGGCTCTTTCTCTGGGTGTTGAGATGTAGAGCTTGCAGAAAGCCAGGCCGCAAATGTTTGTATAATTTGCATTTTGAAAGGTTGTCAGAAAACTGAGAACTAGCAACATTGTATCCAGTGCTGGAACTTGGATCTTGGGGAGAATCTCTCTGGGCCATTGAAGTTGGTATTATTCTCAGTCGCAAGATGGTTGTTAACCAGAACAGTGTAAGCTTTTGAAGTCTACGGAAAACTGCAAACTGTTAACATTGTATCCAGTGCCGAACCTCAGGGCTTGGAGAGCATCTTTCTGGGCTTTTGGAGTGTGTCGTTCTCTGTCACAGGATGTTTGTTCACAGTAACAGGGTGTGCTTTAAACAAATCCTTATTACAAATCGCTCTGTTAATGATTTGGTGCCTTTGTTTTTGTTCTCATGGGCTTTGAATCTGGTTAGTTGTAGCTTTACGCCCACTCTGCTGGTGAGTGGAGCCATAGGGGTTTCACCTGTGACTGTCCCCTGCCACATGATGAGCATCAAGAGACCCCATTATACTCCCCGGCCAAATATATTCTCTCTTGGGAAGACATTCGGCTTCCTGTGTCATCCCATTGGTGGTTCCCTAGAGTTGTGCAGGGCATCTCGTCAAACTATCTGCGGAGGTAACGTTTCTTGTACACTGCCGCCTGTCACCAACCATACCGTCCAGAACCTCTTCAGACAAATCATGTCCCTGAAACCTCAGGCATTCAGAAGCGAGGCGTGAAGTTGGAGATGAGGTCTGCCATGGAGTTCGTATGAAACACCTTCCCTGACTTATGCGTCAAAAGGCCAAGGAGCACTACTGGGTTCTTGCAGCCAATCTTCCTGCACACCCAGTGGCTGAGATTGGGTGGTCCATATACCAGACCCTCCACAACCTCCCAAATGATTGTCGTCCCCCCTGGAGGGCCTGAACCTCCTCAGGATTGTCTACAACACAGGGGTGTTAGGGAAGGCATACATAGCTGCTAGCGACCACAGGTTAAGGAGAATGTTGCTCAAGGATCCCCTCCTTGGAAACTACCTGCATCAGCACAGAAGACACTTTTGGTTCAAGTGTGTGATGAGGAAGTCCACCTATGGAAAATCCCACATCTGAGCACATGTCCATCAGTGACTGCTGTCGGCCGAGGGAGTCCGCATTCTCCCTCCCACCAAGTGGGTCATCTGGACCGACATGCTCCTGACAATCAGCCACATCCACAGCGCCTGAGATTACCTGCACAATTTCATCATGCGCAAAGTGAAGGGCAACCGTGTTGTTCATTAGCATCGTTACCGGCTTTCCTTCAGTTCTGACTAAAAAGCCTGCAGGGCGAGGCGGACACCTCTTAACTCCAGCAGATTTGTGTGGTGCATTCCTTCTTTCTGGGACCACATCTCTCGAATGTGCAGATCATTCAGATGGGTGCCGCAGCTTGGCATGGATGCATCTGTGATGACCTGCTCCTGAAACAGCTGCAGAGCAATGGGTTTGCCCATCATCACAAATCCACTGCTCCATGCTCCACCAGCCCAACTCCTCTGCCAATATACTGGATACTGGCCAGTATCCTGATCTCCATGGAACTATCCTCATGTCAAGCATCACTGGACAATTATGCAAGAAACATGAGGCCATCAGACCCAGTAGCCTCAAAATAGACTGGTTGGCTTGTGTGGCCCAGAGTTACTTTTATGGCCAAAAATCTCTTGGGCGGCGGAAAAGCCTTCGCCAATGTCGTGTCCACCACTGACCCATGAGCTGCAACCAATGGATGAGAACAGATTCCTTTTTAGAGCTTGTGAAACCGCCCCACTGTCTGCTCAATCACCGAATCCTCACCCTCCGGACTGGATGAATGGAGACAGGGGAATACGTATCAGATTCAAGTAGGATGCCTAGACTGCCATCCACTTTGTGAAGACCCTTGAGGCTCAAATTAGGCCAAGGGGCAACACCCTGTTGGCCATTGCTGGCTGGCAGTCACATATGACACACATTTTCCGTGGCTGCCAAGGTTGGCACATGAAAAAGCGAGTTCTGGAGTACCAGCGATACCATCCAGTTGCCCTGAATGAGAGCCACTAGAATCTGGTAAGTTATGAAGGCAAGTCCCTGAACACTCACACCAGAAAGAATACAACCCGCTAGGGAAGAAAGGCCCAAGTCGATCTTGTAAAGATAACACGTTTTTAATCTCACATGCAGATGATAGCAACAGCGAAGAACTCTGCTGCTAAGAACCTTCTACCGAAAAGTAGTACAAGCAGAATCTTAAAAACAATGTCATACATGACACAATACATAGGGTAAAATCCCACTCGGCTGGTTGGTGTACGATGATACAGGATCCGCCTGCCCCATAAGGGATGCCAGGCCATTAGTTCCAGCCCGATCCGTCTGTCCTCCGTCACGTGGTTGCTGCAGTGATCATCTTCTTCACACGTCGAAGGTCAGAAAACAAATTAATTATACTTCTACCATACAACTACTTTATCACTCATACTGTTCACTTGGCAGGCCTTAAGATGGGCACACAGGAGGTTCCAGGGCACTCTAACCTTCACAGACACATTTCACTCTCTCCCCTCCGCGCCATCCAGCTCCAAGGTCTCCACCCTTGTTTTGAGCTATAATGTATCCCTCCCAGCACCCAAATCACAAGATTATCGCTTCAACAATGTGCCCTTTTAGTCCTCTTTGAACATCTCAGGACTTGTTACTTTGGGGGTTGGTGGTGAAAGGGCACCTGGTGCCATGGAATTCAGAGGTCTTAAGTTTTAGTCACCTATATGGGCTGGCCAGTCCAGTGTGAGATAACATGCCCACCAGGCGCCGGTCTGTGATCACGGCCTTGTAGGCCACATTCCTCTCGAACATCTTTGCAACACTGTCAGAACAATGAATAGGCGTTGTGGCGGTTGGGGGTGTGGGCTGTCCTCATGGGAGCTCGGGCATGGCTAGGGATTTCTCTTGTCTCATGATTTTGGGCCTAGTGCACGCCATTCAGAATTTACTGTGCAGGCCTTCTCTTCTACCTATGGTTACTAATATCTACGCAAAATAGCAATGCTGCTCGCACCTTATGCTGTACTATGTGGATAGACTATATTTGGTTATATTGGAGTAGGGTCCTGTTAAACTGAGAGTTGTCCCTCTCACCGCCCCTCCTCCCCTCTGGCCCATCATAGTGCTTTGAATGCATCTCGCCTCACTCTAAAGTGCCCACGGGGTAGGGTGGGGCTGCCCCCTTCCCAATAGTTACCATTTTAGTCATCAATAGCAGTGGGCCAGATGAGGAGTGGTGAGCCAGAGAATGACCAGTGGTCTCGAAAGCACAGGCAGCCGTGTGCCAGAGAGAGAGGGAGGTTGACCAGAGAGGAAATGGTGGCCCAGAGAGGTGGAACAGTGGGCCAGAAAGTAGAGAGGGGGAGTGGTGGTGCCAGAGGAGAAACAGTTGGCCAGAGAGGGAGAGCAGTGGGCTAGAAAGCAGAGAGCGAGCAGTGGGGGAGCGGTGGGCCAGAGGGGGAGCAGTGGGCCAGAGGGGGAGCAGTAGGCCAGAGGGGGAGCAGTGGGCATGAAAGCTGAAAGCGAGCAGTGGGGGAGTGGTGGGCCATTTGGGGAGCAGTAGGTCAGAGGGGGAGCAGTGGGCATGAAAGCTGAGATCGAGCAGTGGGGGAGTGGTGGGCCAGAGGGGGAGCGGTGGGCAACAAAGAGAGAGAGCGCGACAGGGCAAAAGGAGGGAGCAAGCAGCAGATTGGGAGAAAGGATGGGGAACGCATGATAGACTGGGAGAAGAGTTGCGAGAAGGATTGAGAAACAATGAAGAACTGTAGACTCAAGGAGGGACTGGAGCGTGTCGGGTGTGAGTTGAGAGCATGATTGAGAGTGTATCGGGGACTGTGATTTGTAGCTTGACAGTGTGAAAGCAAATAAATATGCACATGATTGGCAGAGTGAGGCTTTTGGGAGTGTACATTGTGAGAAATGAAGTCTCTCCCGCTAGTTCTCAGGGACTTGTCATCCAAGTGGCCAGGACACTGCCATCACTGTTGGATCCAGTTCCTGGGGCTGGACCAGTGTGGGAGCATCACTTGGGTGAGGGGTCTTCCAGGAGGGAGGGTGAGACAGCCTATGGTGAGATGTGGTATTCCCCCCCCCTTTTCCTGTACACCTTACCCATCTTTTTAATAGGATTCCCTGATGTCCCAACCCCCCCTTTCCACACAAACAAGAGGGAGACTGAGAGTAACCATGCTAACTCTTACACATCGCATTGGACATGTCCCACTAATTGGGTCAGGCACTTGGCTCTAAGTGCATACATCTGATACCAAATAGCTCTGCTCACACGGATAAAAGGTGGAACATAGAGACACATTCTGAGCAAGGTGGAACACAAGTACGAGCAGAACTTCCGGGGCAAAGGCAAACCTACTGGAGCAGAGCAATGGACCGAGGGACGAGAGCCACAGGTAGAGAACCCCACAAGTTCCCTGGAGGAGGTTGTTGCCTCAAAAAGGCTGCAAAAGATAAGTGGGGAAGGCCGATACCCAAACAAGAAGGCTCTGTTGTGTTTCAAGAATGCCAGCGACCCTCCCAGGTGAACGGCAGAGTTGGGGAGGCGAGGCCAAGCCTGTGGTACTAACCTTGACTCGTAAACTGGAAGACAGTAAAAGACAAGAAAGAAACGCACACAGCCAGTGAGTTGGCATGCGACGTGAGCGACCGGTGTGTGCTAAAGAAAGATCGAAGTGGCAACATTATATCACAAAAATGAAGGCTGCACGTGTGTGGTTGAGACGCGAAGAAAGGCAGACCTGGGAATGAACTTCGAAGTAACGAAAGCTGTAAAGTCAGCGATACTGAGTAAATGGAGTGGTCTGCCGAAAGGAAGTAGCCCACTCAAAAGTCTTTGTGAAAGGTGAAAAGGTTGTACCGATAAAATGAATGAACTGTAAAAGTGAGGTGATTGAAATTAACCCAGTGAAGGGGAACGTGAAAAGCTGAACATTGAACTTTGGTGCTTAATACAGTGAACTACAAAGACCAGAAAGCAGTGGGCTAAATAACATAGGAGTGTGAATTGTAAGCTGGAAAGTCAAAGTGGTCCTGAAGAGGTATGTAGAGAAAAACCATGCACATTCGAAACTCTTCGACATCTGGAAACGGTCTGAGTCCCACTGAGGGAGACCGGAATTATAATAAGTTAGGGGAAGGGAAGCCCTCAAGGATATGAGTTAAGCTTGGGGAATGAAACCCCTGCAAGTGTTGTGAACTTTTGCTGTGAATGGTCTGAGCCCGACAGAGGGGGACTGTTGTGAACTTTTTGTTGAACTGTGTTTTTGGAAATTGGAAAATGAGACTTTAACATGGAAGGCCAAGTGGGCCTCGATCCATGTTTTTTGTTAAAAATTTGTTTTATTAAGTTTTTCACATTCAATACTTACAGGCAAAACACTTTGAAATACAATATAAACTTAAACCCTTTAACACCTCCGGCCCGTCGCCTCTCAAACCGAACCACAATGTCTTCATTTTAACTCCCCTCCATCCCTCCCCCATCCCTCGCCCCATGGTGCAGTGTCTTCTTCCGAGTGTATCGTTATCAAGTGTCCTCGAGGTCGCGGTGTGTGGGCAAAATGTTTGTTTGGTATAAGCCAGTGATCTTGGCTGCATAATCGAGGCAGAGTCTAGTGTATTCTCAGAGCCTACCCGGGTGGGGTTGTTCCCAAATGCAAATTAGTATTCACTGGCTATGATTAACAAGCCATCGGGGACCGAGACCTCTTTGATCATGTACTGGAATCCTTCAAGTGTTGGTTATATATTTATTCACAAAATCCCCCATAGCATTTCATACAGAACATGACAACATTAATCTATTCTTTCATACACGGTACCTGCGCCCCTTTCAATTGCATCACCAGGCAAGCCTGCACTGCCAATAGGAGTGGTGCTGAAACTCCCTTAATTCCCTTGAGCTCCCCTCCACAGTCTTCCAACCCAAATAGTGTGAGAAGAGGTTTGGTAGGAAGTTGGATCCCTTCTAGATCGCTAATCCAAACTAGCACGTCATCTCAGTAAACCCTAATAAGGGGACATCCCCACCACATATGCCAGTTATCTGCCCTCCCACCACATTGGCTCCAGCACAGGGGACTGGTGGACTGGAACATCTTGGATAACCTGTGCGGGTCATATTGCCATCTGTGCAGGATCTTGATGGCATGCAGTTTATACTGGCACGCTATCGACATTTGAGAGGTTCCTTTGCATATTTTCCCCCATAGGTCGGGGTCTCTCTCAGAACCGGGATCCCTTTACCATCAGAGCCGCAAAGCCTCAGTTGACCCCTTCCCTGCGAGTATCAGGGCTCTGTACATGGCGAATATCAGACCCTTAGAGTCTGTCCTTTTGTCTAGAATCTCCTCGAAGGGGGTAAGGTCCCTCTGGACCTTGTCTTTCCATATTTCTCTTGTAAGAATACCTTTGAGCTGAAGCAAGGGAAAGACTGGTAGGGGGCCTAATGCCAGTGCATCTTCCAATTCAGAAATCGTGACAGAGGTGCCCGCCCTCCAGAGTTGACCCACTCTCTCCAGACCTGCTTCAAACCAAGATTGAAAGCGTTCATGAATAGGGATATCTTCTCTAATGCCGGGTGCCCAAATGGTGTAGAGTGGAGACTGCCATGAAGTGATGCCCTGCATATTAGCACTCTCCCGCCAGATTTCCCATATGGTGCCCAATATAGGATGGTCCCTTACTCTCTGTATAAGCTTACTCCTCAGAACCCAAAGCCATTCCGCCACCATGGCTGCGGCCAGGTTTGAATTATCAAGGTCTAAGCATTGTAGTCCCTTTTGACCCCTAAGAAGAGGAATGTGAACTCGTAGCTGCACCGCCTCATAATTTTCTGTAGATCTGGCATGTCCCCGCCACCCCTGTCTTTGGGTAACGTCAAGACCTCATATGCTACCCTTGCCTTTTTACTCTGCACCAGAAACCTCAGTATTGCCCTTTTTACCTCACGAAAGCGAGATTTCGGAAGGCGAATTGGGAGCATTTGGAATGGGTACAAGAATCTAGGCAGACACACTGTCTTCACAGCGTTGAGTCTCCCCAGCCAAGATATTGTAAGTTTCCCCCAGTTTTCTAGGTCAGCCCAGAAGCTTGAGAGAAGAGAAGGAAAGTTGGCCTCATATGGGGATTCTAGGTTCAAATCTGTCAGTCTGCCCTTGGTCGGATCTCAGGAGTGGGAATAGAATGGACTTGGCTCTATTGATCTTGAAACCAGCCAGTGTCCCATACTGTTCAATCAAATTGATTGCCCTAGGTACGGATGTTAGAGGATTGCATATGTGTATCAGCAGATCGTCTGCGTATAGGGCTACTTTGTATTCTCTCCCACCCACACTAAGTCCCTCCACCTGCCGGTCCCCTCCGATACTCTGAGAAAGGGGCTCAAGGGAGAGAGCAAACAGTATCGCCGAGAGGGTCAACCCTACCTTGGTCAAACCAGCGGGAGTAATTGGAATTAACCGCTACTGACGCTTTGGGGGAAGTGTACACTGCCTTCACTCCCTTCCTAAACAGAGGACCTAGTCCCACTTTGGAAACCCCCTTCCACCCTATCGAACGCATTCTCTGCATCGACGGAAAAGAGCACCGGATCCCCTGCCATTTTCTGTGACTCATGGATCAGATGTAGTGTCTTCCACATTGTATCTGCACCCTGCCGGCCCATTATGAACCCGACCTGGTCCAAATGTATCAGATGGGGCATGTACGTTTCAAGCCTCACAGCAAGTACCCTTGTGTAGATCTTGGCATTGATATTTAGTAACGATATGGGGCGGTATGATCTGCACTTTTTAGGGTCTTTGCCTTCCTTAGGGATCACCATAATGAGTGCACGAGAGGAAGAGTCAGGGGCCACAACTGTCTCATGGACATCATTGAACAGCTCCACCATGAAGGGGAGGAGAGTAGAGAGAAAGGATTTATAGAAACCTGCTGCGTAACCATCCTCCCCCGGGGCCTTCCCTAGCGGCAGTCTCTGCATTGCCTTCTTGGTCTCTTCTGTGGTGATCGGGGAATCAAGTTCAACGGCCTCATAGCGAGAGTCTTTCGGCATTTGCGCGTCCTCTATATATTTGTCTATTTCCACCTGCACCCGTTGAGACTCAGATGTGTATAGGGTTTCATAAAACGACGCGAACGCTTCCCGGATCCCATTTGCCTCTATGTTCCGAGTACCATCCTTCCCCTCTATGGATTCCACCACCCTCTTGGCTCGCTGTCCCCACAATCTGGCCACCAGCAGGGCATCCACCTTGTCCCATTTCTCATAAAACTTCTATTTAAGAAGCTGCAGCTTCTGAAATATCTGACCTTCCTCTAGGATACACAGTCCCTCCCTTTTATGTTTGGCTTCCTAGATCATGCTCTCCCTCTCTGCTCCGGCATTCCTCTCCGCTCTGTCCAGCCGAGCTATCTCTGTACTCAGTCTGCCTTCTATTAACGTCCTATCTCTCTTTTTGCTAGCGCCTTCTCTGATCAGAATCCCCCGCCATGTTGCCTTTCCGCCTTCCAGACCATCATTTTTGGTACCTCCCCGGTCTTATTTATTTTAAAGTTTTCCCTTATTTCCCTCTCCATTTCTGTTCAGAAGACCGGATCCTTCCACAGGGACTCATTACATTTGCACTTTGCTCCCCTTGCGGGAGACCTGCCCAGTCTAAATTCACCATGACCACGTCATGATCAGACCATGTGATCGGCGAAATCTCTGAGTTCACCACTGCATCCCATATGCCCCTCGTAATGTACATTTAATCGATCCTGGTGAAGGTACAATGGGGTGTTGAATAAAAGGTGTAGCCCTTTTTGTTCAGGTGGAGGCTCCTCCATACATCCCTCAGCCCATAAATATCTTACATCTCCATTCCCCCAGGCCGATCTCCACCAAGTGGATCATGTGTTTCAGGATTACCCACTTGCCTATCAAGTTGCACATCCGCCTAGAGGTTGAAGTCTCTTCCCAAGATTACATGCCCGGAGGCCTCTAACATCATTTTCGGGAACGTTCTCGGTAGAAATCGGGTTGACCCGTATTGGGGGCATACACGGTTGCAAGCGTGAAGACGACTTTACGTGCACTACTCACAAGCAAGAGATTCCTCCCCTCGATGTCTGCCCACACTTTGTTCACCACCAGATTCAGATCCCTTCTCGCAAGGATCCCTGCACCCACCTTTCTCAGCGGGCCAGACGACCAATGTTCTGCCCACAATCTCAGGATCCTACGTTCCTCCCCACGTGCATACTTGGTTTCCTACAGAAACAACGCATCTACTCTCGCTCTCCAAAACTCCCTGGCCACTAGGGACCTTTTGTGGGCTAATTCAGTCCCATAACATTCAATGTCCCCACCCTGAGGAGGCTATTTCTTTGGATGCCTTGATCTACTGCCATTTCTTTGTTAGCGCATCTTTTGAGCCATTTTTATGCCCGGCGACCAAGCCCATAAATCATCACACATACGACCACTTGTGATCTGCCAAACTGAAGACCCATGCTCACCCATTCCCCTCATCCCTTCCCCCCTCCGTCCCCTCCCTCCTTAAAGGCATCCGAACCTGCCAGGTTCACATCACCAGGCTGCTTCTGGACCACCAGCAGGGACCAGATACCCCACGGTCCCCTCTCAAAACAATCTTACTAACTTTGAGCCCTCTCTTTCCCCCCAACATAATAACCAAAGCAAAAAGTCCCCAGTAGAACATTTTATGGGTTTGTCCCCTTTGTGGACATGTCATTAGGGCAGTTGAACCCAGGACTCCCACAATTATCTGCTTCTATATGCCCATATCCTCCCAAACGTATGCAATCTCCCTTTACCGTGGTCACTGGAGGTCTGGGCGTTTACACTCAGAGCTGCGGATGTACCGCCATAAGCCGTTGAATTCACCCTCCTGTATTTCCTGGAGCCCTGCATTCACCTCCGTCTCGGCCCCTAAATACGTTATTGTCTGTCGTTGCATCGCCTCCCATCTTGGTTCTGCTCTTTTTCTTGGTTGCCCGGGAGTTCAGCCATGCAGTTTTTTATCCCTCTGTTCTTAGCCTCTCTTTCCGTGTCTCGAACGTGAGAGAGAATTGCTAGCCCCATCTATAGCAGGCTCCTTGATCCTTCAACCATTTCATGAGGAGCATGCACATTCATCTCAGAGCCAGAGTGTTACGCTCACCTGGTATCCACGGGGGCGCCATTCAGCCCTGGTTGGTTGCCGGAACCTTCTGCCCAATTCTGGATGATATCTTTGGAGGAAGTCTAGCCTAAAATACACAGGAGGGCTGGGTTCAGGACTGGCCGACTCAGGTAAGGCATCCTCCCACCACCCCTTTGGCTTGAGCCCTTAGGCCCTCTTCTCACCTTGTTGTGGTATTAGGTGTGCTCTCCGTCCTGCTTTCTTAGCAGGGGTGCGTAGTCTTCAGTGGGCGTGGCGACCGAGTTACTTCACTGGTGCATGCCCTTTCAAGTGTCTTTAAGGTAGGTCTTATTGCAGCAGTTTTTCTATAGTGCTGTTTATTCTTGCCTGCCTTGCTTTTGTGGTTAATAATGTCCTTTCTTTCTCCCTAGGCGTGCCGGAGGTTCGGCGTGGTGAGCTGGCACCGCCGGCAAATGATGGTGCGAGATGTGCGCTGCGATGCGGTGAGTAATGCGCTATGCACTGCTCTGCTTTGTCTTGCCTTTGCTAACCTGTGTCTCTTTTCTTCCTTACAGGTCGCAATGTTTTTCTCCAGCGGGTGCGGAACTCCGGAACGATGCCGGCCGGGAGTTGACAAGTCAGGTAAGCTTCTAGTGATGTTTGTGGCTTACGCAATGCCGGAGTATGTCTTTTCTAATGTTGTCTTTCTCCTCCTTTTCAGCTTGCTTCTTTCCGGTAGGTATGCGGTGCCCAGAAGTAGCTGTTCAGTGGAAGGCAGCTCGCCAGTAGCAGACTCTGGAACAAACAGCGAGCGGATGACAGGTTGGAGATTGCAGGTAAGATCCTATTAATGATGTTCCTTTTGTCTTCTCTGCAGGTTCGTCGCTCTGAGGTTCGCGGGTATCACAGGACACGGTGACTGTTACGCTGCAGTTTGCAAAGTAACCCGAAGCATGCTCTGTTGCTTGGGTGTGGTTTAAATAGCCTCCCAGCAAAGTAGTCCAGGTAAAGTAGTCCCAGGCCACCACACCCAAAAGACTATAGCGCATAGCTTAGTTCTTAGGAACTAAGCCTATGCGAATGCCTCCATGTTGGCTGCAACCCCAAGGTAAAATAGTCCCCCTCAAACATGTTCTCTACAATGAATATGAGCCTGGCACCAGGACTGACTCCAAGAGAGTCTTGGGAGTGGATGCAAGGCCTCCAAGGCCTTAATGTAGCCCGGCAGGTGGACTAGCCAGTGGGGTCTGGGGTAAGGGTCGTGACAGCACTCTCCCCCTCCCCTCCCATCCCCCAAGGCCCCACTCATGGTGGTTCTTCTGTTCGGTCCTGGCTTGGTTGTGAAGTTCTGATGGAATTCCTTGATCAGACGTGGTGCATGGATATTCTCGCTAGGCTCCCAGGATCTATCTTGAGGTCTGTACCCTTTCCAATCGATTAGATAATGTAATTTGGACCTAGCGTATTTAGAGTCCAGGATTTCCTTGACTTCGAATTCTGGTTCCCCATCTACTATTATGGGTTCCGGTGGTGTCGTAACCTGTGTACCGGGTTGTACCGGTTTCAAGAGTGATACGTGGAACACCGGGTGGATTTGCATATTGGGTGGTAATGCCAGTTTGATGGCTAGTGGGTTGATGATTGCTTTGATGGAATAGGGTACTAAATATCGAGGACAAAAGGTCTGGGTTCCCTTAATGGGTACGTACTTTGCTGCTAGCCAAACATTGTCTCCTACCCGATAGTCAGGAGCCTTTCTTCAGTGTTGGTCGGCACATTTCTTTTGTCTGTCCTTGGCTTGGGTTAGATGTTCTGTTGCCTTTTTAAAGGCCTGAGAGATGGTTGCATGAAGAGTCTTCACTGCTGGCATTTCCAAGTTGGCTGGAAGGTCTAATTCGGAAGTACGCGGGTGTCTGCCGTAAAGGATGTAAAAAGGGGTTTGTCCCGTGCTAGAATGCAACAAATTGTTATAAGCATATTCTGCTACCCATAGTAAGTCCCTCCAATTTCTTTCCACTTGATGCAGCATGAACCGTAAGTATTGCTCAAGGGTTTGATTGGTTCTTTCTGTTTGGCCATCCGTTTGGGGGTGGTGACTGGTGGATAATCGGATGTTGATTTGTGCCATAGAGCAACATTTTTTCCAGAAGTTGGACACAAATTGGCTGCCTCGATCGGAGACCAGAACTGATGGGAAGCCATGTAGTTTAACAATACTTTCCAGGAATACCTTTGCTAAACTGGATGCATATGGGAAGCCCTTGAGAGGAATAAAATGTGCCATTTTTGAGAATAAGTCAATAACTACCAGACTGGTGTTGAACCCTTGACTATGACGCAGGTCTGTAATTAAGTCAAGAGAAATGGTGTGCCATGGGGCAGGAGGAATGTCCAATGGTCGAAGGGGACCATCTGGTTTCTGCTTTTGCGATTTGTTTTGTGCACATACACCGCAGGACTGGACATACTGGATGATGTCTTTATGCCAAGTAGGCCACCAATAGTTCTGTTTCACCTTGGCTAGAGTTTTGGCGATTCCAGGATGACCTTCGATCAGGGAATCGTGATAATCTGAAATTATTTGTTGAAGTTCCCCTTTGGACACATACAGACGGTTGCTAGGCAGAAACCTGTGCAGTTCCCTTAGGGACCACTGCAAAAGATTTAGGACTACAGGTGGTTGGCAGTAAACCCAATTGGTAGCAGTCTGTACACCCATATTTACCTGGTAGCTGTGGCTGAGCAGTCAGACTTCTCTCAAGATGAGTTAGGCAGTATATAGAGTATACACAATAGGTACAGAGATACAGTAGCACAAGTAAACACTGACCAGGGCTTTGGTGTAAAAGTATATAATTATTTATTTAAAGACACACTTGTAAATTACACTAGCACAAAAAGAGTTAAGTAAATCCAACACACAGTCACTACTATATATATACAACCCTAATCACTTATTAGATAAGTCTTAATGAGAAACACCACTTATTTTCAGACAGAGGTGAGCGCTTAACATAAGATGGCACTCTAATAAGTTATAGAAAAAGGGAGGGAAAAGGCAAAGTTATGAAAGCACACACATTTCAATACTTTTCAAAGAACCACAGTGAGGCAGGTTAGGCAAATTCTACTGGAGAGCAAGGAAGTTCAAATGCCAGGCCCACTCTTAGAGAGAGCAAGCGAAATGTCCAGGATCACACAGTGAGGTTATGCCCAAAGAGTCTTTGTAAATAGTTCATAAAAGTTTGAGATCAAGTCAGGAAAAGTTAGTTAACAGGCCCCAGGCTAACCCAGGTTAGAAAGTCGAGGATTTACTGTCACCCCGAACGATCTGTCGCAAGGGAAGCCAGGCGGGACACAGTACCTGAAAATGGGAAGAACGCTCCAGCGGGGGCAGTTGTTCCTGGCAGCGGGTGCAAGTCGGTGTTTCGTCCAGAGGAAGAGGAGGTCTTGATGTGGAGGAAAGATGAAGGTCATTGCACTGCCAGTGAAGAAACCAGCCGCAGAGTTTTCCGGTTACAAGGTACTACCCTTTTCTTCACAGTAGTGGTAAACCGTGGTATTCCGGTTGCCGGAGTGCTTGGCATGGGCAAGGCGGCCACGAGATGGTCCAGGAAGGCGAAAAGACGGGCAAACTGGTTATCCCCACCAGTCAAAGGAAGAAGGCTCTCTGGGTTGGAGATCTCCTCTGTTGTCGGGAAAAGTGGTGAGACGGTTCAGTAGAATTCTATTTCCTTTCTTATATCTGCGTATCTGATTGAGGAAACCTTTCCCAGTTCTGCTACTGTCTTCTCCTGTGTTTGTTTCTCCTTCTGTTGTTTCTTCTACATCTGAGCGATGAGGAAAAAAGGTTCCTGTTAACACCCAAACCAATATTGCCGACAATCTACTTCCTTCCAAAGGTACATAAACCTTTTACAACTATCCCGGAAGGCAGACCGATACTAAGTGGAATAGGCTGGGTCACGGAATCCATTGCAGAATATATTGACAATATACTAAGACCTAAGGCAAAGATGGTACAGGCAAACCTTAAAGATTTGACTTCAGCAATTAACATTATTGAAAGTATACAATGGCATCCATCTTACTATTTGGCAACATGGGACGTTAGGGCCCTATATCCGTCCATTAGTCACGACCTTGCTCTAGACACAATTGACTATATATTTAGACAAGAATCGGCATCTCATTTCCCGTTCGTTTGTATGCTCAAAGAAATGCTCATGGCCACTTTGGACAACAGTATTTTTACGTTCAATAATACTTTCTTCAAACAAAAACGTGGGGTAGCCATGGGTGTGAAGTATGCACCAGCCTTAGCAAACCTGGTGATGGGCATGTTCGAGGACTTACAAATTTATACCACCAGAATATACAATCAACAGGTTGTAAAATGGATCCGTTATATTGATGTGCTGTTCATATGGAAAGGCACACCACAAGAACTGGAACTGTTCCGGCAAGAAATTAACAATAATGACATGGTGATTGAATTCACAGGAGAATGCAGCAATACAGAGATTAACTTTTTGGATTTGACAATACATGTATCAGGAGATAATCTCGAAACCAGAATTTACCGCAAAAGTACGGAAATGAATTCAACATTACATGCCACCAGTTGTCATTATGAACCGGTAATTCGGTACATTCCAAAGGGAGAATATATCAGAGCAAGAAGGAATTGTTATGATCAAAGCAGCTTTAAGAAAGAATGTGAAACTCTGTCCACAAGATTTGAAGCAAGAGGTTACTCCAAAGCTGGCATTCAAACCGCTTACAAGAAAGCGCAGCAGACACCAAGGTTACAAACACTTAGCCAGCGAGACAGACCAATCCAAGATAACAAGGTCCATTTCATTACAACCTACTGCGCTAACAACCATGTGATAAAGAAAACCCTTAAAAGACATTGGGAATTGCTAAAACTAGATCCTCACATAGGACCATTCATCCAGAACTATCCATCTTTAGTTTACAGAAGGGCAAGAACTTTGAAAATGTGCCTTAGACCTTCATTATTACCCGACGATACAAAAGAAACAGCAGGCACCTGGCTTCAAGAATGTCGACCAGGTTTCAGGAAATGTGGAACGTGCTCCATGTGTAAACATGCAGTTAGTATGACAGACTTTATCAAAAATAAGGATGGAATTCAGTTGCAAATAAGAGACCAGATTGTCGTACTAAGTACGTAATATATGCTATCATATGTACTTGTGGGAAAATGTACATTGGAAGTACGATCCGAGAGCTTCGTACCAGGATTCGTGAACACTTAACAGCTATCGGAAGCCAAGACAGGAATCTGCCATTAGCTGAACATTGGCAGAGGCATCACCAGATGGAACATCAACAGAATATTAAATTCATTGGACTCAAAAAAGTGACCCTGGGACGCAGAGGTGGAAATCAAGAGCTGCGATTACGACAGGAAGAAGCTAAGCTCATAAACTACTTTAGATGTATAGAAAATGGCCTGAACACGGACAATGAAATGTCCAACCTTTTGTAGAAAACTAAATGTCTAGACTGATTTGTACCAACTGCAATGTATAGTTGTAATCACAAGTGCCCCAAAGTGCACAAATTTATATATACAAGATATGACATTACTATCAAGATAACGAGTAACACTAGGGAATGACTAATTTATTGTATGTGGTATATTTTCCATTAATGGGGTACTACTGTACATTATGGAATCAGGAGAGCATAAGTGCCCCAAACACCTGATAACCTATCATCTTGTATTTACCTAGACAACAACATAAGTGCCCTGATGGGACACTATTGTGTTTACAAATACATACAAGGAACTACATCTCCCATGAAGCCGTGAGCAGCGGTTTTAGAAATGACGAACTCACTGGTATGCGTAAATTGATTCAAATAAACATGTGCAATCATCCCCGATGGGAAATTATGTAATTTATGAAACGCCTAGTGGTTTTAAATAACCTATTTTAAGCTCACTATATGAATTGCAATGGGATACATTGGACTCCCCCATGGGAAAAACTACATTTCCCATGTAGCTCTGGGAACATGGCTCCCCAATTACACGTAACATTGTCAAAGGGACTATATTAGTAATTTAAAAAAAATATTTTTTCACCCTTGCGCCCGTGGGTTTTACTCTTTTTGATTTCAAAATGACAAGGAATAATTTTTGGTTAACTAACACGCTTAGAATTGAAAGGATAGCCTGTGACTTAACGTAGTATAGACTCCTGAAGAGTCATCATTCCCAAAATATGGCCGACAGCCGTATCGTGACGGAAATAGAAGGACATTCCAGTTGCCTAGACAACATTACATAAACACTTTATGGCTGCCCGAGAGGGCTCATAGCAGAACCCGACGCTTGAAGCATAAACCAGATTTTTGAGGTAAGCCCTGAGGGCCGGCGCAAGCCCACCCTGTTAGCCTCCCAATTGAAAGAAGGTCTGCAGAAAACAGGCAGGCCTCCTGTTGCCGCTATGTTTTGTGACGACAATCATTTTACGAACGCACACACAAATACATGTGCAATACGAGATATGTATGTATCAAGGAATACTCTTTTGACGTTTATTGCCAATCGCTTTTCGATAACGATTATCCTTATATCATAAATGTGGGCTAAACGACAAAAATGGAACACCAATAGGTTGCATGGTATAGGGAAAAACTAATCTTTTTTTCCACAATGAACGTAGAAATAGTGGAAACCTGAACCCTGACATGGTAGACTTATGACTTAAATTCTGCATTACGCAGGAAAATAATATATTTTTCCATTGTTTTCTTTTATATGGATTAAGTGCTTGCAGCGCTTGTGAGTCTGATGGGACTCTTTCTGACAACACGACATCAGTGAGCTATTTGTACTCCGACGATAGTCTATTAAACAATCTATGCCCAGATTTGAAAAAGGCACATGTAGGGTGCCGAAACACGTGTCATCCTTATGGGCGATCAAATAAATAAATATATGATGAACTAAGAGAAATTTGTGTTGGTTGATACTGAACTCCCTGTGGCGCAGTAATAGATGAGTGCAGAAACCACCTTTTTTACTCATTACAAACGGAATAGGGGAACTCTGTGTCTTCGTTCTCTGCACGGATCAGTGCAACACTGTAATACTATTATGTTGCATCAGGTCGCGGAGGTCTAAGAGTGACTATACAAAAAAGTTCCCCGAGTCAACTCATTCCATTTAACCTTCTTAGGGAATTTTGGAGAGGAGATTACATTCAGTGGAGAAGCTATGGTCCCATAGTTCTCTATGAAATTCCTGTAATACCCAGTGAGGCCTAGGAAGGCTCTCACCTGGGTTTTAGTAGTAGGTGTTGTCCAATTTTGCACAGCTTCAATCTTACTGAGAAAAGGCCTTATTTCTCCACCTCCTACCTCATGCTCAAGGTAGACCACCTTTCTCTGACCAATTTGGCATTTACTTGCCTTTATGGTCAGAATGGCCTGTCCAAGAGCCTGCAAAACATGCCCTAGGTGGTCAACATGCTCTTCCCAGGATTGGCTGAATACTGCAATGTCATCCAAGTATGCCATGCAGAAATCCTCCATCCCAGCCAGAACCTGATTTACCATCCTCTGGAATGTTGCAGGTGCATTTTTCAATCCAAAAGGCATAACCTTAAATTGATATAAACCAACTGGGGTAGAAAATGCAGTCTTCTCCTTGGCATGGTCTGTCAGGGCTATTTGCCAATAGCCTGACGTAAGGTCAAATGTGCTGAGGAACTTGGCTGAACCAAGTCTATCCACCAACTCATCTGTCCTTGGCAAAGGGTGGGCATCAGTCTTAGTGACTGCATTAAGAGCTCTATAGTCCACGCAGAATCTCAATTCTTTGGACCCTGCCTTTGGTACTAACACAACTGGGCTAGACCATGGACTAGTAGAGGGCTCTATTACCCTGAGATCAAGCATCTTCTTGACCTCCCCTTTGATGTGGGTCCTTACATTTTCTGACATTCTATATCCTCTGCTTTTGACTGGCAGACAGTCACCAGTGAGTATATCATGCTGTCCCCAAGGGTTCAAGTCTGGTGAAAGTGAGAGCAGAGAGGCAAACTGGTTTAACATAGCTTTGCACTCCTCTTGTTGCTCAGGTGTCAGATTTGAAGAGAGATTTACTCCTTCAATCTTTTCGTCCAAGGGTAAGCCTCTGAGGAGATCAGGGAGAGCTTCACTCTTTTCTTCCTCTTCTGTTGACGCTAGAAGCAAGGCTCCTACTTCAGGCCTGGAGACATACGCCTTTAGTCGGTTGGTGTGGAAGACTCTGGGAGCCTCCTTGGGATTGCCCAAGTCCACCAGATAGTTCACCTCTCCAAGTTTACCCACAACCTTGAAGGGTCCCATCCATTTATCTTGAAAGGCTCTCTGCCTTGTTGGGATCACAACTAGAACTAGCTGGTCTTGAGTGAACTCAACCATGTTAGCCTTTTGGTCATGCCAATGTTTGACCAAAGCTTGTCCAGCTTTCAGGTTATCACTTGCTTCTGCCATCATTTGTGACCTATCACATAGTCAGTCACTCTGACTGGCTTGGGGGAAGGAGCACTCTCCAACCCCTCCTTAATCCGAGCCAATGGACCTCTGACTGGATGGCCATAAAGAAGTTCAAAGGGAGAATAACCCACTCCCTCCTGAGGGACTTCTCTATAAGCAAAGAGAAGGCATGGCAATAGAAGGTCCCACTTTCTTTTAAGGGGATCTTCTAAAGCACCTATCATGCTCTTCGTGGTTCTGTTGAACATTTCTACCAACCCATTTGTCTGAGGGTGGTAGGCGGTAGAGAACTTGTAAGTAACTCCACAGGTTTTCCACATGGCTTTCATGTAGTGGGACATAAAATTTGACCCCCTGTCAGAATTACTTCCTTAGGGAACCCAACCCTGGTCAAAATACCAAGGAGGGCCTTAGCCACAGCCAGAGCTGTAACAGTCCTCATAGGAAATGCCTCGGGGTACCTAGTAGCATGGTCTACTACAACAAGGATAAACCTGTTGCCTGAGGAGGTTGGGGGATCAAGGGGACCAACAATGTAAATCCCTACCCTCTCAAATGGGACTCCCACAACTGGGAGAGGCACTAAAGGTGCCACATTCTTGGACCCAACCTTACCAGAAGTCTGGCAGGTATGGCAGCTCTTGCAAAACTTATCTACCTCAGCCCCCATCTTTGGCCAATAAAAGTAGAGTGCGAGCCTTTCCTTGGTCTTCTTGAAACTCAAGTAACCAGCCAAAGGAATCTCATGGGCCAGTTGCAAGAACTGTTGTCTGTTTTCTTGAGGTACTACAAGCCGCTTGTAGTCTCCAGGTGCAGACTCAGTTGGTTCACTGTAGAAGAGGCCATCTTCCCAGTGCAACCTATACTTCCCAGGCTCTTGCCCATCAGCCTGAGAAGCTGCCTGTTGGCGAAGACCTTCCCGAGTTGGACATTCTCTCTGTCCCTTACCGAAGTCTGCCCTGTTGGGTCCACCTTCTGCCAGTAAAGACTGCAGCTCTGGATGGTCAACAGGATCCAGATCTCCAATGAGTTCTTGGCCTTCCAATAGCTCTTCTTCAGAGTCTAGCTCACATATACAGGGTTGTACCTCCCTCTCAGCCTCAGCTGGAGGTGGAGTTACAGGTGTAACTTTGGACAACCTGAAAGGGGCCCTTAGGGGTCCCTCGCGATATGGAAACAAGGCAATAACCATACACGAAAGGATGCGCCAGACACGATGTTCAAATTCCCAATGCTAGGGTTTATCGCAAGCAAAATAGTCCCAATTGGCCAACTGTGGTCTCACGCCCCGCGATGTGTATTCTCTAGACCTCGAGGGACGCAAGAGAGTGAATTACATACATCAGTTACATATATACAAAATGCATATCATACAATCAGCTATGTCATGTTTAACACCCCCCTTTTATTGAGTTTCTTTGAACTCGGGATGATGATGGACATTTCCGACGAGTATGACAATTATGACACTTTTGATGTCTATTCTAGTAACAATGTGCAATTTAGAAAGTGCGGAGGCATCTTCTAGTTGTTGAACAGAACACGGTGGTTCTGTTCTTGGAAGCAAGCTGCACACGGCGGAAGAGTCACATTCCAAGCTTTGCTATCTATGAGGTGCTTTTCGTGTCCTGGGAGCCGACACGCTCTAAAGGGTTTTGTGAAGGGGGGCCGTAAGAAGAACATAATTCAAGCCTTTAGCTGCTTTATTCTAACATATTCTATCACAGTACGAGACTGGCTGGCAGCTGTGAAATGATTAAATGCCCTGCAGCTCTCCCTCAAGGCTACAGAGAGGGAGCGTGGGCATTCCTTTCTGGGCGGCTCATGAGGAGTTTCAACAAACTCCTCAGTCCCGCGGCCTTGCCCTTTCATATGCAGACAACAATGTTAACAGTTGAGTAAGTTGAATTCGCAAGAATTGCAAGCTGCAAAGCAGTTTAGACAGAAAGCAATGAGCAATGGTTAACAAGCAAAATGGCGATTCTTGCTACGTTTAAAATGGCCGCTTGTTGGTCAAGCATAGCAGTCTGTATTTCTATAATTCTGTGCATAAAACGGTAGGCCTTCGGCCATCAAGATACGTCTATCATCCAGATGAAGGGTATTCATTTTTCCAGATTGACAAACCCTCCTTTTGGCCGTATGCCAAACGTTTTATTCATTCATTGTATCCTCCTCTGATGAGGATAAGTCTGGGGTATCTGTCTAAACCTTTCATGCTATCACAAGCATCATCTTCATCATTAATGTCTATAGCCATGAATTGTTTTATTGTTTTTGTTTCATCAGTGTCGGTTATTTCGGCCATGCGTTTGTTTTCCTCTAGACACCATGTGCATACATCCCTTAGTACATCCCTCAGTTATCTCAGTGCAAACTATTGGTAGCCATTGTATGCAACAGCAACATGTTATGAATATACCAAGTACCACCATTAGTATCGAAATTAGCTTCCATCCCCAGGACCGCAATAGTCCCCAAAACCAGGATCCTATCCTCCAACCCCCTTCCTCAGTAGAGAGTGTGGAACTTAGGACATGTAATTTCCGGATTGCTTTAAATATCGTAGGGGAGTAATCATCTATAAGCACACAGCATGCCGTTTTTACGAGTTTGCAAACTCCCCCACGATCAACTAATATTATATCAAGAGCCATTCTGTTTTGTAGTGCCATTAGCCTAATTCCTTTTTCTTCCAACGTCATGTTGTATAAGATATCTGTTGTTGTATCTATTGTATTTTTTAGTATTCTGGACAGTTTCCTTATGTTATAGGAATTTTCTATTTGGACCAAGAATGGTATAAACGATTTAGTTACATCCATTGCTATCATTCCATCTTCACTACTCCTTCGGGTTCTACCTTTTAATCGCCTCACTACTTCTGCAGTTTCTAAGAGGAACACTCCCGGGAATAGTAGACCCAAGTAACACGTACCTCCCCAGTTCCTAGGTAACCATGGATATGCTTTTTCCCCACATATAAAGTAAACAGAGTCCCCTATGTACACGGGTTCTATTTCGTGCTTTAAAACCACTGTGTTCAGGCAGCTGCTAAACGTTCCTACTTTATAGGAACCTTTTTTCTTTAAACATAGGGGAGCAGTTTTGGGGCTATAATCCACTGTATAGGCAGGGGGCACAGCATCTTTACTCCAGTCATCCCTTATTCGAAATGTCATTACTGATGTTTCTTCTGCTGGCGGGGTCGGTCTATTCTGCCTATGTAATCTATCTAGTCTTGTTGTCTTTCGTGTATTTTTCCTCATGGGATCTGGTGATAACACGCAAGCTTTGTGGAATATGGAACAACCCACTGGTCTCATGATCACTTCCTCAAATTCATTCATATTGGTCTTGTCTAGCTGACCCGTATTACTCTTGTTCCATTGTGTCGCACGGATGCATGCCTTGCGGCCGTCCACCCGTATGGCCGTCTGCGTCGCCAGCAATACTTGATAGGGGCCACGCCACCTGGGTGCTAATGCTGTCTTCCGCTCGAAGTTCTTAATCAGGACCCAACTTCCAGGTTCCAGCGCGTGCCCCGGTCCGGTGTATCGCACTGGTAACGCCTCCTGCACCTGCTGATGAATCAAACGCAACTTCTGCATTAAAAGGCCACAGTACGTGCTTAACACCGGATGCTCGACCTCACAGAATCTTTTGGGCTGTGGTGTGCACCATACATTTGCTGGTCTCCCCATTATAATTTCATAGGGGGAGAGCCCAGTTTTAACCTGCACAGACGTGCGCATGCACAATAATGCTAGGGGTAATGCATCCACCCAACTCAACTTGCTCCCAGCACAGATCTTAGCTATCTTTGACTTTAAGATACCGTTATGTCTCTCAACAAGTCCGGCGGAACTCGGATGCCTGGAACTGTGGAATCGTTTCTCTATCTGTAGACCTGCACAGATCTGTAGTACTACTGCGCCCCCAAAATGTGGGCCGTTATCTGACCACAGGACACGGGGCAGCCCGAACCGGGAGAAATACTCCTTCAACTTTACTTTTGCCGTTGACATGGCAGTACAGTCTTTTAAAGGATATGCCTCCACCCACTTGCTAAATGCACAAATCACCACTAACACATATTTGTAGTTCTGGCACCTTTCCATTTCTATGAAATCAAAATGGATCACCTCGAATGGCATAGAGGGTGGGCCAAAACTACCTACTGGAGTCACGGTTCCCTTCCCTACATTGTGTTGCAGGCATGTAATACAATTCTGCAGTAGCCTTTCTGCATTCTTTTTTATGTGCTCATTTTTCCATACTGTGGACAAATGCTGTACCATTTTCTTCGCACAAATGTGGGTAGGGCTATGCGCCATTGTGACCATTGCGGTTCCGTGACAATTTGGCAACATCCAGTTCTTGGTCTCTTTGTCCACCCAACATCCTTCCAAATCAGCAGAGCCCTCAGCCCACCCCTGAATCTCTTTGGTCGCGGCCTCAGCCTGCATTTCTTTGACTGTGGCAACTCCATTCTCTATCATACAAGGTACTTCCTCTGTTTGTACTGTCATCATTCTAGTACTCAAATCAGTGGCTGTTTGTTTCGCAATCCTGTCTGCAAATGCGTTTCCCTCTCCCACTTTGCATGTTACTTTTTTATGCGCCTCGCATTTTACTATAGCTAAGCGCTTTGGAAACGTGAGTGCAGACAACAATCGTACAATCAAAGGGCCATGCTGAATCCTGGCCCCATGTGATGTCAAGAAGCCCCTCTCAGCCCAGAGTCGGCCAAAGTTATGAACCACGCCAAAGGCGTACTGGCTGTCAGTATAAATATTCACGTTTAAATTCTTAGAGAGTTCACATGCTCGAGTCAGTGCTAATATTTCTGCGGCTTGTGCCGAATTGCAGGGGATTCGTCTGCTTTCTACAACACTCTCTAGGGTAGTAATTGCATATGCGGCTGTTGATGTGCCATCAGGTAATTTAAAACAAGAGCTGTCACAAAACAACTCCCCATCTGGCTCTTTCTGTGGGATGTCGCTCAAGTCAACTCTTCCCTTTGTTTCTTCTTCAGTGACCATTAAACAATCATGAGGTGGTGATTCGTTGTCACCAATTTCTGCTATGGGCAGTGGCATTAATTCTGCAGGATTCAATGAGCTACACCTCATAATTTGGATGTGGGGTGCAAACAATATGAGCTCATATCTTGTTAGTCTAGCAGAGGTGAGGTGTTGCGTCTGTGTTCTGTTTAATAGAACGTCTATGGCATGTGGCACCATCAGAATTAAAGTATGCCCCAATACCATTCCTTCCGTTTGTTTCACTGACGCAGCAGCCGCTGCAACAGATGGCAAACATCGTGGTAGGGCGCGCGCTACAGGGTCCAGCGCGGAAGAATAATAGCCGCACAGCCTATATCTTCCACCTTGTTCCTGTGTCAAAACCGCCAATGCACATCCTTCACTCTCACTCACAAATAGTCTAAAGATCTTTTTATAGTTAGGAGTGCCTAAAACTGGCGCAGCACACAATGCAGCTTTCAATTGCTCAAACGCTTTCTGACATTCCTCATCCCACTGTAAAGGCATCACTGCATCCTTTTTAGTTAATTTTATCATCGGCTTCACAATCAATGCAAAATTCCTGATCCACTGCCGACAATAAGAGGCCATGCCTATTACAGCTCTCACTCCCTTTTGAGGTATTGGAATAGGCATACTAGAAATACTTTATATGCGTTCTGGTGTTAATCTTCTCCCTTCTTTCGAAAGTAGGCAACCCAAATAAGACACCTCCTTTTGATTATACTGGAATTTCTTCAAACTTGCCTTATGACCATGGGTCGCTAGGTGTGTCAATAGTAATATAGTACTTTCTTTGCAGATCTCTTTTGTGTCAGCAGCTAGTAACAAGTCATCTATGTACTGCAAGAGTACGCAACCTTCGGGTAATTCTAGCATGTCTAGCTGCTGTTTTAGCGCTCTGCTGTAAATACTTGGGCTTTCTGTGTATCCTTGTGGAATGCGTGTGAATGTGAATGATCGACCTCCTAGAGTGAACGCGAACAGATATCTACTGCTTTTATCCACTGGAATGCTAAAGAACGCGTTCTTCAAATCAACTCCACTAAAGTATTCTGCAGTGGCCGGTATCATTGTCAGTATTGTTGTGACGTCTGGGACCAAAGGGAATTGTGGGTCTACCACTCTGTTTAATGCGCGCAGATCAATTATGAAACGATATGGTACTTCATTGCCTCCTTTCTTGTAAACTGGAAGAATCGGGCTGTTGCATGTGCTACCTGCAATTTCTTCAACCACCCCCAATCTCACCAGATCAGTAACAATACTCTTTAATCCCTTACCACCTTCAACAGAAATTTTATACTGGGTAACTCGTGGTAATATAACAACTTCTTTCAAAGTTATTTTTTCTGGCTCTATTTTCAAGCATCCTACATCATTATCATGCATTGCCCATAGACAGGTTGGTACTCTACTTAGCTCTTCTGGTAACGCTTTTGACATAAATTCCGTCACCGGTGCATCGTGAGGCCAAATCGTGAGGAACACCCCATCTGCCGTACAATGTATAACTGCCCCCAATTTTCTCAACAAGTTTAATCCTAGCAAGTTCTCCCCACAATTTTCTGTCAGAAGAAATGGACACTGTTCCGTAAATGGTGCTATTGTAATTGGGACAGCTTCGGACATGGGGTTAATTACTGGTGTACCTGCGAACCCTACAGAAACATTCTTTTGCCCCGACAGTGGGATCTCCGGAACCAAGTGGTGGTCTATCGAACACTTCTGTGCCCCTGTATCTACAAGGAAACGGTGCTCCTTATTCCCGACTCTCATTTCTACGTAGGGTCCTCTCTGATTCACGGGAACAGACACTGGTTCCGACCCCTGCCGTGGGCTGTCCTATTGCGAAAATAACACATCGTCCGATGTGTAGTCACCGCTGCTACTATAATACGTGTTTGGCTGTGTATCAAAAATATTCCCATTTCCCCCTCGGTGTCCGCCAGTCTGATCATTTCTCTGTTGGCCTTGCCCGCCCTGATTTTGGTTCGGAACACTTTGGTTCAATGCCTGGTTCTGTTGAGCTTGGTTTTGACCATAGGATTGGTTTTGATTACCTCCATTGGTATATCGCTGCTGCATGCTATTTCTGCTTGGGCCATTTGACCCCTGATGTCCTCTGAGGCCTTCTCTGGCCAAACCCACCTCTATTCTGTAGGTGCGGGCATCGCGCTCGCCAGTTTCCTTCCTCTTTACAGTACGCACATTGATTTAATCCCAATGACACCCCGTGCATATTATTCAAATTTCCCCTGCCATGTGCATTTCCTCTACCTCTATTGTATCCAATTACCTGCTGGAGTAACACCCTCGTTTTTAAATTTACTCTATCCTTCATCTCTCTTTCTTTCGCCATATTTACCCTGTTCTCGTAATATTGGGCTACGTGTAATATCTCACTCACCGGTTTTGCTGCACAGGCACTTTCCGACGCCATTAACATATCTTGAATTGGTAATATTAGTCCCCTCACATATTTATCAACAAATAGCCTTTTCCCCGACTATGTGCTCACATCCTGCCCACTGAAGTCTGTGAATACTCCTTCAAATCTATTGAAATAATCTGTTACTGGCTCATCCTTGCCCTGTACACATGTAGTTAATTTGTCCCACTGAATTCTTTTTTCTGGAATTATTTCCCTCAATCTCCGCATTATCCGTTCTGGTAGATCTGCCATGCGGGTTCCCGGATTTTCCCCTCCTTTTTTATTTTTGTCCTCCAATAGTAACTCCACCCATGTGGCGCCAAAAGCCCCCACGTCATCTACCGTCCTCATCTGTTTCCATATATCTGCTGGCAAAATGACTGGGAAAATCAAATCTATATCGCTCATAGTAAGCACTTCTGATCTCAGGGTTGACTCTACTTCCTTGTAGAAACCTGCTGGATTGTTTCTTGTATCGGGAATCGTCTGTTTTATAGTATTCACCTCTTGCTGGAAAAGGAGACATGCACATACTGGGCGGTGAAATGGGCTGGTGTTACCTGCGCTCCTACTGTTCCTGTCGCAGGGACCTCTTCTTTTGGTACAAACGTGGGCGGAACCTCTCTCATTGGAAATGCCCCACTCACGATCCCTCACACTTCTCTTAGGTTCAATAGTATTCCTAAGTCCAGTGATAGGCCCGTTTCTCCTGTACTTCGCTCGAATGCTCTCTTGTATACCGCTAGTATCTCAGGTGGGCTAGCCTTATTGTTTTTTATATCCTTGTCTATTAAATGTTCAGCCATCGATTGCAGTGCCTTTCTTTTCATTGGCATGGAATATTCGTCAAGTATGTCATGTATGCCCATTGTTGGGATACTAGGATTCGACATCCACTTTATCGCTTCCCGTATACATACTTTGAGCTTGTCACCCCTCTGTACAGATGACATTGAATGACTCCGCTGTATTTATGGTTCTACCGTCCCTCTCCCATCTCTTCTAATATCCCAACCCATGTATCCAGGTGCAGCAAACATTTCAGCATACTCATTATCCAACTCATTTTTAAGATCAAAAAGTCCATTCACATGTTCCTTTACTTCTTCATCTTATATTCTACAACATGCTAATTGGTTCAAATCTAACAATCGTTGTGGCGGTAATTTCTCAAGTAACTTTTTCCATTCTCGCACCAAAAATTTCCCCATGTATTCCAACACTACCTGTCTCTCGTTGCTTCTTCGGTACCCATATAATGAGGCCAATGCTGCCGTCCCATCATTTCCTTCTATGTACATTTCTGCCTCTTGCTGTAATTCAATCTTTCTTTCTTTGCTGATCGCGCTGCGAGTTACCCGTCCAAATCCTGTTCCTTCAGCCCTGCCTCTCGCCTCCCCGGTCTCAATTTCGACTTCGGGAGGTGCGGATGGTGCTGAATCTGCCTCTGGAGCGGGAGGTGCGGATTGGACAAGAGACACAGGTGGTTCTGTGAAGGGCCTTCCTGGGTGCTGGGAAATTGCACGTCTGCGGTCTGCGCTTGTGGGATGGCTTGAGCTGTGGGTGGGGCGTGGGTTAATGCTTGCGTGAGGGGAAGTGCTTAGGCTTCGGGAGGGGGTATGAGAGCTACTGGTTGGGCCTGCGCAGCCACTACTGGCGTGTTTGGTTTCGATCCTGGTTTTGGGCCTTGACCCGTATGGGTTAACAAATGTTCCATAATTCGTCTGCTATGTGTAGTTCCCGCTGCGGGTATATTCCTTCTATGTTCATTTGCTCACGTCTCCCTTCCCGTCTTAGACTTGCCGTCCACTCCTCCTCCTCCTTTTCTTCTGCTACCTCAAAATTCGATTTGTGCCTACGCGCATGCTTCTTTCTACTCCTAAGTCGGAGCATTGCTTCTCTCCTCCAATCTTTGATAGTCTCAAAAGCTGCGAGTCACACTTTTTCCCTTATCAACACCCTTTCTAGGTTATCTATCCTCGCAATCTCAAAGCTCCCATAAATCGGCCACTGATGGTCCTGTTGCTTTCTAGTTTGCCTATGCCAAATTTCACAAAACATTATCGCCCCCACACCATATTTTGCATACATGTCATAAGCCGGCGTTCCCCCAGGCGGTGCACTTTGGCCATTTTCCAAGGACTGTCTACCACAGTGGAAAAGCCCCGCTAAAGTGGACAGTACTCCAGGCATGTTTTTAACCTTCCCCTTGGTTAATCAACCTTACTCTGGATGTTTGAATTTGCAAAATCAACCTTCTACCAATAATCAGGGTTTCGTTTGAATCGGGGAATGACTCGCCTGATAAAACAAGTCGCCTGTTTCCTGACGCAACCTCTCCCAACTTCGTGTCTGCGCTTCTCTGGCTTCTGCTTGTTTCGGGACCCTCGCCTCCTTTGCCCTCTGGCCCGGTACGTCGATCAGGGATCAGATGTGTGCAGATCTGCGGAAGGAATCTCTCCTCACTTCAACAGGGCGCCCCGTACACCTCTTGATCCCGGCTCGATCGTCCCGTCCTCGCCGTTCTCCGCCTTTACTCCATTACAACGCATACGATGGGGCAAGTGGTGGAGGGTCCCTATTCAGGCGCCATCTTGAAAGGGGCCCTTAGGGGTCCCTCGCGATATGGAAACAAGGCAATAACCATACACGAAAGGATGCGCCAGACACGAGGTTCAAATTCCCAATGCTAGGGTTTATTGCAAGCAAAATAGTCCCAATTGGCCAACTGTGGTCTCACGCCCCGCGACGTGTATTCTCTAGACTCCGAGGTACGCAAGTGAGCGAATTACGTACATCAGTTACATATATACAAAATGCATATCATACAATCAGCTATGTCATGTTTAACACCCCCCTTTTATTGAGTTTCTTTGAACTCTGGATGATGATGGACATTTCCGACGAGTATGACAATTATGACACTTTCGATGTCTATTCTAGTAACAATGTGCAATTTAGAAAGTGCGGAGGCTTCTTCTAGTTGTTGAACAGAACACAGTGCTTCTGTTCTTGGAAGCAAGCTGCACACGGGGGAAGAGTCACATTCCAAGCTTTGCTATCTATGAGGTGCAATTCGTGTCCTGGGAGCCGACACGCTCTAAAGGGTTTTGTGAAGGGGGGCCGTAAGAAGAACATAATTCAAGCCTTTAGCTGCTTTATTCTAACATATTCTATCACAGTACAAGACTGGCTGGCAGCTGTGAAATGATTAAATGCCCAGCAGCTCTCCCTCAAGGCTACAGAGAGGGAGCGTGGGCATTCCTTTCTGGGCGGCTCATGAGGAGTTTCAATGAACTCCTCAGTCCCGCGGCCTTGCCCTTTCATATGCAGACAACAATGTTAACAGTTGAGCAGAGTAAGCAGAATTCGCAAGAATTGCAAGCTGCAAAGCAGTTTAGACAGAAAGCAATGAGCAATGGTTAAAAAGCAAAATGGCGATTCTTGCTACGTTTAAAATGGCCGCTTGTTGGTCAAGCATAGGCGTCTGTATTTCTATAATTCTGTGCATAAGACGGTTGGCCTTCGGCCATCAAGATTCGTCTATCATCCAAATGAAGGGTATTCATTTTTCCAGATTGACAAACCTAGGGGAAGTCCTTGTTCGAAGCACTGGAGTGCTTGCTGTTGGCTGTTTCTTGGAAGTCTTGGGTTTCCCCTTTGCTTCTTTTTGTTCAATGATAGCAAGTTGTAACTCCAGTGGAGTAGGAGTGATATCTTTCTTCATCATCTCCTGGGGAGTACCTCTCATGATTCTCTCCCTTGCAGGTCTGGTGAGCTCCTGTAACCTTTTACTAGGAGGTATGGGGGTATGTGACACTACTCCAAGAGCCTTCAGGTCATTACCCAACAGAACCCTTCCTGGTACCTCACTTTGTATGCTGACGGGTATCTTCACAGTCATGTCATTACACTGGATGAGAACTGGTAATTTGGAAAGCATCTGCACAGGCCCTCCAGCTAACTTGGTGAGGCGTTTGGGTGCCTTAGCAACATCCTCAGCCTGGAAAAAAGATGTATCCACCACAGTTATGCTGGCCCCAGTGTCCCTAATGGCAGGAGTCTCCTGACCATTCACCTGGACACTGTCCTTATGATACTCTTTAGTATTATCTTGGATAGAGTTATAGACATCTAAATTATGTTGTTCCCACAGACCCAGAGACACTAAAGAAACACTGGCTGAAATGGGTTCATCAGCCAGCAGTAGAAAGTTTCCACTTGCCATTTGTACTTCCTCCTCTGGAGCGAAGGCTAAGGAGACAAGCTGGACCCGTGAAGGTTTACCCTTACATCTGGGATCTCCTTTCACATGATCAGGCGAGCTACAAACATAGCATTTACCAAATGCTTTCCGGAATGGTGGCTTGCCCTAACCTCCTTCTGGTTTTCCACCAGAGGGTACGCTACTCTGATTTGGTTTCCCTTGTGGCTTGCCCTTATTGTTTTGTTTGGGGCCCTCTTTGGGATTGGAAGTATTAGAATTCTCTTTGGAGTCCTTTTTTGGCTGTTTCCCCTCATCCTTTTTCTGAGTTACCCCAGAGTCCTTGTGAGTAGCCCTGCTGGCAACCCACAAGTCAGCAGCCTTAGCTAGTTTCCTGGGATCTAATTCCTTTAAATCAGCCAAGTGCTGTCTGAGCTCAGGAGAGCAGGCATCATAAATTGACTCCACATCACAAGATTCTTCATTCCCTCATAAGTGTTCACTTTGTAACCCTTAATCCATCCCTCTAAGTTCTTCAAACTTTCACTCACTCAGGTAGCCCAAGGGGTACCATCATGCTTTTTGAGGGTCCTAAACCTCTTAAGGTACTGGGAAGGGGTCTTCCCAAATCTAACTATCAAAGCTAGCTTCACACATTCATAATCCTTCTTATCCTCCTCCCCCAGCTCCATTACCACATCAGTTGCAACAGGGGGGAGCCTAGAGAAAACCAGGAAAGTAACTCATTTCCTGTAATGTTCTGGAGCCCAGGATTATATTCAAACAAACTCAACCAATCCAACAAATCCAACTTAGACTCATACATACCCACCAACTCCTTAGCCATCCGGGGTCTTTTGGGACTGGAACTCCTAGAGGATTCGGAGAGAGAACCACTTTCCACAGACATTTTTTCATTTCTAGCTCATGGTTGAGCTCCATTTCTCTGAGCCTTAATTCTTGGTGCCGATGTTCTGTTTGAGCACTAATTCGTTTGAATTCTAATTCCAGCTTCATGTTTTCTAGTTCCATATATTGGGGATTAAGTGTGGGACCTGGTAAAGGTCCAGTAGGTACAGCTGGCTGGGCAGGTAGAGGCCCAGGGGAGACAACTCTAACCTCTTCCCCCGCCTCTTCTGCTTCTGACTCAAAGTTATCAATACTAACATTCCTATCAATATCATTGCTGTTATCTACAGTTGCTGGAGTGGTAGGTTCCTCTGAACCACCATCCAGACTTTGGTTTGCTAACAACCTTTCTATTAGCTCCATTTTCTTGCCCTTAGTCAGGAGGTTCTTATGCTTACAGAGAACTCTTAAACAATCAGCAGTTTTTGTAGTAAGGGACTCTTGACTATAACTTTCCATAGTTCACAGGTTTAGAAAATAACTTCTTTAGTGCTAAGCTTTGTGGTTAGTTGCACGAAGGTATCTATAAGCACACTAAAATGTATACTCCACACAAATCCCACCGCTGCCACCAGTGTTAGGCAGAAACCTGTGCGGTTCCCTTAGGGACCACTGCAAAAGATTTAGGACTGGAGGTGGTTGGCAGTAAACCCAATTGGTAGCAGTCTGTACCCCCCAGATTTACCTGGTAGCTGTGGCTGAGCAGTCGGAATTCTCTCAAGATGAGTTAGGCAGTATATAGAGTATACACAATAGGTACAGAGATACAGTAGCACAAGCAAACACTGACCAGAGCTTTGGTGTAAAAGTATATAATTATTTATTTAAAGACACACTTGTAAATTACACTAGCACAAAAAGAGGTAAGTAAATCCAACACACAGTCACTACTATATATATACAACTCTAATCACTTATTAGACGAGTCGTAATGAGAAACACCACTTATTTTCAGACAGAGGTGAGCGCTTAACATAAGATGGCACTCTAATAAGTTATAGAAAAAGGGAGGGAAAGGCAAAGTTATGAAAGCACACAAATGTCAATACTTTTCAAAGAACCACAGTGAGGCAGGTTAGGCAAAGTCTACTGGAGAGCAAGGAAGTTCAAATGCCAGGCCCACTCTTCGAGAGAGCAAGCGAAATGTCCAGGATCACACAGTTGGGTTATGCCCAAAAGAGTAAATAGTTCACAAAAGATTGAGATCAAGTCAGGAAAAGTTAGTTAACAGGCCCCAGGCTAACCCAAGTTAGAAAGTCGAGGATTTACTGTCACCCTGAACGATCTGTCGCAAGGGAAGCCAGGCGGGACACAGTACCTGAAAATGGGAAGAACGCTCCAGCAGGGGCTGTTGTTCCTGGCAGCAGGTGCAAGTCGGTGTTTCATCCAGAGGAAGAGGAGGTCTCGACGTGGATGAAAGCTGAAGGTCGTTGCACTGCCAGGGAAGAAACCAGCCGCAGAGTTTTCTGGTTACAAGGCACTACCCTTTTCTTCGCGGTAGTGGTAAACCGTGGTATTCCGGTTGCCGGGGTGCTTGGCACAGGCAAGGCGGCCACGAGATGGTCCAGGAAGGCGAAAAGACAGGCAAACTGGTTATCCCCACCAGTCAAAGGAAGAAGACTCTCCGGGTTGGAGATCTCCTCTGTCGTCGGGAAAAGTGGTGAGATGGTTCAGAAGGGCTCCACCAATGGTGTCATCGTTGCAGGTCGGCTCGGCTTCTCCCTCCTCGGATTCTTTAGGTCCTGGCGTGACTTCTGAAGTTCCAGTCCCCATAGCCCTGCTTTTATGCAGTAAACCCCCATTCATTCAGCCTAGCTGTCACTCAAACATGCTAAGTGGTGAGCTGGGCCAATCACACAAGCCTCGGCAACTCAAGTCGCACTCAACTCAGTCCAGGGTGCCTAAACCCCCTCCCACGCCCCCTGTGGTACCCAGACAGAGTGGCACCACTTTTGGAGGCTTCTGTGGAGAAGCCCGCCAAAAGGTGGAACAAAGGGCTCGACTTGGGTTGGAGTCACAGAAGCGAACTCAAACACCATTTTGGAACCAAGTTTCGGCAAAAAAATACCAAACAGTGAATTTATATTAATTTAATAAACCGGCTGTATGTTCGAGGCTATTTTAAAAAGTGTTAGCCTCGAACAATGGGAAAATCCCATAGGAATATATTTGCGGTCGAATATAAAAAGTATTATCCACTACCACCAGTAGTCAGTCCCAGGGTATGGAGTCTATGTTTGGGGGTCGCTACGACACCCCTGGGTTACGGCACGGAGGGTGCTGTGTAACCCACATACCAAAAACACATGAAGCCCTATGGGGTAAAGGACCCCATAGCCCATTAAATACATACAAATTCAAAGGAACACCTCAAATCATGTCTAAGAGTGGGAGGAAAAGAGTCTCACCCTTAGCAGGAGAAAAAAATAAACCCCAAAAATCCAGCAAAGCTGCTGGGGGACTCACTAGATTTGGGAAATTAGCCTTTACACAGAATTCTCCCTAACAACGGTCCCTAAAATAGGGCAATCGGTCCTTGATGGTATATTGTTCTCCACGAGTATGCCATGCAAGTAAAGTGTCGGCATTCATTACCCGTTGGATTTCGTTTCGGGGTTCGGTATGTGTCAAAGCTGTCGTGAAGCCTAAGAGTTTGTTCCCAGGAATGATGGCTATCGGATCTGGAGTTGTGTACACCTTTTTGTCAATGCCCATGCGGTACAAGGCGTCAGCCTTCCCATTCCGGACTCCTGGTTGAAATGTGATTACATAATCGTGCTCATTGAAGAAAAGGGCCCACCGCAGTTGACGCGAGGACTGGGCCTTTGCTATTTTCAGATATTGCAGGTTTAGATGATCCGTGATTACCGTAACGATGTGTCTGGCTCATAAGAGATAGTGTCGCCATGCTTTAAAAGCAGATTTAATGTCCAAAAGATCCTTGTCAGTGATAGCATTATTGAGTTCTGGAGTTGAAAACTTTTGCGACCAGAAGGCCACGGGGTGTAACTGGCCGGTTTCAGGGTCCTTCTGTGAGAGGACAACCCCCATAGCCATGCTGGAAGCTTCGGTTTCCACGATGTAAGGGAGGTCTGCACAAGGGTGTCGCAGGATCAGAGCGAAAGTGAATCTTTGTTTGAGTTCTTGAAAGGCAGTTCTGCTTCTTCAGTCCAAATGAACTTCTTATTGTTTTTTCGTAACAGTACTGTGATTGGATGTACAATTTGAGAGAAGTCTGGGATAAATCGGCAGTAAAGGTTTGCAAAGCCCAGCATGTTTTGGATCCCTTTCAGCGAAGTTGGAGATGGCCACTTAAGAATGGCTTCTACCTTGTGTACGTCCATTCTGATGCCTTTCGGAGTGAGGCTGAAAACAAGAAATTCTACTTCGGTGACATGAAAAAAGCACTTTTCGAGTTTCACATATAACTGATGTTGGCGGAGCTTGGCGAGAACAGAGCAGACGTGCTTAACATGGTCTTGTTTCGAGGTCAAGTACACTGAGATGTCATCTATATAGACCAAGGCGCAGACATTGATTAATTACCTCAGGACATTGTTCATGAAATATTGGAATGCTGTGGGGGCGTTGCATAGCCCAAAGGGCATTACTTGATATTCATACAAGCCATATTTGGTGCGGAAGGCGGTTTTCCATTCATCTCCTTTTTTAACCGGGACCAGGTGGTACGCTCCTCAAAGGTCCAATTTGGTATAAATCTGGTCATCTTTGACTTGTTCTAACATTTCAGGAATAAGTGGCAGGGGGTAGCGATTCTTCACGGTAATCTGGTTTAATGCGCAGTAGTCGATGCAGGTCGTCAAGTCCCCTTCTTTCTTTGGTACGAAGAACAAGGGACTGGCTGCCGGGGACTTAAACAGGCGGATAAATCCGTTTGCCAGGTACTGGTCTAGATAGGATTTCAAATGGAGGTTTTCTGGTTCTGTGAGTGCATAGATTCTGCTGCAAGGAATTTGTGCGCCAGGTATGAGGTCAATCTGGCAGTCATAGGGCCGATGCGGCAGTAGTGTGTTAGCTTGTTCTTTTTGGAACACATGCTGGAAATCTTGGTATTCACTTGGTAGGGTGTTAGTGTTGATGCTGTCGTTCTGTGAATCGCAGTGGCACAGAAGTCAGGTTTCTCCTCTTGGTAATAGCAGGCAGGAGCGCAGTCATCGGGGAAGGTCAGTTTCTGTGCACGCCAGTCTATCAAGGGATTGTGAGCAACTACCCATGGTATCCCTAATATTAGCCGAAACTGAGGTGCCTTGATGAGATCAAAAGAAATGGATTCCCGGTGTCCATCCTGGCACAGCAAGGTTACCCCGGCTGTACATTGGGTTACTGGTCCAGAGCGATTTCTTTCCCATCCACAGTGGTTACCTTGTCCGTCGACGGCTTTGAACATAAGGGAAGCCCTATCTCTGTTGCCAGTTCTTGATCTATATAGTTCCCAACTGCTCCACTGTCTATGTATGCCTCAACGGCGTGCATCCGAGACGGTCGTTGGTGGTTAATTAAGATCACTGGTATTGCAAAGTGCGAGGTCGGTGACTCTTTCTTCTCACTCGATAAACTGACCTCTACGTTTGCTGAGCTGGGTAGTTTTCCGACTCCTTAACCTCATCCTTCTCTGTGGCCCTGACTGTTCTCCTTGGAGGTTTCACTGGGCAGTCTTTGAGGAAGTGTCCTGATTTTCCGCAGTACAAACATAGTTGCTGTTGGCTTCTCTTGTCTCGTTGTGCTTTTGTCAACGGGGGTTGTATTCCTCCGATTTGCATGGATTCTACAGTGTTGTCCGGCACACGCGATGCATTGTCCCTTGGCCGAACATACACGGGCCGAGTATCTGACTTAGAACGATCAGCCTTTCGATCTTGCAATCGGTGATCTAGTTGCACAACCAAGTTAATGAATTCGGTAGTCTCTGGGTGGGTCAACCACCTGGGCTAGAACGTCCTTCAATTCGCCTCATAGGCCTCAGTGGAACAATGTGGTTCTTTTGTTTTCAGGCCACTTAGCTTCAGCAACCAATCTATTGAAGGTGGCTATGTACGTTAATAAGTCTTGATTCCCTTGTCGGAGTGACAAGAGTTCATTGTCTACTGCTTGCTCTTGGGTATGACGAGCAAAAAGCTTCTCCATTTCTCTCTGAAACCCCGGAAATCATGAAACAATGGATCATCATGGCTTACAAGTGGCACCGACCAGTCTGCTGCGCTACCACTCAGGTATGACAAAACAAAAGCTACCCGTGCTTGGTCGTTGGGGAATGCACCAGGCCTACAAAGAAAGTGAAGGCAACACTGATTCATGAATGAAGCATGCTTCCTTGGGTCGCCTGAGAACTGTTCCGGTGATGCTAGGGACCTTCTCTGGGTAGTGTAATTTGTACTGGGGTGGATGATAAGGTGGGTGCTTGTGCCGGTGGGTTGTTTCCGGGCAAAGGAGTCTGTCCTGCCTGTGATTGTAGGAACTGCCTACTGATCTCTTCGGTGCGATCCTTGGTTGCTACTAGGTCCCTCCAGAGAGCATTTGTCTCTTGTCTGGCTGAATGAACTTCGGCACGTAATTGTCCTAATAATTGAGCCAATTGGTCGATTTCTGATGTCTCCATGGCGCCCAGGTGGATTAAGTTATTGAAGGCTTTGCGTTCTGTTACGCTCACCTGGTATCCATGGGGACGCCACTCAGCCCTGGTTGGTTGCCTTCTCCCCGATTCTGGATGATGTCTTTGGAGGAAGTCTAGCCTAATATACACAGGAGGGCTGGGTTCCGGACTGGCCGACTCAGGTAAGGTATCCTCCCACCACCCCTTTGGCTTCAGCCCTTAGGCCCTCTCCTCACCTTGTTGTGGTATTAGGTGTGCTCTACGTCCTGCTTTCTTAGCAGGGGTGCGTAGTCTTCAGTGGGCGTGGCAACAGAGTTACTTCACTGGTGCATGCCCGTTCCAGTGTCTTTAAGGTAGGTCTTATTGCAGCAGTTTTTGTATAGCGCTGTTTATTCTTGCCTTCCTTGCTTTTGTGGTTAATAACGTCCTTTCTTTCTCCCTAGGCGTGCGGGAGGTACGGCATGACGAGCTGGCACCGCTGGCAAATGATGGCGCGAGATGTGCGCTGCGATGCGGTAAGTAATGTGCTATGTGCTGCTCTGCTTTCTCATGCCTTTGCTAACCTGTCTCTCTTTTCTTCCTTACAGGTCGCAATGTTTTTCTCCACCGGGTGCGGAACTCCGGAACGATGCCGGCCAGGAGGTGACAAGTCAGGTAGGCTTCTAGTGATGTTTGTGGCTTACGCAATGCCGGAGTATGTCCTTTCTAATGTTCTCTTTCTCCTTCTCCTTTTCAGGTCGCTTCGTTCCGGTAGGTATGCAGTGCCCAGAAGAAGCTGTTCACTGGAGGGCAGCTCGCCAGTAGCAGACTCTGGAACAAACAGCGAGCGGATGACAGGATGGAGATTGCATGTAAGATCCTATTAATGATGTTCCTTTTGTCTTCTCTGCAGGTTCGTCGCTCTGAGGCTCGAGGGTATCACAGGACACAGTGAGCATTACGCTGCAGTCTGCAAAGTAACGCAAAGCGTGCTCTGTTGCTTGGGTGTGGTTTAAATAGCCTCCCAGCAAAGAAGTCCAGGTAAAGTAGTCCCAGGCCACCACACCCAAAAGACTATACCCCATAGCTTAGTTCTTAGGAACTAAGCCTATGCGAATGCCTCCATGTTGGATGCAGGCCCAAGGTAAAGTAGTCCCCTTCAAACATGTTCTCCACAATGAATATGAGCCTGGCACCAGAGGCGCCAGGACTGACTCCAAGTGAGTCTTGGGAGTGGATGCAAGGCCTCCAAGGCCTTAATGGAGCCCCGACCCCTGACCTTACCTGGCAGGTGGACTTGCCAGTGGGGGTCTGGGGTAAGGGTCGTGACACAGAGTTGGAGACGATAAGTCTTGGAAGATTGTCACTCTGGCCACATCGAGTGTGTCTGGGCACTGTGTTTCGCTTTCTCCAAGATTCTGGCCCTGTCGCTGTAGTTGTAGAACCGAAGCAGGACGGTCTTCGGCCCTCAGGCGGCTCTCCCGATCTATGAATCCTGTCAATCTTTGTCTCATCAATTGAGTCATCTTCAAATAAGAGCTTCATGATTTCATGGAGTGTCCTTTTTAGATCCTGGTCAGACTGGCCCTCTTTCCAAAATGCCAAAAAATCTTAGGTTAGTCTGCCTTTCACAATTTTCCAAATCATCCTTTTTTAGGCAGAATTCCTCTTCCCAGGTCTCCAGTTCTGTTATTCTGTTGTCATCTGCGTCTCAAGAATACTGTCATGACCACTGTGAGGGGGCAAAAGTTGTGCCACAAGCAGGCTATGCCAGAACCCTGAGGGCCTTAAAACCACTGCAAAAGGGCTCCTGGAGCCAGTCCTGGTGCCTTTGGCACCAGGCTCGTATGTAGGAAGGAAGGGCTGTTCAAACTAAGTCCCATTTATGTACATGGCCTTTAAATCCAACATGGAAGCACCCACACAGTCTAGTTCTAAGAACCAAGCCATGCGGTCTAGTGTTTTGGGTGTGGCAGGTCTGGAACTACTTTCCCTGGTACTACTTTACCTAGGCTATATAAACCACACCCTGGCTGCAGAACATGCTTCGTGTTATTCTGCAACCAGCACCGTGACGCTCACTGTGTCCAGCTCCTGATCTTCAGCATCTTCCTGTAATCCTGCAGGAACAAGAACAAGATTATTCTGTCTTACCTGAGAAAACACCATCCAGCACTCAGCATCTCAACTGGGCTGCAATCTGTGGAAACCGAGAGAAGAAGAAACATCACTCACCTGTGAGTACTAGCTTAAGGACTTCCGGCGAACCGCTACCACAGCTGCTGTTCGAACATTGCGACCTGCAATAACTAGAAAGGGAAAAACAATATTAGAACGCACGCTTCCAAAACATCGAATTCCATCAGTCTTACCTGAATTCCATCGCGCTACGCCACACTTCCATCCGGAGCACCACAGCAACATCTGTAAAGGAAAAGGGACATATTCAGGTTCGCTTTCAATATTAAACAACCGCACAGCGCTGTACTACCTTAACAAATTCCGGGGGCCTGTTTTTCATTGCGCTCTCATCCACTCGCATCACCACAGCGGCCTGTGAGGAGGAGAAAAGGAAGAAAACACAGGTTAGCTTCAAAAGACAATAAAGGCACAGCGCTTCGTGCTTTCTCTTACCTAGAAATGTGCCTCTCCATCCGGCATGCAAGCATCAAGACCTTCGCACCCGAAAAGGAGATAAAGACATTAACGAATTCCCACCATAAACAGAACAAAGACTTACAATTAACAAACCTACCTGCCTACCAGCAGATTCGGGGTCACAGCAGACCTGGGCCCAAGGAAGGCATACTGCACCAGTGAAGCAACTAGGGCAGCTCGCCAACAAACGTCAAGCGCACCCTACAAATAACTAAGATTCATTATTCAGCACTGGGCAACTACGCATCCAAGGTTTCAGATCTCAGAGCCTTCCAGAAGCACCCGGGGATATCAGGTGAGCGTAACAAATACTGAGCGAGGTCTGATTGGTTTCCACCTCCTCGAGTCTCTCTCCCATTGTATCGATCCGCTGGGTGATTTTATCTACCATTCCACCAATGTCTGCTCTCATGTTCTTGATTCCTTCTAACAAGGCTGCCACATCTCCTTTGCTTGCCGCTGAGTCGGTTCCTGAGGTTGCCATGATGAGACTATAAGAGGTTACAGGGTCAGGGCGAAGTGGGGTATATCTATACGTCACCAACTTCTGCCTTATTTCCATGTACTCCACTTATGCCGTGTTTGCTTTGCTTCCAACTCTCTCCGCATAGCTTCTCTGCCCGTATGCCCGGGGAGCTTTCAAGGGTAGGGGGTAGCCAGGACTCCCCCCCCCCCCCCCCCTAAAAGGGGTTTGTCTCTCTCGAGAGCTTAGCCAATGATTAGCATCTGTTTCTATGTGGGCCTTTCCTCCTTTGAAGTACTGTCGGGAGTGGATCACACAATTGTTATTTTTTGAGGCAGAGCCCCACAACACCTACTGTCCTCTGGTCCAGGGCTGGGAGGAGGGCACAAGCCCCAATACTGGGGGCCCAACCCTCACTATGCCCAGGTTCACCTTGTCGATCAGATGGTCTGCTGGCACTTTCCACTTGAGATAGTGAAGGTGGTCGCTCTTAGTGGTGGGGCCCAGCGGTCTCAAAAGGCAGTCTTCCCTTGTGTAAGTGGATAATTGGGGACCACTCATCCCATTTTCTCTTCCAGGACCGTGATTGGGGTTACTTGTAGTGGACCTCATCTGCAATGCCAGGAAGGAGGGCACACACCCCAAGACTGGAGGACAACCCTTCATTCCTTCAGGCTCTCGTATCAGCCCAGGTCACGCCCGGTGTCACCAAATCAGGCTCTAATAATTTCTTTTGGATGGAGCCGCACCACTGTTCTTCATGTTGTGTGTGCACTTATCCCACGGACCACTGTCCTGGGTCTTGCCCAGCGCTTCAACCGTGGTCTTCTCTAACAGCACATATGGCTGTGTTTAGGCTTCTTATCAGGTTTCTCGCCCCGGCGCCCTTGAGGTCTGTAATGAGTAGGAGGTGCTCCCAGAGGGGCCCAATGGCACTCTCCTGTACAGCCACTGATTTAGCTCTCTTTGCAAGCCTTCAGAGGCAAGGGGCTGGCGGGCAGATTGTCCTACCCTTTTATCTTCCTCATTTTTTCCATTGCCCCCCTTCATATGGGTCTTAAGATGTTTACACGACTACACGTCCGTCCGACCATTCACTGCAGTCCCAATCTGTTCGGGCTCCCAGGTATTGGTGAGGTCTCAGTCTGGCGTAGGACCCCTTAGCATCAGGTTCACGTCCTCCCCACTGGAGCATGCCACCCTGGCCTGCTCGTGGGCGTGTTTGTTAAGCCTAGTGCCCTGTAGCATCCATGCTTCTCAAATAACGTTGGGGGCCCGGTAGTGATATTGGATCTGGAGTGTGGACTGATCCCTCCTTTCTGCTAACGGATGCCCAAGAGGCGGATCCAGAGATGTGCCACCGCAGAGATGGAGCCACTGTGCGTGGCAGTTCATCAGTGACGTCCACCTGACCCTCCCGGCGTGCCTAAAGTCTCACCGCAGATGCTGTGGGTTGGATGTCGGTTTGTTGGACTGGGCCAAACTGGGCTGCGCCGGAATGTACAGAAGGTGTGTTCACTGTCCAGCCGTTATGCATATGGGAGCTTCGGCGCTTCAACAATATCATCACTAGTCTTTAACTAGCCCAGGCCAGATAAGGCTAGGTGTTGCTACCGAACCAGTAATGGGCTCTTGCAACCTCGCCCTGCTGCGTTGTCTGTATGTTCAGAGGTCAACATTCTGTTAGGCTCACCTGGCTCCCACAGAGGCGTCGATCTGAACTGGACAGCTGCGGCCTCCACCAACGTGACGCGTAGGGCCGAGATGATGGACTGGACCACCTAGCTTCGTTTGCTTGGCCCGTAAGAATATTCTTCTGCAATTAGAGAAAGGGAATTAGCCACCCGTGGAGTTGAGCGTAAATCCCCCCACCCCCGCTGTTCTCCCCACAGATCACTTTTGATGTCCCCTCTTATAGTCTCACCAGATAATTTGAAATGATGAGCTCTCCATCCTGCATTGAGCGCAGGGGCGCGTTGATAACCAGTTGCTTCACTGGCTCGAAGGAATTGGTGAGTTCCAGAACAAAATTGACTCAGAGATTCCCGGCAAGACGCCGTAAGTATGTAGTTCGTAAGAGTTCAAATGCCTGACTTTCACTCTTGTCCAATTCCTTGCAGGTTGCAGCTTGACCCTAGTGGAGAGTTCCTCGTGGCAACCGGTAATATTCTGGTAAGGATTTGTATTTTCCAACACAGTTCGATAAAATAATGTCAATATGTAACCTGTTGCTTTCTCCCTTATTCAGGCGCTGAGAGAAAGTATGAAGTCTCAGGGAATAATGCCTCCGCCAGTAAAATCAGTTAAGTCTATTGTGGTGAAGAGGGTTCCCCTTCTTAGTCCCTTTGTTTCACCTTGCTGCCCTCTTTTGTTTTCCCCTCAGGGGCCGGGGTTCGGCGAAGATGCAGTGGAAGCTGTGCCGACCCGTGAAGAGGAATAGTACCCCCAGTGGTAAAATCAGGTATGTCTATGGGGGGTAACTAATATTCCTCTGTGTATTCCCTTGGCTCACCTTGCTGTTCTTGTCTTCTCCTTAGGTGCCGGAGTGCGACGGGAACATGCAGGAGGATGCGGTGGAATGCGAAGATGGTACGAAGGCCGATGAGTTCAGCGAGGCGCTGCAGCCGGCGAGGCGACGCGCATAAAATAACTTCTTTCTTCCAGCTCGAAGGCGCGATGGATTGGGAATTCAGGTAAGGATCAAAGGTATTGCTCTTGTTCTAACCTTTTCTCCTTCTTTCTCCCTTTTTCTAGGAGCTCCAAACTCGAGGCGGGCGTGGCAGAAGACTGGATGCAGACTTGCAGGCACGGTGAGCGTTATGCTGCTGGATGCAGAATAACGCGAAGCGTGTGCTGCTCTTCGGGTGTGGTTTAAATAGCCTCCAAAGTAGGCCCAGGTAAGTATTCCTCACCAGCCCCACCCGAGTAAAAAAATAGTCCCTAGGTAAAGTAGTCCCTTCCAAGCCTCTTTTGGCTTGGAATTCTTGCAGCATGGTCTGCATTAGGTAAGTTTGCAGCATGGTCTGCATCAGGTAAGTTTTAATATATGAGCCTGGCACCTATGGCGCCAGGACTGACTCCCCATATGAGCCTGGCGCCATAGACGCCAGGACTGCACCCAAATAGGCCCTAGCAGGGGTTGTTGGGCTTGCTTGGGATAACTTGATGCCTGCTTCCGGGGTTGCTGGACTTGGTCTGGGTCCCAGGGGGTAGGCATCATGACACATTCTTTCACAGGACCCAAAATGACACTTGGAATGCTCTGAGTTCCAGTGTTACAGTACTAGGCTCAGAGTGCAAGTCGGATCATTCTCAGTTGTCTGCGTTATTTTATGTGGGCTGGTGTTAGGGAGAATTCTCATTAATGGCTAATTACCCTCACCTAGTGAGTCCCCCAGCAGCTTTGCTGGACTTCTGGAGTTTGTTTTCCACCTGGTAAGAGTGAGAGATTTTTCCCCTCTCTTACCTGTGTTTTGCTATGTGTTTCCATCTGTTTTTGTGATTGTGGACTCTGAAGTACACCACTTCAGTAGCCCCCTTCTTTGTGTGTGTCACACAGCACCTTCAGTGCCGTGGCACAGGGTTGTCTTTGAGACTTCCCTCGACTCCATTTCTGAGGCGACTACTGTCCCCCAGAAAAGGGTAAAGTTACCATTAACTTTACTTAGTCAATCTACCACAGATCCACTACACCCCATCTTCCATGGAGTACTGGAAAGGGTTAACTCGTATCCCTTTTTATCTGTACATCCTAGAGCATTGTTTTGCTCTTTTAACATTTAGACTTGGCTGATGGCAATGGTATCTACCTTAACTTTTCTACCGCGATTATATTAGATAAACGTGGTACTGTTCTTTGCTATTATATTAGCCTCGAACATGAACCCGCTTGACCAAATCGTCTTTCTTTTGGCTACGGTTGTGTTTATTCGACATTTCTTTTTGTTAAAGTCCTTTGTGTTTTACTTTGCGCGGCAAACTAGGTTCGCCTTCTTTATTCACTGTCTTTTGGCGGGCTTCTGCCCAGAAGCCCTCCTCAAGGCGCCTGGGTGTCTAGGTGGGCTGAATGTGAGGGAGGGGTGTTGTCACCCCCTGCACAGGGTATCCTAGGAAACCCAAGTCGCACTTTGTCATGATTGGCCAGGGTAGTTGTCCGGGCTGGACAACCCCCCTGCTGGGTGATTGACAGCCAGGCAGCGTGAATGTTTTTTTTTTGCATAAAAGCCAGGTCTCTTGGGCTAGAAGTCAGAGAGTCGCCACTGGAACTACAAGAAACCGAAGAGAAACAGAGAGAACGAGGGCTGCTGCAACTACCCCGTCCCGGTGAAGCCCTGCTGCAGTCCTGAGCTATCTTCCCTTCAACGACTCAGAGAAGATGCAGTCCGGAGTCGTCTTCCCTTGAGCTTGGTGGGGACAACCAGCTCATCTTCTACAGCCAGAGGATCCTCTCCTGTTTTTAAGGAGTGCACCTTTTATTCCGTGTCGCTGCTGCCGGCCTCATCCCTGTGTGCTACAGACCCCCTTCAGACATCCTCCTTCACAACAAAGCTCCAGGAATCGTGGGTCTGCGGGAAACCAACAGGAACAACTGCCAGGGCACCAGCTGCACCACTGGAACAAGGTACTGTGTTCTCCTGAGGAAACTGGGTGAATCCCTTTTCTTCATTTCCAAGGCTTGACCTTGTCTTCCCTCCTTCTTATAACTTTTGCTTCCGAACATTGACAATATCAAAGTACTTTTGGCTCCGTTGAATCGTGAACTGTTAGACCGTGTGATCTTCGGCAACTGGCCCCGGTGTCTTCGACCCTGGCTCCGGCCCTTTCACTTTTAAACACCTCTCTCTGAGTGTTTCTTGATTCTGCCTGCCTAACCAAAATATTGCCTGTGATTTTTGCCTCCAACTCCCTCTGGGTATCTCAGGTGCTAAGTGTGTTTATGCCCAGGTAGCATTTCATGTCACGGATACGCGCTTGTTTAGTAGACCGAACTGTCAAAGAGTGATCGCAATCGTATTCGCGGTAACATGTTTTGTGCCTAACACCGGTTCATTCAAACACAGGGTACTTACCCTGAGACTTACTGTACAAAGTGAATTGGGTTAGTTGTAGTATATTTAACGTGTGGTTTTTATTGAAGTTTAATAGAAGTGTTGTGTTTATAACGAATGGTTTAAAAATAAATGTTCTTATATTTTTCTACCTGAAACCTTGAGTCAGTGTTTGCTTGAGTCACAGTAATTGTGGTCCCTTTGTGTAATATCTGCTACTGCTCATATACTCTTGAGATAGGCCTGGCTGCTCCGCCACTGCTACCACTATGACATAGTAGTACAGGCTTGTACCAAAGGTAAAACTTGTATTACCCCCTGTAGTCTTAATTGTGTGTAGTGGTCCCTAAGGGCACTGCACAGGATTCTGCCTAACAGCTGGAATTCATTTGGGCACAGCAATGTTATGCACTCTGGGTGCTCAGAAATGTTACACACTTACATTGTTCTTCATGGTGTCAACGAATTGCGCAGTGGAATCTGCTTTCCTTTCCCCCTAAGCGTCTCGTTCTGCGGTGTTGCAGAGCAGTTGACAGGTTCACCGACACGTGTCCACAGTGAATTAGAGCAGCTGAATCTGCCAACTGAGACGGGTCTGAGAGCGGTGACTGCTATGCCTGTGCGGGTGAGTCGTGGGGCTTACAATGCAGTCCGTGAGGCGAGTTCGACTCAAAAAGCCTCATCTTTACTGCAGCGAGCAGAGACCAGGGTGTTTCTGTGGGCAATCATAATGGTGGTCATGGAAGCCGCACCCATTCCTTTTGCACCAATCTTCATCATGGAAGATGACGGGGGAGACGGCCCGCCGTTTCCACTGCCATGGGACGCTCATCCAGTTGACTTGCAGTGGGTGGCTCTTGCAGGAGGGCCGGGCTCCCGTACCAGCGGAAGGCTTGGCCAGGGGGTGGCATCCACTGGCTCACTGCAGATGTTTCAACAGGGCACCTGTTCCTTCAGCACCTCCCTCGGGGCGATCCACAGGGCATTCTCTCCGAGGTTCACCAGGGCACAGGACTCGGGTCGGGACACTCAGATGGGGAGTCCGCCTCAGCTCTTAACATCCAAGGGACGCGCAGATGGTCTCATGGCGTCTCCGCATTGAGACATGTAGGGGCTCCTTCTGCGCCACACGCGGCTCACAGGCCGCTTTCATGTTTTTAACTGCCTTTGTGCTAAGAGCCTGAGCCAGAGTGTGTCATCTTGTCTACAGAGACTGCCTTACTCCGGGCTGTCCAACGTGGGGAGGAGAGCTGACTCAGCTACATTTATTCTTTATATTTGAACACTGACTTTCCTCTATATACATATATTCTTTTTCACACTTTTGTACTAGACATAGGGCACACGTTTTTGTTAGGACATTTTGATTTGACAGACTCAGCTTGGACTGTTTTGTTTATTATTTGATGGTTGAGATTACTCGCCTCCTAGCTATAGGGCAATCTAGGATTTTCTCTCCGCCCATTGAAACTTTAATAAAGGTTTTACAAATTGTACCTTTTGTGTCAGAGTCATACTTGTGATACCATGCCTCACTTGCAACATTATGATGGATAATTTGTGAGTGTGAGGTGAGCAGGGGCCATATCAGTGCTTGGGGAACTGGAGAACATGGAAGGGAAATATTTGCACCATTATAAATGATAACGATCAATAAAGTCATTAATATAAAGTAGGCTTGTACAATAAACCATAGAAACAGAGCAAAACAAAAAATTTCTGTCAAACCAATAACATCTGAGACTCAACTTCATAGCAGGAAACTACATACAAAAGGCTCAAATAATTAACTGACACACTATGGGCATCATTCCAAGTGAGGCGGTCTGGAAATAAGGGTGCCGGTTGCACTGTACCGGCACCCTTTCGGACCGCCACACTCCAACTCTGCCTTCCAGAGCAGTTGCGCCCGGCAGGTCTGACCTGCCATGCGCACCGGCCCTGGTATGCAGGGTTGTCACTGAAGCAACGGCGCTGTTAGCACTGGTGCTTCCGTGTCCCCAATCCCGTAGAGTCCTGTGGAACTCCACAGGAATGGGTACTTACAGTTTCTGCTTCCTGAAATCCGGGCCACCAGGACTTGTCACGGTGGCACCGGGATATCAGGCGGCAGAATGGTTTTACGAGTTTGGCAGCCTACCGCCGGTAACACTGGCAGGTTACAGCCGGAATCGGAATGAGGCCCTGTCTCTTTCAGAATCTAGTTTGTGTTTATTATGTTTGTTTATTGAATTTATATAGCGATTTAAGCCAGAGCGCTTTACAATATAACAGGTACAAAAGTGAGAGAAGTGAGAGAAGCATATTTACAAATATGAACAGGTCATTGGAACAATAAGTATAACAATTTACAAAGGGGGCGTGGGAGGAGGGTAGAGGAGGGGGTGGGAGAAGGGAGTTACGGTGTAGGATTTGAGGTAGGAGAGAGGGAGGGAGGGAGGGGGAGGGGAAGGGAAGGGGGAGTGATCTGGGGTCCTCATTGCCCCTAAGTAGTATTTGTTACCAATTTAAGGTCAGAGGGGAAGGGGAGAGGATGGGGGGAAAGGAGAAAGGGCAAAGGTAGGAGGGGAGGGGAAGGGAAGTCGGGGGTGGAGTGAAGAAGATGGGCTTTCAGGGAGTTGCGGAAGGATGAGGAGGTAGGGGTGGAGCGGATGGGGAGCGGGAGGGAGTTCCAGGGTAGAGGGGCCATGAGTTGTAAGGAGTGGAAGCGTGAGGAGGCACATGGGGCTGCGGGTACAGTGAGGAGGTAGAGGTTTGCTGAGCGGAGAGAGCAGGAGGGGGAGTAAAATGAGAGGAGGGAGGAAAGGTAGGGGGGTGCCAGGTCATGGAGAGATTTGGAGACAAGACAGAGGAATTGAAATTTCAGTTGTGAGAGGAAGGGAAGCCAGCCAAGTTCTCTAGTTCTCTAGCACCCGCCCATCAATACAAAATGTGAAGTAAAAATACTTCAACAAATACAAATTTGTGCCACAAAACATATGGGATAAAATGTTCAATTTCATGTAGAAAAATCCTGGTGAGTCTGAATAATTAAGTTGAATCTTTCCCAATGGAAATGCAGATCTATATATACCAGGTTGATATTGGCATGGCTGCCATGAATCCTGTAGTTCTCACTGGAAATTGGTTAGCTAGATTGATCCGAAAGGCGGCTGCATTCCTAAAAAGCTTAAAGAAGTGGCCCAATAACCTATCTGGCACAACCTATTCCTTTCATCCTTATGAGTTTAGAATAAGCTGGTGGTTTGCCGCTTGTTTTTAACCTGGGCTGCAAAGGGTGTAACAATGATATTGGTATTATCTTATCTGCCTGTACATGGAAATGGAGTGATATTCATTTTGAAAGCATTGTCCTTATCCTTGGCCTCGAGCCCAGGGACCGTATCTCTCCTGCCCTAAACACTCTTCATTGACTCCCAGTTGCTGCACGGATTAAATTGAAATCCCTCTGCATCATCCACAAGGCTGTCTCGGGCCAGGGATCACACTATCTGCAACTTGCTCTTACTAAATATTCTTCTAGACATCTTCGGTCCTCTGGAACCAACTGTGTGTGAAGTTTTTTGCTAAAAAGAGGGCCGGAGGGCGTTCTCTTTCTCCTGCTGGCTCCCTCTTGAGGAAGAGCCTCCCCCTTCCTCTTTATCTTGAGCCGGACCTCCTCACATTCCAGAAGCTCCTCAAGACGTTCTTTTTCATTTCCCCCTTCCCTTCTTCCCTCCTCTGCTAACATCACAGTCGCTGTGATTGGTGACAACTAGCCCTTATGTGTCCTCGGGGCATTGGCGTCCCACACCAAATCGCCTCAGCCTCTGCGTACACACAGCACTTGCCTCAGCACCCACTGGCCTATGCCATTGTAGGTCTGCACTTAACCGCTTATTGCAGCTCAATGCTCCCTAGCACTTAATATACTTGGCACTTACAACTGCTCACCCACAAGCACGGACACAGCACTGACCCCCACTCCCTCTTCCCCTCTTCTGTCTCTGCACTTGCATGTTCTGAATACTCACAAGGCATAGTAGGTGTGTCTTTATCCTCCAGTGTATATATTGTTTTTCAATCCCATGTTCCCTCCCTGTTGCCATGTCGGCGCTTTGAAACACAATATACTTGTTGTATAAGCGCCTAACAAATGCACAATACATTAATACATTGTATGTACTGATTGATTTGTTCAATGTAGCCATTTCTCTTTTTTGTTTTATTGTAAGAAAGTATTTAAAAAATGGTTTGTTTCAACTAATACTATAATAAAATAAACTATATGGTGGTTGTGAAGCAGAGATGTATATTCCTTGTCACCATGTTGGTCAGGTGTGAGTGGTCCATCCTGTGCCGAGTGTTTCTCTGCATTCTGCTGTTCATCGCAAGTGCACCAAATAGCTGGTGAGACCTGGGCTGATGAAAACAAACAGCCCTAACATTAGCACTTTGCTTGAGAGTTGAATTTTGTACATGAAAGGGTCACTGAGGGTGAATTGCTGTCTACTGGGCAGTCTTTATCAGACAATAGAGCTGTAGATTACATCTCCCAGGAACACAGCAGGAAGACTATTCAGCCCAGGCTGGCACACCTCAGTTTCAAATCTAAAATGAACCCTATTGCCCACAGGCCCTGATCAGATAACCTTGCCGACCCACATTAAAGGTGCTCTAATCAATGTAAGATCTATGTTTGCCCATGTGCTAGATATCGCACACCTGAACACAGGCAATCATCTAGACTTTCTAGCTATCACAGAGCCCTTGCTCCATGCAGCATCAGGACCCACGCTTTCACTTGCCATTCGAGAGAATTTCACCATCTTGAGGCTTGACAGAGATATGGCGGGGGTGGTGGCATTGCCTTCATTGCTAGAACTAATCTACAACTTAGAATTCCAACTTATACCCCTTTCTCAGCAGTTGAAGTGTTGATAGTGAAACTGACACTTTCTGCCTCACGCACCATAACCACGCATCTGCTATACAGACCACTTGGTCCGCTCGCCTCTTTTGAGGAGGATACCCTAACATTCCTCTCCTTTGATACCAAACCTACCCCTCAAATCTTAATACTTGGTGACTTTAATCTTGGGCTCAATGACCCAAATGATCAGCATGCCTCAGCGTTGGCCAACACTATCACAGAATTAAGCTTTACCCAGAGGATTAATACACCAACACACACTAAAGGCAGAACCTTAGACTGGTTGGCTGACCTCAATTGGGAGACCACTATACTGTCCAGTGAACCCTGTGCATGGACAGATCATCACCTCCTAGTATTCAATATTAAGGATAGCCCACAACTTACACAATCTAACTCTGTGGCACCTCCCATCCTCCCCAGAAATAAACGGAACATAACCGTCAATAGCTTACTAACGTTTATCCAACCCATCACTAACTGTAGGGCTCCCAGCACTGACCCGGCAATCTTAGTTGATTTATACAACGCTACTATCAATCACACTATAGATAATATGGCACCTTTAGAAATGTGCAAAAGTAAACCTAGAGCGCACCTCAAATCTTGGTTCTCCCCTAATCATAAAGCCTTAAGTGCAGAAAAAAGGAAAGCTGAATCCCTCTGGAAAAATTATCCATCGGTTTTAAACAAGGATAATCTCTCAAAAATGTCAGCGCAATACAAGTCTGAGATTCTCCAAACCAAAGGTGATCTTTACAATGAAATAATCAACAAAGCGTGGTCAAGTACATGAGATCTTTCTCATCCTGAGAGAACTGGAGTCCCCTCCCCGCCAGCTGATACGTGCATCAGGGACAAGACCTGGTGCACAAATATCCAAACTGCTCTGTCTAACAAAATGGTCCTTTTACAAGATAAAATTGAAGCCAAAAAACTTAACATCCTGAATTCCTTTCCTCTGCCAGGAACTCCACCTGACACTACCAAACCATTTAATCGATTTCAATTCGCCCCGGGTCTCGATACAGGAGGTAGAGAAGATTATAACCTCCCTCAAACCTTCCAGATGCCAGGGAGACACCTGCCTGGCCTCCATTATCAAAGAAGCGGCCAGGGGTCTAGCCCCGTTCATCGCAACCCTAATTAATTCCACATTTGACTCCTGCTCAGTCCGGAACAACCTCAAGGACACCTGGGTCCGACCATTATTAAAGAAACCTACCTTGGACCCAAATAGCCCAACCAATTACAGACCTATAACCACAGTCCCTTTTCTGCTAACAATCATTGATAAAGCTGCGTATCTCCAAATTCAGACCTACCTAGAATCTAATAATCTCCTGCGCCAATCTGGTTTCAGGCCTAAACATGGAATGGAAACTGTGCAAGTGGATCTAAAAACCAAATAGATGACTTAAAAGATAAAGGAAATCTAGCCCTCCTCCTTTTATTAGACCTCTCTGCCGCGTTTGATTTAGTGGACCATAAAGTGCTATGTAAGCATCTCTCTACAGCGGCACATGTATCTCCGGAGGCGACGGCTTGGATCCAATCCTTTCTCGACAATCGCTTGATAAGAGTCTTCTCTCCTTTTGCATCTGCAGAGAAAACACCAATAACTTGTGGAGTTCCGCACGACTCAAGCGTATCGCCCACGATGCACAATATCTTTACTAAGCCTCTGTTTGATGACCTAGACAATCTGGGTGTTGTTAGGGAGAATTGTCATTCAATGGCTAATTCCCCTTACCTAGTGAGTCCCTCAGCAGCTTTGCTGGATCTCTGGAGTTAATGTTTTCCACTTGGTAAGAATGTGAGCTTTCCCCACTCTTACCCATGTTTTGCTATGTGTCTTTAATCTGTTTTTTTGAGTGTGGGCTCTGGAGTACACCACTTCAGTAGTCCCCTTCTTTTGTGTGTTACACAGCACCTTCAGTGCAGTGACACAGGGTTGTCTTTCAGACTTCCCACCGACTCCGTTTCTGAGGATGACTACTGTCCCCCAGAAAAGGGTAAAGTTGCCATTAACTTTACTTAGTCATTTAACCACAGATCTAGTACATCCCATCTTACATGGAGTACGGGAAAGGGTTAATCCTTAGCCCTTTTTATCTGTACCTCCTAGAGCATTGTTTCGCTCTTTTAACATTCAGACTTGGCTGGTGGCAGTGGTATCTACCCTAACTTTTCTACCGTGATTAAATAAATTATATAAATGTGGTATTGTTGTAGGCTATTATGTTAACCTCAAACCTAAACCTGCTAGACCAAATACTTTTTCTTTTGGCGCCGGTCGGGTTTATTCGCCATTTCTTTTTGTTAAAGTCCTTCTTGTGTTTTACTTTGCGCGGCAAACCAGGTTTGCCTTCTTTGTTCACTGTCTTTTGGCGGGCTTCTGCCAAGAAGCCCTCCTCTAGGCGCCTGTGTGTCTAGGTGGGCTGAATGTGAGGGAAGGGTCTGGTTACCCCCTGCACAGGGTATCCTAGGAAACCCAAGTCACACTTTGCCATGATTGACTGCCAGGCTGTGTGAATGGGGGATTTTAGCATAAAAGGCAGGACTCTTGGGCTAGAAGTCAGAGTCGCCACTGGAACTACAAGGAACCGAAGAGAAGCAGAGAGGTCGGCTGCTGCAACTTTCCCATCCCGGTGAAGCCCTGCTGCAGTCCTGAGCTATCTACCCATCAACGACTAGAGAAGATCCAGTCCGGAGTCTTCTTCCCTTGAGCCTGGTGGGGATAACCAGCTCATCCTCTACAGCCAGAGGATCCTCTTCGTGGTCGAAATCGCTGCACACTGCTGTAGTGGTCCAGATAGCCATCTGAAGAGCCTCTGCTGTTTTTAAGGAGAGCACCTTTTATTCACCGTCGCTGCTGCCGGCTTCAACCCAGTGTGGTGCAGACCCCTCTCGACCTCCTTCTTGCCGAAGCTCCAGGAACCGCGGGTCTGCAGGAAACTACCAGGAACAACTGCCGTGGCACCAGCTTCTTCATTGTATAAGGTACTGTGTTCTGCTTGAGGAATTTGGATGAACCCCCTTTTCTCCTACTACAAGGCTTGTCCTTATCTTCCCTCCTTCTTATAACTTTTGCTTCCACCATTGATAATATCTAAGTACTCCTGGCTACGTTGAATCGTGAACTGTCCGACTGCGTGATCCTCGACAACAGGATCCCGGTTCCACTTGACACTGGCTCCGGCCTATTGACTCTTGAATTTCTGTCCATGAGTGTTCTCTGATTCTGTCTGCCTTGACAAAAGTATTGCCTATGATTTTTGCCCCCAACTCTCTCTGGGTATCTCAGGTGCTAAGTGTGTTTTTGCCCCGGTATCATTTCTTGCCGCGGATATGTGTTTATTTAGTAAGACCGAACTGTCATTACTGTCAAAAAGTGATTGCATATGTATTCACAGTAACGTTTCTTGTTTCACAATACCGGTCCGTTAAAACATAGGGTACTTACCTTGAGTTATACCGTACAAAGAGAATTGGTTAGTTGTGTATTTTACGTGTGATTTTGAATTAATAGAAGTGTTGTGTTTATAACAAACGGTCTAAAAATAAATGTACTTATATTTTTTACCTGAAACCTTGAGTCAGTGTTTGCTTGAGTCACAGTAATTGTGGTCCCTTTGTGTAATCTCTGCTACTGCTCATATACTCTTGAGATAAGCCTGGCTGCTCCGCTACTGCTACCACTACAACGTAGTAGTACAGGCTTGTACCAAAGATAAAACTTGTATTACCACCTGTAGTCTTAATTGTGTGTAGTGGTCCCTAAGGGCACTGCACAGGATTCTGCCTAACAGGTGTCACCTGCACAAACTAGGCAGATGACACCCAGATTCTCATCCCCATGTCTGGTGATTATGAGGCTGACTCTGCACTGCTGAACAAAATCTTTCTCTTCATCCAGTAAGGTAAGATGTGTTCATACACTCCCTTGTTACGCAATTACTCTTGTTTGGTGTCTTAATTGACAATTAACTGACACAATTGTTACGCAGTTATACTCCGTGCTTTGGCATACTTATGGCTTACCTATATGGAAATTAGCTCATATCTGGAGTTAATCAGTTATTTAATGAAGGTTACTTGCTTTACTCTAAGCACTACTGATCTCCATCCTCTCTCCTTCTCTTCTTTTCCTTTTCGGTTTTGTCGAACTCAGCTTTTCCGCAATCGCGAGGCATTTTGAGTTATGCTCAAAACCTATTTGTTACTTAGGTAATTTTGTGTCATTTTGACTGCTTTTTAATTGCAATTTGCAATTTGGGTTCCATTACAGAATTAATCCTGGGAGTGTCCTAAACTTAATCAGTGGAGTCCATTAGTTGAATCAAAGGTAATCTTTGCTACACAGTTCTCTGGGTACAACATGAGTCCTTTACTGACAAGACTCTTTAGATTATTGGTTCTTGATTGCGCTGCTACAGTCATTTACTTATTTTTAATCTGTGCAATTATTTCTTTTCTTCTGCTCCCTTGCAAACGTGCTTCAATTAATGGAATTCGACAATCTGTGGTATTTAACTTATTTATTTATTTTTATGTCATGTATTGTACATTGTGTAAATCTTGGTTGCACCTTGCCCTGTTTTTTACCCGCCCCCCACCCCTTATGTTGGTTGTTATGCCACCTTGTTCTCACAATGCATACATTTTTACTCTTGTTTGTGAACAATTAACATACTTTGTACATCATTTCTGTACCTTAAGCCTCTGAAGAAGAGCTGTTCTCAGCTTGAAACACGTGTCAGGCTTCCTTTCGTGCTTCCAATAAATTCAATTGAAATCACTCATCAATCTGCACATTTACTTGGCGCAGAGAGACTGGGACTTACTCTTGGTTTTCTTGAACTTTCCCAGTGGATCTACACTGGCAGTATAACCACACCTCCCAGATACCTGCAGCCTTGTTGTACTTTCTTTGCAATTTTTGTGATATACAAGTGCTGTGGATCAGTGACTTTTTCTGCCAAAAACTTGTTTCTAGACTATTGTAACACATTATATCTTGGTTCCAGTAAACAAAATATCAATGCATTCTTGAGAATAACACCTTAAGAACGGCATTAAGCATCCAGAGAACGCAATATATCTCAATCTGGTCTCAAACCCAGGCCTCCCTATCGCTGACACCTACACCAGTGCCTCCTCCAAGGAAACTCTCACCGACATCCTCTTTGTCGTTCCTACGCCAGAACAATGGACCCTTCATATGGTCTCTGTGCTCTCTCCTTTCTCCTCTTCTCCCATTAATGGTGGCACCCCTTGGGACGCCCTCCTGGCCTCCTTCCTTTCCTCTAAGGTCATCATTAATGTTTACTTGACTGGGACCGTCTTGGTCCAAGGCTCTAAGGCCAACCTTCACCTCTTTGATAGACGCTTCCCGCGCCTCATCAATTTCCTTTCTTCTCCTGCTATCCCCTCCCTACCTTTCCATGGCTACCTCGCCTCCCCCTTCTTCCTCCTCCTTGGCTACCTTGCCTTCACCTTCCCTCTCGCAGGGCATACCTCTGATCTGTACCCCTCCCCGGAAGTCCTTAAAAAAAAATGGCAACCTTCTCCATATTGCCACTCTAAACTCTCGCTCTGCTGTCAAACACTCCTCTGATATCTGCCACCTCCTGGAAGAACTTGACCTCAATGTTCTCGGTCTCACCGAGTCATGGTTCACGGCCAGCTCTGTCACCAGCTTTGACACGCTCCTACCTGACGGCTACAAGATCCTCTCCGTGCCCAGGCCCAACTGCTCTGGAGGGGGTGTAACCCTGATCTTCCCCGAGTGGATTCCTGCCTCTGTCACTCCTACGCAGGTCTACTACTCCTTTCAATGTCTCGTCTGCAGGCTCTCTCTCTCTCCCCCCTAGCCCTTCCCTTATTGTGGCTACTATCTATCGGCCACCTGGTCAGATCTCATCCCTCCTCTCTGAGTGGACGGACTTCTCCTCCTCACTCCTGGCCTCAGCCACTCAACTCCTCCTTTTTGGAGACTTCAACATCCACCTGGATGCTTCCTGTCCTCCCTCTGGACTCTTTCGCAACCTCTGCGACTCTCTCTCACTTACTATTCTCCCCTCTGGCCCAACTCACTCTGCAGGGCACACTCTGGATGTTCTAATCTCCTCAGACCTTCCCCTCTCTGTCCCTTTCTCCACTCCTCTCTCCTGGAGTGATCACTTTCTCCTCTCCTCCCACCCCACCCTCCCTACCCCTCAGGCCAAGCCACTTCCAGCTCTGCCACCCACTTTCTCGGTCATCCGACCCATGAAGCGTATATCAATTGAGGCTTTCGCCGCCACCTTCTCACTCCCTCTTCCCCCTTTGGCTGACTCTCACCCTGAGACAGCCCTCCCCACTCTGCTATATATCCGATAATCTTGATCTCCTTGCCTCTGTCATGAGAATCCGCCTGAAGCCCAAAGCCAAGCGCAACTCTTGGTACAACTCGGACCTCGTCAACCTAAAATGCAAGTGCAGGGTGGCCTAGAGGAAATGGCGTGCTTCGTGTACATCCTCTGACAAACTGGCCTGACACCTGTTCAAAAAGCAATACCAGCTCTCTGTCCGCACCAAGAAAAGAGCCCACATCCAAACCTGTGTCTCCGTGGTATCTAACAAGTTGGCAGAACTCTTTAAAATCTGCTAAAGTACTGGCCAATCCCGCCGCAGTCTCTACCTCTCCTGTCCCTTCCCAGGCCCTCTGCACGGCTCTGGCTTCTCATTTCATCTCTAAAACTCAGGACATCCTGTCCTCTCTCTCCTCCTCTCCCCTTCCTCCCTCCACTCCCTGCTCTTCCTCTGGCCCTTCTTCGGCCACCTCTCCTCCCTCCTTCTCTGCCTTTCCCCCGTTCTCTGCAGACAATGTTTCTAGTCCAGTCCGATCTATGAACGTCTCGTCTAAACAGGTTCACCCCTGCTCCTCCAAAACTATCAAGGACCACATCGACTCCCTGGCTCCTGCCCTGGCCGACTTCTGCAACCACTCCTTCACCACTGGAGTCTTCCCATCCCCCCTGAAGCACGCCCTTGTGCACCCTCTTCTTAAGAAACCCTCTGCCGACCCCTCCTGCCCGCCTAACTATCGCCCAATCTCCATCACTCCCTTCCTGGGCAAGCTCCTGAGGAAACTGGCCATCTCCCAGCTTAATCTCCACACTGAATCTGTTGGTTGTCTCTATGATCACCAGTCTGGCTTCAGAGCTGCCAGAAGCACGGTAACTGCTCTCCTGAACATCCGTGAAGACCTTCTCTCCAACCTTGACTCTAACACCTCTGCGTCCTTATCCTGCTTGATCTCTCTTCTGCCTTTGACACTGTCAATCATGCCATCCTGCTCAACCGTCTCCGTGATAACCTGGGTATCAGTGGTCAGGCTCTGGCATGGCTGACTTCTTTCCTCTCTGACCGACCCTCTCAGGTCCAACTTGGGTGCTTCCTCTCTGCTATCTTTTTCTCTACCTGTAGTGTCCCCCAGGTGTCTAACCTCTCTCCCTGACTGTTCAAACAATACCTGTCACTCCTTGCCCATCTCGTCACTGCTCTCTGCCCCAACTTTCAGTGCTATGCGGATGACACCCAGCTCGTTTTCAGGCTACCCTCGGCCTCCTCCTCTCCTTTCCTTATCTCCGACTGTCTGTCTGCTATCCAGGAATGGTGTGTCGCCAATGACCTCTGCCTTAATGCCAGTAAGACTGAGATTCTCCTCATCGGCACACCCGCTCCCTCCTTTCCTGCAGCTCTCTGGCCGGCCACCCTTGGCCCTCTTCCTGCTCCCACCTGCAAGGCAAAAAACCTCAGGGTCTTCTTCAACTCCACAATCTCCTTCTTCCCTCACATCTCTGATGTCTCTAAGAAGTCACACTACCAGATGAACCTCCTCAGAGGTATTCTTCCTTTCCTCTCCTTCCCCCAGAAGCTCACTCACTCCAGAACTCTGGTTCTCTCGAGACTGGCTACTGCAACAGCCTCTTTCTAAATCTGCCTGCTTCTACTCTCCGCCCTTTGCAACTTACCCAAAACAGGACTGCGAGACTTGTCCTTGGCCTGAGGCCCAGGGTTTGTATCTCTCCAGGACTGAAATCTCTGCACTGGCTCCCAGTGGCTGCGATGATTAAGTTCAAAACCCTCTGCATTGTCCACAAGGCCTTATGGGGCCTTGGGCCAAAATACCTTCAACTCTCTCTCCCTAAATATCTTCCTTCTCAAACTCTCCGCTCATCCGCCTCCAACTCCATCAGGGTTAGTCGCTTCTCCAAGCAACGAGTTGGGGGTAGATCTCTTCCTTCGGCTGGTGCCTCCCTTTGACACAGCCTCCCTGCCTCCCTTAAACTTGAGGAGAACCATCTCTGTTTCGGGAAGCACCACAAAACCTTTCTCTTTGCGTCTGCTTTTTCTCCGCCTCTCCTCTGCTGACCTCCTGGCTGTACCAGAATTGCACTGGCCACCTGGACACCCTCTGATCTCAGTCCCAGGTGCCCCCCCGCCAGCGTCTCACACCTGCACTGCCCACCTGGCAACCTCCGCACTTGGGGACTGTTTCTGTATCCCTACAGTCCCCCCTACCACCTGTTGGCACCGGATGTCTGCACTTACCCACGCACTTGCCACTAGCTGGCCTTACTTATTGTTATTTTTTCCCATGTACTGCACTGTCCCTTCCCCCTTCCCATGCACTTGCGCGATCCGAATGACACCTGGCCTAGTAGGATGGTTTGTCTGTCCTCCTGTTGTTCCCCTCCCTTGCCTCGTCGCACCTTGAAACACTTGTGTATAGATACGTTATGAATGCCATATCATATCATATATCAATGACCAGGCGTAACACCAAGTGGCTAGCAGTTACTGACAGAATTCAACTTAAAGCTCTAACCCTCACCCATAAATATCTAGCCAATGTAGCACCAAAATACTTGGTGGATAAATTCACAAAAAATGTATCGGCACACCCGACCAGGACAATGCACGCACATTGCCTCAAGGGCCCCAAATATAACCTTAAAAATGCAGGCGGTAGCAGTTTTCCGGTCATGGCAGCACACCTATGGAACTCTATACCCCTAGCCTTAAGATTGGATCTTTCATTCCTCAGCATCAGAACTAAAATGAAAAACTGGCTCCTAGATAGGGATTGTTAACTATCGTAGATGACTAATTTGCTGTGTTTGACTCTCTCCTGCTGATCCTGCATAGCTATACAAATACTGTAAATTTTTTGACTCCAATTTTTTGTAATTTCCTCATGTATGTGTGCCTTCCAATGTTGTATTTGTTTATGTCCGGAAACTAGTAAAATGTTTTTTAAAGTATTTTATGTAATAACGCCTAGATACCTCTGGGTTTGGAGCGCTATATAAATAAACAAACAAACAAAACCTTAAATCTCCACAGGCTGAGTGTCCCAGGCCTCTAAGTCGGGAAATTCGGCCTGCCATCTCACGGGAGACATACATCTGGATTTGTGAGCAAACAGAGCAACCGCACAAAGCTCTGAAAATACGGTCAGTCCGGATAGGGGTCATCTCTATTCTGGAGCTGACTGCATCAGAAGAACAAGTTACTTACCCATCGTAACGTTCTTTCGACTGGATGTTCCTCCCAGGTGTTCCTTATCTTTGATATTTCCATATCCAGCTTGTTGCCTCAGAATTTTTTTGCAGTAGAGGGCCCTGTGCATCAGTTCTGGTTGAGTCGATGTCCCTTGGAGGCCGCCGTCGACATCGACGTAACCAGAGGTATAAGTAACACGCGCAGCGCCCGTTGGCCTCAGTTCGGTTTTGATGAGAAGAGTTATGCTTTGTGTCCGACGGTTACTCCCCCTGAGAGAACGTAGACTGCAACCGCAAGGGAGGTTTTACTGCAGGGAAGGTTGGGAGGGCAATAAGGAATACGTGGGAGGAACATCCAGTCAAAAGAATGTTACCATGGGTAAGTAACTTGTTCTTCGAATGGATTGTGTCCTCCCACGTATTCCTTACCTTTGATACACTCCCAAAGCAGTTTACTTAATTTGGAGGGAGTAAAAATTAACGTGGTCACGTATGCACAGAGTGCAATACTGCTTTCCCAAAAGCAGAATCATGACTCGTGGAGGAATCCAGACTGTAGTATTTTGCAAAGGTGTACACAGACAACCATGTGGCAGCTGCACATATGCCTTTTATCCGAACTCCCCTCTGCTAAGCAGACGAAGTTCCAACACCCCTGATCGAATGAGCCCTCAGATGTTCTGGAGGGTCTTTACCTGCCAGCCTGTAGCATTCCGATATAGTTAAAAGGATCCACCTGGAGATAGTCTGCTTGGTGATGGCTAGACCCAATTTATGGCCTGTGCAGTCCACGAATAACTGGTCTTCCTGTTGCAGTTTAGCCAATTTGGAAATGTAGAAGCTCAGTGCACGTCTACGGTCGAGCCTGTGAAGACTCTCTTCCTCTTTCCCCGGATGAGGACGAGGATAAAAAGAAGGTAATGGTATCTTCTGAGTAATGTGAACGTCAGAAACGACCTTGGGAAGAAAGGTAGGCTTCACCTTTAGAACCACTCTGTCCTTATAAAAGACAGTATGAGGAGGCCTGGAGGATAAAGCCTGTAGCTCACTCACCCTTCAGGCTGAAGTAATTGCCACTAAGAATACGGGTTTCAAGGTAAGAGGTCTTAATGGGCAAGAATGTAGAGGCTCGAAAGGAGCACCCATCAAAAAGTTCAAAACCAAATTGAGATCCCACAGTGGGACTTGAAAAGGTGTTGCAGGGTAAACATTAGTAAGCCCTTTAAGAATTGAATTACAAGAGGAATCTTAAAATAGGAGACTTCCTCTGAGGTGCGCTTAAAAATAGAAAGCGCTGCCAGCTATCCCTTGATTGTACCAACCTGGAGCCACAGATATGCTCGGTGTAATAGAAAGGATAACACCATCAGTGTATTGCATGAAAAAGGGTCAACATTCTTATCTCTACACCAGCTGCAGAACTTATTTCAGCGGCAGCGGTATAAAGATTTGGTTGCTGGCCTTCTAGCCGAAAGCAACACCTCCATTACATCGTCTGGGAGGTCACAATCTTTGTATCTCAGCCTCTCAGAAACCACGCGTGAAGGCTGAGAGTCCTGATATCCGGATGGAGAACCTGACCCTCCTCTCGCAAGAGAAGATCCTCTCGTTGTGGGAGACGAATCAGAGGGCAGATGGACATATCCAGAAGGTCTGTGTACCACGTCCTCCTGGCCCTATCCGCGGCAATTAGGATAATGGATTTCTTGAACCTTCTGATGACATGAGGAAGGACGGGGATTGGAGGAAACGTGTACAGAAGTGGAAATTGCCAGTCCCCTACGAATGATTCTCCTAGAGCTCCTCTAGGGGGATATTCCCTGGAGCAGTACAATTCGCACTTCCTGTTGGCACCGGTCGTAAACAGATCCACTTGAGGGGTTCCCCAAAGGGTAAGGATCTCCTGAAGGACTTCCTGAGCTAGTTCCCACTCGTGGGAGACTGTGCTCTGCCTGCTCAGAGCATCCGCCGTCATGTTCTACTCTCCGGTTAGGTGAACTTCTGACAAGAGAGATTCCTTCTTGTATTGCCCACAACCAGAGCTGCATTGCCTCTCTGCACAGTAGTAGTGACCCTACACCTCCTCTTTTGTTGAGGTAGTACATGGCCACTGTGGTATCTGTCATTATCGGGACATTCTTTCCCCGTACAGATGGCAGAAAAGACTTCAGCGCTAGCCTGATTGCCCTCAGCTCTAAAATGTTGATATGTAGTTTGGAATCCGATGGAGACCAATGACCGCTGATGGTCAAGTCGTTGGTATGGGCTCCCCACCCCATGAGTGAGGCGTCGTCAGTACTGTTATCGCCGGCCATAGTTGCCAAAACAGTTCTCCTTTCAAGATGTTCTCCCGACAGGTGCGACTCTGTTTGGGATTTGTAGGAGATCTGACATTCTCCCTGAGAACTGTGACCATTGGGTCCTGAGAGCCCACTGGAGAGATCTCATTCTCATGCGAGCTTCTGGCACCAGAAAAATGCAGGATGCCTTGAGGCCGAGCAACCTCAGAAAATCGAAGGTCGGTAGACGCTGGGCATTATGGAATTCGGGCACCATCTGCAGGATGTTTTGAGCCCTCACCCCTGGTGGCAAAGATTTTCCCAGGGATGCATCCAGGAATCACGAGGAGCACAACCCCAGCCACATCCCAGCAGCACCATACCTGTGGCCGGAACCCTTCCCGGGCGCGCCCCTTCAGATTCCATGGCGCCGGGATTCCCGCATGGAGTAGGCGGTGTGCGGCGTCATGGAGACTATGGCCGCGGTGGCGCTGGGGAGGGCCGGTCTCCACTGGCCCCGCTTCCTGGTCACGTGTGTTTAGGCAGCGCTCACGTGATGTTAAAGGGGCAGCCTGCCCAGCCAATCCTGTTGCTGCTTCCCAGTTGCGAGGGTCACGTGACATGCAACACCACTCACGTGGTCCAATAAGAAAGCGATCACGTGACCCAAGCACCGGCTTAAAAGTACACTGAAGCTGCTACTCTGCGCTTCTCAGGTGTTCTCAGCATTTCGAGTGGCGTTGTGTTTTTCTGATCCTGATATTCCGGCTTTTTGACCTTGTTTTCTTGTGATTTTGGATTGCCTTTGCCTGCTCCTTGGATTTGGTACTTGGACTTAGCTTCACGGACTTTGGACTTTTGGCTTGCACCTTTGGACTCGCTCTTTACGGATTTGGGACTTCTGGCTCTGAACATTTGGGTTTTGCCTTCCACGGATCTTGGACCTTTTCTGCTTTGAACATTTTGGGACTGCCTCTGGAAACTCCTTTGGGCTCAAGTTTGTTTTGGACCTCAGCTGTGTACCACGTCAGGTGCCTAGTTAAGGGGGTCTGGCTTCAGTGCACTCTGATATCACCCCGTCCTCCGCATTCAGGCTTCCCATTGAGTTCCAGTGGTGCTAGGTGGCGGGCTCTCCATCCTGATTCCCCTTACATACTAGGTAGGTTTCCTCTCCGTTTCCTTTATTGTTGATCAACTCCAGTCTCTTGTCATTGCACTCACACTTACCCGCTCTTTCCTTACAGCACCTGGTACCTGTGTTCCTGACCTTTCACACCTGTGGCCTCAATAATTGGTGAAGGAGTATACGATATCTCTCCTTCACTGGTGCTTGGGGACGGAGGTACCCATCGACATCGCAGAGGTTTTGGCGTGACCGACTGAGAAGCCTCTCTGCCTTGGCTATGGATGCCGCCGCCGGGGACCAGGTGGCTGCCTTAGTCCAGGCCATTACGGTTCTCAGAGCTGATATGTCTGCTGCCACAGCCGCCATTCATCAGCGACTTGACACCATACAAAGCGAACGCCACGCACTCCCTCCTGATCCTGAGTTTGGGGATAGCTCTCCCCAGATGAATCCACCTTCTCCCGCTCCAACTCCTGCCCCGGTCTACGTTCCCACGCCGTTCCCCCTGGCTCCTCCCGAAAAGTTTCAGGGCGATCCTAGTAAGTTCCGCACTTTTATAAATCAGTGCATTATGCTGCCCTCAAGCTTTCCCCGATTCTACAACGAAGGCGGCATTCACACTCTCACACCTGGGGGGCATAGCAGCCGCCTGGGCCAACCCATTGCTAGAGACCAATAGCCCCGTGTTATACGATTTCGATTTGCTAATCACTGAAATGAAAAGAGTGTTTGATACCAGACATAAAGCACAAACACTGGATCTAGAATTATTAGAACTAACTCAAGGCAAGAGTCCTCTGGTTGATTACATTACACGTTTCAACCAACTGTCAGTGGAGACAGCATAGCCGGAAAACAAAAAGGCTGTGGTGTTTTACCGTGGTCTCAATGAGGCTATGGAGGATGCACTGGCAGTTGTGCCTTTGTTGCCTGCACAATACCCCGAACTTGTGGATCTGTCACTACAGGTCGATGCCCGGAGGGCTGAGAGAAGATATGAATCTAGAAAATCTGTCCCTTTCTCAAAGCCAAACACCAACGACTCCACAAGTGAACCCATGCAAATCGGCGGGGTCCGCAACCCTATCACAGCCACCGAAAGGGAACGCCGTAGAACCTCCAAAGCATGTTTTTACTGCGGGTTGAATGGCCATTACGTCCGGGAATTCCCCCGACGCCCTAAACCTAAGGCGGAGGTTTTTCGGAAGGCCCGTCCCTAAGCGAGGGGGTTCGGACGGGTCCTCCCTCTTCTTCCTCCTCAAACACTTTCAACATTATCGGGACCCATGCACATCCAGGCCCTTCTGATTTCCACCGACAACACTCCTCATCAGGTTCACTTAGCGATTGATTCAGGGGTTACGGGAAATTATGTAGACATAGCACTAGCTGCCTCACTTAACCTACCCATTTTGAATAAACGACGGCCGGAACCTGTGCAAGCTGTTAACGGTTTGTCACTCATCTCAGGCCCAATCAAGCAGCAGACAGCCCCTTTGACCCTTGTTATCCACGAAAAACATAAAGAAACCCTTTCATTTGATCTCATCACAACACCTCAATTTGGTCTCATCCTGGGTCTCCCGTGGTTGCGAACCCACAATCCAGTCGTTGACTGGGCCCAGAGCAAAGTACTATTTGAATCCCCCTATTGCCAAAATCATTGTCTGGTATACCCTGAGTCGGTGGCCTCCCCTTCTCAAGTTTTGGGTGCCTTGGCCCATTTGCAGCTCACGGATGAGCATCATATGGATTACAACACTCCTAACCATGTCGTGGGGATCACCGCTTCTGGCATACCTGTGGAATACGGGGATTACTTGGATGTTTTTGACAAAAAAAAAAGGCTGAACATCTCCCGCCACACAGACCTTATGACTGCCCCATCGACCTCGTCCCTGACGCTGTAATACCCTGTGGTCGGATATATTCCTTGTCCCCCACGGAAGATCAGGCTCTCAAAGATTATATTCAAACTGCTCTAAGATTAGGCCACATTCGTCCATCACAGTCCCCTGCTGCCAGTCCCATCTTTTTCGTCCCCAAGAGGGAAGGCGACTTACGCCCCTGTGTGGACTACCGCGGTCTTAATCAAATCACCATAAAGAACCGATACCCAATTCCCTTAATAAATCCACTCCTGGACAACCTCACTCATGCCGTTATCTTTACCAAACTTGATCTCAGGGGGGCCTACAACCTTATTCGAATAATTCAAGGGGATGAGTGGAAGACCGCCTTCTGTACCAGACATGGACTATTTGAATATACCGTCATGCCCTTCGGTCTCTGCAATGCCCCTGCGACATTCCAGAGATTCATGAATGACATCTTTCATGACATCTTGGATACGTATGTCATAGTATATCTAGACGATATTCTGATTTATTCCCCCTCACTCTAGTCACATGTAACTCACGTTAAAGAGGTGCTCCTCAGGCTTAGGACCAACGTCTTGTTTGCCAAGCCTGAAAAATGCCTCTTTCATGTTACAGAGGTAGATTTCCTGGGGTTTCACATCACTCCTAAGGGCCTGTCCATGAATGCGGCCAAAGTTGATGCTGTTCTGAACTGGCCGGTACCCACAACGGTTAGAGCGTTGCAGTCATTTCTCGGGTTCGCAAATTTCTATAGAAGGTTTATTGCAGGGTTTTCCTCTATACCTGCACTACTAACTCGCCTCACCAGCCCCCGAGAACCATACATTTGGGCGAAAGCATAGGACCTGGCTTTCGAGACACTAAAAGCGGCCTTCACGTCCGCTCCTATTCTGCAGCACCCAAACCCTGATATGCCTTTTGTAGTGGAATCAGATGCCTCATCAATTGCATTAGGGGCTGTACTATCACAACATTGCCCTGCCTCAGGAATGCTACACCCTGTTGCCTATCACTCCCGCAAGTTCACCGCTACGGAACAATACTATAGTATGACCGAAAAGGAATTGCTTGCTGTTAAGGACACATTTCAGGTTTGGAGACACCACTTGTTGGGAGCAAAGAATCAAATTGTCATTTATTCCGACCATCGTAACCTACAAGACCTGCCGAACCTGAAATGCGTAAACAGTCGACAAGTCCGTTGGCACCTATTCTTCTCCACCTATGATTTTGTCATACGTCATCGTCCTGGTACCGGTCATGGCAAAGCAGACGCTCTGTGACGTCTACCGGGTGGAGAATCCCTTCCTGTTTTCCCTGAACATCTATTGGGCAAAAATCATGTTTTTTGTCTATGTACCCCTTCAACCGATTTTATCAGTTCCGTCCGCAAATGGGCCCCTACACATTCCAATGACACTAACGAATGGGATTTAACGTTCCACGAGGGGTTACCCTTTATGCAGGGCCTACTGTTCCTCCTCACCATGGATACGCGCATTCAGGCTCTCGAGTGGTCTCACAACGCTCCAGTTAACGGACATCCGGGGCAACAGAAAACCCTCGCATTGTTAAAGAGATGGTGCTGGTGGCCGTCCATGCGCAGAGATGTAACTAACTATGTTTCGAACTGCCCGATCTGTGCTCAATGTAAAAATACGAAGGGACGTCCGTTGGGTCTGCTCCAACCACTACCCATTCCTCCTCGTCCCTGGCATAAGGTGACAATGGACTTTATAACAGATCTGCCGAAGGTCCAGGGCCATGATACTATATGGGTCGTGGTGGACGCATTCACCAAGATGGTGCGCTTTGTCCCCTGCACCGGCATGCCTTCAGCACCGACACTAGCCAGATTGTTTTTCCAGTCTGTGTTCTGTCTTTTCGGGTTACCCTCGGTTATTGTATCCGATAGGGGTTCCCAGTTCACCTCTAGATTTTGGCATTCCCTCACCCACCTCTTGGGCATAGACGCTCGGTTCTCGTCTTCATACCACCTGACGGCCAGACTGAACGTGTCAATCAGACGCTAGAACAATTTCTTCGCTGTCTCTCTCTACAACACCAATACACCTGGTACCAAGTGCTACACCTCGCAGAATTTGCATATAACAACGCACCACACTATGCCACCGGATTTTCTCCGTTCTATTCCATGTACGGTCAACATCCCCGAGTCTTTCCCGTCCTAGACTTATCCACAGCATTAACTCCTGCAGCAGCCGTCTGCATTAGGGATCTGAAAGACGTAAATGCTCAAAACCTTGTACACTTGAGGGAAGCCCAGACCGCCATGTGTCACGCAGCCAATAAAAATCATGCCCCGGCCCCTTGCTACTCGATTGGTGAGAAGGTCTGGTTATCCAGTCGCCACCTACGAATACCAGGTTGTCGTAAGCTCCTTCCATGTTTTATAGGTCCGTACAGAATATCAAAGGTCATTAATCAAGTGGCTTTCCGTTAAACCATACCCTCCTCATGGCGCATACACCCATTGTTCCATACTTCCCTGTTAAAGCCTTGCCGGCCCCTCACGAGACCGCTTCTGCCACCAGCACCACTTGTGCAGGGGCCCTCGGATGAGTATGAGGTGAATGAGATATTGGGATCGCGTCTTCATAAAGGAGTCTTGTATTACCTGATCGATTGGACCGGCTTCGGCCCGGAGCAGAGGTCATGGGAACCTGCGTCTAACCTTCACGCCCCCCTTTTAGTGTCACGGTTCCATCGGGAACATCCGTCCTGCCCACGTGGACGTGGGTCTTTGGGTGGGGGTTCTGTCACGAGACGCACAACCCACACAACACCAGCCACATCCCAGCAGCACCATACCTGTGGCCGGAACCCTTCAGATTCCATGGCGCCGGGGTTCCCGCATGGAGTAGGCGGCATGCGGCGTCATGGAGACTATGGCCGCGGTGGCGCTGGGGAGGGCTGGTCTCCACTGGCCCTGCTTCCTGGTCACGTGTGTTTAGGCAGCGCTCACGTGATGTTAAAGGGATAGCCCGCCCAGCCAATCCTGTTGCTGCTTCCCGGTTGCGAGGGTCACGTGACACGCAACACCACTCACGTGGTCCAATGAGAAAGCGATCACGTGACCCAAGCACCGGCTTAAAAGTACACTGAAGCTGGTCCTCTGCGCTTCTCAGCTGTTCTCAGCATTTCGAGTGGCGTTGTGTTTTTCTGATCCTGATATTCCGGCTTTTTGACCTTGTTTTCTTGTGATTTTGGATTGCCTTTGCCTGTTCCTTGGATTTGGTACTTGGACTTAGCTTCACGGACTTTGAACATTTGGCTTGCACCTTTGGACTCGCTCTTTACGGATTTCAGACTTCTGGCTCTGAACATTTGGGTTTTGCCTTCCACGGATCTTGGACCTTTTCTGCTTTGAACATTTTGGGACTGCCTCTGGAAACTCCTTTGGGCTCAAGTTTGTTTTGGACCTCAGCTGTGTACCATGTCAGGTGCCTAGTTAAGGGGGTCTGGCTTCAGTGCTCTCTGATATCACCCCGTCCTCAGCATTCAGGCTTCCCCTTGAGTTCCAGTGGTGCTAGGTGGCGGGCTCACCATCCTGATTCACCTTACATACTAGGTAGGTTTCCTCTCTGTTTCCTTTATTGTTGATCAACTCCAGTCTCTTGTCATTGAACTCACACTTACCTGCTCTTTCCTTACAGCACCTGGTACCCGTGTTCCTGACCTTTCACACCTGTGGCCTCAATAATTGGTGAAGGAGTATACGATATCTCTCCTTCACTGGTGCTTGGGGACAGAGGTGCCCATCGACACCGCAGAGGTTTCGGCGTGCATCAGCCCATGAAAGTAAGAATCCTGAAAGTCCAATGTTACCATCCAATCCTGAGGCTGGAGGGCCTGAACGATTTGAGAAAGAGTTACCATCTTGAACTTGTGCTTCCTGAGGAACTTGTTCAAGTTTCTTAAGTCCAAAATGGGTCTCGATCCCCGTCCTTCTTTGAAATTAGAAAATATGGGGAGTACCAACCCTTGTTCCTCTCCACTACAGTTACTGGTTCTATAGCACCTTTCTCTAGCAGGGTTAAAATCTCCTGCATAAGGAGCGGATCTGGAACATTCAAAGAGTTGTTCCCCGGTGGATGACTCTGAGGTTTTTGCAGGAAAGGTAGGCAGTAACCTCGGGCATCTGTTTCCAATGCCCAAGCATCTGAAGTAATAGCCTGCCATTCTGTCAGATGCTGTGACAACCTGCCTCTTGTGAACAAAGACCTTAGAGAGGTTTTGGAGCAGCTGACGCAGTGGCTGAAGGTGAGGCAGCCGCTGCTGATGCGGTCTTAGTACCCATACGCCGTCCACGATGGGGGAATTTTCTATGTCCTCTTTGAGCTGGCTGTCCTCTGCCCCTTCCAAATGCAGAATAATAGCGAAAGGACCTACCCCTCCAGGGTGAACCCGTGGGGCAGTTTGGAGTTTGCCTTATTGCAGCTCCAAGGGATTTGGCAGCCGCCTTGGTAGTTTGCAGCTTCTCCAAACTCTCATCAGCTTTATTCCCAAATAGATGTGCGCTGTCAAAGGCCCTGTTAAGAAGTCTGGACTGAATGTCCGGGCCAAATATTGACTTCCGCAACCAATCAAATCTGCGAATTACCGTACTAGCCGCCGTAGCTCTGCTCATGCTGTCAACAGAGTCGAGACCAGACTGGAGGGACTCGCACATAGCATCCTTCTCATCTTTGACAAGGTTAAGGAACCTGTCTCGCTCCTCCCCTTCGGGAAAATGGCCATAGAAACATATTCCCAAAGGGTGTGGGTAAATCTTGCTAGCATGCACGTAGCATTGGCAGATTTTAAGGCCATACTGCCGGCCAAGAAAAACTTCTTGGCCATGACATCATATCATTTATCATCCCTGTCTTGTGGTATCGTGGGATATGCATTCGGTCTTCCTGAAGAAGTGGCTGCCTCCACTAAGAGGCTCTCTGGTGTAGGATGTTTTGAGAGGTACAGAGGATCAGAATTAGAAGCTCTGTATTTGGCTGTAAGTTTCTTACTTGCGGCCGGAACAACCTTAGATGTTTCCCAATTGGAAGCCACTCTTTTCTGTAAAGCCTGGTGAAAAGGAACAATTGGGTCGTCATGTGGCCCTTTTTCCAATATGTCCATTAAATCTTCATGTTCGAAAACAGGTGTGGATCTAGACCATCCCATGTACTCCATGGCTCTAGTCATGAGTTGTCTATATGTGACATCGGCATGTTCTCCTGCATCTGCCTTCCCAAAATCAATTTCTGGAGAAGTGTCAATGCCACTCGCCTCATGGAGACACTCCTGCAAGTTTTTCATGCGGAACTCTTCGGATATGAGTTCATCCGGTACAGAAGGTGTTTCATATTGGAGGCCAAATGGCCTTTCATCCTCAGAGGACTCCTCTGCCTCTTCATAAATTGAAGAATGTTAAAATACTCTGTGCAAGGTTCAGGTGTATATGGCCACTCAAAGGAAGGATGTGTGGTAGAGGTCATGAAAGGAGCCGACAACGTCGAAATCGTCCATGGTGACGTTGATGGCCTCGACACAATTGTCGACGACTTGGATGGCTTTGAAGATGTTGATGGTTTTGACGTTGGCGTCGAAGTCTTCGACGGAAGTGTCAAAGGTTTTGGCATATATGCGTCAAGGAAGTCGGCACTCGAGGCGTCGATGGCTTCTCCTTCGAACTCAGCGGCATCGAAGACACACTTTTCGGCGTTGCCGTATAGTTTTCCTTTGGCATCGATGATGTCAATTTTTGGTGTTTGGAGGCTTTCTCTCGACTCGACGGATGAGATCACTCTCGAGGAGGTCCAATGGGCGGGTCCGGAGACGCACAGCTCTTATGCTTCCTAGGCCTTTAGACCAGAGCATCGCCTCTAGGTGCTGTCGAGGGGGGCAAGGCCGCGTTCTCGAACACCTTCATCATACTGAGTCTGAATTCCTCCTATTGGACTGGGGTACTAGATTTAGAAGGGAAAGTGTCCCGTTCGGGCGAACTAGATGATGAAGTGGACGGCAAGCTATAGCGCCTCTTTTTCCCATGCCTCGAGAATGAGGATTGATGCGAGGCACTTTTGGAACAGGAGCATTTCGATCTTTTTCGAAGAGGAGACATCGGTCTCAATTTGTCTGATGATTTACGTTTGGACATGGTAGACAGAGATTTTAAAGGCTTACCTTTCTCCAACTTTCCTCTATGTTCTCGCAGGGCCTTGGATGTCATCGACAAGCAGTCCTCGCACTCAGAAGACGGGTGATTTGACCCTAAACACCAAGGGCAGATCCTGTGTGCGTCCGTCGCTGACATTTTAGCACTGCAGTCCCAGCACTTTTTTAAAATCCGGACCGAGGAGTAGAGGACGCTGATGAAGATGCCATATTGTGTCAAACTGAAAGATTTTTCGTAGAAATATCAATGAATGTACTGACTAGAACTAAGGCGTTATGTTACCAAAGATGTGAAGCACAGAAAAACGGAACTGAGGCCAACGGGCGCTGCGCGTGCTACTTATACCTGTGGTGATGTTGATGTCGAGACGGAGGCCTCCGAGGGACATAGACTCGAGCAGACCTCGACACACAGCGCCCTCTGCTGAAAAAATTATTCTGAGCCAGCAAGCTGGATATGGAAATATCAAAGATAAGGAATACGTGGGAGGACACAATCCATTTGAAGGATATTTCACAAGATGACAAATCTGTGGGATGAATGGGTCCATTAGAATCTGCACTTGACTGTAGTTTAATGGAGCCAAGGAACACGGTGGCGGGTTAGAGTATATGTTAATGAGGTATTTGTACCACACACTGTCACCACTGCTGTGGTCCCCAGGCGCTCTGGCAGATTTGGAGAGGAAGGTGTGAAGAGGCGTGGAGGGGGATTTGCAGGGTGTTGTGGGAATAGGAAAGTGAGAGTTGTGATGTGCTGTTGGCCGCTTCAGATAAGTTTGCACCGTTCGCTGAGTTTAAGTGCGGTTTTGCCGTCTGTGCTAGAATTCCCATGTGCTGTTGTGTCGGGTTATGTGTTGTTAGTCTGTTGTTGCAATGCGGTGAAGTGCGTGTGGATTGCTGTGCAGAGAGGTGGTTGTGTGATTTTCTGTATGTGGAAAGTTGAAATTTTAAGATGCGGTTATAATGGTTTTCAAGTATTAGTCGATTTCTTACCACTTTGTCTTCGCGTTTCTGCGCCCAACCTCAATGGTTATCCTGTGTGTTTGGTACTCTGGTTTGACTGCCTGGTTGGCAGGCATGTTGCATAGTGGGAGCCCTCTTTTGTGTGGCCTCAGTGGCTTGTGTATCTATCTCATTTCCGCTACTTCCCTTTCCCCACAGCAGGTGTAGTTTTGGTGACAGGACTTGTCCTTATTGTCCATCCTGTTGGGTTGTCCCCACCAATCCAGGTACCCTTTAGGTTTGGCGTGGTGTGGGCCTGGGTGGTGGTGCGCATCCATACCCGTTTTTATAATGGAGAGGCAGGTTAGGGATTATGGTTTTGTACAGGGGTATTCACGGTTTCGTTGTGGTTCTTTCTTCCCAGTTGATTCCTCCTGAATCTGGAGCGAAGAGCCAAGTTTTTTCTGAAGTCCAATATGTTTTTTGGTAGATTATTCTAGGTTAAGATTGCGAGGTGAGTGAAGGATGATCTTCCCAGTTTTCTTTGATGTAAGGTTTTGGTACTAGGCGAATATCATTAGTTGATATGAGTGATCTTGTCGGATGGTAGACAGTTATTTTTTTCTTTAGGAACTCTGCTCCTTGGCCATGGACATGCATGGATGGTATCCATTTCGACACTCGACAGGGCTAAGGTGTCATGCCTGAGCCATCCTCAGAGCTGCATGCGGAAAACCGCCCGCAGCTGACTGCGTGTGAAGTGAGGAATAAGTGGAAGGGATATATGCATCAGAAGTTATAATAGCATTGCCTACAACAATTTCCTATCAGTCTTAATTTCTCAACACCACCACAGAGAAATGGCATCATGCGTTGTCTTACCTTCCGCAGCCCGACCCTCAGCAGGAGGAAATGTATTTGATAATGGACTGTAGACAGACCCTTAACTGGTACCATATTTATTGTAGGGCAACAGCCAGCTATGACCCCTGTGTTGTTGGACATGGGGTGTAATGGTCCCTTCACGGGAATGGTATTTGACTGAGCGGCTTGAGTGAATGGATGTTAATTATCTGGATTACATTGCTACTTCAGTGTATCATGCTGTCCTTTTATGCTCCCTCTGTGCTTTTTTAATGGCAGGGTATGCATACAGAAGGGTCTGTAAAAATAGCCCTGCCCAAGTGGTCAACGTTCAGAGCAGGAGTCTTGAATACTTGCACAGTGCAGCATTGGTTTTATTTCTTAGCAGTGGTTTTACTAGGTCCCCCATTCCTTGTATGGTCGTGGTCATTTGTGCCCCATAGATTGAGTCTGGCCAGGGCAGCAGCCTGACCTCCGCTCTGTTTCTAGCATGATGACATCAGATGATTAGTCCACCGCCCTCCAATGAGATTCCGAGGCTGTCCTCTGGGCCTCATGCCTTACATTGGGGATGTCCAAAGCACAGGAAAGGAAACACAGTCCACACCTTCTGTCATCGAGGAAGCTTTTTCTTGGGTTGTTCCTACTCTCTCGTCCCCTTTCAGGGATATCCCGAATGTCCGCCCTCCGCTACCACCGTCACAGCAGCGATAACCTTTCCTGTGCCCTATTCGACATCTGTGCAACTGTTCAGAGGGGGCTATGGGGTGGGCGAGGCTGGCAGACATGTGAAGCAAGTTGCAGGGAGTGAGCCTACACATGGCCACTGTTATATGGCATAGAATGGGAAGTGTTGCAAGCCATGGTACCACCCTATGCCATGATTACAGGCCTTTAGTGTGAACAGTCCAAAGTGAATGCACCAAAGTGGAACACCATTTTCCATCAATACTGAAGTTCAGAATTTCAGCTCTAAGATTATTTTGCATTATAGTTACTGTGCACTTCAAAATCTAACTTAATTGTTCTTCTGTTTTAAACAAAGTTTAAATAGCTCTTTGCTTGTTCATCTGGTATCTTATTCTGAAATGTAAGTTGTTGTCTGCCTGGTCACTCTTCCTTTGACTCTTTTCAACTTGAAGTTGTGGGGATGGGGGGGACTGGTGGAGGCGCCCCACCAGCTTCACTGCTGAACCGTCTCCGCTCCACTCCTTGAACCAAGGGCCAATTTCTCATCTTCTCTTACATTTGAATGGATGGAGTCTCAAATGCTAACTTTCTTGCCTGTGATTTAGTTTCAAGCTTTTATTCTATTTCCAAATGTATTTCTGTAGTTTAATCTTTTAGTTATTCAAACTAGGCTTTTCTTTCTTTTCAGGTCAAACCTCTCCTTCTCAAACTTTTATTTTCACATTATGCACATATACCTATGAATTGAGGGTCAGAGGGTCACTGCAGTAGTGACGTCTCTCAATGTTCTAAGGGGGGGCGGGGGGTGCAGGCCGTGCCACTGTGGTCTGAAATGTGGGGGTCTTGAATGGCCATCCTTTCCCCAGCTCTACGCCCTGGGCTGTCAGTGGTCTATCTCTATGCAGCAAACGGGTGGAGCCCAGGCAATGCCTCCAGTGTGGGTGGAGGGGGGGTCGATTGGTGATGCCTACATGGCTCCCATTGCTGGTTTTTGTTAAGTTGGCACACACACTTGTGTTCTCCTTTTTATTTTAAAAACCACACCCACCTTTTATGCCATGAGCTCTTTCATGCAGCCAGGAGCAGGGCAAAGAATACAACATTTTGTGGGTGGAATTATTGTGTAAAAAGGGCTTTGCCATGCCCTTTGCTAACTACGTGCTCGGCAAATAGTTTGTGCAAGAGTAACATGCACAGGCTTTCTGCACTCCTTTGTGTGTCACTGTACTCTGCAAAGCCACAGTGCAGCGGTACACTCAAAGAACCCCAGCATCCATGACTCTACATGGCACACCTGAAGAGTGCCCCCGCCCACACACATCAGCAGCAGCAGCATTGATCCAAGGCCTCAGAAAAGACCACATTACACCAACACTCCAGACTGCCCCGGCAAGCTCAACCTACAAGAAGTGCCACCCTAGAGATGACTGAGGGCACCCCATTACACCAACACTCCAGACTGCCCCGGAAAGCACAACCTACAAGAAGTGCCACCCTAGAGATGACTGAGGGCACCCCATTACACCAACACTCCAGACTGCCCCGGCAAGCTCAACCTACAAGAAGTGCCACCCTAGAGCTGGCTGAGGGCATCACCATTACACCAACACTCCAGACTGCCCCGGCAAGCTCAACCTACAAGAAGTGCCACCCTAGAGCTGGCTGAGGGCATCACCATTACACCAACACTCCAGACTGCCCCGGCAAGCTCAACCTACAAGAAGTGCCACCCTAGAGCTGGCTGAGGGCATCACCATTACACCAACACTCCAGACTGCCCCGGCAAGCTCAACCTACAAGAAGTGCCACCCTAGAGCTGGCTGAGGTCATCACCATGTCAGGCAACGAGCCTTGACTCTGCCAGACTTGGGACCAAAAACTGCCTTCAAAAACAGTGTTCTGTTCTGCAAAGACCAGATGATCTGTTTCTCCAAGGAACACATCATGTCACACAGGCACGGACCTCATCCTTGAGCAGTTCCCTAGAAACCCACCCTCGCCCCTACTTTAACCTCCAGTCCGCCTTTCCACCTCAACCCAGGATTACCTAGACCTCACTCTATTCCCAACTCACTTGCTTCCTAGCGAGGTTCGCAGGCAACAAAATACAATCACAACATAGTGCATGCGCCATGAAAGAGAATTTTAAAAGGATTGTCCAGGATACGTACAATTATCAAAACATCAATAAACACTTTATTAATAATTAGTATCTTCATTGTGCAGTAATCAAACACAGCGAAAGGGAACAACTAAAGGAAAACAAGGAAGCAGTTCAATTGAAATTTAAGAAAAGTTGAAACATTAGGCCGTGTACGAAGCCAACCAACACATGACACAGAAAAGGGACTCTTTGTACTTGAGCAGAAGGTACAAATATGTGAGAATATTTTCATCATGACATTGACATCTTGGCACACACATGAAGGCAGCCCGCTCACTCTCCGCAGAGCTCACAAAACCTCTTATTAAATATTCACAGTGCATCACAGAAACTAAGTGTAGTGTCTGCCAAAGTTAGCTTGATTTCCGCAGCTGAAAATGAAGCTCCCGACTCTTCTGCTGATCATTCGAAAGGTTCATCAGCCACCAACTGCTGCTCGTCCGATTCCTGCAGAAATACAAGATGCCATTTAGCCTTCTTCACAAATAGCCAATGCTTACAGTTTCAATGGGTTCACATTAATGCAACCTTCAGAGAGTGAAAGGTTCTAGGAGGCTGACCCCTTATCCTTGGAAGCAGTCAGTCTGGAAAACATTCAGCCCCTGGTAGGTCAGCTGTACATCATATAACTCAAGTTGCCTTCAGACGTTAGGAAGGTAGAGTAAAGTGAGAGAAAGGGTGAAGTGTAAAGGTTACTTTTATGATATGTAGTCCTGTCTACCATGTCTGCTGGTCATCTGGTTTCCTGATACAATGTTATTGAGTGAATGACAGCCTTGATAAGAGGGTCCCTGGAATGGCCCTCATGTCCCCTATGCGCATGTCAGCCTGAAGGATGAGAAATGAGAGTTGCAACTCGCTGTTCGGCCAACCACCAGGCGCACCAGTGTATTATATGCATTGAAAGAGATATTCTCTCAGACGAAGAGACAGGTGTCTCATCACTGGATCAAGTGGACTGATAACAAAATCCAACTGTGCTGACGTCACTTGTGACAACACCACATATCAGCGTTAGTCACAAAGTAATTTGCACTCCTGCACGACGTTACGCAAACACACATGCACACACGAAGAACATGCTTACACCGTTCTATAGAGGACAGATACATACACGTACTAGCAAAAGCTTTTCCTTTCCACAAGCCGAATGCAGAAACGCAAGAAAGCTAAGTATACATTGACCGAGCTTGCAATCGCTTCATCGTAACTAACCATAAGGCGCTACAGGGACATATAAGGAACCTATAAGGGCTCCTCGATCAATACTAATCTCTAAAAAGGAAGCATTACAACATATAGGGAAACCGTAGAAGGACTGTAGTGAGGTCGCATTAAGTCATAAGCCTCAAAATATGGAAGAAGAGATTTAGACTCTGCAGCACGTGGCACAGAGACAGTGTTCGCAGCCAAGGACAAGGGCAGATGACAATTCCTGATTTCCGAGGCACTGAGCCACCTGTGAAATACAGAATGAAATCCTTAATAATTGCAGACCTAAAGGCTCAGTTTCGTGGTCCTCGCCCATGTGACCCAGCTGAGCCGAACAATGGTTACTTGTAGTGGGAAGAGGAGCTGTTCCCAGTGAAGCAGACAAGATTGATACATGCGCTGTCCACCAAACACTGCAACCTACAGGCACTCTCCCAGGCTGGGTGGCTATATCAGTGGCAACAATGGGGACACACAGGGCCTCATTACAACTCAGGCGGTAAGGGGTTTACGGCGCTGTAAACAGCGCCGACCCTTACCGCCTGAGTACGAGGTCCCTTAGCGCCATGGCGGATTTAACACCTGCTTTTAGCAGGTGTTAAAATCCATGGCGCTAAGGGACCATGGAGTTAATTACGCCACCGTAATTTACGGTGGCGTAATTAACGCCTTCCCCACTCCCATTATGCCCTATGGGGCAAAAATGGGAATGGGGAAGGGTAAATGGGGATTGGGGACTTACCGCCCCGCCAAGGTCGGAATGGGGCGGTAAGTCCGCCATCCACCATGGCGGAGTTGGGAACTTAGCGGCATGGACCATGGTGCTAATAGCGCCATGGTCCTCCGCCAAGGTCGTAATGAGGCCCACAGTCTTTCCAATTACCTTTAAAAAGTATACACTGAGCGATGTGAACAGAATAGGGTCCCAGGCCTGGGGAGACTTGCTCCACCTATCCAGACGCTTCAACCCGGGGGTGGTGTGTAATGTTACAGGGGCCAATGGTCATTGTGTGACCCTGAAAGTAATAGATAGTTTGAGCTACCCAATGGAGCTGGCACTTAGGTTTTTGGGATGGGTGGTAGTTGTGATGTCACTAAGGGATAAAACCAGGTGATGCGGGTTCAGATGCTGTAATGGCCGGAGATTTTGTTGTTTCCTGTATGATCCCCATCTTTTAGAGGATAACGACGGTTTATTTACCCCATGGCTGAGTTCTCTGTTATTGCTGGTGGGAAGGGTTTGGATGGGCCCCAGATACTCAGCTGACCCGTGGGATTATTGACATGAACAACCTCCCTGTCCTCTGCTATACTATTACGAAGTAGGTAGCAGAGGCCGGTTGGCTACGTTCGATCGGCACAAAACCGTCTCTTCCCGTCGCAACGCCTGGAGGGCTGTGAGGTGACCCACGGAGACCGAGAATCACACAGAAGGTGCACCCTGTGAAGAGGCCATCAGAAGCCGCCTTGGAGAAAATCCTGCCCGCTGTCTGTGGGACACCCAGCAGACCAGAAGGGCGGAGTGGCAGATTGAGGGAGAGCAGGTGACCGTGCAACGTCAGCTGATCACAGCATGTAAGTATAGACTCAACCATACAGAAAATAGTGGAAGAGGTGAACAGATGTTGGGTGTGGGTGGTGCTGAATACTTTGGTAAGGTAAGACGAAGAGGTGACCAGTTTTGGCAGTTGGTCTAGATGATTGGCTTGAGGGTACGGATTATAAAAGCTATGTAAATATTGGATTTCCTGTGGGTTGGACGTTGTAGCTCGGGTCATAGATGACGGTATCCCTGTGAATAGGGGTTAGAAAGCGAAGCTAGCTCAAATTGCGGAAGTTATTCTTCTGGTTAAGTCTCGCAGAGGTGTTTTATGTACGACGCTGAAGGTACCACAGCTGAGTCTTCTTTCACCAGAGAGAGGCTAGTAGGCAGACTGTTGGGGAGAATTCTCTGTAAGGCTAATTTCCCAAACCTAGTGAGTCCCCCAGCAGCTTTGCTGGATTTTTGGGGTTTCTTTTTTTCTCTCTTGCTAAGAGTGAGATTCTTTTGCTCCCACTCTTAGACATGATTTGAGGTGTTCCTTTATCTTTCTATGTGTTTTATAGGCTATGGGGTCTTTTACTCCATAGGGTCTCATGTGTTTTTTTGATGTGGGTTACACAGCACCCTCCGTGCCGTAACCCAGGGGTGTCGTAGCGACCCCCCAACATAGACTCCATAACCTGGGACTGACTACTGTCTCCCAGGGCATGTAAAGTCACCATTGGCTTTGCTAGTCCCAAATTATGAACAGAAACCAGTACAAACCATCATATTGTGGACGTACTGGTCGGGGCAATTCGATTGCCCCGGGGTCTGTTGTTCGAGGGGGCACGTCTCCGTCCCCCCTGATCGAGTTTCGGCTGGTGGCAATGGATACTACTTTTTATATTCGACCGCGAATATATCTCTATGGGAATTTCCCATTGTTCGAGGCTACCAACTTTAATTATTTAATTCTTATAGCCTCGAACATACCGTCGGTTTATTTTTTTAATATTAATTCGCCGGTTGTTATTTTTTGCCAGAACTCGATTCTAAAGTGGGGTTCTCTTCTGTGACTCCAACCCAAGTCGAGCCCTTTCTTCCACTTTTTGGCGGGCTTCTCCACAGAAGCCTCCAAAAGTGGTGCCACTCTGTCTGGGTACCACAGGGGGTGTGGGAGGGGGTTTAGGCACCCTGGACTGAGTTACCTTGGTAACTCAAGTCGCACTCTTGTGTGATTGGCCCAAGTGGTGAGCCGGCCGGCTCACCACTTAGCATGTTTGATTGACAGCTAGGCTGAGTGAATGGGAGTGTGCTGCATAAAAGCAGGGCTTTGGGGACTGGAACTACAGAAGTCGCCACTGGACCTAAAGAATCCGAGGAGGGAGAAGCTGAGCCGGCCTGCAACGACGACACCACCGGTGGAGCCCTGCTGAACCGTCTCACCACTTTTCCCAACGACAGAGGAGATATCCAGCCCGGAGAGTCTTCTTCCTTCGACTGGTGGGGATAACCAGTCTACCTTCTTTTCGCCTTCCTGGAGCATCTCGTGGCCACCTTGCCTGTGCCAAGCACCCCGGCAACCGGGATACCAAGTTTTCACCACTACCGCGAACCGAAAGGGTAGTACCTTTGTACCGGAGAACTCTGCGGCTGGTTTCTTCCCTGGCAGTGCAACAACCTTCATCCTTCCTCCACGACGAGATCTTCTCTTCCTCTGGACAACGCTGCGACTTGCACCCGCTGCCGGGAACAATTGCCCCCACTGGAGGATCCTCTCCATTTAAGGTACCGTGTTCCGCCTGGCTTCCCTTGCAACCGATTGAACGTGAACGGGGTGTGTTAAATCCTCGTCTCTCAAACCTGGGTTAGCCTGGGACACCTTAGCTAACTTCTCTGCACTGAACTAAACCTTTTTTGAACTACCTCCACAAACTTGGAAGACTCTGTGTAACTGTCTGATCTTGGGCATCTTCCGCCCGGCTCCCTTGAAAGTGGGCCTGGCCCCTAAACTTCCTTGCTCACCAGTGGACTGTGCCTTCCTAACTTAGTTCTTTAAAAAGTGTTTTGTGTGTGTGCTTCCATAATTCTGCTTTTCCCTCCCTTTTTATCTAACTTGTTGTAGTGCCAACGAACGTTAAGCGCTCACCTCTGTCTGGAAATAAGTGGTGTTAACTAAGACTTGTCCAACAAGTAATCAGGGATGTACATATGATAATAGTGATTGTGTTTTGAACTTATCTTACCAATTTAGTGCTAGTGTGTTTTATAAGAGTGTGTTAAATAAATAATTATATACTTTTACACCCAAGCTCTGGTCAGTGTTTGCTTGTGCTACTGTATTTCTGTACCTATTTTGTATGCTCTGTATACTGCCTAACTCTTTTTGAGGGAAGTATGACTGCTCAGCCACAGCTACCAAGTGAATCTGTGTGGTACAGACTGCTACTAAGTGGGTTTACTGCCAAACACCTGTAGTCTTAAATCTTTTGCAGTGGTCCCTAAGGGAACTGCACAGGTTTCTGCCTAACACAGACTAAGCGAGGAAGCGGTTGGAGTAAGGGCTGGAGACCGGGGACAGGCTGGAGGAGAGAAGAAGAAGACCTGCAGAGGGGGCAGAAATCAGGAGGCTGAAAGGGAGGCCAAGAAGGCTGGACCGCAATGGAGCCTGGGAGATGGAGGAGAGACACATGAGAAGAGAACTGAGACTGCTCCTATGGAGTGAGGCATTGGTGGCTTAACATAGTAAAGGTGGCATGTGAGGGGGTGGTGTCCAGTGGGCAAAAGAAAGTGCAAGAGATAGTCGACGCTCTGAGATTATCATTGAGCAGACGGAGGGTGCCCGGAGAAGAAGCTGGTAGAGATAGTGGGTACCTAAAGGTTTGGGACTGGGAAAGGGGTGAAGAATGCAAGGAAGGGAAGAGCGTAAAGCGTCAAAAGGAGAATACCCTGACAGCCCGTGGTTACGAAAGGAAAAGGTACTGGAGGAAAAGTACAAGGAGCTGTTCAAGAGCTGATCAAGGAAGTGCAGGAGTGGAGAGCCTGAGGGTGATGAGGAGAGCAGCAGGACACGAGTCAGAGTAATGGACAATATATAATACAGGAGCCTTCCCCTAGACTATGTAGATTTGTCATGCTTCTATCATTCATGGTGATTGGTGAGAGAAGGAAAATACCTTGTGAATACAGGATATGCAAGAGTTTGTTTTAATAAGGATTACTTTGAGAGTATGCAACATCTTTTAACTAGCTGCACTGCCTTAAGCAATGCTTATGTACTATATCATGGCCAGTTTGTCCATGCTCTTGAAACATTGCACACAGATGGGTTCTGGAATCTACTGTAGCACTTATGTACCTGTGAATCATATATTAACCATGTTTTAATTAATGTATGGGAGTGAGGGGTCCCCAGGCCCCCTCGCTTCGTACGCTCCTCAGTACAAGGCTTGGACCACGTGCCTCCGGTAGTGGGATTGCCCCTTGCCCTTATGTAAAGTTAACCACGGTTCACTGCTGCATAGATGGGACTACTGAGCAGGACACGGGGCATCCATCTTTTTGTGCCCCCTTTCGACTCCATCTTGGGCAAACAGGCCTCACTGCGATAGTACAGCAATGCTCAGCTCCCCTTTCACCGCAGCAGCCAAGGACAGAGACACACACACAAGGCGCGCAGGCAGCTGGCTGACCCCCGTCCTTGCACACCCCCTGTTTTAGATAATTTGTTATTTAGTGTTTTTCGAATGCAACATATTAGCTTAGGTAGTGACCACAGTGACCGGACCCTGACCTGCGTGGAGCACAAGATATTTGACATCCGTCATCTCGTCAGCCAACCAGAAGGAAGAGATGCCACCCACACCTACAGCACCACACCGCCTGGCCAATCGGGTCCATGTAGCATTTTTTGTTAGAGTTACTTTAATTAATATATATACAAGCACTAAAGTTAACGTTGGTGGGAGTTTTTTGGGTTATTTCCTAGCTGGAGAAATGAACCATCCTTTGAACTCTTGCAGCCGGGTCTCGGTGCCTTCTTCCCCGAAAGGGGTTGCTTATTTTATTTTCTCTCACACGTAGTAAGCCGGGGAAGGGCACCTACATTTTTGGTGTCCCCGACGTGATTTAGAGAGTTGCCTTGAGGCCTGCGCCGCCCGGCATCGAGATTCAGGGCGCCCCCCCAGCAAAACCATCGCCTCTGCGGTTGACCAGACTGTGCACACCAAGAAGAAAGGGTCAAGGGTTCCCGGTTGACGAATACCCGATCAAGAAGGCTGCTCGCCAAAGCAGGCCACGGCTTGGTTGGGGGACGGACCTGAGCAAGGTCCGGCCGTGAGCGGCGACCCTCGGAGTACCTGACTGAACATGTGGAGTCCCGGTTGCAAAGACCCCAAAGGAAGGTAAGGTGAAATACGGGAAGAAGGGAATTAGCAAACAAAGGGAAGGTAGTTAAGAATAAGGTCTGTGTGAGTGATGGCAAGGCTTTTCTGATTTATCCTTTATATGGCCATTAGGTGTTGTAAGAAGTGAGAAGAAGAGAAGTGGTATCCTAGCCTGTACGGGGTAGAAGGCGGCGCCGCATAGAATTTGTCCCGACCAAGTGCAGAATAGAGATAAAGAGAAAAATAGTAAGGGTCTCATGTAGGCTTGGAATAGTTTTTTAGAATATTCTTTTTCCTTGGAGGTAAGAAATCTTGAGACATAATAAAGGTGAAAGAGGTGGTGAGTGAATGCAAAATAGTAGATAGAATAGGGAAGAAGAAAAATCAGGGACAGTAACGGGAATAGGGAAAGAACAAACGCGCTCAGGCAGTGTATGTGTATGTTGCATGATTATATGTTTGTCGGTCTGCTTTTGTGTATATGTTTTGTTGAACACGCTAAAGTATTTCAGTACAAGTAAATTGTGATTGATATAAGATAAAGCAAAGAAATAAATTGTGAGAGGTGACCAGGTAACACCTCTCAGAAAGCTAATGCGACATATGGTAATTGTGAGCATTGATAAAGAACGTATTATTTTCCACATATTGTAACTGACATACCAAGTGAGAGGTGGGAAGAGATTCCAGGGTACCAGAATACACAAGAAAGGAAAAGAAACATTGCCATGGGGGGAGTAACACCACTGGCACGTATTTGCCAGCACCTTCCATTATATAGCGACAGGATACAGAAGTATCACTATCAGTGGATCACTGAGATAAAAGGAGACAGGGTTACACCAATTTGGCCAGAAGGAGGATCATTTGACAAAAGAGTGTTGGACCTAGTATCAACACATTTGCGGGCACGATACAAAGGGAAACAGTTACAGAACCGAAGAGAAGTATTAGATTTATGGCGAATGTTCGAAGAAGTTTCCCCCACGGAAGAGGTAGGTACAAGCCGAATGACAGAAAAGCAGAAAAAACCTGAAGAAGTAGGCGGGACACCAAAAGGGGAATGCTCAACAACTACAAACGAAAACGAAGTAGCAAAAATCTATCCCTAGGGTTTAATGAACCCCTGTATATACCACCCACCGCCACTGCTCAGGGCGGGGCAACAGCCCCCGAACCTCCACCATATGATAAAGGAGGCCTGTATGGCCCCACGAGTGCACCTCCTGTGGACTTAGCACGTTTAACAGGTGATTTGAACCGCCAGTAAGCACACGCCCAAATGGAAATAACACGGTTAAGAGCTTTATGTGACAAAGGGCAAATGCTGCCAGGGGGAGGGGAGGTACCCCCGCTGTCACTGGCAGATCTCACACCCCCGATGGGGGCAGCAAGCAATGCAACCCCAGCAGCCTCGGTATCACGACAATCTATAGTATCACCAGGGACATCATCGCAGCAGAGACAAGAACAAGAGTGGCAGTCAGGACAGTTCCTGTTTCAATTGAATAACAAACCAGTGAGAATTATACGACCAGATACACCGGAAAGTCAACAAAGTGGACATCAGGGTGAAAGACAAGGAAGAGAACCCAAGGAAAACTGGGAGGATAATAACGAGTTAGAGTCAGAAATAGAAGAAATATGGGATGATTTAGATGAATACGAAGAGGCAGCTGCCGCAGAGGGTTCCCCACTGCCAAACCGCCGTTACCCAGACACAATATCACCACCATTATGGCAAGGTAGATTAAGACAACGAACAGGGAGGACAGGGAACATACTGGTAAGTAGAACGAAAAAAGGGAGAACGAGCAAAACGGGAAAGAAACAGAAACTACAAATGCCACTAATACATAAAGGAGCAGGTAGACCAAACTATATTCCGTGGGCCCAAATGGACAAAACCAACCTGTTAAAACTCCTCCCCCCGCTGACGGGAAGGGCAGGTAAGTGGATACATGTATTTGAGAAAAACACGGCAGGCGTGCCATTAGCTATAGGTGATGTGAAAAGCTTATTAGTATCAGCAATCGGGGACCAAGCAGACACAATCTGGGAAAGAGCAGGGTTCCCGGGAGTAACAATGAGCTGTGATCGACACAATGGATCACCATTCAACAATGTTCGAGCACAAATGTGGGATGCATTGCGGTGTGCATTTCCAGACGGTCCAGATTGACATGCAGTGATGCAGTGCACGATGGAAGAGAACGAGGATCCTGCACAATTCATTTTGCGAGTGCAAGACTTATGGAGAAGCGAAACTGGTACGGCATGGAATCAATCAACAGCTTTATTCTATTTTATCATTAAAAAGGGGTTGCCGAAAGAAGTGCATAAGGCCTTGGACAAAATTGCTGGGATCGAAGCCAAATGGTGGCCTGAAATTCAGAGCATAATTGTACACCACTGGAGGAGGATCAAAGAGAAGGAAAAGGAGGTCATGCCGACGAAGCAAAATTAGTACAGACGAAATTAGTGAAGGTCGTCGCCATTACTGCCAGTGTAACAGCAGACAGAGGAAACGAAGGAGAGGAAAACGCGGGAGGAAGACCCATTAGGATAGCAGCGCGGTGGGTTGGAGAGGACCAAGGACAGTGGAACAGCCATGCCAAGGATCACAGTGGCAGAACAGACAGGCCCAAGGAAGAGGTGGGTACCGCGGACAGAGGGGAGGATACGGAGGAATGGGAAACAGAGGGTATGGTGGGCAAGGACCAAGAGGAGGACAACAGGGGTCGTGTTGGAATTGTGGAAGATGGGGACATTATTCACGAGATTGTAGAATGTGACCATCAGGGTATTTTCAAGGGCAGCAGCAGCAGCCCATGAACAATGGACAGGGGTGGGGTTGCCCACACCCAGGTAGCCCTTGTGGAGCTCCAATGGGGAGGGGGGGGGGCAACAAGATCAGTACTGCTATGACCCCCAAATGCAACAAAGACAGCCAGCTCCACAACAGCAGCAACAGCAGCAGCCACAACAGCAAAACGCACTACAGTCCATGGCGAGTGTTAGGTAAGATTTCCACAGGGCTGGTAAATCTTCCTTGCCTGGTTCAACTCCAGAACTTTTTGCTTTTCTAGTGAGATATTTTCCATTAATACCTCAGTGAGTGGGAACCTTTTTCCACACTCACCTGTCTTTAACTCTTTTTATGGGTGTCATTTTTAAGACTCTCCATAGTGTCTTTTTAAAGTTATCATGTCTAACAACTTATTGGCAATAAGTGCCTGTTGTTGCTGGGTTGCCCTAGGGGCTCCCCCTTTAACTTTCTTGTGCTAACCTTGAGTGAACTACAGTTCCCAAGGGTAGAAAGGATCTTTGGATTCCTTTTACATTTTATTCTGTGAAACAAGCACATCCCACCTTATGTGGAGTGCTGGGGAGATACAATGTATCCCCTTTCACATTTAAACTGTAACAATTCTGTTAGTGACAATCTTACCTTTAATGGCTGGTGCCAGTGATACCTTTTACTAATTTGGTGCACCTTTACCGCGTGCTGTAATCACAGCTGCAGTAAAGGCACCTAAGGGTGCTCATTTTTACCAAAATGGCCCCTGTCTTCTTTTTCTGCCATTTCAGTGTTTCTTGTCGTTTCTTGTTCCTTCCCCTGACATCCAGGGCGGAAAAATCCTTTGTTTGAGTTTTGTCTTTGGCGGGAGTCCCCTGGACACCCCGCCCAGGCTCCAGTCAGTCTGTAAGCACAGGAAGTGGGGGAGGGGTCCCAAACTTCCCCCTCCTTTGTCTTAGGTCTTCCTTCAACTGGGCCAAATCCCAGTGGGGGGTTGGCTGTCCTGATTGGACAGCCAAACGCCCCTTTCTTGTAAAATGTAGAGAGAGAATGCAGAGGTTGGCTGTAGTTCCTGATAAACACTGGAAACCTGGAAGCTGAAGTCATGTCGACCACTAGAACAGAAAACCGAAGAGGATGACGAAGGAAAAGCGGCAGGAATTATTTCTAGCGACCGGAGAGCCTGCTGTGCAACCGGAGCCTGCTGCAGCCCTTCCTTCCAATCGGCCTGGGGTCTCCGAAAACGACGACCCGAACCGAGAGCCTGGTGAGACCCACTGGGCTCAAGAAGACCTGCATTTTGAGCCATCCCACGGGTTGCTGCGACCTTGCGTTCCTGCAATACCCCAATACCCTGGGACCTCCTGCCACTGTGTAGTGCACAGTCTTCCGAATTCCGAATCTTGCTGAAATAACGTGAACATCCTGGTGGATCTCCAGAGACACGAATCGAGTCCAAAAAGTCCCCTCACAAGAGTGCTGGACCTTTTAAACGACGAGAATTCCACCGCGATTTTCTGTCTTCTGCTGTGCTCCTTGAAAAGGCGCCAAACCCGCAGAACCGCATTCAGCCATGAGGGAACCCTTGCCTAGAGCCTTCTTCATCGATCCCTGCTGCAAAGTCCCTTCTGAAACGGTTCAGTCTCCAGGACAAGGAATCCACTGACCGGGCATTTGGCTGCAGTCCCTGAAGTTCTCCTGCTGCAATCTCTTCTTCATTGCTGAGGTACTGTGTTGGCTTGGGTATATACTTACCTTCAGCCTATTGGGATTTCTGTGTAGTCCTGGGGTGTTTTCTGTGATTGGGAGGTCCCTCATCCAGTGCACTCAGTCCCACTGCTAGAATCCTGCTGGGGTGTCTTCTGTGAAGCCCCTGGACTCTCTTCTAACCCTAGAAGTAAAGTACTCACTTGTTTGCCAGTTTTCCTAAGGAACTCTGACTTTTGCGACTAAAGAACTTATTCTAACACTGCCTGTTGGTCACTAGTCCTAGTGACCCCCCTTCTGCCACTGAGAACACTCATACTCCAAGAATAAGAGAAAGACTGAAGGGATTGGGACTTCTGCCTAGAAAATAAATCAAGTGTTTTACTTACTTGTAAAGAGTTGGTGGGTAACTGTAATTCTAAGAGTGAACAGTTACAAAAGTTCTTACTGATCTTGAATGTGTGATGCACTCTTCTTAAAAGCATGGTTAACATATTTTCTTCCTTAGCCACTGTTTTGCCAATCTAAAAGAAAGTAGATGTAAATGTGTTTTACTCTCCTGTGATTACTTTTGTAAAGAGGCACAACCTAATGTGTTGGTTTCACCAGATTATTCCTGTAGGGTAATTGTATGAGTGTCCTCCAACTGTTGGTATCACCAGGTTAGTCCTGTTAGGACAACTGAATGAGTGTCCCCCAACTGGGTCTTGCTTCCCCTGACTTGCTGCTAGTCTGTCCTTAAGTCTACATTAGGTTGTTGTCTACCTAGAATAACTGAAGTGTGACATTGGGTTTTACTTTCCCCTTCATTGTGAAGTTAAAGTAAGTGGGTTTTACTTACCTTGTGTTAGCTGTGTGCCATCCAAAACAAGTTACCAGAGTTATTGCTTACCTCAATCTGGGGTCCCCTGATTTCCAAAGCATCTGTATTTGTATATTACATCCTTAGGTTTTACTCACCTGGTATAACTATGTGTTATGACAAAAGTGGTTATAGGTTTGTCCTGCATCTAAAATAAGTGTTTAAAAATTCACCAAAAAGTATATTGTCCAGTTGACTGTTTATGTGATTTGTTCCAAGAGTCACTGTACAACTGGAAGGGCCTACTGCCCTTGTATTACCAAACGTAATCTGAAAGTAACCACTGGTCTTTTACTCCCAAAGAATAGGCTTGGCCTATACTAAATGTGTATAACAAGGTTTTGACTTCCCTAGAACTACTGTTAGGTGTTCTAAATAAGGTCTATACTTGGGTCTGTGTACTTTCAAGTATAGTGTTGTGTTATATTGTGATTTCATCTAATGTTTCAGTATTTACTTAACCCCTAGATTTATCTGGGCCTACTTGTATTTAAATAAATCCTTTATTTTTATAATACATAGTGTTTCAGTGTTTCTTTGGATCATTTGTATTACAATTTTCACTTGTACTGTATCTACTGCCCTCTCTCCCTCCTAAAATAAGCCTGGCTGCTCTGCCTACGCTACCATATACTCAGGTGGTACAGTCTTATACTAAGAGTGGAGTCTTGTACTGCCTCAGTTGAATGGTTTTACTAGGCCCTTAACTGGACTTCAGAAAAACTGTCCTAACAGCGAGCCAAAACCCAGTAGGGAACATAAACAATAACCCTTTTTGCAGCGGCCGCAAACGGTGCCCCTGCACCATTCCGTGGCGCAACGGTCGTAGGTGACAACGTTTTTTCAGTGCCAGGTCAGCAAAGATACCAAGACTAGGACAGCCCACAGGGAGTACTTGCGTGTCCAGTCCTATCCACCACACAAAGTGCAAACGAGGAACCACTAGTGGCGGCAGAGATAGGAAACGAGCAGTTTATCTTTATGGTAGACTCTGGAGCAGAAAAATCATTTCTAACAGAAGGGCGATTTCAGCTCTCGGGAAGAAATTTGGAGACGCAGGGGTTCCCTGGGGCTATTTCAAAAGTTCCTTACACAAAAGATCTTGATGTAACAGTAGGGGGAAAAACAGTGCGCACACCCTTATTGTATTACGAAGACGCGCCAATCAATTTGAAGGGACGAGACTTGCTCAGTAAGTTAAACATGACTATAGCCTTTACTGAAAGAGGAATAGTGTGCTCGGCGCCAGGGGTATGCCCAGTATGAGCACTCTTGATAATAAGCACGATTGCAAAGGAAATCGCAGTAAGAGGGATCCCCATTGACATGGACATGTTCGTCTATGGAATACAGGTATTAGCCTGACTAGTGCCTGCAATAACACAAAAAGAGTGGAGAATACCATCAGACTTCATATTCCTCCCAATCACACCAACAGATGTAGTGCCAGGTACAATTATGTCTATAGACATTGAGACAGTTCAAGTTTCCAACAAACGCATTCTGGTCATAGGCCTGGACACGCAGGGACGCGAGTGGAGAAGTATGCTATGCATAGAGCCAAACATAATGCTAAAAGATATTACTGATGAAGAATTCTTTACTGACTACGAAGGTGATGGAGAAATAATAATGGAAATAAGCATACCATGTGACATTATGATCCAATACAGAGAAATACACAACCCACTCATGGCTAACATAAAGGCCCCACTGACAATATTTGAGGAAGACATGGCCAGGGTAGCACCTGAAATTTGAACTACTGGACCACACGATGTAGGATTGTTGCATGAGGTGACTCCCATAAAGATAAAACTGAAACCAGGTGCCCTCCCACCCAGAGTGAAACAATACCCCATATCCAAAGAAGCAGAGGAAGGTATTAGAGAAACAGCGAATGCACTCCTAAGCCAAGGTATCTTAGTGCCATCAACTTCCCCATGCAACACAGCGATTTTTCCGATTAAAAAAGCGAAAGGAGGGGCGTGGAGAATGGTCCAGGACCTCCGCCCACTCAATGACGTCATCCAAAAAGAGTTCCCATTAGTGCCTAACACGGCATCAATATTGTGTAGTATACCAAAAGAGGCAACTTGCTTCACTGTCATTGATCTAAAAATGCCTTTTTCTCTGTGCCACTCGCACCAGAGTCGCAGTACCTTACAGCCTTTACATTAGGAAACAACAGATATGAACATTCCAGACTCCCACAGGGGTATTGCGAGAGCCCAAGCATTTTTAACAGAGTACTACGAGAAGACATTGGCAACATAGATGTAGGGAGCACCATTATACAGTACGTAGACAATTTACTCGTCTGCAGCAAAACAGAAGAAGAGTGTAGAGAAGACTCGATAACACTGATTAACGTATTGGCTGCCAAGGGATACAAGGTGGACAAAGGAAAGTTACAATACTGCCTTGCAGAGGTTGTATATCTTGGCCAGCAAATATCTAAAGATGGAAAAAGAATGCTACCAGACAGAGCTGCTGCCATTCGACACATTATCATACCAAAAACAGTGAAGGACATGCAGAAATGTCTTGGCATATGTAACTATTGCCGAGCATGGATCCTCGATTACGCAGCATACACACGACCAATGCTACAAGCACTGAAAGAAGCACAAAAGAACAGAGCCCCAACAAAATGGATACAGGAGACAATTGCCCAATTCTCTCGATTAAAAGACCTTATTTCAGATGCCCCAGTCCTTGCAAATCCAGATTATGAAAGGGAATTTTTCCTGTTTTCACACAGCAATGGAACATTAGTATTGACACAAAAGACATTGCTAGGCCACAAACCATTAGCGTACTACAGTGGAATATTAGACCCGGGAATGCAGGGACATTTTGCTTGCGAACAGGCCCTCACTGCAGCGGCCTTCGCCATTGAGAAAAGCGCCACGATCGTAATGGGATGTTCAGTGACGCTATATACGGAACACTCATTATTTGCTATCTTGCAAAGATCAAAATCTACTCTCACAACACAGAGAGCCTCTGCTTATGAAATAATAATATCAGGTCCAAATGTACATGTGGTCAGATGCAAGACAGTGAACCCAGCCACATTCATTACAGAGCCATGCACAACTGAGGATTTACAGGAACACGATTGTAGCACATATGAGGGAGAGGGCGATGACATTCCCAAAGCAAGAGAAATGCCCTTACAGAAGGAGAAATGTATTTCAAAGACGGGTCAGCATCCCTAAACTCAGAGACAGGAGAAAAACATGTGGGGATGGCAGTAGTGGGCATGGAAGAAGACGCATACAAAGTGATTGTTCAAAAGCGCCTCCCCTCACACTACTCTGCACAAGCAGCCGAACTGACCGCACTAATCAGCGCGTTACACACAGCCAAAGATTGTGCCGTGACAATATATTCAGACTCGGCTTACGTCACCTCCACAGTTCACTCAGGGCTATCACGTTGGCGAAGGAGAGGGTTCAGAAGAGCAGACGGGTCCCCCGTACAACATGCCAGGTTGCTAAATGAACTAATAGAAGCTCTAGCAGAGCCATCGGTAGTAGCGGTGGTTAAATGCCAAGCCCATACCAATAACACAGACGCCATCTCATTGGGGAACGCGGCAGCCCACGCAGCAGCGAAGGAAGCCTCGTATTGTAATAAGACACCAACATCAGAATACATTGTAAAAACAACCACAGCAGAACAACCAGCAGAAGCCTACAGTAACACGCCCATAGCACAATTGATAGAACTCCAGAGAAGGGCCCCACCAGAAGAGCAGGAGTTGTGGGGCAAACGAGGATGTAAACAATCAGCCACAGATCTCATTTGGAGACAGGAAACGACAGGCAAGGAAGTGATGCCTGTAGAATTATTAGAAGTACCATTCCAACAAATGCATTTCCCAGCTCACGTAGCAAAACAACACTTGCCTCAGATATTCAAGAGGATTGGTTTGTTCCTAATCTGCACGAATACTTGTCTAAATTTGTGATTGAATGTACTAAATGCCAAACTTACAATTCAGGGATGACATTACGAACTCTGCGTGGCACTTTACCACGCCCTACAGGTCCATTTAGAGAATTACATATCGACTACGCCGATATGGGAGAAAGAAGTAATAGAGCGAGATACTTGATTGTGGTAGTATGCCCTTTTTCACGGTGGGTGGAAGCGGGCCCCTGTCCCCATCCTGATGCAAAATGTGCTGCCAAGTTCCTTGTGCAAGAAGTATTCTTGCGGTGGGGAATCTGTGACGTGATCCGTTCAGACAACGGCACGCACTTTGTGAATGACCTCTTCAAGGAAGTAACCTCCCTTCTGGGGGTGAAACATAAACTATGTTCGATTTATCATCCAATGGCCAATGGAGTTGTGGAGAGGATCAACGGGCTGCTCAAAAGCAATTTATCGAAATTATGCAGCACGTTGAAAAAACATTGGGTATATTGTCTGCCCCTAGCACTGTTCCAACTCAGAAATCAACCATGCAAGGATCACCATTTAAGCCCGCACTAAATTGTGACTGGGAGAAGAATGCACACGATGCTCTCTCCTGTTAGGAGGGCGTCTGATGGGCACAGGGCTGCCACAGTGCTGGGAGAAGAGTTTAAGGAATACTTAGCACAGCTAACGCGTGCAGTACGCAGCATAGCAAAATAAATTGTTCTGCCATTTACTGAGGATGTAGCAACAGACACCTCCATGCCAACAGCAGAAAGCCTGGAGGGGCCTTTAATGCCAGGGGAACATATTTATGTCAGAAGTTTTGTAAGAAGGTGGAATTCACCAAGATTTCATGGACCATACACCGTGGTGTACAGCACCCCAACTGCAGTTAAAGTAAAGGGGTTAAAATACTGGGTGCATCTCTCAGATGTGAGAAGGGCGCACAGTGTCGCACTTCCCAAAATGAAACCGACTGTGTGGATGCCATAGCTAACACAGTCTGACATGATGAAAACTGCAACTTAGACAGGGCAAGTATAGTGGAAAAGCAAAAGGTTTTTACATATTTGTCTCTCTCTCTCTCTCTCTCTCTCTCTCTCTCTCTCTCTCTCTCTCTCTCTCTCTCTCTATCTCTCTCTCTCTCTTTCTTTCTTTTCTTCTCATATAAACTGTGTTGTCTTTTCTATTTTTCTTCATTATTTTTAAGATCAAATGAAAAGAAATTGTTAAATGCCTAACTGAGTAAAGAAATGAAAAAGAATGAACAATTGCAAATATGTTTCTTTTCATGATGACTTAACGAATTTGTCTCGCCCACATAGGTTCAACATGAGCCAATGCGATGAAACGGCTGAGCAGGCTGAGATGTTAGATAGAAATAAGGATGCCACTAGGGCCAGTGGAATGCATTATAAAATATGCTGCCATACTATTTGCAATAATGTTTTATTTTATTTGGTATAACGTTGTTTTATTTGTGGCAAATGAAATGAACAAAGGGGAGAGCGGAACTGATATGACAAAACCAGGGTCTAAACTAATATGGACTGAAGCAACAACTATTTTGAAGGACACTTATAAAATTGAATCGAATAGTATAAATATAACGTCACCCTTTGAACAATTGCATGTAAACAAAACTGCTATTCCATTGTTGAGTAATACTATGGCCAAGGAAATAGAGCTTGGATGGAATGTAAATGACGATTACTATTTGTTGACTAACTCCAGAAATACAAGCATACACACACACACGGCACTAGAAACCACTACTGAAGACACACATGTCACCATGAACAACATAGATGATGCCTGGTCCAGAATATTCCCACTGCAATATCAACGAGTTGGTACTCAATTAAAAAACAGAAGGAGGAGAAAAAGGGGGGCGGGAAAAAACAGATACAATATTTATCATAACCTGGGGTTAGATGAAATAGAGGACCCCCGACACCCTGACCAATCAAATAAATGGTATTCAGACATGAGCGCCGCAGCAAAGCAAGCAAGTAATGAAAGTTGCTACGTGTGCTCATTTATTCCTCATGCAACTGGAACCCCAAAAATGTTAATCCCACAGGAAGTACCCTTGTCTGAGGCCCAATGTTTGATTCATCTGATGCTGTGCAGAATAAAAAAGACATTTCAAGCACACACAGTCACTTTGGAAAAATTGGAAAACTAACAAACTTACACCAGCAGACGACCAGGAGTAATCTGCCTCCAAGAGCCATTTTTCATCATAAAAGGGACAAGGTATGCAGACGACAAGTGGCATGATGAAACGATTAAATGCAAAGCTGAGGGGCTTTGAGGGCTGCCAGACGAAACATACGAGTGGGCAAAAGAGACGTGCATCCCCATCTGGTCACAGCATATCACCAAGCTGACATGGGTCACACCCCTGGAGAAGACCCATAAAGATTCAAAGAGAAATACCGCACAAACTTTGCTTCCATGGAGAAGGGAAGGTGAATATGGGAACCGTGCAGCAGTGCAATAAGACTTTAATAATGCCAGATGTGAAAAAAAGGCACTGCTGCATTAATGGACATATACTGGATCTGTGGCAAACAAGCCTACCTGCATCTCCCAGCATCCTGGAGGGCCACTTGTGCCCTAGCCACACTTCACTCAGCATTAATGGTGATACCAAAGAGTCCCGTTCAGTTTACAGCAAGGCCTTCGGCTGACAGTTCGACAGCAGGCCAATCGGCTGACACATCGGCAGCAGGGCAATCGGCTGAACCATCGACAGCGCCCGATGAGACAATCACTGAACCCCCAGCATACGAACTATTGTTAGAAGAAACTTTGAAAACCAAGTTGTCACGCAGCAAACGATCCAATTATATTTCATCCAAATCGTCAGAACTCCTTGCTGAAATCCCACAGCAGTATAAGCTTTTCTCATCTGCGGAAACATTATTTGCATCATTTCTAGCACCAGGCGTTCAAGCCAGCACAAATGCGAAATGGCTGCAGATAACATGCTGGGATCTCATCCAGCTGGCTAACGACACTGAAGAAGGATTCAACATCATAAAAATAGAGCTCCATGCACTGCGCCTGATGATGATGCAAAACAGATATGTCTTAGATCTTATCACGGCGATGGACGGTGGTGTTTGCAAAAAAATTGGGGGGCGTGTTGCACGTTCGTACCAACTTCCGATGCTGATAACAGGACACTGTCACAAGTGATAACAGCAGTGCATAATTTAGGAGAAAGAATGAGAGCAGAAGGTGGAGCAGATAACGACACGTGGTTCGACAATCTGTTCAGCTGGATAACATCATGGGTGAACATAGCAGCGAAGATACTCATTCCCATTATTGTCTTTCTTCTCCTAATATTCTGTGTGTGCCAATTGAGACTAAGATGCTGTGAAAATAATATGCCTGATTCAGCGATGATGATGTTAACAGTGGGCCGACAGACAACGGTGGCTACCATGATAGATGCCCAAGTACAAACTGGAGAATACACCACACCGCAGTATAGGATGACTGCCGTCTATAGACAGTATGGGGACGTGGTCGATAATCTACATTACACTACCATTAGAGAACCAAAGAACTTGCTGTGGTATAATGAGGTTTGGGTATATTTAGATGGGGATGGTGGGATATACTTAATGGTCACCCCAGAAGAATACGCAAGAAGAGGTAACAGCTTAAGAAGTGTGTGTAAAGCATGGATGCCAATAAAGGGTACACCTGCTTGGGATGAGGCTGTGGCTGAAGCTGAGCGCTACCGAAGGGAGAACGGAAAGAACAAGATAAGTAGTTTGTTACTTTGGATGTAACGAAAGGGGGGAATGTATGGGAGTGAGGGGTCCCCAGGCCCCCTTGCGTCGTACACGCCTCAGTACAAGGCTTGGACCACGTGCCTCCGGTAGTGGGATTGCCCCTTGCCCTTATGTAAAGTTAACCACTGTTGACTGCTGCATAGATGGGACTACTGAGAAGGACACGGGGCATCCATCTTTTTGTGCCCCATTTCGACTCCATCTTGGGTAAACAGGCCTCACTGCGATAGTACAGCAATGCTCAGCTCCCCTTTCACCGCAGCAGCCAAGGACAGAGACACACACACAAGGTGCGCAGGCAGCTGGCTGACCCCCACCCCTGCACTCCCCCTGCGAAGGAAAGCTCTGGACTTCCATTTCTCACGCTGAAGCAGGAGAAAGTTGCAACAATCAATATGCTATAGTTTTCTTCCTCTGAGATAACTGCTCGCCTGAGAACCAGCATGTGAACCAGGATGAGCTAAGCACTTCCTGCTCGAATCATCCCCATAAACGTGCCAGCCACCCACCCCCATTAAGAACAATTTATTGCCATCTTGACCCTGCGCTCCCTGTAAGGTATTTTCTTTCAAGTGCCAGACCCTCGCCTGTGCTGCAAAACCCACCCAACACACTCACTACTAACCTTAAGCAATAATGACTACAATATATGTTTTTACTAATAGGTCTGAAACTTAGGATTCTTTTACATGCACAATAAGGTCAAGGCCCTTAATTACAAGCCACGAATGACCCAATTGTACTGACAATAATCATTGTGTGTGACTTATGTAGAAATATGAAAAGTAGCATAAAATGTTTTAGATAATTTGTTATTTAGTGTTTTTCGAATGCAACATATTAGCTTAGGTAGTTACCACAGTGACCGGACCCTGACCTGCGTGGAGCACAAGATATTTGACGTCCGTCATCTCGTCAGCCACTCAGCCAACCAGAAGGAAGAGATGCCACCCACACCTACAGCACCACATCGCCTGGCCAATCGGGTCCATTTAGCATTTTTTGTGAGAGCTACTTTAATTAATATATATACAAGCACTGATGTAAATGTTGGTGGGAGTTTTTTGGGTTATTTCCTAGCTGGAGAAATAAACCATCCTTTGAACTCTTGCAGCCGAGTCTCGGTGCCTTCTTCCCCGAAAGGGGTTGCTTATTTTATTTTCTCTCACACGTAGTAAGCCGGGGAAGGGCACCTACATTAATGATTCTTCATGTTAATGCTTAGAAAATATGATTAATTCATTACATTTTTAGAAAATGTGATTGATCCATTTTATTCGGGTATTATGTATAATTGTTCTAATTCTTGTAACAATTGTCACGTGGAAAGTCGTTGGTTTAAAACACACGTAAATAATTAATAAATGAATAAAATATAATGGGAAGCCTGAATATGGTTACAGGAGAAGCTATGCCAGTTCTGGTTGACAGAACTTGAGGATCAGAGGAGTGGGCCTATGAGTTGCTGAGAAGGGCCATATGAGGGAGATCTGGGGTAGTTGGCCATCCTCCTATCTCACCACACTGTGCTACTCCACACACAGGACGTTGGGACCTACCACAGCTGCTCCCTAGGTCCCTCAATCCCTGCACCTAAAATTTGGAGGCACCCACAGAGGTGTAGAGCGCCTTGAAGTGTAGAAGACACAGATCCCAAAGGAGGATTAGAGACCAGTGACGAGTAAGAACAAAGTAGAGGAGAAAGAAAGGGGAGGTCTAGCAGAGAATAATATCCATTGGCCATGGCACATTCTAAGGCTGCGGGGAAACCATTTCTTTACTTTTAGTTGCCCTGCAATTTTAGTTAGACTTCGTCGGAGACATCCTGACATGACACACTGCAGCTGTACTTTAAGCCCTACCTGTTTATTATTTTCGCCAGCACTGTTATGGTTCCCTAATAAACCACCATTAACTTGAGTTTGCAGTGATTGTTTGGCTATTGATCCCAGTCCCCTACATGGCCCCTGCTAGCAGACAGAGCCCCTCACTCACTCACCTGCCTTGCTGATGCTATGGACACTAAAAAGGAATTTTTCAAGGCCAGGAATTGGAAGTTGCAGCTGTGCATCGGCTCAAAAGGTGGAGCCCATCAGTTGTGGGAGAACTAAATTCATGTTCCTGTGAGCCTGAATGCATGCGCTAATGGATAGCGGGGAACCAATCCCTTTAGAAATGGCATCAAATTAAGGATCTCAAAGAAAGAATGCTCTTTGGGCACCTGAGTAAAGATAGACAGTGTGGGCAGGTATTGCAAAACTGTTGTGGCGAGAAGATTCACCACTGGGTTACCCCATAGAGAGAAGACCTTTTCCAGGACTTCCTGACACACTTCCCAGACTGTGGTCTGCCTGCTCAGAGCATCCGCCAAACCGTTCTCCGTCCCCACCAGATGAACTGCTGAGACCGAGATTCTGTTCTCTAGCAACCAAAACCACAGTAGCATTGTACAAAGGGGACGGAAGTGCACGCCACCCTGTTTGTTCAGGTAGTGCTTGGCCACTGTGTTGTCTGTTAGAATGAGGACATACTTCCCCTTGAGAGATGGGGGTGAAAGCCTTCAGGACTGGTCTGATGGCTCGCAACTCTAGTCTGTTGATATGCCACTTAGCTTCTGTTGTGGAACAAAGGCCACTCACCTGCAAGTCCTCGCAGTGAGCGTCCCAACCCTTCAGGGATGCATGCATAAACACCCACGTCAATGGCCAATGGGGTTCCCCCGCAATAAGGTTGCTGCGGTTCTTCCACCAGCCTTGAACGAGGACCACTTTTTTGGACACATGGGGAGGGCCGATGAGGGCTCCCAGATACTGAGTCCATGGATCCCGTAAGAGCCTCTGGAGGGATCTCATGTGCAGCCTGACCTCTGGCCTCTGGCACTAGAAAAATACAGGAGGCCACAAGACCTAAGAGGCGGAGGAAGGAAGCCGCTGGTAAAGTGGCGTGGTTCCGGAACAAATGTACCATCTGCTCTATGCTTTTGGCTCTCTCTTCGGGTGGGAAAGCCTTCCCTATCCGAGTGTCTAGGACTGCTCAGATGAACTGGAGCCTTTAGACTGGTGTCACTTGGGACTTCAAGTTCAGGGAGAAGCCCAGCTTGTACAGTAGCAGACGGATGTCCTCCAGATGAGACAAAACCTGCACTGCTGACCTCCCCCGGATCAGCCAGTCTTCCAGGTAAGGACATACGTGGACCCTAGATCTCCTGAGGTGAGCCGTGAATACAGCCAGAAGCTTGGTGAAGACCCTCGGAGCGGAGGTCAATCAAAAGGGTAGCACTTTGAACTGATAATGCTTGTACCCTATGAGGAACCGTAGGAACTTCCTGTGCTTTTGATGAATCAGCACATGGAAATAGTTGTCCTGTGGGTCTATCGACACCAGCCAGTCCTGAAGTTCGAGAGCGTGGATAATCTCTCTCAACGTCACCATCCTGACCTTGTCTTTCCTCAGGAACTTCTTGAAGGCCCTCAGGTCCAGAATGGGATAGAGACCTCCTCCCTTCTTGGGCACAAGACAATACTGGGAATACCAGCCTGACTCTCTCTGTTTAGGAGGTACCTCTTCTACAGGACCCTTTCACAACGAGGCTCTCAGTTCTTCCTGGAGCTCCTGTCCTGGTTGGATTGTGGGAGGTGGGGGTCTGTCCAGTGGCTTTCTCAAGAAGGGCCGACGACCCCACTGAATTGTCTGCAGGACCCAGGCATCGGAAGGTAATCTCCTGCCACTGGGGCCAATGCCCTGCCAACAGTCCACCAGCCGGTAAGTCTTGAGAGGGGAATTCAAAGTGGCTTAGAGGGAGTGGCCACCCCCGCCATCTGTTGGCCTCTTGAAGTGCCTCAGCCCCTTACGGGATGCGAGAAACGCCTCTGCCCCTGTGTGGCTTGCAGGAGCTGCACCTTTCTGCCATAGGGTACATAAAGCCTATAGGCTCTATCTCTTGAGGCAAAGCTGAAAGCAGGTTTGGCCGGTTGAGCAGCTAAGCCCAGTGACTTAGCAGCAATCTTAGACTCTTTGAATTGTTCTAAAGAGTCATCCGCCTTTTGTCCAAAGAGCATATCTCCCTCAACAGGCATACCCAGCATGCGATTTTGAACATCTGGGGAGAAACCAGAGGTTTTCAAATAGGATTACCTCCTCAAAACTACTGCCGACCCCATTGAGCGGTTAATGCAGTCAGCAACGTCCAGGGCTGTCGGTAATGACTGCTTGGCTACCTCCTTCCCATCCTCCACCAGCTGTACAAACCCGTCCCGCATAGCACCTTCAGGGACGTATTCTGCTGCATGCGCCACAGCTTTCCACTAACCATAAGAATATTTTGCAAACCTGCAAGCTATGCTTGTGGCCTTGAGTGCCATGCTGCCAGAAGTTAAAATATTCTTGGCCAAAGTGTCTAACTTTTTTCCCTCGCTATCCGGGGGGAGATTTGACACGGTTGCTGCGGTTCTGGTGGATATCATCGCAGCTTGCACCACAAGCCCACCCTTCTGGGGAAGGGTGTGTAGAGAGGAAAGAAGGATCCCCTCTTGCCGGCCTGTACTTCCCAGTGAAATTGGGCTTCATGGTGGGAGACGTGGAAGGGTGTTGCCATAAGGAGGCTAAGCGATCAGCTACGGCCTGATTGAAAGGCATGTTATGGTCAACTGCCAGACCCTCATCTAAGATGTCTGTCAGGTCGTACCCCTGAAGGTGTGTGGTGGATGACTTAAGCCCAAGGGTGTCTACAGCCCTCTCAACCAATGCCATATACTTAACATTAGCATGATTGTAGGGTTGGCTTTGCTGCATGTCAAGGTCTGGAGAAATGTCTAGACCACTGGCATCCTGGAGTCCTTGGGCCAGTGCCAATAGTTTAGCCTGATCGTCAAAATAATCGACACCGCTGGATCACGTGAAAATGGGGTCGACGTCATTGTGGTCATTGGGTTGGTCGACGCCGAATATCGACCGCATAGAATTGAAAAACCCTGACCTCGATAGCAGCTGAAAAGAACTGTCGACGTTGAGGGTTTGTCCCCCAATGGAATAGTCTTGGCCGCCGATGTATCAGGCTTTAGTGCCGGCAGTGCGACTTTCAAGGCTGACAGCATAGTTATCAGCACTGACTACTCTAACAGACAAAGGTCGCAGTGAGAGACAGCCTTTCGCCAGCTTTCCGAAGGTGAATTTCCTGCCTTTTTTGGTGTCAAGCCCAAAGGATTTGTCGACGTTGATTCGTGGGGTCGGGGCTACCAAACGCCGCTTTTGCTGCCAACGCTTGGTGGCTGGGGGACCGGGAGGGGACCGCACCGGCAGCCGCCTGTTGTTTAACCATGTTAAGCATTTCTTTTTTAAAACTCTCCCATTCTTTGTGAGTGGTGGGTCCCTTCGAAGGCTTACCTTGTTCCGAAGAGGAGCTCGACTTGCGCCGATGCTGGTGGCATTGCTTCTTCTTCCGTGAGGAAGACGAAGAGGAATGCCCCCTGTAGTGGGACTTTTTCTTTGTTTTCTTTCGATGTCTGTCCTCACCCTTCTTGGGGGTGGGTTCCTCAGTCTCGGCCTCAGAAGACCGGACGAGAGAGACCGCGCCAGAGATTTCGAGGGCGGTCGGCCCAGAGCCAGTTTCCCGGCTCTCTCACGCAGGGACTTTGGTTGCATCTTGACGCATGACGTGAGTCGAACCCAAACCCTGTAGATAGACATTGTGGGCGTTCGGTCACCGATATTTTGGCCTTGCAATCAGTGCACCGTTTAAAGCCTGAGACCCGGTGAGTGGACATTGTGTCGAGGTTCTACAAAAACAAACAATTTCGTGAGAAAAAACATCAAGTAAACTCAAGTTGTGTTCCCGATGCAGCGTGCAAGCACGTGGAAAAAACGAACTGAAGCATGGTGCGTAGTGACGTGATATATAGAAAACGACTGAAGTCACTTCCGGAGCTGACAATCAAGCACAGAGCAAGGAGGATCGATGATCAATGACCGAGCCGAGGTCCACAATGCCCCCTGTCTAAAAGTTTCTGAGCAGCAGAGCTGGATGATGGATCTCTATCAAGATGGGGAGAAAAGCAATACATTGAAAGAAAAATCTGAAATATATCTGCTACTACCGTAAGGATAGGGAGTTCAAGCCCTTTATTGGGGGGCTGTGATAGATTCTTATTGGACTCGGTCCAGATGTTTGTGGAATCATTGGCAGAAGACCGAAAGGAAGACCTTTCAGAGCTAGTAAAAGAATGAGGTATAACCTCTGACAATATCCTCGGCACATCAAAACATGTGGCAGACTTGTCAGCAAATAACTAACAACTAGTGCCATGGACCATTAAACAGAAAATCTGCTTGGGTCAGGTTGGCTTCTCTGAAGCCCGATTGTCAGCAAAATATTTTATCCTTACCTTTCTTGGCCAATGCCCTTTTCGGTTCCCATGCATACAGAAAAGTTGCAAAAATAATTAATGATGCTGAGACCGTGAAGTCAACTGGCCAAGACCAGAAAAAAAGAATGACAACCTGTTTTTCACGCCTCATGAAGAAAATTACTATTCCGAAAAGATTTCCTTTGTTTCAAGGAATTTCCCCATCAGGTGTCTCAGCAGCAATAGCAAAAAAGACAGAGAAGAGGTGGAGGAGGGAAACAAACAGCTGAGGCAGGAATTATATGACTTCCTCAAGCTTCACTGCCTGCAGAGCATTCATGGGGGATACCCAGGATGTTACACATGAGTAATGCAAGTGTACACTGGCTGCCTCAGGCATTCAGGGGGGATACCCAGGATGTTACACGTGAGTAATGCAAGTGTACACTGGCTGCCTCAGGCATTCAGGGGGGATACCCAGGATGTTACACATGAGTAATGCAAGTGTACACTGGCTGCCTCAGGCATCTATGAGGGATACCCAGGATATTACACATGAGTAATGCAAGTGTACACTGGCTCCCTCAGGCATTCAGGGGGGATACCCAGGATGTTACACATGCGTAATGCAAGTGTACACTGGCTGCCTCAGGCATTCAGGGGGGATACCCAGGATATTACACATGAGTAATGCAAGTGTACACTGGCTGCCTCCGGCATTCAGGGGGGATACCCAGGATATTAAACATGCGTAATGCAAGTGTACGCTGGCTGCCTCAGGCATCTATGAGGGATACCCAGGATATTACACATGAGTAATGCAAGTGTACACTGGATGCCTCAGGCATTCAGGGGGGATACCCAGGATGTTACACGTGAGTAATGCAAGTGTACACTGGCTGCCTCAGGCATTCAGGGGGGATACCCAGGATATTACACATGAGTAATGCAAGTGTACACTGGCTGCCTCAGGCATTCAGGGGGGATACCCAGGATGTTACACGTGAGTAATGCAAGTGTACACTGGCTGCCTCAGGCATTCAGGGGGGATACCCAGGATATTACACATGCGTAATGCAAGTGTACGCTGGCTGCCTCAGGCATCTATGAGGGATACCCAGGATATTACACATGAGTAATGCAAGTGTGCGCTGGCTGCCGCAAGCATTCAGGGGGGATAACCAGGATGTTACACATGCGTAATGCAAGTGTACACTGGCTGCCTCAGGCATTCAGGGGGGATACCCATGATGTTACACATGCGTAATGCAAGTGTACACTGGCTGCCTCAGGCATCTATGAGGGATACCCAGGATATTACACATGAGTAATGCAAGTGTGCGCTGGCTGCCTCAGGCATTCAGGGGGGATACCCAGGATGTTACACGTGAGTAATGCAAGTGTACACTGGCTGCCTCAGGCATCTATGAGGGATACCCAGGATATTACACATGAGTAATGCAAGTGTGCGCTGGCTGCCTCAAGCATTCAGGGGGGATACCCAGGATGTTACACATGAGTAATGCAAGTGTACGCTGGCTCCATCAGGCATTCAGGGGGGATACCCAGGATATTACACATGAGTAATGCAAGTGTACGCTTGCTGCCTCAGGCATCTATGAGGGGTACCCAGGATATTACACATGAGTAATGCAAGTGTACACTGGCTGCCTCAGGCATTCAGGGGGGATACCCAGGATATTAAACATGAGTAATGCAAGTGTACACTGGCTGCCTCAAGCATTCAGGGGGGATACCAGGATATTACACATGAGTAATGCAAGTGTAAACTGGCTGCCTCAGGCATTCAGGGGGGATACCCAGGATATTACACATGACTAATGCAAGTGTACACTGGCTGCCTCAGGCATCTATGAGGGATACCCAGGATATTACACATGAGTAATGCAAGTGTGCGCTGGCTGCCTCAGGCATTCAGGGGGGATACCCAGGATGTTACACATGAGTAATGCAAGTGTACGCTGGCTGCCTCAGGCATCTATGAGGTATACCCAGGATATTACACATGAGTAATGCAAGTGTACACTGGCTGCCTCAGGCATTCAGGGGGGATAACCAGGATATTACACATGAGTAATGCAAGTGTACACTGGCTGCCTCAGGCATCTATGAGGGATACCCAGGATATTACACATGAGTAATGCAAGTGTACGCTGGCTGCCTCAGACATTCAGGGGGGATACCCAGGATATTACACATGAGTAATGCAAGTGTACACTGGCTGCCTCAGGCATTTATGAGGGATACCCAGGATATTACACATGAGTAATGCAAGTGTACGCTGGCTGCCTCAGACATTCAGGGGGGATACCCAGGATATTACACATGAGTAATGCAAGTGTACGCTGGCTGCCTCAGACATTCAGGGGGGATACCCAGAATGTTACACATGAGTAATGCAAGTGTACACTGGCTGCCTCAGGCATTCAGGGGGGATACCCAGGATGTTACACGTGAGTAATGCAAGTGTACACTGGCTGCCTCAGGCATCTATGAGGGATACCCAGGATATTACACATGAGTAATGCAAGTGTGCGCTGGCTGCCTCAGGCATTCAGGAGGGATACCCAGGATATTACACATGAGTAATGCAAGTGTACGCTGGCTGCCTCAGGCATCTATGAGGGGTACCCAGGATATTACACATGAGTAATGCAAGTGTGCACTGGCTGCCTCAGGCATTCAGGGGGGATACCCAGGATATTACACATGAGTACTGCAAGTGTACACTGGCTGCCTCAGGCCTTCGGGGGGGATACCAGGATATTACACATGAGTAATGCAAGTGTAAACTGGCTGCCTCAGGCATTCAGGGGGGATACCCAGGATATTACACATGAGTAATGCAAGTGTACACTGGCTGCCTCAGGCATCTATGAGGGATACCCAGGATATTACACATGAGTAATGCAAGTGTGCACTGGCTGCCTCAGGCATCTATGAGGTATACCCAGGATATTACACATGAGTAATGCAAGTGTACACTGGCTGCCTCAGGCATTCAGGGGGGATACCCAGGATATTACACATGAGTAATGCAAGTGTGCGCTGGCTGCCTCAGGCATTCAGGGGGGATACCCAGGATGTTACACATGAGTAATGCAAGTGTACGCTGGCTCCCTCAGGCATTCAGGGGGGATACCCAGGATATTACACATGAGTAATGCAAGTGTATGCTGGCTCTCTCAGGCATTCAGGGGGAATACCCAGGATATTACACATGAGTAATGCAAGTGTACACTGGCTGCCTCAGGCATCTATGAGGGATACCCAGGATATTACACATGAGTAATGCAAGTGTACACTGGCTGCCTCAGGCATATATGAGGGATACCCAGGATATTACACATGAGTAATGCAAGTGTACACTGGCTCCCTCAGGCATTCAGGGGGGATACCCAGGATGTTACACATGAGTAAGGCAAGTGTACGCTGGCTCCCTCAGGCATCTATGAGGGATACCCAGGATATTACACATGAGTAATGCAAGTGTACGCTGGCTCCCTCAGGCATCTATGAGGGATACCCAGGATGTTACACATGAGTAATGCAAGTGTACGCTGGCTCCCTCAGGCATTCAGGGGGGATACCCAGGATGTTACACATGAGTAATGCAAGTGTACGCTGGCTCCCTCAGGCATTCAGGGGGGATACCCAGGATATTACACATGTGTAATGCAAGTGTACGTTGGCTGCCTCAGGCATCTATGAGGGATACCCAGGATATTACACATGAGTAATGCAAGTGTACACTGGCTCCCTCAGGCATTCAGGGGGGATACCCAGGATGTTACACATGAGTAATGCAAGTGTACGCTGGCTCCCTCAGGCATCTATGAGGGATACCCAGGATATTACACATGAGTAATGCAAGTGTACGCTGGCTCCCTCAGGCATCTATGAGGGATACCCAGGATGTTACACATGAGTAATGCAAGTGTACGCTGGCTCCCTCAGGCATTCAGGGGGGATACCCAGGATGTTACACATGAGTAATGCAAGTGTACGCTGGCTCCCTCAGGCATTCAGGGGAGATACCCAGGATATTACACATGTGTAATGCAAGTGTACGTTGGCTGCCTCAGGCATCTATGAGGGATACCCAGGATATTACACATGAGTAATGCAAGTGTACGCTGGCTCCCTCAGGCATTCGGGGGGGATACCCAGGATGTTACACATGAGTAATGCAAGTGTACGCTGGCTGCCTCAGGCATCTATGAGGGATACCCAGGAAATTACACATGAGTAATGCAAGTGTACGCTGGCTCCCTCAGGCATTCAGGGGGGATACCCAGGATGTTACACATGAGTAATGCAAGTGTACGCTGGCTCCCTCAGGCATTCAGGGCGGATACCCAGGGTGTTACACATGAGTAATGCAAGTGTACGCTGGCTCCCTCAGGCATTCAGGGGGGATACCCAGGATATTACACATGAGTAATGCAAGTGTACGCTGGCTCCCTCAGGCATTCAGGGGGGATACCCAGGATATTACACATGAGTAATGCAAGTGTACGCTGGCTGCCTCAGGCATCTATGAGGGATACCCAGGATATTACACATGAGTAATGCAAGTGTACGCTGGCTCCCTCAGGCATTCAGGGGGGATACCCAGGATATTACACATGAGTAATGCAAGTATACGCTGGCTGCCTCAGGCATCTATGAGGTATACCCAGGATATTGCACATGAGTAATGCAAGTGTACGCTGGCTGCCTCAGACATTCAGGGGGGATACCCAGGATATTACACATGAGTAATGCAAGTGTACACTGGCTGCCTCAGGCATTTATGAGGGATACCCAGGATATTACACATGAGTAATGCAAGTGTACACTGGCTCCCTCAGGCATTCAGGGGGGATACCCAGGATATTACACGAGTAATGCAAGTGTACGCTAGCTCCCTCACTCAAGCATCCACGATTCCCTTGCCACTGCATCATCTTTTGTATCTTAATGTGTTACTGTGATTTTATTTTGATGTAATTAATGCCCTAATTTATTTACTTCAAATTGTGGACGAAAGGGATTGTTCCCATCCAAAGAATGAAAACTGAAACCAAATGTAATACAAATGCCATTAATGCTGGCATGTCTTCTACAACTCTCCAAACATCACTCTCTGGAGAGTTAAAATGTGGGAGTCTGTGTTGTTGTGTCCCCTTCCACCCTCATCTACCCATCCTGTGGACCTAGAAGCATTTCACAATCTATCAACCGGACAGAAAGCAGATCCAGACTCTTTCACTGTTCAAACGACCCCCCCCCCCCAAATGACACAACAGAGGGAGAGCAAGGGGATTCAAACTTCACTGTTGTACAGGTAGAAATGTAGTCACTGGACCTGTCTGCTTCTTTTTACATATTCGTAGGAGCCTGAAAGGAGGACATGATGCAGTTAACACATGGGCCATAAAATGGAAAGCACATCTTTCCTGGCATTGTTCTGCCCTATCTTTATAACCTGCAATGCTGGATTCGATGCACCACCTTTCATGGAACAGCTTCCATGCGTGTCATTGGAACTCAGAGGGCACTCACTGAGTGCTCATGGTGAGGCTGTCATCTTGGTGAGGCTGTTACAAACAATTCAGGGCCATAGATGACCCTAGTAAGGGCTGATCTGTGCTCTATTATTCTCAGTGAACTTTCTGTCGACCTTACAGGCAGAAATAGCAGGTGATGGGGATGTGATTGACTGGGGGCGAGTGAGCAGCAAAAGGTTGTCCTTGAGCTAAATGTCTAGGTTTGTGATCTTCACTGATGGTGTAGGAAGCAGGGATAGACAAGGGTGAAAAGCACTGAAATAAAGGGGATGATTGCATATTAAACTCACCGAAAAAGCATCGTAGGATGGTCCTGGAGGTGAAGCTGTGGAAGTGGTAGAACTTTCATACATTGGGTTTGAAAGGGAAGGCTTGTCCAATGCTGACACACTTATGTTCTCATTTGACTGCAAAAGAAAGAACAGTAAAGATTACAAAAGCACGCTAAACCACTCATCTGTAGACGTGGGGTAACGTAACCATGGCATGGTTTGCATCACACATGATGTTGACAGGTTGGTTCATCTGTTTCCTGTTGAGGAACAAGTCTGATGAATACTGAGATCACCCCAGATCTGAACATCACGGCTACAACGTAAATCCTAAACATGGCTCTTGGCCATCCAGGCACAAACTATAATAATCTCCCCCTCAGCCCTTTTTATCGCCTAGTCAGGTAGTCAGAAACCGACCATCTATCCCCAAAGACAAACTAACCCTGGACCAACAAAAGTTCACCCTAGTAATGTCTTGCAACTTCCAAATGATAACCCGGGAGTCGGACCTTCTATTCATTCTGGACATTGATGGAATGTCCATTCGACACGTTCTCCAGGAACTGCTTAGAGCGCACCAACTCTATGTGCACCAATATTCCCCCCAAATCCCTAACACGCTTACAAAGAATCATTCCAAACTCTGCCATGATATTTGGACCCCATTCCAATGTTTGCTAAACACTTCTGCCTCTGTGGGGAATTCCACTGTTCATGTCACGGTCGATTCCAAAACTCTCTTGAGTTATACAGAAACAGCTATCTGAACAAAGCTGGATGCACATTTTCGTACCTTAAACTTCTGGAATCCAATATGACCTTTGTTGAATTTATAGAAGGAATATCCAGCAAATGCGATGAGGCCGAACACGGCAAGAATAATGAAGAATATTCCGGCTCCAACTCCAGGATGCACGGCAGCCTGTTCAAAAGAAAAGAGAATGTTACAGTCTGACAACACAGTACATTCCTGATCCCATCGCCTGCACAGTGGGACCTGCTTCTTCCAAGTGTGGTTAATTGCAGGTAAATCGCTTTTGAAATGTTCATGCAAACAGTGTGTCTCATGACATGCCAGGTCCTGCTGGTCTCTACTTTGCAGAACACTCAGGCACCTGGTGGTGGTGCGGAGGCCCTCTGACTTTCAGATTTTTTGTTTTCCTTAACGTGTTTCTCCATTAGGAAGCTGGTTTCCTCCCATTACAGGATGGAAGAGAGAACTGGTAGGACTTGAGGATCTGGGTAGTGTTGAATGCTAGCATGCATTCTATTCCATCTACAGATGCTCCTCAGTGCAGGTCCCTTGCCAGCACCCTCTGCGATGCCAGGCATCCACTGTGGGCATCCTGCCTAAAAAAGTCAAATAACAAGGAAACTATACGGGACATTATCCAGAGTTGGAGGTGCGGGAGCAGCGAACTTTGGACCTATGCCATTTTTGGAACACAAAATTGATACTTCTGCCCCCTGCACCAGTCTGACAATGTAGCAAAACCTGACTTTGCATTGTGCTGACCACATTCTCTCAAGGCACTGGCAGAGGGTAGTTTCTTCAGCCTCCAGAGACTGGCGGTGTACATATACCACACATGAGCAGAGTCCGGAACAGTTTTTAAACAGCCCCTCAAAGGTCTGCAAGCAACAAACAGACCAGGTCCTCCTAGGGATGCTTATTCTCTAAGCAGAGAGTAGCGGCTCTGCTTCCACTTGAGGATTATCCTGCGTTGTCTTAAGAACACTGATCCCCCACAGCATTTTGTATCTCCAGGCTATGGAGAAAGCGCATTGCAGGAACAGGACACTAAGCATTGGAAAGAAGAACAAATGCCTTACCCCTGGTAATGTTCTTTCTACTGGATGTTCCCCCCCACAGATTCCTCATCTTAGATATATGTTCTACTGCTCTGCAGCTGTCAGAAGCTTTTTTCCCAGCAGGGGGCGTTGCGCACGCCAGCGTCAATGGCCTTCAAGTTGTCATCTCTGGGACAGGACGTGACTTCACTGCTGGTAGAAATAGAGTGCTCGGTGGCCTGTGATCTCAACTTTCATTCGTTCCCATTGCACAGCCACGTTTGGAATTTGGACACAGATGTTTGTTAGTGTTAAAGGAGAGACATAGTATAATTTACATTAGGGAGCTCCTAAACCCCGGAGTAGGCTGGGAGGGCGATGAGGAATCTGTGGGAGGAACATCCATCAGAAAGAACATTACCAGGGGTAAGTAATTTGCTCTTCTAGTGGATTGTGTCCTCGCATGGATTCCTCTTAGATAGACTCCCATAGCAGTAAGGCCGTTAGGAAGGAGAGAAGGAGCCAACTCCATGGCGATTATGCCACCACTTGTCGGAGGACAGCCCTGCTGAAACGAGACTCATTTGTGGATACTGTGTCCAGGCAGTAGTGTTTTGCAAATGTGTGTATAGAGGACCACGTCACAACCAGATATCCTTTACAGGCACCCCTCTTTGGAGAGCAGTGGTAGCTGCCACACCTCTATGGAATGTGCCCTGAAGCCTACAGGCATGTCCTTACCCGCTCTGGTGTAGCATTCAGAAACACAAAGCCCTGTCTACCTAGCGATGGTTTGCTTTGTTATTCCCTTTACCCGTTTATGGACCGGTATACCCAATGAATAGCTGATCTTCCAGCCTGTATTGTCCTGTACTGGTGATGTAGAAACTCAGGGCCCTCTTGGGGTTGAGCCTATGCAGACTTTCTTCCTCCTTGGATAGATGAGGAGGCGCCTAGAAGGCTGGCAAAAAAATGGTCTGCAACAGGTGGAACTCTGATACGACCTTGGAAGGAACGAAGGGCGCAATCTAAGAGTCACCTTGTCGCTGGAAAATACAGTAAAAGGTAGCCTACGACACAGGGCCTGAAATTCGCGTACTCTCCAGGAGCAGGAAATTGCAACCAATAAGGCAGTTTTCCAAGATCGTACCTTCAGAGGACACGCATGTAATGGTTCAAATGGGGGACCCATGAGAAAAGTTAACACTTGTCAGGACATGAGGCGTGGGAGTGTGTATGCAGGGGATGGGGTTGAGGGGGCAGGGCTCCTCAGCAAGCTTAGGGCAAACGACAACAAGAAACAAAACAAAACAGGACAAAAGAAAAAGACTGCAGCCTTATCGAAGGCTTCTCTGCCCTCTCTGCAGGAAAAATGACCTACAGACTACAGCTCCCAGCAGCCTCTGGGCCGGGAACTACTTTACAGCACCCAGGCTGGGTGTGGCACGTGCGCTCGCATGCACATGACCGAAAGCAGAGGGCTTGTGCTTAAGCATCCGACCAGAGCGGATGCACCGGCAGGAGTTTGACAAGTGGAATCACGTGAGGGGCCACACCCCAAGGAAGAAGTTTTCCGTCCCCTCGCGTGTACCTGATAAGTACCGCTACAGCTGCGGGGAGAAATCAAAGCTCAGACCCTAACGCACAGCATCAGGGAAACAGCGCAGAGACAGCGGAGGAAGGGGAGCACCAAGAGGCACGCGCTGCTTTGAGGGGCACGCACAGGGGGCACAGCCCAAATCAACCACGTCTCCTGCCCTGGGCAAAAACTAAGTGTACCGCACATAGCCATACTGGCGCTCGGCACACCCTATGGTGCCCATAGAGACAGCGGTTTCCTCCTGCGAACACGCCTTGCATACCAGACCGCACATACACAGCCACATGCAGCAAATGTTTGCTGCATGCTGAGATGTCAGCCACGTGCAGTGAAATTTGGCTGCACGTTGAGACTTCTAGTGTTCAGCCACGTGTGGCGCACAATAGTTTCACGTGCTCTGACTCAGCTACGCGCAGCGGACTACCGTTGCTGCACGTATAGAGCTGCATGAGCAGCACTAACTTCGCAGTTGTTCTAGGTTGCATGTCCCTGCACTAACCTGCTTTGGTGGGCGTCACCAGTCAGTATGCATGCACAACTGTATGCCTTGTGAGCCACGTGTAAGTAGCATGCAGATCTTTAATACAGGCTCTCTTTGGAGCATTTGAACTGCTCCAGACCCCGGACCTGAAAGTGCGCAGGCAAGAGACCAGCACTCACAACCAGAGCGAAGTGCCTTTCTGGTTATCTTGTATTGTGTGTGATTGCAGTGTGAAGTGTATGCCTTGGGCTCTGTGTGTATGCTTATACAGTACTGTTAAATTTACCCTGTGTCCCCTTACCTATCCACTTCCCCTCTCCTAGTCCTCTTTCCGGTTACCCTCTGCTTGATACCTATCCAACCATCGTGATCCTAACCCTCTTTCCCTGCTGGGCTCGCGGAGGCTTGTGTAAGCTTAGTCTTGTAGGAACCAAGACCCCACTAGGGGTGGTTGGTTCGTGCCACTCCTGCGCCTGGAAGCTGAAGCTGTGACAACACTAGGTTTAAATCCCATACCAGGACCATGAAAAGTATCGGAGGGAAAGTGTTAGGCCTTTTAAAAATTGTACCACAGATCGAGAAGTACGAACCTTGTTCTGGCGTGCACTTGGAAATAGAGAACGCCACTAAATAGCCCTTGAACCTGAAGGCCCTATCTTGCCAAATGAAGAAGGAAAGACAACACTTTTGAGATGTTGCACAAAAAAGGGTTCACATCATGTGCTCTGCACCAGCTGCTGAATTTCTTTCAATGGCAGCGATATAGAGCTTTAGTTGCTGGCCTTCTGGCCGTAAGCAACACCTCCATCACATCTTCTGGAAGGTCCCAGTCCCAGTCCCTTAGCCTTTCAGAAGCCAGGAGTGCAGTTTGAGTGTACGCTCGGGTGAAGAACCAGCTACCCTTCCTGAGAGAAAAGGTCTGGCGTCCGTGGAAGATGATGTGGACGGCAGATGGCCATATCCAGAGGTTCTGGGTACCACGTCCTCCTGCCCAGTCTAGGGAAATCAGGTTCATGGTTGCTCTGTACCGCTTGAACCTTCTGATCAGTTGAGGAAACACGGGAATTGGTGGGAATGCATAAAGCAGCTGAAAGTCCCAGTCCACCACCAATGCGTCCCCCTTCGTTCCTCTCGGGGGAAATTCCCTGGAACAGAAAAGTTTGCATTTTCTGTTCACACTGGAGGGCAAACAGATCCACTTGAGGGGTTACCCAGAGGGTGAAGATCTCTTGAAGAACTTACCTGGTATAGCTACCGTTCATGGGAGACTGAACCCTTCCTGCTCAGGACATCCACCGTCGTATTCTCCTTCCCGGTGAGGTGAATCGCAGACAGAGATATCTCGTTCTGTAACACCCAGAACCAGAGCTGCATCGCCTCTCTGCACAGGCAGAGTGACCCTGCACCACATCTCTTGTTGATGTAGTGCATGGCCACTCTGTTGTCTGTCATGATCAGGACAGTCGTCCCCTGTATAGATGGCAAACAGGACATCAGGGAAAACAGGTTGATGTGAAGTTTTGTCTCCGTCCATCATACTGCCAGAAAACTGTGACATCTGGGATCTGAGTACCCATTGTTATGTATTGGATGTTATATGGCATTTGTATTGCGCCTAATTCCATTGGTATACTCTCAAAGCGCTGTGGGGATGAATGCTCTTCAGCGGACCGAGGTCCGAGATGTGAGATGCGAAGGAAGGATTCTAAAATGTGTGTGTGCATTTTTGGCCAGCACAAAGGTAGGTAGGCAAGGGTGGCTAGGTCCCAGATAACAGCTCATGGGAATCGGATGACAGTATGGGTGCTGGGGCAGACTGTAGGCGAGTCAAGGAGACTGATTATGTGCACAGCTGGACCCATTTCTTTTGTGGGACTCAGCTGTATTCTATAGGTGATGTGTGATTGGATGGGTGATGTCTGTTACCATCTCTGATACTGCATTTTCTTTTGGTTTCTTTGAGCCACATGAGATGTAATGAGCCTAGCCTACAGAAGGGCCTACAGCTGAAACATTCATGCCAAGCAAGATCGCAGAACAGAGCTGAGCTGTGGAATGCGTGTTACCTCAGGCTGCAGAGGCCAGTGCAGGCCCCTGCTGAGAATGTACACAGCGAAAACGCTGCTGGCTCAAATCCCAAGGCCAGAGACTGCCAGAGGCTGCCTCGCAGATATGGCGGTGAAAGTCTTTCGCAACTGCAGGCTATACTCCTTCCCCCTGTTCCCCAAGATTTACCTTTTTTTATCATTGGTGCTGTTTTATGGATGGAGAATGGATTTAGCCACCCACTCTGTTTTGTATATAAAGATGTGTCAGGCCTGTGTGGGGGGGGGGGTTGGTGGGGCGGCAGAAGCAGTAAGCAACCAGCCCATGCACTGGTCTGTTTTGCATTACAGCCCATTTCTCTCTACTTCTGGTCTACTGTGTGTTATTTGCATCCGAGCAAGGGCCTGGAGTGTGTCGCAGGGGGAGCAGGTCAAGCCTGTAACAAAGTCGAGCACTGATTGCTGGAGAAGTGGGACGCAGCTAAATTCTGTTGTGATGGAGTGCTAGACTTACCAGTAAATCAAGGCTAACATCTAGTTATGATGCGTTCTTGCAGGGCATATCATAAGGCCTGACTGGAATCCTTTCCGTGTGGGCTAGGTACCATCTTGTCGACTCATTAGGTGCATCAGGCACATGGAGCCATCTCATTCTCAGTCGAGCCACCGGGACCAGACAAATGCCGAATGCCATGAGGCCGAGCAACCGTAGGAAGTCTAGGGCCGGCAGATATTGGGCGTTCTGGGATTTGCTGGTCATTCGCGGATGTGTAAAGCCCTCTCCTCGGAAGGAAAAGCCTTGCCTGAGGGAGAACCTAGAACCGCTTCAATGAACTGAGACTAATTTAAATTGATGGAGAAGCCCAGCTTGCAGAGGAGGTGGCAGGTGTGATTGAGATGATCCAGCACTTGATTCGGGCATCATGCCCTGATTAATCAATCGTCCACGTAGGGAAAGATCTGGATCCCCTCTTTCCTGAGATTGGCTGTCACTACCACCAACAGCTTGGTGAAGACCCTCGAGGCAGAGGTAAGCCCGGAAGACAGAACTAGAAACTGGTAGTGGGTGTTACCTAAAGACGAACCTCAGGTACTTCCTGTGCTTTTGATGGATCGGCACATTGAAGTAAGCGTCCTGTAGGTCTAGTGACACCAACCAACCCTAAATTTCTAGGGCCTGGAAGATCTGCGGGAGTGTTACCATCTTGAATTGGTCTTTCCTCAGGAATTTGTTCAAGCGCCTCAGGTCTAAGATGGGTCCCAGACCTCTGTCCTTTTTTGGGACCAATAAATAATGAGTACCACCCCTTGTTCCTCTCCTCTACTAGTACCAACTCGATAGCACCCTTCTCCAAAAGAGAGGAAACATCTGGCAGGAGCACTGGGTCTGGAAATGATGGTGGTCTGGACGGAGGGGGCAATCTGAAGGGTGATTTAAAAAGGGGAGGCAGTGTTGGGGAGAATTCTCATTCAATGGCTAATTTCCCTTACCTACTGAGTCCCTCAGCAGCTTTGCTGGATTTCTGGAGTTTCTTTTTCCACTTGGTAAGAGTGTACCCTTTTTTCCCCACTCTTACCCATGTTTTGCCATGTGTATTTCATCTGTTTTTGTTATTGTGGGCTCTGAAGTACACCACTTCAGTAGCCCCTTCTTTTGTGTGTTACACAGCACCTTCAGTGCAGTGACACAGGGTTGTCTTTTAGACTCCCCCTCCCCCCACGGACTCCATTTCTGGGGATGACTACTGTCCCCCAGAAAAGGGTAAAGTTGCCATTAACTTTACTTAGTCAATTTACCACAGATCCACTTCACCCCATCTTAGATGGAGTACTGGAAAGGGTTAATCCTTAGCCCTTTTTATCTGTACCTCCTAGAGCATTGTTTCGCTCTTTTAACATTTAGACTTGGCTGGCAGTGGTATCTAGCCTAACCTTTCTACCGCGATTATACTATATAAGCGTGGTATTGTTTTAGGCTATTATATTAGCCTCGAACTTAAACCTGCTTGACCAAATACTTTTTCTTTTGGCTCCGGTCGGGTTTATTCGCCATTTATTTTTGTTAAAGTCCTTCTTTTGTTTTACTTTGCGCGGCAAACCAGGTTTGCCTTCTTTGTTCAATGTCTTTTGGCGGGCTTCTGCCAAGAAGCCCTCCTCTAGGCGCCTGGGTGTCTAGGTGGGATGAATGTGAGGGAGGGGTGTAGTCACCCCCTGCACAGGGTATCCTAGGAAACCCAAGTCGCACTTTGCCATGATTGGCCGAGGTGGTTGTCCGGGCTGGACAACCCCCCTGATATGTGATTGACAGCCAGGCTGTGTGAATGGGGGATTTTCGCAAAAAAGGCAGGTCTCTTGGGCTAGAAGTCAGAGTCGCCACTGGAACTACAAGGAACCGAAGAGAAGCGGAGAAGAAGTCGACTGCTGCAACTATCCCGTCCCGGTGAAGCCCTGCTGCAGTCCTGAGCCATCTACCTTTCGATGACCAGAGAAGATCCAGTCCAGAGTCGTCTTCCCTTGAGCTTGGTGGGGATAACCAGCTCATCTTCTACAGCCAGAGGACCCCCCTTTGTGGTTGAAATCACTGCACACGCTTGTAGTGGTCCGGATAGCCACCTGAAGAGCCTCTCCTGTTTTTAAGGAGCGCACCTTTTATTCACCGTCGCTGCTGCCGGCTTCACCCCTGTGTGGTGCAGACCCCTCCAGACGTCCTGCTTCGGGTCGAAGCTCCAGGAACCGAGGGTCTGCAGGAAACTACCAGGAACAACGGCCGTGGCACCAGCTCTTCCCTTGAATAAGGTGCTGTGTTCTGCTCGAGGAATTTGGGTGAATCCCTTTTCTTCACCTCCAAGGCTTGCCCTTGACTTCCCTCCTTCTTATAACTTTTGCTTCCTCTGTTGACAATATCTAAGTACTCCTGGCTACTTGAATCGTGAACTATCCGACTGTGTGATCCTCGCCAACAGGAACCCGGTTCCACTTTACACTGGCTCCGGCCTATTGACTTTTGAATTTCTGTCTAAGAGTATTCTCTGATTCTGTCTGCCTTGACAAAAGTATTGCCTATGATTTTTACCCCCAACTCTCTCTGGGTATCTCAGGTGCTAAGTGTGTTTTTGCCCCGGTAACATTTCTTGCCGCTGATAGGTGTTTCTTTAGTAAGACCGAACTGTCATTACTGTCAAAAAGTGATCGCAAGTGTATTCTCGGTATCGTCTTTTGTTTCATAACACCGGTCCGCTAATACACAGGGTACTTACCTTGAAGTATACCGTACAATGTCAATTGGTTAGTTGTAGTGTATTTTACGTGCGGTTTTTGCATTAATAGAAGTGTTGTTTTTATAACAAACGGTTTAAAAATAAATGTACTTATATTTTTTACCTGAAACCTTGAGTCAAGTGTTTGCTTGAGTCACAGTAATTGTGGTCCCTTTGTGTAATCTCTGCTACTGCTCATATACTCTTGAGATAAGCCTGGCTGCTCCGCTACTGCTACCACTTTAACATAGTAGTACAGGCTTGTACCAAAGGTAAAACCTGTATTACCACCTGTAGTCTTAATTGTGTGTAGTGGTCCCTAAAAAAGACACTGCACAGGATTCTGCCTAACAGGCAGCAACCCTGAAAGAGCGCTCATGTGTCTGAAGTAATAGCACACCATTGTTGCAAATGATGTTACAGATGCCCCCTTCCTGGCATAGCATGCCATAAGTCCTCAGAGGCTTTTCTGCGGGAGTCACACTGGCGGGGACGGATGCGGAAGTGGTCTGTACTTAACTCCTCTAGCACTGGAAGGTTGAGAGAAGCAACGCTGACCTTGACAGGCGATTTATTTCCCTTTTGGCCATAAATAAAGGGCTTGCCCTTCCATTGTGGCGAGGGTTGAGCAGGCTGTCTTATCTTTGCCACATGCTTGGAAGCCTGCAACTTCTCGAGGCTGTCATCTGCCTTTGGTCCAAATAGATGCAACCCGTCAAAAGGCATGTCAAAACCTGATTTCCATAGCCAGACAAACCTTCTTGTGACAGAACTTGCTGCCATGGACCTTCTAACACAGTCAGCAGTGTTGAGTCCTGACTGAAGGACTTGGCGCGTCGCTTCTTTTCCATCTTCCACGATCTTGAGGAAGCCATCCCTCATTTCTTCATCAGGGACATGCTCTGCTGCCTCAGCCACCACAGACAAAATAATGCGTGTGTTATTGGCATGAGCACAAGAGGCCTTTACTGCCTTAAGTGCCATGCTGACTGAGTCAACATTTCTGGCCAGACCATCATGACATTTGTCGTCTCTGTCAGGGGGTCAGGAAGGGTAGGCGCTTGACTTCTTGCCAACAGTAGCTGCCTGTACCACCAGACTGTCATGTGATGGGTGCCTGGTGAGGAACTCTGTCGAGGAAGGCTGGCCTGTATTTCCAAGCACAATCCTTGTGAACTGCTGGCTCCGAGAAGGGAGTTTTCCATGGCTCGGGGAGGTGATTTTTTTAATGGCATTATGTAAGGGAAGTACAGGTTCCACATTTGTTCCTTTGTCCAGAATGTCTGTGAGGTCTCATTGCTGCAGGACCCTAGCATAAGGCATCGGCCACCTTTGTCATCGTTTTTCTATATGCCGCACTCGGGTGGGCTTGAGGATCTCGGGTATGTGGCCACTTGTGACATGCAAACTAGAGGCCCAATCAGCCTGAAACTACTATGGCCGCCAAGGAAGGCCCATAGGTTTGAACCTGGAGGGAACCGGTTCGGTATCTTTGAGGAAGATGTCCTGAAATGAGGACATCAAATCCCTTCTTGAACTTGGTGCGCACCTAGTCGAGGAGTCTTCGACTATTGACGCTGATCATTCCTTCGAAGTTGATGCTGACAGAGCATCGATGAACGTGGCAGTCGATGAAGACTTTTGTGGCATTGGCAATCCTTGAATAGAGAATTTTGCCGCTCTCTGGCTTTTATGCGCACAAAGAGGCTGTTGAGCTGAATCCCTGCCGACTTTTTTAGAAAATGGTGGGCTCGATGGTCTTTTTCTCAGAAGAGAGAATGAATGAGCCAGCTTTCTCAAAGACCTGCATCATTTTGGTGCAAAATTCTTCCCACTTTTCCGCCAAAGCGGTTTTAGACAGGAAGCGTACCTGTTTTTCAGGTGATGTGCCTCCTCTGCATCTTCTTCTTCGATGAGGAAGATGATGAGTGACAGGAGTCGCTCCTCGAATGAGATTTGTTACTGTGCTTCTTTGACAGTTTACTCTGCCTCTCTGGCGTTTTTTCTGCCGCGGAGCTTTTATCATAAGGTTTATGTTTAGACAATGTCGTACTTGGCGACTTTGAAGCCGAATGGCACCGGTACAATTTTGAGGCTCTCGCCTTTAGGGCTTTTGACACCATGTCTTCACATGAGCCACAGTCAACCACAACATGGTTGGTACCGAGGCACCACAGACAAGTTCTGTGGCAGTCGATGAGCGACATTTTGGTGCCGCAATCATAGCACCTTTTGAAACCTAATGGTTTCGGAGTCGATATAATTGAAGAAACATTGGAAAAGTTACAAGAATATTTCACAAAATGCATCAGAGAGATTCTCTGAAGTGAACAATGTGTTCCCAAGTAGCATGCTGGAAATTCAGAAAAGAGGAACTGAAGTCACAGGTTCCCGAGTGTGCTATTTATTCCTATGTCAATGTCACATCCGGTCCCGTAGCCGACGACTCGTGGCCCCTGCTGGGAAAATGTTTCAGAGAGTGCTGAAAAGCAGGAGAATATTTCTAAGATGAGGAATCTGTGGGAGGACACCAGGACACTAGGGTTCGAAATTGAGGGGAGCTGGGAGATATTTGGCTCCTATGTATAGCCATGTAGAGCCTGGTTAACTTAACACCAACAGCTACCAAGAGCTACATTTGGCTCCCCAAACCAACTGGGGCCACATAAGTATACCCATGTTCTTGCGGGTTTACATAGATGTTGCATTGGGTAAAGTGAATGAGGCAGCTTTACAGAAAGGGGTGTCAGAGCTTAAAATGTGGCAGTTTAGAGACAGCAACAGTGACTGACGCAGTAACAGAAACGGCTGTAATGGCAGAGTTATGGTTGCGTAAGCAAGGATAGGTAATGACTAAGTGAGAGGGAGCACCAAGACAGGAGAACTGACACGAAAGAAATGGCAACCTAAAGAGGAAGTAAAGGAGAAGGAACTGTACAGCCACATGGCAAGAGTCTTAGTGTCAGGAATAAAGAGAAATACAGCAATAGTAAGAGGGGCATATTGGTGTGCATTTTTGGATGCAGGCCAACGTTAGGGGGGAAAGCAAGTTTCATCATCTTTCAGGCACTCCAGATTGGCTATTCTGACTTGTCAGTCTCTCAATGTTAACTCGCTTAACAAAAGTATAATTTTTGAACCTCTGTGCTCCTTTTAAACTACAGGTGCGCTCATTTTTCTTTTAGTCCTCGATTAAACATATCTAGTCCTTAATTTGTTCATGAGACTTTAATAGCTCCTGGGTCATGATGAGTAACTCCTGGTTAAGAGGCGATTCCCGACACACAGAAGCTACATACAGCTCCTGCTCCATGTATTCCAATATAGAGCCCAGGGGCATTACTTGTTCTCACGGTCATCAATCACTGTATGTCTCTATATCTTGTGAATGGTTAAAGTTTTCTCTGTTCTTTTTTTTTGTAACTTTCTTTATTGTCATTTTCTTATTCATAACTATAAGAAACATTTACATTAACTTCAACTTCATATCCCCCCCAACGCTTTTCCCTCCTCCTCCCTCTCCCCCTTACATTGATACTGTTAAGGTACATTCGATCACATACACACGAGGTCTACAGCAACATAATTGGTTGATGCATTATGAATTAGTCACAGTACATTCAATCAACGTGTTTCAGCATCTATGACTAATACTGAGGGTACCGTCCTGTTATATGGTCTAGGACTCTCTTACAACGAGTCCTCCTCCCCTGACGGTGTATTCCTTTTCCTATCTGAGTAGTACTGGCGAAATAGTGGCCAGTAGTCTATGGTTGAGTGCTGCTTGGCAGGGTTTGGGTATAGCGGGTTTCTCTCAGTTCACACATGTGCATTTGTTCCACCCACCTTGCAAATGCTGGTGCTATGCTTTTCCCCCACGTGGTGTCTACAAGGTACCTCGCCGTCACTGACGCCATTCCCAGAAGTTTCCTCTCCCCTCAAGAGCCACCTCGATCAGTGCTAGAAGCCAGACTGGCGGTGTGTATTTCCACCTGGTTACCAGCATCTCCGCCATTGCCTCCTCCACCCTCTCCCAAAAGGGTCATATTCACAGGCAGGACCATTCTATATGGTAAAAGTTAGCATCTTCGGCTTTGCATCTCCTACACTCAGATAATCTGTCAGGGTATATCTTATGTAGTTTGTCTGGCGAGTAGTAGACCTGGTGGATGAATTTATAATGTATTAGCCTGTATCCATTATTCATGGACAGTTTGCGCATTAGCAGGCATATACGTTCCCAGTGTTTATCGCTTATCACTTCCCCCAGATCGCCCTCCCAGGAGGTTCTGAACCTGGACTTGGGATCATCCTCTTGCTTCTGGCTATTTTGTTGATGGAGGATACCAATTTCTGAGAGGATAATGGTTTTATTGCATACTGAAGAACCAGATGAGAGTCCAGTACCCTGGCGAATTCAGGCCATTTAGAGCAAAGTGTTTCCCTGATCCTGTAATACATAAACAACGTCACTGCTGTCCACTCTCCTCTGGTTTTTAACGTTCCCGTCCTGCACCAGGTCTCCCAATGTTTGCTCCCCCATTTTTTGAAATAGGACTCGGAATGCGCTCTCATATGTGAGTGGTATGCCATGTATGTTATACACCCGGGAGGTCCGGCGAGTAGGTTGTCGATGCGCCAGTCAATTGTGTCATTCGGTCCCATGCTTTACATGTTACGATTGTGGGCTGGATCTCTTTCCTTGGTACCTGTGGTTGTGTACCCCTCAGTCTCCCCAGAGTGTTGTCCAGGAATATTGTCTCTCTAGCTAGGGTGGAGTGTGGCTGGTCTCGGGAGAAGGGGCCCCACCCCGCTATGTATTGCATTTGTGCTGTTATGTAGTATGGGTATATATCTGGATATTCAAGCCCACCCTTCTCGTATGGCATCACCAGGGTGTTGTAGGATATTCTTGCATTCTTCCCCGCCCACACCAGCCTTATCATTAGACTTTTCGTACAGGCCAAGTAACTTTGAGGGGGCCAGATAGGTACGTTGTTAAATATATAAAGTAGTTTAGGGAGGATGACCATTTTAGCGAGTGAGACTCTGGCCGCTTGTGATATGGGGAGATGTATCCATGATTACACTTTATGCTCCAATATCTCTAATGTTTTCATGTAGTTTCCAGAATAGAGACTCACAACGTCGTTGACACCCTCACCCCCAAATAGCTTATCCCCTGGGGGCACCACCGGAATTCCTGGCCACATCCACCTGGGACACAGTTGGGGTCAATGGCAGAATTTCAGATTTGCTCCAGTTAATTCTGAGCCCTGAGAGCTCCCTGAATTTACCAATTTCTACCATCAAGGGGGGGATGGATTCATTCTTGGGTGTTTCACATATAGCAGAATGTCATCCGCATATAAGGAAATGACATTGAGTAGTTTCTGTATTCAGACCCCTCGGTGAGCATGCATTTCCCTGACGTGACAGGCTAGGGGCCCCATCATCAGGGCAAACAGTATGGGGGATAAAGGGCAGTCATGGCGCGTCCCTCTTGACGGGTAGAGGTACTCCGACATTGTCCAATTTGTGTAAACCGCTGCCCTCGGTCCGTGAACAGCAACTTGATCCACTGTATGACTTTCAACCCAAGGCCCGATCGCCACAACACTTCGAAGAGAAATGGCCATTCCACTGAGTCAAAGGCCTTTTCGGCGCCTAAGGCTGCTATCGCTATGGGGATCTCCGGATCTACATTATGCATGAGCTCGAACGCTCGTCACAAAATATGTTGTGTGGATGAACCCAGCCCGGTCGGGAGGGACCAGTGGTTCCATGTGGGGAAGCAATCTCTCCGCTAATATTTTCACAAGAATTTTGTTATCAATATTTATCAGTGATAACGTCTGGTATGACGTACATTTCTGAGGGTCCTTCTCTGGTTTAAGGAGCACCATGATCAGTGCCGTTCTTGTGGACTCTGGAAGGACACCGGTCGCTAAGGCGTGTTCATACATGTCCCACAGGTTGGGGAGTATGTTATCAGCATATGCCTTATAGAATTCAGCAGTTAAGCCGTCATTTCCCAGTGCCTTACCATTTGGTAGGGCCAGTATCACCTTACGGATCTCCTCTTCAGTTATCAGATTATTCAGTTCCCCCCTAGTTCTGGGTCTAGCCACCCCAATGCCACTTCGTCGAGATAACTCGTTAGTGCATCATGCCCTGCCGCGGTGTGTGAAGAGTATATTTGCTGGTAACACCCTCTAAATATCTAGTTAATCCCTGCTAGGTCCCAGATTGGTTGTCCTATGGAGTCTTCTATTGCCATAATGGGGGTCGTTGGTCGTTCTTGTTTCATGGCTAATGCCAGTGTCTTACTTGGCCGATCACCCTCCCTGTATCTGACTGCTGCTATCGGGTCTCCTTTGAATTTATTTTCCCTAATCGCCATTTGCCAGAGTTCTTCCCTCTGTTTCCTCAGGGACCCGCTAATTTCCTCGGAGTCCTGGGCCCCTTGTTGATTCTCTAGGCTCCTAATGGACTCCTCCAGTTTACGCATGGTCCCCCTTAGAGCCTTCAATACTCCCACTTCCTTTGAGATGCAGCAGCCTCTCACATACACCTTGAAGGCTTGAAATCTACATTAGCCTCAAAGTATGTAAGTATGCCCTGTCGTATTTCCTCGGAATGCCACATCTTCTAAAGCAGCGGCTCTAAACCTTCATCGTACCTGTTTGGGGGGCCCTGTTGGGCCCGTCATTTGTACCACAATGGGGGAATGGTCGGATAGGGTACGGGGTAGTATTGTTGCCTCCAATACATTTCTCATGAGGGTAGAGGTGGTTGTTATATTATCTAATCGGAACGAGCTTCCTTGCACGCTGGAAAAGTAGGTGTATTTCCTCTTGTGTGCATGTCTTTCTCTCCAAACATTATGCAAATCGTGCTGTTGTTCGATGATAGACCATGCTATTGCTGAGCGGGGCACCGTGAGCTGTGTTGTGGATGACCTGTCGTATTCTAGTGTGAGGGCCAATGGTAAAGTCCCCAAACCAAATTTTTTAGTGCCCTGGGAAGGATTGTATGTGTTTGGTGCATTTGTGGAAGAATTTCGGTGAATCAGTATTCGGTGCATACACATTAATCAGTAGGAGTTTCTGTCCCCGCGTTTCCCCAGCTAGGATTATGAATCTCGCTTCCTCATCTCCCATCTGTTTATGGAGCCTGAAGTCCATAGAGTTGTGAATATAGATGGCGACCCCTCTCGAGTTGGTAGAGTATGAAGAGCCATACCTATGAATACCCCACCCCGGCATGTTTGGAATGGGTGAGCCTCGGGCTGTGTGTGTCTCTTGTAGGCATAGGATGTTGATGTTGTGATGCTTACAGTAATTGCCAATTAAACAAGTCATTTTCTTACCAGTAAGGCCTCTTACATTCCAGGACATTATTGTTAATGGGTTATCCTCTCTCCCGCCCTTGTGGCGATCAACTCTTGAACTTATACTGAGTTACTTCCAGTGTGATATTGTCGAGTATATTAAATACCTTGTGTCGTATCGTGTGTATCTGTGTCGTCGAGTGGTACCTTACCCCTCCCACCCACGCCACAAACAACAACCTACTGGCTCCCTCCCCGCCCCCGTGAAATGCCCTTTCCATAACATAAATCAACAACACCGCTATGTAGCAGTGAATGGGGCACTGAGAGCGGCCTGAACACTCCGTATGGCAAAGGCCATTGTCTGATGGACTGTGCTCTTCGCTAGTACCCGGGTATGCCTCACTGTGGGGCTCAGTATGTGATCACAGTTTAATCGTCATTATAAAAGGATATTGTGGTGGTATCACAAGGCATGTCCAGGAGAGCCACCAGGGTCTGGCATATTCATTGCAAATCTTTCGGCGAGCTCCGGTGAGGTAAAGAAAATTGGCGGGCCATTGTATTGGACACGTAGTTTAGCCGGATACATCATTGAGTATTTGACATTTTTCTTCCTTAATGTGGTTTTCACGGCTTGGAACATCTTACATTGTTGTTACACCGTGGGGCTAAAGTCTGGGAAGAGCCTGATTGCGGATAGCCCTCAATTCAGTTCTTTCTTCTCCCTTGCAATACGCAGTGTAGTGTCTCTGTCTCTATAACAGAAGATCGTGACTATGATGAGTCACTCGGGTGACCAGCTGAGACTCTTTACAAAGCGGATGTTATGCAGCTTGGGCCCATTTGTAATTGCCCTGTTCTTGCTAGGCAGGGGTGCGTCGTCTGCAGCTCCCTGTCCCCTCGATAGTAAGGGGTAGATGCTGTCTGGTTGTGAATGATAATAATAATAATAATAATAATAATAATAATAATAATAATAATAATAATGTACCATTTATATAGTGCTTCAAACCCTCAGGCATCTGAGCACTGCTCATTATTACCCACGGTGTGTGGTGCTCATTTATTGACCTCGGAAGGATGAAAGGCTAAGTTTTGGCACTGCCGGGATATGAACCTGCGTCAGCAGGCTCTGCACAGATGTCAAAGGGAGTGCTCTACTTGCTGTGCTATTGGACCGGTTATTCTGTGCTATCGGACCGGTTATGGTGAACTTGCTGTGCCCTCATAGCAGTTAGGAGCGTTCACTTGGATTATTACGGCTACCCCCTGCGGCCCTTTTCTCGCCCCTCTGAGGTACCAGGTGGTCCTATCTCACTCGGTGTTGTATGACCGCTGGGGTATCGATGTTACTGTTTATTTGCAGTAGGGACCGGCCAGTCCAGTATGCCCTTCAATTCCAGTCAGAGGGCTGATGTGAATTTGGAGCTCTCTGTAGGTGCTGCGGTACCAGAACAGCAGTTTGTAAAGGGGGTTGACAACCCCCTTCAGCGTTATCGTGAGGTAAGCCGCGTGCGCACCCTGGGGTGCTCAGTCCCACTAGGGCCAATCTGCTTGAATCGGCTCTTTCCAGGGTATCATGATTGCAGGATGGATTTGTGCCGTTGGTATTCTTGTGCTCTGTACCGCCAGGCTCCCAGTGTATTATGTCAGTGACCCTATTTGTCGCTTCTCCAGGGCCCCTCCAACTCGCCCCGCGGCTGCAGGATCAGATGCCTGATTCTGTTCTCTCTTCCGGGCGGAGGACCAGACAGGAGTTTCCAACCTTCTGTTCGGCCCTCCGAGGGCTTCACCTCTCATCCGCCACCACAGCACAACGCGGGTCACCTGCTCTGCCTCGCCTGTTCACTCGGGTCCTGTTGGGTTACTCTCCTCTTTTACCCATGGGGTTCCGGGTCCGCGTCTTCAGTGAGTGCCCCTGTGCGCCTTGACACCTGACGCCACCGGGCTTCTCCCTCTCCTCAGCCCAGACCACCCTCTCATGGCTGCTGCCGGCTCGTGCCCCAGGGGATGAAATTAACGAGCGAGGGGGGGGGCACACCCACACACTGACGGTCGTCGACCCCGGTCCCCAGCCCACCTCTCAGGCCAATACTAAGCTCTGCCGGGGGGCTATAGAGGGGACCCACTTCTCTTGGTCTCTCCTCCAGTCCGGAGACCGTTTTCTTCTCTGCCACCGTCTGTCTCTCCGGCGCGGTCTTGCTGGGTGGGAGACTCAGCCCACTCCTGAAGTGGCGAGCCAGGAGTCCTCCTGGGTTCCGCTGTCTTCCCCCAGCGCTGTTCCAGACAGCCAGAGATAGGGGCACTCCCGCTTGCAGGTATTGCTGGCGTTGGGCGGACCAGGATATCGCTCCGCATGTCGCCCCTCCTCCACTCACACGGTGTCTCACGCGGGCCTACGGTCCATGCAGCGCTCCCCGTTGTTCCTCGCCTGGGGCACTCTATAAGTCACTGTTGCGCCGTCACCTTCTCTAATGCTTCCTATGCTCATTACATTATTCCACGGGGAAAAACGGAGCGGCAGGGGCCAGGATCTTCAGTAGGATTATTGAGCCACCATCGCCGGATCTTTTCAGGCGGCGGCTATCTTGTTCAGGCGCGCAACAGCGTCCCAAAGGTTTTCTCTGTTCTAAAATACAGTACTTGCAAATTAGGACAAGGTCAAAGATTGTCAACGGTAAAACTGCAACTGGTGGTCCAGTTTACATGTTTAGTTCTCATGTTAATAAAGTTTTTATTTACTCTTATAAATATTCTCATTGTGGCCATCTGTAACTATGTTTTTAGGCAAGGCAGTGACACCCTCCACCCCCCCTGCCCCCCCCCCACAAACCTCATGCTGCTCAGCTACTCTGCTCCAGAGCTTGGCCCCGGAGACAGATCTCTTTAATGGAAAAGAATTGTATCCAGTTAGCAGAGACTGCTGAGAAGGTGGGTATGTAGTTGAATTAGCCCATGGACCGAGGGGATGCCTTCGCAATTATTATTATTTAGGGTATTTATTGAGCGTGGACCTAACTTCGGGAAGCAATGTTAGGGGGAAGAGAAACAATCATAGGGGGAAGAACAAGGTTAGGGAGGAGAGAAACAATCATGGGGGAAGAACAAGGTTAGGGAGGAGAGAAACAATCATGGGGGGAAGAACAAGGTTAGGGGGAAGAGAAACAATCATAGGGGGAAGAACAAGGTTAGGGAGGAGAGAAACAATCATGGGGGAAGAACAAGGTTAAGGGGAAGAGAAACAATCATAGGGGGAAGAACAAGGTTAGGGAGGAGAGAAACAATCATGGGGGGAAGAACAAGGTTAGGGGGAAGAGAAACAATCATAGGGGGAAGAACAAGGTTAGGGAGGAGAGAAACAATCATGGGGAAGAACAAGGTTAGGGAGGAGAGAAACAATCATGGGGGAAGTACAAGGTTAGGGGGAAGAGAAACAATCATAGGGGGAAGAACAAGGTTAGGGAGGAGAGAAACGAGGGAGTGGGGATTTAACAGGGGAGGGTGGGCAATTGGCAGCATGGAGGGAAGTCAGTGGGGAGCAGATCACCGAGTTTCAGGTAGGGTGCGGTGTGCAGGGTGTGTGGACCTAGGTGTTAGAGAGAGGCCATTGCTTGAAGAGGAGGGTCTTGAGCTTTTTCCTGAACTGTAGAAGTGAGGGGGTAAGTAGGATTTTGATGGGGAGAAGGTTGCAGGGTCTTGGGGCATAGACAGAGTAGGCCTGTCTTTTCTTTTATTTCCTTCCTGTATGGATTGCTTATACAGTCCCACCAATAAAGATAATCAGACAATCCTCCTGAGAACCCACGGGATAACGGGTATCAGTGTAAACGCATAATGGAGGTCAAAGACCCACCCCACCAGAAATAGATCCCCTATTGCACCCTTCACTGGGAATTCCTTTGAGCAGAACAGTCTGCACTTCTCGTTGGTCCTCGTGGGAAACAGATCCACTGCATGGGTACCCAATAGGGTGAAGATCTCGTTGAGAACTTTCGGGCACACTTCCCACTCATTTGAGACTGTGCTCTGCCTGCTCAGAACATCCGTTAGCCCGTTCTCCGCTCCCGCTAGATGGGCAGCAGAAACTGAGATTTGGTTCTCCAGCAACGAGAAACATAGCTGTAATGCCTCCCTGCATACGCCCCCCGCTTGCTTAGGTAGTACATGGCCACTGTGTTGGCCATCAGAATGAGGATGTGTTTGCCCCTGAGGGAAAGCACAAAGGCGATCAGGGCCAACCTGATCGCCCACAACCCCAGTCGGTTGATGTGCCAGTGGCATTCCACTGGGGACCAAAGGCCACTCACCTGCAGAACCCTGCAGTGAGAGCCCCAACCCTTCAGGGATGCAAGGTGACCACCTGGGCCATGGAGGCCAAAAGGATTCCCACGCCATCCTGCTCTCTGCTGGCCCACCAAGAGACGTCGTCGGCCACCGACGCCATTATCCTGAGAATGTCCTTCATGGCGTTGAAGTACTGGGAGCACTGATCCCTTAACAGCCACTGCAGAGATCGCATCCGGAGCCTGTCTTCTGGCACCACAAAAATGCTGGTACCCATGAGATTTAAGAGGAAGAGGAAGCAATTGCCTCTGGAAAAGCTTGATCATTTGCCTGACACCAGTGACTCTTTCTTTGGGGAGGGGAAGCCTTCACGACCCATGTGTCCAGGATTGCTCTAATTAATTGAAGCTTCTGCATTGGTGTAACATTGGGACTTCTGGAAGTTTAGGGGGAAGCCCAAACTATGAAGCAGAGAACAGGTTTCCTCGAGCTGGGTTGATATCTGCTACAGAGATCTTCCTCAGATCAGCCAGTCATCCAGTTAGGGAATACGTGAACGCTGGATCTCCTGAGGTGTGCCGCTACCACTGCCATCAGCTTGGTGAAAGCCCTGGGCTCAGAGGTTAAGTCAAAGCGGAGCACCTTGAACTGATAGTGAGTGTCCACTATGACAAATCTCAATAACCGCCTGTGCTTCAGATGAATGGACACATAGAAGTAAGCGTCGTGAAGATCCAGCGATACCAACCAATCCTGGAGCTGTAGGGCTTGGAGAATTTCTTTCAACGTCACCATCCTGAACTTTCCTTTCCTAATCAATTTGTCCAAGGTCCTGAGGTCCCGGATGGGATGGAGTCCTCCTCCTTTCTTGGGTACCAGAAAGAAACAAGAGTACCAACCCGATCCTCTCTAGTTGGGTGGCACCACTTCCACAGCACATAATAATAATAGGGCCCTCAGTTTTCCTGGCGCTCCTGTTCTGGTTGTTGTGGAGGGGTGGATGGTCTGGCTGGTGGTCCTTTTAGAGAAGGTAGACAGTACCCCCATATGATGAGCTACAAGTCCAAGCATCAGAGGGTATCTCCTTCCGCCTGTCCCAGTGCTCAGAGATTCTGCCTCCAACCGGAGAAACATTTGGGGAGAACTCAAAGTGGCTTAGCGGCTGCTGGCACACCTGCTGCCGCAGTCTGCTGGTGCTTAGAGGCCCCTCTACCCCGTCCACGACACGAGAAATACCTCTGCCCTTGCCTGGCTTGCGGGAGCGGTTGCACAGCTAGTCCCATGACTTAGTAGCAATCTTGGAGTCTTTACATTTTTCCAAAGACTTGTCAGCATTAGGGCCGAACAGGTGCTCACCATCAAATGCCATGTCCAGAAACTCGGCCTGGATGTTAGGTGAGAACCATGAACTGTGGAGGTAAGCCGTCATCTAAAGCACTGTGGATGTCCCCATGGTATGCCCAACACTAACTACAGTTTCCAGCACCACCTGAAGCGATTGACAGGTCACCTTCTTCCCATTGTTAATCATTTCCAGAAAGCTGTCCCTCACCTCTCCAGCCATGAGGTGATCCATCCATTCTGCTATGATCCTCCGCATCCCGTGTGAGTTTTTGGTGAAGGTGCAGGATGCATTTATTGCCTTCAGGACCATGCTCCCTGATGCAAATATGTTCTTGGCCCGGGCATCTGTCTTCTTGGACTCCGTGGGAAGGTTGGAGGTGGATGTTGACGGTCGCAAGCTCACTGTGGTGGTTTGAACCAACAAACCCTCTGGCTTAAGGTGACACGACAGGAAGGGTAGGTCTTCCCTGGCTATTTTGTATTTCTTTGAGAGATCTGGGTCCAGAGCTGGTGTAGAACACGGCTTACAGCACAACGTGCTGATGGGGTCTGATATGGCCACATTAAATCGGAATGCCCTTTCAGTTTGCATGCTTTTGTCCAGGATATCCACAAGGTCATATTTAGCAAGGGGCTTGGCCAGGGCACCCATACCCAAGGCCAGGATAACTTTTTCCACTGTCGTCCTGTACTGAGCAGTGGGGTGTCCATAGGGGGATGCTTGCTGCAAGTGAAGCTCAGGGTAGGTGTACAGTCCACTTGCATCATGCAGGCCTTCAGCCAGGGCCAGGTTCGTGAAGAAATCAGTACCCCTGTTTCCCCCCGCTTATGAGCTCTATTGCAAAAGGGACCGGATCCCCTTCTTCATTTTTAAATCGATCTCATGGATGCTTGACCACAGATGCCGATGAGATCATTCCTAAAAGGTCTCTCTGTGCCTATTTCTGGAAGGACACCAGCGCCAATGTCGAGTTCATGGGCGTCAAGGTCGAGCTCAAGGGCATAGGACCTGGCGCAGATAGCTTGGCGCTGGAACCACCGGGCACAACTGGTGCCTGACCTGCCTGTGGCATTGAGATCGGAATCGTACCCGCTGCAGCCTATTGAATAAGCTAGAGCATTTGCTCCTTAAATGCCTCCTACTCTTCCCTTAGGGCAACCAAATTTGGACATGGCTTACCCCGCTTCTTTCGACGATTCAGAGTCGAGTCTGCACCAATGGCATCTCTTCTTTTTATGGGAGGATGAGGAGGAAGAATGGTGTCGCTCGCTTCGGGAGTGCAAGCCTCTCTTCGCCTTCTTGTGGTGCCTGTCCTCCCTCCTTTTTGGGCATTTATTATTTATTTTATTTATTGGACATTTGTATGGCGACTATACAGAAGTGCTTCCAGGCCCCACAAGACAAAATAGGGGTGGGGACAAAGGGAAAAAAACAGCATTAACGGTCGTCCTAGGCCATGTGACATTCTTACTGTGCAAGTGTGAAGACAAGAAGGGCAGCGGATGGCGGAGGGGGGGCGCGGAGAAGGGGGAAAGGGCTTGGATGGGGGAGGTTAGGAAAGGGTGAAATGCAGGAGTGGGAGCCCAGGGGAATGAGAAAGGGGATCCACAAGGACAAGGGCAAGTGCCGGGGGAAGTGGGAGAGGGTGGACGGGGTGGACCAAACTCAGGCTTGGTAGGGATGCTGGGGGAGACTGGTCAAGGAGGGCCAGGCCCCGTAAGACTCATAAGGGACCAGGCACCAGTCTGAGCAGCAGAGGGAGATTATCATGGGAGTGTGAGAGGGAAGGAGCAAGAGAAGAGCAAATTCTTGAGAAGTTTCCGGAACTTAAGAAGATCCAGCTCAAGTCTGGGGGAGGGGATAAGGCCATTCCAGAGGGAGGCTCCTGCCGAGGAAAGGGATCTTCCTCCCACTCTCTGCTTGGAGAAGCACCTGACTTGCAGAGAGTTGGAAGCTAGAGGACCGAAGAACTCTAGCAGGGAGGTATTTAGGGAGAGAAAGTAGGATATCGAGAGGTCCCAAGCCCCAGACAGCCTTGTGGATGATGCAAAGGGTCTTGAATTTGACCCTTGTGGTCACCGGGAGACAGAGAAGGGATTCTAAGGCTGGAGAGATGGAGTCTCTGGGCTTGAGGCCAAGAATAAGTCTTGCAGTCCTACTCTGGATTAGTTGAAGAAGGCGAAGGGAAGAAGGAGGCAGATTGAGAAAGAGGCTGTTGCAGTAGCCCAGCCTAGAGAGAACCAGAGCTCTGGAGACATTGAGCTTCTGGGGGAAGGTGCAAAAAGGGAGAATGCCTCTGAGGAGGTGAAGCTGAAGGTTGGACTCCTTGGCAAGGTCTGTGATGTATGGGGAGAAGGAGAGAGAAGAGTCAAAGATTACCCCTCTGTTTTTTGCCTCACAAGAAGGTAAGGGGAGGGGACCCAAGGAGGGTGGCCACAGAGGGAGAGGGAAACAGGGAGAAGGTGTCCCAATGCGAAGGATCTCTGTCTTACTGGAATTAAGGCAGAGCTCATTAGCAGAGCACCATGCCTGAATAGTATTCAGGCAGTCAGGTATGAGAGAGGAAGGCGGGGGTAGAAGGGAGCTTAAAGAAGAGCTGTGTGTCGTCAGCATAGCACTGGAAGTGGGGATAGAAGGTGGATATCAAGTGGGCCAGAGTGACAAGGTAGATATTGAAGAGCCATGGCTATAGGATAGAGCCCTGAGGGACGCCACAGGTAGAGAGTGAGGTGGAGGATAGGAAAGGGCCCAATTGCACTTGGGAGAGTTGGTTTGAAAGGAAGGTCAGTCATGCCAGTGCCCCGTCCGTGATACCAAGGGTGTCCCAGAGACGATTTCTGAGGATGCATGATTGACCGTGTCAAAGGCAGAGGAAAGATCGAGAAGGATCAGAACAGAGGGAGAGTTTCAATCCAGACATGGGGCCTTCGGTGTCATGACCCGACGACCTGAACGTGAAACGCGCCAGGGACTTTGACAGAGGCTGCCCGAGCAATAACTACTACGATCGTTCCCAAATAGACTTCGGGTTCATTTGCTGGCAGGAACTGCACTGCTCTACATCATGTTCCTTCCCCAGACATCACACGTAGATACCAAGGCGGGTCCGTGATGGACATCTTCGAGCCATAGGCTTTGTAGCACTTGTATCCCGAGTCTTTAGGGCCAGACATCTGAACAAAGATCAAACAAAAGATTTCTCACTGTAGAGAATAGTTCAGAAAAACACTGTGCTGAGTGCACAGAGGTACGGGGGCGCAGTGATGTAATATATATGCACGACCGACGTCACGTCCGTAGTCGCAAAGTGGCGAGGTAGAGGGAAGCCGAGTTGACGGTCAATGTCGAGTCATACTGCACTACCGTTGAAAAAGTTTCTTCCAGCTAACGCTGGATGGATATCTATCAAATGAGGAATCTGTGGTAGAATGCAATCCACTGAAACAACCATGTTGGGAATAGGCTCCAATGTGTATGGCTTACTTGCATAGCATTGCGTTGGAGCACATATTGTTCTACATGTCAAAGGGGATGCTTCAGAGTGTTATTGATCTGATAAAACAGTTCTAGATCATTGATAGGTCAGTGCCAATGTGAGATTATTGTGATTCCTCTCATTCTTGGTGCAAGCGCAGCATCTCGGATACGCCAATGCTTATTCACTTTTTTCTAAGAGTTGCAGTAGCGAGCCTTCGAAGAAGTACAGCAAGAACAACAGACATTTGCCATCAAACGGGTAAAGATAAAGAAGCTCATCCTGAAAACGGACAAAACCACACGCAACATTATCAATTTTTGCGTATAAAGAAAGAATGTGCTACGGAATGTACCATTTGCAGCAGACATCACATATAGAAAGAATAACTTACGGCTGGAACTGGTGGAGCACGCAAGGGCCCGGAAATGACGTGGATTACTCCATTTGAGGCAAAGTAGTCCCATTGAAGAATGGTCCTTCTTTCCACGATGCATGTCAAATTCTGGTATAGGGAAACAAAAAGGCAATTTCTTTGGTACTTTTGCTGATATTGCTAAGCAGAGTTTGATTTGGTTTGTGAATTTCAATGCACCCCATGAGTAGGATTGACTTTTCTCTGCATTCCCTGTCCCGATCCCTCCCTGGTCCCTTCCCTGTTACGTTAAGCTGTCCTTGGGTTCCAGCTGGACCTGAAGTGGTGCTACTGGTTATTGAAGCAGCTGCTGTCCAATGGTGTGCTTCCTGCTTTCACCAGGGACCCAGCAATTTCTTTATTTATGTATTGAATATTTATACAGCGCCTGTACAGCAAATGGTGTTTCCAGGCACCACAAGACTAAAAAGTGGGAAGGGAGCTGGGGAGATAAACAACAGTACCGGTTCTACTAGGCCTTGTGACTTTCAGATTGTGAAAGTGAAGTAACAAGAAGGGCAAAATAAGGGGGTGGAGCTGCATACAATGCATAGGGGGGAATTAGTTGGAGCAAGGCAAGTGCAAAGGGGTTCCCGGGGTGGGGACTACCGAATATATGTGAGGACGGGAGAGGACCAGACTTAGGTGGGATGCTATTCAGGGAGGGCAGTGCTGATAAGGGGGAGTGTTGGTATAGACTGGTAAAGGAAGGCCTGGTAGCCTGTAAGACTTATAGGGAACCAGGCCGCAAGTCACAGCGGCCTGGTGGAATTAGAGACACAGGGCGGAGAGGGAAAGATGTAGAGAAAAGCCGGGCCTTGAGAAGTTTCCGGAACATAAGGAGGTCCGGCTAAGGTCTGAGAGGGCCAGGGAGGCTATTCCAGTGGGAGGCACCTGCCGAAGAGAGAGATCTAGCCCCCACTGCCTACTTGGAGAAACGTCTGATCAACAGAGTTGGAGCTAGAGGACCGAAGGGCTCTAGCAGGAGGTATTTAGGGAGAGAGAGTTAGATATAGTGGGTCCCAGGCCACAGAAAGCCATGTGGAAAAGCACCCAGGAAGTCCAAGTCCCATTTCAGTCACTTTCTCGCCTTGAAGCACTTGTGTATAGGCGCGTTACAAATGCTATATATACTCCCCCTCCTTATCTGTACATTTCCATGCTTGTTTTTGTGTAACTGCTATTGCCTGTATATTATCTGTAACCCTGTAACTGAAGCCTTGCATATTCTGTACTCCTGCGCCCTCTTTCCCTCGGGTCTGGTGCGCATTATAAATGAATAAAACAAACAAAACAAACAAAGCTATATCATATCATATCATTCCCTAGGGCTATGTGTGATTTGACCAGGCACCAGGTCTTCACAGCAGCCGGAAGAAGTGCCCTTGCTCTATTCTCAGTAGCAACACAATACCAAGCCCACTGGGGTATGATGCCACTGTTCCCAGGGGTCAGATGCCCTCATGCCTCGGTTGTCCAAGGTGTTGGATCTGCATACATCTACTACACCGTCTTCTTCTGGAAGCCTCTGCTAATGGTCTGTTGGACTTTGGGGTCCCGTCTCCAGGTGTAAAGACTGCATCTAAAGAGGGGGAATCTACTACTTCCCATGCACCAGGATTTTCAGCAGTGTGGTGCTGCGGAAAGACAGGAGTGTTTTTGGATAGGCTGCACCACCAAGTGAAGCAGCCATCTTAAACTGTGACCGCCTCACGCTCTAGATCACAGTTCACTTAAAGGACTTTGTCAACCGTTGCAATGTCTTAGTCATATAGTTCCTGTAAGGCTGGAACGCTGTAAAGACAACATCACTGGCTCTTAATGAGGAGCTCCAGAAATGTCCAGAAAGTGAAGGCTGTAGGAGATAGTGAAGGAGAACAAGGGCTCCATGAAACAGTGAGTAGGCAAGAGGGAGTCAATCAGTGACCATAGATTGAGGGCTGCTTCAGACAATCGTTAAGAAAGAAGGAGGGATAAGAGATGCAGGAAAAGGTAAGAGTATTGTAAACATGGCAAGACCAGAGAATGATAGACGAAGGACAGGGTGAAGAAGAGAGAGGGAGACGTGGAATGACAGAATTAGCCGAACTGCACTTTACTGTACCAATTAAGCCATTCAGGCGTCCATTCTGCAAGGCTTTAAATGAGCTTGGACATGTTTTCTGAATCAGGCGCTTACTAATGAACCGGCAGGTATTGCTTAACCACTTACATAGCCAACCAAGCTCTTAATTTTGCCAAAGGTAGTCCTATCGGGGTGGGATTGTCATGCAGACTGTCCCATATGCGGGTTCCCATCACTCCGGTGCCAATGCTCCCCTAGGTTCCCGTCATTCCAGTTCCCCTTCTGCCCGTTTACCCTCACTTACCCAGTCAGGGCGGCAGCAGCATGGTATCCATTGGCAGCGCACATGGAGGCAGGCGGTCATGGATGGTCGTCCGAGGTCCCTGCATCCGTTTCTCCATTGGCAGCTGCCTTAGCGTCTTGCAACAGTTCAGCGTAGCCTCTGGCCCAGCTCAGTTCCGCACCACGTGACCAGGAGGGGCCAGCCGGTTGTTGCTACCACAGAACACGTGATGCAGAAGCGCTTGGGGGACGTGCATCACGTGACGCAAAGGTGTTTGATCACCTGACTACCCAGTGCAGTTATATGTCAGGTCTCTTAATAAATCTAGGAAGTCAGTTAGATAATTTCTACTTTACTGTATGTTGATTGTTTGAGTGGTTTACATTTTCCTTTAGAATTGGTTTGGCCCTTAACTGCTGTCTTCAGAGTAATGATGAAACCCCAATCCAAGATGGAGGTTTAGAAAAGGAGTTCTGATTGGTTAACTGAATGGAGGGCAAAAACAGGAGTTCTGATTGGGTAATGAACTGGGCTAGGTTTGATTCTCAACATTCTAAACTGCCTTTCATCAATTTAGTCTACTGAACAGGTCATGTTTTATTTCTCTCTCATCTTTTTGGTCCTTGTGAGAATTATCTGAGAAAAGTATTGAAGAAAAGAGAGGAATTTACATCTGAGTCAAGTCTCAATCAACTCCTTCTGAAAAAGTCAAGAGAAGATAAATCTAAGAGTCAAGTTTATGACAGAACCCTAAGCTAAGTATACTTCATGAAATTTCATTTTTTAATAACTAGTTTTTTTTGTACTATATTTTCAGTTAAATGGAGACAAGTTTCCAGTTGCTTTAAAATAGGAAAAAAGGTTCGTGTTAGTTTGATAACATGTCCATTTTCATAAAGTTAGTTTCAGTTCAACTCGCGAGCACGCGCGATTCAAAGCAAATAAACTTCAAGGTAAACGACATGTTTCTATATGAAATGGTTTCGTGTTATGTCTGTAGATTTAAAGGCACATTCGCGCGCAACTCAAAAGTAAATAAACTATATTGTGAGCAGCTCCTGCGTTGGACTAAAGAAAATTTGCTACTTGACAGAATGAAAGGCCCAAGTTTGTTTCTTCGCCTGAGCTGCTGAGACCTCATCCCAAATTAGACATGGAAGCTTTGGGGGATTTGATTAAGGAGTTGAGAGAGGAAGTGCGAGTTTCAATAAATGAAAATGTTATTTTAAATAAGAAAATAGAGGAGTTAAATATAAAAGTAACTCATATTCAGGAAATGTCTGAAGAAAGGAGGATAGAAAGAAGAGAACAAATTATTATGGAACCTCCAGTTTTAGAGAGGGAAGGAGTTGGACAGATTAGAGAATCTGAATTAGGAGCAATAGGTGGTTTGAAATCTTTGATTTTACCTGTACCTTTGGCTCCTCCTGAACGCTTTTCTGGAGAAGCTAAAAGATTTCAAAATTTTATCACTCAGTGTGAATTACATTTTCTAAGTAGAACATATGTTTTTTCTTCAGATTTATCTAAGACCACGTTTATGATATCATATCTTTCAGGAGAGGCGGCTAGTTGGGAAGGACTATTGGTAAAAAGAAAAGAACCAGCATTATATGATTTTAAGTTGTTTCAGGAAGAGTTTAGTAAAATTTTTGATAAACGCCAAGAATCTTTACAAGTTGATGGGGAATTACTGGAGATAAAACAAGGGAACAGAGAGTTAGTGAGTTATATCACTCAGTTTAAAACTTTAGTTATTGAAAGTAATTGGCCAGAGGAAAAGAGAGCTTCATTGTTTTACAGAGGATTGAAGGATGAATTAAAAGATGCTTTGTCGGGAATAGTAAATAGACCCACCTCTTGTGATGCGCTAATGGACCTAGTCATACAAATAGATTATCGTTTAAATGAAAGGAGAATTGAGCGTAGGAAGGGCGATATTTGGCAAGAAAGTAAATCTAACTTTAAATCAGATAGATCTAGACAAGAATTTGTAAATAGGGAATTGAAGTCTAAAGGTTTTGAGGGGTCGACAAAGAATCGAGGACCTCTTTCAAAAGAAGAATGAGAAAGACGAAGGAATAATAATCTCTGCCTTTATTGTGGAAGGAGCGGACATTTTCTTGGAAATTGCCCTTATACTCCAAGAAAGGTACAAACTTTCAGTGGCAAGAATCATCAAGTGGCTAATACTCTACAGGCAGCAGTTCCTCATATTACAATAAATGTATCCTTGATTTTTGAAAATAATTTGGTGGGTAGGGTGTCCAGTGGTAATAGATTCTGGAGCGACTGGAAATTTTATGGATTGGCAAGTAGCGAAAAGTTTAGGCATCCCTCTAGTTAAAAAGATTTTGACTGAGCAGGTTAGTTCTGTTGATGGATCTGCATTAACCTCTGGTCCAATCACTCATGAAACATCTCCTTTGATTATGATTATGGCAGATAACCATGGAGAGGAATTGGTTTTTGAGATTATCGATGCTCCACAATTGAAGATAATTTTAGGCATGCCTTGGCTAACATTTCATAATCCCTTAATAGATTGGGGAAGAAGGGTGATGGATTTAAACTCCAGTTTTTGTAAGGAACATTGTTTTGATGTGAAATTTTCAAATAAATTGCAAGTTGAAGATGAGAAGAGTGCCAGATTTTTAGGAGAAGTGGGATCAATTTTACATTCACACACCATTGGAGCTGTTATGGGAGAGTTACCAGATTGTTATAAAGAATATAGTGATGTTTTTGATGAGGTTGAAGCAGGAGGTCTTCCTCCTCATAGATCATTCGATTGTAAAATCGATTTGCAACCAGGAGCAACTTTACCTTGTAGAGTCTATGCATTAACTGAAAAAGAAAATGATTATCTTAAAGAATATCTCTCAGAAAATTTAGCAAAGGGATTCATTAGGCATTCTCAATCACCGGTAGCTTCACCTTTATTTTTTGTCCCTAAGAAAGAAGGAACATTAAGAACTTGTATAGATTATAGAGCACTTAATAAGGTAACAGTTAAAAATAGATATCCTCTTCCTTTGATTTCAGTAATGTTAGATCAAATACAAGGAGCAGAAATTTTTTCTAAGATGGATTTGAGAGGGGCTTATCATCTGGTTCGGGTAAAAGAAGGAGATGAATGGAAGACAGCTTTCAAGGCGAAGTATGGATTATTTGAATATTTAGTTATGCCGTTCGGCTTATGTAATGCTCCAGCAGCTTTTCAGTTTTTTGTTAATGAAGTCTTACGAGAATTTCTGGACATTTTTGTTGTTGTCTACATTGACGATATTTTAATTTACTTGCAGAATCTAGAACAACATCAGAATCATGTTAAATTGGTTCTACAAAAGTTGAGAGATAACCATCTATTTGCAAAACTAGAAAAAAGTCAGTTTCACACTTCAACCGTTGAATATCTTGGTTTTGTAATAACTCCTGGTGGTTTGGAGATGGATGACAAGAAGATTCAAGCGGTTAGAGACTGGCCTTCTCCTACCAAGGTTAAGGAGGTGCAGAGGTTTTTGGGCTTTGCCAATTTTTATAGACGTTTTATTGAGGGTTTCTCTCTAATAATTACTCCTATTACTAAACTTCTTAAGAAAGGAGTTAAGTTTGTTTGGGATAAAGAAGCTGAGAAAGCGTTTCAGATCTTGAAAGATAGTTTCATTACTAAACCAATTCTCTTACATCCAGATCTCTCTAAGCCTTTTTTTGTTGAGGCTGACGCCTCCAATTTGGCTATGGGAGCAGTTCTTTCTCAAAGGCATGAAATCACTGGACAACTTCATCCGGTTGCTTATTTTTCCAAAAAGTTCACTTCAGCTGAAATCAATTATACTATCATGGATCGAGAGCTTTTAGCTATTAAGCAGGCCTTTGAGGAATGGTGCCATTATTTGAAAGGAGCCAGACATACTGTTACCGTTTTAACGGATCGTAGAAATCTTTTATTCTTGAAATCAGCCAAAACTTTAACACCAAGACAATTAAGATGGTCTTTGTTCTTCTCCGATTATGATTTTATAATTACTTTTAAACCCGGAAGACAAAATGGAAAAGCAGATGCGCTTTCTCGTCAGTTCCCAGGTAGTGAACAATTGAAAGAAATTGATCAACAACCTATCATCTCTTCTGAACATTTCATTGTAGCAGGAATTAGTGAAGCAGGAAGTTTATCTAAAGAGATTTTAGAGTGTATGACTGCAGAACAAATGAATGAATGGGTTAGAATGGATCCAGTTAGAAAGATAAAAGATGGGTTACCCTATTTTGATAATAGATTATATCTTCCCTCCGAGAAACTTCGAGAAAGGATTTAAATAGATTGCCACGAATCCAAGCTCTCTGGTCATCCAGGTTTTAGAAAGACCTTAGAGTTAGTCAGGAGGGGATTTTGGTGGAATTCAATGAGAAAAGACATTTTAAATTTTGTTAAAACTTGTGAAACCTGTATTCGTTCCAAATCACAAGTTGGTAAACCATTTGGACTTTTGGAATCCTCTTCCAATACCACCACATCCGTGGCATACCATTTCAATGGATTTCATTGTCGATCTCCCTAAGGATCAAGGTTGTTCTACCATCTTGGTAGTGGTAGATTTACTTACCAAAGAAAGCCATTTTATTGCAATTAAAGGAGAAGTTACTGCACATAAATTAGCACATTTTTCACAAGACATAGTTAGATTGCATGGATTACCTAGTCAAGTGATTTCTGACAGGGGGGCTCAATTCATTTCAAAATTTTGGAAGTCTTTTTGTAAGAACCTAGGAGTGGAAATACATCTAACCTCTGGATATCATCCAGAGAGTAATGGTCAGGTAAAAAGAGTAAATCAAGAATTAGAAAAGTATTTGAGATGTTATCTACAGGCTGGAGACAGTTGGGTAGACCTAATTTGGGTAGCAGAATTTGCATACAATAATTCTACAAAAGATTCTACATCTATGTCACCTTTTTTCTGCAGTCGTGGTTTTCATCCCCGTTTCCTTAGAGATCAGGTTGAGAAAAATGTCAGTAGTCCAGCAGTTGAGATTAGATTACAGGCAATGAGGGAGAATTTGAACAGAGCGGTTAAAGCTCTTCAACTTAGTAAAGCTCGCTATAAGCGATTCGCAGATTCCAAGCGCAAATCTGGTCCAGAATTTAAGGTTGGGGAAAAGGTCTGGTTATCTACTAAGAATCTTAAAATCAAGAGCAGAACTAAATTTTGTCAAAGATTTGTAGGACCTTTTGAGATAGAAACGGTAATAAATCCTGTGGCAGTAAAACTAAAACTTCCTGAAAACTTAAAAGTACACCCAACATTTCACATTAGTCAGTTAAAACCATTTCTTTGAGGGTACTAGATTAGGAACCCCTCCTAGTTCAATTTTAGTTGAAGATAAAACCGAAGAATTTGAGGTCAGAGCCATTTTGGATTCTAGGAACAGTCGTGGGAAACTCCAGTATTTGATTGATTGGAAAGGATTTGGTCCAGAGGAACGTTCTTGGGAGTCTGCTAATGATGTCCATGCTCCAATTTTAGTTGCCAAATTTCATAGAAAGTTTCCTCTCAAACCTGGTCCAGGAGGGAGGGCTTGGAGAGGGGGTACTGTCAGGTCTCTTAATAAATCTAGGAAGTCAGTTAGATAATTTATACTTTACTGTATGTTGATTGTTTGAGTGGTTTACATTTTCCTTTAGAATTGGTTTGGGCCTTAACTGCTGTCTTCAGAGTAATGATGAAACCCCAATCCAAGATGGAGGTTTAGAAAAGGAGTTCTGATTGGTTAACTGAATGGAGGGCAAAAACAGGAGTTCTGATTGGGTAATGAACTGGGCTAGGTTTGATTCTCAACATTCTAAACTGCCTTTCATCAATTTAGTCTACTGAACAGGTCATGTTTTATTTCTCTCTCATCTTTTTGGTCCTTGTGAGAATTATCTGAGAAAAGTATTGAAGAAAAGAGAGGAATTTACATCTGAGTCAAGTCTCAATCAACTCCTTCTGAAAAAGTCAAGAGAAGATAAATCTAAGAGTCAAGTTTATGACAGAACCCTAAGCTAAGTATACTTCATGAAATTTCATTTTTTAATAACTATTTTTTTTGGACTATATTTTCAGTTAAATGGAGAGTTTCCAGTTGCTTTAAAATAGGAAAAAAGGTTTGTGTTAGTTTGATAACGTGTCCGTTTTCATAAAGTTAGTTTCAGTTCAACTCGCGAGCACGCGCGATTCAAAGCAAATAAACTTCAAGGTAAACGACATGTTTCTATATGAAATGGTTTCGTGTTATGTCTGTAGATTTAAAGGCACATTCGCGCGCAACTCAAAAGTAAATAAACTATATTGTGAGCAGCTCCTGCGTTGGACTAATGAAAATTTGCTACTTGACATAATAAACGGCGATTACACGCTTGCGCGGTGCTTCACAGCTGTTTAATTTCGACACTGTTTGGCGTTATCGTACTTTCTTGATCACGGTTTCGGACTGCGGAGAGCATAACGGATTCCTCTTGCTTCTCCCCTGGATTACCGTCTGCTTCTTGTTGCTTCTGGTCTTCTGACTCCCGGACTGCTAACTGGTTTTACTACGGATTATCCCTCGGACTTTGTTGGGCTCTTTGGCTTCTGACCTCGGAACTCTTTGGATTGCTTTTGGACTGCCCCGCTCCATTGTTACGCCTGAGCCCGCAACCGCAGCTCACACAGGAGTCACAGCGTGTGTCCATCCAAAGTGCTGACCAGTGTTTCCACCGCTTGCTGCCGCCAGTCACACACTGCTGGTGCATGGAACACCTCCTGCTCTGTCTGTCCCAACACAGGGTATGGTTGACATCCCGCCCTCCTTCCACCTAGGTAAGCCCATCAGTGATTCCCAGCATACATTCTGGTCATTGTCTGTTCTTGCCATTGTTCTGTACTAAACCCTTGCTTGCCTTACAGCGGTCAGGGAGGTTTCAGGTGTTCCTGGTTCCTGATACTCCAGCACTCAACACCTGTGGCCTCAAGGATCACACAGGGAGTTGTTTTAGTATCTCCCTTTGTGGTACTTGGGGACGAAGGCTTTCATAATCTTCACGACAATCAAGATATAACTGACTGTGAAGCCTGATTTGTCGTCCGGATTATGGAGGCCTCAGCCGGAGACCCCATGGCCGCTTTGGTGCAAGCAGTCACTGTCCTAAGGGCGGACATGGCTGCAGCCACAACGGCCATCCATCATCACCTTGACTCCCTTCAGAGCACACGCCACCCCCTGCCAGCTGATCCTGAATTCGGGGATACAACACCACAGGCACCGGGTCCCTCTGGCACTCCATCCGCCCCCATACCAGTGGTGGTTCCTACCCCTTTCCCGTTAGCAGCCCCCAAAAGATATCCCGGTGACCCCAGGAAGTTCTGCACTTTTCTGAACCAATGTAAGCTCCATTTCCTCTGCCGACCTCAGGCGTTCCCTGACTCCACCACCAAGGCTGCCTTTATGTTGTCCCATTTGTCCGGCGTCGCAGCTACCTGGGCGAATCCACTGTTAGAAAATGACCACCCAGCCCTTTATGATTTTGACCTATTGGTGGGCGAAATGTCCAAGGTGTTTGACACGAGGCACAAGGTCCAGTCCCAGGATATGGAGCTACTGGATCTTGCCCAGGGTAAACTATCCCTCATAGAATACATAACTCGCTTTAACCAGCTATCAGCAGAGACCTCCTGGGCTGAGAACAAGAAGGCCGTGGTATTCTATTAGGGGGTTAAGTAGCTCCTTGCAAGATGCCATTTCGGTGGTACTGTCACTCCTGGCGTTATATCCCGATCTGGTAGACCTCGCTTTGCAGGTTGACGCTCAAAGAACCGAGCAGAGGGCGGAGCTGGATTTTCTGGTGCTCATACTCTCCCTCTATCTGAAGCACACAGTGAACCCATGCAGGTTGGTGGGCTACATAGTCCTATAACCATCACGGAACGGGAACGTCGGAGAGCAGACAATGTCTGCTTTTACTGTGGCCTCAACGGACATTATGTCAAAGACTGCCCACATCGCCCAAAGTACAAGAACCAGGGTTTTTAGAAAGCTCGCCGCTGAAGTTGGGGGTCAGGGCAAGCACTCATCAGTCCCCCTCTGATTCAACTCCCGCGTTTGGGTCCATAAGACCTGTCATAGTCCATGCTCTATTGAAACCAAACCCTGACACCACACATTCCGTTCAGATAGTTATTGACTCAGGGGCCACAGGCTGCTTTATTGACATAACACTGGCTAATGCTCTCAACTTACCCCTAGTAACCAAGAAGTGCCCTGAACGAGTGCAAGCCGTGGATGGGACGTCCCTTGCTTCCAGCCCGATCAGGCAACAGACCGCCCCTTTTGAGGTAGTCATTCAGGATACCCACAGGGAAACACTTACATCCGATCTCATATCCACACCCCAGTTCGGGGTCATCCTGGGTATACCCTGGTTCCGGCAGCACAACCCGCTTATCAACTGGGGAACTCGTCAAGTCCTTTTTGAATCTGAAGTTTGCCAATATTATTGTCTCGTAGAAACCGAGGGGGTGCCTACACCATCACGAGCACTAGGTGCGATTGCCCTTCTTGCTGTGGCTGAGGACAACAAACCACTTGCACAAGTCCCACATACTATTGGTGCAGTACTGGCTAGCAACCCCACAGTTTATCATGATTTTCGGGCAGTGTTTGACGGAGGTTCAGCGGAGGGCCTAGCCCCGCACAGACCATACGACTGTCCCATAGACCTGGTCCCCATTCTCCAATACCCAAAGGTCGGGTCTACTCCCTCTCTCCTTCCGAAGACCTGGCTTTAAAGGACTACATACAAAAGGCTCTGCCTCTGGGCCACATATGCCCTTCTACCTCACCCGCATCGAGCCCGATCTTTTTCGTTCCAAAAAAGGAGGGAGATCTTCGCCCTTGTGTGGATTACAGGCGTCTAAACGCCATCACGGTTAAGAACCGTTACCCGATTCCTCTCATAACCCCGTTCCTGGATCGGTTAACTCGCGCTTCTATTTTTTCCAAACTAGACCTCTGGGGGGCATACAACTTGATTCGTATCCGTGAGGAAGACGAGTGGAAGATGGCATTTTGCACCCGACAGGGTCTATACGAATACACAGTTATGCCCTTCGGGTTGTGTAATGCCCCAGCTGCATTCCAGCAGATTATGGACGATGTGTTCAGTGACATCTTGGACACTTATGTCGTGGTCTACCGGGACGACATACTTGTGTTTTCCTCTTCTCTGGAGGAACACGTTGTCCACGTCAGAGAAGTGTTGTCCCGATTGCGCAAGAACGCTCTCTTCGCTAAACTAGAGAAATGTCAATTCCATACCAAGGAGGTAGAGTTCTTGAGCTTCCACATCTCACCGGAAGGGCAAACTATGAATCAGTCAAAGATCCGTGCTGTCTTGGACTGGCCTGGTCCGGTGAATCTCAAATCCCTGCAGTCATTCCTCGGATTCGCCAACTTCTATCAGCGATTCATTCCGGGTTTCTCCTCAATCGTGGCACCACTTACGGCCCTGACCAGCCCTCACGTTCCCTTCACATGATCTCCTGAACAGCAAGCGGTCTTTGAGTTGCTCAAATCCTCCTTCACCACGGCCCCTGTCCTCCAACACCCAGACCCGGAACTTCCCTTTGTGGTGGAGGCAGACGCTTTGTCTTTTGCATTGGGCGCCGTACTTTCCCAACCCTGCCCCGCATCTGGCCGCCTACACCCTGTGGCATACTATTCAAGCAAATTCACCTCTGCTGAATCGCACTATACGGTCACAGAGAAGGAACTCCTTGCTATCAAAGACGCATTCCAAGTATGGAGGCATCACCTTTTAGGGGTTAAGCACCAAACCATTGTGTACACAGACCATCGGAACTTGCAGGACCTCGCTTCCCTCAAGTGTGTCAATAGCCGGCATGTGCGATGGCACCTGTTTTTTGCAGCCTATGACTTCCTAATCAAACACAGGCCAGGTGTGTCCCACGGCAAGGCAGATGCATTGTCTCGCTCACCTGGGGGGGGTATCTCTTCCGATCTTTCCAGAAACCGTACTTGTTCAGGGCCACGTGGTTTGCATTTGCACACCCTCACAGCCCATGTTGTCTGCCATACGTCTCTGGGTTTCCTAACACCCACACCAGTTATCCGAGTGGGATCCCGTATTTCACGACGGACTGCCTTTTGTACAGGAGAGACTGGTGCTGCCCACCAGCGATACCTGGAACCTGGCATTGGAGTGGTCTCACGACGCCGCCATCAATGGGCACCCTGGTCAACAGCGCACTCTAGCCTTGTTGAAATGCTGGTGCTGGTGGGCGTCGATGAGACGCGATGTAGAGAACTATGTGAACACATGTTCAGTGTGCGCCCAATGCAAATCAAGTAGAGGTCGCCCGTTGGGCCTACTTCAGCCCTTGCCTGTGCCCCCGGAACCTTGGCATACCCTCACAATGGATTTTGTTACCGATTTACCCTGGGTACGAGGTTACGACACGGTGTGGGTGGTGGTGGACTCGTACACAAAGATGGCCCGCTTTATACCCTGTTCAGGCATCCCTTCTGCCCCCACTTTGGCCAACCTGTTCTTTAAGTTTGTTTTTTGTCTATTTGGGCTCCCTTCGGTTCTGGTGTCTGATAGGGGATCACAGTTCACGTCCCGCTTCTGGCAGGCCCTCACAAAATTGCTTGGTATTGATGCCCGGTTCTCCTCCGCTTACCACCCAGAAACCGATGGACAGACGGAGAGGGTGAACCAGGCCATGGAGCAATACTTGCATTGTTTGTCTTTACAGCACCAGAAGTCCTGGCTCAGTTTATTACATCTCGCTGAGTTTGCATACAACAACGCTTTGCATTCCTCCACTGGCTTCTCCCCGTTTTATTCTCTCTATGGCCAGCATCCCCGGACCCTTCCTTTTCCTCACCTTTCGTTGTCTTGTACTCCTGCTGCTACTGCTTGTGCTCAAGGTTCTTGCCACTGTCCATGCCCGCACTATTTCCCATCTGCGGGAGGCCCAGTCGTCCATGAAAGCGGCGGCTGACGAGAGGCGGGTTGAGGGTCCCGTGTAGGGGACCGCGTTTTGTTGTCTACTCGTCACCTGCGCATACCCGGTTGCCGCAAACTCCTCCCTCGATTTGTTGGTCCTTACCGGGTGGGCAAGGTCCTGAATCCGGTTGCCTATCGTCTCTCAGTCCCTGCTACTTGGCGCATTCATCCGGTATTTCACACCTCTTTGCTCAAACCCTGCCCTGACCCCACCCGCATTGTCATGCCTCCGGCCCCTGTGTCTGTTGTGGCCCCTGACGAGTTTGAGGTTAGCGCGATTCTGGGTTCCCGTTTCCTTAGGGGGCGATTACAGTATCTAGTGGACTGGTTGGGTTATGGCCCTGAGGACCGCTCATGGGTTCCTGCCCGGGATGTCCATGCCCCTCGTCTAGTCACCCAGTTCCATCCGGATTCTCCGTCCAGCCCACGGGGTCGTGGGCCTTTGGGGGGAGGCTCTGTCATGCAGATTGTCCCATATGCAGGTTCCCATCACTCCGGTGCCAATGCCCCTCTATGTTCCCGTCATTCCAGTTCCCCTTCTGCCCATTTACCCTCACTTACCCAGTCAGGGCGGCAGCAGCATGGTATCCATTGGCAGCGCACATGGAGGCAGACGGGCATGGATGGTCGCCCGAGGTCCCTGCGTCCGTTTCTCCATTGGCAGCTGCCTTGGGGTCTTGCAACAGTTCGGCGTAGCCTCCGGCTCAGCTCAGTTCCGCACCATGTGACCAGGAGGGGCCGGCCGGTTGTTGTTGCCACGGAACACGTGATGCGGAAGCGCTTGGGGGGCCGTGCATCACGTGACACTAAGGCGTTTGATCACCTGACTACCCAGCGCAGTTAAAAACGGCAATTACATGTTTGCACAGTGCTTCACAGCTGTTTCATTTCGACACTGTTTGGCGTTATCGTACTTTCTTGATCACGTTTCGGACTACGGAGAGCTTAACGGATTCCTCTTACCTCTGCCCTGGATTACGGTCTGATTCTTGTTGCTTCTGGTCTTCTGACTTCCAGACTGCTAACTGGTTTTCCTTCGGATTATCCCTCAGACTTTGTTGTGCTCTTTGGCTTCTGACCTCGGAACTCTTTGGATTGCTTTTGGACTGCCCCGCTCCATTGTTACACTTGAGCCCGCAACCACGGCTCACACAGGTGTCACCGCGTGTGTCCATCCAGAGTGTTAACCAGTGTTTTCCACCGCTTGTTGCCGCCAGTCACACACTGCTAGTGCATGGAACGCCTCCTCGCCTCCTGCTCTGTCTGTCCCAACACAGGGTATAGTTGATACCCCGCCCTCCTTCCACTTAGGTAAGCCCATCGGTGATTCCCAGCATACATTCTGGTCATTGTCTGTTCTTGCCATTGTGCTGTACTAAACCCTTGCTTGCCTTACAGCGGTCACGGGGATTTCCGGCGTTCCCTCAAGGATCGCACAGGGAGTTGTTTTAGTATCTCCCTGTGTGGTACTTGGGGATGGAGGCTTTCATAATCTTCACGACAATCAAGATATAACAGGGATGCAGCCAGTGCACATAGGTGAAAAGCCTGTGGCCAGTGTATATTGAGCTTTGCCATCAGAGCTCAAGGACTATAGTTTACAACAAGAAAGTGCTCATGCGGGAACCTAGAAGTGTCCTCACCGTCTCAGTAAGGGTCGCTCAGACATTTTGTTGAGATGGCCATCTTTTTGTTTAGTAACCTAGGTTCAGCAGTACTGTGACTCTGCTAACTCCATTTTGAATTTTACTAAGTTCAGAGATCCCACTGCAGGCATCTGCCAATCACACTAACCTACCAATCCAAGGGTTGTAAAACTGTGATCGGTTTCCGTAAGACATCTCTATTCTGGTAATTCATACTATTTTACCTCAATATAACTTTCACAGTTGACAATCTTTTATATGCAGTAAGGATCATTGGCAAAAAAAAGCTTGGAAATTGGATGTGGGTAACGGGTTGGGTAGATAGAAGGTGGTGTTTTAGGCATTCACCAAACTATTAAGAGCACCCTCTGTTTACGAAGATTTAACATTTACCAAGAGAAACCCTTGTAATAAAAAATGAAAAACCTCTGGCTTCACTCACTGCAGGTTTGGTGGCCGTCGGGTCCAGCTCTGTGTTGTGAGTTATCAACAGCATGTGGCCGATCCTAGTCAGAAGGGTGGATCCGTTTGTCAAATCTTCGTAATATATGGTGCTGACGTTGGACAGGTGATACTCAATGTCACGTCCGGATAGTGTCTGAGAGGGAAAGATCTTGTTTTATCAAAATTCATGGTTAAACATTCTCAGTAACTGCATTACATGTATTTCCCAGTGGGACGGCATGACCACATTTTCAGCAGCCATCTTTCCAGAATACAAAACAAGAGAAGTCACAAGTTGAAAGAATGGAGACACTGCTGACAAGGAAGAGCCTGAAAATCATTCCTGATACGAGGAGGGGGGTGGGGGGGCCCATGGTTCAATAATGGTAATTACAGTTGTTATGCTATTAAATGGACTGTACCAGAAGAATAAAGCAATCCTTAAGATTTTACCCCATCAGTGTTCTCCATCTTACCACATATATATTGTTATTTTGGTGTGTGCCGGAACACAGCATGTAGTAGAAGCGAGGGATCTTTATGTAAGTGAAATGCATCAATACCAGTAGACTTGCTGCAGATCACAAGCCCCTGATCTAGATTTTCCTTTGAAATAAACCTGCAAGTTGTAGAGGTATCATCCAATGAGCAACCAGAATACACCAGTGCCTGCAACGAAGATTGCTGCCTGGAGGAGCATTGCCACTCCGCTGCCTTCACAATGGTCGTCTCAAATTCTATGGGGCTCATTTCAAGTTTGCCGGTATACTGCGGTAAATTCACCACGATACAGGCAAACTGAAATACTGATACAGGAACTCGGTTCAGCGGTATTACCGCCGGATTACAAGTACTGGTGTTGGATGTAAATTCCTATTTCAAGGAGTCCCATTGGACTCCAATGGGGACTTCGCCAGTATTACTGGCACCAGTGCCAGTAATACTGGCATTTTTTGCCAGTAGCGTTGCTGAATTACCTACAGCTCTTAGCTGTAGATAATTCAGGCTCCTCACCGGTAAACCAGCATATTCATTCCACAACCGGCCAACATATAACGGCTCAGAGTTACTTCCACTATCAAGTGAGTGCTTGGCAGCGACGTGATGTGCGTACTCAGGGCTATCAGCGTGCCAGAATTCGGAGCAGCTCTATGTGTCCACCATGGGCCCCAGGGCATGCCTGGGAGTGCTTCCGCCCAGCTGATCGCAAGTGTAGAATACTGGAAAATATTAGTGACGGTCATATTTGGGTGTGGTGTGTGTCTTCTGATCAGGGGTTGGGCATTGGTACTTTGAATCAATACAATATTGATCTATATTCATGGATGTGTCAGGTGCTAATCAGAAACCCCCTACTTCAGATCCTCCTACACCCAAGCCAAACAGCTGGACTTTGATGTCATGGGTGTTAGTCCTTGCAGTGCACAGTGGTAGCGCGAGTTATGGTTGCATACCGTACCATAACTTGCGAAATTCCGGGGTTTATAGGTTTTACCTGTAACCATACTGTCCCTGTAGCAACGTTTTTCCATTGAATTTCATAGGTTTTTTAGTAGTGCAACTTAACCATAACATCCCTTCAAGAACGTTTTTTGTTAGTGAATTTCATAGGTTTTTAGCAGGGCATTTTAATCATAACGTGTGTATATTATAGTTTTTCGAGGAAAGGTGATAGGGTTTACCATAGCGTACCTGTAGGAATGTTTCTATCACTGAATTGCATTCGTTTTTTACCTGATACGCTTAGTTTGTAAAGATGTACTGTACAACATACTGAAGCCAGTGGCTGTATAGTAATAGGCACAAAGGTTGGGAACACTGCATCCGATTGCGGACATCGGGGTGGAGTCCAACGTGCCCAGAAAGGGAGGGGTGGTCATAAAAAGTGGTAATATGCAGCAAAGACAAAAACATATACAAACAGCAGCAAGTGCATGGATGGGAAGGGAAAATGCCGTAGCTGTACAAAATCTGTACTTTCGCAACAAAGTGCACAAAGGCATAGGGTAAGCAGCATAATGGAAAGCACCAAATAGAGAAGTGACGTTTGCCTTCATTAATGTTACCGCACACCTGCTGCACAATCGAACAAAGTTGTAACACAGGTTGGGTGATATTGTATGTGTATTTGTTCTATAAAAAAGAGCTTAAGCGTAAGTGCTAGACAATAACATATTATCATTTTGCCTTGGACGTTTGCTTGGATTCACAGTAATTTAGTGTACTTAGGAACAATGCTATTTGATGCCACTTCCTGTTATGTCAAGGGGTGAAAGGTAGTGTTTCATCACTTCCCGGGTGCCACTTTGGGGTGGGGTCAAATGACATCACTTCCGGTGATGTCATCAGAGGTCAAGGGTTATGAGGCGAGGGGTGGGCCACTTTTTTGAGGCGAGGGGTGGGCCACTTTTCTTTGGGTGACCGGGCCTATTTCTTGTCCGAGTCCGACCCTGTGCATAATGAAATTTAAAACCCAGAAGCAATGCCTAAGCATACACATGCAAAGAACTGCATGCAAATGGACGCACAAAAACATTGTGCTTTGCACTCTGTACATCTTTCTGCACGTTTTTCATAACAAGTGATACACTACACTCCCAAATAGCACACCTACTCCCTTAACAAAAATGTTTCTGCTGTCAAGTGCCCTACATATTGTAAGCCTTCCATTTATACACACACACTTCCTGCCAAGTCATCCCCCTATAGTTTTGCAGAATGTAATTTACAAATGTAAGCACTATGCCATTAGCCAACCTACATTCTTACCATCTTCTTATACAGGAGCAGTACCCTCCAGTCTCTGGAAAGCCACTGGGGTGTGCACTTCAAAATACAGGCTGCAATAAACCTACTCTCAGCAATCAACAAAGTACAATAGCAGCATAGTCGTGTATGTCTTACTAAACGAGTGCACTACTGTTGTACTGTAGCATATAGATGTGTGCCCATCCACCAGTATGTACTTTATTGTTACTGATAACACCTCTACAGGTGCTAAGTGTTTGTTATGTCACCACCATTAGAATAATGCCAACATACTAACATAGGGTCCCTAGCCTAAACTTACACACCACTGCACAGCGACACACTTGCAGTTAAATGGCTGCCTACACTCCCATTCACCCACTGACACACATTGCACACATATACATGTAAAAATGTGCACACCCACACTTCCCTTTCTTCGCCAACAGCTACTACACAATGCCTTCCAAACAGAAACTCAGTAGAAAGCAACGCAGAAAGAGAGCCACGCAACCTACAAACACAGAAAGTAGCCATCCACTGCAAGCTCAACGTGAACAGAAAGGTGAAGGAGAAGAGGTAATTCAGTCATTAAGGGAAATTGATGCATCTACCAGTAAAGACAGTGTAGGTGATCTAGCAAAATGTGTGAATGAAAACAAAACCACTAAGTACAGTGCAACACACACGACTGCTAAGAGAGCACATACAAATGGTAATGTAATCACAACCAAGCATTCTAAAAAAGTATTTTTACAAAAAATGTTCCACCACAGAGTCCTTCAGAACCTTAAAAGTAGAGGGCAGAAATCACGCTCAACCCTCAAAACCTACCGCAGAAAAGTCACCCTAAAACTCTTGTAGACAGCGCTATAAGCGTAAAGCGGAAATTGTTTATAGTAATTTTGAAGAGAATGAAACCACTAACAAGATTAATTTGTGAATTGCAAGCAGTACTTCGAAACAAATGCAATCTCAGCACTGATACCTTTGGCCACATCTGTACAGGTGAGTGGAGTCGCACCACCAACACAGAGCCATACTTCAATGAAGAATCATACAAACAACAACAAACTAACCAAATTGCCTTACATCGGACTGGACGAGGCTATGAAAAGATGCACAATACCATGATGGAAGAGGAAACGCTGCTTTCAGAAATATCCCCATCAAACTTAGATGTCACTCTTCAATCCACCAAACCAACACGCCTGACCTACAAATGGCCTTGCACATCAATGTGCAATGTTCGCCAATGCCTAATCAAAAATGTGCAGCAATTCCTCAATCAGTATGTCTAAGGCAACGACAAAAGAAAAATGAAAATACTACAAACTATGGACTCTTGTCCAGTGCGCAACTACACTGGAATAAGAGGACATTCCTTCGCCTGTATTTCTGGACCAGCTTGCAAAAGCACCTTCCGCTGTATTAAAATGTTGCCAACCCACCATTCAACAGTCCGAAATCTAGTTTACAAACTGTACTATACAAAACCTACAGCTTTAGCACTCCAACATTTAAATGATATTCTCTTACACGGTACAGCGAAACAAGTGCTCGATGAAATTGAGCACATCCAAAGGAAATACTGTAGAACTGAAGAGCACTTACAAACTCCAGCATTTTCAGACAACAGTACTGACAACAGAGCAGCTATCAACTTTCTATATCACACATACAGAAAAGAAATACAAAAGTTCAAAAGCACATCTGCTGAAATGACAAACCAAGTATGTGTGCGTTGTCGTAGAACTTTCTATAGAAAGAGCACCAAAGCTATAGATATAATGCAGAAAATAGAAGGCAATGCGGAATCCCAATGGTTTCAATTAGCTCTGTACCTTCTAGCAGAAAACAAGTACGAAATTACCAGAGGCAAATACTCCACCAAATGCCGCTTTGGTTGCCATGGACCAGTTTCAACAACAGGCCAAGTCAACAGCTTCATGTCTTCAGTTCGACACAGTGTGAAAGGGAAATCTCCTAAAAACACATACTGCATAAAAAGGAGTGAAGCATCAAAGTACATGAATGATTACAATGCAATTGTTGCCCTCTTATGGAATGCCAATGTTGATGTACAGTACATTGCAGACAATTCCATTGCTGTTGCACGATATGTCACCGCCTACAAAACCGAATCACAGAAAACAGAGCTCAAAGACCTCTGGGAGGACATATCCTCTGACAAAAAACTTGCACAAAAATTGTACAGCTTTGGCATTAAAATGCTGCCCCATTGAGAATGTGGCAGCTACGAAGCCGCTGACTGCTTAACCGGCACAGCCTTATATAGGAAATCTGACAACATAGTGTGGCCAAGCCTTGGGCCTGCTGCACCCAGAAAAAGAGTACTTAAATTGAACGAAGACATACAAACAATAGCCAAAAGCGATCCGAACAGCCAGGACATTTTGAAGAACAACTTATTGGACACATACTACCCAAACAGGAGTAGTACTTCAGAAGCCTTGTGCTTGTACCAGGTAGCCCAAAACTTCATACAAAAACATTACACCAAATGAGGAAAAAGGTAGATACAGGGTGGAAAGTTGTGAAGGCAGCCTGGTGAGACTTACCAAACGCAGCCTAATTAATCATATGAAGTTTTCCTTAAAAACTCCTCAACACAAAGAACTGCACTACTTGGCTCTACTGCAACTTTTCAAACCATGGAGAAAAGAAGATGATTTATTAGCCACCTACACCTGCTATGAAGATGCTTTCAATGCCACTGAAAGTACAATTACAGATGGAAACTTTACACGGTACAAAACCATATTGGACAGTGAACGCCAACAAGAAGAAGAACTTCAAGTACAACTAAATGTAGACACTTCTGAGAGCAGCGAACCTTCGCAAACAGGCAGCCAAGAAGCACTTGGAGAGCCACTCAGCAAATGAGGCAGAATTAGCCATGACGGAGGTAACCACCACTATACTTCAGTATGAGGTCGCTACAGAAGAGTTGGCAGTACTGAAATCCCAACTAAACGATGAACAGCGTAGCATTTTTGTAGAAGTAAGTGAAACCACTGAACATGGTGTACAGCACGAAAGTAAAACTTGCACCTGTGACAACTACACACCTGTAGTGCTGTGTGTAAGTGGTGAAGCTGGTAAAAATGATCAGTAAATACCTCCAACAATTAACAAACAACAACCTTTCTGTGGTTATAACCGCCCCTAGAGGTTTGGCTGCCTACAACCTAGGTGGAGTCAATATACACTGATTGCTACTCCTTCTAGTAGAACACCAAAACAAATTGGAGTACTATAAACTTTCAGCAGAATCTTTTATTGAGCTACGCAGAGTTTTGAGACAAATAAAAATGCTCCTAATAGATGAGGTGAGCATGGTCTTGTTAGGGAGAATTCTCTGTTTAGGCTGAATTTCCTAACCTAGTGAGTCCCCCAGCAGCTTTGCTGGATTTCTGGAGTTTGTTTTTTTCTCCTGCCAAGAGTGAGACTCTTTTCCTCACACTCTTGGACATGCTTTGAGGGGTTCCTTTGACTGTTAATGTGTTTTATGGGCTATGGGGTCTTTTACTCCATAGGGTCTCATGTGTTTTTACTATGTGTGTTACACAGCACCCTCAGTGCCGTGACACAGGGGTGTCATAGTGACACCCCACCATAGACTCCATACCCTGGGACTGACTACTGTCTCCCGGGGCATGTAAAGTCACCATTGGCTTTACTAGTCCCAAATTATGAACAGAAACCAGTACAAACCATCATATTGTGGACGTACTGGTCGGGGCAATTCGATTGACCCGGGGTCTGTTATTCGAGGGGGCAGGTTTCCGTCCCCCCTGATCGAGTTTTGGCTGGTGGCAGTGGATACTACTTTTTATATTCGACCGCAAATATATCTCTATGGGATTTTTCCCATTGTTCGAGGCTACCAACTTTAATTATTTAATTCCTATAGCCTCGAACATACCGCCGGGTTATTTATTTAATATTAATTCACTGGTTGGTATTTTTTGCCAGAACTCGATTCTAAAATGGCGTTTGTGTTCTCTTCTGTGACTCCAACCCAAGTCTAGCCCTTTGTTCCACTTTTTGGCGGGCTTCTCCACAGAAGCCTCCAAAAGTGGTGCCACTCTGTCTGGGTACCACAGGGGGTGTGGGAGGGGGTTTAGGCACCCTGGACTGAGTTGCCTTGGCAACTCAAGTTGCACTCTTGTGTGATTGGCCCAAGTGGTGAGCCGGCCGGCTCACCACTTAGCATGTTTGTTTGATAGCTAGGCTGAATGAATGGGGGTTTCTTGCATAAAAGTAGGGCTTTTGGGACTGGAACTTCAGAAGTCGCCACAGGACCTGAAAGATCCGAAGAGGGAGAAGCTGAGCCGACCTGCAACGACGACACCACCGGTGGAGCCCTGCTGAACCGTCTCACCACTTCCCGACGACAGAGGAGATCTTCTTGCCGGAGAGTCTCTTCCCCTTGAGCTGGTGGGGACAATCAGTTTGCTTTCCTTTTTCGCCTACCAGGACGTCTAGTGGTCGAATTGCCCGTGCCAAGCACCCCGGCAACCAGATAGCCACTTACCACTGAACCGCGAAAGAAAGGAGCACTCCTTTTAATCGAGAAACTCCATGGCTGGTTTCTTCCTTGGCAGCACAACAACTTCCTGCTTTCCTCCCTGCCGTGATCTTCTCTTCTGCCGGACGAAGCACCGACTCGCAACCGCTGCCAGGAACAACTGCCCCCGCTGGAGTGTTCTCACCATTGCAAGGTACTGTGTCTGCCTGGACTCCCTTTCTATAGATTGCTACAAGGTGACAGTAAATCCTTAACCTTCTAGACTGGGCTGGCCTCTTGACCATCTAACTGGTTCCTTTCTTTTGGTCCAACTTCTTTCTGAACCTTTTCGAGACTTTTGTGCGCTTTTCAACCGTGTGACCTTGAACGCATTTCGTTCTGATCCTCGTAAAGTGGATCCGGCTTTCTGAACTCTAACTTCACGGTTTGATTCTGCCTTCCACTCTTGCTGTGTTCTTTTGAAAGTGTTGGGATCTGTTTCAATTTATGCTCTGCCTTTCTCTCCATTTGTAACCAAATTATTAGAGTGCCATCTGCGTTAAGCGCTCACCACTGTCTGAAAATAAGTGGCGCTTTACTTAAGACTTGTCTAGTATTCTTTTAAGGGAGTGTATATACTTTAGTGACTGTGTTTTTGAACTTGCTTGATATTAGTGCCAGTGTGTTTCTATAGATGTGTTTTTAAGTAAATAATTATATATCTTTTACACCAAAGCTCAGGTCAGTGTTTGCTTGTTCTACTGTGTTTACCTGCCCTATTGTGTATGCTCTGTATACTGCCTAACTCTTCTTGAGAGAAGTCTGACTGCTCAGCCACAGCTACCAGGTAAATCTGGGTGGTGCAGACTGCTACCAATTGGGTTTACTGCTAACTCCTGTAGTCCTAAACTTTTTGCAGTGGTCCCTAAGGGAACTGCACAGGTTTCTGCCTAACAGGTCTCCAACCTAATGTTGGCTTTGATTCACCACAGATTGCAAGAGGTACTCAAAACAGACTACGAAGAACTCTTTGGAGGAAAACAAGTAATTGTTTTCGGAGATCTCCTTCAATTGACACCAGTCAAAGGTGAACCTATCTTTAAAACCTTAGGACACCAACAGTGCCGTAAAAGTCTTGGAAGCATTGAGAATGTAAATCTTTGGCAACATTTTCAATACAGAGAACTAACTCAAAACATGCATCAGCCTACAGTCCTCACCTATGCCAACATTTAAAAAAAGATATGGATTGGTGTACTATCAAAGGAGTCGCAGTCTACCCTCAATAGTAGACGCATCCATGAGCTGTACGGCGTAACACATGTGCTACTGATGTCATGCAAAAATTAGCTCTGAAAAATGTCAGCTGTATGGCCTTAATACCAACTCTAGCAAGCTGTGCACAATTTAATGCAAAAATGCTACAAAAAGAAAAACAACCACTAGTGGACATTCATGCCACAGACAAACTGGACGTACACAGTATGATAATACCTATGTGTCCACAAGGCATAGCATGACTACACGCCTTAGAGAACTCCATCACCAGCACAGCTGGTTTGGAGAAAATGTTAACATTATGGGCCTGATCACGACTTTGGCGGTAACGCCGGCGGTATTACCGCCGGCGGTATTAGCCCTACCGCCGAACTTCCCGGCGCTAATAGCGCCGGATCATGAGTTCGGCGGTAATGTTAATCCCCATTCCCCATTGAGCCCATTCGGGAATGCCCCATTCCCCATTGGGCTCAATGGGGAATTTTCGGCGGTAATAGAGCAAAAATTTGGCGGATTTCCCCCCAGCTCAGAGCTGGGGTGAAATCCGCCGAAGTCCTGATTTGGCGGACCCTTAAATCCGGCGGTAATAGTGCGACCGCCGGATTTAAGGGTTACTGCCAAAGTCGTGATGAGGCCCTATGTGTCAACTGTAGAGTTATGCTAAAGCATAACACTGACGTAGAGCAAGGTTTAGTTAATGCAGCACTTGGTGCAGTTGTTGGCTTCCAGACATACCCACGGGACAACAGCATTCAGTTTGTAAACATCAAGTTTGATAAACTTTCAGAAGTCAAATATATACGACGCACAACTGCGCAAATCCTTCTTTTCAATGACATGTATGTACGCAGAGAACAGTTTTCTCTGTCGCTAGCTTATGCAGTAACTATTCATAAATCGCAAGGTCTAACCTTAGATCAAGCATTGATTGATATTGGCAACACAGTCTTCAAAGAAGGCCTGAGTTACGTAGCACTGTCATGGCTACGTACACTGGAAGGACTGTATCTAGTTAATTTTGATGCAACTGCAGCAAGTGCAGGCATTTCTTGCATTATAGAGTACAACAGACTACGTGCACTGTACACACCCTGTCTAAAAATGTACCCTATTCCTCAAAAACCAAAAGGTTTGAAAAGAAGGCTAATTCCATCAGAAGTACTAAATGATTGGGCCACAGTACCATCAAAGAAATGGAAAGAAACTCATACTACAGCAACTACCAAAAGCACATACAAAAGGAGTAAAATAGACAAACCATACCGTACTCCACTGACAAAAAAAATGCCTCTGCAAAGAAACCAGGTACCCTTCCATCAAAGGGCTCAGACACAGAAGTACCTGGCCCATTCAAACTTTCCAATACAGGTGTTAATTGCTATGCAAATGTAACAATCAATGTTCTATTCCAAATACCCGCAGTTGTTGAAAACATTTATTTAAATGGCGCAGATCAGTTGGAAGAGTATGTTGAAAATGAGGTATAGTATCTGGTTGCACCCCAGGACCTAGGAATTCCCTCATTCATGTTCCCTTTCAGATGTGTCTCCTGTAGGAAGATCACCTTGGCACCATGACTCTCACAGAACTGGATTACTTTGCGGGTTTTACGCGGGTTGTTCAGGCCCGCACATTCCAGCTAAGCACTTTGATTAACATATTGATATTGATATTTTATTTATTTTGCGCTCGTACACAAGTGTTCCAGAGCGCGACAAGGCAAGGGAGGGACCAGGGGAGAACAAAACAGCAATCTTACTAGGCCCAGTGACATTGAGAACGCGCAAGTGCATGGGAGAGGGGGTGGGTAAAAGTGCATGGAAGGGGGAGAAGTGGAAAGTGTGAAGCAGAGGAGAAACAGATAAATAACAATAAATAAATAAAAAAGGCAACAAACAGTGGTAGTGCAGCCAGCAATTTGCAAGTTCTAGGTTTAAGGCAGCAGACAGCGTAGGTCTGATAAGTGCAGGAAGAAAAAGGGGGGCCTGTATGAGTACAGATACAGACCCCAGTGCAAGGGGTGGGCCGGAGGCAGTGTGGGAGGATAGCAGGGTGAGCAGGTACCAGAGATGGTTCTCCTCAAGTTCTAGAGTGGCAGGGAGGCTGTTCTAGAGGGAGGACCCAGCTGAAGACAGAGATCTCCCCCAGCTCGTTTCTTTGAAAAAGGACTGACCCTGAGGGAGTTGGAGGTAGAGGAGCAAAGAGCTTGAGAGGGGAGGTATTTGCGGAGGGATAGCGGAAGGTATTTTGGACCCAGGCCCCAGAAAGCCTTCACAGTGCAGAGGGTTTTGAATGTAATCCTTGCATCCACTGGGAGCCAATGGGGAGATTTCAGAGCTGGAGAGATACGCTACCAGGGCTTGAGGCCAAGGACAAGTCTCGCAGTCTTGTTCTGGATTAGTTGCAGAGGGCAGAGGGTAGAGGCAGGTAGATTTAGAAAGAGGCTGTTACAATAGTCCAAGCTAGAGAGAACCAGAGCTTGGGATTTCATGAGCTTCTGGGGGAAGGAAAGGAAAGGCAGAGTATCTCTTAGGAGGTGCAGTAGGAAATTTGACTTGTTAGAGACCTCAGAGATGTGGGCGGAGCATTGTAGCAGTGTTTTGGATGTACATGCCGCAGTCGCAGTTCCCCCTCAGAGTGGGTGGTGTCTGCCCCGGTGTTCGAGGCTGTGCGATGTGAATTATTTTCAACTTTAACCAAAAACATTGCCCCTCCCTTCCCCCCTGCCTTCCAGAACGCCCAACTTCCCCTTCAGCCCCCCTGCCTCTCCCACACTGCCTACCCCCAACTTGCAGTGACAGAGCCCCCCTCCCATAACTTTTAAACAAGATAACCATCATGGAACACCGCTAGGGGCACCAGATATCACGCACCAAGTGACGGCACGACTCCCGGCCAACGGGGGGAGATCGCTCAAGCAAATCTTGCAGTATGCCACAGGACTGATACATTACATTACTTTTTCATATTTACCTTTACAGTCTCCATCAGGAAGCAACTGTTCAGAACAGGTTTGCGGGCCCATTATAGTCATGAGCCCTCTCAACCCACACCGACCTGCATCCGATGTTGCCACCTTACTTGACTTCTCCTCTCGGTCATGGGCGGGTTTGGTTCTTCGGGAGGGATTCAATGAAATCATGTACCACACCTGGGTCAGTGAAGAAGTGGGCTTGGCCCTGGTGCTGGACCCGTAGTTTGGAGGGATACATCATGGTGTACTGAATTCCCTTGTCTCGCAAAGCACACTTTGCAGCCAGGAAGGAGAGGCGAGCCTTCTGGACCGTTGGTGTAAAGTTTGGCTAGAAGGAGACCCTAGAGCCCTCGTACATCAGGTCACCCAATTCCCTGGCCCTGCGCAGTACTGTGTCTCGGTCCCTGTAGTTAAGCAGATGCGCTATTATTGGGCGCAGGTTCTGACCCGGCCTGGGGGTATTCTGCGACACTCGGTGCGCCCGCTCTACCAGGAACTGGGTTGACAGCGGTGGGTCTTTTAGGACCACCTTAACAAACGTTTCCATAAAAATGTCCATATTGCGCTAGGGGACCGACTCCGGCACCCCAACAACCCGGATATTGTTTCTTTGGGATCTTGCCTCAAGGTCCTCATTCTTCTCCTTTATCAATTTGATGTCTCTCTGCAGTTCCTGAATAGCCTCTGTTTCTCCACTGGTGCCTTCTAGGGCCCCCACTCTTTGTTCCGCCTCGGATATTCTCCCACTCTCTTTTCCGATGCGTTCTTGCATCCTGTCCACTTTATACACAAGGCCATCAAGTTTAGTATTGACCGAGGCGAAACCGGATCTCATCTCGGCCAGGACCAGGTGAAGCACAGTCTGTTGGAGATCGCTGCTGGAGCGCGCAGGAGACTCGCCCATGCCCTGGTTGGATTCACTGGGAATTGCGTAGTGGGGCCCCGGCATCCTCTCGGTGCTCGCGTTTAGGCCTGTATTCTGGGAGAAGGTCAGGCGGGACTGCTTTTTGTTGCCTTTTGCCATGTAGCACGGTACAGTTCCCCTGAGCTGCGTCCCGCCCCCTGCTGCCGGGCCGTTGATGGTCTGGGGCCTGCAGCAAAGTTGGGGGCTGTCTTATGTAGCTCCTATATTCATCATGGTGGTAGGCCTGCGCCCTGTCCTGGTGGCAATGGGTTTTAGCTGGCCAGGGGATTGGTTCCTTCCCTATCGTCGATGCCCCACAGGTGCCAGGGATGCGTGCCCCCTCTCTTCCCCCCACTCTTAGGCTGTTATTGGGGGTAAATTCACTGGTTGCCGTTGGGCTCAGTAGGTTGTGTTGTGTGATGCGGTTGGTGGGCTCAAACACTGTGCAGATCAAAGTTTCCTCACCTCCACTTACTATCCTAACATGGTCGGCGCAGCCCTGGTTTCAATAGGTTTAGTCTTTGGGGCTCACTGCTCCCCTTAAGGGGGACGAAGCTCTGCGCTCACCACGGGGGCCCCTCCGTCACACCACCCGGTGCCCTGGACTGTAGGGGCAGCCAGAGGGACGGGCTGTGCCCCCAGCCGCCGATGTGCTCCCCCTCGCTAAGCAGTTGCGAGTTGCCTGGTTGTTGTGCCACGAGGCTCTGGTAGGCACCTGTCTTCACCTCTGCCTCGAGGCATTCACTTCTTTGCCACATGGTTAGTAGTTTGGGATGGCAGCCCCCTCTCAGCTCCAGGAGCTCGCAGTTGTTTGCCGTTCTATGTATAATACGTGCTAGGCGGGCCACCCTGCGGCGGGGAGCCCGAGTGTGGCGCCGAGGCTCGGCCTCGGGTCAGACCAGCCGACAGGAGGCGAGCGCACCGCCCGTGATCCCCACACCTCACCAGAAGAGCTCTGGTACACTCCTGTCTCCCCAGCTGTCGCAGGTCTCGAGGTCTTCCAGGCAGTGGGACACGCAGGGCCGCACACCCCGCCCCCTGCCGATCCACCAGGGATGTTCCTTCGGGCGGCCCCTCCTTGCACGGGGCAGCGTGATGTCTCCCGGTCCGGTCACACCCGGGGATGGACCGCAGTTCTTCGATGGTCCCTTCCTGGGTCCTCGTGGGATGTTGTAGCAGGGCAGAGCTGTGGTCACCTAAGGATCAGTGCCTGCGGCTTCTCCAACCTTTGATGTTCTGGTCTTGGGGTCCGAGCAGAGGTGCGGAATCCTGCTAAAGCATGCCGTTCAGGCCCGAGCACGGTTACACAAGCTTCCAGGGCTCGCTCAGGTACCAAACTCAGTCAGGGCTCAGCCACCATATTGAGCTGAAACCGGTGTTGGTTTAAGGCTGATTCTTGTCCTTAGGAGGTTTATGTGATCTCCCTGATCCCACGGCCCAGAGAAGCTCAACAGAGTGCACCCATCTTGAAGTCGGGCTCTTTAGCGCCCCCTTCCATTGTATTTCCTTCGACTTCAAAAGATTTATCGGCGCCAACATTATCGGTACCGGGCTCTAGAGGGATCGGGTACACTGAGCGCTGCTCTTGGATCCGAAGCATGTTGCGTGGGGGCTGACTGCAGCATGCTGATTGAACATTGCAAGCATCAAGGATTTGAAATCCTCCCACTCCTGGCGGGTGGTAGGCCCAGCTGATGGCTTACCTTTTTCCGTCAACGACTCGGAATCCTGACGATGGCGGTGATGCCTTTTCTTTTTTTGGGACGAGGACAAGGAAGAGTGGCTCCTTGAGTAGGACAATTTTTTCTTCTGCCAGTTTTTCTTAGGGATATGCCCCTGAGTTTCAGTCTATGAAGACCGAACCGTAGACTGCGCCAGAGATTTTGAGGGTGGTTGACCCAGAGCAGGTTTTGCAGCTCAATCGCGAAGGGATTCCGGTTGCATTTTGCCGCACGACAGACACCCATAAGTCTTGTGATCCGTGCTGAGGCACCAGAGACACAACTCGTTTGGATCGGTGAGGGTCATCTTGGTGCCACAATCGGAACACCGTTTAAAACCTGACACCCAAGCTACCGACATCTTGTGCCGATGATTAAGTAAAAAACATCAAAAGAGTCGAAGCTCTGTGCTCCCAAGTAACGTGTTAGCGCGCAGAAAAAAAGGGACTGGGGTTGGGGCGTAGTCACGTGGTACTTAAATGACGCCTGACATCACAACCGGAACCGACAACCAGACGCCGAGTAAGACGGGTCGATGTCCGGTCAAGGTCCACTAACGCCCCCTGTCCAAAATGTTCCGAAGCAGCAAAGCTGGAGGGAGTATCTATCAGGGCCCTCTTCCTGCTCCTACCTGCAAGGCAAAAAAACCTTGGGGTCATCTTCGACTCCACACTCTCCTTCTCTCCTCACATATCCGACGTATCTAAGAAGTCACACTACCAGCTACACCTCCTCAGAGGTATCCTTCCTTTCCTCTCCTTCCCCCAGACGCTCACTGTCTCTAGAGCCCTGGTTCTCTCTAAGCTGGACTACTGTAACAGCCTCTATCTAAATCTGCCCGCCTCTACTCTTCGCCCTTTGCAACTCATCCAGAACAGGACTGCAAGACTTGTCCTTGGCCTCAAGCCCAGGGACCGTATCTCTCCAGGACTGAAATCACTACACTGGCTCCCAGTGAATGCGAGGATCAAGTTCAAAACCCTCTGCATTGTCCACAAGGCCGTCTGGGGCCTTGGGCCAAAATACCTTCAACTCTCTCTTCCTAAATATCTGTCAGGGTCCGGCTTGTCTGAATTCCACAGGTGCTGATGCTGGCCCCACAGATCCTCACCAGGAGTTCACCTCTCAACCCTTAAATATAAGCTGAGCTGAAAACCCCAAGAAAGGGAAAGGGGAATTTGAAGAAAATAACAACGGAGACACTGCAGCCCTTCAACCGTCTGGTAGGCTCTGGTATCTGTGGTAAACAAATACACCTGGTTACTTATATGATAAGAAAACTTCTTTTCTAAGATTATTCTAAATAAACTCTAAACTCTTTACCTCTTAAACCTCAGTAAAAGACTTAGAGGTTAGTAATCTTTGTGGAATATCTTGTAAATATATCTTGTGTTGTGCATATAGTTCAAGCCAATCAAGTCTCTTTAGAATCCTAAAGTGATGGCCTTTGCAACATCTTTTCAGAACTAGATATTCTTCTTGCTTCAAAGTTCTTTTAACCTTATGTAGTTTTCAATGCTTTCATAAATTGCAGTCTTTCTCTGAAAGTATTGAATTCAATTTGCATAAATTACTTTAAATAATATTCTTTAACTTCCTGGAATACTGCTTTCTTTCTGCGTGTGAATTGTTTCCTTATTTACACAAAGAACGTAAAGTTTCTTCCTTAATAAGCGTGTGCGATAAACACGTGAAATCAGAAGACGTGAAGAATTGTCCTCGCGTTTAAAATACACATGCGATTCTTTACAAAACCTGCGCGCGTGAAAAAATACGTAAACGCGATAAAAAATAACACGCGCTGGTTAAAATGGACTCGCGCTCTATCGCAAACCAACACGCGCTTTCTCATGCAACGTCTTTCACGTAAAAAATGTACACGCGCTAAAATTCACTCGCGCAATTCTTTTGGGCACGCGCTCTATCGCAAAACCACACGCGCTTTCTCAGGAAACGTCTTTCACGTAAAAAATGTACACGCGCTAAAATTCACTTGCGCAATTCTTTTGGGCACGCACTCTATCGCAAAACCACACGCGCTTTCTCAGGAAACGTCTTTCACGTTAAAAATGTACACGCGTGCTTTCAAAAACACGTAAACGACGACTTGCGAGCTCGCGCACACATTAAACAGTCTTGAAGAACATTACACGCAGTTAATAAACTTTAAACTCCTACGCACAATCTTCAAGCTTGTTTTCCTTATAATAACTTTAACAGTAAATGTCTCTTTTCTCAAATGAATTTGAAACTTGTTAACTCTTTGTTTTCTTATAAAAGAAAATGAAAGTTCACTGTGACAATCTTAAAATGTTTAAAAGAACGATCCCACCTGATGACTTCTTGTTCAACCTGGATCAGCAAACGATATTCTTACTTCTTTGGTAGATTTTCTGAGCTCTGAAAAGGCCTTACTTAAGGAGCTTAACTAATGTATAACCAGCCACTGAATTTCTCTGGATGAAAGGCAGTTTAGAATCTTGCTCACCTCCCAAGAATCAAACCCATTGTCCTCTCCACCAATCAGGCAAACCAAACATATCATTGTTCCTTTAACCAATCGGATTAAGTTTCTTTTGCTCCATCTTGACTTGGGCAAGCACAATGTTAATTCTATGTACAAACTCTTCCTGTTACTAACCCAGCCAGTTCTGAAAGCCCAACTGACCCAGCCAGCTCTGAAGGCACAATGTTAATCTTGTTACTGTTACTAACCCAGCCAATCCTGACAATATCTTCCTTCTCGAGCTCTTCACTCATCCGCCTCCAACTCCCTCAGGGTCAGCCGCTTCTCCAAACAACGAGTTGGGGGCAGATCTCTTTCCACTGCAGGGGCCTCCCTCTGGAACAGCCTTCCTGCCTCCCTGAAACTTGAGGAGAACCACCTCCGAATCCCGGAAGCACCTCAAAACCTTCCTCTTTGCCTCCGCTTTCTCTCCCCTGCTAATACTACTGAAACTGCACTGAATCTGCAACTGGGCCATTCACTGTTCTCGGCCCAGCCACTCTCCCCTGCACTGCCTCCACGGCAACCCCTGCACTACGGGACTGTGTCTGTATCCATACAGCCCCCCTTCCCAGCACTTGTCTGCACTTACCTCACACTTGCCACCAGCTGGCCCTTGTTATTTATCCTGTATGCTGTATGCTAATAACCCTGTACTGCACTTTCCCCTCTCCCTTTCCCCATGCACTTTTCCCTTCCCCTCTACCCTTGCACTTGCGCGATCTGAATGACACCTGGCCTAGTAAGATTGTTGTCTGTCTCCCCTTGTTCCCCCCCCTGCCTCGTTGCGCCTTGAAACACTTGTGTATAGGCGCGTTACAAATGCCTTATCATATCATATCATATCAGATGAGGAATCTGCAGGAGAAAAGCAATCCATTGAATGGTCAGTTACTAACTTAAATGTCCTACCTTTTATATAGTATTCAAAGTAACCCAATGCCCATTTGATTGGCAGGGTATCAAGCTTGATGGTTTCAGAATTGTTCTCCCTTGGGAAAAGCTTCCGACTGATGTATAAAACTGGATGCTCTATCCTGTCATATTCTTGGAATAAAACAGTTCCAATTCCCACCTAAGAAGCATCCGTCTGAAAGATGAATTCTTTATTAAAATGGGGGAACCTTCAGGACAGGCTTGCTGCATAAGATCTGTTTCAGTGTATTAAAGCTGGCTTGATCTTACTTTTGCCAGCAAAGTTTTTGTGGCTCAGCATTTTTCAATTTGTCAGTGAGGCACAATGTTATGGCCAAATAATTAGGACTGAACCTCTGGCAATACCTGATAAGCCCCAATAAGGCCCTCAGCTTTCTCTTGGTCTTTGGGGGAGGGGTTTCCTGCACATCTCTGACTTTTTCCAATTGGGGTTGGACTGATCCATTTCCCACAAAAAAGCCCAGCTATTTAATCGCCAAAAGCACTAGTTGACACTTTTTGGGATTGGCGATAAGACTTGCTTTCCTCAGAGCATGAGTGATTTCATATTAGTGAAACAGGTGCTCCTCCCAGGTTTTGCTGTGGATCACGATGTCATCCAGATCCACGCCGCGGAAGAGGGAAAAGGGTTGCAGTACCTGGTCGATCAGCTGATGAAAGGTTGCAGGGGCCCCATGAAATCCGAACGGAAAGACTTTGAAGTGAAATAGTCCTCTGGCGGTGGAGAAACCCGTCTTCTCTTTATCAGAGGGGTTCAGGCACCTGCCAATACCCCCCTCATTAGATCAGTCATGGAGATATAGACAGCCGATCCCAGTCTATCGATGAGGTCGTCAATTCGAGGCATCAGGTTTGGCTACAGGACTATGTCCTGCTGTTATCGCTCTGACAGATCAGATGGGACTAAACTATGTTCAGACTTCTCCTCGGCTAATAAACTGGCCATTAGGACAGAATAGGATTCTACTGTGTCTTCTTTCCACTCCTATATTTATTTATTTATTATAACATTTATAAAGCGCACCGACCCCATAGGCATCAGGGTGCTAGTTACAAGCAAAAACAGTACATCACAGAATAGTAATCACATGTGAAATGTCTTAGAGAAGGCGTTCCAAACATGGGGCGTCCTGGGTGAACAGCAGAGTCTTAAGGTGTTTTCAGAAAACTTAATGCTATTGTTCAGATCTCAGTTTATGTGGAAGGGTGTCAATAACTGGGAAGGTCGAGCACCCAGATCTTTTCACTCTGTATCTCAGGGTAACCAGATGGTTATAAGGTTGATATGGTATATTTGGGTTTTGAGTCTTCTGTCAGGCTGGGCAACCCTATAATTATGGTGACCTGTCCTCGCTAAGATATCATAAGGTCTGTACCATTGTGAAAGCATTTTGTGCTCTCAAGTGGGTAAAAGGACTAACACATTTTATCTGATGGAAAAGGACTGTGGTACTGCCTTTTTGTTGTAGTGGGACTTTTGATGTTCTCTGGCTTGCCCTAGATGTTTTTGGACTAGGTGCTGCATGATAGCCATGTGCTCTTTAAGCGGTTGGGCTGTTTGAGATTTGAGTAACACTGCCTCTTCCCAGGTCTCCCGGAGCATGTCCAACACGTCTGGGGATCGCATAAATAAAGGAGCTCAAAAGGGGAAAACCCTGGGGGCATTTTCTGATGGCAAAAAGAGTTCCTCTAGTTTTTTTAGAACGTTCTTTAAGGTTTTATTAAAACTTTCTACTAAGCCATCTGCCTGAGGGTGGTAAATGGACATGCACAGGGTTTTGATCTGTAAGATCTGTTTTACTTCTGCCATCAATTTGATAGGTCAATATTTCTCTCGGAAATGCCACCTGTAAGGGATTAGGTGTTTAAGAATCTGTTGTGAGGTATTAATTTTCATCAGGAAGGCCTCTGGATACCGAGTTGCATAATATAAACTTACTACAATATATTTATTCCCTAGTTTGGACGGTTCTAATGGTCCCACTATGTCCATACTAATTCTAGAGAGGGGTACCTCTATTATATGGAGATGTTGTAAGGGGGCTGGTGGAGAGGAGTGTGGAGCTGTTTTCTTGCATAGGGGACATATGGCTACAAAGTTCTTGATGTCAGCGTAAACCCCTGGCAAATAAAACCTGTTGATAATCTGCCCCAGTGTTTTTGTTGATCCTAAGTGTCCCAAAGTCAAATGGGCATGAGCTATCTCCAAAACAATCCTCCTATGACTCCTAGGAATGACAATCTGTGTCCTATTTACCCCTTCTGGTGTGAGATCTCCCCAACAGAGAAGGCCTTGTTTCAGAACTGTCCCATCTTTAGACCTTCCTTCCTCTTCGGGAACTACCTTGAAGCAGGCTTCCAACAGAATACAGTCATTCCACTGACCGAAAGCTAGGCCTGAAATTATTTTGGTTTCTTCACCAGTGGCTCCCTGGGTTACTGGGGTCACAATAGATGGGGGTCCTTCATCAGCCTCTGCAAAACCCTTAGTACATCTTTCCGTGATCTCTTGTTTCTGAACCTCTACAGGTATGGGAAAGAGGCCCCTTTCTAAGATTACCTGTGTGATTTTCTCTGCAGTGTTCACATAGTATGTTTGTTTCCCATTGTTCAGAATTAATATTTTTACGTCACCTCTGTAGTCTGGATCAATTACTCCAGCCATTACGTCCAAGCTGTATCTCCAAGCTAGGCTGGACTTTGCCACTAGGTGGATCTAGGTGCCCTTGCGTGGTGACAGAATTAGTCCTGTGGGGATCAATTGGCGTTCTCCTGCCTCTACAGAGATATCCGTGACTCCTGTGTAGGTTGAAACCTATAGAATCACTACTAGCTATAGTGTGACCAGTGGCTTGGTTGCTCAGTTTGGAGTATTTCAGGGTTCCCCAACTGATATCAGTTGAGTCAATAAGGATGTGCAAACAAGCAGTGCAAGTGCACACCTAATATGTAACAATCGAACAATCGATTTTATGAGAAATCAAATGAAGTAAAGAAAGCTGGGGTGCAGGGGAGGTACCTCAACCCTGACACGAGGTTTCAAATACAACTAAAACAGAAATGTATGCAAATATCTCGGATACTGTACACCTTAGTACTGAAAATTCAGTCACAAATAGGTAGAGACTTTTAGTTATTCAAATATATATAAAATGGCCATTAGTTCTACAATATGTTAGGTAGAAAGACATTTTCAATTCCACAGCAATTCAAAGAGGTAGAAACATGTTTCTTTATGAGTAGCATCATCAAAGTATCATCAGCACAATGCGTTTTGGGATCCTGGCTCCCTTCATCAGGTGCAATTCAAGGTCTACAATGTAACATGACAATGTGTCAACAGAATATACAATGTTCTCAATGCAAATTAAATATCATTTATATTATGTAGAAAGTATCAACAATTAACATTTTAGATAACCATGGTAAAACAAAGGTGATTTCAATTATAGTAGTGAATTTTCGACCATATGTCCCTAAGTCGTTTGGTTAATAAATCCCCCATGTGGAAAGAAATCATATGTTGGTACTCACTCTGAAACATCTATTGTAGAGAGCAATCTAAAGCAGAAAGCCATGTTCAATTACATACTGTCCAATATTAGTATTCATGCCACCGTGATCAGAAACTAAAGGTAGAGAGGCAATTGCAAGGGTGTTGAAGAAGGATACTGACTCAAGGGTTGTGTTTTAGTTTATAAAAACCTTTATTTATCAAAAGAAACCAACACTATCCCTATCTTCTCGGAGAGCCTCAAACTTATATTAAAGGACCTGTCACAATGTCCCTGTAATCAATACTCCACCGTCCTGTGTCATAACCTACTTGTATCCCTTAAACTATAACTAAAGAACAAGCCTATAGAAGGTTCCTTCTACAGGTGAATGACACCCTTCTCCTAGTGTTTGGCTAGTATTCCAAAAATGTTCTTTGGCAAAAGAATGCCAGAGGGAATGACTCCCTTCCAATGGCTTGCAGGGCCAACAAAACTTTGTTGCAGTCAACTTTCAGAACCAAGTGAATGACTCCTTTCTCCTGGTATTGGTTCACACACTCCAAAATAGTTCACACCAAAGCCAGGGGAAATGACTCAATTTCCCTGGCGTCTCTTAATCAATGGGCTTTCAGTTTCTTCAACTTTCAGGACCAGGAGAATGACACCCTTCTCCTGGTATTGGTCCGCACACTCCAATATTGATCACAACAAAGCCAGGGGGAATGACTCCCTTACACTGGTGTCCTTTGAGTGTATAAAAAGGGCTTTCAGTTTCTTTACCAGGAAAAGGTCTCAGTTCTCCTTGTGTTTGAGAGTTCTTTTCCGAATCTCTCAACTTGTATTTTCTTTCACCCCTCCCTGTGTAATTAGCAAAGGCCCAAATCCATCTCGCGTCCTCCAGTGCAACTAGGATGCTTTCCTCGGATGCTTAGTACCTTTATGTCAGAATCCCAAACACTTCTCTGGTGGTCAGTGGGTGTGTTGCCGCACTACGACGAGGATGTTCTCCTCGGATGCTCGATACACTTGTGTTGGGGTCCCAGACCCTTTTCTGGTGGTCAGTGGATTTGTTGCTGCCACTGCAATAAAGAAGTTCTCCTCTGATGTTCAATGTGTTTGTGTTGGGGTCCCAGACAATTTCTGGTGGTCAGTGGGCTTGTTGCTGCCACTGCGATGAGGAAGTTCTCTTTGGATGCGCAATCGACCCTTCCCAATAGTTTGGTTATTACTACTGGGCAGGCAGAAAGCCACTTGAGCATGTCTCTCTTCCACCCCTTTGTCCCCTCCCGGTCGCTCATACCTCCTGTTACCTTCTTTCGGACGTTGGTATGCCACCAGGACTTTCCGGGGCTGGGATGCATCTTTCCAGCTCTTCAGGCTTCTCTCCTTTGCTTCTGCATCACCGTGGCGGTTCAGCGCTCTACTTGACTGCTCGGCTCTCTCTTCCTGCTTCGTGTTTGAGCCCTCTCCAGCTGGACCCACAGAGAACTCCCTTGGCAATTTTCTGGCGTCCTTCGGTCTTCGGCATCCCGGTCAGTAGATAGAAATTGAAACTCCCGCTCTGGATGGTTTCCACACCTTCTGCCTCTCCGGGCTAGGCTTAACCAACTCTTCAGTCCTTCATCTCTTCTTATACATTGTTGCTAGCCCTTCCCTGGCAAATTGTCAGAGTCCTTTGTTGTTCTTGATAGGTTGATCTTCATCTAACCTCTGGGCCACCTCGTACCAGTACCAGCACAGTCAGTAATCTTCATGTCTCCTGTGCTTTTTGTCGTCCTGGTACTCTGTTTTGGCTGCTTCTTCGAAACTATGGAAATACATGGATTTCCACTCAAGAAATTGGCTTGGAATGGAGGGGGGCGGGGGACAGGGAAGGTTGGGGTGTGATGTTGGCCAACAGCCTGTACCTTAGGTGATCGTCCTTATCCCCAGAGGGGGGGTCCCTCCCCATGAGATCTTCCCACATTAAAGCACCCCTAGGGGAGTATTGGGTAGGGTGGACCTAGCCTCATGGGAAAGGGCTCCACCCTTGGGGAGTGTCATGATCTCTGCTTCCAAAAGGTCAGGGTTTTCCCAACTCCCTTGGAAGCAGATCCATAACCCAGGTTCCGAGTGCCAACCAGTCCCAATTGGGACCTTTTGGACCCAGTCCTGGCGCCAGTGGCACCAGGCTCATAAATATGCCCAGTCCCAGCGCTGGAAGCGCCGGGCTCATAATGCTTGGGTGGACTTACCTTCAGCAGACCATGCTGCTTACTTGCCTGCCAGTTGAGCCTCTGATCCTCTTCTGTTTGGAACTACTTTTCCTGTTGGGTGGGGCTGGAGCCACTCCCTAGATTCAGAACACTGGAACTCTTCTGGAAGGCAGGAACTCTTTTCTTACCAGGAACTCTTTTCTTACTTAGGCGTGGCTGTGGAAGGAGACACCTAAGCACTACAGGAGGCTATTTAAACCACACCCGGTGGATGAATCTTGCTTTGCGTTATTCTGCAACCTCTGCAGCAGAACGCTCATCGTGTCTTCTGCATCCGGTCCTGGGCCTAAGGAAAAAGGCTTACCATCCTGAATCCAGTCTTCAGCAACACCTATAAAGACAAGAAAGAACAGGTTAGCATTCCGGCATCTGAAAGGCAAAGGCTTACCTACTCTTTGTGCGCTCCGGAGGTCTTCACACTGCATTCCGGCATCTGAAAGACAAAAGTTTACCAACTCTTCGCACGCTCCGGAGGCCTTCAGCGCTGCATCCCGCATCTGAAAGACAAAACAAGGTGCGTTTAAAGACATTGGGGAACTTTAATACTCACGTGCCATTACTCCTTTCCACATCTAATCCAGTGGGTATTCCGGCACCCTGCAGCCGCTCCGAACTCGTACCTGCAAAATAAAAAGACGGTTAGAGCGCATAGTGAAGCAGGCAACAAGCGCTTACTTACGTGCTTCCAGGCGCTTCTATTCATCACACAGGCTCCATCTTCAACTCACTTCAGCCCGTCATCCGCCATCGCTGGAACCCTGCAAAACAAGAGACATCATTACTAAAGACTTTAAAGACATTTGAATGACTCGAAACTTACCGTTCGTGCAGTAAACGACGGACAGCAGTCCTCTGAAGTCAAGAGGCCTGCGCTACCTATCCAGTGAAGAAACTGGTTACAGCACCCTGCCCCGAGGCAGATGGAGAGCTCGGCATTCACTTACCTAAGGTGAGAGCGTTAACCTTTGGGGGTCTACAGGAGAGGAGAAGAGGAAAGAGATAGGGACACCCCAATAACCCCAGTTCATTAACCCCATATTTTCTATCTGCAGACATCTTACTCTACACGTCAGGCATACAGTGCACAGAGGTCCAGCCCAAAGAGCCAACCGGGTGCTACACATCACCTTTGAAGATACGGTAGTCGCCCAGTCAAGACCGGCGCCTCTGCGAGAATCAGGTGAGCGTTACAGAACGCAAAGCCTACCGCAAAACTCTCGCCCAGGCGCTATGGAAACCTCGGATACTGACCCCCTAGCCCGGTTACTTGGGGAACTAAGGGCAGAAGTGCATGCAGCTCGCCAGGAAACGAATGCTCTAAGAAGGGAACTAATTATTTCCAAGGAGAGAACAGACAATCTTGCTAGACAAGTGCTACAGTCACAAGCCGGACAGACCCCGTTACCCGCATCAGGGGCAAATCTTCCTTCAACATCCTCTATGAATCCAGTGCAGATCAACCTACCTGGGAATGTACCTCTGGCTCCGCCCGAACGATTTTCTGGTGACCCAAAGAGGTTTGCAGTATTTATCAATCAGTGCCGGTTGCACTTCTTATGCCGGCCAGCAGCCTTTCCAACTGATCAAGCAAAAGTAGCTTTTGTACTTTCGTACCTTAGTGGCAATGCGGCAGACTGGTCGATCCCTCTAGTTAATCAAGATGATCCGGTTCTCCATGATTTTCAAGCCTTTCAGCTTAGTATGGAAAAACTGTTTGCAAGTCATTCACAGGGGCAGGCCTTGGACAATGAGCTTCTTTCGTTGCGACAGGGTAATCAAGACCTTTTGGCTTATATTGCATATTTCAATAGACTAATAGTGGAAACTCAATGGCCTGAGAACCATCACCTTCGACAATACCTGGATCAATACCTGGCAAATGGGTTTATTCGTCCTTCCAAGTCCCCTGCTTCTTCAGCTTTGTTCTTCGTTCCAAAAAAGGAAGGAGACCTTAGAACTTGTATCGATTATCGCTCCCTGAACCAGATCACCGTTAAGAATAGATATCCGTTACCTTTGATCCCTGAACTCCTGGACCAAGTCAGAAAAGCATGCATATATACAAAGCTGGATCTTAGAGGAGCTTACCACTTGGTACGAGTAAAAGAGGGCGATGAATGGAAGACGGCCTTCCGCACCAAGTATGGGCTATTTGAATATCAGGTCATGCCCTTCGGACTTTGCAATGCCCCGGCCGCCTTTCAATATTTTATGAACGATGTCCTCAGAGAGCTCATAGATGTATGTGTTGTTGTTTACATTGACGACATCCTCGTTTATTCTTCATCGGAATCTGAACATCGGAAACACGTGAAAATGGTCCTCGAAAGATTGCGTCAACACAAACTTTTCGCTAAGTTGGAAAAATGTGTTTTCAACGTGACTGAAGTTGAATTCTTGGGATTCATATTATCACCTGGCGGAGTGCGTATGGATTCAAAGAAGGTCGATGCAGTTCTCAAATGGCCATCACCATCCTCCGTAAAAGGTGTGCAAAGCATGTTAGGCTTCGCTAACTTTTACCGCAGGTTTATCCCCGAATTCTCTCGAATAGTCCAGCCCATCACTGCCTTGTTAAAGAAAAACAAACGTTTTGAATGGTCTACCGAGGCGGAACAAGCTTTCCAGGATTTGAAGACTAAATTTATCTCTGCACCAATCTTAAAACACCCTCGCCCCGAACTCCCCTACATCGTGGAAACTGATGCTTCAAGCCTTGCCATGGGGGCAGTTCTATCACAAAAGGACCCGGTAACCAATCAGTTGCATCCCGTGGCATTTTGGTCCCGCAAATTCTCGCCTCCTGAAATCAATTACACGATTACTGACAAGGAACTTCTGGCTATCAAGTCTGCCTTTAAGGCTTGGCGGCATTATCTGCTGGGGGCCCGACACACCGTTACTGTGATTACGGATCACCGAAACCTGCAATATTTGAAGACCGCAAAAGCCCAATCCTCTAGACAACTCCGTTGGGCATTATTCTTTGCCGAGTTTGACTTCATAATTACCTATCGACCTGGTACAAAGAACGGTAAAGCCGATGCCCTTTCTCAGATGGGAGTGGAAGAACACTTGGTCAACCCTAAACCTGTACCAATCATTCCCGAACAAAGAATTCTGGGTGTAATCGCCACAGAATCCATAGAGGAAGTGAAGGATAAAGCCAGGCAACTTGTAACTCCAGCAGACATACAGAATTGGCATCTGCAGGGAAAGGACTTTGCAGTAAAGGACAACTTATTGCATTTCCAAGAACGATTATACCTACCCAGCACAGATTTACAGAAAAAAGTAATCTCTTGTTATCACGACTCTTTAATGGAAGGTCATCCCGGTATAGCCAAGACCTCAGAAAAGATCAAGCGCTACTTCTGGTGGCCGTCTTGGAAAAAAGATATCAGAGACTTTATAATGTCCTGTGGAGTATGCGCCCAAAACAAGAGTCAAAAGGAAAGACCAGCAGGCCTCTTACGCCCTATTGACATCCCACCTCGCCCTTGGCATACGCTTTCTATGGACTTCATCACCGATCTACCTCCATGCTCCGGATACAATACGATTCTAGTAATCGTGGACTTATTCTCCAAGATGGCGCATTTCATTCCGCTCAAAGGCTTGCCAACAGCAGCAACTCTGGCCCGAGAATTTCTCGAAAACATCGTCCGACTGCACGGTTTTCCTTCGGTTCTAATTTCGGATCGAGGTAGTCAATTTATTTCTCATTTTTGGCGAAGTTGCTGTCGGTCGGCTCAAATTGATGTGAGACTATCGACCAGTCACCACCCTCAGACCGACGGACAAACCGAGAGGACCAATCAAACTCTGGAACAGTATTTACGCTGCATGCTGCAACAAACTGAAAAAACTTGGAAAGATATCCTTTGGATAGCCGAGTATGCCTACAATAACTCTGTCCATTCGGGAACTGGGAAAACCCCGTTTTTTCTTTTGTACGGCAGTCACCCTCGAACCTCGGAGTTGGATCCCCTCCAAGATCTTGAAACACCAGCAGTAGACTACCTGCATTCTACAATCACCCAAGCCTTTAAGGAAGCTGTTTCTCACCTTCAAAGGGCTAAAGAACAATACAAGAAAGGAGCAGATCAACATCGGAAGGAAGCCCCTCACTATCAAGTAGGGGATCAAGTCTGGTTATCCACCAAATATCTATCTCTAAAAGGGCCACGCACATTCAACCCAAGATACCTTGGTCCCTATTCCATCACTACCATAGTAAACCCAGTAGCGGTCAAGTTGGACTTGCCCCCGCACATGAAGATACATCCGGTCTTCCACGTCTCTCTATTAAAACCCGTGCAACCTCAAACCCGACTAACCAAATCTCCAAAACCTATCCTAGTGGATGGAGAACTCGAGTTTGAAGTCAAAAGCATTCTGGACTCCAAGATCTCCAAATCTAAACTATTCTACCTAATTGACTGGAAAGGCTACGGCCCCCAAGAGAGATCCTGGGAACCTGCTGAATATGTCCACGCTCCTCGCCTAATCAAAAGATTTCACCGAACATTTCCTGACAAGCCAAAACCCCCAGAGAAGCCCGGTTTGGGAGGGGCCTTGAGGGGGGGTACTGTCATGATCTCTGCTTCCAAAAGGTCAGGGTTTTCCCAACTCCCTTGGAAGCAGATCCATAACCCAGGTTCCGAGTGCCAACCAGTCCCAATTGGGACCTTTTGGACCCAGTCCTGGCGCCAGTGGCACCAGGCTCATAAATATGCCCAGTCCCAGCGCTTGAAGCGCCGGGCTCATAATGCTTGGGTGGACTTACCTTCAGCAGACCATGCTGCTTACTTGCCTGCCAGTTGAGCCTCTGATCCTCTTCTGTTTGGAACTACTTTTCCTGTTGGGTGGGGCTGGAGCCACTCCCTAGATTCAGAACACTGGAACTCTTCTGGAAGGCAGGAACTCTTTTCTTACCAGGAACTCTTTTCTTACTTAGGCGTGGCTGTGGAAGGAGACACCTAAGCACTACAGGAGGCTATTTAAACCACACCCGGTGGATGAATCTTGCTTTGCGTTATTCTGCAACCTCTGCAGCAGAACGCTCATCGTGTCTTCTGCATCCGGTCCTGGGCCTAAGGAAAAAGGCTTACCATCCTGAATCCAGTCTTCAGCAACACCTATAAAGACAAGAAAGAACAGGTTAGCATTCCGGCATCTGAAAGGCAAAGGCTTACCTACTCTTCGTGCGCTCCGGAGGTCTTCACACTGCATTCCGGCATCTGAAAGACAAAAGTTTACCAACTCTTCGCACGCTCCGGAGGCCTTCAGCGCTGCATCCCGCATCTGAAAGACAAAACAAGGTGCGTTTAAAGACATTGGGGAACTTTAATACTCACGTGCCATTACTCCTTTCCACATCTAATCCAGTGGGTATTCCGGCACCCTGCAGCCGCTCCGAACTCGTACCTGCAAAATAAAAAGACGGTTAGAGCGCATAGTGAAGCAGCCCGTCATCCGCCATCGCCGGAACCCTGCAAAACAAGAGACATCATTACTAAAGACTTTAAAGACATTTGAATGACTCGAAACTTACCGTTCGTGCAGTAAACGACGGACAGCAGTCCTCTGAAGTCAAGAGGCCTGCGCTACCTATCCAGTGAAGAAACTGGTTACAGCACCCTGCCCCGAGGCAGATGGAGAGCTCGGCATTCACTTACCTAAGGTGAGAGCGTTAACCTTTGGGGGTCTACAGGAGAGGAGAAGAGGAAAGAGATAGGGACACCCCAATAACCCCAGTTCATTAACCCCATATTTTCTATCTGCAGACATCTTACTCTACACGTCAGGCATACAGTGCACAGAGGTCCAGCCCAAAGAGCCAACCGGGTGCTACACATCACCTTTGAAGATACGGTAGTCGCCCAGTCAAGACCGGCGCCTCTGCGAGAATCAGGTGAGCGTTACAGGGAGCAGTGACGATATATATGTGGCGAATCATCACACAGCTCTCAGTGTTGTTTCTTTGTCCATGATATCTTCTATGGCTTTCTTCTAGGGATGTTTCTCCTTCTCTGCTAAGTACATTTCTGCGATGACTCGTGCATTCATCCTATCACACCATCACATTCGTGGCTATCATCCTCTGACACAAAGACATTTTTATGGCCAAGATGTGCAGCAATTTATTACACCTCAAGTCTGAAAGATTAGATTAGAGAAAAGAAGATGATACTTGTGCTTACCTCATTTTCACCAATCCCGTCGTTGCTTGGTGCAAACAGGGTGGCTTGGATGGACAGGTTGGTGAGGTAGCTCTGGAACTCTTGCCCTTTGGCTGAGCTGTTGGAGTACCGCAGGATTTCCTGTGCAGTCACACAAAGGCAGCGTCAGCACTGGCAATTACTGATATGTTCATGTTTGATCTTTCGCATATTAAATGTCATCATTCTGATATGGTCCTAAACATTGTCACTGGATTGCATTGATCTGCGTGCATATGCTGTATCACTATACTGTCGATCCTTCATTAACTGTGTATTTAACAATCATATTGAAGATAATACTTACAAAAACCTCTAAATAAATAAATAACAAATGGGCATTTTTTTCAGTTGTGTGTTTATCTAGGGTACAAAATACCCTGCAAAAGCTTGACTAATCTACAACTGCACATTTGGAATCTGTAGAGGAGAATTTACTATAATAAATGCTTTTATAGTGGTGTATTGTAGGTGCACTTACCGCCAGAAAGTTGGAAAAGATGGGGAAGGACGTCAAGACTTGCAGAAGGTTCCCATTGCATGTGTAGCCATCTCCAACATATCCAACTTTGCACGTGCATTTCACGTCTGCAATGTAAGGACAGACTCATTGCAACATGTAACATGTGACTACAGCACGCAACACACAAGGAGCTCTGCCATCGCCATGCAGTCATATTGGACTTTTAGAAAAGTCTGTGTTATCCATGTTTGATCACTTCCGGCAGACCCAACGAGCGGAATTCCCTCATAGTTCAGTGAATTGAAATACCTTCTGAGTTTAGGATGAAGCGGTGAGCCCAGAGCAGCACTACAGAAACAAAGGTTGTCAAATAATTAAAAAAATATTGCCCTCCTGGATCTAGTGTTTGGCTGCTATTGGCGCACTTATTTATTTGTATGTTGCTTTTCAACACTTGAATGTAAACTGATAGCATCAAGTCAGGCAAGCAAGAGCTTCAGAGGTTGCAGAGGGCTGCTGCTGTCAATCAGAAAGAGTGCCTCGTGGTGAAAGCTCTGCTATAGCGCCGGCCATTTTATAGAAACTAGTGAATCTAGGCAGGTTTCGTTGATATTTGGAAAATGTTGCTTTTAAGAGCTTCTTCTGTTTCCCTGCTGCTTGAGACATTGATGTAGATGTTCATGTGTGTGACACGTTACAATGTAAAGAATAATAGGGTGACCACCCTCTAGCAATCAGTTGCTCTGTGACACAAGGAGTGTCTTTTACGGACCCTTTCTATAGGAGCTAAAGTAGTATTTTAAGTGCAGAATCGTAGGATACTCCTGACAATATTGTGTACTTGTGTCATCAACTGTATAATAATGTTCCTATTGAGTGGACATTTTCTTTGTGTTTGAGGACTTGTGTGTTGCAATAATAATAATAATCAACAGTATATTTTAATAGATGAATCACTTAATTATATTATCAGAAAAGAACAAATAACTCACCACGGGTAATTCGTCCCAACCCTAACCCTAACGCATCAGTGGACACTGTACGCTGAGGTCAAGGTTGCAGAAGCAATGTCCCTTTCAGAAGGCTGTCTCAAAGGGACCACCATGCAGGCTATTTATTAATTTCTCATGGATGAACAGTGTGCAGATAAAGGCCCCCAGAGCTCCCCTCATCTTCAGCCTCTAACTCCCTAATGCCACACACCTTTCCAGAAGCCAAATGCTCATGGACATTCGAGATACAACACAGCTCTGGGTAACTTAGGGGAAACCAAAAGAAAGCTCCCACATAACAGATCTCCCTCTCACTCATTTATCAATATGCTCAACAGGTCTGGATGGAGTGTCTTGCTTACATTCCTGTCTTCCATAACCATGCCATCCTCAAACACCTTCATCACCCTCTGTGGACTACAAAACCTACCATCGCCTTTAGCCATAACACAGCCCTTGTTTACATGCACCAGATCCCCTTCTTGGAAGTCCTCCCTCTTGGCTTTCCTGAGCACCATCAAACCTCTCCATGTTCTCAGCCTTGTCCTCAACAACTTCCTTAAGATTGTGTTCCTCCCACTCCACGAACCATGCTCGCCCCAGCCACGCACAGCAGACAGAAGAACAAATTACTTACTCCATGTAATGTTCTTTCTACTGGATGTTCCTCCCACGGAACCTCATCTTAGATCTTTATTCGCCTGCTTTGCACCTCTCGCAAATCTTTCCTAGCTGGGGGCGTCGTGTGCACTGACATCAATGGCCATCTTCGTGACCTGACCTGACCTGACGTGACGTAGATGTGGGTAAGAATAGAGCTCTCTGCGCCCTGTGACTTCAGTTGCCATTTTTTCCTCTTGCACAGCCACGTTAAGGATTAGAGACAAAAACTTGTCAGTTAAGAGTTAAGGGAGAGTCATTGTATAATCGATTTAGGGAGCTGCTTAACTTCCGGGGTAGACTGGAAAGGCGAGGCGGAATCTGTGGGAGAAACATCCAGTAGAAAGAACATCACCAGAGGTAAGGAATTTGTTCTTCTAATGGACTGTGTCCTCCCACGGATTCCTCATCTTAGATAGACTCCCAAAGCAGCACAGCCATTAGGGAGGAGGGAAGAAGCAAACTCAATGGCGATTATGCCACCACATGTTGGAGGACAGCCCTGCTGAAACAAGACTGATTTGCGAATACTGTCTCCAGGCAGTAGTGTTTAGCAAATGTGTGCATGGCGGACCACATTGCGGCCTGACATATATACTTTACAGGTACTCCTCTTTGGAGAGCAGTGGTAGCTGCCACACCCCAAGTGGAATGCACCCTAAAGCCTTCAGGGATTTCCTTACCCGCTCTAGTGTAGCATTCAGAAACACTGTCCATCTAGAGATAGTTTGCTTTGTTATCCTTTTACCCGTTTTCAGGTATGTATACCCAATGAACAGCTGATCTTCCAGACTGAATTGTCTTGTCCTGATGATGTAGAAACTCAGGGCCCTCTTGGGATCGAGCCTATGCAGACTTTCTTCCTCCTTGGATGGATGAGGAGGTGGATAACCTCCTCATCCAGGCTGGCAAACAAATTATCTGCGACAGATGGAAGGAACTGTGTTATGACCTTTGGAATGAACAAAGGATGCTCTCTAAGTGTATTTGACGTTGGAAAAGATTGAAAAAGGTGGCTTTCAGGACAGGGCCCAGGGTCAGTTTGGGGCATACAATTGTCTCGGGCACCAATTAAAAAGTGGCCCACAGTTGCAAATGATAGTTAATTCCTTTTGTGACAGTCTGTTTGAGTAGTACCCAAGGGGGAGTATTTAAACATCCAGCGAAGTAACTCATCAAACGGCCCACATTGACCAAAAAAGTGGCCAAATTTGATCATGAAAACTGGCCCACACTAGCATTTTGCATTTTTAGTTTGGGCATTGTCCTATTGCCCTAAAAGCCAGTGACAGCATCACAGGGCCTGCAATTCGCTCACTCTCCAGGCCATTCTGTGCTAAATTCCTCCCACCCTAGAGACCCCCAGCTTTTTGCTGGACTTAGGACTTTTAAATTTGTTATAAACATTAATTTGTATTTTTTTTTAATTGATAAACAATTTTTACAAAAGGTTTAAGACAGGTTTAAGCCAGTTTATTTATCTATGAAATATGACCAGTTAAAAGAAAGAGGAGGAGAAAGAGAACATGGTCTACCATGAGTCTTGTTTTATGGTCGAACATCTATTCTCCTTTGTCTGGGAGGATTTTGACCATGAACGAGACCACTGTAATCACAAAGGCAGTCTCTTCTCCACTCATTAGAATTGCCCACCAATCCTCTGCAGTGAAAGATGGAGAATGCAACAGAAGCTAACCAAATGATCTGGTTCTCTCCTTGGTCAAGCCTGGACAGTAGAGCAAGAGAGGCTTCAAGGTTTCGACACAGTCCTGGTCTTTACAAAATGGGCATGTGTTAAAGTCATCTTTGGCTCGTATTGCAATGATCTAATTTGTGGGTAGGCTATTTAGCCGTATTCGTAAAAATGTATCACGATAAAGTCTGTTGGGAAATTTTGTCAGATATCCAGGAAGTGAATTTAGTTTTCTTTATTCCAAAGGTAGAAGTGCAATTGACTGGCAGCCGACGACGCTGGCAAGAGTAATAATCCAGTCACTTTCTCCTAACTTTTTTTTTACTCTCACAGGATTTGTTTTCAGATCGTTTGCAGTGCAGTCAATCATCCCCAGTTTGTCTCTGTTTTTGTTTGCCCAGTTTTCCAGAGTTGTGTTAGACTCTCCTAACAGTTCTTTGTTGAAGATCTTGAAGATTGTCGGCTGGGGAAATAAAATGATTTTACGGAACAGAGCCAGACTGTTCCATTCCACCACAGCTCTTAAGGACAGAAGACCTAGCTCCCTCCGTATGATCTGAACCGGGGTTGAAATAAGGACACCCAGTACTCTCTTCCAAAAGAGTTCCTCAAGCCGAGGCCATGCCCTGTCCGGGATGTTTATCATGGCCTCTGCGCCATAGGTCAGCAAGGGGACTACATTTGATTTGTAGAAGTTCAACGCTGGCTGTATAGAAGAGCAGCTGTATTTCGTATTCACAGCAACAGCTTGACTGGCCAGGGTCTTCGCTTTCTCTTGGAGGTGGTCCACCCTCGATGTTTCAACTGTGCTGTTGTTTAGCAAGACTCCTAAGTATTTGAAATACTTTACTTGCTCGATTTTTGGTGCGGCCCAAAAACCATTTTAATTCTCATTGTGTTTTTTTGTTCTTTTGAAACACATGATTTTTGTTTTCCCTATGTTGATTTCCAAATCGTTCTTATTGATTTATTTTTGCAGGCTGTCCAGCTGAAGTTGGAGGCCCACGGGAGTTTGGTCTATTAAGACTAGATCATCGGCATTCAAAAGACGATTGAGCCGGACGCCCCCTATGGTTGGGGGGAAGTATTTTATCGAGGGCTCAAATTGCTGGGTGTCGACCAAGAAGAAGTTGAACAGTGCTGGGGCGAGTGGGCATCCTTGCTTTACGCCTCTGGCTGTGGGGATTTCGCTTGATAGTAGGCCAGATTGATTCAGTCGCACTTGCATGGTGGTTGTTGGGAAGGAAACGATCCTTGCCACCCTCGCAACATTCTGTTTCATCACATCCCATAAAAAATAACACATACACTATAGCCCCCAGCTCTGCAATAAGAAGCCATTTTGAACTAGGCCCAACGCCATCTTTTTACTAGGCCTGGAAATCCATTTCTCTGTAGAAATGCAGTTCTCCCATCCCCAGCACCTCGCACCGCCAGCCCACACCATTGCCTCCCCCTGCCAGCCCCGCGTGAGCCCTGTTCTCACAGAAGCCCAGCCATGCCTTGTTACAATCCCGTAGTATAATTTCCGAAAGAATGTGCTCTGAAGAGAGCGTGAGACAGTGACAAGTCATAGGTCCAAGTGCCCATTCATCACCAGTAAACTGCCTGTGCCTCTCAACCCCCATCCTGTCAGGTTAGAGGCCACCAGCTCTGACCCACCTGTTCTTTTCATGCTGATACCCACATGGCCCTCCCATGCCCCGACCACTCTAGAACCCCCACCACAGCCCAAACCCGTGTAGCAGGATATTCTCCCAAAAGCAACACATGTCCATCTATATCACTAGGACCCAAGAAGGACAGATGGTAGATCAAACCTTTGGGGTGGGTACCGTTGTGCAGGGAGTGCAGTATTAAAGAGAATCCAAAGTGTAGAGGTTGGAATGCCAATATATTAGCTCATTTGACCTAAGTACCCCCAGTCATGCAAACATGTATGTGTGCCATTCTTTCTGCATTATCAGTTCCTGTTGTTTAGTTTAGTTAGATAGTTATGATGCACCCTCGACATGACCTTCAGGCCGCAGAGATGAGCCCAGCTGACCCACGTGTGCCAAGAGCAACCGAGAGACGGCAGCCAATTAACATCCTGTATCCCTTATAGTATCAGCTGTTCTATAGGCCCCTCTCCAATCCGATGCAATAATGTGTACACTATGTATGTCGTCATCAGTGATGCTGTGTGTCCATTTAATGTGCTGCCCATGTACTGTTTCAGCAGGGTGCTCTCGGGCAGCACAGTTCTTTGATGGCAACGTTTATGATTATATAAACTTTGTTATCTATGCAACTCATGTCCTGGTCTCATTCCCCCGACGGGAGTTTATCTTATTTTTGCATATTTTTCATGGTTTTAGAGTGAAGAGCCATCAGGGGTTCCAAGATAGAGTTTGGACAATTCAGCCCGGCCAGTTTTCCCCACAAGTGTTGTCGGTTGACTTGGTCAAAAGCTTCAACCAAGCTGACAAAAGCCACAAAAAGCCTTGATCTGCCATCCTGCACCATTTCCTTTAAAATGCTGAGAAGGAAGATGTTTGCAGCCGTTCCAATCTCCTTGAGGAGGCCAGTTTGAAATGGGTCATTACATTCCACCGTCTTGGTCCAGTCTTGAAGTTGTTGCAAAATGAGAGAACCGAAAACCTTTCCAATCACATCCAGGAGGGCTCTGGAACGGTAATTCTTTGGGTTCTCCCTTTGTCCTTTTTTGAAAATTGGGACAACTACTGACTACCTCCACGAGCAAGGAATAGAGTGAGTTCAGGTGATTTGCTCCATCAATTTATGAATGAAAAGCGCCCTTGACTCCGGATGTTCTTTCAATATGGCGTTGGTCAGGCCGTTAGGCCGGGAGCGTGTGAGGTATTTAGCTCACGTAGTTTCCCCTGTATGTGGTCTACACCATGAGGAATGCCCCATAGTTCGATCTTACTCACTGAAGATGAGGTCTCCTTGTTTATCTTTGTGTAGAAAAGATTAAAAAGTGGGTCACCAAGACCTGTTCTTTAACATTGTTCTGTTGCAGGTCCATGGTTTTGCCTGCAGTAGACTTGACTAGTGACCAGAAGTCTTTTACCTTCCTTCCACATATCACTTTTGACATGTTTTTGGAGTCATTTTGGTACATTTGTTCTTTGTGCATGAGGAGCCAGTTTTTATAGGTCTTACTAGCCATATTTTCTTTTTTTATATCGTCAAGATGTTTTGTCTTGGCCGCTGTTTGTCTTAGTTTTCTGAGCGTTCTTCTTTTTTCCACGATAAGGACATTGTATATGTGAAGTCTTTTAATTTTCCCAGTCTGTGTCCCTCGTTTGTTAATGCAATAGCATTCAAGCAGGGGGCTGTATTCCACTTTTGAGTCCTCTTCTTTGGTATCATTGGACCTTGAATTTTCTTTAAATTTTGATGTTAGCTTGTCAATTGCTGGTTTGGCCATTTTCAATCGAGTGCCACTGTTGCATAACTTTACTGATGACGTCATTCTTAATCTTTCTTGTTCCATCGCAGCAAACCAGCTTGTGCAAAACCAGCCTGTGCACAACAAGTTGTGGTCACTTTTAGCCATCTTCACCACTACAAAAGAGGAAACAAGAGGCAGAAGGTTCCTTGATACAAAGATGTAATCAATCACAGCTAGCTGGTCTGCTCTTTCCCAGGTCTCCCTCGGCAGTATATCCCCAGCAATTTGTCTATTTAGTGTGTGCAGGTCACGTGTGGCCATTAGTGACATCCATGATGTTCCTCTGGCCACAGAAGCAGATCTTCCTTGGGCCCCCCTACCACAAGCCCCCTTTATGCATCTGGCGTTAAGGTCTCGACATAGAATGATGTAGGGGGTGCGCTGGTTGATTTATGCATCATCAATCAAGCTGGTGGTCATGTCCAAAAAAGACGCATTTGACATGGCTTGAGGATTTCAGTACAGGTTTATGATTACCATTGTAGTTGATTTGTCCCGAGTTGCCCAATTCACTGGGTAGCTCCATCTCACCAGGAGCTCTTGAGTGAATAGATTAGAGAAGATTATTTCCATAAAATGTAGGTTACTGCCAGATCTTAGCGCTGTCAATAGGCCCAATGTGGGTCTTCCTTTCTGCCCATTTGCTGCAGGACTCAGAACTACTTTGTACCCGTCGAGAGTGGATTTCTCACTCAAGCAAGTTTGCTGGAAACATAACATGTCGTAAACCCCCAGATTAACATCACTTTATACTGTCAAGTGTTTGTAATACCTTGTATTCCATATTTAAGCGGTGTAACATGGGCATCTTGGGTTTGGTGGGAGTAACATAGGCAACTTGAGTGGCTATACGTGGTCACGTCGGGCCAAAGCTCCCGGGAGCCAAGACCAGTTTCGTTTATCCAGGCCTTGTTTCTGTTGATTTGAGGTAGTTGTTATCTCTCTCCCTTGACTCAACTGCCGGTCCAATTGAATTGTAACATTCAAGTTGGGTCTAGGGCCCTCCGGGACGCGTCCAAGCCCCAGTGGATCTTGAAGTGTTTTTATTTCCTTTATTCTTCTCTGACTTTCCGCCCCAAGAGAGATGGCATTGTTGATAGGACTTGAAATAGGTTAGGGATCAAGTGGAGCAAAACATGACAGTTTTCCTGTTCAGTATCCAGTCGTCCCCTTTATCCAGGATTCTCTCAAGTTTTAGAGATTGTAGGGTGTTGTATTTGCAGCTCTGAAATGTGTTGCTCGGTTTCTAGGGCCGACGCCCTCCTCCTTGGTTGTCCCCTAGGATGATGCTCCTTTTGAGCCCTTGTGTTTCCTGCTGCTTAAAGGGAAATCTGTGGTAATGTAAGAAGTATCTTCCTTATAATGCTTATTCCGTCATGAGTTTGGGGCTCAAGGAGGCAGAGTCCAAGCCCTTTTCTTCCCATTCACTGGTCGGGTAAAACCGGAGTGTTGTACGTAGGGGGTCCACCGTTTTGCATGGGTTTATGCTGGTATCCGGTCAGTAGGCAGAGCCCACTCTTGCTTGGGGGCACTAAGGCATGTTCTCCAGGCTCCAGTGAGTGACCCGGAGTATTCAAGGTCGAGGCGTTGTCCCCGAGTCCCTCCAGGATTTCCGCATCCGAAAGTTCCCATGGTGGCTCGGCGAGATTTGTTTTCTTTGTTTTAGACTGAAAAAAGATAGAACTTTGCCGTTGAGCGATTACCTTTTGAAGTCGCCTTTCGGTAGATTATTGATAGTTTAGCCGGATTGCCCCCACTACGGTGAGTTGGTTTGGAGGGCATATTTGCAGGAAATGCGAAGGCTCTAGGATTCTTCAATGTGATCACTTGGGGTTCAACTATTGTTCAGTCTGATATTGTTGATTTAATTCCAGGGGCCTAGATGATCTTACATTCGTAGCGTGAGCTTCCTTGGAAGAGTCTGGGACCTTTATGACCCCATTGAAAGCTACAGAAGGGACTTCGGATGAAGTGTTTCTCCCGGGATCGACTCGCGGCGGAGTGTTTGATGGCCCATTGTAGACCATCTCGTGGACCGCCTCTAGAGCTGTTTCGACAGGATCAAGCATAGAGGTTTTGTCAGATAACTGTAACAAGGTGGTCTTCTTGACAGAGTCTTGTGCATGCTAGTAAGGGTTGTGCACCTCTGCTTAAACCAGGATCTCGGGCTTGGGGGACCCCACGATAGTTCGATTCAAAGGGCTTGAGGGCAGAACAGAGGAGGTAATGGGGAGTGGCGTCGGAGGAGGATATTGACCCGAAACAGTCGCCATGCTGACATCGCGGGTGTTAGGGAGAATTCTCATTTATGGCTAATTTCCCTTACCTAGTGAGTCCCTCAGCAGCTTTGCTGGATTTCTGGGGTTTATTTTTTCCACCTGGTAAGAGTGTGAACCTTTTTCCCACTCTTACATGTGTTTTGCCATGTGTATTTGTACGTTTTGTGTGATCTTGGGCTCTGGAGCCACACCACTCCATGAGCCCCACTTCTTGTGTGTGTTACACCGCACCTTCAGTGCAGTAACACAGGGTTGTCTCTAAGACTTCCCACTGACTCCATTTTTCTGGGGCTGACTACTGTCCCCCAGAAACAGGTAAAGTTGCCATTTACTTTATGTAGTCATTTAACCTACAGACCCAGTACACCCCATCTTACATGGATTATTGGAAAGGGTTAACTCTGATCCCTTTTTGCCTGTACCTCCTGAAGCCTTGTTTTGCTCCCTTAACAGAGTTGGCTGGTGGTAGTGGTATCTACCCTAACTTTTCTACCATGATTATACTATATAAATGTGGTACTGTTTTAGGCTATTGTATTAGCCTCGAACATAAGCCCACTTGACCAAATACTTTTTATTTTGGTTCCGGTCGGGTTTAGACGCTATTTCTTTGTGTTAATATCCTTCTTGGGTTTTACTTTGCGCGGCAAACCAGGTTTGCCTTCTTTGTTCGCCGTCCTTTGGCGGGCTTCTATGAAGAAGCCCTCCTTTGGCGTCTGGGTGTCTAGGTGGGCTGAATGTGAGGAAGGGGTTTAGTAACCCCCTGCACAGGGTCTCCTTGGAGACCCAAGTTGCACTTTGTGTCCATTGGCTGAGGTGGTTGTCCGCCTGGACAACTCCCCAGCTGAGTGATTGACAGCCAGGCTGTGTGAATGAGGGATTTTGGCATAAAAGGCAGGACTCTTGGGCTAGAAAGCAGAGTCGCCACTGGAACTACAAGAACCGAAGAGAAGCAGGGAATAAGACAGCTGCTGCAACTCCCGAGTCCCGGTGAAGCCCTGCTGCAGTCCTGAGCTATCTACCCTTCAACGACAGAGAAGATCCAGCCCGTAGTCTTCTTGCCTTGGGCCTGGTGGGATCAACCAGCTCACCTTTCTACAGCCAGAGAATCCTCTCCTGGGTCGAAATCGCTGCACAAAGCTGTAGTGGTCCGGATAGCCATCAGAAGAGCCCTCTACTGTTTTAAAGGAGTGCACCTTTTATTCACCGTTGCTTTGCTGCTGCTGGCCTCATCCCTGGGTAGTGCAGATCGCTCCAGACGTCCTCCTTCTTGTCCCCACAACTGAAGCTTCAAGAACCGTGAGTCTGCAGGAACTACGAGCAACAACTGCCGTGGCACCAGCTTTCTTCATTCGAATAAGGTACTGTGTCCATTTGGTCGTTCTCTACGTCCGACCTTGAGGAATCAGGGTGAGCCCTTTTCCTTACCAAAGGCTTGTCCTTTCTTCCATCCCTCTTATCACTTTTGCCTCCCTTTGACAATATCCAAGAGTACTACTGGCAACGTTAATCTTGAATAGTTCTAATTGTGTGATCCTCGACAACAGAGCCTTGCTCCATTTGACACTGGCGCAGGCCTATTGACTTTATCTGCCTCTTAGAATACGCCCTGTGATTCATGTGCCTTGACAAAAGTATTGCCTATGATTTTTATCCCCTTTACCTTGGTTTTTATTCAATGTGCTAAATGTGATTTGACTACGGTTACAATTCTCCCCGCGGGTATGCATTTCTTTCGTAAATCCGAATTGTCATTACTTTCAAAAAGTGAGCGCTGCTTAACCTAAGGTAGCGTCATTTGTTTTACAACACCGGTCTGTCAAATCTTAATGTACTTACCTTGAATTGACCTGAACCAAAGGAATTGGTTGTGTGTGGTATATTTAGAGTGTGTTTTTGTTTAATAGAAGTGAAGTGTTTTGTGAACAGATGGTTTAAAAATAAATGTACTTATAATTTTTAACCAGAAACCTTGAGTCAGTGTTTGTTTGAGTCATAGTAATTGTAGTCCTTTGTGTAATCCCTATTACTGCTCATTTGCACTTGAGATAAGTCTGGCTGCTCCACTACTGCTACCACTATAACTGTGTAGTACAGGCTTGTACCAAAGGTGAAATTGTACTACCACTTGTGGACTTAATTGTCTGTAGTGTTCCCTAAGGGTACTACAGAGGATTCTGCCTAACAGCGGGCCAAAGGGCAACCTCCCTCTCGCTCTCAATTTCTTCTCCTAAATTTCTATACTGGGCGACCTTTGAAACTGCCACTGGGATCACTTCAATTGTGGTCATGGAGGCCGTTGAGTCTGGGAAGTCTGAGGTGTAATTGGATACATAACGGCACTCTGGGTCTCTCTGAGGACATATGTGGCTCATAGTTTGGCCGATTTCTTTTTTTTTTAAATAAATACATCTAACACTATGGTGCCGGTAGGTTCTGGGCCATTCTCTTGAACTGATTCAGTCGGAAGGTGTGGGTGTGTGGAGGCAGCCATAGTAACAGCAGCATGTTGGAGGGGTGACTGTTACTCAACTCAAAGGATCGAGAAGAGGGAGTGGGGGTGAGAGACAGTGAAATGTTTATAGAGGCAGTTCTGTTTTTTCACTTACCCAAGGGATGTGATGATTCGCCTTTGGATAGTTGGTTAGGTGGCAGAGCCGCTTGTAAGACCAAAGGTTCTCCTTCCCCTTCTCCATTTCTACAGAGCTTAGAGCTACGCAGATTGCATCATTCCTCCATCATGCAGGTCTCCTTGTCCCGCTTGGACCGCACAAACTGCAGCAGACTGCAACTCATCTGCCAACTCTGCAGCGGCCCCGCAGGAGAAACCAGTTTTGTCAGGTGCTCCTCCCCTTCCACACCGACCAACACAGCAATGACCAGAGTAGAAAGACTGCAGTGAGTGGCACCTTTTTCTCACTCTCTCATGTGTTTTTCCCTGTTTTGGATTTTATGTTTTCACTGTTTTTGGAGTCTGACAAACTACATAGGCAACTGCTTTTTGTATAGTGACACACAGCACCTTCAGTGCAATGTCACTGAGAAGTCCTTTGGATTTCTCTTAAGGTTTAACTACCTTTTCTTGGGTGAACTACAGTTCCCAAGAATAATAAGATGAAATTGATCTTAACTTTTCTCTTTGTAGGTCCAACACACACCATCTTAAGTGGAATGCTGGGGGGTTACTTAGTAGCCCCTTATCCTACTTTCTCATGTAACACTTTTCTGTTACCCTCACTGCTTCAAAAGGCTGGTGGCAGTGGTTTCTTTTTTACTACCATTGTGCTTTTCTACCACTGTAGGCTGAAACCTCAGCTTCAGTACAGCACCCATGGGTGTCAATTTTGTCAAAATGGCCTGTGCCTTGTTTTTTGCCATTTTCTGTTTGTGAGGTCTTTCTTGGCAGATTTGAACTCTTTCTGTGTTTTGCCTTTGGCGGGCTGTAGCCCTGAAAATTGCCCTTGTCTCCAGTGTGCCTGGAAGGGCAGGAAGTGAGGGAGGTTCCCGAAACGCCCCTGTCCTTTGTCTCTAGGAGTGCCTGAACGAAACCAGCCCCGATTGGCCTGGTGAACACCCTGCTGTGTGATTGATGAATGGGAAACTTGCTTAAAAGGCGAGGGTTTTGGGAATGGAGGCAGAGTCGACCACTGAAAGAAACATCTGAAGAAGAACCCGTGATGGGAAGCCTGTTACAACCTCCTGGACCTTGAAGTACCAATGAAGCCCTGCTGCTGTGCTGACCTCCTTTTTTTCGAATCAACAGAGAAGCTCCGGAAGGGACGACTTCTTCCCTTGGGTTAGTGGGGCCAACTAACCTTGAGAATGAACACCACTTTGGCGCAATCCCAGACTCGCTGTGCCTATCTGTTGCTGCAGAAGTCCAATGCCAGGGATTGAGTGCCCATAACCGAGTGCAACGTCTGCCACAGAACAAATCCAGCCAAAAGCACCAGGGGCCTCCTAAGGACACTCCAGAAGTAGGAACTCCCGATCCAGAATCCCCTCACCAGGGTCCAGGACCAAGGGAGCAAAGAAAGTCCAACCGGAGATTTGTTCTGCATCAGTGCTGTTTACAAAGACTGAAACCGCAAAGTGTCGCTGAATAAAGAGAGCCTGTAGGTGCCGATGGCCTTCCTGAATACTGCCACATGAGCCCTCCAGACGTCCTCCCTCTTGTCCCCACGACTGAGTCTCAGGAACCAGGGTCTGCACTGCTGTAGCAAGACGGAATCCAGCGGGACCACTTTTCTTGTAACCAGAGGTACTGTTTGGGCTTGGGGGTACTTACTGTCTTGCCTTAAGTCGTGCTGTCTCACTTGAGATTTGCACTTGCTTAACTTTCTGACTTGATTTCAACTCCCTTTTGCACAGGCTTAACAGCTTGCGTCCCCTTCAGTGATTCTATTTGTACTATCTGACTTAGTGAATGACTTTTATCCAAGAAGTGCATCAGAACTATTGACTTTGTCCAAATGACTTTGTCCTGGCTCCCTAAAGGCACCGGTCTGAATCCATTGACGTTGGCATTGCTTGTCCCTCATAGGTTGAACACTTTTTCTTCTGGGAAAAGCTTACCGAGATTTCCATTGGAGGATTCCCATTATCCTCACTTAAGTAAATGTTCTAACCTTTCTATTTTAACCCTTCCTTTCTGAAACTCAAGAGTCTAAAGAGTATACTGGTGTTCTATATTAATGCGATACTATCCTTGTTACTGAAGTCACTTCAGGGTGTGTGAGAAAAGTATTGGCATCTCCAAAGAGTATTCACCAGCTTCATTGATTTTGAAAAGCAATTCCAAAGTTTGCTTGACTGTTAAAACAATTGCCTTTTTAAAGAATGCTTTACTAAAAACTGATGTTAAATAAATAAATAACTATTTGTAACTGAAAACTTGAGTGTAAGTGTTACTTCGTCACTTGCATTGACGGATTTCATTTGTACAGCTTTACAGCTCACATTTACCACTCTTGAGATAGGGCTGCCTGCTCAGTCACACTACCAACTTGCGTAGTACAGACCCATACCAAAAGGTGGGTTACCTAATACCAAGCAGATAAGTCTTGTGTAGTCTCACATAGTGTGACTGCACCAATTCTTACCTAACAATCTGAAGGCCTGAAGAGGCCAGTGACAGAAGGAACTTAGTCACTGTGGCGGTGGGGCAAGATATAGGGTCAGTCTCGCATTCCCTGCACCACGCCTCAAATCTTCTCCGCCTACACGCGTACAGAGATTTTCTAGAAGGTCTGCGTGCAATCAGAAACCCCTCAAGTTCCTCCTCTGGGAGGTCCCAGTCATCATACTTCATCCTCTCAACAGCCAAGCAAGTAGGTTGAAGGAATCCGGGGTTGGATGGCGCACCCGACCTTCAGACTGGGTTAGACGATCAGGACGCCGAGGCAACGTTCTCCTTGCCGAAGCCGGGACGATCAAGATCATGGCTGCTCAAAATCTCTTCAACCTCCTGAGAACCCAAGGGATGATGGGAATCGGGGGAGAGGCGTAGTGGAGAGGGAAGATCCAATCCACCATAAACGTGTCCCCGAGTGCGCCGTTCACTGGGAATTCCCTCAAGCAAAACATTCCGTGGTGAACAGATCCACTGCTGGGGTATCCCAGAGAACAAAGACCTCTTCTAGGACTTCCTGGTACACTCTCCACTTATGTGAGACCGTGCTCTGCCTGCTCAGAGCATCCGCCAAGGTGTTCTCTGTCCCCGCCAGATCTGCCAAGACCGAGATTTGGTTCTCTCGCAACCAGAACCACAGCTGAATTGCTTCTGTGCAGAGTGGATGGAAGTGCACACCACCCTGCTTGTTGAGGTAGTGCATGGCCACCGTGTGGTCTGTCAGGAAGAGGAGATGCTTCCCTCTGAGAGACAGGGCAAAAGCCCTCAGGGCTAACCTGATGGCCCGCAACTCCAGCCTGTTGATATGCCACCTAGCTTCTGATGGAGACCAGAGGTTGCTCACCTGCAAATCCCTTCAGGGACGCATCCGCGACCGCTCGGCCCTTGGGCCATTTGGGCCAGAAGGGTTCCCCGCCAATAGAGCGCTGCGTGTGATCCACCAGCCGAGTTTGAGGAATACCTGGATGAACACTGAGAGGCGATCCCAGATACTGAGATCACTGGTCCCTCAGGAGTCACTGGAGGGATCTCATGTGCAGCCTGACCTCTGGCACTAGAAAATACAGGAGGCCATGAGACCCAAGAGGCGGAGTAAGTAATCCACTGGAAGGGTGGCTTCGTTCTGAAACAAATGCACCATCTGGGCTATGTTGCTGACTCTCTCCTCGGGATGAAAAGCCTTCCCTACCCGAAGCTCAGCCTGTGTAGTAGTACGCAGGTGTCCTCCAAATGAGACAAGACCTGTCCCGCTGACTTCCCTCAGATCAGCTAGTCATCCAGGTATGGAACTACATGGACCCCAGATCTCCTGAGGTGAGCCACAACTACCAACATGAGCTTGGTGAAGACCCTTGGATTGGATGTCAACCCAAAGGGACGCACCTTGAACTCATGGTGCTTGTCCCCTATGAGGAATCTCAGAAACCTCCTGTGCTTTTCATGTATCGGCACATGGAAATAAGCATCCTGTAGGTATATTGGCACTAGCCAGTACTGGAGTTAGAGAGCGTGGAGAATCTCTCTCAACGTCACCATCCTGAATTTCTCTTTTCTCAAGAATTTGTTCAAGGCCCTGAGGTCCAGGATGGGACGGAGACCTCCTCCTTTCTTGGGCACCAGAAAATATCGGGAATACCAACCTAATCCTCTCTGATCGGGAGGTACCTCTTCCACAGCACCCTTCGAGAACAGGGCTCTGAGTTCTTCCTGGAGCTCCTGTCCTGGTTGGATTGGGGGTGGTGGAGGTCTGTCTGGAGGCTTCATTAGAAAAGGAAAACATTAACCCCACCGAATCAACTGCAGGGCCATGCATCAGAAGTTATTTCCTGCTACTGGGCCCAATGCCCTGCCAACCGTCTACCAGCCAGTGCATGGTGGGAGGGGGAAATCAAAGCGGTTTAGAGGGTGCGGGTGACCCGGCCACTGTTGCTGCTTGCTGGCCTCTAGAAGCCCCTCTGCCCCTTCCGGGACATGAGAAGCACCTCTGCCCTTGCCTGGCTTGTGGGAGCTGTGCCTTCCTGCCATAGGGTACATAACGTATATAGCCTACGCCCCTGGAGGCAAAGCTAAAGGCAGGTTTGGCAGGCTGCGCCGCTAGGCCCAATGATTTAGCAGCCAACATGGATTCCTTACATTTCTCGAAGTATTCGTCTGCTTTCTGACCGAAAAGCATGTCACCATCGAATGGCATATCCAGCACCTTTGCCTGAACATCCTGATGGATGTTTGTGGCCTTCAACCACCCTTGTCGACAGAAGGGACACGCCGTTCCCCATCTGGTGGAATCCTGTGTCTGCGATGTCCACTGCCACTGTAATGGTGTGGTCCGAGGCCCCCTCCTGAAATAGTTCCAGTGCCTCGACCTTCTTGTCCTCGGGCAGGAAGTTTGGAATAGGTCCCAGCTTGTACAATAGTTCCCAGTCATATCGCGACAAAATGGCAAGGGCTTTAGCCGCCTTGATGGTGGAGGCTGCTGTATAGATTATTCTCTTGCCCATTACATCCATCTTCTTCCCCTCCTGGTTCAGAGGCACCATGGCTGCTGACGACGGGTTTGCAGAGGTTGCATCTCAGGGCTGAATCTGATATCCTGTTCTTTTGCTCTAGTCTGTCACGCTTAGGCGGGGCCATACTCGATTTGTTCATTAGCGCTAGGCCCTCCTCCCAGATATCATCCAGGAAAGGAACCAACATGATGGTCTTTCTTCTTAATGTGCGCCGCTGGTACACAAATCCTTCTTTTTTAGTTTCCTCAGGTACCAACTGAAACAGTTCAGAGGCCCTGGACGTCACGGAATGATAGGATTCAGCTTCGTCCATTGAGGATGCCCTGTGGAGCGTGTCCGCGTGTGATGCTTCGCAGTCAGCTGGCAGAAAGTCGTCATCCTCGTCAGTGCCTGTAGCCGTAGTACCTGTGTCCGTGTGCAGAGCCGGAGCTCTGGGTCAAGTCAGCTCGCGATGCAGGGTAGATGGCGGAGGGGTTGGGTGACGCCAAACATCAGCTTTAGACTTTCTCTTCCGACGAGGAGGGCTCATTCCTCGGAGCTGTAGGGGGGCATCCTCTGCTGGATCTCCATGACCAGTGTGTGTAGAGTCATCAGAATGTCCCTCGACACTTCCCTCGGCTGAGGGGTGAAAGGAACCTGTGGTGTAAGGTCCGAACTGATGCCCCTCCTTTTGCATGCAGGAGATGTAGGCTCACCGCCCTCAGATTCTCCTCCTTCGTGGTCTTTATAGTAGTCATCAGGCAAATCATTGTAGCCATCGTCAGAGCTTGAGTAAATCCGCACCGGTTTTTCTGGAGCAGTATGTGGGTCCCACGTCCCACGCAGGTTCTATTGGGATGGCCTTGTTTCTTTCTCAGGAGGCTTCTGGGCTGATATGGTTGCAGGGTCTTTAGCCATCTCCGGGGTGCCTGCTGTCTTTGTTGCTGCCTCGGCAGCTGTATCACACATCGGGGTAAGGACGCATGTAAAGTGGCTGTTGTAGGCACCACCTTCACGGACCCGCTCTCCTTCAAAGCTGTTGTGGTATAGGTCGTCAACTTTGATGACGATGTGATCGTTGAGGCCTTCGTCAACGCGACAGTCGTCGAATCGCTAGACTTGGAAGGCTGAGAGGTCTTAGTTAGTTTTGAAGGGTCCTCCCCGAACTTATCCCTAATTGGTTTGTCTGCTGATAAACAGAGTTTGGATGCGGTTAGGGGCTTTCCTTTAGAAGAGGACCGCTTCATTGGCGGGCTCACTGTGGAGACTGATGGTGATGGCGATCACGCTCTGCCTGACTTGGGACCCGCATCAGCGGCGAACCAAGTGGAACTAGCATCGCAGAGCTTGGACTTCTCTTGGACCCCGTGGGCGGGACGTCCTCTAAGGATCTCGACCGCCTCTCTGTGGGAGTTCGCTTCTTAGACCGACCAGTCCTGGGTGAGGTATGACCCTGCAAGAGGCCGAGCCAGGGGCCTTTGCTCGATTTGAGCCACGCTGACAGCCTGCTATAGCAGTCTGTCTTTGTTTTCTTCGAGACACCACAGCACACCTCGCATCCCTCCTCATCGTGGTCCAGAGGCAGGCAATTTAAGCATTTATAATGTCGATCTTCTACGATTACGTTCCTTAATAAACCCTTCACGCAGAGTTTGTAGAGACTCCTGCCGGTAGCTGTCATTTTGGCAAAAAAACCGATAAGTTAAATTGGTCAAATTTAGTCCATTTTCTATGGAAAGAACTCAAAAATGCACAAAAATAGCTCAGAGAGCAACATGAGGACTCCCAAGTGTGAGGTAAAAACCTGAAGATTGCCACCAGGGGTGGAGCTTAGGGAGAGGACTGTCATTGGATGGGGGCAGTATGACCCAGAGGACAGTGATTGGTTTAGAGGAGAAATACAGTTTTAAAGTGAAAGTGAAACTGTTTTTTCTTTTACAGAGAATTCCCAGCGTGACGACGCAGAATTTTCATGAGCATGTGAATCCATGCCAGACCACATGCTGGAGAAAGAGCTTTAGTTGCTGGCCTTCTGATTGAAAGCAACACTTCAATCACATCTTCTGGGACGTTCCAGTCCCTGTACCTTAGCCTTTCAGAAGCCAGGCGTGCAGGTTGAGCGTTTGTACACTATGGTGATATAGTCGAGTTTTATGAAGAAAATCAAAGAATTTTTTAGTCCGTCAGAGAATTTCTCGAAAGTGTGTTCCCGAGTAGTATGCTTGGCATGCGGAAAGAAGAAACTGACATCCCGGGGTGCTGAGCGTTCTATTATGCCAAAGTCGACGTCACATCCGGTCCCACTGCCAACGATCCAAGGATCCTCGACGCCAGACCACATGGCTCCCCCTGCTGGGAAAACATTTTTGAGAGTGCTGCAAAAAAATTGAACTTTAGACCTGGAAGCGACTTACAATCCCAAAGTTTGGACCACTGTGGCTTCCCAGGAGTCAATGCCAGTACATTTTCCAACTCCGGGGAGGTATCCAAATGACTGGCCTCTTGTAAGTCAAAGGCCAGTTCCAGTAGCCTTTCCCCTTCGTAATAGAACTCTTTAGAGAAGTCCCTCATCTCCCTCAGGGACCCATAACAAAAGGGACAGGATCACCTTCCTTGTAGAAGATTTCTCCTTTCTTTGACATGAAAGATGAAAGCCACCATGGGGAGAGAGGCGTACTCCAGAGGAGCCTTTAAGTCATTAGCACTGAACGGTGCTGAGGGCGCAGAGGCGGAATGTGCTGGCGCCGACCATGCGATGTCCGAGGGTGGTGTCGGTGGGCGTAGTGTTGGGTCTTCTCCTGTGGATGCCCAGGCTGGTCTCTTAGGCATTTGGTCGTGATCCTTCGCAGGATCACTGCTGGCTAGTCCAAGAGCAGTGGGTCCAGATGGCGCTACCAGACCTGTGGCCTTGGCAAAGATGTCAGCATCTTTAGCTAAAAAGCCTCCCAGTCCTCTGGAGTGAAGGATTGGGTGGGAAACAGTACTTTCCGGAGCCATTTCCAGGGAGTCCCCAGAGTGGTGGCTTCCTGTCTTTGACGCAGAAGTGTGGTGCTGATACGAACTGCTTGTAGAAGGGGACCACTTGCAATGCTTCTTTTTCTTTTTCTCCTTTCAGGCCGGGAATGGTCTTCTGACTGTTGATCCACATCTTGAGACCTCGAATGAGACCTCTTGTTAATGCTTCCTTACAAAGGGCCTTGGAGTTTATCGATTGGCATTACCCACAGTACTAGGGGTCATGTTTCTCCTCCAGACACTAAAGACAGGTTCTGTGGGGCACATATAGCGACATCCGCCTGACTCACTCCATGCAGGGCTTGAAGCGTGATGCGTTTGTGGGATGACGCATTTTTAATTAAAGTAGTGCTGTTCCTAAAGCGAAGAGAGTGCTCGGAACCAAAGGAATGGAGGTCATGGGGTGTGGCACCTCAATATATACTGGCACCAACTTCATGTCTGATACGGGGCATGTAGAGTCGTCGAGTGGAGCAGACGCAGAGTCATGCTGGGCGCCCTAGTGGAAGAAACGCTTTCGTAGAACAATTGCGCTGGAGGTAGAATATCATTGATGAGGAATTTGTGCGAGTAAAGAATCCATTAGAAATTCCTCCTTTCCACACTCAGTCAAATCAATGTGGGCCTGATTAAGAGTTTGGCAGTAGTGGTAATACCAGATGTATTACCACTCTGCCAAATTTTGAGTTTTGTTACTGAAAGACCTTTTCTGTCTGCTCTTGCATGAAGTTAAAAAAATACACGCAAAAGCAGTATTGCGTGCTGGAATTATTGCATGCAGTAAATACTGGATCCCAGGGAGACCTATGGGATTGCAAAATGGCAAATAACAGAAAGGACTGCAATATTTGGAATCATGGTGACCTTACCGTTTATCCGGCATTTGCGGCATTCAGTAACGGGAAAAGCGTTTGGCGGTATTGCTGGAAGAAACACCAGTAAATTCCTAATCCACACTCCATTAACACAAGTATAGCACAGTCTCACACCTTCACATGTCCCCAGAATACATAATGATAAACCTCTTCCATTAAGGCCTTACATGCTGAAGTCAGTCACCAACAACCTCTCGCACGCCTACCTTCATGCCAGTCACTTCAAGTACATCAAGTTAAGTCTAATTAAACAAAGGTCAGAATGCAGATTTCATATAGTCCGGATCCCTGAGAATAAAGTTGTTCAGTGCAGTGGACAGTACGGGGCCTCATTACAAGTTTGGTGGTATCTCAGCAGTAAATCTGCCAAGATGCCAGCAAACTGATTTACCGTTACCACTACTTGGTCCGGAGGAAATGCTGCTGGACTATGAGCTGGTGTTAGTCACCATTTATTGGGATCCATAAGACACCATCAGGATTTCTGCAGAATTACCACCTGCGGTAATTCTGGCAGAACGTAATTTCGTCGATTTGGCCTTTTTTGGGCTGTAAAGCGGAAGAATTACCTCCAGCATTCCGCTGGAGGCTTTTCCTGTGCCTTACGTGCAAACCCATAGTTCGGCGGTGCAGTAATGCAGTGGTAACTATGTTGCCACTGCATTGCCACTGTTTTTGGCCACATCGCTGTACTCGTAACGAGGCCCATGCATGTCTGGAACATTCATTAGAACAAATATTATTTGCATTCACTTTTGACCCCGGTTTCCTTTATAGCGAGTGACTTATGCACATTCTTAGTAGAACACGGCCAAGAATCACACCTTTATTAAATGATTTAATGAGATGCGGTGCAATGCTATTGGTGTTTCTGAGGTGAAGGACATGCCAAGCGATGAACTCGGGGACGTCATTTTAGCAGTCAGATGTCGTGATACACTCCCATGGGCAAAGTAAAAATGTTTCAGTCTACCGTGGGCTCCACCACAGACCCTTTGAATATTGTGTGGGTCGAAATGTGCCTAGAAACATATCATTTAGATCAGAGAAAGCTGTTGTAACCACAGGGAGCCTCTTGCTTACGCTACATACCTTTCACCCTGTAGCAGTAGACGTCCCAAGGTTCACTGACATTGACTCGGGTCCCATAATCCACTATTCCGACAAATCCAGAGCCACAGTTCGGGCTGGAGTAGGCAGTTGGATAGCCCACACGTACGTTGTCTAACCAGCCAGCAGAGCAGAGATGGTATCCTGCCTGGAAGAAAACAGAAAAGTTAAACATCGTAGTGACACAGGTGCCCTTAGTCCATAGTCCACTTCCCCCATACTCATGAGATGTCCCTCAAAATGGGTTACGGGACCAGAGCGTGTTGCAAAACAGCCTTACAGAATTTTCAGCATGGGCCGCCCTCCATTGTAACTCCTCCGCACGCCCCTCCCCACCATCAGTCCTTTTGGCAAGTCGGACTTGAGAACTTATTAGCGGTAATGGTGAACGAGGACTTGGTGCATGTCTTTTCGAAGGGCACAGATGGTGCCTTCTCTCACACCAAATGCGCATGCAGCCCCTGTGGAGCAATTTTCTTTTGTAATTTGTAGGCTTTATATAGTGAAAACCCTCCATCATGCTATGGAAGCTTTGGATGCAAAGCCCTGTCTTTTTTTATTTTTAGTACCTATAATGATGCGGGTGATTCCATACCTTAAGGGGTACTTTGCTAACCAGATCCCCCCCCTTGTTGCAACTCTATGACAAAAGCATAGCACACTTGTGCCCCGATGCATCAATAGCCTGACCCGCAGCACCCGCTCTGTGCATGGCGCAGAGCAGGGTCAAAGGTCACAAGGTTCCCACTCGTACTGCCGCAGTGACAGCAAAGTCACTGCAGCACAGGGCTGATATTTGGGATGTGCCCCTGTATCCAAACTACAACGCTCATGAATACCCCATGCTGGTGGTAGGGTAATCTCTAAGAATTAGCAACATCTGATTTTAGGCATAGTGCATGGCGATACTTATGATCGTGGCTACCCACACCCACAAGCCAATTACTATTGCACATGCGTCAGCTCCTGAGAGTCAGCTCTGCTGTGGAAGGGAATATGGATTGGGGTCAGATGGGCTGATACTGCCAAACGGCAGGACAGGAACACAGCACACCCAGCCTCTCCGTGATTCTCTTTGTGAGGGCGGGTAAACCCCTCCCCCAGCAACCGCCGCACAGCAGGCAGGGGCCCTCGGCCCAGGTATTAAAAGAGCACTCCCATTCAGGAGGAGTCATCTCACACCAGGGTGCTGCATACCCAAAGGTGTTTGTTGCTAGTAGGAGTGAAAGGCGTGGGAGCAGGATAGGCAGGAGTCCTCTGGACACTGCAAGAAGCCTTTCACCATCTTGTTTCTCACTGGCTCTCTACCCCCTTCCAGTCTCCTCTGCTTCCCCTGGAGCAAAGCACTTTGGGTCCCTCCTCCTAGGAACAGGGATTGGTCCCCTAAAGCAGGCTAGCTTTAGACCAATCTCCTGAGGACTTATACCCTTAAACAAAGGCGTCTCGCGCCCCTTCAACAGAACACCTTCAGTTCCTCACGGGTCCTTTAAGTCAGTCTGGGACTCTGACCTAGACTTCATTTGGGACAGTTGCACTGTCCAAAGCACTCTGCCGGAGATGAAGAAGGGGCCGTCCAAGCCACAAGGACTCCCAAGCACAATCAGGAATGACCAGTGCTGTGGGTCAGGGCAGGACCAAGCAATCTGCAACAGATTTTCTGTGCCAGAAGAGCAGACCCTGAAGTGGAGTATCCTGTCCTCGAGCCCTTTGCAAAGGCCTTACAGCAACCCAGAGGGCCAGACCAGCCGAAGCTCCCTGTTCACCCGCAACAAACCGGTCGCTCCGGTCGTTCAAGGCGAAGGGGACTGATGGTTGAGCATGCCCTTGCTGAAAGTTCTATAAGGCTGCCTTGCAATGCGCTCCGGTCCCGTCCCCCCTTTCGAGTGATTTCCCATGAGTACGAAGGAAAGGGACATAAGAGTATGAGGGAGACTTGTAAACAGGTGGTAAACTGCCTATAATAAAACAAGACTGCTGTCCCTCTTTTAAGAGTAGTTGGTTTAAAAAAGTTCGGAAAGTGTAGACCTAAACAGGTAAGGGGAACAAGAGCCATCATTTTTTTTAAAATACAACAATGATTATTTTCAAGTTTTAACAATGCATTTTAAATAATTGATTTTTTTTTTAAACTTTTTTTTTTAAAAGTACAGCGCAACATTTGTGGCCCAACTTTACCCAGAACAATGCAGCAATTGAAACCCTCATTACATGTCACACTAAGAAGAACAACTTACTGACCCCCGGTAATACTCTTTCTACTAGATGTTCCTCCCACGGATTCCTCATCTTTGATATCACCGATATCCTGCTTGCAGTTCGGAAATGTTTTCCACAGCAGAGGGCGTTGTGCGTCGTCAGGTCGATGTCCCTTGCCAGCTTCCATGCCTGCACTCAGACGTGATGTTGGCGTTGGTATAAATAGCATGCACAGCACCTGTTGCCTCAATTCAAGTTGTTCCCTCCTTTGCACAGCCCCCTTGAGGATACATAACGCGCATGGGCGTTGAAAGAAATTAAAGTATTTTCAATAAATTCCCCCACATTCAGAGAGGTTGGCTGGGAGGACGATGTGAAATCTGTGGGAGGAACATCCAGTAGAAAGAACAGTAGCAGGGTTAAGTAATTTGTTATTCTAATGGATTGTGTCCTCCCACGGATTACTCATCTTTGATAGACTCCCATAGCAGTTAGAATGAAAGAAGTGGGACCAGTGAATTTTTCTTACAGGTTTATATTGTGCAAAACAGCTTTCCCAAACTTAGCATCCTGACCCGACAATGTGTCCAGACAGTAACGTTTTGAGAAGGTGTGTGTCGAAGACCAAGTTGCAGCATTACAAATGTCCAGCACCAGTGCACGTCTTTGCAGAGCTGAAGTAATTACTGCTCCTGTGGTGGAATATGCCCTTAGATTTTCAGGGAGATCTTTCCCAGTCTAAGAATAACATTCTGAAATATACAGAATGATCCAGCGTGACAAGGTCTGTTTAGTTACAGCTTGATTCAGTCTCTGTCCAGTGTAACCAACAAAGAGTTGGTTGTCTTGTCTGACATTTGCCAGTCTGGCAATATAAAAGCTCAAACCCCTTTTTGGGTCAAGTCTGTGCAACCTCTCTTCCTCTCTGGAAGGATGAAGGGATGGATAAAATGCCAGTAGGAAAATCTTTTGTGCCAGAAAAATGTGGAGTCCACCTGGGGAAGGAAGAAGGGGCAAACCCTCAAAACTACCGTACCCTTATAAAATGTAGTGAAAGGAGGTTTACATGAAAGAGCCTGTAGCTCACTCACTGTGCGAGCAGACGTGATGGCCACTAGGAACATTGTCTTGAATGTCAATAATCTGAGCGGACAGGAATGTAGGGGTTCAAATGGATCTCCCATCATAAATGTCATCACCAAGTTCCGATCGCAAGCTGGGACTATAAAAGCGACTGGTGGAACATTTTTGTCAGACCCTTATGGAACTGTATGACAATGGGTATTTTAAAATAAGAGCCTTGCTCTGTCGTGCGATTGAAGAGGGATAGCGCTGACAGGTAAGCTCTGGCTGTAGATACCTGCATCCCATGATGGACCAGGTGTAGCAGAAAGGAGTGCAATGTAGATGTATCACAAGTGCAAGACTCAATATCTTTAGCTGGATCTATGTGATCACTGTGACCACATAGGATTGGGACGGCCAAAAATGGCGACTTTTTTTTATATTAAACCCTCTTTACACCACATAGATATGCGGGGCGAGACCCCCACAGCCTTCCCATATTACTATAAATCCCATACCCCCCACATATATATGTGGTGTAAAGGGGGTGTTTAATAAAAAAATAAAGTCGGACATTTCGGCTGTCGCAATTGTGAGTGTGACATTTTGGGCCATTTCCCCTTTAGCTCTACACCAGCTGCAAAAACATATACCAACGGCAACATTATAGTGCTTTTGTTGCTGGCCTTCTGGCCGAAAGCAACACCTCCATCACTACTTCTGGGAGGTCCCAATCTTTGTATTTTAACTTCTCAGAAACCAGCCGTGAAGGTTCAGAGTTCTGACTTCTGTGTGAAGAAGATGGCCTACCACTTGTGAGAGTAGGCCCACTCTCTGTGGAAGACAGAATAGAGGGCAGTTGGACATGTCTAGAAGGTCCGGGTACCACATCCTCCTGGCCCAATCCGGAGCAATCAGGATCATGGACTTCCCGAACTTCCTTAACCTCCTGATGACATGAGGAATGACAGGGACTCGTGGGACTGCATACAGGACAGGAAAATCCCAGTCCATCACAAACGCGTCCCCCAGAGCTCCTCTCTGTGCCAATTCCCTGAGGCAGAACAGGTTGCACTTCCTGTTGATACTGGACATGAACAGATCCACTTGAGGGGGTCCCCAAAAGGATGAAGATCTCGAAGGACTTCCTGAGCTAACTCCCACTCGTGGGAGACTGCTCTGCCTGCTCAGAGCATCAGCCGGCGTGTTCTCTTCTACGGGTAGGTGAATGGCCAATAGAGAGATTCTGTTTTGTAGAGCCCAAAACCAGAGCTGCACTGCGTCCCTGCACAATGGTAGTGAACGTACACTACCTCTTTTGTTGAGGTAATGCATGGCCACTGTGTTGCCCATCATTATCAGGACACATTTTTCCCCTGTATGGAAGGCAAAAAGGCCATCAACGCCTGTCTGATCGCCCTCAGCTCTAAAAGGTTCATGTGTACTCTGGATTCTGATGGGGACCAAACGCCGCTGATTGTGAGATCGTTCATGTGGGCTACCCAACCCATGAGGGAAAAATCTGTGACTAATGTGATCTCCACGGCCAAGGTTGCCAAAAAGGTCCACCACAGTAGATCCTGCGCAGCCTTGCTCGGGACCTGAATAAGGTCCGTCATCCTGCCTGAAAGGGCCCACTGAAGGGACCTCAAACTTAGGTGGGCTTCTGGCACCCGAAAAAATGCAGGATGCCAGGAGGCCCAGCAACATCAGAAAATAGAAAGCCGGTAGATGTTAAAAGTTCTGAAATGTTGTCACCACCTGTAAGATATGTTGCGCCCTCAACTCGGGAGGCAAAGCCTTCCCTTAGGTAGAGTCCAGGACTGCTTTAATGAATTGAAGCTTTTGGGAAGGTGCCCTCGAGGACTTCTTGAAGTTGAGGGAGAAGCCCAGTTTGTGGAGAGAGTGGCAGGTGCTGCTGAGATGTTCCAGAGCCTGTTTGGGAGAACAAGCTCTGATAAGCCAATCGCCTAGGTAGGGAAGGTGTGAATCCCACCCCTCCATAGATTTGAAGCCCCCACCGCCATCAACTTGGTGAAGTCCCTTGGGGAGGAGGTCAGCCCGCAAGGCAGTACTTCGAAAATGAAAGTGAGAACTGCATTGGTGAACCTCAGGTACTTCCTGTGCTCGGGATGTATATGCACAGGAAAGTGAGCATCCTGAAGATCGAGCAGCACCATCCAATTCTGGAGCTGAAGGGCCTGGAGCATCTGCAAAAGAGTGACCATCTTGAAGTTGTCTTTCCTAGGTACTTGTTCAAACCTCTCAGGTCCAAGACGGGTCGCAGCCCTCCGTCTTTCTTTGAAACCGAAAAAATAGGTGGAGTACCAACCTTGGTATTGTTCTGCCACAGGTACCCTTTCCATGGCACCTTTCCCAGCAGGGACAGAATTTCCTGCAGAAGGAACAGATCTGGTTCCCTAAGTGATTGCTCGCTCGGGGGAGAGTCTGGGGGCCTTTTAATAAATGAGAGACAGTACCCTTGAGCTACTGTCTGCAGTGTCAAGTAATGCATTGCCATTCTTCGAGTTGCTGAGTTAACCTGCCTCCCAGCAGAGTCTTGTGAGTGAAGCACTCAGAGTGGCTTTGGGGCTGCGGCTTCGGCTGTTGCAGAGGGTAATGAGGAGGTATCCACCTGAGCTGTTCTTCCTCCAAGGCCACTAGTGCCACATGGAAATAACCTTTGTCCTGTTCGGGCAGACTGGCCTCTACTCTGTCCAAATGAAGATTAGAAGTGAAAAAAACACCCTCTCCAATTCTGGCATGGCGGATGATGCTGTTGAGGTTGATGGATGGCTGCACCCAAGGATTTTGCAGCTGCCTTAGAAGCTTGCAGCATCTCTAAGCTTTCGTCAGCCTTTGCCCCACAAATGTTTGACCCATCAAAGGACATGTCCAAAAGTCTCGACTGGACATCAGGAGCAAATCCAGATTTGTGCAGCATGCAAATCTTCTTGTAATTGCACTCCCTGCCATAGACCGACCAACATAATCGGAAGCACCAGTCCCGATTGGAGAGATTGACATGCAGCCTCCTTACCATCCTGAATGATGTTCCTAAAGCCATCACTCATTTCCCCCTCAGGAATATTTCCAGCCGCTTGAGAGACAGCATCCCATAAAATTAATGTTTATTTGGTTAATGCGCAAGATGCATTAATGGCTTTAAGTGCCATACTCCCAGCGGAGAACACCCTTTTCCCTAGCACATCATATTTCTTGTCATCCCTATGACAGCAGCTTTAGATGTGGAAGCACCTGCTTGTACCACTAAGCTCTCAGGAGTAGGGTGCCTGTATGGGAAATCAGGGCCAATGGGAGATGGCTTATAGTTTCTTACCAAATCCTTGTTGACAGCAGGAATGGTATACGGCTTCTGACAATTGTCCAAGATATTGTTCTTGAGTGCAGAGTGGAAAGGCAGTACATGTTCTTTAGGGGGTCCTTTGCCCAGGATATCTGTGAGATCATCATGTACTACATCCTTTGCAGGACATCCCCAACCTGACAATTTAGTGACCTTATTCATCACTGATCTGTATGCCACACTTGGATGAGCAGGTGAATCTGGTGCAGCAAATCCCACTTCTGCATAAATCTCCAACCCACTGGCTTCCTTGAGGCAAGTAGCCAAGTACTCAAATCTAGATTCCTCTGAAATGTGTTCTTCAGGGACGGTTGGTGGGACAAAACATTCATACCCGAACGGTATAATGTCTTCATCTTCTTCCTTCTCAGAAATTGATCCAAAAGACTGAGGAACTTCTTCGATAACGGTTTAAAACCCAAAGATGAATAAGAGGATAATGTTGATAGCTTTGACGTCGAAAGACCTTGACATCAAATTCTTCGACTGTGAAGATGTGGAAGCCTTTGGCTTCGATGCTTTTCTTGTGATCAACACTGTCTATGCCACTCGAGTAAGCATCTCAGGCTTCTGGCCGTGGCTTTTGGGCACGCAAGCCGGGGCCTTCGACAACTCCCTGTTAGCTTTAGAATGCGCAGGGGGATTGTTAGCCTTTTCAGCTCTTTTGAGGGACTAGGATGGCAGCCTTTGAAAAAAAGGCCTTCATCTTCTGACAGAACTCTTCCCAGTCTGCTGCTGAGGTAGACCTGTCTGGGAAATGTACCTTTTATCTGTCGCGTGAGGAGTCTGATGACAAAGAACTATGGCATCTCTTCTTGAATTTCCTTCGAGAAGATGAAGATGAAGAGTGACACGAATTGTTACTTGATTTTGACTGCTTAGCATGCTTGGAGCATTTCCTAGGCCTTTGAGGTGACATAACTTTCAAACTCCTATCTTTGGAGGATCTCCTTTTCGAAGAGGATGGGGATTTTGACATGGACCGACCTAAATTGAGTTTAGTCTTCCTCTCCTTCAGGGCCTTGCTATTCATGGACTGACAGGAAGCACAGTCATCAAATGTGTGCTCTATACCGAGACACCAAAGGCCTATCCGTGTGGATCTGTGATCGACATCTTCGAGTCACCGTCCACACACATCTTGAAAACTGTCTTCAGAGGAGACATACTCAAAGAAAATAACATACTATGCAACTGAAATTTGAACCGTTCCGTAGCGTGCTGAGCATGCAGAAAAATGGAACTGAGGCAACGGGCGCAGTGCATGCTATTTATACTAATGTCACGTCCAAGTGTGGGGATGGAAGTGGCTGAGGGACATCGACCCAACGACACATGGCGTGCACTGCTGTCAAAAATATTTCCGAACTGCAAGCAGGATATCAGTGATATCAAAGATGAGGAATCTGGGAGGACACAATCCATTAGAAAGCTATATTTACCAGATTGCCATCTCACCACCTTCGGCTTTGCAGGTTACACAGCATGCTGCATAAGCATTAGTTTGATATATATTGACATTCGGTTATTTACCTACAGCTTTCTGACGATTAGTCGAAGTCATCCAGATCATGCATAGTATATCTTAAGCAAATTTTGACATGCTCTCGTTAGGTTTGGTTCTTGTGATTGTCCCCAATGAACACACTTGGAAAGTGTAGCAGAACGTAATAGAGGCTGCGAATTCCCCAATATATCGGTACACCTCCCTCCAACTTCCGGTAACCCAATGACACTGAAATAACAGTGCAGTGGCCTACCTGCTAAGGGGAATGTACACATCATTCTGATTTCTCAGAATTACATTTGTGTATTTTTTGTGGTATCATGTACACCATATCTAAGTATTCAAACTATCTCCACTTGATCATTGGGGGAGAGGAGTCTACTAAACTTAGCCCTCCCATTGTAACCTGTCATTAGGGAAATTCCATATAGTGCTGTCGTTTTTACATGGTGTAGTGTGATTAACTGCATTCTGTAACATTGAGAATGGCATGGAATCAGCAGTCTTTCTTCATTGATCATGATCACATGGCACGTTGTGCAGTACCATAGGGCTCGGAAACGATGGACAAAACAAGTAGATGAGGATTTCTGATCCAAATGCATTGGAAGTGTAAAGAACCTGTCTAGAGACCAAGAAAGTAGACTAAGCAGGGGAGGGGCGGCGGGTATTTGAAACGTAGTCCATTAACAGCATTAAGGATGAGACGAGCACATACATAGACAGGAGAAGAGTGGGATGCCCCTGTAGTGGTTAAGAGCAAGAAGTGGAGGAGGATCACCAGAGGTTGGGATCAAGCAGGAATAACAAAGGATTTCCTGATTGGGAAGAGTGCACAAGTGAGCAAACCGGGAAAAGGAGAACATGTAGAAATTACTAACCAGTAATGTTCTTTCTAGGGATTCTTCTCCCATAGATTCCTCATCAGAAAGATATCCCTTCCAGTGTCAGCTGCTCAGAAAATGTTTCAACAGGGGGTGTAGTGTGTCTTGACTTGGCTGTTGATCCCTCTTGACTCGACATGGTGTTCATCGACTCCGGCCGGGATGTCGGTCGTCGTACATGTACTACGTCACTACGCCCTCGTACCTCATTCCCCACCCCCCGAACTCAGCCACTGTGGAGAAAGAATCTGGAGATTCATCTGAAAACAGCCACAATTTAGGTTAAAACCATAACTTTAAAGCATTGGGGTTTTTTGAGGGAGAAATAGAACCGTCTGAAGATGTAGAGAATGAGAGAACAGAACAGCTTTAAAGGCATGATAAGCCTACAAAGAACTCGCTCATCTCCTCTCCTAAGAGAAGGTTAGTCGTCAGAAACTGCAGGCACTTTCATAGTGGGACTGGATGGGAGGGTGATGAGGAATCTGCGGCAGATGAATCCATATAAAGAACATTACCAGTAGTCATTTCTCCTTCAATGGATTGATTTCTCCCGCAGATTCCTCATGAAATAGACTCCCAAAGCAGTACCTAGAGTGGAGGCAGGATAAAAGTCCCTACACCAGAATATTCTGCAGAACCGTGCCTCCAAATCGGGCATCAGCGCCATGCAACACGTGCAAGCAGTAATGCTTGGTAGATGTGTACAATGACAACCACGTCGCCGCCCTAGGAGATATCTCTCACCGGTAGACACAGCCAGGCCCCTAGTGGAATAGCGTCCACTGCAAGAAATAAAATAAATACATGAGCTCTGATGCCCGGCAGTAGCTTGTTCCCTGCCTTCTGGTAACACTCAGGATACAGAGGGTTACCCATCTGGAGATGGTCTGTTTTGATACAGCCAAATCCCTTGTAGACAGGGAAAATGCCACAAACGGCTGTTCATTCCTCCTGAATTCCGCTGTCCTCGCTACATACAAACTAAAGGGCCCTCTTAGAGTCCAATCTGAGAAACCTCTCCTCTTCCTTAGAAGGATGCAGGGCGGATAGAACATCGGTAGGTCTATGCACTGGGACACATGGAATTTCGAGATGATCTTGGGCAAGAAACCAGGCAGCACCTTAAGTGAGACTTTTTCCTTGAAGAACCGGAGAAAGGGTGGCTTACAGGATAACACCTGCATCTCACTAACCCTTCTGGCAGATGTGATTGCCACTAGAAAGGCAGTCTTCAATGTGAGCAACCTAATGGGACAAGAGAGCATGGGCTCAAACGGAGCCACCATGAAAAAGGTAAGGACTAGGTTATGGCACCAGTCCGAGACAACATACGCAACAAGCAGTAACTTATTTACAAGGCCTTTAAGGAATTGGGCCATAACCCGGATCGTAAAGAAAGAGGCTTGATCCAGCGACCTCTTGAAAACAGACAAAGCCGCCAAGTGGAGAAATGACTTACCACAATGATCTTTCTATGGAGTCTTCCCCACAGATTCCTCATCTGATAGATATCCTCATCCAGCTCTGCTGCTCTGATATTCTTTCAACAGGGGGCATAGTCGATCGTCGATCCGTCTTGCTCGGTGCTAGATCGTCAGCTACAGACGTGACGTCAGGTGTTGTATATATACTACACCACTACGCCCCATATTTAATTTCCCCCCTTTTTCCCATGCTTGAAGGCTGCAGAGGAAAAACGATGGGAGGCAAGGCTAATTAGCCTGTAAAAAACTGAAAAACGGGAAACATCCCAAAGGGGTGAAACCATGTCAAATGAGTAAATGGAAATCATTTCTTTTTTTGTAAAAACAAATGGCTAGCCAGATAGAAGTGGTCACCTCAGATCCATCACCAGGCATCCCTCATTTAGACAGAAGAGCAAAGCCATAAGAACTTTATGAGCGGGCTAAATGGGTGGGGCGATGAGGAATCTGCAGGAGAAGAATCCATAGAATGATCAATCCAGTATGTAATTTCCCCTTCAATGGAGTGCTTTTCTCCCACAGACTCCTCTTCTGATAGACTCCCCAAGCAGTTAGGATGATGGAGGTGGGCAGAAAGTGTTATAGCAGAAGATTTTTACAGCACTGCCCTAACAAAACGCGCATCCACCCCACGGGCAACCTCTAGACAATAGTGCCTGGTAAATGTGTGCAAGGATGAACATGTGGCAGCATGACAAATGTCCCTAATGGGGACTCCCCCTTCTAAGGTCGTAGAAGCCGAGACTCCTCTTGTGGAGTGAGCCCTGATTCCGGAAGGAAGCTGTTTACCATCATATTGGTAGCACTCTGAGATACAAAGGATAATCCATTGCGAATGAGTCTGTTTTGTTATGGGTAGACCCTTGCGAGACAAAGAATGGACCACGAATATCTGGTCAGATTTTCGGAACTCCAATATCCTAGCAACGTAAAAGCTCAAGGCTCTTTTAGGATCTAAACGGTGGAACTGTTCCTCGTCATCCTTAGAGGGGTGCACTGGAGGGTACCACATTTAAGTACCAGCCCGGGACCTCAAAGGGAGTTGGCGGAAACGTATTCACAAGGGCCTTCAGGAATTGGGCAATAACCGGTATCGTAAGGAAAGAACCTTGGTGCAAGGGCCTTTTGAACACAGACAAGGCCGCCAAATATCCTTTGACTGTGGTAACCTGAAGGCCTGCAGAGGCCAGTGACAGAAGGAACTCCATCACTGTAGTGGTGGGACAAGAGATGGGATCGATCTTGTGTTCCCTGCACCATGCCTTAAATCCTCTCCACCTTCATGCATACAGAGATCTTGTAGACGGTATGCGTGCAGCCAGCAACACCTTGAGTACCTTCTCCGAGAGGTCTCAGTCATCATACCTCATCCTCTCAAGAGCCACGCATGTAGGTTTAGTGACACTGGGATCAGGTGGAGTATCTGACCTTCCGACTGGGTCAGGAGATCCGGGCGCCGATGTCCCACTCACCTGGGTCTCTGCGGGAGCGATGAAGCCTTACAGACCCCTTCCCTGCTTTCCCGAAGTTAGTAGAGTTATACTGCATGTACCTTTGGGATTAATTAGGCGAACTCTCCATCCTGAACTAGGCAGGGGCGCTGTATCTCGGGAATCTTCGGAACGGTGCTTCGTTAGACCCAGGGTAAAGTCTCTGTTCTGCCACTCACTGTGTTTCTTCACCCAGTGATGATATGGCAGGTAAGTTGAAATTCCAGTTGCTTCACTGAGCTGTTGCAGGTAAGTTCTGATTCCAGTTGCTTCACTGAATCTGGTGCATTTGCAGGTAAGTTCTGGTTCCAGTTGCTTCACTGGGCTTTTTCAGGTAAGTTCTGGTTCCAGTTGCTTCACTGGGCTGTTTCCTGATTCCAGTTGCTTCACTGAATCTGGTGTATTTGCAGGTAAATTCTGGTTATTCCGCATGTTCGCTGCGAACACTTAAGCGCCGCGAGCTCTGCGCGTGAGAAGGAAGTTGCGGATACTAATTCTCATTCTGTTCTTCCTCCACAGGTTGTTTTTTCGGAAGTGTCTGCTGAGAGGGGATGTGCGCGAGAACTCAGCAAGCTGGTCCGGAGTTTCCAGGAAGATCGGGTAAGTGATGTCGCAGACTGCGTGCACGCTTGCAAGAAGAAGTTGAGTTTAAGCGCGAGCACTTACAGGTACTGACTTTCTTTTGTTTTTTCCTTTTCTTCCATACGTTGCATTCAGGAACGTGCTGTTAGACAGAATCCTGTGCAGTGCCCCTAGGGACCACTACACACAATTAAGACTACAGGTGGCAATACAAGTTTTACCTTTGGTACAAGCCTGTACTACTATGTTAAAGTGGTAGCAGTAGCGGAGCAGCCAGGCTTATCTCAAGAGTATATGAGCAGTAGCAGAGATTACACAAAGGGACCACAATTACTGTGACTCAAGCAAACACTGACTCAAAGTTTCAGGTAAGAAATATAAGTACATTTATTTTTAAACCGTTTATTATAAACACAACATATATTAATTCAAAATCATACGTAAAATACGCTACAACCAACCAATTCACTGTGGTACACTCTTTAACTCAAGGTAAGTACTTTATGTTTTAATGGGCCGGTGTAGTGAAACAAAAGACGTTACCGGGAATACATTGCAATCACTTTTTGACAGTAATGACAGTTCGGTCTTAATAAAGAAACGCGGATCCGTGGCAAGAAATGTTACCGGGGCAAAAACACACTTAGCACCTGAGTTAACCAGAGAGAGTTGGGGGCAAACATCATAGGCAATACTTTTGTCAAGGCAGAAAGAATCAGAGAACACTCGTTGACAGAAATTCAAGATTCAATAGGCCGGAGCTAGTGTCAAGTGGAACCGGGTTCCTGTTGTCGAGGATCACCCAGTCGGACAGTTCACGATTCAACGTAGCCAGGAGTCCTTAGATATTGTCAACAGAGGAAGCAAAAGTTATAAGAAGGAGGGAAGACGAGGGCAAGCCATGGAGATGAAGAAAAGGGATTCACCCTAATTCCTCAATCAGAGCACAGTACCTTATTCAGAGAAGAGGCTGGTGCCACGGCAGTGTTCCTGGTAGTTTCCTGCAGACCCTCAGTTCATGGAGCTTCGGGACGAAGGAGGACGTCTGGAGGGGTCTGCACCACACAGGGATGAAGCCGGCAGCAGCAACGGTGAATAAAAGGTGCGCTCCTTAAAAACAGGAAAGGCTCTTCAGATGGCTATCAGGACCACTACAGCCGTGTGCAGTGATTTTGATCAAGATGAGGATCCTCTGGCTGTAGAAGGTGAGCTGGTTATCCCCACCAGTCTCAAGGGAAGAAGACTCCGGACTGGATCTTCTCTGGTCGTCGAAGGGTAGATAGCTCGGGACTGCAGCAGGGCTTCACCGGGACAGGGTAGCTGCAGCAGTCGTCTTCTTCTCCGCTTCTCTTCGGTTCCTTGTAGTTCCAGTGGCGACTCTGACTTCTAACCCAAGAGACCTGCCTTTTATGCGAAAATCCCCCATTCACACAGCCTGGCTGTCAATCACGCAGCAGGGGTTGTCCAGCCCGGACAACCACCTCAGCCAATCATGGCAAAGTGCGACTTGGGTTTCCTAGGATACCCTGTGCAGGGGGTGACTACACCCCTCCCTCACATTCAGTCCACCTAGACACCCAGGCGCCCTGAGGAGGGCTTCTTGGCAGAAGCCCGCCAAAAGACAGTGAACAAAGAAGGCGAACCTGGTTTGCCGCACAAAGTAAAACACAATAAGGACTTTATCAAAAAGAAATGGCGAATAAACCCGACCGGAGCCAAAAGAAAAAGTATTTGGTCAAGCGGGTTTAAGTTTGAGGCTAATATAATAGCCTGAACCAATACCATGTTTATATAGTATAATCGCGGTAGAAAATTTAGGGTAGATACCACTGCCACCAGCCAAGTCTAAATGTTAAAAGAGCGAAACAATGCTCTAGGAGGTACAGATAAAAAGGGATAAGGATTAACCCTTTCCAGTACTCCATGTAAAATGGGGTGTACTGGATCTGTGGTTAAATGACTAAGTAAAGTTAATGGCAACTTTACCCTTTTCTGGGGGACAGTAGTCAGCCCCAGAAATGGAGTTGGTGGGGAGTCTAAAAGACAACCCTGTGTCACTGCATGGAAGGTACACACAAAATAAGGGGGCCACTGAAGTGGTGTACTCCAGAGTCCACAATCACAAAAGCAAATGAAATACACATGGCAAAACATGGGTAAGAGTGGGGAAAAGCTCACACTCTTACCAAGTGGAAAAAATAACTCCAGAAATCCAGCAAAGCTGCTGAGGGACTCACTAGGTAAGGAAAATTAGCCATTGAATGAGAATTCTCCCTAACCCCTGCGTGCGGAGAATCCAGGTAGGTGAAGTTCGAGGATCCCGGTCAGCGTGCTGCTTGAAGCCACAGATGCAACACGAAGCACGGGTTTGCCTTTGGGCGTGGCTTATATAGCCAACCACGCCCAGAGACTAGAGCGTGCTACTGGATTCACAGGAAGGCTGCCAGAGGCCATCTTGGATGTACAGGAAGTGTGGCTGAACAAATCAGATTCCCCCAAGGGGGCCGGGGCCAACTGTAATATGTACCCGAATGTGAAAGGATGGAAAAGGTGTGCTGGATGCCTGCAAGGCATGTTTAGTCTGCCAGGTTCTAACCCATCTTGCCCCTGCCTGCTCTCCAGTATATGTGACAGCCGAGGCAACCGATGAGGTGGACAGATGATCAGATCCAAGAGATCGCAGTACCACATTCTTCTCGCCCAGTCCGGGGCGATCAAGATCATGGTCGCTCGAAATGTCTTCAACCTCCTGAGAACCCATGGAATGACGGGAAGCGGGGGAAGGCGTAATGGAGAGGGAAGGTAAACTCCATCAGAAACATATCCCCCAGTGCACCGTTCACTGGGAATTCCCTTGAGCAAAACTGTCTGCACTTCCTGTTGGTCTCTGTGGAAAACCGATCCACTGCTGGGGTACTCCCGAGAGAGAAGACCTCTTCCAGGACTTTTTGGCACACTCCCCACTCGGGTGAGACTGTGCTCCGCCTGCTCAGAGCATCCCCCAATCGTTCTCTGACTCCGCCAGATGAATTGCAGAGACTGAGATACAGTTCTCCAGCAACCAGAACCACAGCTGCATAACCTCTCTGCAGAGGGGAAGGGAGCACATACGAACTTGCTTGTTCAGGTAATGCATGTCCACAGTGTTGTCCGTCATAATCAGTACATATTTCCCTTTGAGAGGCGGTGCGAAAGCCTCAGGGCTAGCCTGATGGCTCACAACTCCAGCCTGTTGATGTGCCACCTGGCTTCTGTTGCTGACCAAAGGCCACTCATCTGCAAATCTTCACAGTGAGCACCCCAACCCTTCAGAGATACATCCGTGACCACCCGGGTCTAAGGCCAAAGAGGCCAGAAGGGTTCCCCTGCCAAAAGATTGCTGCAATCAGTCCGCCAGTTGAGGCCGTGGACCACTTGGCTGGACCCCTTGATAGGATCTGTGAGTGCTCCGAGGTACTGTGACCACTGACCCCTTAGGAGCCATTGAAGGAATCTCATGCAGAGCCTGGCCTCTGACACCAGAAAAATACAAGAGGCCTTGAGACTCAAGAGGCGGAGGAAGGAAGCCACTTGTAAGGTGGCGTGATTCTGGAACAAGTGTACCATTTGTGTTATGTTGCCAACTCTCTCCTCGGCGGGAAAGCCTACCCCACCCAGGTGTCTAGGACTGCTCCTATCAACTGGAGCCTTTGGACTGTCGTCACATGGGACAAGCTCAGGGAGAAGCACAGCCTGTACATTAGAAGATAGGTATCCTCCAGATGAGACACGACATGCCCCGCCGACTTCCGCCAGATCAGCCAGTCACCCAGGTATGGAAATACATGGACCCCGGATCTTCTGAGGTGAGCCGTGACTACCGCCATAAGCTTGGTGAAGACCCTTGGAGTGGAGGTCCACTGAAAGGGAAGTACTTTGAACTGATAGTGCGTATTTATTTATTTTAATTTTCATTACGTGCCAACTCACTCGAAGGCCTCAGGACGCACAGAAAACAGACAATACGGTAAACAGGTAAGAGATATCTGTCCCCTATGAGGATCCTTAGGAACTTTCGATGTATCGGCACATGGAAACTAGCATCCTGCAGATCTAATGACACCAGCAAGAAATGGAGTTCGAGAGCATGAAGCATTTCTTTCAATGTCATCATTCTCAATTTGTATTTCCTCAGAAACTTGTTCAAGGCCCCAAGGTCCTGAAGGGGACAAAGACCTCCTCCTTTCTTGGGGACCAGGAAATTCTAGGCACCAGGAAATACCAGGAAATACCGGGAATACCAACCCAACCCTCTCTGATCGGGAGGTACCTCTTCCACGGCACCCTAGGACAACAGGGCCTGCAGTTCTTCCGGGAGCTCCTGTACGAGTTGGATAGGAGGTGGTGGGGGTCTGTCTGGTGGTTTCCTTAAGAAGGGCAGACAATAACTCACTGAATGAGCTGCAGGGGCCAGGCGTCAGAGGTAATCTCCTGTCACTGGGGCCAATGTTCTGCCAACTGTCCACCAACCGGCAAGTCGTGGGAGGGGAAATCAAAGCGGCTCAGAGGGCGGTGCCGCCCCAGCCGCTGGTGCTGTTTGCTGGCCTCTAGAAGCCGCTCTGTCCCTTTTGGGATGCGAGAAACACCTCTGCCCCTGCCTGGCTTGTGGGAGCTTTCCTGCCATGAGGAACATAGCCCCTGGAGGCAAAGCTGAAGGCAGGTTTGGCCAGCTGAGCAGCTAGGCCTAGTGATTTTGTGGCTATTTTAGACTCTTTGAACTTTGCCAGACAGTCCTCAGCCTTCTGGCCAAAAAGAAACTCTCCCTCGAACGGCATGTCTAGTAGCCTATTCTGGACGTTTGGGGAGAAGCTAGAGGTTTTTAGATAGGCTTGACGACTTAGTGCTATCCCCTACCCCATCGAACGGCCAACGCAGTCGACCACATCCAGGCCCTGTTTGCAAAGACTGCTGGGCTACCTCCTTCCCATCTTCCACCAGCCGTGTAAATCCATCCCGCATTTCACCTTCGGGGATGTACTGGGTTGCTTGCTCCATGGCTTTCCATAAACTAAAGAGGTACTTTGCAAATCCACATGTCACATTGGGGGCTTTTAACGCCATGCTGCCAGAAGTAAAGACCTTCTTTACTTCGTGTGTCCAACCTTTTACCCTCCCTGTCCGGAGGCAGATTCGAAGTGGATGATGCAGGTCGAGTGGTGATTGTGGCTGCTTGCATAGCAAGCCCTTCTGGAGAAGGGTGAGAAGACAGGAAAGATGGATCGTCTCTTGCCGGCCTGTACTTCCCCGTAAAATTAGAGTTTACTGGGGGAATGGAGCTGGGATGTTGCCACAAGGAGGCTAGGGGGCTGTAATTGTTGGGTTAAGTGGCATGCTATGTTCATTCACATGACCTTCATCCAAGATGTCTGCCTTTTTGTAGCCATGAACAGGGGCTGAAGAGGACTTCAAACCTAAGGTGTCTACTACTCTTTCCACCAAGGTCCTAAATTTAGCATGGGTGTGCATGTAAGGCTGACCCTGCTGAAATTCAACATTTGGAGACACGTCCAAGCTGCTGGCATCATGTAACCCTTAGCTAAAGCCAACAGGTCAGCTTGGTCATCGAAAATATCAACACCTCCCGACCCTGTATACATGGGATCAATGTCCTGCTGGTCATGTTTCTTGTTGACGCTGAAAATCGACGTCATGGATCTGAAATATCTGACCTGGAGAGCAGAACAAAAGATCTGTTGCTGATAGTCGGTGCCAAGGGTTTTTCTTTTGATGCCGATGGAACGGCCATCAGTGTCGATCGAGGCTTGAGTAATGCTGTGACATCGGGAACGCCAGCCTGTCAACGCTCAAGAGCTGGACTCGTGTCGATGACGTCTCTTCTTTTTACGCGATCAGGACGAGGAAGAGTGACTCCTCGAGTGTGACTGCTTTTTGGATTTTTGGCTATGCTTTTCCCTTTCCTTCTTGCGGGATGGCCCTTCCGCCTCAGCCTCGGAAGACCGGACAAGTGACCACACCAGAGATTTCGGGAAGGTCGGCCCAAAGCAAGTTTGGGAGACCAATCACGGATAGATTTCGGCAGCATTTTAGTGCATGACGCACATCCCTCTGTATCGTAATCGTGACATTTTTCCGAGGAGCAGAGCTTGATGAGGATATCTATCAGATGAGGAATCTGCGGGAGAAAAGCAATCGAGTAAAACCCTTTGACTGTTTTAACCTGCAGGCCTGAAGAGGACAGCGACAGAAGGAACTCCATCACTGAAGTGGTGGGGCAGGAGATGGGATTGATTTTGTGTTCTCTGCACCACGTCTCGAACCTTCTCCATCTGCACACATACAGCGATCTTGTAGATGGTCTGCGTGCAGATAGTAACACCTCAAGCACCTTGTCTGAGAGGTCCCAGTCATCATGTCTCATCCTCTTAAAAGCCACGCATGTAGATTGAAGGACTCTGGGTTTGGGTGCAACACCCGACCTTCTGACTGGGGGAGGAGATTTGGCCGGTGAGGCAAGCGGAGAGGCGGGCAAACGGTTGATTCTAGAAGCTCCGAGTCCCATGTTCTCCCCGCCCAATCTGGGGTGATCAGGATCATGGTTGCCTGGAACCTGCTCAACCTCCTGAGAACCCACGGGATGACAGGAGTCAGGGGGAAGGCATAGTGGAGGTCTGTATATAGCTGGGGTAGAGGCACAGAGCTCCCTAGCCAAGGTTCTCTAATGGTAGCTATGGATGAGCAACCAAGACTGAGACTCAAGGGAGATGATGCAGGCTGGTTCTAAGGTACAGTGAGTACCCAGGCTCCCCTCAATGAAATGTCCACACACTATGTTAAGTGATAGCACAATTCTTTTATTAAAGGATAAAAAAGTCAGGAATGTATATACAAGTAAATAAGACTCACTTTGTGCTAGAAATCTAATCAGGTAACATAACTAAATATATATATACAGTTCTATGTGGTACCACGGCTACCTTTAACTTTAGTTATAATGCAACAACTGCTGACCGTTATTTAAAAGCATTTAAGTTTTTAGGCAAGGGTTACCCTCATGAAAATTAATGTAGAAAGGCAGGTAATACTTAGAACATAGACAGAATGCTTTCTTTAGTGTAAAGAGGCAATACTGTGTAAGGATCCTCCCACCTGGGCAACCTGTAAGGAGAAGTTAAGGTGTACTTTATGTTGTATGTTACAGCCCATTGCAAATAAGTTCATTAATTGCTTGCTTCGCTTGCTACAGATCCCACGACCCCAAAGTACCTGGGAAGCCACGGGAGAACAGGATCCATGACGAATCCAGGACCCCTGGATGAATCCTGACGATGGAAGAGGCTCTTCCTCGTCACAGTATCTTGGGTGCCTTGGAAGGTGAAGAGGCAGAGTTTCTCTGTTTTACTCGACTATGCCCCTCGAGGATGAACGCCCCTTGGAATAAGGAGTTGCTGGGACTTCAGTGTCGAGCAGGAGAAGGAAACCAAGCAGTGTTGGAAAGGCAGCAATGCAGGTCTATCACGGTGGTCTCCGCTGTCGGGTTGCTACACTGGCTGTGGATGTCTCAAGAAGATGAGTCCTGCTGTGTACCTCGATAAGTCTTGGAGGAAGACGTTAAGTACTTTGGTGTTTGTCAATGACTTTCAATTGGCTGCCTTTCTGTTCTTCGGCGCTGCAGCCGCAGCACAGATGATAGGGTGGCTTCTGGCGACTTTGACTCGAGCACTGGACTGGACTGCATACCCTCACCAATCCTGGACCTTCGGGACACTTTCTTTGAGTTTTGGTGGTGGGAAATCCACCGGCAGGCACTCCTCTGCAGGCGGCAACCCTGGACCTTCTCTGGCGCTGAAATGTAGACAGGTTTCGTAGCTGCCGTGCAGATTTCCTGCATTACTTAGAACTTGCCAGCTCCGGGTGTCATGCAGCACTATGCTAGGGTACCCCCCCTCTTCTAGGAAACACACAGCAACTTGGCTTCCAGCGGTCACAAACACTCCTCCGCAGCCTGGGCGACACAGATGGACTTCTTGGCTTCAAGATGTCCATGCACTCCTCTTCTGGACGCATGAAGAGCCCTTTGCCAGATGGCAGGCACACAGGACTGGCTTCCAGGACAGTTTGGGTGAAGAGCAGCAGTTGCACAATGTCCCCTTGTAGCTACAAGAAGAGTCGCCTATCCAGATCCACTCTGGTTCAGTCCTTCAATCAGCAAAGCAGCTTTTGGATTTCTTGAAGAGTTGCAGCAGCTGGAGTCTTTCTCCAGCTGGATTCCAGGATGCAAGCTTCTTGAGACTTCAGCATTCAGGCCATTCAAGAGGTTACAATGGCCATCGTGCCTCTGTTTAGGAATCCATTGATTCCTATGACAGGGCCTGGGTATCCCAAAAATGGAGGATACCCAGAGCCACAGTCAAATCAGCATGTAGCTGCAACCAGCCCATACACAGCTCTGTGGGCAACACACATGTTCCCAAAAACATACATTAGGAGTTCAAGGGTGTATTTCTACCCATTGGTACGCTTAGGGTATCCCATGTGTACTGTTCACCAACAGGTAAAAATGAAGCGCTACACTGCCAGGTGTCCAAACTGGACTCCTGTACAGAAAACACACACAGAAAACACACTAGGGAAGTGTTAGGACAAGGATTAAGAGACCCTGTCCCTCATCCAGACGCAGACACCTTGCTCACTGTTCTCAGAGAGGCACAGCTCCACCTCACTGATGAGTCCCAACAAGGCTGAACCACGTGTATGGGGTTGCTGTTGGTACTCTTGTTCAGAAGGGAAGTGCCATAGCATTTCGGTGCTGGACTGCCCATGTGGGCGGGACAAAGACTGATATGCAAATGAATATGTCCCATCTGTGAAAGGTACAGTGCGCTAAAGTGTGGCTGCGGAGTCTCGAGTGGGTACCATCCCAAAGAACAGGTCAATGGGCCGTGTTTGTTCTCGCAGAGGGGCGCCCATGGACTATTATTTGATTATTTAAGGGACTTAGGTTTAGTCACCCAGGGTTTCCTAGGGTCATCAAGACGTGGACCCCTTGCTCACTTTGCTCAGAGAGGCACACCTCCACCTCACTGATGAGGCCCAACAAGGCTGAAACACGTGTATGGGGTTGCTGTTGGTACTCTTGTTCAGAAGGGAATTGCCATAGCATTTCGGTGCTGGACTGCCCATGTTGGTGGGACAAAGACTGATATGTAAATGGTTATTTGCCATCTGTGAAAGGTACAGTGAGCCAAAGTGTGGCTGCAGACGCTCGAGTAGGTACCATCCCAAAGAACAGGTCAATGGGCCGTGTTCGTACTCGCAGACGGGCGCCCATGGACTATTTTTTTATTGTAAGAGTTCCCTCCCACTACCCACAAAACCTACTAATAACCTCTTCCAGTATCATGTGAGAAGAAAGCCAAGAACTGACCAACATATTCATGCATACGAGACTACTGAGACGAGGAGGCTGAATGAAGCAATAAGGATCCACGAGGCTGAGAAGTGCAGAACACACTCTAGGGGTTACAAGCGTATGATAGGTGCCGAGATATTTAAAAGGCAGAACCTGAATGGAGGAAAGGGGAGCTACCTGGGGAAGTCGTGTCCTCACAGCACCGATGGAGGGACTACCATACCGCTGAAGAGAAGTCAGTGGAACCAGCCAGCTCAATGAGAAAGCAAAAGGAGGAAGGCTGCAAGAGACGGTTTGCCATTCTGGGACTGCACCAGAAGAAGGAAAGTCTGGTTGGCGGCCGCGGGAACCGAAGAGCAGCACATACGCTGCCCGCACACTGAGAACAGTTAAGGAACCCGGTGGGAGCCGCGAAGGATGTGGAAGCCGGCAAGTGAAGCCGGTGAGCCTGGGAGGTGGAGGCGGGACGCCGAACGCTGTTTCCTGCGAGGGAAACGAAGAACGCGACGGTACTCCGGTGAGTCCTAAGGAGGAAGTTTGGGACACTGGGGCGCTTTGGCAATGCTACCAAAGAACGTTAAAGGACAGTGAAGTGAATGAAAGAGAATACAAGATTCATTATTACTGAAAAAGAACTAATAGAGGTGGAATAGCAAAGTTAGTATGTAAAGGAAATCACATTAAAAGCCCTGGCAGTAGAGTATACCAGGCAAAGCCAAGTTTACAAGTGTGCAAAGTGAATCACATTAAAATCCCTGGCAGGAGAGTATACCAGGCAAAGCCAAGTTTGCAAGTTTGTAAAGTGAATCACATTAAAAGCCCTGGCAGGTGAGTATACCAAGCAAAGCCAACTTTGCAACTGTGTAAAACAAATCACGTAAAGAAGTCCTGCCAAAGGAATCCACCAGGTAAAAGTCAAGACTGTCAAAAATACCAGCTGAAGGTGGGAGTATTCATCCTAGTTTGAAGGTGCTCTATAATATAACCAGGTGCCAATAAGGACTCCATGCATTACTACACAATGGAACCAAATTGATTGGGCTCCTATACAGGATGAGAAAACCACAGACAGGCTGAAACATCCACTGCATCACATGATATGGGGAGATACAATTCACTCTAGAAGAAAATCAGAAAACTACGGAAAAAAATCAAAAAGCCAGAGTTAGGAGATTTTAAAGGGGTGTCCAGCAAGTCATGACTGATAGATAGTGATAGCGGGTTATAGCTGTAAGACAACATGAACTTTACTATCTAGCCACACCCGTAAAACCTCTCCTACACCATACAAGAACATATTGGTCCTCTTTTTAAAGGAATATTCATGCAATTGGATGACATTAAGTGGCTTGAGCCATGTCCCTGGCAAAGCTACAGTCAAGCAGCCAATTATTTAGATGAGTTGGCTTCTCTGTAATCGAATAAAGTCATTTTATCCAAGATGGCCATGGTGAAGCAAAACCTGCAAATTGACTCTGTGGGATCTGCAGCTCAAAGGAGAAAGATATTCCAAAATGACTTTTGGAAAGACTACACAGCCAGGCAGCGAGAGGGCCGAAGCTAGAGAGAAGCTTCAGATCTGCTCTTGGAGAAGGTAGTCCTAGAGGAATTGTTGGAGTTTAGTGATTATCAGTGTATAATCACTAATTCCACTAGGTAGGCTCACACTATTCCCTCAAAACGCATACATAGTAAATACTAAAGAAGCAGCAAGTTCAAAGTACTCACCTTCTGAGCATACAACAACTGGTTGTAAGAAGCTATCTTGGCATCTTCGCTGGCGCAGGCCTTATTTGCTTCATCGTAATTTAATTTATATTGTCCTTTTGGAGACCGTAAATGGAATACTCCGACAGTAGAATCTAAATAGAAAGAAATAATGTATCATTGAAAATAGACACTGAACTTCATGACAAAGAGGCACAGACATGAGAGTGCTGTAGAGCCTTCACTGTTGACCCTTACTGCAATGGGACACAGATGTTCAACCGTTATTAGAAATCACCTCTACAATAAACAGCACTTCTTGGAAGAGAAACCTGAAACTGGGCCATATTTGTACAATTCAGCTACCACAGAGATAGGCCCACATCTGCCTCCACCAGTGCCCATATTAGAAAATTCTGAACCACTTGTGTTGACATGCTGCAAGGCCTCTTTGGTGTTACAGAAGAACACATTACAAACTTCCTGGAATGTTTTTTCTGAGGTATCCCTACAAAATATCCCCACCAAAAATATCGCCATACATATGGCCGTTTGTCTCGCCATAGGCGATATTTTTGGGGAGGATATTTTGTGGGAGCAGGGGATGCAGGGGTGTCCCCCGCAGGGTCCATGGGTAAATATGTCCACAAAAATATGCCGTTATTTTTTTATCGCAATATTTTTGCGGGGATATTAACACATGGAACCCTTTCTGATTCATATGATATTCGTCCCACAGATTCATCATCTTTTGAAATCCCGTCAAGACACAGACAGAGAAATGTGGCTCCAGCCACTAGGATGACTATCACAATTTCTTGGTGGCATTTGGTGCTGGAAGTGATGTCATCCATGAATATACTTGAAGCCACTGCAACCATGTTCTCCAGTTACATCTTTTGAACCTGAGCACCCACAATGAACGGCAGAATTGTTAAATGCAGAATTGTTTATTTTCTAAAATTCTAATTAGAATGCTTTATTTTAGTTTGACAGGTGGGGGAGAGTTGACGAATCTGTGGGAGGAATACTTATCCACCAGAAAGAACATTACAGAAGGTAATGTGTTCTCCTAAAAGATGCATTCTTCCCACAGATTCATCCTCTTTTGAAAGATTCCAAACTCATCCAAAGATAAGCAGGCGAAGGGAAAAGGATGAGAACGCACCTACATGAGGAAATTACGCAAGACCTACCTGTCCAATCTAGCATTCTCACCAGCCAAGCACTGTGATGAATAAGTGACTTACCCCTGGTAATGTTCTTTCTGGCGGATGCTCCTCCCTTGGATTCCTCATCTTAGACATATATCCTCCTGCTTTGTAGCTCTCAGAAACTTTTTTCCCAGCAGGGGGTGTCGTGATCTCTGGCTTCGATGGGCATCGAGTGGTCATTTTCGTAATGTTGATGCTGGTACAAATAGCACGCTCTGCATCCCGTGACCTCAGTTGTCATTATTTCCTCTTGCACAGCCACGTTAGGGATTAGAGACAAAAAGCAGTTGCTTAAGCGTTAAAGGAGAGTCATTGTATAACTGTATTAGAGAGCTCCTTAACCATGGTGTAAGCTGGGAGGGCAATGAGGAATTTGTGGGAGGAACATCCATCAGAAAGAACCTTCCGAGGGGTAAGTAATTAGTTCCTCTAATGGATTGTGTCCTCCCACAGATTCCTCATCTTAGTTTCCCATAGCAGTAAGAGCGAACTCCATGGCAATTATGTCACCACTTGTTGGAGGACAGCCCTGCCCAAACGAGATTCATTTGAGGATACTATATCAAACAATGTTTCGCGAACATGTGTATGGAGGACCAATTTGCGGGCTGGCAGATATCCTTTACAGATACCCCTCTTAGGAGGGCAGTAGTAGTTGTTACATCCCCGGTGGAGTGTGCCCTGAAGCCTTCAGGAATGTCCTTACACACTCTGGTGTAGCATTCAGAAACACAAAGCACTATCCACCTTGAAATGGTTTGCTTTGTTACTATTCCGACCTTCTGCGTGCCGAGTCTGCCTCCCCGGCATCTTTTTCATTCTCTTTCTCATCTACTTACACCTCCAACTTCTGATCATTACCTCCATTCTACTCTCACTCCTTCCGACTTTAGAACATATTTTTCTACTAATGTTGCTCATGTTCTTGCTGCTATTGTTCCCTCAGCCTTTTCCTCTGCTTTTTCGTCCCTATCTCCTTAATCTCTTCGATTTCCCTCCATTACTAACTTGGAGACCTTTTCTCTTTTGACTTGCTTCTATCTCACTGGTTCACCTTCTGATCCTATTCCCTCTTCTCTAATACCCATAGTTTATCCTTCTCTTGTTTCCTATCTTACTACTCTCCTTAATACCTCTCTATTCACATCTTTTTCACTTCTTGCTTTAAGCCTCCTTCTATTCTTCCTATTCTCAAGAAACCATCTCTTGTCCCCTCTCTTCCTTCTAATTTCCGTCCAATTTCTCTTCTTCCCTACCTCTCGAAACTGCTCGAACGATTCGTATATGCTTCAGGTTTCTATCTTTGTTAAAGAGAATTCTATCCTCCCTTCTCTCAAGTCTGGCTTCCGTCCCAGTCACTCAACTGAAACTGCTCATCCCTCTGTTTGTGATTCCTTGCTCTCTGCCCGTTACACCAAGCACTCTTCTCTTTTTATACTTTTAGACTTGATCGCTGCATTTGACACTGTTGATCACATTTTGCTCTTATCTTCTCTGTCTTCCTTTGGGTTTCCTGGGCTGGTTCCTCCTCCGAAAATGTTCCTCTTCTTCATGACGTCCCCAAGGCTTTGTTCTTGACCTCTCTTCTCTCTTTATACTTCTCCTCTTGCTGCAACTACCTCGTCCTTTGGGATTTCTCGCCACTTTTATGCCAATCACACACAACATTTTCTCTCCTTCTCTTTGTTTACTCCGTCTATCCATGATAATTGAACTTCCTGTGCGCTTGAAATCAAGTCTTGGATGTCAGACCACTTCCTTGTCCTGAACTCATCTAAAACTGAAGCTCTCTTCTTCCCTGCTATCACTATTCCCCCCTTGCCCTTCCTCCTCTGTATCCCCCTTCTTCTTTATCTCTTTCCAACACTTTATTTCTTGCCCGTAATCTCGGTCTCTACTTTGACACAGACTTATCCTTTTCCCTTCACATTTCTACTATTTCCCGTTCTTGTCGCTTCCATCTCTTTAATATTCGCAAAGCTTGTTCTTTTCTGACCTTCAGCGCTACCAAACTCCTGATCTCATCTCTTATTTTTCCTGCCTTTTTTAAAGTTCTCCTATTTTATTTTTTTTGTCTTCCTCTTTCTTGCTTGGCCCCTCTTATGTCCATCTTCAATGCTTCTATTTGCCTTCTCTACCAGCTATTCACTGGTGATTCCACTTCTCAAACTCTTCGCTTGGCTGGCTTTCTTTCTCCTCTCGGCTCAAATTTATTTTCTTTGTTTTGTGTTCAAATACCTCTATGGTCTTGCTCCCAGTTATTTGTCATCCTTGCTCTCCTTCTATTCCCCCACTCACTCCCTTCATTCTCAATCTCAATTTCTATTATCTGTCCCTCGCCCTCTGTCTGCCCAATCCCAATTCCTTTTGTTTTCTCTCCTTGCCCTTTACCACTGGAACTCTCTCCCGTTCCCCCTCTGTTCTATTACTTCCTACTCTTCCTTCTACTACTCTAAGGAACTATTTTCTACAGTCCTTAGTCTCTCCTTGAAAATGTTTGTAATTGAATCATTCTTCATTTTTATTGTACTGTAACTTTTTTGGACAGCACTTTGGAGTAAAGCGCTCTATAAATGGCAAGTAAATACAAATACAAAATTCTTTTGCCCAATGAACAGCTGATCATCCAGCCTGAATTGGTTCATCTTGGCGATGTAAAAACTCAGAGCCCTCTTGGGATAGAGTCTAGGCAGCCTTTCTTCCTCCTTGGATGGATGAGGTGGTGGATAGAAGGCTGGAAAACAAATTGGGCCTCATTCCGAGTAGGGTGGTAAGGGTTAATGGTCACCGGTAACGAGACCAGTGCCGTAAACCCTTACCGCCCTACTACAAGTTCCCTTTGCGGGTCCTTCCTTAACGCCTGCTTTCAGCAGGCGTTAGGGACGGGACCCGCAAAGGGACTTTAGTGCTAATAACGGTACTGTAATTTACGGTACTGTTATTAGCGCCTTCCCCATTCCCATTGAGCCCTATGGGGGCTCAAATGGGACTGGGGAAGGGCCCTGGTGAATGGGGAATTACCGGTCCCTCCAACCTTGGAATGGACCGGTAATTACTCCATTCACCAGGGCGGAGTCGGAAACATTTTGGAGGCAGCCATGCCGCAAACAGCGGCGTGGTTACCTCCAAAGTAGGAATGAGGCCCATTGTCTTTGACAGGTGGAACTCTGATACGATCTTCAGAGGTTACGAGCGACGAGCTCTACGAGTCACCTTGTCCTTGGTAAAGACTCTAAAAGGTGGCTTACAGGAAAGAGCATGAAATTCGCACAAGAGGGGAAGCCGTAACAAATGTTAACACCAAGTTTCAATATCATGTCGGCACCACAAAGGAGGTCAGAGGGGAGGTGTTAGTCTGGCCTTTTAAAAATGGAACCACCAAGGGTATCGTGAAGTATGACCCTTGTTCTGGCGTGCGCTTAAAGATAGAGCGCCACTAAATAGCCGTTGATGGTGGTCGACCTGAATGCCCTGTCTTGCCAAATGAAGAAGGAAAGAAAACACTATTGAGTTGTCAGATAAAAAGGGATCCACATCCTGTGCTCTACACAAGCTGCAGAATTTGTTCCAATGGTAGTGATATAAAGCTTTAGTTACTGGCCTTTCTGCCCAAAAGCAACACCTCCATCACATCTTCTTGAAGGTCCCAATCCCTGTACCTTAGCCTTTCAGAAGCCAGGAGTATAGGTTGAGTGTGTGTACGCTCACGTGAAGAACCAGCTACCCTTCCTGAGAGAGAAAGTCTGGCCTCCGTGGAAGATGATGTGGACAGTAGATGGCCATATCCAGAAGTTCTGGGTACCACGTCCTCCTGGCCCAGTCCGGAAAATCAGGTTCATGGTTGCTCTGTATCTCTTGAACCTCCTGATCACTTGAGGAAACACAGGAATTGGTGGGAATGCATAAAGGAGCCGGAAGTTCCAGTCTACCAACAATGTGTCCCCCCGCGTTCCTCTCGGGGGGAAATTCCCTGGAGCAGAAAAGTTTGCACTTTCTGTTCACACTGAAGGAGAACAGATCCACTTGAGGGGTTCCCCAGAGGGTGAAGATCTTTAGAAGAACTTCCCGGTACAGCTCCCACTCATGGGAAACCGAGCACTGCCTGCTCAGGGCGTGAATCCCTCCTTTCCTGAGACTGGTTGCCACTACTGCCAACAACTTGGTGTAGACCCTTGGGGTAGAGGTAAGACGGAAAAGCAGGACTCAAAACTGGTAGTGACTGTTGGCTATGATGAACCTTTGGAACTTCCTGTGCTTTTGATGGATCAGCACATGGAAGTAAGTGTCCTGTAGGTCGAGTGACAGCAACAAATCCTGAATTACTAAGGCCTGGAGGATACGTGAGAGTGTTACCATCTTGAACTTGTCCTTCCTGAGGAACTTGTTCAAGCGTTTCAGGTCCAAGATGTGTCACAGACCTCTGTCCTTCTTTGGGACTAAAAAGTAGTATGAATACCACCCCCCGCTCCTTTCCTGAACAGGTAGCAACTCTATGGTGCTCTACTCCAGAAGGTAGGACACCTCTTTCAGGAGAAGTGGGTCTGGAACAGGTGGTGTCTGGCCAGAGGGGGGCAATCTGAAGGGCGCTTTTAAAAGGGGAGGCAGTATCCGTGAGAGAATATTTGAGGCACCCATCTGTCTGAAGTACCGGCACACCATTCTTGCAAATGGTGTGACAGACGCCACCCTAACCGTGTCGCACGTCAGAATACTTTAAATAGGTATTACGGCAGGGGCCACACTGGAGGGACGGATGCGCAGATGGCCTGTGCTTTACCACCGCTACCACTGGAAGGTGAGAGAATTGTCTCTGACCTTGACGGATAGCCGGTTGCTTCCCTTTTTGTCCATAATTGCAATAACAAAACAGGTTTGCCCTTCCATTAAGTTGGGGTTGTGCAGGTTGTTTTATTGCTGCCCCTAAGGACTTTGCTGCAGCCTTGGAAGCCTGTACATTTTTAAGGCTGTTATATGCCTTTTGGCCAAAAAGTTGTGTACCGTCAAAAGGCATGCCAAGCAGTTTTCCTTGGACGTCCTGCACAAACCCTGATTTTCTGAGCCAGGCGAATGTTCGCATGACAGAACCGACCAGCATCAATCTTCTAACACAGTTAGCCATGTCAAGTCCTGCAGGAAGGGATTGGTGTATGGCTTCTTTTCCATCTTCCACCATTTTAAGGAAGCCTCTCAATATTTCCACTTCGGGGATGTGCGCTGCTGCCTCAACTATTACAGACCACAAGGTGTGCATGTATTTGGGCATAGCATCATAACGCTTGCTATCCCTTTAGGATGTAAAAAGGGATAGTCGCTAGCCGTGTTGCCAACGGGTGCAGCCTATACCATCAGGCTATCATGTGCTGGGTGTCCGGTAAGGAATTCTGGGTCTGTACGTCCTAGCAATATCTTTGTGGACTGCTGGCCCTGAGCAAAGAGACTTCCATAGTTCCATGAGGGGATATTTGAAGGCATTGTGCAAAGGAAGGACAGGCTCAACAGTTGTGCCCTTGTTTAGGAAGTCTGTCAGGCCATATTCCATTATGTAAGTGGCAAGAGGACCCCAACCTAAGGCATCCGTTACCTTCGCCATCATTTTCCGGTATGCCACACTGAAGTAGGCTCAAAGATCTCCTTGTGGAAATTCTGCCTCAGGCGAGGTTTCCAAGTCATTTGTGTCTTGTAGGGCAGAGGCTAGATCAGATAGCCTTTTTTCCTCTTTCTGAAACTCCTCAGGTTGTTGAGGAAGACCCATAGGCTCAAACTCGAAGGGAACAGGATTGTCATCCTTGTTGAAAATTCTCTGGAAAGGGGACATAAAATCCTCCCTTCTACACTTTGGAGCAAATCTAGTAGAGGGATTTTTGACTTTCATCGATGAGTGAATATTTGCCCATGACAGCGCCGACGGAGCAGACGGAGCATCGAAGAACACATTAGCTGCCAATGTCGGTTATGTCGACAGTCCTCGAATTGAGGATTTCACCGGTTTCTGAGCTCTGGGCACAGGAGATGGATGGAGATCTGAGTCCTGCTGGCTTTGTCAGGTGTGGTGGGCGTGATGGTCTTTTTCGTGGAGGAAGAGAGAACGGGCAGGCCCGCTTTCCCAAAGACCTGCATCATTTTGATGTGAAATTCTTCCCACTTACACAGGAAACGTACCTTTCTTGCTGGGGCTGAGTCTGTGGAAGAATGCTTCCGCCTCTTTTTTCTTCTTCGATGAGGAATGATGGGAGTTGCTGCTCGTGTTTGATCTTTTACAGTGCTTCTTCAACCATTTTTTGTCTTTCTTGGATGATTTATCTGCCGTGGAGTTTCTACCTTCGTCGAGTCTGTGCTTCGACGATGTAGAACTTGACGGCTTCGGAGACCATCGACCAAGGGCCAATTTAGAGGCTCTCTCTTTTCAGGCTTTAGGTGTCATAACTTGACGAGTCACAATCCGGCACAATATGATCAGTACAGTGGCATCACAGACAAATCCTGGCGGTGTCGGTTAGTGACTTCTTAGCGTCACAATCATAGCACTTTTTAAAACCCAAAGGTTTCAGAGTAGACATGATGAAGTAATCTACAGAAATTCAAAGGGATTTCTGGGAATGTTAAGACTTGATGGTCGTGAAGATTATGGGGCCTCTGTCCACAAGTTCCACTCAGAAAGATACAAATAACTTCCTGAGCGACCCTTGAGGCCACAGGTTTTTTGAGTGCCGAAGAACGCCAGGAACCAGGAGCACCGGTGACCCCTCGACCGCTGTAAAGCAAGCAATGGGTCAGTATAATGGCAGAACAATACACTGAATAGCTAGGTAACAAATATCAAGGGGCTTACCAAGGTGGAGTTTGGAGACCGGAAGAGCACAAATGAAAATGGAGGTGTTCCGTGTGGCTGCAGTATGTAGCAAGCAGCAGCGGGTAGGCGTAATACTGGAAGATTGCTGTAGAGTTTGGCACTGCAAAAACCTGTATGGAGAGGGTACTCCAAAAGGTAACAGAAGAGGAAATCCAAAACAGTCTGTTCAAAGTTCCGAGGTCAAAAGCCAGCCAAGTTCGTTGAAACCAGGGGTAATCCAAAGGAATCCAAAAACAGTTCAAAAGGTCCTGAAACAGCAGAGCAAAACAGTATCTGAGGGCTTGACAGAGGAATCTAAGAAGAACAGTCCGTAGTCCAGAATCGAGATGAGGAGACAGGAAGACGCCGAACAGTGCCTTAATGGGTCAGCTGTGAAGCACTGAATGAGCGTTCCCTCTCTGGTTTTGAAGGGGCCTAGGAGTGTCACATGACCCCATCACGTGACCGATGATATAGCACGTTTCCTTGTCACATGATCCAAGTTTTCAAAACGCTGCCGGATCTTTCTGGGGGCGTGATGAAGAAAAGAAAAAGTCTGACGTCTCCGTCGACTGTCTCCAAGACGCCAAGGCAGCTGCCAACGGTGCAATGGGTGAGTATGACCATAGCGCGTTGGATGCCCTTGTGTGTTCTTGTATAGCCTGGTCCACCGTTGCCTTGCTGTTTGAGGGAGTGAGGACATGAGGTTAGAAGGGGAAGGCAGATCAGGACCTGAGATGGAGGTCTTAGTGGCTGCACGGGTATTTGTGTGCATAAGGTGACCAGTGGATGGTGTAACAGAGAAATAGACAGTGCACCAGAGAATTTCTCTGAGGCAAAGTCCTTGCGTAGCATGCTGGGCATGCGGAAAAAAGGTACTGAGGTCATGAGGCACTGAGCATGCTATTTGTGCTGGCATCGACATGATATCGGGTCTCTGAGACGATGATTCGATGTCCATCGATGCCAGAGGCCACTGCACCCTTTGCAGGATAAACCGTTTTTGAGAGCTGCAAAGCACAAGAATATATATCTCAGAGGAGACAATCCGTTAGAAGTAAATGTTTGGTAAAGGTATGTAGCGAAGCCCAAGTGGTAGTCTAGCAGATGTCCACAAATGGGACACCAGACTGTAAGGCAGAGGTTGCTGTCTGTCCCCTTGTTGAAAGGAGACAGAGGGCCTCCTTACGAGGACAGCGGTTACCCGCTGGTGCTACTGGTGGGTTGCCGTCCTCCTCGTAATACCGAATCCGCCACCTCACTTGCCAGTGCCACAGGGACATTACAAGTCCGGTGGAGCGGGAAGTCAGGCGGCAGATTTGGTAAATCCCCCGGACTACACGGGAATGGGTTCACGGAAACACTGGCATGGTCGTTAACGGTGCTAGTGCTTCCGTGACAACTCTGCGGGTGGGTGCTGTTGCACCTGGCAGGTCAGACCTGCCGGGTGCAATGGCCTCCAACTGGAGAAGAGCTGTAAATCACGCTGGAAGCATCATTCCCCCGCCCAGGGCCAGACCGGAGACCAGAAGCAGCGGCGTCTGAAGTAAGTTGAGGCGACAAGGCCAGATAAGTTTAAATAGGTGTTTGCATATGTTTGAAGCACTGTGTGTACCTGTGTGTGCGTATGTAAGATTTGCCATGTTCGTGCACGCAGGGCCAGCTTAAGATGTGTCACGGAGCGGGGGCCAGTGCTTTTTTTAAAAAAAGTAAGATAAGACATTTTTCAAAACCCCTGCATTGGGTGTGTGGCAAAATTGTGCTGGGCATAGTAGAGGGGGTGGGGGGCTTGGGCGGGAACCACCGAGGTAGGTATTGTCACTCATGAACAGGTTTTGCATTGACTCATTTCTCAAACGCAGTCTCAGGTTTGTTTGCACGGCCTGTCTTTGGTTTGTTGCTTTCCTTGCAAACCTCTGTGTTCATCCGTTGTGATGTATTGGAAAGACTTTCATAGGCCATATGCACTGCTGGGACCTGGCTACATGCCACAAATATTGCAATTAGCCAGCATTGCCTCTTTTTTTATCAAACCACACCCTGAACTCTGGTAATTTTGTTTATCCTGTTACAAATCTAAGCCTCTGGTTAAAGATTGTTTTCTTGGAAGGGTTCAAACCTGTGCATCACTGTTTGCCTACATATATCCCTAGGTGAGGTTCAAATCCTTGCCCGAGTAGGCTGTCTCAAAACCCACTTTTCCTGTTGTGGTTTCCATGTTAGTGCATTATCTCGTGCAAGCTGTCCCTTTCTTACAGCTGGAAAAGACAGCCCGAGGCACCTGTGGGGTGTTTATTATAATGGAATCAAAAGAATACCGGACCGGCACCGTTCATTACGGCATGCCCTATTACGAGGTCCCCTTGCGGGACCCGCTCAGAACGTCAGGTCAGACCAGACGTCCTTAGCGGGTCCCGCATGGGGACCAGGGAGCTAATAACGGGCCCGTAACTAACGGGCCCGTTATTAGCTCCCTCCCCATTCCCATTAAGCCCTATGGGGGCTCGAATGGGGATGGGTTTTTTCAATGAGGAATTACCGGGTCCTCCAAGGTTGGAATGGGCCGGTAATTCCTCATTGAAGGAACCCGGTCCTGGAACCCGGTATGGAGGCAGCCATGCCCTTATTAAGGCCATGTCTACCTCCATACTCGTAATGAGGCCCTTGGACAGGTCTGAAAATGGCCAAGCCACAATGGGCCTCATTACGACCCAGGCGGTAAGTTACCGCCTGGGCCGTGACTTTACCACCATGGCGTAAACTACGTTTACGCCATGGTGGTTGGCGGACTTACCGCCCCATTCCGAGGTCGGCGGGGCGGTAAGTCCCCAATCCCCATTTACCCTTCCCCATTCCCATTTTTGCCCCATAGGGCATAATGGGAGTGGGGAAGGCGTTAATTACGCCACCGTAAATTACGGTGGCGTAATTAACATCAAGTTCCCTTACCGCCATGGTTTTTTACACCCGCTAGAAGCAGGTGTAAAATCCGCCATGGCGGAAAGGGAACTCGTGATTGGCGGTAAGGGGTCGGCGCAGCTAACGCTGGCGCTAACCCCTTACCGCCAGGGTCGTAATGAGGCCCAATGTCTTTTGTTCTGTGCCATGGCCATTTTGTCCCTTGCCTTCACCCAGGTTGAGTAACCCGGGTTTTCATTATTTGGGCATGCAGCCTTTCGCAGGCTTCTGCATGTCACGTGTGTGAGCCCAGGAAGCGGGTTGGGACTGTCTGTTCCCAATCCACACTACTGGTGTGAGGATGTCTGGAGTGCCTGAATGACTGGGACCACTGTGAACCATGATTGGTCCACGACTGGGATGCCTGCATGAGAGAAAATCTTCAATTGGAAGTCCTCTATTTTGACACGAGGCTAATCCTGGATAAGAGAAGGGGTTCTGCATCCATTCCAGGTCGATCATCTGAGTTCTCTCCGAACTACAGAAGGAGCCAAGTATCTTGGAACGAAGAAACTGACTCGTAGAACCGCTGGAGACGCTTTGGAAATTTTGGCACCTTTCACCCTACGCTGTCCTGTCAGACCCCTCTTTTCTTCATCGATCAAGAAGGCCTGCCAAGGCGCTTTGCCTCCTTAGAGTAGTGGGAACAACTACTCTTGGTGCCCCCTGCTTAGCTATCGAACAAGCCCCTTCGGAAGTGTTCCTGGGCCATCCAGTGAACTGTCCAGCTCTACCTCAGGGTATCCCACAGAATCGCTGCTGTCTTGATAGGTCCCCCATTAGGAGAGTGTGTAACGCTGTTCGCATCTGTGATTCCCACGTCACTACCCGTTGGTGATGGTCACTTTAGGTGAGTTGCTGTTCTGCTCTCCTGTTCCCTGAAGCCTGCTGCACCAGAGTATTCTTCATACCTCCTTCGGAAGCTGAGAAAAGACAACTGTCCCATCACAGACGATTGTTCTATTCCACAGCCGCTGAGAGCCGGAGCGCAGCGGAACTGCAGGACTCGAACCTACTAGCGACCTCGACTAAAATGGCAAAGTTTGGTCCGGACTTGCTGAAGGTCGGTGAGGGCTTGCATCACTTAACGGTGGCCCCCTGGCACAATCAAACTCTTTTACGCACGTATATCGCTAAAAAATTATTTGCTTTTGGCTGGGTTAGCCTGTGCTCCCTAGATATTCTCACCTTTTGAAAACTGCTCTGCAGCCAAGGGTAGATCCTACTCGAATAGTGGTAACCAATTCTTCATCGCCTCTTCCTGACTTGCTACAGCTCTGCTCTCCCAAGAAGACCTGCTTTTTTGTTCTGCCTGCGTGATCGTGCATTTTTACGCACAACTGTACTGTTGAGCACAAGGCTCCCCACTTTACAGGGCTGACTTCGAAAGTTAGGGAACGACTCAGAGGAATTGTCTAATGCTCCTAATGTGTTAACCCACCCTTCTCTTTGTAGGTTATGGTGGTGTTTTACTCCTTTGTCGCATAGGGAAACATTGTATATATGTTATTTAGTAGAGAATTTTGTGTGGTAACTCTTTTTATATAACTAAAGTTTACTTGTGTCTATTGGACCAGCCAACAATAAATGTATAGATATTTTTCATATACACTTGTCTAAAAGTAATTTGTGCTTTGTTACTGTGTGTGCTCATTGTGGGCTTCCGATCCCTCTCGCCCCTCCTGAGACTTAGTCTTGACCGCCTGCCAAGCTACCTAGATTAGTCTGGCTTATGCAGAAGGTTCCCCTGTTTCAGTAACCGAGGGTGGTCTCCTAAACTTCTGCCCACCAGGTCAGAGTTTAGAAATCTATCTTAACACACAGAGCAGCCCAGCAGGGCTCTCAATTGGTAATGTTGGGCGAGCAGCCAGGCTGAGACTCAAGGGTGGGGATGCAGGTTGGTTCTTAGGTGCAGTGAATCCCCAAGCCCCCACAAAGGAATGTCTACACACTATGTTAGGTGCTAACGCAGCCCTTTTATTAGTACCATAAAAGATAACAAGTCAGTTAGATATACACAAATAAATAAGACTCACCTTATATTAGAAATCTAAACAGGTAACTTAACTTCATATATAATTACAGTTCTATGTGGTACCAGTGTTGCCTTTAAATTCAATTGTAATGCACCAACTGCTGACAGTTATTAAAGAGCATTTACATTCTCAGGCAAGGGTTCATTCACAAAACATTACTGTAGAAAGGCAGGTAATCATTAGAACATGTTCACAAATATGGGTGTGCCCCTGCCTATATCTCAAACGGAAAGTAGCAGTGTAACGACTATCCAAAGTCTTATGGATGTCTAATTTAGTATTCCATTGTCCAGACGCCTTATTTGTGGCGGTTTGTGGACAATTAATCTGAAGGAGGAAACTCACTTAACTCATACATGTACAACATTTGTAGGTGAAATGGAAAACCAAATGAAAGGTCATATAGTTTTAAATTTTTCATGTGGTTCAAAAATTCTTTTTGTTTTAAATAATAAGACATACAAAAGACACAAAATGTTCTAAATACAATATCAAAAGTAAGATAAAGAAAGTCATTAAAGATCAAATATAAATCAAATATTGATGTTTAACATAACATAAATAAATGTCAAAGTATCCCATCAATTCAGATTAATTGGTGTTCTTAGTGCATACTTAAAATAAAAATAATAAATTGAAAAGTATTGTGTAACTGGGTGATTGATTTCTGTAATCTTGTTTCATTCTTTTTTTAAACCATGTTTATTTTTGGTTCGAAAGCATATAAGTGATTACAACATAGCGTTTGACAACATTAATCTCTTATGTTCTACATTTTCTTATGTTCATGTCTTACAGTTCCTTAGAGTTCGCATTACCTCCAAAGATTTTCGATTTTCAATTCCCTCCCTCCCCCCTCCTCCCCTACTCACACTTGTTTCATTCTTACATCCCACAGTACATACATTTGATGCTTGAAATTGACATTGAATCGATATTTCAACAGTTAATAGGACTATTTCAGTATATGGAATGCTTATTAGTAGTTAGTGGATTTCCAGAGTTGTCCTACTAGTCCTGTGGCAGTGTGAATCCTATGTCAACGTGATAATGAATGACAAACACAATTTAAAGAGGGAGGGAGCCCAATGGGTGAATACTGGTTCCCTGCACTCTTCACGTTTCAGTGGTCGCAGAAATTATTAAGTCCCTATTAAGGCCTGGATCCCAAGTTTCAGTTTGTGCTTTCAGTGGAGAGCAGAGCAGTTCCTGGAGACAATCACGATAAATTAGATGTACGATGGAGCTATTGTATTTGTTCACCTGGGAATCTAGATGCCAGTGTCTGGTTGTGATATGTCCAATGAATGTAGAAGGGCAATTTGTGGTGGGTCCTTTCCCTGACTTGGGAGGTAAATATGACGTGCATCAACACCTGTGTGTGCCGCCTACACCCTGCTGTCTCTGCGGAGTCAGCTCCTCCCACTAACGTGGGTTAGAGCTGACACTGCAGGGTGCTTTTTTTCTTTCTTGTTCCCCGCTTACCAAAATGGTAAGCATAGGACACCCCCGCAACCGCTAACCCCTGTTACGGCACCCAAGAAGACCAGGGGACACCCCTGCAACCCCCGCTATGCTTGGGCACAGTAAATGTCACCCTCATTTTGAGCGCCCCCAAAGTGCAGTGACTGCGGGGGGTGCACAAATGAGGGCGACATTTCGGTACGATTCCAGGGAGACTGGCACATTTCTCATTTTTTACAACAGACACACCCATATTGTACAACAAGGACCCCCTGCAAAGGCACCACAGATAATTTGTGGAACAATACCCACTGCAGATACTGGCGACACCTGGGAGGGTGCAGACCCACACCATCTGTGAAACACTTGCCTTGGTAGTGGAGATCGGCGCAGTCTGCGTCAATGTGACATTGGCCATTGTCTTGAGAGCATCGATCGATTGGAAGCGTCTTCACTTCACAGTCCAAGCCATCCCCAATGTAATTGTCTTTGCAATCACACTTGCTTTTATCCTATGAATTAAGAAGAACAACAAAAGGAACCTTAATTCATTAAATAGTTCAAATAATTTGAATGTTGTGCAACGCAAAACCTAGGAAATATTTTGACGTGTCTAAAATTATTGCACTAGATTCAAAGTTTTCCTCAGGTTTGTACAATGGCCCCTAGAAGGTGCACTCACCACTCTCCATCTCCTTCTGATCAGGTGTTTGCTTTAACAATTTATATGTAATTCTAAAATTCTGAAAAAAGAACTTGTCAAGGCAGCATTTGATGGAAAAGAAAAGCATTATATGAAAGACTTGATGATATCCAGCCTGGTCGGGCATACACCAGTTCCTGGAACTTGATCAATGGTACCCCAACTCCATACTGCCCTCCACTCTGTCCCAGCACACCAGTCATTGAAACACATACCAAGAAAAAGCAGTATTGTCTAATCTCAACAGATTCCTCCGCTCCCTCCACCTTTGAAGCCTGGCGCGATCCCTACCCAATATGTTCTATGATCACAGTCTGTAAATGGTCCATTGCTCTTCTTACAAACGGGGGGAAGAACTTTAAAATTACTGAAAGGGCACAATTGTGGCATTATGCAAAATGTCCTAAATAAATCAATAGATGAACAGGAGATATTACTCACTGTAATGTTCTTTCTATGGATTCTTCTCTCGCAGATTCCTCATCAGATAGATATTCCTTCCAGCGTCAGCTGCTCGGAAAACCTTTCGACAGAGGGCCTACTGAGCCTTGACTCGGCCGTTGATCCCTCTTGACTCGATGCAGCGGTCGTCTACTCCAGACGGGATGCTGGTCGTCATACATATACTGCCTCATTCTGCCCTGTATCCCAGTTTGCAACCTTTTTCCCCCCAAGCTCAGCTGTTGCGGAGGAAGAATCCAACAATTCAGCTGAAACAGCCAAAACTCGTAGAAAAAAGTAAAACTAAACAAGGTTTTTTTTTTTTTTTAATCTTTTTTTTTTTAAATAGCGACGAACGGAATTGCAAAGGATGCAGAAACACACAAATAAGTTCTATGGCAGCCCTTTAAACGAGAGCTCGTCCGTTTCTCCCAGTATAGAAGTTAGTCATCAGCTGCAGGCACTTTCATAGCAGGGCCGGAAGGGAAGGTGATGAGGAATCAGCAGGAGAAGAATCCATAGAATCCACACAAAGAACATTACTATAAGTAATTTCTGCTTCAATGGATTGCCTGTGTCCTGCAGATTCCTCATCACATGGACTCCCCAAGCAGTATGTGTGACGGAGGCGGGATGAAAATCCCTATACGAGGAAACTTTGTAAAACCGCTCTTCCAAAACGAGCATCAGCTGCACGGGCTACACCCCAGCAATTTGTATTTGTATTTATTTTATTTGCATTGCTCGCCTTGGCCGGAGGCATCTGGGCGCAATAGTGTTTGGAAAGGGTAAGGAGTGAAGACCAAGTTGCTGCTGGGCAGATGTCCCTCACTGGCACCCCCCTTTGTAGAGCCAAAGAGGCTGCCACTCCCCTAGCAGAGTGGGCTCTGATGCCGGGAGGTAATTCCTTCCATGCATTGAGGTAGCATTCTGAAATGCAGAGTGTGATCCGTCTAGAGATCGATTGCTTGGAGACAGTCAAACCTATCCTTGCCAACGAGAAGGCTACGAACAGTCGGTCAGTTTTTGTAAATTCAACTGTTCTTGCAACATTAAAGCTAAAAGCCCTCTTTGGGTCCAGCCTATGGAACCGCTCCTCCTCCTTGGAGGGATGCGGAGGCACATAGAAAACCGGCAGGTCAATAGCCTGGAGCAGATTTGATATGGCATTTATAACGCGCCTATGCACAAGTGTTTTAAAGCGCGATGAGGCAAGGGGGGGGGACAGAGGGAAGACAGGCAACAATCCTACTAGGCCAGGTGTCATTCAGATCGCGCAAGTGCATGGGAAGGGGAAAGTGGGAAAGTGCAAGTACATGGGATAATAGAATAAATAACAATAAGTAAAGTACGGCCAGCAGGTGGCAAATGCAAGGGTAAGTGCAGACATCAGGACATCAGGTGCTGGTAGTGGGACTGTAGTGATACAGAACAGTCCCCAAGTGCATGGGTTGCCAGGAAGGGCAATCCAGGTGTGCGACTGGCGGGGGAGGTGACCTGGGCCGAGAGCAGGGGGTGGCCAGGTAGCCAGTGTAGTCAAGCCAGGAGTCATCAGGTCAGGGGAGAGTAAGAGAAAAAGCAGAGGCAAAAAGAAAGGTTTTGAGGTAGTTTCAGGAGGCAGGGAGGCTGTTCAGAGGGAGGCCCCAGCCGAAGAAAGAGATCTACCACCAACACGTTGTTTGGAGAAGCGACTGACCCTGAGGGAGTTGGAGGCGGTTGAACGAAGAGCTCGAGAAGGAAGATATTTAGGAAGAGAGAGCTAAAGGTATTGAGGCCCCAGCATCCAAAAGGCCTGGGGCCTCAATAAAATTCCGAGACAAGTTTGGGGAAAAACCCTGGTCGTACCTTTAGAGAAACCTTCGAAAAAACAGAGATATGGCGGCTTGCAGGGCAGGGCCTGCATCTCACTGACCCATCTGTCTGACATAATGGCCACCAAAAAGCAGTCATCAGAGTAAGCAAGTGAATGGAGCAAGAATGCAAAGGCTCAAAGGGAGTCGCCATGAGGAAGATGAGAACTAAGTTAAGGTCCCAATCTGGGACAACAAAAGGAACGGGCAGAAACGTATTCACAAGACCCTTCAGGAACTGGGCCATTACCGGGATCGTAAAGAAAGACCCTTGATCCGTGGACCTTTTGAAAACAGGCAAAGCCGCCAAGTATCCTTTGACTGTTGCAATCTGAAGGCCTCAAGAGGTCAGTAACAGAAGGAACTCCAACAACATAGTGGTGGGGCAAGAAATAGGGTCAGTCTCGCATTCTCTGCACCATGCCTCGAATCTTCTCCACCTGCATGCATACAACAATCTTGTTGATGGTCTGCGTGCAGCCAGTAGCACCCCAAATACCTACTCTGAGAGGTCCCAGTCATCATATGTCCTCTCAAGAGTCACGCATATAGATTGAGCGACTCTGGGTTCGGGTGCAGTATGGGACCTTCTGACTGACCAAGTTCTCCTCAACCAGTCCGGGGCGATCAAGATCAGGGTCAATTGAAAACTCCACAACCTCCTGAGAACCCACAGGAAGACAGGAATTGGAGGCAAGGCATAGTGGAGGTCGTAGCCCCACTCCACTAAGAATGGGAGAGGAAAGATAACTCAGGGGCAACATGTTTGTCATGGTAGCAAGACAGCGCATCGCAACACAGGTTCGTATCCCGATCCCGTGCTTTGAAACCACTCCTGGTATTAAGCGTGTTATAAATGAACAATTATTATTATAACTGCATCCCCCAGTCCGCCTCTTACTGGGAATTCCCCTGAGCAAAACTGCTTGCACTTCCTGTTGTATTCCGGGGCAAACAGATACACTGTCGGGGATCGCCATTGAGCAATGATCTCCTATAGGGCTTCCTGGCACACTTCCCACGCATGTAAGACCATGCTCTACCTGCTCAGAGGGTCCGCCAATCCGTTCTCCATCCCTGCCAGATTTACTGCTGAGACCAAAAAGCCAGAACCACAGCTGCATAGCCTCTCTGCAAAGGGGAAGGTGACGCACACCTCCCTGCTTGTTCGGTTGTGCATGGCTACCATATTGTCTGTCATAATCAGGAAATGCTTCCCTTTGAAAGAGGGGGCAAACGCTTTCAGGGCTCACAGCTCCATTCTGTTGAAGTACCATTGGGCTTCCATCATGGACCAAAGGCTGCTCACCTACAAATCCTCGCAGTGTGCTCCCCAACCCTTCAGGGAAGCATCCGTGACCACCCTGGCCTGGGGCCCCCACATGTTCTCGCTGCTGGCCCACCAAGAGAGATTGTTGGCCACCTATTTGGCTTCTTTTAGAATGTCCTTTAAAGTGCCAAAGTCCTAGGGCCATTGACCCCGCAGGAGCCATTGCAGAGACCGCATTTGCAGTCTGGCCTTTGGCACTAGAAAAATGCAGGAGGCAATGAGACCTAAGAGGCAGAGGAAGGAAACCACTGGCAAGGTGGTGTGGCTCTGGAACAGTTGCACCATCTGCCTGACACTGGCATATCTCTCCTCGGGGGGGGAAAAGCCTTCCCCACCCAAGTGTCTAGAACCGCTCCGATGAACTTGAGCCTTTGTTTTGATGTCGTGCAGGACTTCTGCAAGTTCAGGGAGAAGCCTAGCCTGTGGAGTAGCTAGCAAGTATCCTCGAGATGGGACACAATCTGATTGTTGGCTTCCCTCTGATCAACCAGTCATCCAGGTATTGGAGAACATGGATGCCGGATCTCCTCAGGTGGGCTGTGACTTCCACCATAAGCTTGGTGAAAACCCTTGGAGCGGAGGTCAACCCAAAGGGGAGCACCGTGAACTGGTAGTGCTTGTCCCCTATGAGGAATCTCAGGAACTTGTTGTGCTTTTGGTGGATCAGCACATTCTTAAGATCTATTGACACCAGCCAGTCCTGAAGCCTGAGAGCGTTGAATTTCTCTCAATGTCACCATCTTGAACTTGTCCTTTTTCAGGAACTTGTTCAAGGCCCTGAGGTCCAAGATGGGACTGAGTCCAGAAAATATCAGGAATACTAGCCCTATCCTCTCTGCTCAGGCGGCACCTCTTCCACGACACAGTTTAAAAGATGGGCTTGCAGTTCTTCCAGGAGCTCCTGCTCCTGGTGATGAGGAGGAGGGTGTGGTCTGTCCGGAAAGGCAGACAGTAACCCCATTGGACGAGCTGAAGGGCCCAGGCAGTGGAGGTAATCTCTTGCCATTGGAGTCAGTGCTTGCCTATCCATCCTCCAACCGTGGAAACATGGGGGGAGAAATTAAAGCAGCTTTGAGGGTGGAGCCGCCACAGGCACTGCGGCTGCCATCTGCTGGCCTCTAGATGCCCCAGTGCCCCTTCCAGAGGATGGGAAATGCCTCTGCCCATCCTTCGTTGTGAGAGCTGAGCCTTCCTGCCAAATGAGACAAACCACCTCCATCCTCTTCCCATTGAGGCGAAGCCAAAGGCAGGTTTAGCCGGCTGTTGGACAGCTAGTCCTAGAGACTTGGCGGCAAGCTTTGAGTCCTTAAACTTTTCTAGTGCCAAACAGATTCTCGCCATCCAAGGCGATATCCAGTATCTTGTTCTGACGTGCACAGATACGCCTGTCTCTTCAATACAGTTGCCGACCCCATGGCCCTTCCAACACAGTCCGTGACGTCCAGGCCTGTCTGCGATGACTGCCGGGCCACCTCTTCATCATCATCCACAGTTCTGAGAAAGTCACCTGTTGTAACTATGTATTTTATATGTTTCTAATTTGATAAAGGTTTTGTTAAAACCATATACAATAAAACATTTTTTTTAAAAGTCAGCTGCATTTCCCCTTACGGAATGTACTGAGAGGCTTCCATATAGCCTTCCATAAACCAAAAGTGTACTTTGCTAAAGCTCAGGACGTGTTAACTGCTTAAGGGCCATACTGCCAGATGAAAACACTTTTTTGGCATGGGCGGCAACTTTCTTCCCTTCCCTATCTGTAGGGAGTATAGACAGGGATGTGGATGGCCTAGTGTTCATAGTAGCTGCCTGCACCACCAATCCCTCAGGCGTTGGATGAGAGGAGAGGTAAACTGGGTTTTCCCTTGCCAGCTTATATTTTTTGTGAATTTGGAATTCACTGGGGGAGTGGTGCATGGACTCTGCCATAAGGTGGTGACGGGGTCAGTAATAGCCACATTGAATGCCATGGCCCTCTCTGTAGAGGGTCCGTCCTCCAAGATATCTGTGAGGTCATAACCTGACAAGGGTCTGGCTGTCATGGCCACTAACTTGTGGACATCACTTTCCTCCTCCAAGGGGTCCAGATGGACCCTGTCCTGGTGCCTTTGGCGCCAGGCTCATAATAAAGTGTGCCCTACTCACTTTGTGTCCAAAGCACGTGCATCCAGGCCGGGAATGGCCATTGGAAGGCATTGGAAGGCACGTGCAGAAGTCTATGGGAGTGGTGAGGTGGGGCCGTAAGGCAGAGCTAAAGGTGAGTGGCTGGGGCCAGGCTATTTAAGCCAGCCCCTCCCGCGTGTAGAGGCTTCGCGTTAGTCTGCTGTGTGCAGCATAACGCTTACCGCCGTCTGAAGCTCCTACCTGTTTTCCAGCTCAGCACGCATCTCAGCAGGTCCTGGACGCCATCTTCAGCGCGCACCTAACCTGAAATCAGCCTGCATCTTCAGCGCGCATCTTACCTGAATCCAGCCTGCATCTTCAGAGCGCATCTTACCTGAATCCAGCCTGCATCTTCAGCGCGCATCTTACCTGAATCCAGCCTGCATCTTCAGTGCGCATCTTACCTGAATCCAGCCTGCATCTTCAGCGTGCACCTTACCTGAATCTAGCCTGCATCTTCAGCGCGCACCTTACCTGAATCCAGCCTGCATCTTCAGCGCGCACCTTACCTGAATCCAGCCTGCATCTTCAGCGCGCACCTTACCTGAATCCAGCCTGCATCTTCAGCGCGCATCTTACCTGAATCCAGCCTGTATCTTCAGCGCGCATCTTACCTGAATTCAGCCACACCATCGCTCACAGCGCAGCTCCTTCAACTCAGCATCTACAGCGTGCATCTTACCTGTCTCTGCAAATCCATCGCCTGCAGCTCGTCACATCCTCACCTGTTCGAGCGCAGCTACACAGGAGTCTTCTTCTCGTCCAGCATCCTCTCAAATCTTCCATCTATCAGCTGCTGACAGGTTCTCGTATTGCTGCTCTCCATCATCCGACGCCAGGCTGCCCCTGCAAGAGAAAAGGAACGCATAAGGTTAGAAACTGCATAAACATTTAACGCTTGGCCGTGCAATACCTGCGCCTTGCGTACCATCTTTAAACCCTACTTACCTTCTAGTGGGGCCGCTCCATTTCCCTCCTGGCACCGTGTGGGCTTGCGTCCAACACCGCGACGCAGCGTGGCCATCTTCACACCTATTGGGAAAAGGAAAAGACATTATAAGAATTACGGACAAGAATCATTTGGAAAGACATTGCAAATGCATACGGGCAATAATCATTGTTATGAACACTTACCTGCAAAGTGGATTGGTCGCAGCCGGTCTGGGCCATCACGTATACGGACCAGTGAAGCAACTAGGTGTACCTACAGTGCTCCTGCTGAAGAGAAGCAGGACAGAGAGCTCATCTTTACAAAACAACAGGTGAGATTTTATGGGAAAACGCATGCTCCTCTCATTCTGGCAAGAGGGGTTTGAGGGGGATCGCGATTCAGCCACAGCATTTTCACTGCCTCTTACCTTCTCCCAAGGGAATTGCCAGCGACCAGAGCAGTCCACACTACAGCAGCTGGGGGTAAGTCTGCATCCAGGGGTGCCAAGGCCAGGGAGGGCTCCAACTATGCCCCAACGTCCCTGCAGAGATCAGGTGAGCGGGGCGCTCCAACCTAGGTTATCTGTTAGGCAGAAACCTGTGCAGTTCCCTTAGGGACCACTGCAAAAAGTTTAAGACTACAGGTGTTAGCAGTAAACCCAATTGGTAGCAGTCTGCACCACCCAGATTTACCTGGTAGCTGTGGCTGAGCAGTCAGACTTCTCTCAAGAAGAGTTAGGCAGTATATAGAGTATACACATTAGGTACAAAAATACAGTAGCACAAGCAAACACTGCCCAGAGCTTTGGTATAAAAGTATATAATTATTTATTTAAAAACACACTTGTAAAAATACACTGGCACAAATGTGTCAAGCAAGTTCAAACACAGTCACTAGAAATATATACACTTCCCTGATTATTTATTCGAAAAGTCTTAGGAAAAGAACGCCACTTATTATCAACACAGAGGGGAGCGCTTAACCAAGATGGCACTCCAATAATTATTTAAAAAGGGAGAGAAAAGGCAGAAATAGGAAAACACACAATACCAACACTTTTAAAGAACCACAGCAAGTCAAGAAAGGCAGGGTCTACTGTAGAGCAGAATGTTCATAGGCCAGGCCCACTCTTGGAGAGAGCAAGGCGGAATGTGCCCAGGATCACACAGTTGAAGTACACTTTAAAAGTCTTTGCAGATAGTTCAAAAAGGAGTTAGATCAGTTCAGAAAAGTTAGTTAACAGGTCCGAGGTCACCCCAGGATAGAGAGTCAAGGATTTACGAGACACCTTGAACAGTCTGTTGCAAGAGAGACCAGGCGGGACACAGTACCTGACATGGTGAGAAAGCTCCAGCGGGGGCAGTTGTTCCTGGCAGCGGGTGCAAGTCGGTGCTTCGTCCAGGGGAAGAGAAGATCTCGACGTGGAGGAAAGCTGGAGGTCATTGCACTGCCAGGGAAGAAACTACCCTTTTATTCGCGGTAGTGGTGAAGCGTGGCTATCCGGCCGCCGGGGTGCTTGGCACGGGCGATTCGACCACGAGACGATCCAGGAAGGCGAAAAAGGGCAAACTGGTTAACCCCACCAGCTCAAAGGAAGAAGACTCTCCTGGAAGAAGATCTTCTCTGTCGTTGGGAAGTCGGTTCAGCGGGGCTCCACCGGTGGTGTTGTCGTTGCAGGTCGGCTCAGCTTCTCCCTCTTCGGATTCTTTAGGTCCTTTGGAGACTTCTGAAGTTCCAGTCCCCAAAGCCCTGCTTTTATGCAGCAAAACCCCCATTCATCAGTCCTAGCTGTCACTCAAACATGCTAAGTGGTGAGCCGGGCGGCTCACCACTGGGCCAATCACCAAGAGTGCGACTTGAGTTGCTGAGGCAACTCAGTCCAGGGTGCCTATTCCCCCCTCCCACACATCCTGTAGACCCAGACAGAGTGGCACCACTTTTGGAGGCTTCTGTGCAGAAGCCCGCCAAAAGTGGAACAAAGGGCTCGACTTGGGTTGGAGTTACAGAGGCGAACACAAACGCCATTTTAAAACCGAGTCCTGGCAAAAAGACCCAACCGGGGAATAAGTATTAAATAAATAACCCAGCGGTATCTTTAACATTGCACCAAAAAAGTGGTGCGTTTAAAATGAATGGGAAAATCCCATAGGAAATATTTTGTGTGGTAACCACTGCCACCAGCCAGAAACTCGACAAGGGGGGACTGGACAGTGTCCCCTTGGAAAACAGACCCAGGGGCAATCTAATTACCCCTACCAGTACTTCCACAATATGATGGTTTGTACTGGTTCTGTTCACAATTTGAGACTATTAAAGCCAATGGTGACTTTACATGCCCTGGGAGACAGTAGTCAGTCCCAGGGTATGGAGTCTATGTTTGGGGGTCACTATGACACCCCTGTGTTACTGCACTGAGGGTGCTGTGTAACACACTTACCAAAAACACATGAAGCCCTATGGAGTAAAAGACCCCACATTACGTAGTCAAAGGACATTCTCAAATCATTCCTAAGAGTGGGAGAAAAAGAGTTTCATTCTTAGCAGGAGAAAAAAATAAACCCCAAAAATCCAGCAAAGCTGCTGGGGGACTCACTAGGTTTGGGAAATTAGCCTATACAGAGAATTCTCCCTAACATTATCCAACACCCTATCCACTGTTGCATGATATTTTGTGTTCAAATACCCATAAGGATGAGCTTCTTGTGTCTCCAAATCAGGAGAGTTGTCCAGGCCACTGGCATCATGGAGGTGCTCAACCAAGGTGACTAAGTCTGTCTGGTCAGCGAAAGAATCTGTCTCCAGAGCCTGTATAATCAGGGTCGAGGTTCAACCACAGTGTTGTCTAAGATTGTCACCATAGTGCCGAAAAAACGTGTTTCTCTACTGTGGGACGAACGAGCGGTCAGATATCGGCACCGGAATTGAAGGTCCCGTGCCTACCAGCGCTGTAAGAGGCTTTGGTGCCGGGGGCACTTGGCAACAATTGTCGCCAAGCCCAAGGGCATCGACGATGACGACAAGTTAGTCAGCTTGAGGATGGGGTCACCAGGCATGACTGGAGCCACCAGGGCCTTCTGCTTCTTCTGCTTCGAGGAGTCACCCGTACCTGCAGCCGCTTTTTGAAGCATATCAAGCATCTTCTTTAAAAGCCTCCCACTCAGCCCTGGATTTAGGCCCCGCTGACTACTTATTGTGCTCATCTGAAGAATCAGATCCATGCCTGCAGCAAAGACACTGTTTATTTTTATGGACGGAAGAAGAAGAGTGGCTCAGAGGGTGCAATCTCTTCTTTGATTTGTTTCGATGCCTATTCCTCTTTTCAGGAGTAGGCCTCTCAGTATCGGCAGGACGGTCGAGCTAGCCAGGGACTGAGATGGGGGCCGGACTACTATGAGTTTCACAGCCCTCTCCAGCTGCGATTTTGGGTTAATCTTTCTACAAGAACCACAGTCCTCTGTGACATGATCGACACAGAGGCACCACATGCAGATGCCATGTTGGTTAAGTGATGGACATCTTGGAACTGCAGTGCTTGCAGCACTTAAACCCTGACACTTAGGGAGTACGTATTGGGCCTAATTACGAGTGTTGCGATAAGGCAACAAAGGCGCCTGACCGGCGCCGTTGTTACCATGCCGCAACATTCTGAGTTTGCTCGCGAGTGCCGCTCTGGACGCCTGGTCAGACCAGACGTCCAGAGCGGCACCCGCGAGCAGAACAGGATGCTAACATTGGTCCCGTTGTTAACGGAACCCTTGTTAGCATCCTCCCCATTCCCATTGAACCCTATGGGGGCTCAAATGGGAATGGGGATGCACCGGGTCCGGGTCCCGCGAATGGGAATTACCGGGCCCGCAAAGGTCGGAATGACCCGGTATTCTCATTTTTTGGGACCCGGACCGGAGTTTGGGGGTAGCCATGCCGGTAAAAATGGCATGGCTACCTCCAAACTTGGAATGAGGCCCATTGGGCCTCATTATAACCTTCCCAGTCCGGAAACAATGGTGTCGATAAGCTTACCGGCACCGTTGTTTCCGGACCGGCAAAGTACAAGTCTGCCTGCCAGAGCTGCTGTGCCCAACAGGTCTGACCCTTCCAGGCACTGCAGCCACCGTAGGCAGACTGTCACGGAAGCACCTGCACCATTAGCAACCGTGCTGGTGCTTCCGTGGTCCCCATTCCCATAGCGTCCCATAGGATGCTATGGGAATGGGGACTTACAATTTGAAGGCACCTGACTTCCCAGACTGCCGGTGTTGGAATCCCCCAGTGTTACCCGGAAGTCAGGCACCGGTAAATTATTCTGAGTCCGGCGGCAACCCGCGGGTAGCACCGGCAGGGTTACGGCCGGATTCGGTATGAGGCCCATAGTGTCGAAAATTTCACCGAACAAAGACATCATTCGTCGGATAAAAATTCTCGTGCGAGAGTTGTTCCGTGAGCAGCGTGCTGAGCACGTGGCAAAAAAGAAATGAGGTACAGGGGCGTAGAGACACAGTATATGTACGATGACCGATGTCAAGTCCGGAGTCAACGATGACACATCAACTCAAAAGGAATCAACAGTTGAGTCGACGTGCTCTATGCACGCTGTCGAAAACAATTCTGAGCAGCTGACACTGAAATGGATATTTATCTGTTGAGGAATCTGCTAGAGAAAAGCAATCCATTGAAGAGGAATCTGCAGGAGAATGCAATCCATTGAACATAACATACTTTAGTTGACACCCAATTGCTATTGGTCTGTGCATCTTCTCAGAAGTCATACAGGTCTGTTAAACTTACTGGTCCGGTCATTGTACAGATTGCGTGCTCATGGCATCCGCCATTGAGCCCATCGGCACATGGATCTATAGGCAAGCATACATAGCCGTCCCCTTTGTATCCCTTTGGGCAGGTGCAGGAAACTTTCAGACCAGTCTGAGAACACTTGGAAGACGGGGCACAGCCACCATTGTTTTCTTTGCAACGATTCACAACTGTATGAACGAGATAAAAAGACATGACACATTTAGTATTCATAACCGAGACATGACCTCATCTGTACTTTATCACGGAAGCCAGTTTTAGCTGGTCAAACAATTAGCCCTCACATGACAATTGGCCATGATGGGCTTAGGGTACAGCAGGCGGTAAAGGTAGGTTACAAACAATTTATTTTATTTGTTTATTTTTGTATTTGTGAAGCGCCTACAGCCCAGAGACATCGAGGCGCTGTTTCAAGAAGATGTCTTAGTTACGTGTATACAAGTCATTGCATAGGTTGCAGGGAGCAGGTGTCTTGCAGAATAAAATCATACTGTTGGATACATACAGTGAAGGTCATGGTTAACTTGTGTAAGAGCTTGGATACAGAGTGTGCATGCATACATTTTAACACAAATTATACCATTGATACAGCAGGGTGATTGGCGGTCTGCACAAACAACATTCTTTTGATTGCTTTCCTGAAGGCTGTTTGTGACTCAATGCTCCTGAGTGGGGGCGGTAGCAGGTTCCAGTTAGTGGCCGCGATGACTGGGAAGCTTGATCCCCCTGCACGAGCCCTGAGGCTTTTGGGAATGGCTAGGCGGGTGGTGTAGATAGGTTTAGTGGGCCTGTTGGTGAGAGGGAGGGTGAATCTCTGAGAGAGGTAGCAGGGTGCAGAGTCATGGAGACGTTTGTGGGTTAGTACCAGAGACTTGAAAATGATACGCTCCTTGATGGCCAGTGAACAGATTTTCTCGTGGCCGAAATGTGGTCTCTTCTAGAGATGCCCGTGGCTGCTCTAAGGGCATTGTTTTGTACCGTCTGGAGTTTCCTGATGTTTTTTGCAGAAGTCCCTAGCAGAAGTGTGTTACAATAGTCGAGTTGTGAAGTGATAATTGCTCTGGAGATGGTGAGGTGGTTTTGTTGCATTAGGAAGGGTCTAGCTGCAGTGATAAGTTTCGAGTGATAGGCCGATGCGGAGGCAATAGCGTTAACCTGCCTGACCATGGTGAGGTTGGAGTCTAGGTACACTCCCAGGGTTTTGACAGCTTGAGATACCATGATGGGAGTGCTGTCAATCATGAAGGAGTCGTAGTTTGCACCCAGTTTCCTGAGTGTTTCTGGCGAGCCGATGAGTAAGAGTTTTGTTTTTTTGCTATTAAGACACAGCCAATTTTCAGCCATCCAGGTTTGGATTGTGGCGTAGATAGTGTTAAGGTTTTTCTGGTCAGCCACATGGTTTCCTGATAGGGGGATGAGGACCTGTGTATCATCAGCATAGTTGGTGTATGTGAGCCTAAGGAGCCCAGATAGTTGAATAGTGACCTTGTGAACAGGTTGTAGAGAGTGGGCGAAATACAAGATCCTTGTGGAACTCCACACTTGATTAGTTTGGGCTGCGCACTAGCTAATTCTGAGAAGACCTTCATTGCTCTTTCCTTGAGGAAGGATGAGATACAGTCAATGGCATTTGGCGAGAAGTTGGCGGCTGTGGGGAGGTGGCGACATAGCATATCATGGTCAACCAAGTCGAAGGCCACTGATAAGTCTAGGAGTAACAGAAGGACAGGTTTGCCTACATCTCTAAGGTCATCTATCTGGTTTTTAAGGTCCAGTAATGCAGTTTCTGTTCCGTGGTTGGGACGAACGCCTGACTGGCGGAGGACTAGAATATGAGTCTCCAGGTATTTCTGGACTTGGAGGTAGGCTGCCTTATCTAGGATCTTGAGCAGGAAAGGGACCGTTGTTATAGGTCTGTAGTTTCCCGGGATTTTGGGGTCGAGTGTGGGTTTTTTCAGCAGTGGACGCACCCAAGCTTCTTTGAGACAGGAGGGGACTCAGTTGGATTTGAAGGAGGCGTTGACGAACGCTGTGATGAAGGGTGCCAGGGTGGTGCGCTGTCTTTGATGAGCTGGGCTGGACAGGAGTCACCCTTGCAGTTTGAAGGCTTGATGGAGTTGAGGATTGCTAGGACGTCCTGTTCCTTCATCTCTTCGAATGAAAAAGCTGTGATATCGGCTGGGGAATCCCGGTGTAGGTCGGATAGTTGTAGTTTTTGGAGGCTAATGATTTTGTCTTGTAGGGTCTTCAATTTGTCAAGCATAGCTTCTTGGATCTTGTTGCACCAGTCTTTGTCCTTGGTTACGGAAGGCGGGGTGGGCGCGGGTGCTTCCAATTCTCTGAAGATTGCAAAGATTTCCCTGGATCCCGATTTAGCCTTAGCTATCCTGGAGGTGAAGGAATTGGCTTTGGCTGCAATGATGGTGGTTTTATATTGTTGGGTGATGTTTTTGAGGGCCATTTTAGCCGTGTCACTTGGCTTGGCCTTCCAGTCCGCAAGGGCTGTCCTTTTATTGGTGCGTAGTTGGAAGAGTTCAGGGGTGAACCATGAGTTGGTAAGTTTGGCGATTTTGGCTTTTCTCTGGGTGAGTGGGGCAATGGTGTCCACAGCTTGCGAGATGATAGAGTTGTAGGTGGCGGCGAGGGTGTCTGAGTTATTGGTGAATGGTGGCTTGAGTTCGGGACCCAGGAGGTGTGGAAGTAGTCTTTTCTTGGTAAGTTGCTTGGAGCTTCTGTTGAGAGCAGGTAGCATTGCGATAGGGCAAGCGGTGGGTGCTTTAGCGATGTTAAGGTCAAAATGGATGGGGGAGTGATCTGACCATGGAATGGGAGTAATGGCTGAGATAGAGGGAGGGCAGTTGTAATGGGATATCCAGTCCAAGGTGCGTTCTTTGTTGTGAGTGGCGCTATCACTGCTTGTTTGATGCCCAGTATGGCGAGAGCATTGTTAAGGGAAGCTGCATGCCCATCAGCCGGGTCATTTAGGCCGAGGTTCATGTCTCCCAAGAGGATGGACATAGTGGATTTTTTTAGGTTGTCAGCAAGGGCATGAAGGAGGGCATCTTGGAACTCAGTGACCAGCCCAGGAGGGCGGTAAGTGATATGGAGGGTGATGGTGCAGTTAGGTGATGGGTTAACCTTAATGAACATGTAATCGCAGTTGTGGCCTAGGTGCCCTTGAATTCTCCTCATGAGTATGGTCTGCTTAGCAATCAGTGCTACACCTCCTCCTTTCTGCACACCACGGTCTTGTCTGAAGATGGTATAATGCAAGGGCAAGGGCTGGCCCTGAGGCTTCGTGTAGCCAAGTCTGGCTAATGACAAGTAGGTCCAGGTTGGAGTTGCAGAGAAGGTCATGGATGTCCAGCGCATGGGCAGGGAGTGAACGAGCATTAAGGAGAGCGCATTTGAGAGTGGTTAAGGGGGCCGGAGTAGCCATAATGGGTGAATGTTTAGGGGAGACAGGGGAGACGGCACTATCAGCATGAGATGTGTCGCTTAGAGGAATACCAGTAGATCTAGAGACATGTCTAGCAGCAGTGGAAGCACATATGGGGGCACAGGCGCCAGGAGCAGTAGCATGGGCCCCACCAACAATCGCCGGGCTTTCAGCAGTGCTAATGGGGTCACCCGCAATAATGACATGGGCAACAGTCGTAGGCATGGAGTTACCAGTGGCAATTGTGGGTGCATCAATAGTAGGCATGGGTTTAGCAGAAACAATTACAGGTGCAGCAGTAGAAGGCGCGGGGTTACCAGAGGCAGTTACATGGGCAACAGTAGTAGGCATAGGGTTAACAGCAGCAATTACAGGTGCAACAGTAGTAGGCATAGGGTTAACAGGAGCAATTACAGGTGCAACAGTAGTAGGCATAGGGTTAACAGCAGCAATTACAGGTGCAACAGTAGTAGGCATGGAGTTACCAGCGGCAGTTACATGGGCAACAGTGGTAGGCATGGGATTGCCAGCAGCAGTTACATGGGCAACAGAAGTAAGCATAGGGTTAACAGCAGCAATTACAGGTGCAACAGTAGTAGGCATGGAGTTACCAGCAGCAGTTACATGGGCAACAGTGGTAGGCATGGGGTTGCCAGCGGCAGTTACATGGGCAACAGTAGTAGGCATAGGGTTAACAGCAGCAATTACAGGTGCAGCAGTAGTAGGCATGGAGTTACCAGCGGCAGTTACATGGGCATTCACAGTAAGCTTGGGTGCATCATCAGCGGTGGTGTGGGTACGATTGGGGGATATCGTGGTTGTAGGTACAGTATGTTCTGTTTCTACACGTAGGGGCTGGGGGCTACAGAACTGTGCATGGGTGTGAAGGCGGGAGTATTCCCATTGTCTTTCAGGGGGGGCCTAGTGCCCCACTGAGTGAGGCCCCGTGGTCTGTGAGTTCTTTGCAGGTGGTTCTGCCGTAAAAGACCATGCGCCTTAAGGTGGAAGCAGGGCCAAGGGTTTGCCGATGAGCGGTAGTGGCGAGGTAAGGCTAGGGTTGCAGTGTTGAGATAGGGGATCTCAGCGTGCGGGGCACTTCACGGGAGGAAGAGCATTGAGGTCAGGCGCTCATTCCTAGTGCGCCAAGAGGTGGGTCTGGAAGTGGGGAGGTGGGTCGCAGTGTGAGAGCAGAGACGGGGCGCTCTTTCATTAACACTAATGGGCAAGTGCCCCTGCGTTGAACTCTTACCTTGCTGGTGTGAATTAAGGAAGTGCATCCTCGAGCAGCAAAGCGGATGAGAGCGCAGACCTTTTTCCTGGGTCTTTGCCCTGCGGCCTTGCCTGGCGGTCACCTCCCTCTCGCTTTAAAGCGGGAGGGGAGGGACCGCAAGGCGCTGCTGGCCTACTGCAGCCCCGAGCCCGGGGGTGATGCTCCGGCAGGTGCCAGTGTTGTTGCTGGTTGCTATGGCAATGGAGCTGGCCATTTTGTCACGGCCGAGCTCCGCGTGGGGCTTAGCAAATACCTGCAGTGCTGGAAGCCACTCCGGTGTCTTCATAGGCGTATGGGCGTCGGTCCTGCTTCTGTGGTCCTCTCCCTCTCGCAGCAGAGCGGATGAGAGCGTGGGCCTTATTCCTGGGCCTTTGCCCTGTGGCTTTGCCTGGCGGTCACCTCCCTCTCCCTTTAAAGAGGGAGGGGAGGGACCGCAAGGTGCCGCTGGCCTATTGCAGCCCCGAGCCGCGACGGTGATGCTCCAGCAGGTGCCAGTGTTGATGCTGGTTGCTATGGCAATGGAGCCAGCCATTTTGTCACGGCCGAGTTCCGCGTGGGACTTAGCAAATGCCTGCAGTACTTGAAGCCACTCCGGTGTCTTCATGGGCGTCGGTCCTCCTTCTGTGGTCCTCTCCATCTCACAGCAGAGCGGATGAGCGTGCAGGCCTTGTTCCTGGGCCTTAGCCCTGCAGCTTTGCCTGGCGGTCACCTCCCTCTCCCTTTAAAGCGGGAGGGGAGGGACCGCAAGGCGCCGCTGGCCTATTGCATCCCCGGGCCGCAGCAGTGATGCTCCGGCAGGCGCCAGTGTTGATGCTGCTTGCTATGGCAATGGTTGCTATGGCAATGGAGCCGGCCAGGTTGTGACGGCAGCTGTTTGATGGGTCAAAATTTGGTGCTCAATCTACAGACCAATAAAGGAGAAATTACTTACCAGTGATGTTATTTCTATGGATTCTTCTCCCACAGATTCCTCATCTAATAGATATCTTTCCAGCGTCAGCTTCTCAGAAACCTTTCAACAGGGGGAGCAGTACAACTCAACCTCAACTCCTCCTGACTCAGCCGTGCCATTCCTCGACTCTGTACGTGAAGTCGGGCGTACATATACTATGTGACTGTGCCCCATACCTCACTTCAACCCCTTTTTTCCCCTGAGCTCAGAAGCTGCGGAGGAAGAATCAATATAATATTTTTGTTATTGTTGTTGTGAGGAACAGACACTGTACTGAAAATAACTGGTTGACAGTACCCAATCAAACAAGCATCATCAGTGCCTAACACCCAATAGTCATCAGTTCAAGTTTTCATTCCTTCTGAAAGTAACCGGTTGACAGTACCCAATCAAACAAGCATCATCAGTGCCTAACACCCAATAGTCATCAGTTCAAGTTTTCATTCCTACTGAAAGTAACCGGTTGACAGTACCCAATCAAACAAGCATCATCAGTGCCTAACACCCAATAGTCATCAGTTCAAGTTTTCATTCCATTAGCTGAGAACAACCAGAAAATGGCAATAGACCACTTTCATAGCCAGGCAGGATGGAAGGGCGATGAGGAATCTGCGGGATAATATTCCATAGAAAGAACATTACCGGTAAGTAATTTCTTCTTCAATGGATTGCTTTCTCCTAGAGATTCCTCATCTGATCACAAAGCAGTACAGAGTACGCAGGCGGGATGAAAGCCCTCAGGCAAGGAAGCTCTGTAACACCGCTCTGCCAAATCGAGCGTCAGAACCACGTGCCACATCTAAGCAATAATGCTGCTCGAAACATCTCCTTCACCGGCACACCACTATGTAAGGCAGATGATGCCGCCACACCCCTGGTAGAATGCACCCTGATGCTAGGTGGCAGGTATTTTCCCACTCTCTGATAACACCCTGCAATGCAGAAAATTATCCAGCGAGAAATGAATTGTTCACTTGGATACGGCCAGGCCCTTCCTGGACAGAGAAAAGGCCACAAAGAGTAGGTCATCACGCCTAACTTCTGCCTTTCTAGCTAAGTAGAAGCTGAAAGCTCTCTTAGGGTTAAGCCTGTATAGCATTTCTGCATCCTTAGAGGGATGTGGAGGAGGATTAAACACTGGCAAATCAATGCTCTGGGACACGTGGAAATCTGAAACCACTTTTGGCAGAAATGTATGACATACCTTAAGAGAAGCAAACAGGACTGAAATGTATTATCATTCAGTCTTGTTATGTTATGTTATGTTATGCAAACTTGTTATGTGCACTTTCACCCGAAAGCATCTTGGCGAGAGGAAAAGAAGAAATCCTGACCCTGACAGTGACCCTAGAACAGGAACGTTTTCATCGCCCTTCCAGATTGGAAATGATTCCCCAGGCCTCTAAGGCACAGTGTGAGCCCATTCCACAGTCTACTAGCTGCGTATGAAAAAGCACGACCGCCCACACGGGCCAGATGGATTTTAGGAATGAAAACTAAAAACTAGATTGGCATCACTGAAACGGAGTACCCTATCCGGAATGTAGGGGGAGAATTTATCCTGCAAATATTGCGGTCCCTGCCTAAAAAAGGCATGATGAACCAGGCACAGAGCCTTAAACTTAATCCTCTGGGCTTTTTAAGAAGAGGGATCACTGTAGCCTGGTCACAGCCCTACAAGCACGAGCACCAGCGTAACCAACGAAAAGCTGGTCATCTTTCTTAGTCTCTCTAGTACGAGAAATGTAGAATTTAAAGTCCCCCACTGGGTCTAGTCGATGGAATCATTCCTCTGCCTTGGAAGGGTGAGGCAGAGGAAAAAACACAGAAAGATGGATCTTCTGAGAGATGGAATCCGAGAACACTTTTGGCAGAAAGGTGGGACTCAAAGTCACCTTCTCTCTGGAAAAACCAAATTGGGACGTAAAACAGACAATGGGCGTCACCAGGGGTTGGGCAGAGCGGAATAAATGCAGTGGTAACGATATTACTGCCACATTACCGCTCCGCCCAATCCTGAGTTTGGGCAGAAAGCTGAATATCTGCCCATTTTCTGTGCTATTACCGCCGATATTACTCCTGGCAGTATTAGTGCTGAAAAGCTGAAAAGCTGAAAAGCCCATAGATTCTTATGGACTCAAAATAAATGGGGATTTACAGTGCCACAGCAACTCAGGATCCAGCAAAAATTGCACCGGACCGAGTTGCAGTAATTCAAATAGCGTTGCGGTATCCCAGCGCAATTACCGCTGGGATACTTCTAAGACCCTGATGAGGCCCAATGCCTGAAGCTCACTCACCCGTCTCGCAGAAGTGACGTGATGGCTACCAGGAAAATAACCGCACGGGTGGGAATCTAATAGAAGAGGAATGAAGGGGCTCAAACGGAGCACCCATAAGAAATGCTAAAACTAATTTCTAATCCCACGCCAGAACCACAAACTTCAGGGAGGAAACTGGTTACACAAACCCCTCAAGAACTGCATAACAGTGGGGAATGTGAAAAATGAGCCATGTTCTGGGGTCCTCTTGAACACAGAAATAGTGGCAAGGTAACCCTTTACAGTGCCAATCTGCAGGCACACCTGGGCCTTTCACCAAATTGAAAATGTACGCCATCTGCATGCATTAATAGATTCGTAGCAGGCCCCTGAGCTGAAAGGAGCACATCGAAGACATCATCCAAAAAGTTCCCGTGCATGTAAGTGGGGAAGATAGCTCAGCGGGTTGTGCACTCGCTGCTGCGATCTGTTTGAGGTCTGCAGGTGGCAGATTTGAACCCCGACAATGCTAACTCAGCATATCATCCTTCTGAGATCAATCAATGAGTACAAACTTCGGTTGGGTGTTATTGAATGCATATATGTTCTATGTAAAGCACTTAGGCATAAGCGCTATATAAATAACACATCATTATCATTATCATTGTATCTCAGCCTCTTAGTAGCCAAGCATGAAGGTTCAGGCTGCAAAGGTCCGGATGGAGGAGCCGCCCCTTCGACTAAAAGATCAAGTCAACTCTCCTAGGAACATGCCACAGAGGACAGGTCCCCATGTCCAGCAACTCCGGATATCACGTTCTCCGGGCTCAGCCTAGAGTGATCAGAATCATTATGGTTCCAAAAAGGCGCAGTCTCCAAAGAACAATCGGAATGGTTGAAAGTCCACTCGACTGTCAATGCGTCCCCCACAGCTCACTGACGAGGAAACTCCCTGGAGAGGAAAAACAACTTGCACTTCATGTTGACACTGGCAGTGAAGAGGTCCACTTGAGGAGTCCCCCAAAAGGAGAAGGTCTCCTCTAGAGTTCCCATTCGTGGGAGGCCGAAGTCTGTCTGCTCAAGGCATCCGCTAGGACATTCTCTCTTCCGGCCACATGAGCCGCCTTCAGAAAGACACTGTTCTCCAGAGCCCAGAACCACAGTCACATTGCCTCTCTGCACAGAGGCAAGGACCCTACACCACCTCGTTGTTGGGGTAGTGCATGACCACTGTATTGTCCGTCAGGAGCAGCACAGTCTTGCGTTTCACAGAGGGGAGGAATGCAACTAGAGCCAGAAGGAGACCGCTCACCATTAGATCTGACAGATGAGTGCCCCAACCAATCAGAGATGAATCTATGACTAACATCACCTGGTGTCAAGGTTGGCGAAACAACACGCCTCTGAGCTAGTTGTCTTGCACGGTGTACCAAGTGAGATCCTGAGCCGCCTGGTTCGATACATGTAGAATGACCGACACGTGGCCCTGAAACTGCGACCATTGTCAATGGAAAAGCCACTGAAGCGATCTCATGAGCAGCCTCGCCTCCAGCAACACAAGGATGCAGATGGCCATTAGGCCCACAAGGCACAGGAAAGCCGGGGCTGGGACTTTTTCTGGGATTGGAGGACATTGACCATCTGAAAGATGTTCGCCATTTGATCTTGGGGCGGGAAAGCCATGCCCTAGCGATTGTCCAAGACAACCTCGATGAGTCAGAGTGACTCGGAGGGTTAAACCAGACTTTTTGAAGTTCAGGGAAAAGCTCAGGCTGTGCAATAGAATGCATTTGTGGAGTAGATCCTCCGACACTAAATCGGGGGAGCGAGCATGGACAAGCCAGTCCTCTGGGTATAAAAAGACATGAATGCCCTCCCTCCTTCAGTGAGCTGCTACCTCTGCCAGAAGCTTGGTCAAAACCCTGGGAGCCGAGTAAAGACCGAACAGCAGGACCTTGAAGTGGTAATAGTGTTGGCGCACTACAAACCTTAGGTACTTCCTGTGCTTTCTATGAATCGGCACATGGAAAAAGGATTCCTGCAGGTCCAGGGAAACCCACCAGTTGGCAGATCACGGGCTTGCAGGATCTGGGCTAGAGTAACTATCTTGAACTTGCCCTTGCATAAGAACAAGTTCAGCAGCCACAGATCACAATGGGGCACAAGCCAATGTCCTTCCTTGGCAACAGAAAATAGGTGGAGTACCACCCCCTTCCTTGTTCTGAGCACGGAACCAGCTTGATTGGGCTTTTTGACAGAGGCTGACAGATCTCCTCCAGGAGGATGGGAGCCAGAGAAAATGGGTTGGCCAGCGGCAATATCCCTGTCGGATGACCTGTAATGCTCAAGCATCGGATGTGGTCTTTGACCATTCCTGGCTTACCAAGGAATGCCTCCCCAACACAACAGTGATGAGTGGCAAAGCCTGTCATTGCGGTTTGGCACCCTGTGGTGCGGTGGGGACAGAGACCGCTTCAACGCCACCCTGCTGTTTACCCTTTCCTCTACTTCTCGGGAAGCACCTGCCCTCTTCAAGGGACAGACTGCTCATGGCACCTCGGGGCAAAGACAGGAATGGGGCAAAATCCCTGTCTGAGATGACTGTTGTGCAGAAGGCTGTTTCACTGCTAGCCCCAAGGACTTAGCAGTTGCCTTAGATGACTGGACCTTCTGGAGGGCGTTGTCAGCCTTAGCGCCAAAAAGATTTTGGCAGTCAAAAGGAATATCCAACAGCCTGGTCTGGACATTGACTGCAAACCTTGATGTCCTTAGCCAAGAGTGGTACCTGACCACTGTGCTGGTGGCCATGGATTGTAGCATTTGGCGTGCCACCTCCTTGCCATCAGAGAGCAAGGACAGGAAACCATCCCTCATGTCTCCCTCTGGGACATACTCAGGCACATTGGCCATCACCACTCAAAGGCCGAAAGGGGATCTTCGCTATGGTGCAAGAGGCATTCCTGGCTCGCAGTGAAAGACTGCCCGATGCAAACACTTTCTTGCCCCATGTGTCAAACCTCTGACTCTCCCTGTCCGGTGGAAGGGGCGGAAAGTAGAAGTCTTCAGGCTAGTTGTCGTGGCTTGAACCACCAAGCTTTCAGGTGATGTATGGGAGGAAAGAAAGGCTGGGTCTGACAGAGAGGGATGGTGTTTCCTCTCCAGATCCCTGTCCACTACCGGAACAGAGGCTGGGTTCTCCCACATCTCCAATATGGTGGCCTCTACGGCATCATCCAGAATATCACAAAGTTTGTTCTGAACATTGGACCTGGATGGAGCAGATAGTCCTAGAACACTGGCCACCTTAGACATCAAATGCTGGAACCCGGCTTGAAGCTTTCCTGGGATGGGAGCTGGCTAAATATCCATCTCTGTGGCGGTGTTGAGGCCACTGACCACTTGCAGGTCATCTGCCAGGCCCAGCACCTTCCCTGTAGAATCCTTTTGGGAAATCCATCACCTCTCTAGAACCCATAGCTTAAAATCCAAAGGGGACCTGGTCACCTTGCTCATCATAGATGTTGTGCATCTTTGACATGAAGGTGTCCCTAGGGAGCAGAGCCGCAGGATCCACATCTGTCGGCGCTGAGGGACCTCAATCTCGGTCTGTTCCAGGCCATAGCCTTTAGGCATGCAGGAGTGATCCCCAGAGGATACCCGGCTGGTTGCAACAGACATGGTGGAACCCAGCAGTGCCATAGCCGAAGCTGCTGGCGCCGCCGCCTGCACCACTGGTGCCGAGGTCGGAGCCGTCAGTGTCTTGGCGAAGATGTCCAACATATTCAGTTGGAAGTTTTCCTATTCCTCTGATACAGAGGATAGTGTTGGAAAAGGTATCTGCACTGGCTGCTCAGGGGACGTCCTGGAGCAGTGGCTCTTCTTTGAAGAGAAAGACGAATGTCAGTGCGAGGACTCGCTCAGGGATCGTGGCCTCTTCCGATCCTGCTTCTTCTCCTTTTCCTTGCCTACAGCCATTTGTTCTCCGGAGCATCGTTCTGCACCGTGCAACCTCAAACGAGATCGTAGAGCCTCACCCTTTGCCTTGTGGACGAAGGTCAAGATCTTCACCACTCTCTCCATGAGGGCTTTCGAGTGCATGGACTGGCACAACCCGCAATCTTGGGTGTCGAGGTCCTCACCCAAGCAGTAAAGGCAAATCTGGTGCAGATCCGAGACCAACATCTGACGGACGCAATCGGCACACGCATCGGCACACGAGCCCTCTTGGGGTCGAGTCTATGTAGCCTTTCTCCCTCCTTGGATGGATGAGGAGGCGGACAGAAGGCTGCCAAACAAATTGTCTGCGATAGGCGGTACTCTGATACCACCTTCGGAAGGAACGAATAGTGCACTCTAAGAGTCACCTTGTCATTGTAAAAGATTGTAAAAGGTGGCGTACAGCACGAGGCATGCAATTGGCTCACTCTCCGGGCTGAGGAAATGGTCATCAAAAAGACTGTGTTCCAACATAGTAGCCACAGAGGACACAAATGTAATGGCTCAAATGGAGAATCCATGAGAAATGTTAACTTCAAGTTTAAGTCACATGCCGGTACCACAAAAGGTGTCGGAGGGAAGATGTTAGTCAGGCCTTTTAAAAATTCGAGAAGTATGACCATTGTTCTGGCGTTTGGTTGAAGATAGAGAGCGCCTGAAGGTCCTGTCCTGCACAAGGAAGAAGAGGAAAGACAACACCCTTGAGGTGTTACACAAAAAGGATCCACTTCCTGTGCTCTGCACCAGCTGCAGAATTTCTTCCAATGGCAGCGGTATAGAGCTTTAGTTGCTGGCCTTCTGGCCGAAAGCAATACCTCCATCATCTCTTGCGGAAGGTCCCAATCCATGTGCCTTAGCCTTTCAGAAGCCAGGTGTGCAGGTTGAGCATCTGTACGCTAGGGTGAAGAGCCAGCCCTCCCCTCCTGAGAGAGGTAAAGATGATGTGGAGGACAGATGCTCATGTCCAGAAGGTCCGGGTACCATGTTCTCATGGTCCAGTCTGGGGCAATCAGACTCATGGTTGCTCCGTACCTCTTTAACCACCTGATCACTTGATGGATGATGGGAATCAGGGGGAACGCATGCAGGAGTTGGAAGTTCTAGTCCACCACCAATGTGTCCCCACTGTTCCTCTCAGGGGAAATTCCCTGGAGCAGAAAAGTGTGCACTTCCTGTTCACACTGGAAGCAAACAGATACCCTTGATGGGTACCCCAGAGGGTGAATATCTCTAGAAGAACTTCCTGGCACAGCTTCCACTTGTGAGAGACCAAGCCCTGCCTGCCCAGGGCGTCAGCCATTGTATTCTCCTTCCCAATGAGGTGAATTGCTGACAGGGAGATCTAGCTCTGTAATACCCAGACCCAGAGCTGCATTGCCTCTCAGCACAGTGGAAGTGACCCTACACCACCTCTCCTGTTGATGTAGTGCATGGCCACTGTGTTATCCATCATGATCAAGACAGTCTTCCCCTGTATGGAGGGCAAGAAGGCCATCAACACCAGTCTGATCGCCCTCAGCTCCAAGAGGTTTATGTGACGTTTTTCCACCATCAGCTGGTTCAGGTGAGCAGCCCAGTCTTTCAAAGATGTGTCCGTCACTACAGTCACCTCTGGCAAAGGTTGCCAAAACAGTTCTCCCACCATTACGTTCTCTGTGCTCTTCCCCCACAGGAGATCCTGAGCGACTCTGCTCGGGACTTGAATCAAATCCATCATACTACTCGAGAACTATGACCATTGAGATCTGAGGGGCCATTTTAGCGACCTCATTCTCAATCGAGTCTCTGGTACCAGGAAGATGCAGGATGCCATGAGGCTGGGCAACCATAGGAAGACTAAGGTCAGCAGATATTGGGCTTCCTGGAATTTGGTGACCATCTGCAGGATGTGTGGAGCCCTCTCCATGGGAGGGAAAGTCTTTGCACGAGGAAGAATCCAAGACCGCTCTGAGGAATTGGCGCGCTTGAGAAGGTGTAAACTGAGACATCTTTAAATTGAGGGAGAAGCCCAACTTGTGGAGGAGGAGGCAGGTGGATTGAGATGATCCAGGGCTTGATCGGTAGACCGTGCTCTGATTAACCAATTGTCAACATAAGGAAATACATGAATCCCTCCTTTCCTGAGAGTGGCTGCCACTACCACCAACAGCTTGGTTAAGACCAGGGCAGAGGTGAGCCTGAAAGACAGAAATCGAAACTGGAAGTGAGTGTTGACTATTGTGAACCTTATGTACTTCTGGGGGTGTGCTAGAGCGCGCCAAAGAAGATGGCTGCCTGAGCTTGGAGCTCTGCCCAGGGACGGGAAATCCATTAACAATTGAGTGTCATGGAAGCCGTTGTTCTGGCAAAGGCAAAGAGGGAGCACAGACGGCAAGGTGCATGGGCACAAAGCGATGAGCCTGAGGAGTGGCTGAGCCGGAAGCCCGGAGCGCTGGGGAGTGGACGTTGTGAGAAGCAGGCCAACTGCTTGAGTGCCGGCGAAACTGGACGGCGCTGCACTGCCGGTAAGGAAGCGGAGAGCGCCAGAAACTGTAGGGCAGCTTGCTCAGCATGGCCTGCGCACCACCTGACAACAATCTATCCAGAGAGGCCTGGCTCCCTGGTGGCGGCAGGGAGTGCAGCGGCCTCAGAGACATGAGCCTTTGATCAACGGGGGGACCAGAGAGTCGACAGAAAAGGAAGCGTAAGCCAGGGGCGGCATGAAGGAAGGTTCGGAATCCTAGAGGCTGGTGAGGAGACTGCTATTGAAGGGAGCAGGTCGAGCATCGTGGCTACTGAGAGGGAGTGAGCAGCGGTTGGGGAGGTCAGGCCGCATTGGGAATCCCCTAACATCTACTGGGGGAACACATAACTTGGGCAATAACTGGTAGGTGTGCTGATTGGAGAGGGCACTAAGGAGTGTGGCCAGGCTTTGACTAATGAGCACAATGTCTTCTACATGCTCCAAAAACCGAGTAAACCGGATGCCTTTATGACAGCAGAGCGCAGGTGATACCCAATGGCAGCAGTGGGTGAGATGAGAGTCCGGGTAAGGCACTGGGCATGATATGATAAGTCATTTATTGGGTTGGCTGGCTCTAAGTAAGTGCAAGGAGACAGGGTAGTGTATGGTTGTAGATACAGTCCCTAGTGCGCGGTAGGCCTAGAGGAAGTACATGGGGCTACTGGTCGTAAAGGAGCCTGGTCCCCATAAGGTTCACAGGGTCGCCAGGTAACCAGTTAGCGCAGCAGACAAGAACATCAGCAGGCGGAGAGAGAAAGAAAGCAGATGCAAAAAGGAAGGTCTTGAGTTGCTTCCGGAACCTGAGGTGGTCCTGCTCAAGTTTGAGAGAGGCAGAGAGGCTGTTCCAGAGGGAGGCACCAGCTGAGAAGAGAGATCTGCCCCCCACTCTTTGCCTGGAGAAGTGTCTGACCCTCAGCGAGCTGGAGGTGGATGAGCAAAGGGCTTGAGAAGGAAAGTGCTTAGGAAGAGAGTTGGATGTAGTGTGGTTCACGGCTCCAGAAAGCCTTGTGGACAATGCAGATGTGTTTTGAACTTGATCCTTGGAACCAGTGGGCACCAGTGGAGATATTTCAGGGCTGGAGAGATACGATCCCTGGGCTTGAGGCCAAGGACAAGTCTTGCAGTCCTGTTCTGAATTAGTTGCAGAGGGCAAAGAGTAGAGGCAGGAAGATTTAGAAAGAGGCTGTTGCAGTAGTCCTGTCTAGAGAGAACCAGGGCTCTGGAGACAGTGAGCTTCTGGGGGAACGTGAGAAAAAGGAAGAATACCTCTGAGGAGATGCAACTGGTAGTGGGACTTCTTAGAGAGGATTCTGATGTGAGGAGAGAAGAAGAGGGTGGAGTCGAAGATGACAGTAAGGTTTTTTGCCTCGCAGGAAGTCGCAGGTAGAGGGCCCAAGGAGGGTGGCCAGATTAAAAGAGGGAAAGCGGGAGCAGGGATCCCAATGAGAAGGATCTCGGTTTTACTGGAATTAAGGCAGAGATCGTTGGATGCACATCATTCCTGAATCACGGATAGACAGTCAGGAATGAGCGAGAGAGAGGGGGCAGAGGGGAGCTTGAAGGAGAGCTGAGTGTCATCCACATAACACTGAAAGTTAGGAGAGAATGTAGAGATGAGGTGGCCAGAGGTGCCAAGCAACGGTTGAAGAGCCTGGGTGAGAGGTTAGAGCCCTGGGGAACACCACATGTGGAGAGAGAGGTGGTGGAGAGAAAGGACCCCAGTTGTACCTGGGAGGATTGACTGGAGAGGAAGGAGGTCAACCAGGCTAGGGCCTGATCTGTGATGCCCAGGTTCTCACAGAGACGATTGCTCAGGATGGTGTAGTTGACTGTGTCGAAAGCAGAGGAAAGGTCAAGGAGGATGAGGACAAAAGGAAGGCCAGAGTCGCGATTAGAGAGCAGGTCTTCACTGGTGTTCAGGAGAGCAGTTTATGTGCTTCTGGCTGTCCTAAAGCCAGACTGATGGTCATGGAGACAACCAACAGATTCAGTATGGAGAGTAAGCTGGGAGATGGCCAGCTTTTCCAGGAGTTTGCTCAGGAAAGGAGTGCTGGAGATCGGGCGGTAGTTTGCCGGAGAGGAATGCTTCTTAAGGAGGGGATGCATTAGGGAGTGCTTTAGGGCAGAGGGGCAAGTTCCAGTGGCAAAGGATTGATTGCAGAAATCGGTCAAGGCTGGAGCAAGGGTGTCGATGTGGTCCTTGATGGTTCTGGAAGAGAAGGGGAACACCTGCTTGGGCAACACTTTTATAGATCAGACTTTCTAAAAACATTTTCATGAGTGAACACAGAAAAAGAGGAGAAAGGAGGAGGAGAGGGAGAGGCGGCCGGGGAGCGGGTGAGAGAGGTAGAGGGAGAGGAAGAGGGGAGAAAGGACAGGATGTCCTGAGTTTTAGTGATAAAGTGAGATGTCAGGGCCATGCAAAGGGTCTGGGAGGGAACAGGAGAGGTGGAGACTGCAGCATGATTGGCCAACTCGCAAACTTGCAGATTTTGAAGAGTTCAGTTATGTTGTTAGAGGCCGTAGAGACGCAGGCTTGGATGTAGGCTCTCTTCTTGGTGTGGACAGAGTCTGTACTGCCTCTGGAGCAGGCGGCGGGCCAGTTTGTCAGAGGATGCACCTGATGCCCTCCACTTCCTCTCAGCCACCCTACACTTGCGTTTAAGGGTGACAAGATCGGAGTCATACCAAGAGTTGCACTTGGAGGTGGGCTTCAACCGAATCCTCATGACAGGGGCAAGGACATCAAGAGTTTTAGAGATAGAGAGATACAGGTTAGAGAGGACTGTGTCAGAGTGTGAGTCAGCCGCAGGCATAGGAGGAGGAAAGAAAGTGGCGGCGAAGGCCTCAACTTAGACACGCTTCATGGGCCAGATGGCCGAGAAGGTGGGTGGCAGGGCTGGGGTCGGCTTCACCTGGGGGACAGAGAGCAGGTGGGAGCAGAGAAGAAAGTGGACAGCCCAAGAGAGAGGAGTGGTAAGAGGGTTCGAGAGGGGTATATCTGAAGGGATGAGAACATCCAGAGTGTACCCCGCAGAGTGTAAAATAGAGAGAGAGAGAGAGAGTTGCAGAGATTGCGAAAGAGCTCAGAGGAGGGGGTGGAAGCATCCAGGTGGATGTGAGGTCTCTAAAGAAGAGAATGTTGAGAGGTAGCGGCAAGAAGAGAGGAGAAGAGGTTGGCCCACTCAGAGAGGAAGAGGGCGACCTGGTCAGGTGGCCTGTAAGCGGTGGCAACAGTAAGAGAGAAGCCAGGAGAGATAGAGAGCCTGCAGACCAGGCATTCAAAGGAGGAGTAGGCCTGCATGGGAATGACAGAGGAAGGGATCCACTATGGGAAGATCAGGGCTACTCCGTCTCCTGGACCGTTAGTTCTGGGTTCAGAGAGGATCTTGTAGCCATCAAGGGGGAGATTGTCAAAACTTGTGACAGCTGGCTGTGAACCATGTCTCGGTGAGACCGAGAACATCCAGATCAAGTTCTTTGAGGAGCTGGCAGATGTCGGAGGAGTGTTTGACAGCAGAGCGAGAGATGAGAGGAGCAACGTGGAGCAGATTGCCACATTTGAAATACTTCCGTGGAGGGGTACAGGCATCAGGTATGCCATGCGGAGGTGGTAAAGGGGCCTGAGAGTGGGAAGTGGAGGAAGAAGGAGATGGCAGAGTAGACAGAGGGGATGGAGAGGGTGCCAGAGAGGTAGCGGAGGAAGAAGGTGACAAAGTAGCCAGAGAAGATGAGGAGGGTGCCAGAGAGGTGTAGGAAGAGGGAGGTGGCAGGGGAGACCGGGGTGTGTAGGTAGGAGTACCAGGGGAAGGAAGGAAGTTGATAAGATGTGGGAAATGCCTATCGAAAAGGAGGAGATTGGCTGAGGGCCCTGGACCAAGACTGTGCCCTTCAGATAGACATTAATGATGGTCTTGGAGAAGTGGAATGTAGCCAGGAAGGACACCCGCTGAGTGCCACTCTTAATTGGAGAGGAGGAAAAAGGGGAGAGAACAGAGACCATATGAGGGGTCATGGGCCTGGAAAGGGAACGACAAAGAGGATGTCGTTAAGGGTCTGTCTGGAGGAAGCACTGGTGTAGGTATCAGCGATATGGAGGCCCTGGTTGGCAATCAGGATGTCCCTCTTGAACTTCTTCCTTCCAGACTTAGTGAGAGGGATAGGATATGAGATAGACTAGCAGTTAGAGAAGATGGGAGAATCGGCGAGCACCATAAAGGGTGCGAAGGAGGTAGGAGGGAGCAGAAGGGCCTGAGGGAAGAGAGAGAGAGACACACAAAACCCTGTGGCACACAACCCGGGATGGAGAGCGGAGGAGGCCAGGTTCACAACAAAGGAAGACACAGGAGGAGAACAAGTAACACACAACAGCGAACGGCATGCCTTGCGGAGGGAGCTAGTGTGGGAGGGAGCCTAAAGAGACCCAGTAACAGTGCCACAGTTACCAGAATGCAAAGCACCCAGATTCAACTGGCCTAGGAGAGAAAAGGCTCAGTTTCTGAACACAGTATAATGCAAAACACCCAAATGCAACCTTCCTAGAAGGGGAAAAAAGCCTCAGTTTTATAACACAGCACAATGCAATGATGCAGGAGCAGGTGGGTTTGAAGGGCCATATGGTGATGAGAGGCACTCTGGACACACTAGACCAAAAGATGAATAACCCCTTTCCAACAGCCTTGAAAGCACAAAGCTATGTCACCAAAGAATCGTAGGATGTGTAAGAATGATATGATTAGAATATAGTTCAGTCAGAAGTTGCTTGAGAAGGGGATGCGCTGCTGAGCAGCAACTAAGATGGCCGCCTAGCTTCTTGGCTCTGTGGCCAAAAATATTCTGTCCTGCAAACTTCCTGTAAATTTGGAAGCAGTGTTATTTAAAATATACCCCTGTGTGGCTGAAGACGGCAGTGACTGGTGGGGCAAAGCCTGACTGTACTGGACATTGGGTGGAGGAGATATAAGTAATGGCGTGTGAGGCCGCAGAAGTCCCTGGCGGACAATGATCTCGTTGTTCGGGGCGGAGCGGAGATGGCTGGTGGAGGAAGAGCGCCGACGACAAGACTTGTCAGGTAACTCGGGGGGCTTGACATTATCGGAGGAGGGGTTGGGGGGGCAGCTGCATTTGCCGACACTCAGCTTCAATGGTCCCGTGGGAGGCCCCTGGCTACGCTCGTCAGAGCTGTGGAGCCGCGTGGCGGGCCGCATCCAGTACTCATCGCCCACTCCTCATGTGAAGCATGCAATTTAGGGACTCCTGGCGGCCCGGGGAACACTGGTGCAGGCTCCTTGCCGTAATGGTCCAAATTGAGGTCAGCACCCCAAATTGGAGGATTGCCCCCAGACTTTTGAAGTGACAGACACTGCAGAGAACGTAGAACAGTGCTGGATAGGGACAAGCCCGCGTGAAGGGTACATACATTACAATCCACAACAATATCCTGACTGCATCTTTCTGCATGTAAACGTGAGGCCCCCCCCTTCAGGAGCTGGTAGACAGCAGAGGTACACTGGTCCCTGCATAAGGCTCACCTGCTACTGGGGTGTGATTGGACTTTCCTGAGACTAAGGTGACCTACACCCTATTACCCCAGGCTGGTATGATGCGCAGAAAGGTTCCTAGTGAAAGTTTTGAATGCCAAAATTTCGAATGGCAAAGTTTAAAAAAAAATGCATCGAAAAAATGCCCTAACCCTGTGTTTTTAGCCCTTAAAAACCACTATAGTAAAAAACAAAAACTTTACCTAAGAAAAATGCATTTTTTCGATGCATTTTATTTCAAAACTTTGGTATTCAAAACAATGCATTCGAAACAATGACTGGATACCGCGCGGAAATGGAAGAAACAAAAAGGGCCCAATGGACTCCTCAACAAACACAATGCAGAGAGAGCATCACCCTGTGGTCGCTCCCGCCCAGCGGACTCAGAGGACCCCATGCTGGTCACAAATATGGACCCGTACATGTCAATGATGCAGGCCGGGTTTGCCTCAGTGAATTCCAAGTTATATGATATTGTTACCAACATGAACTTTCTACGCAGGAGATTTGACAAAGAAAGTGGTCGGATAACGGAGGTTAAGATGCGGGTGAGTGACATTGAGGACACAATGGGAGTACATGGGCAAGAGTTAAAGGTCTTTAAAAAGGAGCTCCTGGCGGTGCGTGCGAAATGGGAAGATCTTGAATCTCGCTCCCGCTGTAATAACATACGGATAGTAGACGTTACCGAGAAATTGGCCGCTGGCCCTATGGAGATATTTGTGGAGGAAGTCCTGCAGTCCATATTCAGCGAGGCACAGTTTTCAGCTCAGTTCCTGATCGAAGGCGCACACCGCTCGTTGGCCCCACTTCCAAAACCTGGGGCCCCTCCACGCACTATCATAGCCCGTCTTCTGAATTACCAAGATCGGGATCTGGTGCTCCGGCTGGCTCATGGAAAGGGATCTCTTCAATACGACTCGGCAAAATTTCATATCTACCCAGACTTGTCCTCTGGGGTCCAGGCAGTGAGGAGATCTTTTGACCATGTGAAGCGCCGTCTGCAAGATAGGCAGATACAATGTGCAATGATGTTTCCTGCAAAGCTGAGCATACAACATGCTGGGAAAACACACTTTTTTTAATCCCCGGAGGAGGCTACGGCATATGTTAAGCAGTCCATTCCTGCTCCAAATAAGCCTATTGGTGCTGAAGCTGAACGTAAGGAGGACCCAGTTTGATATGCGGAACTGTCAATTAACGATTTGAATGGGCCCTATAGTGTTTGGCTTTTGCTACGCCTTTTGCAACGCCTTTTGATGTGTCTGAAAATCGTAATACCCTGTTGGCCATTTTGAGTGTGGATGCAAAGCACGATGCTGTTCACATTGCACCTCCTGCAGGTTTATGCAAATGTTTCATAGGGTGACACTGTCAAGTTGGGGTGGATGGTGAGGATGGGGAGGGGCTGGGGTGGTTGGGGATGTCAAAATTTTTAAATGTGATGGTCATATTGACATCAACCACATGTAGGTTGGGTACAAGCGTATTCCATACGTTCACAGAGATTGCCATTTATAGCAGCTGATAGACACGAAGGGGGTGGCCTGCAAATCAAATTGTTGAAGTGGAAGGTTTGTGGGCTCAACAATCCAGTTATGGCAAGGAAGGTCAGTTCGTATGTCGCACGGCATGGGCCTAAGATCTTGATGCTACAGGAGATACTCACTTTGGGAAAGATGAATGAATCCTTTGCACAGAACTGGGGTCCTCAGATGTATTACACAGATTAAACCTTGCAAGCGTGGGGTGTTCTACCCCTCATTGGGATTCCGAGTATCAAAGAGTAGTGTGAACCGTCAAGGACATTATGTAATAGTGTGGGATGAAGTGGCTGGTAACCCGACCATATTGGTTAATACATATGGGCCTAATGTAGATGAACTTGGGTTTTACCATAAGATTACTGAACTGTTAACTCCTTTGGATGGGACCTGGGTGATCTGGGTGGGAGACTTTAAGGTGATCCTGGACACGGAATTAGGTAGGTCATCATGTCCTCTACGCCATCCTACCAGAGCGGCCCAAGATACTACACCAATTGTTGTTACACTTCCCTCTTACAGATATTTGTTGCGAACTTCACCCACGAAGCAAGGAATTCACCTATTACTCCTCTGTCCACAACTCAGATTCATGCATAGATTTTCGGGTTACTGGCTTCGCAGATGGCCACTATGGTTCAGGACTGCACAATTCTTCCACGTACCCTGTATGATCATTCCCCTGTCTCCCTGACCCTTGAGATTAGTGACTACCCTGTGCAGACTCCACGCTGGAGAATGGCTTCCTCTCTCCTGAGGGACTCCAGTGTAGCTGAATCCTTACATGTTTCAATTGCGGAAGGGGGGCGTGGCTAGGAAGCCATGTGAAAGGACGTGTCTGTACGGGGGCTCCCGAAGATCCGTACATTATCCGACTGAAAACCGTGCAAGGACCGATGTAATTTGACTGAGACTGATATGACTGCGTACATGAATCTCAGGTGAACGTGTGGACACGTTTCGATACGGGCCTGCACTGTGAGAGCGCAACAAGAAGCTAAAAGAAGATTTGGAGGCGAGAGTGCGACGAATGAGAAAATGGCCGCCGCCGCTTAACGAAGGAACAAAGGGGTGATTGATCTGGGCGCCTGACGGTCGCACTGGAGTGTGGTGGTGGTGAAGGAGCATGACTCGGGTGCATCGTGGTCATTAAGGACACCCAGTCCCGCGAGGCCGACGGCGTGGACCTGGGAAGGGAGCAGGGCCTGGCCGAAGGTACTTTGTAACTGGACGTGCGGATAGCAGGGGAGCGTGCGGTGTGACCTGAAACTGTGCCCCGGACTCTTCATGGCCTAAAGTGCGCTTCAAAGGGTGAGACGCGAACTGGCCTAGCTAGGTAGTAGACAAGATGGCCGGGGGAGCCGGAGGACAAAGGAACTTTGTGTCGGAGATGTGGCGATAGCGATGGGGCACCCGAAGAGCGCACTGTGACACCCTGCCCTAGATCCGAGCGGGGATAGAAGGACGGGAGACATGTCTAATAAGCTCCTGAGAGCGAAGAACAAACAGCCCATGCTCGACGAATACGCTAAGACGCCTCCCGGCCCAGACGGAGCCAAAAGCAAAGATAAAACTCAGGCCAAGGAAATGGCCGCCGGGGGTGCGAACCAGGAGGTCCTTGCTGCGATCGCAGACCTGAAAGCGACCTGGGAGATCAAGCTCCAGCTCGCTGTGGCTGAACTGAAGACCGCAATGGAACTCCAGGTTGGGGCGGTGCAGGAGGACGTGAACCTCCTAAGGCAGGACGTGCGTACTCTGGCAGAGCGCACGGAGACTTTGGAAAAAGAAATGGGCCTCACCGCGGCGGACTGCGCTGTGCATAAGCGTGAACTCCATGCCCTAGTGCAACACGTGGGCAATTTGGAGAGTAGGGCGGAGGAGGCAGAAGGACGCGCCCGGAGGAACAACATCCGTATCGTGGGCCTGCCGGAGGGAACTGAGGGCCATAATCCAACGGAATTTATCGAGAACATGCTACTGCAGGAGATCACGGGAGGCACCCTGTCGCAGGGTTTTGCGGTGGAGAGAGCGCACAGGGCCTTAACAAGGAAGCCACCGCCGGGAAACCCGCCCAGGTCGGTGATAGCCAAGATCCTTAATTACCGGGACCGAGAGAGGATCCTTGAACACTTCCGCAAGGGAGGCACAATACAACGAGGAGCGGCGAACATAACTGCCTATCCCGATTATACCCTGCAGGTACAGCGCAGTCGTATGAACTTTGGATCGGTGAAGAGGAGATTGCGGGAAGCGGGGCTTAAATACATGTTGCTCTATCCGGCCAAACTGAAGGTTTTCTTTCAGAGCAAGCTGCTGTTCTTTGTCACCCCGGAGGATGCCATGGAGTGGCTGGATGCACAAAACTGCCCTCAGGAGACAGATGTTCAGACGGCTGGTGGAAAATAAAAGACGAGATAAGTAACGCTGTAGGCCCTGTCGGGTCACGAACATTGGGACTTGAATATAGTCATTGAACTCGCTGGAGAACATGCGCGCGTCAGTGGTTATGAAACGTGGTCCGTGAGCACGGACATGGTTGCGAAGGAGAGGAGCCTCCAGAGGCCGCTCTTTACACCCCCTTTTTTGTGTTTAGTGTAGTCACTGTTAGTGGGGTGACACCCCGTCGGGTTCTCTATTTGGGTTTCCCAAGGAGGACCGAACACAGGGATGCCTGAGATCCAGGGATGGAGCTGGGCAGTTGTTTGGGGTAGGGGTTTGGGGGGGTGTTTCAGTTTTTGTATGAGCCTGGGGGGGGAACCGGGATTGGGTGTTCGCAAAGTGGGGAGGGATTGCCTCGGATGGGGGGAGGAAACTACTGATAGGCCATGGGAGACCTCAGGATATTAACGTGGAACGTTAGAGGGCTTAACAGTTATCTTAAGCGAAATAAAGTCATGTTGTATCTTCAGAGGCAGAAGATAGACGTAGCCCTGCTACAGGAGACACATCTAAAGCGAGAGAAACTGGAGCTGGTAGGGAGGAAGTGGAAGGGGACAGTGGTAGGATCAATGTACTCCGCCTATGCCAGAGGAGTGCTGGTGTGGGTGGCGCCACACGTCCCATTTAAGCTAATTGAGGAGGTTGTGGAGGAGGATGGGAGGTTGGTTATGGTGAGGGGGCTGGTAGAGAACAAAGTAGTGTGCATTGTAAACACATATGCGCCTAACCAGGACACGGCGACATATTTTAGGACGCTGTGCACCAAGCTCAGTGTCGGGATGGGGGGTACGGTGATATGGGGTGGCGACTTTAATTGCGTGTTGAATCCCAGGGAAGATAGGTCGGATGACAAGATGGCTAAGCCCAGTCCGGCGGCTAAGGTATTGCAGTCGCTGCTGGCGGATTTTGGCCTGGTAGATGTGTGGAGAGCGAAACACCCGCGCGGGAGGCAATACTCGCATTATTCGGCCCCGCATCTACTGCACACAAGGCTTGATTACTTTTTCGCTACGCCAGACATAGTCGCGGAGTGCGACCATATAGACTACAGGGCGAGAGTCCTCTCTGACCACTCGCCCCTGGTCATGCGATGGCAGCTGTATTCCCCACGAGCGCGTATACCAACATGGCGCCTCAGGGCGGAGGCGCTCAAGGACCCTGCCGTCAGAGAGGATATGAGGGAAGAGATAACTGCTTATTTTGAGGTGAATACAGGGAGCGTTAAGTCGGCTGGCACCTTATGGGAGGCCTTTAAGGTCGTAATGCGGGGGATCGCCATTGCGAAGTCTAAGGGATTGATGGGGGGAGTCCTGGCGGATCTGCATAGAGCTGAGACTGAGCTGGAGGAGGAGTTGGAAGGTGGTGGGATAGATGCGGAGGCGGTCTCCAAATTGCAACAGAAGTGTGCGGAACATTGGGATAGGCTCTGTAATCTGAACTATAGAAAGTATATTGAGAGACTGCATGCGGGGGGAGATAAAACGGGCCGACTCCTAGCTTGGCTGTACAAGAGCGAGACCCCACGATCCCCGATCAGATTGGTAATCAATGAAAAGGGTGAGGAGGTAGACACCCAGGAAGGCGTGAACAGGGCATTTGTGGAATACTATAAGGTCTTATACGAAGATTGCGAGGGGGGCAGCCAGGAGGAGATAGACAAAGTGCTGGAAGATGTAGGCTTGCCCAGGGTCAGTGATGAGGAGCGAGAGGAGCTGGATGCTCCGATCACCCTGGAAGAGTTGAAGGAGATTGTGAGGCAGTTGCCCACTAGCAAGGCCCCAGGGGCGGATGGGTTCCCCAGTGAATTTTATAAAGTATATGCGGAGGAAGTGCTCCCGCCCATGCTGGAAATGCTCAACGAAGCGTACGAGGTGGGACGGCTGCCGGAGTTACTTAGGGAGGCGATTATAATACCGCTCCCCAAGCCAAATAAACCGGGACATGATTGTGGCTCCTACAGGCCCCTGTCAATGCTGAACCAAGATAGCAAGATCCTGACAGCTGTCTTGGCTACTAGAATGCGTAGAGTGATCAGCAAGTTGATCCACCCGGACCAGACGGGCTATGTCCCTAACAGGAACATTACTCACAACCACAGACGCCTCCACAGGGTGGTCGAATGGGGTTGTAGTGATGACGGCGAAATGGCAATAGTGGCATTGGACGCGGTTAAAGCGTTCGACTCTGTTCGGTGGCCTTGGCTGCTGGCGGCTCTGAGATGGTACGGGATGGGACCAGGTTACGTTAGGTGGGCCGAGATGCTATACAGCGCACCACTAGCCAGGGTCCGCACGGGTGCAGTGGTGTCAGAGAGATGGCAGTTGGGCAGAGGCACTAGGCAGGGGTGTCCCTGGTCCCCAATGTTGTACATCCTGGCCCTAGAACCCTTGGCAATTTACCTCCGGCAGCAATATGACCCGGTCGGCATCGATGTAGGAGGAGAGTGTCACCTTATATCCCTGTATGCAGATGATATGCTGCTATTCCTAAAATACCCAGAAGAAAATTTGCAGTATGTCTTAGAGGTGATGGGGAGGTATGCCTGGTTGTCCGGTATAGCAGTAAACCCCCAGAAATCCACTCTATTTCCGCTATGTGGGGACTCCGGTAGAGAGGTTGCCAGTGTTGCAGATCCCGTGGGCGACGAGTTCCTTCCGATACTTGGAAATTGACGTGTATCACACGACTGAGGAAGAGCACAAGCACAACACTGAACTTGCTGTGGGGAAGATTGAGAAATGCATGAGGTTCTGGGAAAGATTGCCATTAGCGATGATGGGCCGGGGAGCTATGCTTAAAATGGTGGTACTGCCCAGGCTTTTGCATTATTTTAACAACATCCCTTACATGATTCCTAAGAAGTTTTTTGTGAGGCTACATAGTGTTTGCAGAGAATTCCTGTGGCACGGCACGCGTAACAGAGTCGCACTGTGGAAGCTGCAGAACTTCTACGAGAAGGGCGGAGTCAAACTGCCGAACTTTGAGGCATATTATGTGGCAGCGCAGCTACAATATGTGTCCAGGTGGCTCTCTGACGACGAGACCCCTGAACACAGGCTGTTTGGGAGGGATTGTTCCCCTTTTTATCTGCGAGAGGTGATCTGGGTGACTAATGCATGCATGAGGGAGCGGCCTAGAATGCTAGCTTTGGGACGGAACATGTGGAGATGGGCCTGCCGGATGATGGGTAACCCTTTGCCGTGTGTGTCGCAGTTCCCATTGGTCGCACTGGCGAAGGGAGACGGGCAGCTCAGAGCAATCATCCGGACATACTGGGAGTCAGTGGGGTTGGTCACCATGGGAGATATTTGGCAGGATGGGACCATCATGGAGTTCGAAGAACTAGAGGCAGGGTCGGGATTGCACAGGGGTCAATATGTGACATATCACAGGATAGTGCAGGAGATCCGGAATAGGTGGCCTGAAACTACCCTGGCCGATGAACCGGACGCCACGGTGGAGATACTATACGACAGATCGAAGGCGGGCATGAGGTCTCTAGGTTGTATGAGATGTTGATGACGAAGGTTGGGAGTGATTTAGTGCACTTGAGACTGGAATGGGAAATGGAGATGGGGGCCCCAATGGCAGATGGGTTGTGGGAGCGTGCCTTGGGGTATCATAAAAAAGTATCGAGAAATGCCAGGTTTAAGCAAATACAGCTTTATAGAACGCACAGGGCATACATGACCCCTTTGAGAATATCCAAATTTCGGGATGTTGGACGCCAGGCGTGCCCCAAGTGTGACGAGGAGAATGCAGACATGATACACATGTTCTGGGCGTGCCCAGGAATTGCAGGCTACTGGGGTGAAGTGGCGCAGAAGCTGGCAGGAAAGGGTATCACGCTCAAAGTGGATTCAGCCTGGGCCTGCTTACTGGGGGGATATCCCAGAGCGCGAAAACTCAGACATGTTGAGAAATTGAAAGATTTGGCTTATGTGCTTGCTAAACGTAGGATTGCCATGGGATGGAAGGAGTGTCATAAGCCACGAGTGGAGGTCTGGTGGAGGGATCTCCAAAAATGGGCGGAGGCCGAGACGGCTGTGTGGCGGGATACCAGTATTGCAGGGGAGGAGGAGGAAATGTGCTCCCTCGCGGCATGGAAATTGTTGATAGCCGAACTGTTTGGAACGGGGTCGGCTCCAATTGAATCTGAGAGCGATGACGCCCCTCCGTTCACAGCGGATACCGATGGCGGACACCATACAGGCTCATAGGGGGGAGGGATGGGGATTGCAGTGCTTTTTGTTGTTAAATGTGTTTATTTATGTTCTGTTGTATTGTCGATTGGTTTATATATAAAAATAAAAATATATTTAAAGAAAAAAAATGTTTCAATTGCGGAATTTTTCAGTATTAACAAGGATTCTGTCTGCACACACTCAACGTTATGGGAGGCATTTAAAATATGGGTGAGAGGTATTATTATGGCTAAATCCTATGGGTCCCTTAAAAGCATTAGGCGGGAGCTATGTCAGGGAGAGGGCCAGCTCGAGGAACTGAGAATATTTATAGCAGGTTCAGAGGGGAGGATATTCTGGCACGGATATAGGAGTTTTGGGTGTGTTTCGCACACTGGCAGACCAGGAGGTCCTACATATGGCCATTCCCACTAGAGCAAGGAGATACAGTGAGGGGGACAAAGCTGGCAGGTTGTTAGCCAGATTGGTTAAGGCTGAGAACCACTGCCATCCTATTACGAGTATCCAGGGCCCGGGTAACACTGTGTTGGTGAGCGAGAAAGATATCAATGAAACGTTTTCCAGTTTCTATTCTACCCTATACTCTATATCTATCTGCAATTGACTTACCCACACTGTCGACTGTGGCGACTCCCACCCTGGAACAGCCTTTCACACTAGAGGAGATTGAAGGTGCAGTGAAGTCATTAGCTGCTGGGAAGGCTCAGGGATCTGATGGGTTGGGGATAGAACTTTACAAGGATTTCTGACAGCAACTGGCTCCCAGATTACTAACGGTATGGGAAGAGTCCTTGGAACAAGGGTAACTCCCATAATCCATTCGGGAAGCCATCATTATGCTTCTACTTAAGCCCCACAGACCTCCCCAAAAGTGCTATCCTATAGACCATTATCCCTAATTAATGCAGATGCAAAGATTTTTGTGAAAATTCTTGCTACGCGGCTTCTCCCGTTCTTGCCCCAACTGGTACACCCAGACCAGTCAGGCTTCCAACCCACTAGATCTACTGCCCTGAATTTGCGTCGGTTGTTCTGTGTGATGGCGCAGGTGAATCCCCAGGCTAGGGCGGTCATGGCCACCTTAGATGCCGAGAAGGCGTTTAATTCTGTGTCATGGCGCTATTTGTTCTGTGTACTACAACATTTTGGGGTCGGTCCTTATTTTTTTAGCTGTATCCAACTGCTATGCACTAGCCTGGGGGCAAGTGTCCTCACCAATCAAACAATGTCCGCTGTATTCTCCCAGGGCAGAGGCACTAGGAAGGGCTGCCCCTTGCCCCCTCTTTTATTTGCAGTTACTATTGAACCGATGACAGCATTAGTCAGAAAGAGGCACGGACACAGGGTTTTAAGAATAAATGGTCCGCCCCGGATAACCTCTCTATATGCTGATGACACACTGCTCTATGTACGAAACCCTGAACAAAACCTAGCCCCAATAATGCGAGCCGTCCATGGGTTTTCCAGATACTCTGGATACAGAGTAAACAACACTAAATCAGAACTATTTCCTCTTATGCCGTCCACAGTTCAATCGATGGTCCCTGGGGGCTTTAATTGGTCACCCTTGGCCTTCAGGTATCTGGGAATTATGGTGTTGGGGAGCTGACAATCACTATACATAGATAACTATGAATCTTATCTACAGCAACTGACCACCAAGCTAGTACTTTGGGTGAAACTGACAATTTCTTCATATGGACGGGTAGCTCTCCTGGAGATGGTGGTGATCCCGAAGATATTATATTTCTTCGGAAAAGTCCCAATGTGGCCTGGTTGGGCATTTTTCACTAAATTGAAATTGTTGGCCTCTTGGTTTGTTTTGGACACTGCGGTGGCAAGAATTAGTTGCCAAAAGTTCGAACCGTATGAATATGGGGATTTAGCAGTGCCCGATTTTGAACTATACTATTTGGCATCAAAGGGTCCAATTTGCTGGCTACTGGTGCATTGCCAGTGACTCGGTTGCACACATACCTTTGGAGCGATATGGGGCGTCTCCTCCGGAGCTCCGGTCGGTCATATTCAGTGAAAGGTATGTTGACTCCTGCACCTTTGATCCGGTAAGGACTACTGTTAATGCTTGGGACAGAATATTCAGGAACACTCGGGTAGAGATACCCTATAACCGGAAAGTTCCCCTGTGGAATCTCCATGGGATTCCCCCCAAATATGACAAGGTCCTGAAGAAATCCTGGGATCCCTCAGGACAAATGAAAATAGGTGACATGTACCCAGACTGGCAGTTTGTATCTCAGGAAGTATTTGTCAGTACATTGGGGTATGGGGGGCCATTGAGAGTGCTCTAATACTATTGAATGCAGGCTGCATTCTGCCAAAAATGGCCTTCATTTCTAGTTGAACCTGAAGCGCATGGTGGTGTGTGCCCCATGGTGTCAAAGGATGCCATGCGATGTGGGGTGCCTAAGTTGATACAGTCACATCTTCCATCCCACAATACTATAAGAGAGGTTTGGGAAAGAAATGTAGCACTTCCAGTGAATGATGCGAAATGGAGCAAGTGTGGTCAACTAACTAAGGCAGTATCTCTAAATGCTGGACTGTGACTGATCCAATTCAAAGTACTGAACCAACTGCATTACACCCCTGTTAGATTGGCTATGTTTTCCCCAGATGGCACAGGTGAATGCTTGAAGTGGAGGGGTCCACATGCGGACACCTTCCATATGTACTGGCCGTGTCCCCCGGTCATGACATTTTGAGGCAAAGTGGCAGAAGCAATAGACGATATGTTGGATACTCAGAGACTACAAGATGATTTTATTATGTTGCATGAGCAGTCGCGAAAAGATGCATTTTATAACGTTGGAAATCCAAACAGGCACACAGCTACGAGGACTGGCTGCGCAAATGAGGTTATGTCAACAAATGCAAAGAAGGATTTGTTTTGTCTGTGTCCCCGGCATGCCGCCCTAAGGACATTTGGGCTCCATTCAGACTGTATTTAACTTAGTCTAACTGTGAGCACAACACATCCCATTATTGCTGCCACTTAATTCGAAATTATGATGTGTAAAGTATAAGTGCGCTAAGTACCAATGTTATGATACTGCTTGATGTATGACTATCGTATAAAGAATATTTTTAAAAAAGAAGTTGCTTGAGAAGTGGAAGGCTGCAGTCCTTTGAGATTGTTCTTAATAAAGACAATTATCTCTCCTTGAGCCCTAGATTCATGCATAACAAAGTGGCAACGTGGACAGTACGTCAAGAACTGGGTTATTCAAATGTGTTAGAATGCCAACTGGGCTGGTATCAGCTGCCAGTGTTTTTCAACGTGGCATGCACAACATCTTAGGAGGAATAGATGGTGTAAAGTTTTACCAAGATGATATTTTAGTGTGGGGGAAAGACAGAAGAGAGCATGATATGATATGATAAGTCATTTATAATGCGCCTGTACACAACCGTTTCTAGGCGAGAGATGAAACAAGTGTCGAAGAAGTTGCAAATGGTTGGCAAGTGCAATTCTGGAGTGTCACAAGTAGATTATTTGGGATCAATGTTTCTGGAGATGGGGTTCGTCCCAAGATGAGCACTGTGAGCCAAATTGTAGGGATGCCCTCACCGGTGAACAAACCAGAGGTATATTCCTTTTTGGGCATGATTGAATATTATGCCAAATTCGTAAAAACCTTGACCATTAAAATGGCAAACATGAGGGAAACTCAGAAGGAAAGGTGTGAGATTCAAATGGGATGAGAGATGTGAAGAAGAATATGTGAGAGTGAAGAATGACATCACTAAATCACTGGAGTTGCAAGGATTCAGAGACACTGCCCGTAACATAGTATGCACCGATGCCTTAGAATCTGGTCTGGGTGGTGTACTAATGCAAGAGGATGAAAGGGTTTACATACCATAGCATTTGCTTCAGGGCATTGAAGGAGGTGGAAAGGCGATATTCAATAATTGAACAACAGGCTCTGGCAGTGTTGTGGGCGATTACAAAGTTCAAAGTCCATTTGTATGGTAGAGATGTCATTGTCCGTACTGATCACAAGCCCTTGGTGGGAAATTTTTAACATAAAATGGATTACGAGATTACAAGGATTGGAATTTGTGGTAGAGCATTTGCAGGGCAAGGAGAATGTGGTGGCTGATGCATTATCCAGGCATCCCCTAGTGGAGAGTGATGATATTGATTATAACATTGATGAAAGAATTCAGGACATATTTGTGGTAGAGGAGTCGTTGAGTGAGAAGGAATGGCTTGAAGCTTGCCAGGATGATGGGTTATATCAGGAGGTGAAGAGGATGGTTCAAAGGAAGTGGAGCCATAATGGTAGCCAGGCGTTGAATGATACTCAATGATTGGCAAAGGGAGCTACTTTGGAGAGTGTTTCAGTATAGGAGCACCACCCATCCTGTTAGTGGTGTATCACCATTCAAGCTAATAAGAGGCCGCAAACCCAACACGTTGTTGGTGCCAGGATGGATGGGACTTTCCAAAATGGTTGATGTGATTCTCAGGTTGATTCATGAAAGGGTGAGAATGAGCGGTGAGAGGTCTAAGAGGTGATAAGATGCAAGACATGGTTGTAAGTCGAAGAACTTGAGGAAAGGTGATGAAGTTAAAATTAAACTTCCAAGATGGAGTAAAAAGAGAGATTCAAAATATTCTTGTACCAAGACTGTGTGGAATGTTTATGGCAACAGAGGGCAAGTGAGGAAGGCGATGTGTGGAATAAGGAGCGAGTGGTGAAGAGATCATAGGTGCCCCCCTATCGAGTTTACCTCCAAAACCTTGTTCTGTTGTCTCCTCCAGGTTGGCATGTTAACAGGTGTTTAAAGTTAACCATTCCCTCATGTGTGCATTAGAAGGGAAGGAGGTGGGTCATACAGTGTATATAGTTCAAGATTCTCCGATGTATATAATTTTACCTTTGTCAATGATAGTATTCTACAGCAGCTGATATCACTAGAGAATCTTGTGATGTTTAAGAATGTTATGAACAGCTAAGTCACCAGATAATCTTAGTATGTGTAAGAATTCTATGATTAGAATATAGTTCAGTTAGAAATTGCTTGAGAAGAGGCATGCAGCAGCAGCCCTTTGAGATTGTTCTTAAAAAACACAATGATCTCACCTTGAGTCCTGGATTCATACAGAACAGTTACTCCAACCTCCTGAGAACCCATGAGATGACAGGGTTCGGCGGGAAGGAATAGTGGAGGTTTAAGTCACACTACGCTAGGAACCCATCCCCCAGCGCTCGCTCGAGCAGAACTGCTTGCACTTCCTGTTGGATTCTGTGGCAAACAGATACACTGCTGGGGTACCCCATTGAGCGAAGATCTCCTTGAGAACCTCCTGGCACACCTCCCACTCCTGTGAGACTGTGCTCTGCCTGCTCAGGGCATCTACCACCCTGTTCTCCATCCCCGCCAGATTGGCTGCTGAGAGGGAGATCTGGTTCTCTAACAACCCGTGCCACAACTGCATCGCCTCCTCGCACAGGGGCAGCGACCGAAAACCTCCCTGCTTGTTCAGGTAGTGCATGGCCACTGTGTTGTCCATCATGATCAGGACATGTTTCCCTTTGACAGAGGGTGCAAAAGCTTTCAGGGCTAGCCTAATCACTTGCATCGGCAGTTTCTCGATATGCCACTGGCTTTCCATTGCAGACCAAAGGCCGTTCACCTGCAGATAATCAGAGTGAGCTCCCCACCCTTTCAGAAACACATCTGTGCCTACCCTGACCTGGGGTCATGGACACCAGAAAGGTTTGCCCGCCATCCTGTTGTGTCTGCTGGCCCACCAAGTGAGATCATTGGTCGCTGATGTCCGCACCCTGAGAATATCCTTCAGGGTGCCGGAAAACTGAGACTACTGACCCCTCGGTGCAGAGATTGCATGCACAACCTGGCCTCTGGCACTAGAAAAATGCAGGCAGCCATGAGGCCTAACGACGGAGGAAGGAGGCCACTGGCAAGCTGGCGTGGCTGTGGAATAGCTCGACCATCTGTCGTACACTGGTGAATCTTTCCTGGGGGGGGGAGCATTCCCCTACTGCGTGTCCAGGACCACTCGATAAACTGGAGCATTTGAGTTGGTGTTGTGTTAGACTTCTGAAGATTTACGGAGAATCCCAGCCTGTGCAGCAGCGAACAGTTGTCTTTAAGGTGAGATGAAACCTGCTCCGACGACTTTTCCCATATCGTCTAGGTATGGGAACACATGAACGCCGGATCTCCTGAGATGTGCAGCTACTACTGCCATCAACTTGGTGAAGACCCATGGAGCGGAGATCAACCCAAAGAGGAGCGCCTTGAATTGTTAGTGCTTACTAACTAAGAAGAGGAGACTGTACCTCCCTTGAACGAGCTACAATGCCCAGGCATCAGTGGTTATCTCCCGGCACTGGGGCACGTGGCCACCAATCCTCGCACCAACTGGGTAAACGTGAGGGGAGTACTCAAAGCGGCTTTGAGGCCGGAGCCAACCCAGTCACTGCTGTTGTTGTCTGCTTAGGCCAAGAAGTCCCCTTACCAATTCCGGAGTGCGGGAAATGCTTCTGCCCTTGCGCAGATTGTAGAGGCTACGCCTTTCTCCGAAAAAAGGGACAAACCGTTGAAAGCCTCTTTCCATTGAAGAGAAGCTAAAGGTAGACTTTGCTGGTTGTTGGAAGCCAGTCCCAGCGACTTTGCAACTAACGTGGAGGCCTTGAACTTCTCCAAGGACTCATCGACCTTCGGTGCAAACAGATGGTCGACATCAAAGGCAATGTCGAGCAACTTGGCTTGAACATTGGGGGAAAACCCTGAATTGGTCATGTACGCCTGCCTGCATATGACTGTAGCCAACCCCACAGCTCTGCCCAGACAACCTGCAGCATCACAGGCTTGCCGTCCTCCTCCAAGTGTAAAAACCGTTCCTGCATTTCACCCTGTGGGATGTGTTCCACCACTTGTTTAATCAACCCCCAAAGGCTGTGCGTGTACTTGGCAATACGCACAAAGCATTAACTGCCTTGAGAGCCATGCTATTAGAAGAAAATATTTATTTTGCTAATACGTCGTATTTCTTTGACGCCCTGTGAGTGGGTGAGTTGGAAGTCGATGTGGACGGTCTAGTGTTCACCGTGGCTTCCTGAACCCCTAAACCCTCAGGTGTAGCATGAGTAAAGAAATATGCAGACTCCCCTCTTGCACGTTTATACTTCTTTGTGAACTTGGAGTGCACCGGAGGCATGGAATAGGGTCGTTGCCAAATGGAGGCAATAGGGTCTGAAATGGTTACAATGAACGGCATTGCTCATTCACTGGATGGGCCTTTGTCAAGAATATCAGTCAGCTTATAGTCTGACAGTAGTTTAGCAGGGGCACTTAAGCCCAGGCATCCACCACTCTCTCCACTGTCTTTCGATGCTGAGCATTTGCATGGCCAATGGGATGGTCTGATGCATGTCCAAATCAGGAGAGGTGTCCAAGCCACTTGTGTCGTGTAGCTCCTCAGCCAAGTTAATGAGGTCGTCGTGATCGGTGAAAAAAAGTAATCGCCGCCTGACCCACCCGGAACCGGCTGAAAATTGAGATCCTGGTCATGCTGACCGAAAATGGAGATCATCCAGTCGAAAAACACTGTTCCCGACTCAGCGACAAAGGTCTTCTCGAACATAAGCTTGACCTTAACGTCAATGGTATCGGGGCCGTCAGCGCCGATTGCAGCTTCGACGTAACGGTTGACTTGGCCTCGGATTGTGTCGGGCCTGAAGGCGCCAAACTCAACTCGACCTCCTTGGTTTCCCCTTACCCGCAGTAGCCTGGTTCATCATATGGTGCATTTGCTCGTTAAACTCTTCCCATTATGCTCTGGATGTGCCGGAGATGGTTTGGGACGTAACTCGCTCCTCGGATGTGTCTGAGTCATGCCTGCATGGAAGACGACACATCTTCTTGTGTGAAGAGGATGACAAAGGATGGCTCCTGGAGTGTGAACTATTTTTAGCCTTCTTGCGGCACCTGTCCTCTTTCTCTGGTGTGGGGCCCTCTGTCTCCTGTTTCAACGACCGAGTAGTCGATCGAGCTGGTGACTTCGAATGGAGGCGCACCAACTTCAGTTTTGCTGCCCTCTCCCATAGCGATTTCAGCTTTAACTTCTGACACGACCCGCAGTCTTCGGTGATGTGATATGTGCCGAGGCACCATACACAGACACCATGCGGACCGGTCAGAGACATTTTAGAGTTGTAGTCGCTGCACCTCTTAAACCCCGACGGCCTGGGAGTGGACATTTTCGACATTTCAAATTTGACAAATTGAAAACAAAATGCAGTGAGAAGTCTCTCACGAGAGATGTTCCTCGAGCAACTTGCTGAGCGCGCAGAGAAAAGGAACTGAGGTATGGGGGCATAGTGGCATAGTATAAGTACGACGACTGATATCACGTCTGCAGTCGAGGACCACCGCATGGAGTCAAGACGGATCAACGGCCGAGGCTAGGTGCAATACGCCTCCTGTCGAAAATCTTTCCGAGCACCTTATGCTGGAAGAAATATCTATCTGATGAGGAATCTGCTGGAAAATGCAACTCATTGAAGGTTCTCTTCCTACAATACAAATTCTCGGGGGTCATTATCTTAGCGTAGACTAACACAGGGTTTCAACATTATAAAACTATTCGGGACCAGGAAGGGAGGTTTGGGCTGTTGGCGGGGAAGCATCTCAGGCCATCGGATAGTGTTGGCCAACCTGTATGCCCCTATTATTGATGAACCTGGCTACTTTCATGACATAGAGAAAAAGCTACTGGATATTGTGGATTTAATGTTGATTATTTCTGGTGAAATGATCACAGCCACCGACCTGTCTCTTGATAGGTCTACGGATATGTGCTGGTTAGTAACAGGATCGATGAGGGTGCTGACGAGGCTTAGTGAAACATACTCACTGATCAATATTTGGAGAGCGTTGTATGGTACAAGGCGCGAGTATTCGTTTTACTCGATAGTGCATGACCACAAGTCACACATTGATAAGTGTTTAACTCTGGGTGGGTGGCCAACTGGGTTGAAAGCTGTGACATAATGGCATGCACGTGTTCAGACCACTCCCCTGTAGGATTCAAATTACGAATACCAAGTGTGCAAGAGATGAGTAGGTGCTGGAGGTTTAAGCTACAGTCGCTGTGAGTTGGGGCCTTGAGAGCGTAAGTGCAGGGTGAAATGGGGTGCTTCATTGAGATTAAGAAAGGTTTGGTGGACAGTATGGCCACTATATGGAAACTTACAAAAATAACTTTAGGGGCATATGCATGTCAAAATAGAATGGGGTGCTTAGGGCCATGAGGGGCACAATAGATAAAGTGTAAGTAGCGTTGGGGGCATTGGAAGTGCAATATGCAAGTAACAAATATGGGGAATTGTTGGTCCAGTTGTGGGATAAGCTGGAGGAATTCAAAGAGAGGCGGCAGTCAGGGTGGTGCGCTTGATAGGGCGCAGGGTCACTGCCAGAAGATATGGTGAGGGAGACAGGCCGGGCGCCTTCTGTCCTGGTCCATCCAGACGGATTCTCCTGCCACACAAATACATGAGGTACATGTAGATGGGTAGTCCTGCAAAGGCCAGGATGCTATAATTGCTGCATTTGTAGCATATTATAAGGAAATATACCATTAACCAGTGGACTGCTGGCAGAGTAGGTTGTCGTACTACCTAGAGAAAGTGGAGCTGGCATGGATAGTAGATGAACACAACGCGACACTGGTGGCTCCTATTTCTGAGATAGAGGTCACAAAAACCATCTAAGATTTGGTGAGTGGGAAGGCGTTGGACCTTGATGGTATCTCGGTTGAATATTATATAGAATGTAGACAGCCGATTGCCCCCATGTTAGTGGAAGTGTACCAGAAGGCTCGAGAGACACAGGCCCTGTTGATTTCGATAATCAAGCTGATACCGAAACCTAGGATGGATACCAGACTGTGTGCATCCTACAGGCCGATGTCCCTGCTGAATGTGAATTATAAAGTTTTGGCCAAGGTGATAGTCAATAGGTTGTACCCCTTGATGAGCAAGCTGGTACTTCCTGATCAATGCGGGTTTATACTGGGGAGTTCCACGCAGTTTACCCTGCACAGGTTGTTTGCAGTGCTTTCTAAAATACATCCAGAAACACAGGTGGTGGCCATGTTTTTAGATGCCGAGAAAGCATTCAATAGCCTGCGATGGGTATTTCTCTTAAGGTGTTTGAGCGTATTGGGGTGGGTGAGTATATGATATCAATGATCGAATGGCTGTATATGGGCCCTGTTGCCAGGCTAATGGTTAATAACATGATGTCAGTCCCACTTGAGATGTACAGAGGAGCGCCACAGGGTTGCACCCTGACGCCTCTTCTGTTTGAACGGGCCTTTGAGCCAGTGGCTTGTGCGCTGCAGGCAGAGCATGTACAGAGTGGGCTGTGTTTTTATACTCAGAGCTTATTGGTATCACTATATGCAGATTAACTCCTTATTTATTTTAGTGATCCAGGTGATCACATAGATCCTACTGTACGCACAGCAGTAGAATATGGGGAACTTTGGGGTCTTTGTATTCATTGTGCAAAATCAGAACTGCTCCCGCTGATGGCCAGTACTGCCCCAGTGCACACTGAGTGGGGATTCAGGTGGTGTCCGGAGCGGGTGTGATAACTGGGTTTTGGGTGTCGATGGATGCACGTAAGCTTTACATGGACAACTATGTTGCGGTGCTTGAGGTTGTTGACGCTATGCTTGTGAGAGTGACACGTATTCCTATGTCTTTAATAGTGAGGGTGGTCGTAGTTAAAATGGTAGTACTGTCCAAATTCATATAAATATTTCTAAATGTCCCTGTTAGACCCCTGAGAGAGTATTTTGGGAAGGCCTGATCAATGCTGACTAAGAACATATGGGAGAGGAATCAGGTGCGGGTAGCCTGGCAGACAATCACGCTATCGCTGGAGGAGGGTGGGGCTAGCCGTACCGGACCCTAAAACAGAGAAATTACTAACTGATATGATATGATTGGTTATTTATAACGCGCTTAATACCCAGAGGTTTCTAAGCACGGACCTGGGGATGAAACCTGTGTTGCTCCATGTCGTCTTGCTTCCAAGACGAGCACGTTGCCCCTGAGCTATCCTCCTGAGACAAACTGTAATGTTCTTTCTATGGATTCATCTCACACAGATACCTCATCTGACAGATATCCTATCCAGCTTTGCTGCTTCGGAATTTGTTTTGATAGGGAGCATAGAGGACCTCAACTCAGCCGTCGATTGACGATCTGTCTTGCCCGGCACTCGATCATCGACTCCGGACGTGACGTCAGGCGTCGTATATAAACTCTGTCACTGCGCCCCATACTTCAGTTTCCCCACTTTTCCCCATGATGACCACGCAGCATAGGAAAACAGAGAGATAACAACGGGCTAATAAGCTAAATAAGAAAAAGCTAAATAACAGCAAACCTCCAGAGGAAGGAAGATCTTTGTACAAGACACCACAATTCGTAGCGTCAGAAAATATATATATATTTTTTTTTAAAGAAACAAACATGTGGCACGTAAGACAGAAAATGGTCATCAAGGACCATCGCTGAGTCATCATCAAAAGAGAAGATGCCCACCAGCCATCGACTTTCTGAGCAGAGCAGGGATGGACGGGAGGGGAGATGAGGAATCTAAGGGAGAAGAATCCATAGAAAGAACATTACAGTAAGTAATAACTCCTTCAACGGATTGCTTTTCGCTTTCAGATTCTGCATCTGATAAAAGCAGTACGTGAAGGAGGCGGGCAGAAAGTTAGACTAACAGATTTTGTAGCCCCGCCCTCCCAAAACACACATCAGCTATGCGAGCAACATCTAAACTATAGTGTTTAGTGAAAGTATCAAGAGATGCCCATGTTGCCACACAACAAATATCCCTAACAGGGACCCCCTTTGTAATGCAGTAGATGCAGCAACCCACGTAGTTGAATGCGCCCTGTTGCTGACAGTAATACCCTGCTGGTGGACTGGTAACACTCCGCAATGCAGAAGATGATCTAGCGGGACAATGTTTGTTTTGTTATGACTAGGCCTTTACAGGCTAGGGAGAAAGCCACAAAGAGTTGGTCAGTTCTTCTGAAGTCAGACGTCCTTGCGATGTAGAATCAGGACGATGGAAACTCTTTTCTTCCTTAGAAGGGTGAGGTAGTGGGTAGAAGACCAGGAGGTCTATGGACTGTGATAGGTGGAATTCGGAGACAACTTTTGGGAGAAATCCAGGTCTCACCCAGAGCAAGACTTTCTCTTGAAAAAACACAGGAAGGGCGGTTTGAAACATAAGGCTTGAAATTCACTCACCCACTCTAAGACACCTCAAGGTGTCTCACTGACTAGACTCAGGGGATCTGTCATCCAGGTGGCCAGGACATGGCCATTGCTATTGGATCCAGTTCCTGGGGGTGGACCAGTGGACCAGTGCGGGAGCCATCACCTGGATGAGGGGTCCTCAGGGAGTGGGACACCGACGGGTGAGACACGGTACCCCCTTCTTTATAACAAATTTCCCTATACTACCCTGTAGGATATTCAGAAACTCTAACCCCCCCTTTTCTGACACAAACCCTTTACACCATGAAAAACAACAGACTAATACTAGAGCCATTTATCTGACATGCCCCAACACAAGGGTCAGGCAGAGTCAGGCAGTTGATAATAACCACACACACCTGACAGCCCTTTCCCTTCCCCACAAGGATAAAAGGTGGAGCACGAGAGCACACTATGAGCAAGGAAGACCGCACAACGAGTCAGTTATTCCAGGACGGTGACTTGGATCGGAGGCACCAGGAGAAAGGAAGGTCCATTGCAACTTTGCATAACTGCAAAAAAACTTGTCCAGTCATACGTTACCCAGTTCCAAAAGCTTGCCACCACAGCCGGATAGCCAGACACAGCCCAACAGACCATATTCTGTTGAGGCTTGCAGGAGGATATCAAGGATGAGCTTGCCAGGGTGGCAAGACTGAATACCTTTCAAGAGCTAGTGACCCTGGTGCTCCGGATTGAGTTCAGGTAAATGGAAAGGCGCCACGGGCGGAGGAGAGGCTGAGGAAACCCACTTGTGTACAGTCCAACATCAACTACGAAGGAAGGGCCAGTAACTGATGAACCAATGCAGATAGGTTCCGCAAGAGGACCTCTGACCCCCGAGGAAAGGAAGAGAAGACGCAAATTGAACCTATGTATGTACTGCGGATCCTCCAAGCACCAGTGGCATATCTGTTCCGAAGTCCCTCCACAGCGTCAGGGAAACGCCCCACACCGTTTCTATGCAAGGGATATGTCGGGGAGAGCAGCACAAACCCTTGCAACCTGACCCGAGCAAGAGATGAAGGAGTAGAAGATAACCGGCTCATGGTTTTTCAGGTCTCTTTGACAGTCCAGTCAGAACCCTCCATACCGGTTCTCGCTATGTTGGACTGCAGGGCGGCAGGTAATTTCATCGATGTTACCTGGGCGCAGTAGAATCACATCCCACTCCAAGAAAAGCAGAAGTCCATACCGGTAGAAGGGGTTGATGGTCGTCCTTTATCTTCTAGACCAATAACCATGGAGTCCTTACCTTCCCAGATATCAATGGATAACCACACAGAGACCCTTGTCTTCGATGTCATCAGAGCTGCACATTTTCCCGTAATCCCAGGCATTTCCTGGTTAAGGCGGCATAACCCCTGGATCAATTGGGGTTCCAATAAGTTAAGTTTTGACTCAGAGTACTGTGGTGAGCATTGCATCAAGGAATCACTGGGGAAGATTCAGTCAGCCTGTAAGGTGATCCAACAGTGCACTTCCATTTCGATAGTTCTGGTACAGTACCAAGCCTTCTCCGAAGTCTTCGAGGGCGTGAACCCAAGACTCCTCCCACCGCACCGTCCTGAAGACTATAGAATAGACCTTAAGGATGAAGTCCCACTTCCGTTCGGACGGATGTACCCGTTATCTCAGCTAGAAAAACTGCTTTAAAGGAGTATCTGGATTCCAACCTCAAGAACAGACTTATTCGTGAATCCAAATCTTCAGGAGGAGCTTCATTGTTTTTTATCTCCAAAAAAAACTTGAAGGAACTCCGCTCCTGTATCGATTACGGGGGTTTGAACAGTATAACTATCCGGCACAGATATCCCATGCCCTGATTCGAGATGTTCTAGAAGCAGCATGGAACTCGCAAGTGTCCACAAAATTAGATTTAAGGGGCGCGTACCATTTGCTAGGAATAAAAAGAGGCGATGAATGGAAGACTGCCTTTAGGACACCGCTGTGGTTATTCGAGTATGATATAATGCCCTTTGAGTTGGTCAATTCTCCAGCGGTGTTCTAAAGATTCATCGACAAGTTGTTTGTTGACATGCTGTATATGTCAGTGGTGGTGTATTTGGACAATATTTTGATTTTCTCCAACACATTGAAGGAACATAGTCTCCATGTAAAGCAGGTTCTTCGTAGATTGAAGGTGAACCAGTTGTATTCAAAAACAGAAAAGTGCACATTTGAGGCTTCCGAGGTTCCCTACGTTGGGTTCATATGATCCGCCAACAGAGTGCGAATGGACCCGGAGAAGGTTAAGTCTATCACCCAATGGCCTGAACCGTCCTCAATGAAAGAGGTACAACGTTTTCTTGGACTGGCACATTTTTATTGTTGGTTTATCCCTAACTTCTCAGATATTGTATTACCCATTACTTCCCTGCTTAAGAAGGGGATCGTCTTCAAGTGGCATCCGGACACACAAGCAGCCTTCTTAAAGCTCAAGGAGTTATTCACTACAGCACCAGTGTTAGTACAACCAGATCAATCCAAACCTTTTGTCCTTGAGACCGATGCCTCTGGAGGGGCATTAAGTGCCGTTCTGTTGCAAGAAGACCAAGATTGCTAAGAACATCAGATCGCTTATTACTCACATACCTTTTCTACTAGCGAAAGGAATTACTCTGTCTTAGAAAGAGAGCTGTTGGCCAGGAGAATGGCCTGCGAAGTGTGGAGACAGTGTTAGGCAGAATCATATACAGTACCCTTTGGGAACACCAGACACAATTAAGACTTGAAGTGTAAGTACAATTTCACCTTTGTTACAAGCCTGTACTACACAGTAAAGTGGTAGCGATGGCCTAGCAGCCAGACTTATCTCAAGAGTAAAGTGAGCAGTACAAGAAGTTACACAAAGGACAACAATTACTACACATTTATTTACACCATCACTTACAAAACAGTTCACTATTATAAAGCAGCAGAAAATCACAGTCTTATTATATACAATAACACCCAATCAATTCTGGACAAGTTAAGCTCAATATGAAATGGGAGCAAAATGGCACTCCAGAAATTTAAAAGGGAGAAAAGACAAGGTTATCCGAAATCAAGAGCACCAACAAGTTATAGGCAGGGCAATCTAGAAAAGGCTACTACAACTAGGATTCTAGTCAATAGGCCTGGGCCAATGTTAATGGTGCAGAGTCTTTTGCAGAGGATTACACATTTCAGAGTAGTTCGCGGTTAAGTCTTTGCCAAGAGTTCAAAACGAAGTTGGTCGGAGGACAAGTTATTTAAAGGAGAAGAGAAGGACAAGCCTTCGGAGAGGCAAAAGATTTCAAGCACGGAAAGAACGACCAGATTTGCACAGTACCTCAAAAGAAGAAGAATTCTGTATCTGAGGCAGTTGTTCCTTTCAGTTCTTGCAGGCTCATGGTTCCTGAAGCTTCAGTCGTGGTGACAAGAAGGAGGCTGGCTGGAGGGTCCTGCACTGCCCAGGGAAGAAGCCAGCAGCGGAGCAAAACGTTGAATAAAAGGTGCGCTCCTTAAAACCCAAACTGGTTCTCTTCTCACTGGCTATCTGATCTACTGCAGCGATGCACAGCAAATTTGACCAGGGTGAGGACCGGTGTCTGGGGTTTGGCGAGCTGGTTGTTCCCACCAAGCTCAAGGGGAGAAGATCCTTCCTCTGTCGGACCTGCAGCAGGGCTTCACCGGGTGTCCAGTAGTTGCAGCAGTTGTCTTCCTTCAGCTCCTCATTGGTTCTCTCTTTCCAGTGGCGACTCTGACTTCCAGTCCCAGAGACTGGCTTTTTATACACCAAATCCCCCATTCACACAGCCGGCTGTCAATCACACAGCAGGGTGGCTGTAGGACAGCCACCTAGCCAATCAAACAAGAGTGCAACTTGGGTCTCCAAGGAGACCCTGTGCAGGGGGCCTCAAACCCCTCCCTCACATCCTGCCCACCCATACACTCAGGCGCCTAAGCAGGGCTTCTGTGCAGAAGCCTGCCAAAGGACGGTGAATAAAGGAACCAAACCTAGTTTGGCGTGCAGAGTAAAACATTAGAAAGACCTTTACACAAAGATATGGCGAAAGAACTCGACCGGAACCAAGTTAAATTAAACGTGGATTACCGGGCTTAGTTCGAGGCTACCACCATAGCCTCTAACGGTACCAAGGCTATTTTCATAGTCTGCGGTAGAATAAAAATGGTAGATACCACTGCCACCAGCCAAATCTTTGATAAAGGGGAACAAAATAATGTTCCATGAGAATCAGACAAAAGGGGATAACTATTAACCCCTCCAGTACTCTATTGGAAGATAGGGTGCACTGGGTCTGTAAAATTAAAAGAGACTAGTAAAGTCAATGGTAACTTTACACGTTCTGGGAGACAGTAGTCAGTCCAGAAAATGGGGTTTAAAGTGGGAAGTCTGAAAAGACAACTCTGTGTCACTGCACTAAAGGTGCTATTTGACACACAGTAAAAAGATGATGCCTATGGAGTGGGTGAGACTCCATAGTCCATGAGCATAAAATGTACAACACACAGCAAAACACATGTAAGAGTGGGAAAAAAAGGCTCACACTCTTACCAGGTGAAAAAATGAAACCCCTGAAATCCAGCAAAGCTGCTGAGGGACTCAAAAGGTAAGAGAAATTAGCCATTCTCGAGAATTCTCCCTAACAGACATCTGTTACAAGGGGCCTCTCATCAACTACTAATCCGCACCGATCACCGGAATCTAAAGGTACTCCAACAAATGGAGTGCAGAAACTCCCGGCACTCCCGGTGGGCCTACTACTTCTCCAATTTCGACTTCCGAATAACATACATTCCTGGTACACAGAACAGTGTAGCCGACGCTCTGTCAAGGAGCTGGCCTGAAGAAGCCAGGGGAATATTCGGAACGGAAAAGGTACTTCCTAAACATAGGTTTATTACGTTGGTCAACACATTTTACCAAGAGGTGCAAAGTGACCTGAAGACCTGTATGCGGGAGGAGTTAATCTCACATCAACTCCAAGAGAGGAAACGACTATGGTTTCGTGGACCAGCCCTCTTTTTGCCAACAGATACTCTACAAAGATAGGCTATCCAGTTTTGTCATGATATGCCTCTGGCAGGACACAAGGGACAAAAGGCGACATACAAACTAGTAACCAGAGGTTTTTGGTGGCCTTCAGTACGATCGGATGTCGCAACCTATGTTTCGTCCTGCCCAGTCTGTGCCACCGGGAAGGTTTCCCGAAAAAGAACTTTGGGTCTTCTGCAACAGGTGGAGGTACCATCACGCCTTTGGGAACATCTTTCCATGGATTTCGTGGTGGATTTAAAATTGACTCATATACCAAGTTGGCTAATTTTTCCTCCTTACATGGTGTGCCTTCTGCTTCTGAGACGGTGGCTGTTTTTCTCAGTGACATTGTGAGATTACATGGTATTCACCGGACAGTGATATCTGACCGGGTTACACAATTCACGTCCAAGTTCTGGTCCTCGCTCTGTGATAAACTTGGTATGCAAAGGGCACTCTCTTAGGGTTACCACCCGCAGCCTAATAGCCAAACGGAGAGGCTCATTGCAGATCTAGAGCAGTACCTCTGTTGTTTCTGCAACAAGGAACAGGACGACTGGGCCAATCTCATACCGATGGAAGAATTTGCATATAATAACACATTTCATACGGCTATCGGAATGAGTCCCTTTAAACGCACGTATGGTTACCATCCGCATCATCTGCCTGGTATAAGCCCTACAGAATCAAAGTCTCCGGCGATTGATGGGTTGATGTCAGACCTTAACAAGGCCCACAAGGAAGCTTTACGATCCTTGGAGGATAGCCGGAAGACCTACAAGAGGTATGCAGACGTAAAAAGGGGATCCAACCCGCAATGGGGTCCTGGAATGGGGGTCTGGTTGTCAGCGAAATATCTGCCCCGCTGGACACACTTAGGCAAATGTTCCCCCCGATACATTGGGCCGTTCCGGATACACTCCACGATCAACCCAGTAGCCTTCAGACTGAAACTACCTGCAAGTTTAAGACGAGTCCATCCTGTGTGTTACGCTCACCTAGCTCCCACAGGGGCGTCGGTCAGACCCGGACAGCTGCGGTCTCCACCCACGTGATGCGTAGTGCAGCAATGACTGACTGGATCTGCCCTCCTAATCTTGTCTGCTTAGCCCGTAGAAATATTCTCCTGCAAGTGGAGAGATAGATTTAGCCACTTGTGGATTTAAGTGATGGCACCCCCACAGTCCTCCCCAACTAATCACCTCTGAAATGCCCTCAAAGCAATCTCACCTCATATTCTTGAAAGATGAGTTCTCCATCCTGTGTGGATTTGCAGGGGCGCGTCGATTCCAGTTACTTCACTGGTTTGAAGGCTCGGGAGAGTTCCGGAGAGTTTTGACTCTGAGGTTCCTGGTGAGGACCAGTAAGTATTAAGTTCATAGAGTTCAATATGTCCGATGTTCACTCTTGTTCCCTCCTTCCTTTCTTGTCTTACAGCTGGCTCGTGAAAAGATGCTCTTGTGGCAGCTGGAGGCGCTCAGGTATGAGTCTGTATTACCCGGCGCTGTCCGGTAAATGTTGCACGTGGAAAAACGTGTTGTTTTGTCTCTCTTTACAGATGCGGCACGTGAAAATATGGAGAGTCACAAAAGGATGCCTCAGGTGGTAAATCAGGTAAGTCTATGGTGGTAAGAATTATATTTGTTGGTTCCCTCGGCTCACCTTGTGGTTTTCTTTTGTCTCCTAGGTGCCGAAGTTCGGCGAAGAAATGATGGAGGCAGCGCCGACCCGAAGGATGTTGTGAAGACTGGTGAGTATGGCGCGGCGCTGCAGCTGGAGGTGCGGCGCGTGCAGAAGTGATGTTCTTTTCACCAACCGAGTTGCATAGACATGGTCACTAGGTTCCCATGACCTTTCTTGTGGTCCGTAGCCCTTCCAATCGATTAAATAAAAAAGTTTTGATTTAACCATCTTGGAGTCCAGGATATTTTTTACCTCGAATTCAGGTTCTCCATCTATCAAGATGGGGTCGGGTGGTTTGGTTAATCTTGTTCCTGCTTGAACTGGTTTTAAAAGTGAAACATGAAAGACAGGATGAATGCGCATATTAGAGGGTAATTCCAATTTGACGGCTACCGGGTTGATAAAGGCCTTAATATTGTAAGGTCCCAAATATCTAGGGTTAAAAGTCCGAGTTCCCTTCAGAGGTATGCGTTTTGTAGCCAGCCAAACATGATCCCCAATCTGGTATTGTGGAGTTTCACTTCTATGTTGATCAGCATTTTTCTTATATTTCTCTTTTGCTTGTTTCAAATGTTCTGTTGCCTCCTTAAAGGCTTGTGTAATAGTAGAATACAAATGACTAACTGCAGGCATTTCTAAATGCGGAGGCGAATCTAGTTCTGAGGTTCGAGGGTGATGTCCATATACGGTATAAAAGGGGCTTTGTCCGGTTCCTGAATGTACAGAGTTATTGTATGCATACTCGGAAATCCATAAAATATCTTTCCAATTACTTTCGGTCTGGTGTAGCATGCAACGTAGGTACTGTTCAAGGGTCTGGTTGGTCCTCTCCGTCTGACCATCGGTCTGGGGATGGTGACTGGTTGATAACCTCACGTCGATTTGCGCCAGTTGACAACATTTCTTCCAAAAATGTGAAATGAATTGACTACCTCGGTCAGAGACCAATACGGAAGGAAATCCGTGTATTTGAACAATGTTTTCGAGGAACTCCTTGGCCAGAATTGAAGCAAAAGGTAATCCCTTTAGAGGAATAAAGTGGGCCATCTTGGAAAAAAGATCCACAATAACTAGAATGGCGTTAAATCCATTACATGGAGGTAGATCTGTAATAAAGTCTAACGATAAGGTGTGCCATGGTGTAGGTGGAATATCCAAAGGTTGTAAGAGGCCAGCTGGTTTTTTCTTCTGACTTTTGTTTTGGGCGCAAATGCCACAAGACATTAAAAATGACTTTACGTCTTTTCGCCAGGTGGGCCACCAGAATTGTCTCTTAATTTTAGCTTCAGTTTTTGCGATACCTGGGTGTCCTTCCATCAGGGTGTCATGATAATTGGAGATGACTAGTTCTTGTAGTTCCCTGTGTGGTAGAAATAGTTGCCCTTGATAATAAGGTAGGTCATTGATGACTGAGTAGTCCGAGCCTTTCTTCACCCAGTCCTGCAGGGCTGTTGGATCGAAGAGTTGTTGGATCTTTACTTGAATATCCTCTAGTGCAGAGGTCGCCAAACAGTCGATCGCGGGCGACTAGTAGCTCGCCTGAGCCTTTTCAGTCGCCCGAAAAATATTTATCCTAAGTTATATTATTTGATGGTGATTTTTGCAGCCATGTTCCGTGTTCAGGATCAGAACCCTAGTCGGCCCAATTGCAAGCAGAGAGCTTGGCTACTGTGCCACTTGGAACTGCTTGTAAATCCACGGACAAATGTCAGTATCACGTTATGCTTCTGCAGGCCGCCTGTAGTACCACAGTTGGCCTTGTGCGCCTCCACGACAGTCTTTCTTAAGCAAGCTGCTCTTGTTTGCCAGAGATGTTGGAGGGGCTGGCGCAGGATCAGGATGATTGTGACCACGCAATGAAAATATCACAGTAGCACTGCTGCTCGCTTGGAAATGTTCAAAATAATATTTGAAAAAATGGTGCAATTTCTTTCCAAATTCCACACCGTACATTTCCACTTTAAATCACTTCCATGACACAAGTACACCCACTTTTAGTACATTAAGCAATCCATAGACACGCTCTACAGTAGAAGCCTACCAGGGTAGTTCAGCAGGTTGACAGACCGATGCTGAGATGTTATATATTCAAAACTACAGGTTGTTAATCGTATGACTTTTTGCAATGCATTATAAACAAAGTGCTATAGAATGTGTTTGGCCAGGGTATGGGTGGGCTGGTTGCTTGCTTATATTCAGGGCTGAGGTGAGGATATTTCTGCCCCTGTGAAAATCAAAAGTTGGCACCCATGAACCCACAGTTTAATTTCCTAAAAACTGCTGTCAGCATAACAGAAGCATTTGTGATTAACCAGTTTGACAAGCATTTAACATCTTTATAAATATAACTTGTGCTAAAACACAGAGGGGCACACAAATAATAATGATGTGTTATTTATATAGCGCCTTAATCCAAAGCGCTTTACAGAGCACATATTTACATGCAATATCACCCAACTGAAATTTGTACGTGTATCGACCTCAGAAGGATGAAAGGCTGAGTTGGCCTTGCCGTGATTTTAACCTGCGACCTGCAGATAACGCTCAGATAGCAGCAGCGAGCGCTCAACCCGCTGAGCTAACTTACTGGCAAATAACAGAGTATGTGTGGTGTCTGACAAAAAAACATTTCAAAGAAAACTTTTGAACGCAAGCACCATTTTTCAATTTGGAAATTACTTTTTTTTATTTGGAAAATAATAGTGTGCCTAGCATGTAGAAAGCCTGCATAAAACGCAAAGGAAGGGGCACAAAAATTACAGGATATTTGTATGGTAGTCCAACAAATATCTGTCTTTTTGAGACAGCTACTGATAAATAATAATGCAACAAAGAGGTTTTTGAAGTTCTTAATATATTCGTGAAGGCATAGGTTATTCCATCTGTTTATAGAGGGGAAATAATCGAGCCAAAAAAATATTGGTAAAAATTCGGAGGCTTATAAATATCCCTACCCCAATATCGTCCGCTAGTAGCTCTCCACTGTTGGCATCCACTACAAGTAGCTCTAGCTAACGTAAAGGTTGGAGACCCCTGCTCTAGTGTCTGTAGAGTGGTTATGCCAAGAATTCTTTGTTCTGAAATTATAGGCACCGGTTCCGGGTTCGCATATGCTTCTCCCCTCCCTATTTGGGATAAGGCATCTGCCTTGCCATTTTTACAACCTGGTCGATAAGTGATCACGAAATCGAACTCGGCAAAGAACAATGCCCATCGAAGTTGACGCGACGATTGGGCCGTGGCTGTTATTAAATACTGCAAGTTCCGGTGATCGGTGATTACCGTAATGGTATGCCTGGCACCGAGAAGATAATGCCGCCAAGCTTGAAGGCGGATTTGATGGCTAATAATTCTTTATCGGTAACTGCATAGTTTAACTCGGGTGCCGAGAACTTTCTGGACCAAAATGCTACTGGGTGAAGTTGAACGGTTTCAGGGTCCTTCTGGGACAGGACAGCTCCCATGGCTAAACTGGATGCATCAGTTTCAACTATGTATGGAAGTTCGGGGCGTGGATGCTTTAAGACAGGTGCAGACGTGAATTTCACTTTCAGCTCTTGGAAGGCCTTTTCAGCTTCTTCGGTCCGCAAGAAGCGTTTGTTTTTTCGCAAAAGTGCTGTGATAGGGTGTACAACATGTGAGAAATCCGGAATGAATCTGCGGTAGAAATTAGCAAATCCGAGCATGCTTTTTACTCCTTTAACTGAACTGGGTGATGGCCACTTGAGGATTGCATCCACCTTTCGAGAGTCCATTCAGACTCCTTTTGGCGTCAGGATAAATCCAAGGAATTCAACTTCCGTAGCATGAAAAACACATGTTTCCAATTTTGCATATAACTTGTGCTGGCGTAGTTTCTCAAGGACTGCACGAACGTGCTTCACATGGTCTGATTCTGGAGAGGAGTACACTAGAATATCGTCTATGTATACAACAACACAGACTTCAATGAGTTCACGAAGGACATCGTTCATGAAATACGGGAAGGCTGCTGGTGCATTGCACAACCCGAAGGGCATCACCTGGTATTCGAATAACCCGTACTTAGTGCGAAAAGCAGTCTTCCATTCGTCGTCTTTCTTTACACGTACCAGATGATATGCCCCTCGGAGATCTAATTTAGTGTAGATGCAAGCGTCCTTTACTTGGTTCCAGCAATTCGGGGATCAGAGGCAATGGGTATCGGTTCTTAACCGTGATCTGATTTAATGTGCGGCAGTCTATGCACGTTCTGAGGTCACCTTCCTTTTTAGGCATGAAGAACAAAGCCGAAGATGCAGGTGACTTGGATGGACGAATGAAGCCATTAGCAAGGTATTGGTCCAAGTATTGTTGTAGGTGAAGGTTTTTGGGTTCTGTAAGGGCGTAGATCCTACTACATGGAGGTTGTGCACCGGGTATGAGATCGATTTGACAATCGTATGTTCTGTGAGGTGGTAGGGTGTTTGCCTGTTCCTTTTGGAAAACATCCTGGAATTCTTAATATTCCTGAGGTAACTGCACGACTGGAGTAGCGACTGTGGCCAGGCCTTGGTTCAAGGGTTTTTTCGGGTAACAAGTATGTGCACAATCCGGGAAGGTTATTCTCTTCTCTCGCCAATCAATACAAGGATTATGTGTTTCCAACCAAGGTATCCCCAGTATTATTTGGAACTGCGGGGCTTTGATTAAATCAAACACAATAGTCCCTCGATGCCCATCCTGACCCAATAGTGTCATCTCTGCGGTGGAATGAGTTACAGGCCCAGAGGCAATTTCAGTTCCATCGACTGTGGTGATGACATCCGAAGTGGTCTTTTTGCAGAAAGATATATTCATCCTAGAAGCCAACTCGTGATCCACATAGTTTCCTATGGCCCCGTTATCAATGTATGCCCTTACTGCGTGCATACGTGATGGCTGCCTTGGATCTATAAGGACCATTGGTATGATGAAGTGCAAGGTCTGAGTATCCTTCTTCAAGCTCGGCAAGCGGACCTCTATGCTTGTCGGGCGGGGTCGTTTCCCGAATCAGGCTCTGTTTGATTTTTATCAGCAACTCCGACTACTCTTTTAGATGTTTTTATAGGGCAGTCCCGTAGAAAATGTCCTGAGGCCCCACAATACAGACACAATTGCATCTGCCGTCTTCTTTCTCTTTCCTTTTGAGTTAAGGGTCCCTTGACCCCCCCGATCTGCATCGGTTCTGATACATCTGTTGCTTTGAGGGTAACATTGGGTTTAACTAATACCCGATTCTCGAACTTAGCTCGATCAGCCTTTCTATTCTGAAGTCGGTGGTCTAACTGGACCACTGAGTCTATATATTCTGCACAATCCTGAGGTGGGTTCACAACTTGGGCCAAAACGTCTTTGAGTTCACCCCGAAGTCCACGACGAAATAATGTAATTCGTTTTACCTCTGGCCATCCGGTTTCCACCACTAACCTATTGAAAGTGCTGATATAGGTTAGTAGATCCTGGTTACCTTGTCGTAATGATAAAAGTTTGTTATCCAGGGCCTGTCCCTGTGAATGTCTGGCAAATAGTCTTTCCATGCTCAATTGAAAATCCCGAAGAAGAGGGTCATCCTAGTTAACTAATGGAATTAACCAATCCGCTGCGCTGCCACTAAGATATGATAGTACAAAGGCTACTTTGGTTTGGTCGTTCGGAAAAGCTCCAGGTCTGCATAAAAAGTGCAAGCGGCATTGGTTCATAAACACAGCAAACTTTTTTGGGTCCCCAGCAAAACGTTGGGGTGAAGCTAAAGGAATGCTCCCTGGTAGATCCACTTGCACAGGATTGCTCGATGAAACAGGAGTTGGATTCCCCCCGAATCCAGGTAATGGTGTTTGCCCAGCTTGGTTTTGCAGTAATTGTCTAGCAAGATCATCAGTGCGCTCCTTTGACACATTCAGTTCTCTCCTGAGAGCATTAGTCTCTTGGCGCGCGGAGTGCACTTCTGCCCTAAGTTCCCCTAACAATAGGGCTAGTTGGTCGGTTTCTGAGGTTTCCATAACGCCCGGGTGGGGATTTGTAGATAGGCTTCGCGTTCTGTTACGCTCACCTAGATCCCACATGGGCGTCGGTCGGACCCGGACAGCTGCGGTCTCCACCCACGTGATGCGTAGTGCAGCGATGACTGACTGGATCTGCCCTCCTAATCTTGTCTGCTTAACCCGTAGAAATATTCTCCTGCAAGTGGAGAGATGGATTTAGCCACTTGTGGATTCAAGTGATGGCACCCCCGGAGACAACTAATTACCTCCGAAATGCCCTCACAGCAATCTCACCTCATATTCTTGAAAGATGAGCTCTCCATCCTGCGTGGATTTGCAGGGGCGCGTCGATTCCAGTTACTGCATTGGTTTGAAGGCTCGGGAGAGTTCCGGAGAGTATTGACTCTGAGGTTCCTGGTGAGGACCAGTAAGTATTAAGTTCATAGAGTTCAATATGTCCGATGTTCACTCTTGTTCCCCCCTTCCTTTCTTGTCTTGCAGCTGGCTCGTGAAAAGATGCTCTTGTGGCAGCTGGTGGCGCTCAGGTAAGAGTCTGTATTACCCGGCGCTGTCCGGTAAATGTTGCACGTGGAAAAACGTGTTGTTTTGTCTCTCTTTACAGATGCGGCACGTGAAAATATGGAGAGTCACAAAAGGATGCCTCTGGTGGTAAATCAGGTAAGTCTATGGTGGTAAGAATTATATTTGTTGGTTCCCTCGGGTCACCTTGTGGTTTTCTTTTGTCTCCTAGGTGCCGAAGTTCAGCGAAGAAATGATGGAGGCAGCGCCGACCTGAAGGATGCTGTGAAGACTGGTGAGTATGGCGCGGCGCTGCAGCTGGAGGTGCGTCACGTGCAGAAATGATGTTCTTTACAGTTCCGGAGACGAGATGGATCAAGAATGAGGTGTGGAATAGAAATAACTTTGTTTTCTAACCTTGTCCCTTTCTTTCCTCTTTGTTTTAGGAGCTCCGGATTCGACGCGGGCGTGGCAGAAGACTGGATGCAGGCTGCAGGCACGGTGAGCGTTACGCTGCTGGATGCAGAATAACGCGAAGCGTGTGTTGCTGGTCGGGCGTGGTTTAAATAGCCTCAAAAGTAGTCCCAGGTAAGAAGTCCCTAGAACCACACCCGAGTAAAAAATAGTCCCTGTAGAAAAATAGTCCCTTTCAGGCTTCATGTTGGAATCGAGTCATTTGCAGCATGGTCTGCCTGAGGTAAGTAATGACTATGAGCCTGGCGCCTAAGGCGCCAGGACTGAACCCAGATAGCCCCTAGCCGGGGCTGCTGAGGTTTTACTAAATGTCTAGATGCCTGCTCCCGGGGCTGATGGGCTTGGTCCGGATGCCTGGGGGTAGGCATCATGACACTGTGTTTCATTTGTCCCTGCTCAAGGCTTATGTGGATGACCCGTTTAAAAGAACTATCAAGAGAACCTCGGTCTCAACCCCTTCGGAACCAGAAGAATATGAAGTCGCCAAGTTGGTTAACTCCCGCTACAGACATGGAATCTTGAAATACATGATCCAGTGGAAAGGATACCCCAAGACAGAGAGGACGTGGGAACCAAGATCCCATGTACATGCTCCTAGGTTGGTACAGCGGTTCCACAGTCTCTATCCATGTAAACCTGGGGGACCTAGTTACCAAACGGGGCATACTGTCATGCATCAGCCCTGGAAGTGCTGGCGAAGGTGGAAGTATACCTAATATGGACGTGGTGGTTCCACATTGACGGTCTATGCTGTTAACAAGATGGCTGCCGGAACGTATTTACGCCTGTCACGCTGGGAAGCCAATGCGTTGTATCGTCTATGGACCTTAACGCTGCTTGTCACTGTTGTTCACCGACTCACATACTTTCACCTTCTGCAGTGCTTCGATTCCTTAATCGTTCTACCTTCTGTCCTCCAGCACTTTCCGACCTACTCCTTATCCTGAGGCAAATCGCTCATGGGACTTTTGCTTTCCTTGTCATCGTAGTTTGTTTGCACTTTGTAAACAATCTATTTCCGGTTTTCCTTTCCTTGCTCTGTTCTGTTGTCGCTTTCTACTCTTCCTATCTTATTTTCTCCTGCTCTGTTTCTGTTTACTCACTCTCTGGCTGATCCATTCTCCGGGCACCGGTTGGTTTCTTTCTACTGTCTCAGTTAGGCTCTTACCTGTCTGACGAATCTCTCCGCCATTCCTCTTTTGCCTGCTGTGTGTTCGTAGCCTACCCTGCTACGTTCCCCAGGTCTGGACTTCCACATCCATACCTAAGCTCCAGCAACCTCCTCTCGGATTGTGTTCCTTGTGCTCTCTTATGCTCAAGTCTGCCACCCGGAGCCCTAGGTGGGGTGAGAGGCTTCCTGAGACTCACCCACTTCCTCTTCAACCAAAGTCCTCCCCAGGGTGTTTCACACCACTCTAATTGATTATCCCTGTCAACTAAAGACACTGTTCACAGACTTCTTTTGAACGTTTGAAAGAACTGTTGCCCTGTCGGTTGAGGGAAAGGATTACAAGTCTAAACAAGAAGAAGACAACTCATTGGTTCCGCTCAGGGTTTTTTCAGCTTATCAGCTTTTCCCCTGAATTTGAGGATCTTGCTCCTCAGGGATCCCCTGGACCTGTTTCTCTTCTGGTCAAGGTGGCCACCGTGGGAGCTCGTCCCTACTTACATCACAAGAAGGAAAAGAAGAGCAAAGAGCCAAGAAAGTCAAGAAAGACTTTGAAACCCCTGAACGCTCCTTTGAAGATACAGGTGAGGAGGAGTTAATGGAGGGTTATCCAAGTCCTGACACAACCCTTCACAGATGCATCCGTGACCACTCAGGTCAGAGGCCAGAAGGGTTCCCCCGGCAGGAGACTGCTGTGGTCTGCCCACCAGGACAGGTCGTTGACCACTGATGCAGACACCCCGAGGAGATACGAAGGAGCACTGTGGTCATGGTCTCCTCAGGAGCCACTGCAGGGATCTCATGCGCAGTCTGCCCTCTGGCACTAGAAAAATGCAGGAGGCCATGAGACCTAAGAGGCAGAGGAAGGAAGCCGCTGGTATAGTGGCATGGTTCCGGAACAAGTCGACCATTTGTATCAAACAGACGACTCTCTCTTTGGGAGGGAAGGCTTTCCCAACCCGGGTGTCTAGGACTGCTCCGATGAACTGGAGCCTTTGTACTGGTGTCCTTTGGGACTTCTTTAAATTCAGAGAGAAGCCCAGCCTGAGCAGCTCTAAAAGGGACCTGCACCACAGACTTGCCGCAGATCAGCCAATCATCCAGGTACGTAAATACGTGGACTCCAGATCTCCTGAGGTGAGCCACAACTACCGCCATGAGAATGGTGATGGCCCTTGGGGCAGAGGTCAGACAAAAGGGAAGCACTTTGAACGGATAGTGCTTGTCACCTATGGTGAACCTTAGGAACTTCCTGTGCCTTCGATGGATTGGCACATGGAAATAAGCGTCCTGTAGGTCTATGGACACCAACCAGTCCTGTAGTTTGAGTGAGTGGAGAATTTCTCTCAACGTCACCATCCTGAATTTGTCTTTCCTCAGGAATTTATTCAAGGCCCTGAGGTGAAGAATGAGACGGAGACCAATTCCTTTCTTGGCAGCAGGAAATACTGGGAATACCAACCCGATCCTCTCTGCTCGGGAAGTACCTCTTTCACGGCACCCTTCAGCAACAGGGCTCTCAGTTCTTCCTGGAGCTCCTGTCCTGGTTGGATTGGAGGTGGTAGGCGTCTGTCCAGAGTATTTCTTAAAAATGGCAGACACTAACCCCACTAAATGAGCTGAAGAGCCCAGGCATCGGAAGTCATTCCCTGCCACTGCAGCAAATGCTCCGTCAACCGTCATCCAACCGGTGCGCTGTGAGAGGGGAAAATCAAAGTGGCTTAGGTGGCTGGGTCGCCCCTACTGCTGACACTGCTTGTTGGTCCGTAGAAGCCCCTCTGCCCGTTTCGGAGAGTGAGAAATGCTTCTGCCCTTGCCTGACCGGTGGGAGCTTCGCTCTCCTGCCATAAGGAGCATACTGCCTGTAGCCCTGTGCACTAGAGGTGAAGCTAAAGGCTGGTTTGGCCGGCTGCACAGCTAGCCCTAAAGATTTAGCAGCGATTTTGGATCCTTTGAATTTCTCTAAAGAATCATCAGCTTTCTGGCTGAACAAGAAAATTGCCATTGAAAGGGAATGTCCAGCACTTTAAATTGGACAGGAGGAGAAAAAAACAGATGTTTTTAAGTAAGCCTTTCTTCTCAGTGTTACTGCTGTCACCATAGAACGGCCCACACAGACGGCGATGTCCAGGACCGTTCGCAGCGACTGTCTGGCCACCTCCTTCCCATCCTCCACCAGCTGTAGGAAACCCGTGCACATTTACCCTTCAGGGACATACTGCACAACATTCTTGTTAGGGAGAATTCTCATTTATGGCTAATTTCCCTTACCTAGTGAGTCCCTCAGCAACTTGGCTGGATTTCTGGGTTTATTTTTTCTACCTGGTAAGACTGTGAGCCTTTTTCCCACTCTTACAGTGTAATTTTGTGTGTGTTGTACTTTTTGTTCTCATGGGCTATGGAGTGTCAGCAACTCCCTAGGCATCATCTTGTTACTTGTGTGTCACGCAGCACCTTTAGTGCAGTGACACAGGGATGTCTTTTAGACTTCCCTTGTGAACTCCATTTCTGGGGATGACTACTGTCCCCCAGAAACATGTAAAGTCACCATTGGCTTTACTAGTCCTTTTAAATACAGATCCAGTACCAAACATCTTACAATGTAGTACTGGAGGGGAATATCTTTCTCTGTCCTTCTGTACCTCAAGGGGCACTTTGTGTCCCCCTTCCCGACTCAACATGGCTGGTGGCAGTGGTAACTATCATTTTTACACAGATTCATGTGTTAGTGTTCTGGCTGTAGTGACCGACGTGAACATAAAACCTGCTACCCCATATCATTTTTATTTTGGGTACTAGAGTGGTTTTTTGCCATTTTGTGTTGGAAAAGTCTTTCTTGTTGTTTGCTTTTCGCACCAATCCAGGTTTGGTTTCCTTGTTCTCTGTCCTTTGGCGGGCTTCTGCGAAGAAGCCCTCCTTTGGCGTCTGGGTGTCTAGGTGGGCTGAATGTGAGGGAGGGGTTTAGTCACCCCCTGCACAGGGTCTCCTTGGAGACCCAAGTCGTACTTTGTGTCGATTGGCTGAGGTGGTTGTCCGGGCTGGACGACCCCCTGCTGTGTGATTGACAGCCAGGCTGTGTGAATGGGGGATTTTGGCATAAAAGACAGGACTCTTGCACTGGAAGTCAGAGTCGCCACTGGAACTACAAGAACCGAAGAGAAGCGGAGAAGAAGACGGCTGCTGCAACTCCTGGATGCCCAGTGAAGCCCTACTGCAGCCCTGAGCTATCTACCCTTCAACGACAGAGAAGGTCCAGTCCAGAGTCTTCTTCCCTGGAGCCTGGTGGGATCAACCAGCTCACCTTCTACCGCCAGAGAATCCTCTTCTGGGTCGAAATCGCTGCACTGAGCTGTAGTGGTCCGGATAGCCATCAGAAGAGCCCTGTCCTGTTTTTAAGGAGCGCACCTTTTATTCATTGTTGCTTTGCTGCTGCTGGCCTCATCCCTGGGTTGTGCAGATCGCTCCAGATGTCTCCCTTCTTGTCCCCACGACTGAAGCTTCAGGAACTGTGAGTCTGCAGGAACTACCAGGAACAACTGCCGTAGCACCAGCTTTCTTCATCTGAATAAGGTACTGTGTCCATTTGGTCGTTCTCTCCATCCGACCTTGAGGAATTGGGGTGTAGCCTTTTCCTTTCCGAAGGCTTGTCCTTTCTTTCTTCCATCTTATAACTTTTGCCACCCTTTGACAATATCCAGTACTCCTGGCAACATGAACCTTGAACTGTTCTCACCATGTGATCCTCGACAACAGAGCCCCTGCTCCACTTGACATTGACGCAGGCCTATTGACTTTTATCTGCCTCTTAGAACACGTCCTGTGATCCTATTGCCTTGACAAAATTATTGCCTATGATTTGTATTCACTATTCCCTTGTTTTAATTCTATGTGCTAAGTGTTTTTGACTACGGTTACATTTCTTCCCGCGGGTACACTTTTCTTTCGTAAGACTGAACTGTCATTACTGTCAAAAAGTGATCGCGTATTAACCCCCGGTAACATCTTTTTTTCACAACACCGGTCTGTCAAGTCCTAATGTACTTACCTTGAATTGACCTGAACAAGAGGAATTGGTTGTGTGTATTATATTTACAGTGTGTTTTATTTAATAGAAGTGAAGTGTTTTGTGAACAGATGGTTTAAAAATAAATGTACTTATATTTTTTTAACCAGAAACCTTGAGTCAGTGTTTGCTTGAGTCACAGTAATTGTAGTCCTTTGTGTAATCCCTATTACTGCTCATTTGCTCTTGAGATAAGTCTGGCTGCTCAGCCATCACTAACACTTTACTTCGTAGTACAGGCTTGTACCAAAGGTGAAATTTTACTACCACTTGTAGTCCTAATCCTATGTAGTGTTCCCTAAGGGTACTGCATATGATTCTGCTTAACACTGGTGTACAGCGGTGGGATTTTTAAGTATAGTGATTACACTTGGAGTGCTGCTATTACCTTGGGTCAACTAACCACAAGGCTAAACACCACAATAATCTATTAACTGAAAGATCATGTCAAATATGGAAAACTACAGTGAGGAGAGCCTCCTAAACTACACTGCTGAAGTTATAAGAACCATGTGTAGGGAACAGAGCCTCTCTGGTAAAGGATAAAAATCTGAACTGGTTGCTCCTGAATTTATTGCACTTGAGAAAATGAGACTTGAATTGGAAGTGGAACGTATTGATGCACAAACTGCCATGAAACATCAAGAATTAAGGCTCAGGGAAATGGAGATGGCTCATGCTCTAGAGGTGAGGAAATTGTAGAAAATGCTTCTCTCCCATGATCTTCTAGGTCTGCCAGCTCTAAGAGACCCCGTATGCCAAAGGAATTGATTGGTAAGTATGAGACTAAACTTGATATTTTGGATTGGTTAGCAATGTTTGAGTACAATCATGGGATTCAAGGTATCTCAGGGAATCGGTTGATTCCTTGGCTTTTCTCTAGGCTCCCCCCTGTTGCAGGTGATGCTGTAATGGAGTTGGGTGGGTGGATAAACAGGATTATGAGTGTGTGAAGCTAGCTTTGATAGCTAGATTTGGGAAGACCCCTTCCCAGTACCTTAAGAGGTTTAGGACCCTCAAAAAGCATGATGGTAACCCTTGGGCTACCTGGGTGTGTGACTGTTTGAAAAACCTAGATGGTTGGGTTAAGGGTTACAAAGTGAACACTTATGAAGGTTTGAGGAATCTTGTTATGTTGGAGTCAATTTATGATGCCTGCTCTCCTGAGCTCAGACAGCACTTGGCTGATTCTAAGGAAATAGATCCTAAGAAGTTAGCTAAGGCTGCTGACTTGTGGGTTGCCAACAGGACTACTCACAAGGATTCTGGGGCAACTCGGAAGAAGGATGAGGGAAAGCAGCCAAAGAAAGATAACAAAGAGAATTCCAATAACTCCAATCCAAAAGAGGGCCCCACACAGAACCACGGTAAGCCACAAGGGAAACCGAATCAGGCTAGTGTACCATCTGGTGCTAAACCAGGTGGAGGTCAGAGTAAGCCTCCATTCAATAGGACATTTGGAAAATGTTTTGTTTGTGAAGCTACTGACCATGTGAAAGGGGATCCCAGATGTAAGGGTAAACCTTCAGGGGTCCACGCTGTCTCCTTAGCCTTCTCCCAGGTGGAAGAAGTACCTATGGCAAGTGGAAACTTTCAGTTACTGGCTGACAAACCCATGAGAGTCTCAGCTAGTGTTTCTTTAGTGTCCTTGGGTCTTTGGGAACAACAGAATTTAGATGTCTATAACTCAATCCCAGATAATACTAAAGAGTATTATAAAGATAGTGTTCTTATGAATGGTCAAGAGACCCCTGCCATCAGAGCACTGGATCCAGCATAACTGTGGTTGATGAATGTTTTTTCAAGGTAGAGGATGTTGCTAAGGCACCCAAATACCTAGCCAAGTTAGCAGGAGGCACTGTGCAAATGGTTCCCCATTTACCAGCTCTCATCCAGTGCAATGACATGACTGTCAGAATACCTGTTAGTGTGCAGAATGAAGTACCTGGGAGAGTTCTGTTGGGTAATGACCTGAAAACTCTTGGAGTTGTGTCTAGTACCCCCTGGCCTCCCAGTAAGAGGAAGCAGAAGCTCACAAGGCCTGCAAGGGAGAGAACCTTGAGAGACTCTCCTGGGGACTTGATTATCCCCCCAAGTCCACAGGACTTACTTACTGCTATTGCAAGACAAAAAGAGACAATGGGGAAACCCAAGTCTGCCAGCAAGAAAACAGCAAGCACCCCTGTGACCACAAGGGCATCACCGAGACTGTCCAAAGTCACATCTGTGACCCCTCCACCTGCTGAGGCTGAGTGTGAGGTCCAACCCTGTGTGGTTCAACCAGATACTGAGGACTCAGATCTGGAATAAAATCTTATTCTGGTTGGAGAACTTGACCCTGTTGAACATCCTAAACTACAGTCTTTACTGGCAGAAGGTGGATCCAACAGGGGTGACTTCAGCAGAGGACAAAGAGAGTGTCCTACTCTTGAGGGTCTTCGCCTACAGGCAACTTCTCAGCTCGATGGGAAAGAGCATGGGAAGTATAGGTTGCACTGGGAAGATGGCCTCTTCTACAGTGTGTGGGAGCGAGGGGCCAATGGGCCCCTCTCTACCATCACTTCTCAGTACAAACTTGGACCAAGTGCCTCTAGTGGTGGGTACGCCCCTCGCCCTTATGCAATGCTAACTTTTGGTTACATTCGCGTAGATGGGACCACCGAGCAGGACACAGGGCATCCATTTTTTGTACCCCCTTTTCGACTCCATCTTGGTAGCCAGGCCTCACTGCGATAGTACAAAATGCATCCCTCCCTTTTGCCTGCCGCAGTAGCTCGGAGCACATGGCCCCCACCCTCGTCCCCACTCCAACTGGAAAACTCTGCAACTCTATTCTCACGCTGAAGCCGGAGCTGCTTGCAACAAATAATAAATGTAACACATCCCTTTTCCTCTGAGATCACTGTCCTGCATGTGAACCAACATGAGCCAAGCACAGAGCTCGTCCATCTCCACAAAAGTGTCCTTGCCCTTTTACCAGACCCCCAACTAACATCAGATCCCTGTGCAGAATATCGTGCCCAATACCAACAAGTGCCACATATCTGAGATTCTTGTGAGACTAACCCTATAGTTCAATGACAGTATTATAGTGGTCAAGGCCCATAAACCTGTGACCTGTATAACCCAAGTGTGTAGATGATATAAACTCTTGAGTGATTTGTATAACGACATAATACACTACTGAGAGTCTTTTGATCAACTATTATTTAGTGCATGCATTACTCAGAATGTATTGTCTTAGCTTAGATAGTGACCACCGTGTTTCACAGCGACCTGACCTTCACCCATCCGGAGCACAAATGTCTGACGTCAATCCTCCCGCCAACCAAGCAACCAACCCGGAGGAAGAGATGATGCCCACAACCTAAGACACCACCACGGCTGACCAATTCAGGTCCAACGTAGCATCATATGTTAAAGATGTAGATGTACTATATAAATGTGTTGTAACCTTGACGTAGTCAGAGCGCTCTCAGAGGTCTAGATGAACTTTTCCTTGAACTCTCGCAGCCTGCTCTTTTGTGCCTTATTCCCTGCCCAGGGAGTGTCTGTTTTATTCATTTCACACGTGTAAGCCAGGGAGGGCACAAACATTTGGTGACCCCCTGCGACGTGGTCGGAGAGGTGCCTCGAGGCTGGCGCCGAACGGCAAGATCCGGGATGCCCCCCCAGCGAAACCATCGCCTCCGCGGCCGACCAGCCTGTGCGCACTACGAAGAAGGGTCAAGGGTTGCCAGTTGACGAATACCCGACTTGGTTGGGGTGCGAGCCTGACTAGGGTCGGACTGCGAGTGGCAACCCTCGAGTCACCTGACTGAACACGTGAGTGCCGGTTGCGAAGGTTATGAAGGAAAGGTAAGGGGGAAATATGGGAGACAGGTGGTAACGGGTGATAGGGAAGAGTAAGGCCTGTGTGAGTGATGATGAGGCTTTTCTGGTCTGTCCTTTATACGGCCATTAGGTTTTTGTAAGAGGTGAAGAGAAAAGAGAAGTGGTATCCTAGCCCGAACGGGGTAGAAGGCGGCACCGCGTAGCATTGTCTCGTCCAGTGCAGAATAAATAAGTGAAGATACAGAGAAAATAGTAGGAGTCTCGTATATTGAGTAGACTCGGAGTAGTCATTTAGAATATTCTTTTTCTGGGTACGAAAGGATTCTTGGAAAAGAGTAAAAGGGTGTAAGAGGTGGGGAGTGAATGAGAAGAGTAGGCGAAACGGGAGAAGGGTAGAAAAACAAAAGAGCAAAACGGGGAGAAAACGCGCGCAGGGAGTGCATGTGCATGATAAGTGTTGTATGTGCTTTGTGTTCTGTTCATTGTTTCGTCAAGGATATCCAAGTACTGTGATTAATTGTGGATGAAGTGGCAAAGCATACAATAATGAACTGTTGAATTTGAACATGCAACAACTATAAGGTTAACATTGACAAGTGATTGATATATATATATGTGCATACCAATTACAAGTAACTGAGAAGACCCGTGATATATAATCCGACTAGAAGGAAAAATGGCTAGTGGAGAAGCGGTTAAGGAAAAAAGGGAGGTCGAAAGGTAAGTACAGACAAGAGAGGGAAGGACATACATCGTCATGGGAGGAATAACACCACTAGCACATATCTGTCAGCACCTTCCGTTATACAGTGAGAAAATACAAAAATACCACGCTCAATGGCCGACGGAGATAAAAGGGGATAGTGTGATGCCAATCTGCCAGAGGGGGGGTCATTCGACAAGAGAGTATTGGGTTTAGTATCTACACACTTGTTAGCAAGGTACAAGGGGAAACAACTGCAAAACAGAAGGGATGTACTAGACCTATGGCGAATGTTTGAAGAAGTTACGCCTACAGCAGAGGTAAATAAAGAGAAAGTGAATGAACAGAAAACGCAGGAAGAGGTAACCGGAACACCAAAGGGCGAGTGTACAACCACTACAGCAGAAGGTGATACAACTAAAATATATCCTTTAATGTCAAGACCAGCAGTAGGATATAGTGAGCCCCTGTACATACCAGCATGTCCCACTCCCACACCCACAACCGGAGCAGTTGCCACAGCACCACCCCCCTATGATAAAGGAGGGTTATATGGCCCAACAAGCGCACCCCGCGTGAATTTGGCACATATCACTGGAGAATTAGACCGCTTGCTAGCGCATGCACAGATGGAGATAACGCGGCTACAAGCGTTGTGCGACAGGAGCCAAATGCTGCCAGGGGGAGGAGAGGTGCCGCCATTATCCATGGTGGATCTAGCGCCAACATTGAGCACAGCAGGGGAATTGGCACCAGCGATCTCAGAACCAGCACGGTCAGTATCATCACAAGGAACACGCATACCACAAGGGCAAGAGAAAGAGTGGGGATCAGGGGAGTTCCTATTCCATCTAAATGACAAACCCGTGAGGATTATACGCCCACCCACCCCAGAAAGTGAGAGAGGGAAAGGATGTGAAGGGAACAATGAGCAAGAATCAGAAATAGAAGAGGTGTGGAGTGACTTAGACGAATATGAAGAGGCAGCTGCCGAGACAGGGTCCCCACTGCCAAACCGCCGGTACCCAGACACACTATCGCCACCACTATGGCAGGGTAGAATAAGACAGCGAGGGGGAAATGTGATGGTAAGTAAAATAAAGAAAGGTGCGGTAAGTAAGATGGGGAAGAAACACAAGTTACAAATGCCCTTGATACATACAGGAGCAGGAAGGCCACATTACATTCCATGGGCTCAAATGGATAAAAAGAATTTGCTAAAGGTCCTCCCCCCATTATCGGGAGGGGCTGGGAAATGGATACACGCCTTTGAGAAAAACACAGCAGGAGTGCCGCTAGCGATAGGGGATGTGAAGAGCTTATTAGTGTCAGCAATCGGTGGCCAGGCAGACGCTGTGTGGGAAAAGGCCGGATTTCCCGGAGTAACAATGAGTTGTGACCGCCACGATGGATCGGCATTCAATAACGTTTGAGCACAAGTATGGGATGCATTGAGGCGCACCTTCCCAGATATTCCAGATTTACATTTAGTGATGCAGTGCACAATGGAGGAGAATGAGGATCCCACGCAATTCATACTGCGGGTGCAGGATTTATGGAGAAGCGAAACTGGCACGGCGTGGAACCAGTCCACCGCCTTGTTTTATTTTATCATCAAAAAGGGGCTCCCGAAGGAGGTGCAGAAGGCCTTGGACAAAATAGCTGGGATAGAAGCCAAGGGCTGGCCTGAAATACAGAGTATAATTGTGCACCACTGCAGGAGGATCAAAGAGAGAGAAAAGGAGATAGCACAAAAAAGGCTGGCAGACGAGGCAAAGCTGGTGCAGAACAAATTAGTGAAGGTCGCCGCCGTCAACGCCAGCGCAACCACAGACCGAGAAAACGAGGGGGACGAAGGAGCAGGAAACAGACCAACAACAATAGCAGCGCTGCGGGCCACAGGAGGACAAGGGCAGTGGAACGGAGAAGAGCAATACGGTGGGCAGCAGTGGCAAGAAAGACCAGCAAGAGGAAGAGGTGGGTACCGTGGCCAGAGAGGGGGGTTTGGAGGTATGGGAAATAGGGGATTTGGTGGCCAAGGAAGGAGAGGTGGACCACAAGGGTCATGTTGGAACTGTGGGAGATGGGGGCACTACTCTAGAGATTGTAGAATGTGGCCTTCAGGGTATTTCCAGGGGCAACAGACCATGGAGAACGAACAAGGTTGGGGTTGCCCACACCCAGGTAGCCCCTGTGGACTAGCCATGGGAAGCAGGAGACAGCAAGACCCATGCTATAAGGAACCTCAGGCACAGCAAGGACAGCAACTACCACCACAACCAATGGCAAGACAAAACGCAGTAGGAAGTGCAACCCCTAATTGTTATGCAACATCTACAAACGGTGCGCCCGCACCGTACCGTGGCGTGACCGTGATCGGAGATAATGTCTTCTCAGTGCCAGGGCAAGAAAGATATTCAGATTAGGACAGCCCACAGGGAACACTTGCGTGTCCAGTCCTATCCACCACCCTATGTGCAGAAGAGGAACCACTAGTGGGGGCATAGATAGGAAATAAGCAGTTTATCTTTATGGTAGACTCTGGAGCGGTGAAATCATGTCTTATGGAAGGGTGGTTTCCGCTCTCAGGCAGGAATTTAGAGACGCAGGGGTTCTCTGGGGCTATTTTAAAAGTTCCTTACACTAAAGATCTTGATATAACGGTGGGGGGAAAAACAGTGCGCGCACCCTTACTGTATCACGAAGACGTGCCAATCAATTTGCTGGGGAGAGATTTGTTAAGCAAGTTAAATATGACAATCTCGTTTACAGAACGAGGAATAGTGTGTTCAACACCAGGAGTATGCCCAGTACGAGCCATGTTGATAATCAGCACAGTAATGAACAAAGTTGTGGTGCGAGGAATACCCATTGATATAAGCATGTTTGTATATGGTATCAAGGTGTTAGCACGAGTGGTGCCAGAGATAACGAGAAGAGAATGGAGAACACCATCAGATTTTATATTCCGCCCAATTGCACAAACAGACATTGTGCCAGGCACGATAATGTCCATAGACATTGAGGCAGTTCAAGTATCTAGTAAACGTATTGTGGTCTAGGACTGGACATGCAAGGGTGCGAGTGGAGGACTGTGTTATGCATAGACCCAAACATAATGCTACGAGACATAACAGATGAGGACTTATTCACTGATGGTAGGATGATGGAGAAATAATAATGGAGATAAGCATACCATGTGACATTATGGTCCAGTACAGAGAGGTACATAACCCATTGATGGCTAGCATTAAGGCCCCACTGACTATATTTGAGGAAGACATGGCAAAAGTAGCACCTGAAATTTGGAACACCGGACCCCATGATGTAGGGTTGCTGCATGAGGTGACACCAATAAAAATAAAACTCAAACTAGGTGCAATACTGCCGAGGGTAAAACAATATCCCATATCAAGAGAAGCGGAGGAGGGAATTAGGGAAACCATAAATGCACTCTTGAAACAAGGCATCATAGTGCCATCAAAGTCCCCATGTAATACAGCGATTTTCCCGATCAAAAATGCAAAGGGAGGGGCATGGAGGATGATCCAAGATCTCCGCCCACTCAATGACGTCATTCAAAAAGAGTTCCCATTAGTGCCTAACCCGGCATCAATATTGTGCATTGTGCCAAAAGAATCAACGTGTTTCACTGTAATTGACTTGAAGAATGCTTTCTTCTCCATACCACTCGACCCAGGATCCCAGTACCTGACAGAGTTCACATTAGGGAACAAAAGGTACGACCACCGCCGACTCTCGCAAGGGTATTGTGAAAGCCCCAGCATTTTTAACAGGGTGTTGCGGGAAGACATTGGAAACATAGATGTAGAGAGCACCATCATTCAATACGTAGACTATTTTCTCGTCTATAGCCATACAGAAGAAAAGTGCAGAGAAGACTCGATAGCACTACTGAATGTGCTAGCTACCAAAGGATACAAGGTAGATAAAGGGAAGTTGCAATACTGTCTCGCCGAGGTTGTATACCTCGGACAGTTAATATCAAAAGATGGGAAGCGAATACTCCCAGACAGAGCAGCTGCTATACGCAACATAATAATACCAAAAACTGTGAAAGACATGCAAAGGTTTCTTGGCATTTGTAATTATTGCCGAGCATGGATCCTTGATTACGCGGCATATACACGCCCCCTACTACAATCATTAAAAGAGGAACACAAAAATAGAGCAGCAATAAAATGGACGCAGGAAATGATAACACAGTATTCAAAGTTAAAAGACCTCATCGCTGATGCCCCAGTCCTCGCGAACCCAGATTATGAGAGGGAATTTTTCTGGTTTCCACACTGCAACGGGACACTGATGACAGCAGTACTGACACAGAAGACATCACTAGGTCACAAACCATTGGCTTACTACAGTGGGACACTAGACCCAGTAATGCAATGTAATTTCGCGTGCGAACAGGCTCTCGCAGCTGCAGCCTTTGCGATTGAAAAAAGCGCCACCATTGTCATGGGATGTTTGGTAACGCTATATGCGGAGCATTCCCTGTTCGCCATCCTTGAGCAATCAAAATCAACACTAACGACACAAAAAGCAACAGCATATGAAGTAATAATTCCAAGCCCCAATGTACACGTTGTGAGGTGCAAGGCAGTGAACCCAGCAACATTTATTACAGAACCATGCACAACAGAGGACATTCAGGAACACGATTGTGCCACATATGAGGGGGAAGGTAATGACATCCCGAAAGCAAGTGAGAATGCCCTACAGGAGGGAGAAATATATTTCATAGATGGGTCAGCATCAATTGACCCCGAAACAGGAGAAAAAGACGTTGGAATGGCGGTAGTACGCATGGAAGATGAATATGAGATAATTGTACAAAAGCGCCTCCCATCCCATTATTCAGCACAGGCAGCAGAATTAACTGCCCTGATTGAAGCCCTGCGCACAGCCAAAGGCTGTGCGGTGACAATATGCTCAGACTCAGCCTATGCAACTACCATGGTGCACTCAGGATTGTCACGGTGGCGTAGACGAGGATTCAGGAGGGCAGACGGTTCTCCAGTACAGCATGCACCATTGTTGAATGAGCTGATAGATGCATTAGCAGTACCATCGGTAGTGGCAGTGGTGAAATGCCAAGCCCATACCAACAACACAGACGCAATCTCATTGGGAAACGCAGCAGCCGACGCAGCAGCGAAAGAGGCCTTGTATTTCAATGTGACACCAACACTCGAATGCATCGCAAAAACAACCACCACAGATCCACAAGAGGAAGCATACAATAATACCCCAATAGCACAGATAATAGAGTTACAAAGAAGAGCGTCCCAAGAGGAGCAAGAACTATGGAGCAAACGGGGTTGTAAACAATCAGCCACAGATCTCATTTGGAGACAAGAGACAACAGGAAAGGTTGTAATGCCCATAGAATTACTAGAAATAGCATTCCAACAGCTGCATTTCCCCGGCCATATAGCAAAACAACACATTGCCGCAGATATCTAGGAACACTGGTCCGTCCCCAATTTGCAAGAGCACCTGTCAAAATTCATTGTAGAATGTATAACATGCCAAACATATAATTCAGGAATGACATTAAGAACGCTGCGCGGTACCCTGCCCCGACCAACAGGACCATTTAGAGAGCTTCACATAGACTATGCTGATATGGGAGAGCGGTGTAATGGAGCAAGATATTTGATTGTGGTGGTGTGCCCCTTTTCAAGGTGGGTGGAAGCAGGCCCATGTCCCCACCCAGAAGTGAAATGTGCGGCCAAGTTCCTTGTGCGGGAGGTGTTTTCACGATGGGGGACATGCGATGTGATTAGATCAGACAATGGTACGCACTTTGTGAATGACATCTTTAAGGAAGTGACATCACTCTTGGGGGTAAAACACACATTATGCTCAATTTGTCACCCAATGGTGAATGGGATGGTAGAAAAGATCAACAGATTATTAAAGAGTAAGTTGTCTAAGTTGTGTAACACATTAAAGAAAAATTGGGTGTATTGCTTGCCCCTAGCACTGTTCCAACTCAAGACGCAACCATGTAAAGACCACCATCTAAGCCCCCATGAAATTGTAACTGGGAGGAGAATACACACGCCAGTATCCCCAATTCTAAGAGCCTCGGATGCACACAGGGCTGCCACAGTGCTGTGGGAAGAGTTCAAGGAATACTTAACCCAGCTAACACGCACAGTATGCAGCATAGCGCGACAAATAGCACCGCCTTTTACTGAAAATGTGATGACTGATACTACTACACCGGCCACAGACAGTTCAAGGGGGGCACTGATGCCGGGGGCACATGTGTATGTCCGCAGCTTTGTGAGAAGGTGGAATTCACCCAGGTTTCATGGCCCCTACGAGGTCATTTATCCCACCGCAGTGAAGGTAAAGGGATTGAAGTATTGGATGCACTTATCCGATGTGAGGAGGGCACACAATAGTACAATCCCCCAGGAGGAGCAAGACAGCGCCACTGGGACAACAAATGAGGTTGAAAGCAAATAACAAAATCGTCAGTAAAAGAGAATATGCAGAGATAAAATTGATGATATGTATTTTGTTTTGCACAGCTTATCTCCTCCTTCCTTCTTTTCTGTCTCTTCCTCCTCTCCTCTTTAATTGGCCGACATATTGTCTGTACACCTCAACTATCTCTCCCTCTCTATCTCCCACCTTCATTTTGATTATTATCTCCTAGCAAAAGTACATGAGCAATAGGGTAAAAGAACAAGCCTGAATGAAAATGATGATTAAACGTGAAGTTGAACAAAAATGTAAATATATGTATATATTGTGATGACAACGAATTTATATCGCCCCTCCAGGTGAACAATGGCCCAACGACCTACGATCAGAGAGAACAAATTAATGCTAGATAGTGATAGGGTCGCCATTAGGGCTAAAAGGTTCAGTGATGTTGAATGCGTTTTGAAATGTGCTGCAATTTTGATGTCAGTAATGTTGTTTTTTGCAGCTTGGTACTATATCCTTTTATCTCTTGTTAATGACATGCAAAGGGGGGGAGTGGGGCTAGCATGATAAGAGAGGGATTGCAAATGATATGGACTGGGGTGAAGACTATATGGCAGGATTCACATGAAATTAATGTTAACAAAACAGATGGAATGCAACCCTCAGAATACATCACGGTAGGATCAACAAGTGTGTCAGTGTTATATTTCAATGTAAATATGAGTAATGCTTACGGATATAACGAATATGATGGAAATTATTATTGGACAAATGATTTCACTAACAGTAGTATTGATGCACAGACAACCTGTCAGGGCTGGCTGGAGTAGTAATCAGGAAGAGTATGTACATAGAATTAACATTGTGGTTGCCCAAGTCAAGATGGAGAGAAAGAAACTTAATCTGATTGGTTTAAGGAACAATAGTATGTTTGGTTTGTCTGATTGGTGGATAGGATAATGGGTTGGATTCTTGGGAGGTGAGCAAGATTCTAAACTGCCTTTCATCCAAAGTAATTCAGTGGCTGGTTGTACATTAGTTAACCTCCTTAAGTGAGGCCTTTCAGAGTTCAGAAGATTTACTAAAGAAGTGAGAAAATCGTTGCTGAGCCAGAGTGATCAAGAAGACATCAGGTGGGACCGTTCCTTTTAAAAGCTTAAAGATTCTCACAGTGAACTTCCATTTTATATCAGAAACTTAAAGAGTTTAGAAGTTTAAAGTTTACTATAAGAAGAGAAAAAGTTTACAGTTTATATACAATATGGAAAATAATTGAAAAGACTGTGCGCGCAAGTTTTAAAGTTGTTAATAGCGTGAAAAGTGTTTCCAGACTGTTTAAGGTGCGTGCAAGTCTTCGTGTCTTCAGCAACATCGTTGGGAGCGCGTGCGTATGAGAGCGCGTGTTGGATTGCGATAGAGCGCAAGTCCATATTAACTGAGCGGGTAATTTTTAACGCGTGTACATTTTTCACGTGAGTGACGTTACATATGAGAGCGCGTATTGGATTGCGATAGAGTGCGAGTCCATTTTTATTGAGCGCAAGTTGTTTTTGGCATGTGAACTATTTACACGTGAGAGACGTCACAAGTAATAGCGCGAGTTCGGTTGGCGATAGAGCGTGGGTCCATTTGAACTAGCGCTCATAGTTTTTCAGTGCAAGCGCGTGTTTCACGTACACGTGAATTTGTTAACGTGTGCGTCTATTTGTTAAGGTGGGCGTGTTTCACGTGCGTGTGTATTTATAAGGTGCGCGTGTAATTTTTTAGCGCGAGGACAATTTCTCGTCTTGTGATTTCGCAAGTTAATCGCATGGTTGCAGAGAGTGAATACGTTATTTCAAGAAAGTAACTATATATTCATATGTGTAACAAAGAAAAGATTCACACGCAGAAGAAGCAGTAGCATTCAAGAAAGTTTATGAGTTTCTACTTAATGCAATTTTCACACAAAAGAGAATTCAATACTTCAAGAAAGACTGCATTTCTCAAGAGTATTTGAAAATTCGAACTTACTGGAGTTAAATGAACTTAAAAGTCAAAGAAGAATATATAAGGTTGTAAGGTGTTTTCAAGAGTCATTTTTCTTTAGGATATTAAAGAGACTGAAATGGCTAGTGACAATATGCACTAAAACATTACAACAGTTTACAAGATATTCCATACAGATAATTAACCTCTAAGTCTTAAACAGAGGTATAAGAGGTAAAGAAGTTTGCGTTTGTTTTAAAAATAATTTAGAGAAAAAGGTTTACACTAATGTATAAGTAACCAAGTGTATTTGTTTACTACAGATACCAGAGCCTACCAGAAGGATGCAGGGTTGCAGTGTCTCCGTTGTTATTTTATCCAAATTCCCCTTTCCCTTTCTTGGGGTTCTCAGCTCAGCTTTTACTTTAGGGTTGAGAGGTGAACTCCTGGTGAGGGTCTGTGGTGCCAGCATCAGCTCCTGTGGAATTCAGTCAAGCCGGACCCTGACACATGGATGCCCATAAAAGGCACCCCCGCATGGGACGAGGCGGTGGCAGAGGCTAAGTGCTACCGAAGGGAGAATGAAAAGAATAAAAAGTAGAGGTATTTGTTAATTTAGATGTAACAAAAGGGGGGAATGTGTGGGAGCGAGGGGCCTATGGGCCCCTCTCTACCATCACTTCTCAGTACAAACTTGGACCAAGTGCCTCTAGTGGTGGGTACGCCCATCGCCCTTATGCGATGCTAACTTTTGGTTACATTTGCGTAGATGGGACCACCAAGCAGGACACAGGGCATCCATTTTTTGTACCCCCTTTTCGACTTGGTAGCCAGGCCTCACTGTGATAGTACAAAATGCATCCCTCCCTTTTGCCTGCCGCAGTAGCTTGGAGCACATGGCCCTCACCCTCGTCCCCACTCCAACTGGAAAACTCTGCAACTCTATTCTCACGCTGAAGCTGGAGCTGCTTGCAACAAATAATAAATGTAACACATCCATTTTCCTCTGAGATCACTGTCCTGCATGTGAACCAACATGAGCCAAGCACAGAGCTCGTCCATCTCCACAAAAGTGACCTTGCCCTTTTACCCTCGCCAATTGAAACTTATTGCCATTCTAACCCTGTGTCCTTGCAAGGAATCCCTTTCATGTGCCAGACTGCCAACCTTGCTATGAAGCCCACCCAACAGACCCCACAAACTAACATCAGACCCCTGTGCAGTATATTGTGCCCAATACTAACAAGTGCCATATACCTGAGATTCTTGTGAGACTAACCCTATAGTTCAATGACAGTATTATAGTGGTCAAGGCCCATAAACCTGTGACCTGTATAACCCAAGTGTGTAGATGATATAAACTCTTGAGTGATTTTATAACGACATGATACACTACTGAGAGTCTTTTTGACCAACTATTATTTAGTACATGCATTACTCAGAATGTATTTTCTTAGTTTAGATAGTGACCACCGTGTTTCACAGCGATCTTACCTTCACCCATCAGCACAAATATCTGGCGTCAATCCTCCAGCCAACCAAGCCGGAGGAAGAGATGATGCCCACACCTAAGACACCACCACGTCTGACCAATTCAGGTCCAACGTAGCATCATATGTTAAAGATGTAGATGTACTATATAAATGTGTCGTAACCTTGACGTGGTCAGAGCGCTCTCAGAGATCTAGATAAACTTTTTCTTGAACTCTCGCAGCCTGCTCTTTTGTGCCTTATGCCCTGCCCAGGGAGTGTCTGCTTTATTCATTTCACACGTGTAAGCCAGGGAAGACAAAAACAACAGTGAACCGACTGGGTCAACTCCTGGAGACTGCAAGCAACTTATAGTACTTCTAGTGAACCGACTCTGGTTCCTACGGTTAGCCTATGAGATACCTTTGGCTGGTCACTTAAGTTTTAAGAAGACCAAGGAAAGGCTCTCACTTTACTTCTACTGGTCTAAGATGGGTTCAGAAGTAGACACATTCTGTAGGAGCTGTCACACTTGCCAAACCTCTGGCAAGAGTGGAGTCAAGAATGTGGCACCCTTGGTGCCTCTCCCAGAGGTGGGAGTTCCTTTTGAGAGGGTCGGGATTGACATTGTTGGTCCTCTCGATCCTCCCACATCTTCAGGTAACCGGTTTATCCTGGTAGTAGTAGACCATGCAACTAGATATCCTGAAGCAATACCTATGAGAACTGTTATGGCTAAGGCTGTGGCTAAAGCCCTATTTGGTATTTTTACCAGAGTAGGTTTTCCTAAGGAAGTGATATCTAACGGGGGATGAAATTGTATCTCCCATTACACGCAAGCCATGTGGAAAAACTGTGGAGTCACTTACAACTTCACTACTGCCTACCATCCACAAACAAATGGACTGGTGGAGAGGTTTAACAGAACTATGAAGAGCATGATAGGTGCTTTAGAGGAACCCCTTAAAAGAAAGTGGGACCTTCTACTGCCATGCCTTCTATTTGCATGTAGAGAAGTCCCTCAGGAGGGAGTAGGTTACAGTCCCTTTGAACTTCTCTATGGCCATCCAGTCAGAGGTCCATTGGCCCTGATTAAGGAGGGGTTGGAGAGTGCTCCTTCCCCCAAGCCAGTCATAGTGACTGTCTCTGTGATAGGTCTCCGGAGAAGAATGTCACACATGATGGCAGAGGCAAGTGATAACTTGAAGGCTGGTCAAGCTCTGGTCAAGCATTGGCATGACCAGAAGGCTAACATGGTTGAATTTACTCAAGGCCAGCTTGTTCTTGTTATGGTGCACACAAGGCAGAGGGCCTTGCAGGACAAGTGGATAGGACCCTTCAAAGTTGTGGGTAAACCTGGAGTGGTGAACTATCTGGTGGACTTAGGCAATCCTAAGGAGGCTCCCAGAGTCTTTCACACCAACCGTTTAAAGGCTTATGTCTCTAGACCTGAAATAGGAGCTTTGCTTCTAGCTTCAGCTCAGGAGGAGAGTGAACCTCTGCCTGACCTCCTCAGAGGCTTACCTTTAGATGAGCAAGTGGAAGGAGTTAGTCTCTCTTCCAGTCTCACATCTGACCAGCAGGATGAGTGCAAGTTACTGTTGAATCAGTTTGCCTCCCTGTTCCCACTTTCACCAGGCTTGACCCCTTGGGGCTGGCACGATATCCTCACTGGTGACTGTTTGCCTGTGAAAAGCAAGGGGTACAGAATGTCAGACAATGTAAGAACCCATATAAGGAATTAGGTCAATAAGATGCTTGATCTCAGGGTTATAGAGCCCTCTACTAGTCCATGGTCTAGCCCAGTTGTGCTTGTACCAAAGGCAGGATCCAAAGAGTTGAGATTCTGTGTGGACTATAGAGCTCTAAATGCAGTCACAAAGACGGATGCCCATCCTTTACCCAGGACAGATGAGCTGGTGGATAAACTTGGTGCAGCCAAGTACCTCAGCACATTTGACCTAACCTCAGGCTATTGGCAATAGCTCTGACAGACCATGCCAAGGAGAAAACTGCATTCTCCACCCCAGCAGGCCTCTTCCAGTTTAAGGTAATGCCTTTTGGACTAAAGAATGTGCCCTGCTACATTTCAGATGATGCTCAATCAAGTTCTGAATGGGATGGAGGATGTCTGCATGGCATACTTGGATGACATTGCAGTGCATGGAAAGAACATATTGATCACCTAGGGTATGTTTTGCAGGCTCTTGAGCAGGCCCATCTGACCATAAAGGCAAGTAAATGTCCAATTGGTTAGAGTCAAGTGGTCTACCTTGGACATGAGGTAGGAGGAGGTGAAATAAGGCCATTGCCTAGTAAAGTACAGGCTGTACAATACTGGGCCACCCCTACTACTCAAACCCAAGTGAGAGCCTTCCTAGGTCTCACTGGGTACTACAGGAACTTCATAGAGAACTATGGAACCATAGCTTCTCCCCTGAATGTTATCTCCTCTCCCAAATTTCATAAGAAGGTCAGATGGAATGAGGAGTGCACTCAAGCCTTTGAAGGCCTGAAGAAAGCCCTTTGTCAAGCTCCAGTCCTAAGAGCTCCTGACTACCACCAATCCTTCATTGTGCAAACTGATGCTTCAAATACAGGTATGGGTGCTGTCCTTAGTCAACTGGATGAGAAAGGTAGGGAACATCCCATTTGTTTCATCAGCAGGAAGTTAAAGGATCCTGAAACAAGGTGGGCAACAATAGAACGTGAATGTTTTGCTATTTTGTGGTCACTGAAGAGGTTTAGAGCATACTTGTATGGATCTACTTTCATTATTCAGACTGACGACCAACTCTTGAGATGGCTGATGCAAATGAAAGGGGAAACCCTAAACTACTAAAATGGTCAATCTGCCTGCAAGGGTTTGATTTTACCATTGAGCACAGAGCAGGAAGTCACCACCAAAATGCTGAAGGTCTCTCTAGGATGTTTTTAACCGACTAGAGATAAGAGATCCATCCAGGAGTGGATTATATCCTCTTGTCCCTTAGCCTGGGGGGGGCAAGTGTTAGGGTGAATTCTCATTTATGGCTAATTTCCTTTACCTAGTAAATCCCTCAGGAGCTTGGCTGGATTTCTGGGGTTTATTTTTTCCACCTGGTAAGAGTGTGAGTCTTTTTCCCACTCTTACAGTGTAATTTTGTGTGTGTTGTACTTTTTGTGCTCATGGGCTATGGAGTGTCACCAACTCCCTAGGCATCATCTTGTTACTTGTGTGTCACACAGCAGCTTTAGTGCAGTGACACAGGGATGCCTTTTAGACTTCCATTATGTACTCCATTTCTGGGGATGACTACTGTCCCCCAGAAACCTGTAAAGTCACAATTGGCTTTACTAGTCCTTTTAAATACAGATCCAGTACCAACCATCTTACAATGGAGTACTGGAGGGGAATATCTTTCCTCTGTCCTTCTGTATCTCAAGGGACACTTGTGTCCCCCTTCCCGACTCGACATGGCTGGTGGCAGTGGTAACTATCATTTTTACACGGATTCCTGTGTTAGTGTTCTGGCTGTGGTGACAGACGTGAACATAAAACCCTCTTCCCCATATCATTTTTATTTTGGGTCCTAGCGTGGTTTTTTTCGCCATTTCATGTTAGAAAGGTCTTTCTTGTTGTTTGCTTTTCGCGCCAAACCTGTTTGGTTTGTTGTTCTCCGTCCTTTGGAGGGCTTTTGCAAAGAAGTCCTCCTTAGGCATCTGGGTGTCTAGGTGGGCTGAATGTGAGGGAGGAGTTTAGTCACCCCCTGCACAGGGTCTCCTTGTCGATTGGCTGAGGTGGTTGTCCGGGGTGGACAACCCCCCTGCTGTGTGATTGACAGCCAGGCTGTGTGAATGGGGGATTTTGCCATAAAAGGCAGGACTCTTGGGCTGGAAGTCAGAGTCGCCACTGGAACTACAAGAACCGAAGAGAAGCGGAGAAGAAGATGGCTTCTGCAACTCCTGGATGCCCAGTGAAGCCCTGCTGCAGTCCTGAGCTATCTACCCTTCAACAACATAGAAGATCCAGTCCGGAGTCTTCTTCCCTTGAGCCTGGTGGGATCAACGAGCTCACCTTCTACAGCCAGGAATCCTCTTCTGGGTCGAAATCGCTGCATTTCTCCTGTTTTTAAGGAGCGCACCTTTTATTCATTGTTGCTTTGCTGCTGCTGCTTTGCTGCTGCTGGCCTCATCAATGGGTAGTGCAGATCGCTCCAGACGTCCTCCTTTTTGTCCCCACGACTGAAGCTTCAGGAGCCGTGAGTCTGCAGGAACTACCAGGAACAACTGCCGTAGCACCAGCTTTCTTCATCTGAATAAGGTACTGTGTCCATTTGGTCGTTCTCTCTGTCTGACCTTGAGGAATTGGGGTGAAACCTTTTCCTTTCCGAAGGCTTGTCCTTTCTTTCTTCCGTCTTATAACTTTTGCCTCCCTTTGACAATATCCAGTGCTCCTGGCAATGTGAATCTTGAACTGTTCTCACCGTGTGATCCTTGACAACAGAGCCCCTGCTCCACTTGACACTGGCTCAGGCCTATTGACTTTTATCTGCCTTTTAGAACACATCCTCTGATCCTATTGCCTTGACAAAAGTATTGCCTATGATTTTTATCCACTATTCCCTTGTTTTAATTCTATGCGCTAAGTGTGTTTGACTACGGTTACATTTCTTCCCGCGGGTACGCCTTTCTTTCGTAAGACCGAATTGTCATTACTGTCAAAAAGTGATTGCGTACTAACCCCCGGTAACGTCTTTGTTTCACAACACCGGTCTGTCAAGTCCTAATGTACTTACCTTGAAATGACCTTAACAAGAGGAATTGGTTGTGTGTAGTATATTTACAGTGTGGTTTTATTTAACAGAAGTGAAGTGTTTTGTGAACAGATGGTTTAAAAATAAATGTACTTATATTTTTTAACCAGAAACCTTGAGTCAGTGTTTGCTTGAGTCACAGTAATTGTAGTCCTTTGTGTAATCCCTATTACTGCTCATTTGCCCTTGAGATAAGTCTGGCTGCTCAGCCATCGCTACCACTTTACTGCGTAGTACAGGCTTGTACCAAAGGTGAAACTGTACTACCACTTGTAGTCCTAATCTTATGTAGTGTTCCCTAAGGGTACTGCATATGATTCTGTCTAACAATTCTCCAGTGCTGTCCAAAGACCAAAAGAGTACTTGGCAAAACTGCTTGCCACATTGGTAGCTTTAGGGGCCATACTGCCCGAAGTGAATGCCTTTTTGGCTAAGGAATCAACTTTTTTCACTTCCCTCTCGGGAGGTAAAGTGGTAGTGGAAGAAGATGATATAGATGAGACTGTGGCAGTTTGCATAACAAGCCCCTCCGGGGAAGGGTGAGAGGACAGGAATAAGGAATCTCCTCTAGCCGGCCTATACTACCCGGAAATGGTGGAGTTTACGGGGGGAATACAGCATGGATGCTGCCACAGTGCTGTTAGAGGATCAGCAATGCCAGGGTTTAAAGGCATATTGTGCTCTGTCACCAGACTTTCATTCAGGATATTGGTGAGGTTGCACCCCTGCACCAGCGCCACTGAGTACTGACATCCTAGGGTATCAATGACCTTCTCTATCAAAGCCCAGAACTTTGACAAGTTATGAGTATAGGGCTGGGACTGTTGAAATTCCAGGTCTGGCGAGGTGTCCAGACTGCTGGCGTCATGGTGGCCTTGAGCTAGTTATGAGTGCCACTGTGGTCCTCAAAATAATCGACACCTCCCTTGCCCATGTAAATGGGGTCAACCTCCCCTTTGTCCTATGCATCATTGGTGCCGAAGATACCTGACATGGTATCAAACAATTCGGACCGGGAATAGGGGAGGCAAAGGTTTCAGCGACAACCATCAACGCTGATGGCTTGTCTTTCGGCGCAGATAGGGAGGATGTTGGTGTTGATAGGTGTCGAGACGCTGTAGCGTCGACATCTTTGGATGCACAGGGTTGATCCGACTTCCATAGGACCTCCTACGATGTTGGAGGGTTTATCCGCGCCAATGGCGTTGGTACAGGGACACAAGTGGGGTCAGAAATGCTGAGCACCGCTCTTGGCTCCAAGGCCTGCTGCGTGGTGGTGGGGAGATAACTGTGCCGACTGCAGCATGATTCTTGAACATATCAAGCATAGAGGTCTTAAAATCCTCCCATTCTTGGCAGGTGGTAGGCCCAGCCGATGGCTTATCTCTTTCTGTTGACGAATCTGAGTCCTGAAGGTGGCAGTGACACCTCTTCTTCTTACGGGATGGGGATGAGGAAGAACGGTTCCTCGAGTTGAACCATTTCTTCTTCTGCCAATTTTCTTTTTCAGGGTTGTGCCCCTCGGTTTCAGCCTCCTGAAGACCGAACCATCGTCAGCGCCAGTGATTTAGACGGCGGCCGACCAAGAGCGAGCTTAACTGCTCGATAGCAAAGGGATTTTGGTTGCATCTTGGTGCACGATGGACACCCTTCCGTCCTGTGACCCATGCAGAGGCACGAAAGACACAACTTGTGTGGGTCAGTGCTGGACATCTTGGTACCACAGTCAGTACAGTGCTTGAAGCCCGAAACCTGAGCGACCGACATCTCGCGTCAAGGAATTTAGAAAAAGGTTTCTGGCAAAAGCATTGAATGAGTCGAAAACATTCCTGTGTTCCAAAGCAGTGTGTTAGCGCGCAGAACAAAGGAACTGAGGTGTTGGGCGTAGTGACGAAGTACATATACAACGCCTGACATTAAGTCTGGAGCCGACGATCGGATGCCGAGCAAGACAGATCGATGGCCGAGTCGAAGTCCACTACAACCCCTGACAAACATTTTCTGAAGCAGCAGAACTGGATGGAATATCAGATGAGGAATCTGCGGGAGAAAAGCAATCCATTGGATGGATGAGCGATAGGAGTCACTCCTCAAGTGAGATCTTTTATAGTGTTTTTTTGACTATTTTTTCTCTTTGTCAGGCGATTTATTGGCTGTGGTGCTCTTTTTGTCAGGTCTCTGCTTTGAAACTGTCGTATTTGGGGACTTCGAAGACGAGCTACCGAAGGGCCAATTCGGACACTCTCTCCTTTAAGGCTTTAGGTGCCATAACTTGATACAAGCCACAATCTGCCATGATGAGGATCGGTGAGTGACATTTGTGCGCCGCAATCACTGCAGTTTTTGGAAGCGGAGGTTTTCGTATTAGACATGATGAAGTAATCTAAGATTCAAAGGAATTTTTTTTAAGTAAATGTGTCAGATAATTTTTCTGAGGCGAAGTTCCTGAATAGCGTGCTGGGCATGTGGAAAAAAGGAACTGAGGTCACGGGGCTCAGAGCAGGCTATATGCACCCACATCTACATCACATCCGGTCATGAAGATGATGACTCGACGGTCATCGACACCTGTGCGCATGACACCCCTGCTGGGAAAAAGTTTTCTGAGAGCTGCAAAGCAGGAAAATAAATATCTAAGATGAGGAATCCATGGGAGGACACAATCCATTAGAAATAAAGGCTCTTGGCCAAGTCATCTTGATGGCACCAATCTCCCCCAGGGAGTCGGATGGAGTTTTGTCCACCTCTTGTGAGGTATTAAAGTGAGGGAAAGCGTTCTCAGGGTTTCACATACGAATCAAGCGACCATCGGCATATAATAAGAGCTTTGATACACAGTCACCGTTTACTATACCTCATTAGCCCATCGTGCACACCAGAGCCTCCAGGGCTTTAGCGGGCAGCCTTGTCTTGTACCCCGTCAATAGGAATTTCCTCTGATCATACCCCATTAACTTGAATCTGTGGAGACACCTCACTATCTAGTTCTTTAACCAGCTTTAAGAAACGGGGCCAAAGCGAAACCTTAGCAGCACTGAGCATCAATAGGCCCAACACATACCCTGTCAAATACTTTCTCCCGGTTTACACCTATGGCAGCCACTGGGTCAGCGCTATTTTATATGAATCAATTCTTTCATATTTTCAGAGCTGTTCCTCCCCCAGATAAAAACTGTCTGGTTCTTATTAATGAATCCGATGTGGGAACATCTCAACCAGTCTCATTGCAAACATTTTAGCTAAAATACTTTTATAATCTCACCGTTTGTCATCTTCCTGTCTTACCTGTTGTACTTGCCTCTAGTCACTATTTTACAGTTCCGCTCACCCCACCCTTTTCATTGTACCGATGATTCTGGTCTGGACATCTTGCTGTGGACCCCATTATGCATGGACTGGAACAAGCCTCATCATCGGGGGTCCACATTGGCTGTAGCGGGCTCGGTATAAGTGATAATGCTTTTACGTATAATGGATTCTTGCAGTGGGAAAGACCAGTCGGTGACATTCAGTACCCAGAGATCTCAGGACGACTTGGTGAGTAACAATCTAAGGAACCAGAAGGGAGGGTGCCCGTGCAGTTCAGAAGGTAAAGACTTTTTCGTTTCTTAGAGTGAGCTACTCACCAAAACCACCCTTTCTGTTAGTGAATCTAGAAAGACAGAATTGACCCAATAATTATTCCGAAAATGACTTGCTGTTTCTATGTAACAATATTTTTTGATTCCAGTATGTACATAGTTGAACTTTTATTTTTATTTATTGGGTATTTATAATGCGCCTATACACAAAGTGCTTAAAGGTACAACAAGACGAGGGGGGGAGGTAACCGAGATGACAAAGACAAACCATCCTACTGGGCCTTGTGACATTCGGGTCGTGTAAGCGCAGTGACAAGAAGTGCAGGAGAGAGGGGACGGGGGAAGTGCCCGTCAGGGCGAAAGGGCCTGTGGGTTGAGCGAGTGCCAGGGGAGTACAGGGGAAAGCAGAGTGCAGGGAAAAGAAGGTCCCCGTGCTACGTGAGGGGTACTGGGCTGTAAGGGCTCAAGGGGGGAAGTCCCAGCCAGGCTAGTGTAGGAGGAGGGGCCCCAAAGGGGCAAGTGCAGGTGGGCCGGGTAGGTCTGGGAACACCAAGCGCAGTGGTAGACTGGTTGCACTTTAATCCTCAGATTGCAAACTGATCAGCAAGACAAACCTAAGAATCCATGTTGTTATTTCATAATGTTTTCCTCTGCTAGCACTGGTATTTCTGCATGGTAGACTTTAAACGCTACCTTGCTATTCATTCTGGAGCTCTTTAGCATAGTTCACAGGCTATACGCCCTTCTCCAACTGATCATGTGTCTTCCCAGCCCTGCGCAATAGTAGGGAAGGGATTGTAACTGTGTCATGCCTGTGCCAAAGGTAAGCCCATCTCTGCCCGTATGCACCAAGACAGTTTGACAGTATACCCAAACTCCAATACAGCACCATCACTCTGGGAAATGTATTTTCTGCGCCTGAGCAGGGTCTAACTCCTCCCACTGGGAGAAAGATGACTGCACCACCATCAAATCTTAAAACCTTTTGACTGGATCATACGTTGCACATCATTTTGTACACAATTCCAAATATTGGACACTTTGTGCTTCAATAAGAGTTAGGTACTGTGTTGGGATTCTCGCCACTTTTATCACAACGTAAAATTTAGAGTTTCAAAGTGAAACTCATAAAATCCACCTAGTTTTGTGTGGAGAAGATTTCCTGCATGTGGTAATTAGTGATAACGCCGGAGTCTTTTGGGACTCCAAAATGGGAAATACCTGAAGGACCCGTGTTAGGAAAGATTTTCTTTTTTCTATGAGACACCCTTTCTTTTGGAAGTAAGTAAATCCCTTTTCGCTTTTTGCTCAGTCTTATGGGGAAACTGATCAGTCCATAAGACTATCAGCACTGAGAGACTATGGGGGTCATTACAGTTTTGCCGGTCTGGAAATATTGACGGTGAAATTGCTGGTAATTCCGGTGCCAGCTATTTTACTGGACTGGCAAAACACAACTTTACTGGACTGGCATAACACAAGTTTGCTGATGGGGCACTGCTTTACTTCCAGCCAAGAACCAGCTGTAAATCAGGCCCCTACCAGCAACCAGCAAATTAATGCCAGAATTACTGGTAATAACTGGATATCAAGTGCCAGTAACAGTAGGGACACTTTGCTGGTATCCCGGGCAACCCTGTAATAAGGGCCAATGGGCCTCATTACAAGTCTGGCGGGTTGCCGCCAGATTCGTACCACTTTTCTGGCGCCTAATATCCCAGTGCCACCGGGACATTACAAGTGCCAGCAGCCCGGGATGTCAGGCACCAGAAAATGGTGTTCCACATTCCTGTGGAGTCCCATAGGACTCCATGGGAGTGGGGAGGCAGAAGCAAAGGCACCGTTGTTAACGGTGCCAGTGCTTCAGTCAAAACTGGGCGGCTGACGTTGCACCTGGCAAGTCAAACCTGTCGGGCACAACAGCTCACGTCCGCAGATTGTAGCTTTCTCCTGTGCTACCTTGCTGCAGCCACTAACATTTCAAGTGTATCCTTGGAACTTGGAGGATATGAAGCTTGTTCTACAAGATGCCTGCTCCTACATTTTTTTTTCTTGCATCAATGGGAGCCGTGCAGAGCCAGCTCCCTTGTTTGTCCATTGATGGTCAACTGTCACCACATGACTGTGGTGATTCCCGTAGTAATCTATTTTCTTCGCTCCACGGATGTGTCCTGACTTTGCAGAAGTCTTCATCTTTTCTTCACAATGGTGTTCAGCTAGGCGGACCTGGTACCGAGAATCAAGCACTGTGACCGACGAAAACTAAATCCTGCATCGAAAATGACCTCTGGACCCACGACCGCTGGGCCACCCTCGACCGGACCAAGCACAGAAGATTGTGTTTCCAACGGAATCCAGAACCTCAGCACTGGTCTCTGGAGAAATCGGAGTCAGGGGGGTAAGTTAACATACCTGTTTCCCTCACCCCTGTCTTTCGTAAGGTTACAGGGGTGTAAAGTAATGTCCCGATCTCTCCCCTTCCAGACTTTAGGTTGGTGGTAATCTTGTCAAGGATCCCTTCCTAGACCTATCACAGTGTAGGAGGATTGAGAGAGTTACTTACCTGAACTTTCCTTTACTTTTTGAACTTCGAATCACAACCACTGGCATCGTCCAACCACATAGGAAGCCTAATTGAAAAGTATAACTTTGGTACTGGTGACTGTAAGGCACAAGGTCCCAAACCATCTTAAGGCTGGATTTACTATGTGCTAAGGAAGTGTCCCCGGACCACCCAGCAGATTTACCAGCTCTCTCCCGGGCTACCTCACTGCAGCTGTCACCATTCTGAGTGCATTCTCGGAACTTGGAGAATCTTCAACTTGCAATACAAGGCGCCTGCTCATGCATTTTCAGACTTCCAGTCTCAGGAGAAGCCACGCAGCCTCATCGCAGTGACTCCCGCCAAATCCTTTTTTCTTTGTGTCCTGGAGGTCTCCTGAGGTTCCCTGTACAGTGGACGTCTTTATCTCTTCGTGCCAAGGATATTCAGCTATCTAGTCTTCAGATCAATATCACCAGAACCTGAACCGGGTGCTAGACAGGCGCTATCCTGACAGAGGCTGGCGAGGGAAGCCATACGTAGAGGAGGAGGAGGTATAGCACCTGGGGAGGAGGACAGAGAACATCTAAAGAGGGAGATAGAGTTACAAGACCTGAGGTGCAAGGAGGGGATATTAAGCACCCCTACTTGGCAAACTTCAGAGGTGGAAGAAGGTACAAGATGGCGCAATTGCATAGAGAGAGAGGGGGAGGCTTATATAGTGGTATCAAGGATGGGAGTATCCTGGGACCAGGACCCTAGAACGAGGTGCTATGCTGACAGTGAACCCCCCATCCCTGAACCCCTGAGAGAGTGTTGTTGAAAGAGGGCCACCTCTGTCTTAGGTTTCTGGAAGAGCACTGGGGACTCTGCTAAGCCTTGTGACCTCGTCTCCAAATTCTCCTGTAGTGAGCCCCGAGTACTTGGGAGAGCACTGATGCTAATGAACTCAAGCCTACCTCTTGGGTTATTTCAAACTCCATGTCTTGTGTTGTGTCCATATTCGGTGCACACCGTGACAGTATTCAGATTCATTTGCAGTGGTATCATCTTTGAAAGTAACGCAAACCCCTCATTGTGGTCGAGTACACTGTAAACGTGAAGTGGTGGCTGAACGTATTCCCTTTTCCTTCCGCATTATATCAAGGGCCGAAAAAAGGTAAATGTCCAATAGTTTTGTTAGAAAGATCATCACAAAGACAGCAGTCGTTACCCCTGGCACTTTCATGACAGCTGACTATGGAAAAAACATTGGCTCTTGTCAAAAGGATACAGCCCTCAACACCAATTGCTTTTGTCAATGAGGGTTTAATATTCACAAACGATTTACATTTTAAACAGTGGGTTAAGAACAATCTCTGTCTTTCTTAGAGTATTGAAGATAAACAATTTCTAGACCAGGTATTAGGAGAACGCAAGTAACAAGTGTCATTGTCCCCATGGGTTATTATTTCACACATCTAAACCAGGGGATCTTCGTGACCATGCTCAAGGATACCATATCATTAAATGTCGGCTTAGCAAGGAAGGGGAAAGGGTTAATCCAAACAGAACGGGCACAGAGCAATGCCAGTGTGGCCCCAGAATGGAAATAAAGTCACCTGTGCATGTGATTCCATCGCCTTCATAGAAGGGCCTGCATAGACAAGTGTTGTTTTCTTTGCAGATGGCATCCTTGGAGCAGGTGGGGGAGCACACTGGTGGCAAATCTGCAAAGAATAAATACATGCATTTTAATGATAAAGAAACAGCTCTAGAGGATAAGGGCGGTGGTCTCAGATGGAAGACAGTAAGGAGGGCAATAATGTCATTAATGCATGGAGAGAGGAGCAAGAACGAGAACAGTGCAATAACACACACACAACCATCCAGCCATCAGATTGTGCACCTGTCCGTGTGGTTTTCCACATTGTAGAGAACTTACAACAGTAGTGTGGAGCTAGCGGCTGTCAGTGCCAACTGCTGCATGTTCTGAGGACAATGATTAGCACATCGCTTCTACGAACTTAAAGAAGTTAATTATCTGGAATTAGAGCATGGTTTATTGTCTTGAAACATTCAGAAAGTGTAGAATCTAGGCTACAACCAAAAGTCAAACATCTGTATTCCATGCTTCTCTTATCTTTTTCTGACTGGGTCAGATTCCCAAAAGTATGCATATCTCAATGAGATGCATGATATCGCAAAGATGCGCCTGCGCCATCGCGCATCAAATTGCGCCACAAGAATCCACAAAGTGCCCCCGAAAATGCACTTCACACAGCAATGTGCTAAATAACACAAAATTAGCCCAAATAATGAAATAAATGGCGCATCTCAAGCAACAGCCTCACTCAAAGGCCTGCTTTTAAGGTCTCAACTGCCTGTCTAGGCTTGGGGCCCTAACCAGCCCCTTCCATCAGGAGATTGTTCCCTCCCAGACCGCTGTGCAGGGATTGTCATAACACCACAGATGCCTCAGCGCCACTCCAGCATGGCCACTGAGGCCCCCAGGCTTCCGAAGCTGTGGAGCAGTTGATTTCAAGGCCCCCTCAGCCGAGTCTCCTGATTGGTCTGTTGCTCCTGGAAAGGACGCCACTACGATCCACCGGCTGGCAGAGCAGACATAATTCAAAGGCCTATTTCTAAGGCCTCAACTGCGTGTCTGGGCCGGGAAGGCTGCCCGCATGACCAGCATCAAAGGTATATGTCAAATCTGCCTCTTCCTACACGGCAATTCGTTTTCTACCCAAACTTCTACCTTCTGACTCTGCGATTCCACCAGCTTAATTTCTCACTCCATGGGCTCCAGCATTTACAACAAAGTGCATCCCAGCAGCCATCCCCTCAGCCCCATTCCTCCCTAACGTAACAATAGACCCACACTCAGCAGAAATCACCCATTTACCATGCCTAAGTCTCCTAAGGCTAGCCCGACTTGCCACGCAAACCACGCCTCAATGCACACCCAACTCCCTACCCACCATACTGCTGCTCAGGAACAAGTTCCTATGTGCAGGCCCCCCCGTGTCTCCAGCTGCAATGCTAACCAACCACGCACCACCCCCAGTCCTCCAAAAATGAACTCCAATCAGATTCTACCTAACACTGCTTCACCTGCCCCACCACTGAACTACTCCTCCAGCCATAAGCTTACCAGCACCGTCAACTTCAGCCTGCATAACTCACCTGCCCCACTACACAAGTGCGCCTTAGTCGATGCCAGGTCTATCCTGGTATACCCCTGGCCATACTAGACCTCATCACCTCTAACAATCTGGACCTTCTAGCTATTTCCGAAACCTGGCTACACGCCACCTCTGGACCAGCTCTGTCCATCGCTATCCCACTCGGATATACCATCTTCCGGAAAGACAGATAGGACAACAGAGGCGGTGGGGAGAATAGCAGTGATTGAGAGGGAGACCCTCCCCATCAGAGAATTCAGCACTACCCCCATGCCTAATTTTTACATATTCTCCACCAAACTAAAACTCTCCAACACCTCCACCATCACAATGCACATCATCTATCGCCCCCTGACCCGCCACTATCATTCGAAGAGGACCTCCTGCACGTTCTCTTCACCAACATCAAGCCCACATTGAAACGTATACTCCTTGGTGACCTTAACCTAAGTCTCAACGTATGGAAGACACTAATGCCTCATCCCTAGCCAACTCCCTTAATGCCCTAGGACTCACACAATGTATAGTGACACCCACTCACGCCAAAGGCCGATCCTTGGACTGGCTAGTAAACCTCAATTGCTGGGCTTCAATTCTTTCTAACCTTCCCTGTCCCTGGACAGATCACCACGTTATATCCTTCACCATTCCTATCATCAATCCACCCACACAAACTGCCCTACCCCTGCCTCCAACTCTAGTCTGCAGCTCTCGTACCCTAAGTAAAGCCCAGATTCTACCACTGCTGGGAGAGCTGCAACTAGCACAGACCCCACACACTAATCCATCCATCCTGGTCAGCCAATTTAATAAAACTATCACTCATGCAGTTGACACTATCGCCCCCTTGTCCTACGTAAGCCCAAACCTACCATGCACCTAAACTCGTGATTCACCCGCAACATCTGAGCCCTCCGCTCCAAGAAACGCAAGTCCGAGATTAAATGGAGGAACACACCAACAAATCCCACTTCTTCACTTTAGCAAAAGAATACAAACAGGCTATACTACAGGCTAAAAGTACCACTAACAAAACCAGAATCTCCAATGCTAAATCCAACACACGTGAGCTCTTCACCATCCTGCGAGAGGTAGAATCCCCCACTTTCCCCCAACTAACCTCAACCAAGATGCTGCCTGGTGCACCAACATCCAAAACGCTCTCCTAGAATAAATCTCCACACTTCAGAAGAAAATCAAACTTAAACAAGACGCTATCAGCCTCAATGCACAACATACCCGCAACATCCCTCCCTCACTCACTCCTCAAGACTGACCGCCATTTCGCTTTAACCTGGTAACTGATGAAGAAAGGCCTGAAACCATCTGAATGCAAAGGAGAATTCTGCCCTGCCTCAGTCATGGAGGACTGCACAGACTCTCTTTCACCCTTTATCACAGCTATTATTAACAACTCATTCAATGCCTGCTAGGTACCCACCAGGTTTTAAGGAAGCCTGGGTCCATCCTCTTCTCAAAAAAACTATTCTGGACCATTCTATTCCTACCAACTACTGCCCCATCACCACTGTCCCATTCCTCTTATAGATTCTGGATCGAGCAGCCTCTATCCAGAAATAACTCAAGTCCAACTGTATCCTCGGAATTCGCCAATCAGGCTTCCGCCCACGGAATCAGCTCTGCTTGATCTAAAAAAACAGCTCAACAAGCTCAAAGACGCATGCAAGCCTGTGCTCTTATTGCTCTTAGACCTTTCTGCAGCTTTCGACCTGGTAGACCACAATATCCTCTGCCAGTAATCCTCCTTGCCGGAAGCAACTAGTTAGATCACTTCCTTCCTGGATGATAGAACCATGAGAGTCTTTGTGGGAAATGTATCTGCTTCCCCATCGCCTGTTCCCTGCGACAGCATTTTCACTAAACCCTTATTCGACCTCCTGGACACCCACGGCATATCCTACACCAACTAGGCAGATGATACCCAAATACTCCTTCCCCTCTCAGGAGGCTACTAAGCCGACTGTCACACTTACCGCTGTGCACCAGACTATCCAGTCCTGGATAGTCCCTCATTTACTCTGCCTCAACGATGAAAAAATTGTAATTCTTCTTGTTGGATCTCCAGCTATGCTGAATAATCGTAACCCATCATGATGCTCCTTCACCATTGGCCGTATCACGATCCCCATCCCTCCAATAGTGAAGACACTGGGTGTACACTTGGATGCCACCCTCGCCTACTGTGACCGCCATTCAAATTAACCATTCATTGAACATGGAAGGTCTTTTAACTCATATCCCAGTCTCTACCACGACTACTTTATTTGTTCTCTTAGTTTAGAGCCCTCCAGGTCATGATCCTGTGTTTTGTAATGAGTTTCCTGCATTTGTAGCTGATCTTCGGCCTAAATATTCTAATCTCATCATTGCTGGTGACTTTAATCTTCCGACCAATAAGCCCAATGGAAATCAAGTATCCCACTTTCTGTCAATGATGTTGGATCTTGGGCTTTCTCAGCAGGTCACCTTTCAAAAGCATCAATACCCTTGACTTTATTTTTGCCCCGAAAGCCCTTATCTCTGTATTTCAGCACTTCCTGTAATTTGGTCTGACCATATGGTTGTGCATTTTTCCAGTACTTTTGGAGGTTTCTCTTCCATCCATTCCTAGACAGTTCATTTGGAAACGTTGCTGGCACTCTATCTCCCATCAGAATCTTAGCTCTCAGATTTCCAATCATTATACAGCGACCAATGATTGCTCCTTGACTACCCTGTCCCTTGCACTTAACTCTGCGGCTGGTACTCTTGATACTTCTAAGCAGTGCCTTACGGAAAAACCTCTGGTCTGAACCCAGGCACACAGATGAACTTAAAGCCCTTAAGGTTTTGCGCAGAGAGGAACTGGAGGACCGACTATCAACTAGCTAATACAGTCCTCTTTCGCTTTGCCACTGTTAATTACCAAAAACCTATGCTGTCCACAAAACAACTTTTCTTCAGTGAAAAGGTTGAGCGTGCTACAAATCAAACCAAAGCTCTTTTTGAGGTAGTTCAATCTCTGGCCTCGCAATACAAGTCTCACTCAAGCTTTACTCTTTCACAGGAGCGCTGCAACTCTTTGTCCAAATTCTTTGAAGCAAAGATCACTGCTATACGGAACAAAACTGGTATAAATGAAATGAAATGATATTTTATTTATATTGCACTCGTTCACAAGTGTTTCAGAGTGTGAGCAAGCAAAAAGGGAAGGGAACAAGGGAGAACACAAAGAAAAAAGAGAAAACAACGATCTTACTATGCCCAGTGACATTTAAGAAAGCGAAAGTGCATCAAGAGCAAATGAGCTGCTCTCCTTCTATGCCATCTGACTCTTCTCTTACTGAGATCAAACCCAGTGCCGACTGGTCCACCTCCCCAACCTTCACTGCTGAAGATATACTTTCTGCTATTAATGGGTTAAAATCTACATCATCGCTTGACCCAATCCCGTTCTCCATTTTGAAAGATGAGTCAGTGAGATTGTCCCATGGCTGGCGAGCGCAGTCAATGACTCAGCCTCTTCTAGCGTCATTCCTAATAAACTAAAACCTACTCTCGTAAATCCTTGATTTCTCCTCTTCTGAGTTCCTATCTTGAATCATCTTTCAGTCAGGTTTCCGCCAAGGCCGAGGCACTGACTCTATCTTTGTATCAGTAGTTTATGATTTAGCGCGCTTAGTAGACCAGGGCGCAGTGGGAGCCCTGATTTTATTAGACCTATCGGCTGCATTTGATACTGTGGACTTTCTCACCTTGGTCTCTCAGCTCTAATCCTGTTCTAATCTGCTGGTTTATCTGGTTAGGTGCTTGTCTGATTTACTTTCTTTTCGGCGGGACATTCACTGTCCGTCTCCCTGCCACATTTTCATTATAAACCAGTGCCTCTGTTATGCCGGGTCCCACAGGGCTCTGCATTGTCCCCTATCCTGTTCAACATTTATATCAAGCCTCTTCTTGGCATCATCTACTCACATGCCTTCCTATGCTACTCCTATGCCGACGACACACAGATTATTCTGCGGCTTGATCTGTCACATCCTGATACGGCTGTTTGGCTTAAGGGTTGCCTAGAGGTGGTGGGTGGATGGATGGCCAGGATTTGGCTGAAGTTGAACGGAGAGAAGAAAGAGGTACTGTTTGTTGGCTCTGCTCATCTTTCTTTATTCTGGACTTCGGATTTCTGGCTTGTTAGCTTGTGCCCCTTTCCTCTGCCAGCCTCCTCCATCTTCTAGGACGACATTCAAATCTCGGCCCCATTATGTCTGAGTAGGTGGCATGTACTTGTCAAAAGGGACATTTCAAGCTTAGGATCCTTAGTAAGGTCCTTCCCTACATTCCTACTAAATTCCACGCTCCTGTAGTCTCCTCTTTAGTGACAAGTGGAATAGACTATTGCAACGCGCTCTACCTTGCTCTACCGATTTACTTACACCATTGTCTCCAGTTGTTGCAGAACATGGCAGCTAGAGAATTGCTTCATCTCCCCTTCAGTTCCCACATGACCCCTATCCTTAGACCCTTGACTCTGTCAGTCTGACTGCATACGTCTAAGGGTATAGCGCCAGGATGTCTTCAGGTGACTGTTTGCACTTTATAATTGCTGTTAACATAACATAACATATAACATAAAATAACATAACGACAGGTCAATGGTATTGCATCATCAGCGACCCACACCACGGAACTCATCAATGCAAGCAGACCATACCTACTCATTCAGCTTACGCTCACCATCCCATCACAGCCAGATTTAGAGCTAGTTTCCTGGTCATTGCAGCGAAACTCTGGAACTCCCTACCTCTGGCCTTGAGATCTGAGCAATCGTACTGGACCTTCAGTAAACATCTGAGAATCTTGCTTCTTACCTAAGCCCCCACCCTCCTTGAATCTATAACCCTGCCAGTCTTCTACTGTCAAATGCCTGTCTTGCAACCGTTTTTGCTACTAGCACCTTGATGCCTACGGGTTTAGAGCACTCTATAAATGTATAAATAAATAAGAAGAGCCTATGTCAGATGCACACAAAAGAATCGCAAATGCCGTAAAGAGAATGATGTTGCCTCAAAAACATGCACATTGTGATATGGCAAACATGCATAGAACTATCTTCAGAAACACAGGGGAATCAGCTCAAGGACAGCAGTTGTCAGAGAGAAATCCACACCCAGAGCCACCACAACCCAGTAAACCCAAGACAAAGAGGGTGGGAGCAATGGTGACAAGGGACGTTGTGCCAGGAACTATACGCCAGAGGACCCGGATTTCATTCTCAATTGCAAGACAGAGCACGGGGGCACCCCGTTGACCCTGCATGGGCAAAGGGGCAGCATTGCAGTAAAAAATGTCCTATGGGCAGAATTGTCTACAGCACCTCCACAGAGATAAAGAAAGGGTTGAGAGACACAAAGAGGCGGGCAAAGGAGAAACTGGCAGCTCTCTGCAGCCATGCCAGTGCCACAGGGGGAGGCCCACCAGCCGAGAACAACCTCAAAGGTGAAGGAGGCGGAAGCCTGCATGCATGTGTGAACCCCACACTGCTGCATCTGCATCACATGAGACATCAATCATGTCAGGGATGCTGTGCGGGTGCTGTGGAAAGCAGATGTGCATCAGAGTGTGGAAATAGTGCAGCCAATGGATGTGCCCCACATAGTGCATGCTGTAGTATGTACCTCACAAGAGGGCCCTGTGCTGACTCTGCTTGTATAGTCCCCAATCCTCAAAGTGTACTAGGACGAAATGTAGCCAAGTTCATCATGTCGAGTTACGCAACATCCATCCAAAATACGTGTAATGGCACATGGACATCCAACCCAGCAGGGCCAGGTAAAGAGATGTGTGAATGACAGGCCTGCATAAATGAGCAATTGCAGGATTCTGGAACCTCACCATTGTAGGATACAATTGTGGTCCAGAATTGTAATGACATGTAATTGGTGCCAACATATGCAGAAAGCGATTGACTCCAACATTAAACATGTTTCCATTTCCAACACAGGTGCAGTGGGACAGGTTCGCCCTTGTGAAGAGGAGGACCCCAACATGCCGCCATTTGAGGGAGATGATAAGCACAGGAACTGCAATTTACAGCTCAGGTATTCCAGAGTGAGGAGGGAGATTTGGGATCAAGTGGTACAGAAGGTGCCACGCACTAACACACTACCCACCCCTCCCACCACTCTTCCACAGCAAGACTCAGTACACTCAGATGTGCGGGGAGGATGGCATGCTCCAACTGGCCCTGCACAACCCCTTTTACAACCTGGTAGGACGAGATGCAGCAACATAGAGTCACGGTGTGCACCCAGCCCATATACATCTGGAGCACTCTGGGCGAAGACCTTCTTGGTATGTCTGGGGACATAGCAGAGTGCAGCCCGGGCTTGCAGCAACATAGAGTCACAGTGTACACCCAGCCCATATACATCTGGAGCTCTCTGGGTGAAGACCTTCTTGGTATGTCAGGGGACATAGCAGAGTGCAGCCCGGGCTTGCAGCAACATAGAGTCACGGTGTGCACCCAGCCCATATACATCTGGAGCACTCTGGGCGAAGACCTTCTTGGTATGTCAGGGGACATAGCAGAGTGCAGCCCGGGCTTGCAGCAACATAGAGTCACAGTGTACACCCAGCCCATATACATCTGGAGCTCTCTGGGTGAAGACCTTCTTGGTATGTCAGAGGACGTAGCAGAGTGCAGCCCGGGCTTGCAGCAACATAGAGTCACGGTGTGCACCCAGCCCATATACATCTGGAGCACTCTGGGTGAAGACCTTCTTGGTATGTCAGGGGACGTAGCAGAGTGCAGCCCGGGCTTGCAGCAACATAGAGTCACAGTGTACACTCAGCCCATATACATCTGGAGCTCTCTGGGTGAAGACCTTCTTGGTATGTCAGGGGACATAGCAGTGTGCAGCCCGGGCTTGCAGCAAAACATAGAGGCTATTCCTGAGTAGCTCAGGCCACAGGGTAACCCAGGAAGAGTTGAGCGAGTTATGCACTGGCTTTCGAAGCATAGCAAGGAGGCAGGCATGCATTCAGGGATCTTGGTTGCCACCAATCGCGTAGCTTCAGCTATAGAGGGATATTTGGTTGCCATGGTCACCTGGTCCCACTGTGTCATCTGAGGACCCGCATCCACCAGCAAGCCAGTGCCACATGTTCCGCAACTGCCAGAGGGGGCGGCCCAGACAGGGAGAGTAGATCCCTGGGAAGGAGAAGGCACTATGTTTCCAGTTTGGGACTTGGCCATTTTGTGATGTTTTATGTTACGCAAAGTCTGCTGTTAGGAAGAATACATTTATTTTTTGGAGCAGCAGTGGTGACTGTGCCCAGGTATACAGACTGATGGCACAGGTGGTGCCAGGCCCGGTTGGTACAGGGAAAAAGCTTTGTGATGTATACGTTGTTACATCAGTGCACTCAATATGAGAGTTGTTCTTAAAGAGTTAGAGAAAAATGTCCCTAATTCTGTCATCACTTACTTCCAAGCAGGTAAGTACTGTGCTTTTGCTTTTATCCTCACATCACAATGACCAGTAAAACGCCAGGTGTCCTACATCACACCATGGGCTGGGATCCCCTCACATTGCAATGACCAGTAAAACGCCAGGTGTCCTACATCACACCATGGGCAGGGATCCCCTCACATTGCAATGACCAGTAAAACGCCAGGTGTCCTACATCACACCATGGGCTGGGATCCCCTCACATTGCAATGACCAGTAAAACGCCAAGTGTCCTATATCAAACTAGGGCTGGGATACCCTCACATTGCAATGACCAGTAAAACGCCAGGACCAGTAAAATGGCAGGTGTCCTACATCACACCATGGGCTGGGATACCCTCACATTGGAATGACCAGTAAAACGCCAGGACCAGTAAAACGCAAGGTGTTCTACATCACACCATGGGCTGGGATACCCTCACATTGCAATGACCAGTAAAATGCCAGGACCAGTAAAACGCCAGGTGTCCTACATCAAACCATGGGCTGGGATACCCTCACATTGCAATGACCAGTAAAACGCCAGGACCAGTAAAACGCCAGGTGTTCTACATCACACCATGGGCTGGGATACCCTCACATTGCAATGACCAGTAAAATGCCAGGCCCAGTAAAATGCCAGGTGTTCTACATCACACCATGGGCTGGGATACCCTCACATTGCAATGACCAGTAAAACGCCAGGACCAGTAAAACGCCAGGTGTTCTACATCACACCATGGGCTGGGATACCCTCACATTGCAATGACCAGTAAAATGCCAGGTGTCTTACATCAGACCATGGCCTGGGATACCCTCACATTGCAATGACCAGTAAAATGCCAGGTGTCCTACATCAAATCATGGGCTGGGATACCCTCACATTGCAATGACCAGTAAAATGCCAGGTGTCCTACATCAAACCATGGCCTGGGATACCCTCACATTGCAATGACCAGTAAAATGCCAGGTGTCCTACATCAAATCATGGCCTGGGATACCCTCACATTGCAATGACCAGTAAAACGCCAGGACCAGTAAAACGCCAGGTGTCCTACATCACACCATGGGATGGGATACCCTCACATTGCAATGACCGTTAAAACGCCAGGACCAGTAAAACACCAGGTGTTCTATATCACACCATGGGTTGGGATACCCTCACATTGCAATATCCAGTAAAACGCCAGGTGTTCTACATCACACCATGGGCTGGGATACCCTCACATTGCAATGAACAGTAAAACGCCAGGACCAGTAAAACGCCAGGTGTTCTATATCACACCATGGGTTGGGATACCCTCACATTGCAATGACCAGTAAAATGCCAGGACCAGTAAAACACCAGGTGTCCTACATCAAACCATGGGCTGGGATACCCTCACATTGCAATAACCAGTAAAACGCCTGGACCAGTAAAACGACAGGTGTCCTACATCACACCATGGGCTGGGATACCCTCACATTGCAATGACCAGTAAAATGCCAAGACCAGTAAAATGCCAGGTGTCCTACATCACACCATGGGCTGGGATACCCTCGCATTGCAATGACCAGTAAAATGCCAGGACCAGTAAAACGCCAGGTGTTCTACATCACACCATGGGCTGGGACACCCTCAGATTGCAATGACCAGTAAAACGCCAGGACCAGTAAAACGCCAGGTGTTCTGCATTACACCATGGGCTGGGATACCCTCACATTGCAATGACCAGTAAAATGCCAGGTGTCCTACATCACACCATGGACTGGGATACCCTCACATTGCAATGACCAGTAAAACGCCAGGACCAGTAAAACGGCTGGTGTCCTACATCAAATCATGGGCTGGGATACCCTCATATTGCAATGACCAGTAAAACGCCAGGACCAGTAAAACGCCAGGTGTCCTACATCAAACCATGGGCTGGGATACCCTCACATTGCAATGACCAGTAAAACGCCAGGACCAGTAAAACACCAGGTGTTCTATATCACACCATGGGCTGGGATATCCTCACATTGCAATGACCCATAAAACGCCAGGACCAGTAAAACTCCAGGTGTCCTACATCACACCATGGGCTGGGATACCCTCACATTGCAATGACTAGTAAAATTCCAGGTGTCCTACATCAAACCATGGCATGGGATACCCTCACATTGCAATGACCAGTAAAACGCCAGGTGTCCTACATCAAATCATGGGCTGGGATACCCTCACATTGCAATGACCAGTAAAATGCCAGGTGTCCTACATCAAACCATGGGCTGGGATACCCTCACATTGCAATGACCAGTAAAACGCCAGGTGTCCTACATCAAATCATGGGCTGGGATACCCTCACATTGCAATGACCAGTAAAACGCCAGGACCAGTAAAACGCCAGGTGTCCTACATCACACCATGGGCTGGGATACCCTCACATTGCAATGACCAGTAAAATGCCAGGTGTCCTACATCAAACCATGGCCTGGGATACCCTCACATTGCAATGACCAGTAAAACGCCAGGACCAGTAAAACGCCAGGTGTCCTACATCAAACCAGGGGCTGGGATACCCTCACATTGCAATGACCAGTAAAACGCCAGGACCAGTAAAACACCAGGTGTTCTATATCACACCATGGGCTGGGATATCCTCACATTGCAATGACCCATAAAACGCCAGGACCAGTAAAACTCCAGGTGTCCTACATCACACCATGGGCTGGGATACCCTCACATTGCAATGACTAGTAAAATTCCAGGTGTCCTACATCAAACCATGGCATGGGATACCCTCACATTGCAATGACCAGTAAAACGCCAGGTGTCCTACATCAAATCATGGGCTGGGATACCCTCACATTGCAATGACCAGTAAAATGCCAGGTGTCCTACATCAAACCATGGGCTGGGATACCCTCACATTGCAATGACCAGTAAAACGCCAGGTGTCCTACATCAAATCATGGGCTGGGATACCCTCACATTGCAATGACCAGTAAAACGCCAGGTGTCCTACATCAAATCATGGGCTGGGATACCCTCACATTGCAATGACCAATAAAACACCAGGACCAGTAAAACGCCAGGTGTCCTACATCACACCATGGGCTGGGATACCCTCACATTGCAATGACCAGTAAAATGCCAGGTGTCCTACATCAAACCATGGCCTGGGATACCCTCACATTGCAATGACCAGTAAAACGCCAGGACCAGTAAAACGCCAGGTGTCCTACATCAAACCATGGGCTGGGATACCCTCACATTGCAATGACCAGTAAAACGCCAGGACCAGTAAAACACCAGGTGTTCTATATCACACCATGGGCTGGGATATCCTCACATTGCAATGACCCATAAAACGCCAGGACCAGTAAAACTCCAGGTGTCCTACATCACACCATGGGCTGGGATACCCTCACATTGCAATGACTAGTAAAATTCTAGGTGTCCTACATCAAACCATGGCATGGGATACCCTCACATTGCAATGACCAGTAAAACGCCAGGTGTCCTACATCAAATCATGGGCTGGGATACCCTCACATTGCAATGACCAGTAAAATGCCAGGTGTCCTACATCAAACCATGGGCTGGGATACCCTCACATTGCAATGACCAGTAAAACGCCAGGTGTCCTACATCAAATCATGGGCTGGGATACCCTCACATTGCAATGACCAGTTAAACGCCAGGACCAGTAAAACGCCAGTTGTCCTACATCACACCATGGGCTGGGATACCCTCACATTGCAATGACCAGTAAAATGCCAGGTGTCCTACATCAAACCATGGCCTGGGATACCCTCACATTGCAATGACCAGTAAAACGCCAGGACCAGTAAAACGCCAGGTGTTCTACATCACACCATGGGCTGGGATACCCTCACATTGCAATGACCAGTAAAATGCCAGGACCAGTAAAACGCCAGGTGTCCTACATCACACCATGGGCTGGGATACCCTCACATTGCAATGACCAGTAAAACGCCAGGACCAGTAAAACGCCAGGTGTTCTACATCACACCATGGGCTGGGATACCCTCACATTGCAATGACCAGTAAAACGCCAGGACAAGTAAAACGCCAGGTGTCCTACATCAAATCATGGGCTGGGATACCCTCACATTGCAATGACCAGTAAAATGCCAGGTGTCCAACATCAAACCATGGCCTGGGATACCCTCACATTGCAATGACCAGTAAAATGCCAGGTGTCCTACATCAAATCATGGGCTGGGATACCCTCACATTGCAATGACCAGTAAAATGCCAGGTGTCCTACATCAAACCATGGCCTGAGATACCCTCACATTGCAATGACCAGTAAAACGCCAGGTGTCCTACATCAAATCATGGGCTGGGATACCCTCACATTGCAATGACCAATAAAACGCCAGGACCAGTAAAACGCCAGGTGTCCTACATCACACCATGGGCTGGGATACCCTCACATTGCAATGACCAGTAAAATGCCAGGTGTCCTACATCAAACCATGGCCTGGGATACCCTCACTTTGCAATGACCAGTAAAACGCCAGGACCAGTAAAACGCCAGGTGTTCTATATCACACCATGGGTTGGGATACCCTAACATTGCAATGACCAGTAAAACGCCAGGTGTTCTACATCACACCATGGGCTGGGATACCCTCACATTGCAATGACCAGTAAAACGCCAGGACCAGTAAAACACCAGCTGTTGTACATCACACCATGGGCTGGGATACCCTCACATAGCAATGACCAGTAAAACGCCAGGACCAGTAAAACGCCAGGTGTCCTACATCACACCATGGGCTGGGATACCCTCACATTGCAATGACCAGTAAAACGCCAGGACCAGTAAAATTCCAGGTGTTCTACATCACACCATGGGCTGGGATACCCTCACATTGCAATGACCAATAAAATGCCAGGCCCAGTAAAACGCCAGGTGTTCTAAATTACACCATGGGCTGGGATACCCTCACATTGCAATGACCAGTAAAATACCAGGACCAGTAAAACGCCAGGTGTTCTACATTACACCATGGGCTGGGATACCCTCACATTGCAATGACCAGTAAAACGCCAGGACCAGTAAAACGCCAGGTGTTCTACATCACACCATGGGCTGGGATACCCTCACATTGCAATGACCAGTAAAACGCCAGGACCAGTAAAACACCAGCTGTTCTACATCACACCATGGGCTGGGATCCCCTCACATTGCAATGACCAGTAAAATGCCAGGACCAGTAAAACGCCAGGCGTTCTACATCACACCATGGGCTGGGATACCCTCACATTGCAATGACCAGTAAAACACCAGGACCAGTAAAACGCCAGGTGTTCTACATCACATCATGGGCTGGGATACCCTCACATTGCAATGACCAGTAAAACACCAGGACCAGTAAAACGCCAGGTGTCCTACATCAAACCATTGGCTGGGATACTATCACATTGCAATGAACAGTAAAACACCAGGACCAGTAAAATGCCAGGTGTTCTACATCACACCATGGGCTGGGATACCCTCACATAGCAATGACCAGTAAAACGCCAGGACCAGTAAAATGCCAGGTGTCCTACATCACACCATGGCCTGAGATACCCTCACATTGCAATGACCAGTAAAACGCCAGGTGTCCTACATCAAATCATGGGCTGGGATACCCTCACATTGCAATGACCAATAAAACGCCAGGACCAGTAAAACGCCAGGTGTCCTACATCACACCATGGGCTGGGATACCCTCACATTGCAATGACCAGTACAATGCCAGGTGTCCTACATCAAACCATGGCCTGGGATACCCTCACTTTGCAATGACCAGTAAAACGCCAGGACCAGTAAAACGCCAGGTGTTCTATATCACACCATGGGTTGGGATACCCTCACATTGCAATGACCAGTAAAACGCCAGGTGTTCTACATCACACCATGGGCTGGGATACCCTCACATTGCAATGACCAGTAAAACGCCAGGACCAGTAAAACACCAGCTGTTCTACATCACACCATGGGCTGGGATACCCTCACATAGCAATGGCCAGTAAAACGCCAGGACCAGTAAAACGCCAGGTGTCCTACATCACACCATGGGCTGGGATACCCTCACATTGCAATGACCAGTAAAACGCCAGGACCAGTAAAACTCCAGGTGTTCTACATCACACCATGGGCTGGGATATCCTCACATTGCAATGACCAGTAAAATGCCAGGCCCAGTAAAACGCCAGGTGTTCTAAATTACACCATGGGCTGGGATACCCTCACATTGCAATGACCAGTAAAATGCCAGGACCAGTAAAACGCCAGGTGTTCTACATTACACCATGGGCTGGGATACCCTCACATTGCAATGACCAGTAAAACGCCAGGACCAGTAAAACGCCAGGTGTTCTACATCACACCATGGGCTGGGATACCCTCACATTGCACTGACCAGTAAAACGCCAGGACCAGTAAAACGCCAGGTGTTCTATATCACACCATGGGTTGGGATACCCTCACATTGCAATGACCAGTAAAATGCCAGGACCAGTAAAACACCAGGTGTCCTACATCAAACCATGGGCTGGGATACCCTCACATTGCAATAACCAGTAAAACGCCTGGACCAGTAAAACGACAGGTGTCCTACATCACACCATGGGCTGGGATACCCTCACATTGCAATGACCAGTAAAATGCCAAGACCAGTAAAATGCCAGGTGTCCTACATCACACCATGGGCTGGGATACCCTCGCATTGCAATGACCAGTAAAATGCCAGGACCAGTAAAACGCCAGGTGTTCTACATCACACCATGGGCTGGGACACCCTCAGATTGCAATGACCAGTAAAACGCCAGGACCAGTAAAACGCCAGGTGTTCTGCATTACACCATGGGCTGGGATACCCTCACATTGCAATGACCAGTAAAATGCCAGGTGTCCTACATCACACCATGGACTGGGATACCCTCACATTGCAATGACCAGTAAAACGCCAGGACCAGTAAAACGGCTGGTGTCCTACATCAAATCATGGGCTGGGATACCCTCATATTGCAATGACCAGTAAAACGCCAGGACCAGTAAAACGCCAGGTGTCCTACATCAAACCATGGGCTGGGATACCCTCACATTGCAATGACCAGTAAAACGCCAGGACCAGTAAAACACCAGGTGTTCTATATCACACCATGGGCTGGGATATCCTCACATTGCAATGACCCATAAAACGCCAGGACCAGTAAAACTCCAGGTGTCCTACATCACACCATGGGCTGGGATACCCTCACATTGCAATGACTAGTAAAATTCCAGGTGTCCTACATCAAACCATGGCATGGGATACCCTCACATTGCAATGACCAGTAAAACGCCAGGTGTCCTACATCAAATCATGGGCTGGGATACCCTCACATTGCAATGACCAGTAAAATGCCAGGTGTCCTACATCAAACCATGGGCTGGGATACCCTCACATTGCAATGACCAGTAAAACGCCAGGTGTCCTACATCAAATCATGGGCTGGGATACCCTCACATTGCAATGACCAGTAAAACGCCAGGACCAGTAAAACGCCAGGTGTCCTACATCACACCATGGGCTGGGATACCCTCACATTGCAATGACCAGTAAAATGCCAGGTGTCCTACATCAAACCATGGCCTGGGATACCCTCACATTGCAATGACCAGTAAAACGCCAGGACCAGTAAAACGCCAGGTGTCCTACATCAAACCAGGGGCTGGGATACCCTCACATTGCAATGACCAGTAAAACGCCAGGACCAGTAAAACACCAGGTGTTCTATATCACACCATGGGCTGGGATATCCTCACATTGCAATGACCCATAAAACGCCAGGACCAGTAAAACTCCAGGTGTCCTACATCACACCATGGGCTGGGATACCCTCACATTGCAATGACTAGTAAAATTCCAGGTGTCCTACATCAAACCATGGCATGGGATACCCTCACATTGCAATGACCAGTAAAACGCCAGGTGTCCTACATCAAATCATGGGCTGGGATACCCTCACATTGCAATGACCAGTAAAATGCCAGGTGTCCTACATCAAACCATGGGCTGGGATACCCTCACATTGCAATGACCAGTAAAACGCCAGGTGTCCTACATCAAATCATGGGCTGGGATACCCTCACATTGCAATGACCAGTAAAACGCCAGGTGTCCTACATCAAATCATGGGCTGGGATACCCTCACATTGCAATGACCAATAAAACACCAGGACCAGTAAAACGCCAGGTGTCCTACATCACACCATGGGCTGGGATACCCTCACATTGCAATGACCAGTAAAATGCCAGGTGTCCTACATCAAACCATGGCCTGGGATACCCTCACATTGCAATGACCAGTAAAACGCCAGGACCAGTAAAACGCCAGGTGTCCTACATCAAACCATGGGCTGGGATACCCTCACATTGCAATGACCAGTAAAACGCCAGGACCAGTAAAACACCAGGTGTTCTATATCACACCATGGGCTGGGATATCCTCACATTGCAATGACCCATAAAACGCCAGGACCAGTAAAACTCCAGGTGTCCTACATCACACCATGGGCTGGGATACCCTCACATTGCAATGACTAGTAAAATTCTAGGTGTCCTACATCAAACCATGGCATGGGATACCCTCACATTGCAATGACCAGTAAAACGCCAGGTGTCCTACATCAAACCATGGGCTGGGATACCCTCACATTGCAATGACCAGTAAAACGCCAGGACCAGTAAAACGCCAGGTGTCCTACATCACACCATGGGCTGGGATACCCTCACATTGCAATGACCAGTAAAACGCCAGGACCAGTAAAACGCCAGGTGTTCTACATCACACCATGGGCTGGGATACCCTCACATTGCAATGACCAGTAAAACGCCAGGACAAGTAAAACGCCAGGTGTCCTACATCAAATCATGGGCTGGGATACCCTCACATTGCAATGACCAGTAAAATGCCAGGTGTCCAACATCAAACCATGGCCTGGGATACCCTCACATTGCAATGACCAGTAAAACGCCAGGTGTCCTACATCAAATCATGGGCTGGGATACCCTCACATTGCAATGACCAGTAAAATGCCAGGTGTCCTACATCAAACCATGGCCTGAGATACCCTCACATTGCAATGACCAGTAAAACGCCAGGTGTCCTACATCAAATCATGGGCTGGGATACCCTCACATTGCAATGACCAATAAAACGCCAGGACCAGTAAAACGCCAGGTGTCCTACATCACACCATGGGCTGGGATACCCTCACATTGCAATGACCAGTAAAATGCCAGGTGTCCTACATCAAACCATGGCCTGGGATACCCTCACTTTGCAATGACCAGTAAAACGCCAGGACCAGTAAAACGCCAGGTGTTCTATATCACACCATGGGTTGGGATACCCTAACATTGCAATGACCAGTAAAACGCCAGGTGTTCTACATCACACCATGGGCTGGGATACCCTCACATTGCAATGACCAGTAAAACGCCAGGACCAGTAAAACACCAGCTGTTGTACATCACACCATGGGCTGGGATACCTTCACATAGCAATGACCAGTAAAACGCCAGGACCAGTAAAACGCCAGGTGTCCTACATCACACCATGGGCTGGGATACCCTCACATTGCAATGACCAGTAAAACGCCAGGACCAGTAAAATTCCAGGTGTTCTACATCACACCATGGGCTGGGATACCCTCACATTGCAATGACCAATAAAATGCCAGGCCCAGTAAAACGCCAGGTGTTCTAAATCACACCATGGGCTGGGATACCCTCACATTGCAATGACCAGTAAAATACCAGGACCAGTAAAACGCCAGGTGTTCTACATTACACCATGGGCTGGGATACCCTCACATTGCAATGACCAGTAAAACGCCAGGACCAGTAAAACGCCAGGTGTTCTACATCACACCATGGGCTGGGATACCCTCACATTGCAATGACCAGTAAAACGCCAGGACCAGTAAAACGCCAGCTGTTCTACATCACACCATGGGCTGGGATCCCCTCACATTGCAATGACCAGTAAAATGCCAGGACCAGTAAAACGCCAGGCGTTCTACATCACACCATGGGCTGGGATACCCTCACATTGCAATGACCAGTAAAACACCAGGACCAGTAAAACCCCAGGTGTTCTACATCACATCATGGGCTGGGATACCCTCACATTGCAATGACCAGTAAAACACCAGGACCAGTAAAACGCCAGGTGTCCTACATCAAACCATTGGCTGGGATACTATCACATTGCAATGAACAGTAAAACACCAGGACCAGTAAAATGCCAGGTGTTCTACATCACACCATGGGCTGGGATACCCTCACATAGCAATGACCAGTAAAACGCCAGGACCAGTAAAATGCCAGGTGTCCTACATCACACCATGGCCTGAGATACCCTCACATTGCAATGACCAGTAAAACGCCAGGTGTCCTACATCAAATCATGGGCTGGGATACCCTCACATTGCAATGACCAATAAAACGCCAGGACCAGTAAAACGCCAGGTGTCCTACATCACACCATGGGCTGGGATACCCTCACATTGCAATGACCAGTAAAATGCCAGGTGTCCTACATCAAACCATGGCCTGGGATACCCTCACTTTGCAATGACCAGTAAAACGCCAGGACCAGTAAAACGCCAGGTGTTCTATATCACACCATGGGTTGGGATACCCTCACATTGCAATGACCAGTAAAACGCCAGGTGTTCTACATCACACCATGGGCTGGGATACCCTCACATTGCAATGACCAGTAAAACGCCAGGACCAGTAAAACACCAGCTGTTCTACATCACACCATGGGCTGGGATACCCTCACATAGCAATGGCCAGTAAAACGCCAGGACCAGTAAAACGCCAGGTGTCCTACATCACACCATGGGCTGGGATACCCTCACATTGCAATGACCAGTAAAACGCCAGGACCAGTAAAACTCCAGGTGTTCTACATCACACCATGGGCTGGGATATCCTCACATTGCAATGACCAGTAAAATGCCAGGCCCAGTAAAACGCCAGGTGTTCTAAATTACACCATGGGCTGGGATACCCTCACATTGCAATGACCAGTAAAATGCCAGGACCAGTAAAACGCCAGGTGTTCTACATTACACCATGGGCTGGGATACCCTCACATTGCAATGACCAGTAAAACGCCAGGACCAGTAAAACGCCAGGTGTTCTACATCACACCATGGGCTGGGATACCCTCACATTGCACTGACCAGTAAAACGCCAGGACCAGTAAAACACCAGCTGTTCTACATCACACCATGGGCTGGGATCCCCTCACATTGCAATGACCAGTAAAATGCCAGGACCAGTAAAACGCCAGGCGTTCTACATCACACCATGGGCTGGGATACCCTCACGTTGCAATGACCAGTAAAACACCAGGACCAGTAAAACGCCAGGTGTTCTACATCACATCATGGGCTGGGATACCCTCACGTTGCAATGATCAGTAAAACACCAGGACCAGTAAAACGCCAGGTGTTCTACATCACACCATGGGCTGGGATACCCTCACATTGCAATGACCAGTAAAACACCAGGACCAGTAAAACGCCAGGTGTCCTACATCAAACCATTGGCTGGGATACTATCACATTGCAATGAACAGTAAAACACCAGGACCAGTAAAATGCCAGGTGTTCTACATCACACCATGGGCTGGGATACCCTCACATAGCAATGACCAGTAAAACGCCAGGACCAGTAAAACGCCAGGTGTCCTACATCACACCATGGGCTGGGATACCCTCACATTGCAATGACCAGTAAAACGCCAGGACCAGTAAAACTCCAGGTGTTCTACATCACACCATGGGCTGGGATACCCTCACATTGCAATGACCAGTAAAATGCCAGGCCCAGTAAAACGCCAGGTGTTCTAAATTACACCATGGGCTGGGATACCCTCACATTGCAATGACCAGTAAAATACCAGGACCAGTAAAACGCCAGGTGTTCTACATTACACCATGGGCTGGGATACCCTCACATTGCAATGACCAGTAAAACGCCAGGACCAGTAAAACGCCAGGTGTTCTACATCACACCATGGGCTGGGATACCCTCACATAGCAATGACCAGTAAAACGCCAGGACCAGTAAAACGCCAGGTGTCCTACATCACACCATGGGCTGGGATACCCTCACATTGCAATGACCAGTAAAACGCCAGGACCAGTAAAACGCCAGGTGTTCTATATCACACCATGGGTTGGGATACCCTCACATTGCAATGACCAGTAAAACGCCAGGTGTTCTACATCACACCATGGGCTGGGATACCCTCACATTGCAATGACCAGTAAAACGCCAGGACCAGTAAAACGCCAGCTGTTCTACATCACACCATGGGCTGGGATACCCTCACATAGCAATGACCAGTAAAACGCCAGGACCAGTAAAACGCCAGGTGTCCTACATCACACCATGGGCTGGGATACCGTCACATTGCAATGACCAGTAAAACGCCAGGACCAGTAAAACTCCAGGTGTTCTACATCACACCATGGGCTGGGATACCCTCACATTGCAATGACCAGTAAAATGCCAGGCCCAGTAAAACGCCAGGTGTTCTAAATTACACCATGGGCTGGGATACCCTCACATTGCAATGACCAGTAAAATACCAGAACCAGTAAAACGCCAGGTGTTCTACATTACACCATGGGCTGGGATACCGTCACATTGCAATGACCAGTAAAACGCCAGGACCAGTAAAACGCCAGGTGTTCTACATCACACCATGGGCTGGGATACCCTCACATTGCAATGACCAGTAAAACGCTAGGACCAGTAAAACGCCAGCTGTTCTACATCACACCATGGGCTGGGATCCCCTCACATTGCAATGACCAGTAAAATGCCAGGACCAGTAAAACGCCAGGCGTTCTACATCACACCATGGGCTGGGATACCCTCACATTGCAATGACCAGTAAAACACCAGGACCAGTAAAACGCCAGGTGTTCTACATCACATCATGGGCTGGGATACCCTCACATTGCAATGACCAGTAAAACACCAGGACCAGTAAAATGCCAGGTGTCCTACATCAAACCATTGGCTGGGATACTATCACATTGCAATGAACAGTAAAACACCAGGACCAGTAAAATGCCAGGTGTTCTACATCACACCATGGGCTGGGATACCCTCACATAGCAATGACCAGTAAAACGCCAGGACCAGTAAAACGCCAGGTGTCCTACATCACACCATGGGCTGGGATACCCTCACATTGCAATGACCAGTAAAACGCCAGGACCAGTAAAACTCCAGGTGTTCTACATCACACCATGGGCTGGGATACCCTCACATTGCAATGACCAGTAAAATGCCAGGCCCAGTAAAACGCCAGGTGTTCTAAATTACACCATGGGCTGGGATACCCTCACATTGCAATGACCAGTAAAATACCAGGACCAGTAAAACGCCAGGTGTTCTACATTACACCATGGGCTGGGATACCCTCACATTGCAATGACCAGTAAAACGCCAGGACCAGTAAAACGCCAGGTGTTCTACATCACACCATGGGCTGGGATACCCTCACATAGCAATGACCAGTAAAACGCCAGGACCAGTAAAACGCCAGGTGTCCTACATCACACCATGGGCTGGGATACCCTCACATTGCAATGACCAGTAAAACGCCAGGACCAGTAAAACGCCAGGTGTCCTACATCACACCATGGGCTGGGATATCCTCACATTGCAATGACCAGTAAAACGCCAGGACCAGTAAAACGCCAGGTGTTCTACATCACACCATGGGCTGGGATACCCTCACATAGCAATGACCAGTAAAACGCCAGGACCAGTAAAACGCCAGGTGTTCTACATCACACCATGGGCTGGGATACCCTCACATTGCAATGACCAGTAAAACGCCAGGACCAGTAAAACGCCAGGTGTCCTACATCACACCATGGGCTGGGATGGCATTTGGCGTAATGTATGAGTGGCACTCTTCTGAGGACCGGGCATGTCAAATACAGTCACAGGCACGTGGCCAGACAATTGTGTCATCATACATGCACGCGAATCACAGACAAGTGGCTGTTCAGCACACATGGCGAGTTAGTTGAAATATTTCACACTCGCTCATGCCCTAGTGCGTTTGCCATGTGCCCCTGCCCACCAGCTGCATCATGTTGGTCAGGTGGTTATGGACGCAAGCAGACCTTGTGAGGGTTGGTCTGGGTCCCTTTAGCTTTACAGTCTCGATCATTCTTGAAACTGGAGGGTTTTGGAGTCTAAATGATCGATGAAAAGGAAGGGTATTTTGAAATGCGTCCGAGAGAAACCAGCAGAGGGGCTGCAGGTTAGTTTCCGAGAAGCGTGACGAGCAGGCAGAAAAAAGGAGCTGCGGTCATTGGGCAGGGTGCCTGCTATTCGTGCTGGTGCTGAGGTCACATCTGGATTTGTTGACAGCGCCAACGACCCTCAATGCCAGAGCCACACAGGACCCCCTGCTGTGAATAGTTTCCAAGACCTACCGCCGCAGGAGAATCCCTGGGAAGACACAATCCATTAGAAATGTTTGGGACATGCTTCATATTGAGTCCGATGATGAGACAGAGGAATACACTCTAAAGAGCAAAAGGGCACTAAAGGGACTTTCTCACAGGACAACAGTGGAGTTATAGAAAAATTAGACATTTTTAAGTGTGCACGTTTGCTTGATGCTCCAGCCCAAAATGCACGGAGAAAATGTTTGGCAGTTGGGGCTGGGATTTGGGGCGAGTGAGACTGGTTGCGGGAGGCAGAGTCACGCATGCGCTGCAGTGTATTATTGATTATTAAAGCTGCTAGCGATAATGCTACAGTGCCATCCTCTTCCCTATGAATAGTATCCCCCTAAGTATGGATGAAAGGGGATGGAATATAGGGGCAGAAATGGGCTCAAGGGGAAATGGTGGCTCGATGATCAACCTGGCACTAGTAGTCTGCAAAGTGAGGGCACAGAGTGGCTTACTGCTGCCAACAGCTGCACAGTGTATCCACTACCTGCCCTACCGTGTCATCGTTTCTCCACATTCATATGCAGAGGGCAACTGCTGTTTACAGCAGGGACTACACTGCAACTGTGTGATGGTGGCACCGTTAGCTTTTATTCAGTGGGAGTACACTCACAATCACACAGACCGGAAGAGTTGCATAATTAGCCGCTTGGCACCTGGACATCTAAGACCACTTGCTTGTAGGTTGTTTGGGCACCCAATGCACACGCGCTCTCATTTTCACTGGTAAACGTATTCTTTTATTGTATGTTCTTATATATACGGAGCAGCAAACACATATTCCCCTCTTTTGAATGATCTGCAAACACCTGATGCAAATATGATCCATATGTAGTTGTTTTTGGTGGCTTTGCTTCAACTAACATTCTTCAGCAAATTAGTTAAACATAACATGTGTCTCACAAGAGCAAGAAAGTGGTATAAAGAGTAGGGAGACAGACTTCAGATACCTATTTTATATTGACAGCGCGGTCCTGACCAGCCATAGTCGCAAGTGCACTCCCCGGTCCCAGTGGCACCTTCCTCACACTGACCGTGTCCAGAACAATCGCATGCTGCAGAAAACAGAAAAAGGAGACCAAAGACAGTGAACGTCCCACCAACACACGTCTCAACAGGTGCCCCATGAGTGACCAGGCACACATGTACATTATGCCTAAGGATGAAAGAAAGCATCCTGTTCTATTCCATTCCAAAGGGAAAATCTACATTCAAAGTTTTAAACAACACATATTTGTAATCCATAGGGTAACATGTAGCCTTTGGAGCTCTGCACCGCGTGGCCACGGGGGATCAAGCTGAGCATTACGCTTTGTTGTGAAAGCATGAGGACCTCCTGTTGATGCACATTTTATAAACCACATCAATTATCGCACAATTAATTTATATTATTTTTTATTGTTATTGTTGTCAGTTAAAAACAAAACCTTTAAGAAATCTCAATGTAATCAACAAATAATTTACATCATTTCATATGACTTACAACACTAAATAAACCATAAAACAGCACAAAAAAGAAAAATCAAAATAAACAAAATGGGAGGCAAATGCAAATACACATTTAGATAAAATCCTCCTTTTCAAGATAAAAGGTTCTTTTAAGAGGGTACGATCTCTTTCACGAAGTGCAGTGCAGCCGAACTCCAACAATTGTTACCAGAAGAAATCACAATGTGTTGCCACACTATGCTGTTAGGAAGTGTTCTAAAATCTTCTAAAAGGTGCTTAAAATGAAACATTTGCCATTCAAATAGAGCCTGATATTCTAGGAACAATGACTCAATATTCCCCTCCATTAGAGAAAAGCAGCAAATCCTTTGGTTCTGCCACACCTTTCCTCTAGCCCCAATAATTTCTCTGCTTGGTAACAAGGACCAACAGTCCAGGAATTGGATCAGCTAACAGGGAATTTGGTCTAGTGATCTAACATCAGGCAGAATTCCACGTACAGATGGTATTTACGCAAAGTTCATTTTGGGCTTTATGAGGGAAAAAGAGAATCAACTTGATGTTTACATTGTACACTACCATTATTTCATTAAAACTGGTCACCCATTTATCAAGTGGCAATTAGGTTTTCCTGTCCATTTGCGTCTTTAATTCTCACCAAATTTAATTTTCTACTGCTGAAAGGATTTTTGCTCTTATTGTCAAGTTTTTCCAGTGGAAAAGGACTTCTATGGAGGAATGGGCCAGTTCATATCTAACGACCACCGCTGGGACCCCCATCGGAAGTTTCAGAACATTCCTTCAGAAGCAGCTCTCAAGTTTGGGCCAGTTAGTTGACGAGAACCGCACAGAGAGAACCTTCTTATTGTAAAATTCTAAAACCAGAATCAGAGAGTAGTAAACAGATTTTCTATTCAACGTATTCGCTTGGGTGGCCAAAGCTATATTGCACACTTAATAAGGAGGTAGACCTAATGTTTGTTGAAGATGCGAAGCGCAGCATTGTCGAGCTACAAATTAGCTGTTTGTTTCCCCTGATTCTTTTTTCTGGAGACAAATCCACCTGATTATAAGGCACCACTTCTCCCTGTTTTACACAAGAGAGGCATCATCGAGCCACAAAGTGGCTGTTTTCTTCCCCTGATGCTTGTTTCTGGTGAGTTGTTACAGACGGGAGGAGTCAGCATCCTACTAATGAGGGGAAGAGATGGCTTAAGTAAAACAATGCTTCGTAACTATAAAAAGACTTGCTTCAGGAAGGGCAAGAGGAAAGAAGAGAGCCATTTGCAGACCTGATGGAGCTAGATGAGGCAGACGGAAGCTGAAGGGCCACCCAGAAGCAGACTGGAACCACTCTTTCCATGTCCATGCAAGCCTATGCAGAGGGGAGGGGGGCCTTTTCTCTGCTTGGATTTTGGAGCCTCTGAATTGCATTTTTGGGCTTCGTAGTCTCAGAAAGACTTTGCTTTTTGCGCAGAACTACTATTTTGGACTGAGCTACATAGAGAAAAATTCCTACCGATGGCAATCAGCTCACCACCTGTGGACATCTTTTATTTTTAATTGGATGTTGTTTGAACCATGATCAATTCCAATTGGCACTACATTTTTTTTAAGGCCTTTTTCCTTACTTTTGCTGCTGTTTGCTAAGAGACCATGGTGATTTTGACAGGTGATTTTTACAATTTTATTTGATATTTCAGGCCCCAGGCATCCAGTCTCCAGCTCTCCTCTCCCTACCCTCTGAGGACAGTAGTGAGTATGAGGGCTTGTTGTATCCGTTCTTGATATCACACTGGGAAAGGAGTGATTGGGAGGGCAGTTCATTTCATGAGGTTGCATAGTGACATCTAATGAGGTAGTCAGTTGCTTCTGAAGTGGTGTTTATGCTTCTGAGATGGTTGATTTGGTCTTGAGTAGACATAGAGGTAGTGACAATGAGAGCTGCTTATTCATTTATAACCTTTTGCATAGTGAGCGTGTTATGTGTAGTGACAATAATAGTAGCAATGTTCATTACTTATTTGGCTCAATAAAACGTATTGCAGTATACAGAACAGTGTATGAGCATTCCTTGAGTTTTCATTATTGAGAATCAAGTCAGAAACATTAGAATGCATATATCAAACGTGGGGCATCTATTTGAAGTACTGTACATTATATATGGTACACGTTTTGATATGAAAAGGGTTAGTAGAAGGTTTGAACAGTGGACCATCAATAAAATATATGTGACATTTGTAAATCTGTGCCATGTGGATGAGTAAGGGTAGCACTTAAAAATGGACAGCGCTGCTAAATAGCACTTGATGGTGTTTTGTCAAATGAAGAAGGAAGGACAACAACCCTTAGGTGTCACATAACAAGGGATCCACATCCTGTGCTCTGCGTCAGCTGCAGAATTTCTTCCAACAGCAGCGGTATAGAGCTTTAGTTGCCGGCCTTCTGCCTGAATGCAAAACCTCCCTATGTCTTCCAGAAGGCCCCTAATCCCTGTACCTTAGCCTTTCAGAAGCTAGGCGTGCAGGTTGACCTTGTATACGGTCGGGTGAAGAACCAGCTACCCTTCCTGGGAAAGAAGCTTGGGTCTGTGGGGAAGAGGATATGAAGGACAGATGGCCATGTCCGAAGGTCCAGGAACCACATTCTCCTGGACCAGGCTGTAATCAGGATCATGGTTGATCCGTACCTCTTCAAACTCCTGATCACTTGAGAAATGACAGGAATCTGTGGGGATGCATACAGGAGCTGAAAGCTACAGTCCACCATCAATGCGTCCCCCAGTGCTCCTCTCAGGGGAAATTCCCTGGCACAGAGAAACTTGCACTTCCTGTTCACACTGGACACAAACAGATACATCTGAGGAGTTCCCCAGATGGTGAAGAACTCTAGGAGAACTTCCTGGCGCAGCTCCCACTCGTGAGAGACCAAGCCCTGCCTGCTAAGGGCATGCGCCATCGTAGTCTTCTTACCGGTGCAGTGAATTGCCAACAGGGAGATGTTGTTCTGCAACACCCAGGACCAGTGCTGCATAACCTCTCTGCATAGGGGAGGTGACCCTACACCGCCTCTCTTGTTGATGTACTGCATGACCACTGTATTGTCTGTCATGATCAGGACATTCTTCCAATGTATGGAGGGCAAGAAGGCCATCAGCGCCAGTCTGATCGCCCTCAGCTCGAACAGGTTGATGTGAGGTTTTGTCTTTGCAGGGGACTGTCCGCTCATCCAGGTAAGTGCCCCAGGCTTTCAGAGATGCGTTGGTCAATACAATCCCCTCTGCTCACAGGTGCCAAAAATGGTTCTCCCGCCATCACGTTCTCTGTGCAAGTCCATCACAGGAGATCCTGAGTGACTCTGCTCGGGACTTGAATCAAGTCCTTCATACTGCCAGAGAATTGCGGCTATTAAGATCTGAGGGCCCATTGGAGCAAACTCATTCTCAGCCGAGTCTCTGGAACCAGGAAGATGCAGGATGCCATGAGACCGAGCAACCGTAGGAAGTCTAGGGCTAATAGGTTTCGGGTGTTCTGGAATTTGGTGACCATCTGCAGGATGTGTACAGCCCTCTCCGATGGAGGAAACGTCTTGCCCGAGGGAGACTCAGGACTGCTGCAATTAATTGGAGCATTTGAGAAGGTGTCAGCTGGAACTTCTTTAAATTGAGGGAGAAGTCCTGCTTGTGGAGGAGGTGGCAGGTGCGATTGAGATGATCCAGCACTTGATGCAGAGATCCTGCCCTGATTAACCAATCGTCTAGGTATAGTGAAGACCCTCTGGTGGAGCTAAGGTCGAAAGGCAGAACTTGAAACTTGTAGTGAGTATTACCTATGACGAACCTTAGGTACTTCCTCTGCTTTGGATGGATCGACACATGGAAGTAAGCGTCATGTAGGTCGAATGACACCAACCGGTCCTGAATTCCTAAGGTCTGGAGGATCGGAGAGAGTGTTACCATCTTGAATTTGTCTTTCCTGAGGCACTTGCTCAAGTGCCTCACGTCCAATATGGGTCGCAGACCTCCGTTCTACTTTTGGGACCGCAAATAGTGGAGTAACACCCCATGTTCTTTTCTTGTATAGGTACAAACTCTATGGCACCCTTCTCCAGAAGAGAGGAAAGCTCTTGCAGGAGCAGTGGGTCTGGAACAGGAGGTGGTCTGCCCAGAGGGAGGAAATCCGGCAGGCGTTTTAAAAATGGAAGGCAGTTACCTTGGCAGTCTACCTGAAGCGCCCATGTGTTCAAAGTAATGACGCACCGTTCTTCTGAATGGTGAGATAGACGGCCCCTACAGTGTAGTGTAACAGAACTCCTTAAAAAGGTTTTGTGGCAGAGGCCGTACTGGAGGGGACAGAAGCAGAGGTGGTCTGCTTTTTACCTCCTCTAAGGTCGAGAAAAGTGTCTTTGACCTTGACGGGTGGCAGGCTGTTTACCTTTTTGACCATAATTGTGGTAACACAAAGGCTTGCCCTTCCATTCAATTGGGGGTTGGGCAGGTTGCCTTATCACTGCACCTAAACAATTAGCCACAGCCTTGGATGCCTGCAATTTATCAAGGCTGTCATCTGCCTTTTGACCAAACAGATGTGTTCCATCAAAGGTCATGTCAAGCAATTTTTCTTAGACGTCCTGCGCAAACCCTGAGTTTCTGAGCCCGGGAATCTTCGCATGACAGAAATTGCTGCCATAGGTCTCCCAACACAATCGGCTGTTTCCATTCCTGACTGCAGGGATTGGCTCATAGCTCCCTTTCCATACTCCACTATGTTGAGGAAACCTTTCCTCAGTTCACCCTCAGGAATGTGCTCGGCTACCTCAGCTATAACAGCCCAGAGACTGCTTTTCTTGTATCTGGAAGAATCCTTGCTGAATTGAAGTGTGCCTGTGACCTTGTGTACATTTTCTCTGAGTGCTCGCACAGTGCGCTATTGTAGGAAGTTTTGCAATTACTGTTACCTTTATTTAGCTGTATTGTTTAGCTGCACTTGATAACTGTGCCTCGCTGCATTTGAGTGGCTGACCAATTAACGAATCCCTCTCCCTTGCACTTCGGCGTACAAGCAGAATCATGATAATTAACAAATTTAAGCATTCTAAATGAGACGATGCTGATTACTGTCAGTTTACATCTGATGCTCTCCCTAAACACAGTGAGGCTCCCCCCACGGCCAAGGACTCTATAGAGTGCCTCACCCCTTGTGTTGACATAAATAAAGACACAAACAGTCTGCTGACTGACCACGGTACCGAGCCCCGCCAACCAGTCGGTGTCAAACGGTCGATCACACCCTGATGAAAAACAGTTCCTTGTCTTTTGAGCAAGATCACACCACTACTCATATAGATGATTCCACGTCCCCACCACAAGCAACCATTCTCAACCATATTCCAGCTAGGTTAGGGGTTAAAGGAACCAATCTCAATGCAGCCTTGTTGAACACAAGATCGTTAATTAGTCATGCTCAAGACATTCATGATTTAATCCTGGACAGCAAACTCAACCATTTGTTTCTCACAGAGAGCTGGATTGGAGACAGCAGTGGACCATCTATCAATCAGGCTGTCCTACCCGGCTTCTCTATGTTTTGTAAAAAAAGAGAACAGGGCTATGGGAGAGGAGTGGCAATCATAGCAAAATCAGAATTGGGACTCTTTGGGCCTCATTAGGACCCTGGCGGTAAGGGGTTTGCGCCAGCGTTAGCTGCGCCGACCCCTTACCGCCAACTACGAGTTCCCATAGCGCCATGGTCATTTTTCCGCCCGCTTTTTGCGGGCGTAAAAATCCATGGCGCTATGGGACCTTGGTGTTAATTACGCCACCGTAATTTACGGTGGCGTAATTAACTCCTTCCCCACTCCCATTATACCCTATGGGGCCGAAATGGGAATGGGGAAGGGTAAATGGGTCAATGGGGACTTACCGCCCCGCCGACCTCGGAATGGGGCGGTAAGTCCACCATCCGCCATGGCGTAAACGGACTTTACGCCATGGCCGGAAAGTCCGTCGATGGCGGAAAAAATCCGCCAGGGTCGTAATGAGGGCCTTTGCTTCTCCCATAGCTTGTCAAGGCTGCGAGATCCTCCGCGTGAAAATCACTCCAACTCCAAATATATGCGTGAATTTTATCCTTATATACTGCCCTCCACCGGCTTTGCCAGACTTCATTGAGTAAATCTCACAGGCCCTCATTACGACCCTGGCGGATTTTTTCCGCCATCGACGGACTTTCCGGCCATGGCGTAAAGTCCGTTTACGCCATGGCGGATGGTGGACTTACCGCCCCATTCCGAGGTCGGCGGGGCGGTAAGTCCCCATTGACCCATTTACCCTTCCCCATTCCCATTTCGGCCCCATAGGGTATAATGGGAGTGGGGAAGGAGTTAATTACGCCACCGTAAATTACGGTGGCGTAATTAACACCAAGGTCCCATAGCGCCATGGATTTTTACGCCCGCAAAAAGCGGGCGGAAAAATGACCATGGCGCTATGGGAACTCGTAGTTGGCGGTAAGGGGTCGGCGCAGCTAACGCTGGCGCAAACCCCTTAGCGCCAGGGTCCTAATGAGGCCCACAGACCTTAGGCCCCCTCGAGGGGCAGAATAGAGCCTCTTTTCTCTTAGGTGATTCGAACTATTGGAGGGGGGACGAGACTGACAAAGTAGCTAACGAATTGGAGCGAACTCTAAATAACCTGAACTTTCAAGTTATAAATACTGATCCTACCACAGCCAAGAATCACATGCTAGATTGGGTGGTCACTAAAAACATTGCCACGGTCATTGATCAAACCTCTCCCTGTATTCGGTCAGACCACTATATTGTTAGCTTTCATTTCCAATGACCGGAGGCTGCGGTTAAACCTACTAACCCCCCCAAGGTTATTATCAACCATAACTTCAACAGGATAAAGGCTCAGGACATTTCGCTATGTCTAACAACTATAATGAGTGAAACTGACTCCGTGGAGCGTCTAATCTCTTCTTTTTCTGACAGTTTCTTGAAATTGCTCAATGAAAAAGTCCCCCTCCGGTCCAAAGTCGTGAGAGATAACCCCGGCCATAAGAAATGCTTGACCCCCAAACTTAAATTGATGAAAAAGAAGAAACGTAAATTGGAATCCCAGTGGTTAAAATAGCTTGGAAGGATTCTGACAAAACCTACAAAAATAAAATGATCAAACTAAAAAGGAGTACTGCAAAATTGAGATAAGTCAGGCCTCCAACCGCCCCAAAAAGCTGTTTCGAAATTCTAAGACTCCTGGAGAAGCCGAAGGCCCTACCTAACCCGTTTCTCACTGCCTCACTGGATGTAATAACAGTACAAACAGCCTTTGAGGCTAAAATACCAAAGGCTAGGAAGAAAATCAAAGAGACTCTGCCCAATGCGGCCATCCCTATCGAAAACAGTGCTCGGAACATAGAGCAGAAGGTATGAAGCTTTTGCATTCTCAGCTACAGCTGTTCCTGATATGTCATGCTCGGAAAACATCCTCCCTCCGAAGTTAATCCTAGACCACAGAGATCTGTTCGCCCCCCTTTTTGACTAGATTCGCCAATGCCTCATTTAGAGATAGCAGGATACCCAAGTCAATAAAACCGTTGTCATCACACTGCTATAAAAAAAAAACAACTTAGACCCAAAGGACCCGGGTAATCTCAGACCCATAACAAATTGCAAGTTTATACTTAAGATCTTAGATAAACTTGCCTATGTGCACTTGCAAGCTTTCGTGGAGAATAGCAACATTCTCCATGATAGACAGTAAGGCTTTCGACCTCGGTATAGTACCGAGACAGCCCTACTAGCAAGCAATCGCACATGCTAGGAATAACCGATAAGGGCAAAGCGGGTCTGCAGGTCCTTTTGGATCTTTCTGCGGCATTTAATCTGGTGGACCACCAACACCTCTTACACTCCTTAAAACATCTGGGATAATGTTCTGAGGGGGCGGTTGACTGGTACCACTCTTTTTTATCTGGACATGAATACAAAATCCAGTGGGGTCCAGTAGTCTCACCATCAGCCCCTATCTGGTGCAGAGTGTCCTAAGGGGCTAGTCTATCCCCCATCTTGTTTAACCTTTACACAAGGTCACTTTGTTCTCTTCTGGATGACTTCAGTGTATTTTTCACCAATTATGCTGATGACACCCAGCTGGTTTTAGAGTCTACCGGGATCATTTGATTGACAACAAAGCCCTCACTAACATTTACTAGCAGATAGAACTCTGGATGTCGCCCAATTGGCTTTGTCTAAATGGCAATAAAACAGAGATTCTCATTTTTGGCTTCAGATAGGCTTGGGCGAAAACTCTAGGGGTCCAGGTGGAAGCCAGCCTGATCTCCGAGGCACATGTTAACCTGATGAGTCAAAGCTGTAATTACCATCTCCATCTCCTGAGAAATATTCGCCCCTACATCTCGGAAGGGAACAGTGCTATAATATCTCAAGCTACTATTATCTCCAGGCTAGACTATTGCAATGCCCTGTTGATTGGAGCTTCAAGTTCTAGCATAAAAAAATTCAAGTTCTACAAAACGATGCAGCATGCATTATTTAAAAAGTCTCTAAGCGTGCACACATCTCAGAGCATCGACAAAGTCTTCATTGGCTCCCTATCAAGGAAAGGATCTTGTACACGATGGGAACCTGGGTGCATAGGTGTATCTTAGGACAAGCAGCTACCTACTTAAAAATGTCTATTCCAGAGTACTGCCCGACCAGAACCCTTAGTTCCTCTAATAAAAGGCAGATGATCTGCCCTGAGTATAAGCGCACCAATGGACAGGGAAGGTCCTTCCCAGTCAGAGCAGCAATCTTCTGGAACTCCCTTACCTCTACACTGAGATCTGAGGCAGCCTTGACAGTTTTCAGAAAAACCCTGGAAACACATCTCTTCGAGTGACTTCTCCCACATTTTCTGCCGCCCCATTGTCCTGTCTTTGATGGTTGTTCTTGGGTGTGAATGTCACAGCACCCCGATGCCTGCAGGTTTTCGGCACCTTACAAACAAATACAATAAATACATAAATAAAATAGGGTGTGTATATACTTAGACAGAGAACATGAAGCATTAACTGCTTTAAGTGCCATACTGCCAGAGGCAAAGGCCTTTTTTGCTAAAGCATCATAACGCTTGTCACGCCTGTCAGGTGGTACAGATGGAAAGGCTAGCCTTGTTACCCACAGTCGCAGCCTGTACTTCATGTGCTCGATGTCTGATTAGGAATTCTGGATCAGATAAGGCTGGTCTGTACTTCTTGGTAAAATCAGTGTGGACTCCTGGCCCCAAGCAGGGAGTCTTCCATAGCTCCATGAGGGGAGTTTTGATGTCATTATGTAATGGAAGGACGGGTTCAATGGCTGAGCCCTTGTCTAGAATGTCAGTCAGGTCACATTCCATTATGTCACCAGGTTAGGGTCTCCAAATGAAGGCATTTACCTTAGCCATCATTCTCCTATACACCACATTAGTAAAGTCTCTAGGATCTCCCTGTGTGAATTCCGCCTCAGGAGAGGGGTGCAAGCCCCTTGCGTCCTGCAGGGCTAAGGCTAAATCAGACAGACTCTTTTCCTCATCCTGAAACTGTTCAGGATGTCGGGGAAGGCCCATGGGTTCAAACCCAAAGGGAAACCGGGTCGTCGTCCTCATCAAAAATGTCCTGAAAAGAGGACATAAAATCCCCTGTAGATTTTGGAGTAAATTTACTCGAGGATCTTCAACTGTCTTCAATGTATTCTTTTTTTATGTCGACGCCGCTGATGGAGCTAGCAGAACATCGAAGAAGGCATCAACCGCTGATGACATTGGTGGCATTGAGAGTCTTCCAATCGAGGATTTCACCTGTCTAATGCTCTTAGGTGGTTGGTGAGCTGAGTCCCTGCCACCCTTGTAGGGCGCGGTGGGCTTGATGGTCTTCTTCCAGCAGGAAGAGAGAACGGGCACCAGCAGGAAGAGAGAACAGGCACCAGCAGGAAGAGAGAACGGTCAAAACCTGCTTTCTTGAAGACCTGCCTAGTTTTGATAAAAAAAACTCTTCCCACTTCTTTGCTGAAGAGGATTTAGATGGGAAACGTACCTGTCTCTATGGGGATGAGTCTGTTGACGAATGCTTCCTGCTTCTCTTCGTCTTCAACAAGAAAGAAGAAGAATGACGGTGGTCGCTCTTTGATTGAGATCTTTGACTGTGTTTTTTTTACCGTTTTTCCTCCTTTTCAGGTGATTTACTGGCTGCTGAGCCATTTATGTCGGGTCAGATCTTCAAAGGTGTCGTAATTGGCGATTTAGAAGATGAGCAACCGAGGGCCAATTTAGAGTCTCTCTCCTTTAAGACTTTAGGTTTCATAACCTGACACAAGCCGCAATCCGCCATGACGTGGTCAGTACTGAGGCACCACAGATAAAATCTGTGAGGTTCGGCGAATGACATTTTTGCCCCACAATTACGTCACTTTTTGAAACAGGAGGGTTTCAGAGTAGGCATATTGAAAGAATGTACTAAAATTCAAAGGAATGTTGAAAGAAATAACTGCGTCAGAGTATTTCTCTGAGGTGGAGTTCCCAAATAGCGTGTTGGGTGCCGATCACGCTATTTGTACCTGCATCAACATCACGTCCGGCCACGACAATGACTCGCTGGCCAACGATGCCAGTGTGCACGATGCCCCCTGCTGGTAAACAGTTTCTGGGAGCTGGAGAAAGTCTAAGCTGAGGAATCCGTGGAAGGACACAATCCATTAGAAGAGAAGGAGAGTAGAGAGGAGGGGATAGGATAGGGTAAAGGAGACTAGAGGAGAGAGAGGTGAGGAGAGTAGACAGGAGAGAGCGAGAAGAGGAGTGTAAAGAGTAGACTGGAGAGAAGAAGCTAGTATATTGCTTGACCATCAAAGGCACAGAGATGGGAATAAGAAAGAGAAAGCTAAGCAGGAGAGAGAGAAGAGAGCAAGTAGAGAGAAGAAATATTAGGCAGCGGAACTGGCAACTAGGAGGGTATATGATCATTACAAAATCCACTAAAAACGTATCCCAGGGCTGGTCATCATGGGATATCTCTGAGAAGAACCACAGAGGGAGAGAGATAGAAAAGGGTAAGGTATAGTAGACCTTTACCTATCTGTAGTGTACTATCTGCTGTAAGGGATGCCTCGGCTATGGTGCGTGGACAGCCATGGGAGATGAGGAAGGGACAGCCTTTAGTGTGCCACAGTTCCGCCTGCTGCCATCAATTCATCTAAGTGCTTACAATAGTCATACAAAAAACCCTTGAATCTATCTTTGAAGTTTGGGTATTTTTAAGGCCATATGTGACATCACTTTTATAAATAAGGTTGCTGTCTCTACTCTTTGTGTCTTTATCTGCTTGTTTGGTATGTCCTTTCTTTGCCTGTTTGTGTACCACTGTGAGGTAAACCCGGTCCCCCACAAAACCTCTAACAAGTTCAGCACTTTAAAGAAAAATGAATTTGTACACCCTTGTTTCTTTTTTAACTTTTATCTTAAGAACCTACTTTGACAGTCAGGCCCGTATTTCCCTGGTAGACACAGCTCACACGCAGTCCCGTTGAAGCCGGCCTGACATTGGCATTCTCCGTTTCCTGCCAATCCGTCATCACAAATGCCATGGTTATTGCATGGAGATTCTGACCCTCCAGGGCAAGCTGCAAAATAAAAGTACATTCAGCAAAGTAATGAGAATGAATTGGTGATGATAATGTAATTTCCAATTATTGCTTTACATGTGTATTATATATTTTCTGCGTGTTGCTGACTAACAACGATTTGAAAAGAATCCCTCAGTCTATTCACAGATCTTGCACAAATGGCATTTACTAATTTGGGGTTTTGATAGCACTTTCACCACTCCTGTGCAAGATAGTACATATCAGCAAGGGAATGTACCGTATGACACAATGTGCTACATTTTATATGTTGCTTATATGGCAGCTATTTCCCATGAATCATACTCGGTAAGGTCCTTATCAGCGGAACATTCCAGACAGTCTAGAAGGTTGCTGCAGCGGTTTGCAGAAACCTGTTATAAGGAGGTTAGGTGTGCATCATGCATTGTGCACTGTAATCAAATGGACATCCATTGTTGCCGTTGGGGCAGGCCCTTTCAGGTACTAGCTAGAGACACTCTGCAGAAGCAGGCACGGGCCCCATAGACCACCATAAGCATACCGTTCCAAATGGCCTTATCCACTCTCGAAAACCCGAGGTTTTCACAACTGCAGTCAAGCTCCACCATTCGCTTATGGCATCATAGGCCGAGCACAGAGGCCAAACTAAAGAGGGAGGTGGCACTGTTGTGTGGTACAGTAAACCCTTTAGAGAAATACTAAATAAAAAGACCCACACAGGAAAGTACAAACATACTTCTAATTTATTAAAGAACTACAGCAAGGCATATTTTAACTATTGAAAAGTAGGTCAAATATATCAGTGCACATAAATATAACCCACAGTTGGGTATCCCACTATGAGGTACACAGTACATTGGTATCAAAAAACAAATCAAACACTATGCCTTCCACATAAGGCACACAACACCATACACCTAGCTTCAGAATTCCATGCTTAGCTAGCATACAGCTAGGTAGTCGATCCCTAGATAGCATGCAGTCTCAGGAAGTCTCCTGGGTCACCTAGAAAGGTTTCTGAGAGTCACACGTGAGTGGCCTGAGAGAGGCCACCCAGCTAGGTAGTCGATCCCTAGATAGCATGCAGTCTCAGGAAGTCTCCTGGGTCACCTAGAAAGATTTCTGAGAGTCACAGGTGAGTGGCCTGAGAGAGGCCACCCAGCTAGGTAGTCGATCCCTAGATAGCATGCAGTCTCAGGAAGCCTTCTGGGTCACCTAGAAAGGTTTCTGAGAGTCACAGGTGAGTGGCCTGAGAGAGGCCACCCAGCTAGGTAGTCGATCCCTAGATAGCATGCAGTCTCAGGAAGTCTCCTGGGTCACCTAGAAAGGTTTCTGAGAGTCACAGGTGAGTGGCCTGAGAGAGGACACCTAGCTTCAGAATTCCATGCTTAGCTAGCATACAGTCTCAGGAAGTCTCCTGGGTCACCTAGAAAGGTTTCTGAGAGTCACAGGTGAGTGGCCTGAGAGAGGCCACCCAGCTAGGTAGTCGATCCCTAGATAGCATGCAGTCTCAGGAAGCCTTCTGGGTCACCTAGAAAGGTTTCTGAGAGTCACAGGTGAGTGGCCTGAGAGAGGCCACCCAGCTAGGAAGTCGATCCCTAGATAGCATGCAGTCTCAGGAAGTCTCCTGGGTCACCTAGAAAGGTTTCTGAGAGTCACAGGTGAGTGGCCTGAGAGAGGCCACCTAGCTTCAGAATTCCATGCTTAGCTAGCATACAGTCTCAGGATGTATCTTGGGTCACCTAAAGCGAAAAGGAACAAAATAAGATGAAGAGTTAACCCAATGCAAGAACAATCCAGACAACCCCCTACTAACCTTGCTAATAGCTCTCTACCACTCTGCAAAGCCACCACACAACCCAGACCTTCACCGCAAAACACCCAAACTGTAGGCACTCTACCAATTCTCCACAAAACGCACATGAAACCCCCACATACAACCACACACAAAGCATCACACAATGACAATCCACAAAAACCATGCCAACACACAGTGGCCGGTTTTTCCGAACTGGACCTACCAATAGCACATCAAAGCTCTCTTGCATTTGTCCCTCTCAACCCTACTTACTAACTTACCAGCCCAGCCCCCTTCCTTTTCATATCGGCCTGAGCACCTGGAGACAATAAGAAATGGCAGCGGTGCACGGTACACGTCAGAATAACATAACATAACCTAAAAAGGCTTCTGAGAGTTACAAGTCAGAGGCCTAGGAGAGACCCCCAGCTAGGAAGTCAATCCGCAGATAGCATACTGTCTCTGGAAGGTTTCTGAGAGTCACAGGTGAGTGGCCTAGGAGAGGCCACCCACTAGGAATTCCATCCCCAGATAGCATACAGTCTGTGGAAGTCTCTTGGGTCACCTACAAAGGTTTCTGAGAGTCACAGGTGAATAGCCTAGGAGAGGCCACCCAGCTGGGAAGTCCATCCCTAGAGAGCATACAGTCTCTGGAAGGTTTCTAAGAGTCACAGGTGAGTAGCCAAGGAGAGGCCACCCAACTAGGAAGTCCATCCCCAGATAGCATATAGTCTCTGGAAGTCTCTTAGGTCACTTACAAAGGTTTCCGAGTCACTGGTGAGTGACCTAGGAGAGGCCACCCAACTAGGAAGTCCATCCCCAGATAGCATACAGTATCTGGAAGTTTCTGGGGTCACCTACAAACGTTTATGAGAGTCACAGGTGAGTAGCCTTTGAGAGGCCACCCAGCCAGGAAATCCATACCTAGATAGCCTACAGTCTCTGGAAGGTTTCTGAGAGTCACAGGTGAGTAGCCTAGGAGAGGCCACCAGGCTAGGAAGTCCATCCCCAGATAGCACACAGTGGGCCACATTCAGAGGTGGGCGCAAAGGGATACCGGGCAACGTTAAGGACATCAGTGCCGGTAATCCCTTTGCGCCCTATTCCGAGGTCCCTTAGCAGGTCCCGCTATTGGCGCTTTGTTTAACCAGGCGCCCTTAGCGGGAGCCGCTAAAGGACCAGAGAGCTAATAACGGTACCGCAAATTGTGGTACGGTTATTAGCTACTTCCCCATTCCCATTGAGCCCTATGGGGGCTCAAATGGGAATGGGGAATGTTTTTTTCAATGGGGACTTACCGGTCCTCCATGGTTGGAATGGACCGGTAAGTCCCCATTGAACCAGGTCGGACCCGATATGGGAGGTAGTCATGGAGCAAATAGCGCCATGACTACCTCCATACTCGGAATGAGGGCCAGTCTCTTGAAGGTTTCTGAGAACCACAGGTGAGTAGCCTAGGAGAGGCTACCCATATAGGAAGTCCATCCCAAGATAGCATAACGTCTCTAGAAGTCTCTTGGTTCACCTACAAAGGTTTCAGAGAGTCACATGTGAGTAGCCTAGGAAAGGCCACCCAGCTGGGAAGTCCAACCCTAAATAGCATACCGTCTCTGGAAGGTTTCTGAGAGTCACAGGTAAGTAGCCTAGGAGAGGCCACCAGGCTAAGAAGTCCATCCCCAGATAGCAAACAGTCTCTGGAAGTCTCTTAGGTCGCTTACAAGGTTTCCGAGAGTCACTGGTTAGTGGCCTAGGAGAGGCCACCCAACTAGGAAGTCCATCCCCAAATAGCATAGTCTCTGAAAGTATCTTGGGTCACCTACAAAGGTTTCCGGGAGTCACAAGTGAGTAACACAGGAGAGGCCACCCAGCGAGGAAGTCCATCCCCAGATAGCATACAGTCTCTGGAAGTCTCTTGGGTCACCTACAAAGGTTTATGAGAGTCACAGGTGAGTAGCCTAGGAGAAGCCACCAGCCGAGGAAGTCCATCCCCAGATAGCATACAGTCTCTGGAAGTCACATAGGTCACCTACAAAGGTTTTCTTAGAGTCACTGGTGATTGGCCTAGACGAGGCCACCCAACTAGGAATTCCATCTTCAGATAGCATACAGTCTCTGGAACTATCCTGGGTAACCTACAAAGGTTTCTGAGAATCACAGGTGAGCAGCCTTCGAGAGGCCACCCAACTAGGAAGTCCATCCCCAGATAGCATACAGTCTGTGGAAGTCTCTTGGGTCACCGACAAAGGTTTCTGAGAGTCACAGGTGAATAGCCTAGGAGAGGCCACCCAGCTGGGAAGTCCATCCCTAGAGAGCATACAGTCTCTGGAAGGTTTCTGAGAGTCACGGATGAGTGGCCTAGGAGAGGCCACCCAACTAGGAAGTCCATCTGCAGATAGCATACAGAGTCTGGAAGACTCTTGGATCACCTAGAAAGGTTTTTGAGAGTCACAGGTGAGTGGCCTAAGAGAGGCCACCCAGCTAGGTAGTCGATCACTAGATAGCATACAGTCTCTGGAAGGTTTCTGAGAACCACAGGTGAGTAGCCTAGGAGAGGCTATCCATCGAGGAAGTCCATCCCCAGATAGCATACCATCTTTAGAGGTCTCTTGGGTCACCTTCAAAGGTTTCAGAGAGTCACATGTGAGTAGTCTAGGAAAGGCCATCCAGCTGGGAAGTCCATCCCTAGATAACATAAAGTCTCTGGAAGGTTTCTGAGAGTCACAGGTAAGCAGCCTAGGAGAGGCCACCAGGCTAGGAAGTCCATCCCCAGATAGCAAACAGTCTCTGAAAGTATCTTGGGTCACCTACAAAGGTTTCCGAGAGTCGTTGGTGAGTGGCCTAGGAGAGGCCACCCAACTAGGAAGTCCATCCCCAGATAGCATACAGTATCTGGAAGTTTCTGGGGTCACCTACAAACGTTTATGAGAGTCACAGGTGAATAGCCTTTGAGAGGCCACCCAGCCAGGAAATCCGTACCTAGATAGCCTACAGTCTCTGGAAGGTTTCTGAGAGTCACAGGTGAGTAGCCTAGGAGAGGCCACCAGGCTAGGAAGTCCATCCCCAGATAGCACACAGTGGGCCACATTCAGAGGTGGTCGCAAAGGGATACCGGGCAACGTTAAGGACATCAGTGCCGGTAATCCCTTTGCGCCCTATTCCGAGGTCCCTTAGCAGGTCCCGCTATTGGTGTTTGGTTTTACCAGGCGCCCTTAGCGGGAGCCGCTAAAGGACCAGAGAGCTAATAACGGTACCGCTAATTGTGGTACGGTTATTAGCTACTTCCCCATTCCCATTGAGCCCAATGGGGGCTCAAATGGGAATGGGGAATGGTTTTTTCAATGGGGACTTACCGGTCCTCCATGGTTGGAATGGACTGGTAAGTCCCCATTGAACCAGGTTGGACCCGGTATGGGAGGTAGTCATGGAGCAAATAGCGCCATGACTACCTCCATACTCGGAATGAGGGCCAGTCTCTTGAAGGTTTCTGAGAACCACAGGTGAGTAGCCTAGGAGAGGCTACCCATATAGGAAGTCCATCCACAGATAGCATAAGGTCTCTAGAAGTCTCTTGGTTCACCTACAAAGGTTTCAGAGAGTCACATGTGAGTAGTCTAGGAAAGGCCACCCAGCTGGGAAGTCCAACCCTAAATAGCATACCGTCTCTGGAAGGTTTCTGAGAGTCACAGGTAAGTAGCCTAGGAGAGGCCACCAGGCTAGGAAGTCCATCCCCAGATAGCAAACAGTCTCTGAAAGTATCTTGGGTCACCTACAAAGGTTTCCGAGAGTCGCTGGTGAGTGGCTTAGGAGAGGCCACCCAACTAGGAAGTCCATCCCCAGATAGCATACAGTATCTGGAAGTTTCTGGGGTCACCTACAAACGTTTATGAGAGTCACAGGTGAGTAGCCTTTGAGAGGCCACCCAGCCAGGAAATCCATACCTAGATAGCCTACAGTCTCTGGAAGGTTTCTGAGAGTCACAGGTGAGTAGCCTACGAGAGGCCACCAGGCTAGGAAGTCCATCCCCAGATAGCACACAGTGGGCCACATTCAGAGGTGGGCGCAAAGGGATACCGGGCAACGTTAAGGACATCAGTGCCGGTAATCCCTTTGCGCCCTATTCCGAGGTCCCTTAGCAGGTCCCGCTATTGGCGCTTGGTTTTACCAGGCGCCCTTAGCGGGAGCCGCTAAAGGACCAGAGAGCTAATAACGGTACCGCAAATTGTGGTACGGTTATTAGCTACTTCCCCATTCCCATTGAGCCCTATGGGGGCTCAAATGGGAATGGGGAATGGTTTTTTCAATGGGGACTTACCGGTCCTCCATGGTTGGAATGGACCGGTAAATCCCCATTGAACCAGGTCGGACCCGGTATGGGAGGTAGTCATGGAGCAAATAGCGCCATGACTACCTCCATACTCGGAATGAGGGCCAGTCTCTTGAAGGTTTCTGAGAACCACAGGTGAGTAGCCTAGGAGAGGCTACCCATATAGGAAGTCCATCCCAAGATAGCATAACGTCTCTAGAAGTCTCTTGGTTCACCTACAAAGGTTTCAGAGAGTCACATGTGAGTAGCCTAGGAAAGGCCACCCAGCTGGGAAGTCCAACCCTAAATAGCATACCGTCTCTGGAAGGTTTCTGAGAGTCACAGGTAAGTAGCCTAGGAGAGGCCACCAGGCTAAGAAGTCCATCCCCAGATAGCAAACAGTCTCTGGAAGTCTCTTAGGTCGCTTACAAAGGTTTCCGAGAGTCACTGGTGAGTGGCCTAGGAGAGGCCACCCAACTAGGAAGTCCATCCCCAAATAGCATACAGTCTCTGAAAGTATCTTGGGTCACCTACAAAGGTTTCCGGGAGTCACAAGTGAGTAACACAGGAGAGGCCACCCAGCGAGGAAGTCCATCCCCAGATAGCATACAGTCTCTGGAAGTCTCTTGGGTCACCTACAAAGGTTTATGAGAGTCACAGGTGAGTAGCCTAGGAGAGGCCACCAGCCGAGGAAGTCCATCCCCAGATAGCATACAGTCTCTGGAAGTCACATAGGTCACCTACAAAGGTTTTCTTAGAGTCACTGGTGATTGGCCTAGACGAGGCCACCCAACTAGGAATTCCATCCTCAGATATCATACAGTCTCTGGAAGTCTCTTGGGCCACCTACAAAGGTTTCTGAGAGTTCCAGGTGAGTAACATAGGAGTGGCCCCACAGCTAGGAAGTCCGTCCCCAGATAACATACAGTCTCTGGAACTATCCTGGGTAACCTACAAAGGTTTCTGAGAATCACAGGTGAGCAGCCTTGGAGAGGCCACCCAGCTAGGAAGTCCATCCCTAGATATCATGCGGTCTCTGGAAGGTTTCTGAGAGTCACTGGTGAGTGGCCTAGGAGAGGCCACCCAACTAGGAAGTCCATCTCCAGATAGCATACAGTCTCTGGAAGTCTCTTGGGTCACTTACAAAGTTTTCTGAGAGTCACAAGTGAGTAACACAGGAGAGGCCACCCTGCTAGGAAGTCCATCCTCAGATAGCATACTGTCTCTGGAAGTCACATAGGTCACCTACAAAGGTTTCTGAGTGTCACTGGAAATTGGCCCAGGCGAGGCCACCCAACTAGGAAGTCCATCCCCAGATAGCATACCGTCTCTAAAAGTCTCTTGGTTCACCTACAAAGGTTTCAGAGAGTCACATGTGAGTAGCCTAGGAAAGGCCACCCAGTTGGGAAGTCCATCCCTAGATAGCATACAGTCTCTGGAAGGTTTCTGAGAGTCACAGGTAAGTAGCCTAGGAGAGGCCACCAGGCTAAGAAGTCCATCCCCAGATAGCATACAGTCTCTGAAAGTATCTTGGGTCACCTACAAAGGTTTCCGGGAGTCACAAGTGGGTAACACAGGAGAGGCCACCCAGCTAAGAAGTCCATCCCCAGATAGCATACAGTCTCTGGAAGTCTCTTGGGTCACCTACAAAGGTTTATGAGAGTCACAGGTGAATAGCCTAGGAGAGGCCACCCAGCTTGGAAGTCTATCCCTAGAGAGCATACAGTCTCTGAAAGGTTTCTGAGAACCACAGGTGAGTAGCCTAGGAGAGGCCACCAGGCTAGGAAGTCCATCCCCAGATTACATACAGTCTCTGGAAGTCCCATAGATCACCTACAAAGGTTTTCTTAGAGTCACTGGTGATTGGCCTAGACGAGGCCACTCGACTAGGAATTTCATCCTCAGATAGCATAGAGTCTCTGGAACTCTCCTGGGTAACCTACAAAGGTTTCTGAGAATCACAGGTGAGCAGCATAGGAGAGGCCACCCAGCTAGGAAGACCATGTAGCATACAATGGGCCTCACCACGAGTTGGTCGGTATCCCGGCTGTAATACTGCACAACTGTAATTGTGTTCGCGCCAACCGGTCCGTCACTGTTAGCGCCGGATCACGGGTTGGAAAGTTACGGTAAAACCCCATTCCACATTGGGTTCATTGGACCCAATGTATCAGTTCTGGCGCAAATACTGCACGCTAATACAGCCGGCAGTAATTGTGCCGAAAACAGGGCGCTAAATGGGATTTTCACCTCCCGACAAAATCTGGAGGTAAAACAGCACATTTAGCGCTCAACTCATGATATTGCCAGCCCTTAAATGCAGTGGTAATACTGTTACTGCCCTATGTAAGGGCTACAGCCCAACTCTTGATGAGGCCCAGTTTCTGGAAGTCTCTTAGGTCACCTACAAAGGTTTCCAAGAGTCACAGGGAAGTAGTTTAGGAGAGGCCACCCAGCTAGGAAGTCCATCTCTAGATAGCATACAGTCTCTGGAAGTCTCTTAAGTCACCTACAAAGGTTTCCACGGGTCACAGGCGAGTAGCCTACGAGAGGCCACCCATCTAGGAAATCCAGGACAAAGAAGGCAGGGTGAAGAGCAAAACATATGGTCATGTAAGGGACTTAAGTCAGGTTTCCAACCTGGGCCAGCCTGGATAGGGCTATGGTAAGCAGGGCTCTGTGCCCAATGCAAACCCAATGGAGAGGGTGTGATTCAATAGATGAACAAATAATTTACTTCTGGTAATGTTCTTTCTACTGGATGTTCCCACGGATTCCTCATCTTTCATATACCAATATCCTGCTTCACCTTCGGCAACCTTTCGACAGCGAAGTGCGTCGCGTCGAGGTCCCTCCGTGGCTTCCATCCACGCACTTGGACGTGAAATCGATGCAGGTATCAATAGAACGCACTGCGCCGTTGCCTCAGTTCAAGCCCCTCCCCCCTTCTTGCACATTCGAATTGAGGATTCAAAAAACCGCTAGAAGTTGAAAGAGAGAAAGGTCTAACACAGCAAAATTCACATACAGTCAGAGGGGCAGGCTGGCAGGGTGATGAGGAATCTGTGTGAGGAACAGCCAGTAGAGAGAACATTACCAGGGGTAAATAATGTGTTCTTCTCATGGATTGTGTCCACCCACAGACTCCTCATCTTTGATAGACTCCCATGGCAGTTCGTAAAGGGAGGAGGGACCAAAGAAGTTTGTTATTGGTTTATGCTGTGAAGAATAGCTTTTCCTAATTTTGTGTTCTGACTCGACAAGGAATCCAGACAGTAGTGCTTTGAAAAGGTGTGTAATGAAGACCAGATTATGGCATTACAAATATCCTGCACCAGTACACCTCTCTGTAGGGCTGAAGTGGTTGCCACCCCCCTGGTAGAATGCGCTCTTAGATTATCCAGAACATCCTTACCAGCCAAGGAATAGCATTCTGTGATACACAAAATGATCCACTGTGACAAAGTCTGCTTAGTCAGAGCTTGCCTGAATTCATGTACAGTGTAACCAACAAAAAGTTGGTTGTCTTGTCTGACGTTAGCTAGTCTGCTTATGTAAAAGCTTAACGGTCCCCTAGGATCTAGTCGGTGTAACCTCTCTTCATCCTTGGAATGATGAGGAAGTAGGTAAAAAGCCTGTAAACTATTTTCGGATATAGGTGAAATTCAGACACCAACTTATGGAGAAAGGAAGCGCGTACCCTCAGAACAACCTCCTCCTTGGAGAAAATGGTGAAGGGAGGCTTGCATGAAAAAGAAAGATTGAAATTCAAACTAAATTAAGGTCCCAGGCTGGAACTACGAATGGAACTGAAGGAAAGATATTCGTAGGTTATTGTTATTATTAATTTATAACACGCATATCCAAAGAACCGGGCGGAGACTACATCTGGGCGCAGATGGTAAGAACAAAAAGCTGAGCTGAATAGTGAATAAGTAAATAATTATTGAAAAATATAGGTTTTACATTTTTTCCTGAACAATGTTAGAGAGGTGATCTCACAAAGATTGACTCATAGGGAGTTCCTGGCTCGCGGACCAAAGATGGAAAAGCATCTTTTACCATGGCGAAGAAACTTAGATGCGGGAATCATGAGCAGATTTTGATTTGCAGACCGCAGAGTGTGTTTTGGTTGGTAGATTGACATTTTCGCTGAAAGAGTGGCCATCTTAAATCTGTCTTTCCTGAGGAAGTTGTTCAAACATCTCTGGTCCAAGATGGTCGCAGTCCTCAGTCTTCTTTGGGAACCGGTAAACAGGTGAAGTGCCATCCGCAGCATTGCTCCGTTACACACACCCTTTGCCTGGCACCTTTCTCTAGCAGGGAGAGAATCTCCTGCAAAAGGTGCGGATCTGGTTCCCAAAAAGATTGTTTGCTCTGGGGGCAATCTGGATGTCTTTTCAAGAATGGAAGGCAGTACCCCTGGGCTATTGTCTGCTGTGCCCAAGCATCCAAAGTAATGCTTCATCATTCTTTCAGATGATAACATTATCTACCTCCCACTACAGACTTGTGGGTAAAGGACTCAAAGCAGTTTTTAATGTAGTGGTTGCAGCGGAAGGTAAAGACCAGAGACTGGTTGGATAGCTCTACCTATGCAACATCATGCTCCACAAGGAAGTCTTCTTTGGCCTCACTGGGCAATCTGGCCTCTGAACCTTACAATTGAGGAGTAAAAGTAAAAGGAGGGACCTCTCCAACTATCAGAAGTTGGCTGGCGTTGCTGAGGTTGGCTCATTGCTGCCCCTAATGATTTAGCAGACGGCTTGGAGGCTTGCAATTTTTCAAGACTTTCGTCAGCCTGGATCTATGTGATTATTGCGGGAACAAATATTTGAATCCTAAAATGGAGAAATTACCTTACCGTAATGTTCCTTCTATGGATTCTTCTCCCGCAGATTACTCATCATGATAGATGTTCATCTCCAGCTTCTCTGCTCGGAAAACGTTTTGCCAGGGGGCATAGTGGACCTCGACTCGGTTGTTGATCGTCGATCCATCTTCTCGGGCTCTCGATCGTCGACTCTGGATGTGACATCAGGCGTCGTATATATACCATATCACTACACACCACAAATCAGTTCTGGTAATTTTGTCCCCTTGCGATTGAACGCTGCAGAAGAAAAACCACAGAAGAAAGCTAACCAGCCATTAAAACATTAACAAGGGGATTCCAAGATGGCAGCCGAGACATCAGCACCGTGAGGAGAGGGCTCCTTCCTGCTGCCTCCGGTTATAGGTCAAATAGATCTACCCATAAACTAAAATTATCTAAGAGAGATGACCAGGAACCCTGGAAGGTGGTAAGATCAGTTTTCAAAATTGATGCTGGTGGATTTTCACTGAATCGGACTGCGATCAGTTCGAGGCGTTTTCTGGGGCGTGGCATTTTCCACACGGAATCCGGTGTCAGAGAGGAGTTGGGCGTTGAGACAGGTACCGCACCCCAAAGAACCATCGGCACTTAACAGATTCAGATGCGGAACAGCTGGGAGCCTCAAGAAGAAAGCAAGACGTGAGGTATGCCCCATTTCAGAGAGACAGCCAGTGAACGCCGGATTGCAAGGGTAGCGGTCGAGTGTTGAGGTGGATGGGACTCCCTATTGTAGTTTAGGTACATTAACCTTATTCTGGTGAGAACAACGATGGCGCTGCCTGTGATCAGCGGTGCAACACATGGGGGACTGAGGGAGAAACAGCTCATTCCCATGAAACTTGTGGGAAAAATAATTGAGACAATAATCTCCAAAATACAGAGGGGGGAATTGCGAGTTAGCAATTGAACTGCAGATGATCTGCTCCACATATGTCCAGAAATAGGCCTAATGACCTCACAGAGGCGGTGCCCACTCCCAAAATGTCAAAGAAAAAACCACAGGAAGGTGTGCTCCCGAAGCTATGGCGCAAAGAAGGGGAGGAGATAACAACGGATGAACGGCTAACACCACATCAAGACACCAGAACGGCCTCACCGTCAAAGATGCCGGATCAGGAGTCCCCTAAGGAAGTGATACAACAATGCTTTAAGGACTTTAAAGAGCAGATGACAAACGCTTCATACGCAACTAACTCTTATAAAAGCAGAACTTGCACAATCCTTACAGGAGGTGAAAGGTGACATTAAAGACATGGCTGAGAGAGTTGAAACCAATTAAACTGCGATACAAGATCTTGCAGAGGACACACGCAAAATGGAAATTTTGACTAACCAGTTGGCAGCCGCGACCCATAATATGGAAATTGAAATGGAGGATATTGAAAATCGATCAAGGAGATCTAATATTAGGGTCTATGCCCTCCCAGAAACAATTGAGGATCGGGATTTAAGAGGAAGTATTTGCCGACCTTTTAGATTTAGACACAGGGGAAGAAGTTCTGTTCGATTGAATGCACAGGGTTGGCCAGAAACGCAAGGATCCCGGAGCGAGACCTCGAGAATTGGTTGTGGCAATACAGAGATATGGACAAAAAGAGGCAATTCTGCAGGCAGCAAGAAAACCAAATCCTATTAAGGCCAATGGAGCAGAAATTCAATTGTATCAGGATTTGGCGCAGACAACTTTGTTGAAACAAAGACTGATGTGTCCAGTGGTGTAAATGATTCCAGGGAACAGCTGCGCTGGGACAGGGATATCATAGATGTGGAATCAGTGGGATGAAAGAATCCATTAGAAGCTGTCTCTCACCTCCCCTGTTGGGGGATGGTCTGACACGTCAGCCATTGTCTTCCAAAGCACATGCTAGTACACAACTGGCATACTGGCCAAAGAGTCCGTCTTTTTGGATCTGTGTCCATTGGCAAGTTGGAGGTAGACATAGCAGGTCGTGAGTTAACTGAGGTGGTTTGGACCACCAGACCCTCTTCTGTAGACTGAGGTGACAGGAAGGGAGGATCCCTTGAAATTTCTGCCCAGCCTGGTCGTCAATGGCTGGCTGGAGCATGGCACTGCCATAACATCCCAATGGGATCTGATATAGCTGCATTGAAGGGTTACACCCTTCCAGACTGGGGTCTCTTCTCCAGGACATCAGTGAGGTTGTGAGACTGCAGCGGTTGGGCTGGGCTCAGGGCCAACACCACTGTTAGACTGGGACCGCACTTGTTTCTCTCACTATGAGTCCGTTGACGAATGCTTCCTTCTTCTTTGAGGAGGACGAAGAAGAAGAAGGACAGGAGTCGCTCCTCGAGTGCAATCTTTTATGCTGTTTTTTCGACTGTTTTTTCTTCTCAATGTGATTTATTGTTCGCGAAGTTCTTTTTGTTGAGTCAGATCTTCGATGGTGTCGTACTTGGAGACTTTGAAGATGAATGACTTAGGGCCAATTCAGTGCCTCTCTCCTTTAAGGCTTTTGGTGTCATAACCTGACATGAGCCGCAATCTGCCACAATGTGATCGGTACCGAGGCACCACAGACAACCCTGTGAGGATCGTTGAGTGACATTTTTGCATGCCAATCACAACACCTTTTGTAACCGGAGGGTTTCGAAGTATCCATGTTGACAAAATCTACTAACATTCGATAGTAGTTTTGAAGAAAATAACTGCATCAGAGGATTCACTAAAGTGTAGTTCTCGAGTAGCGTGCTGGTCATGCAGAAAAAAATACATGAGGTCATGGGGCGCAGAGCACACTATTTGTACCTGCATGAACGTCATGTCCTTTCACAAAGACGACAACTCAAAGGCCATCAATGCCACTGCACATGACAACCCCTATTGGGAAAAGGTTTCTGAGAGCTGCAAAGCAGGAGAATAAATATCTAAGATGAGAAATCTGTAGGAGGACGCAATCCATTAGAAACCTGAGACTTTTTTAAGTTCACTGAAAAGCCCAAACTGTGGAAAAGAGTGCATGTAGGGAGCATGTACTCTGACACCAGAACCTGTAAGCGAGCTCAGACAAGCCAGCCATCGAAGTAGGGAAAGACATTAATGCATTCCCTCCTGAGGCGAGTCGCAATCACTGCCAGAGGCTAGTGAAAACCCTGGGAGCTGAGGAAAGACCGAACAGCAGGTATTTGAACTGGTAATGTAGTTGAACCACTACGAACCTCAGGTATTTCCTGTGCTTTTGATAAATCAGCACATGGAAGTAGCCATCCTGAAGGTCCAGGGAAACCAACCAGTCCTGTAAGGCTTGCAGAATCTGGCTAAAGTAACCATCTTGAACTTGTCCTTGTGTAAGAACAAGTTCAGCAACCGCAGATCCACAATGGGGCGCATGCCTCTGTCTTTCTTTGGCACCAGAAAATAGGTGGTGTACCACCCCCTTCCTTGTTCTGTGTGCAGAAACCAGTTAAATCCCGCTTTTCAGTAGACGATGACGAACATCCTCCAAGAGGATGTGGTCCAGAGACAATGGCCAGAGGCTGTGGTCTGGGGGCGCTAGAGAAATGGGACGTAATAACCCTGTCGCATGACCTGTAAGAGCTCCCTCCCACTGGAGACACGTGGTAAAACAAGTCATTGAGGTTTGATGCCCTGGAGTACAGTGGGGACTAAAGCTGAAGCAATACCACCCCTCTGGGCACCTCTTCCTCTACCTCTCGGGAAGCATCTGCCTATTCCCGGGCTCAGATTGGCCACAGCCTCTCTGGGCAGAGGCAGTGAATAGGTAAAAACCCTTGCCCCAAAACTTGCCCCAAAACGACGGCTGTGTGGAGGGCTGTTGCGCAGCTGTTGGTTTAGACGACTGGATCTGCTGGAGGATGTCATCAGCCATAGCTCTAAAAAGGCTGTTGCCATAGAAGGACATGTTCAACTGTATGGCTTGGTCGTTGGCCGCAACCCTGACATCTTCAGTCAGGAGTGACGCCTGACCACTGTGCCGGGGGCCATGGCCCTACCCACACAGTTTGCCATTATCAGCCCTGATTACAGCATACGGCGTGCCGCCTCCTTGCCATCAGAGGCCAGGAATTGGAAACATCCCTCATTTCAACCTCTGGGATGTGCTCAGCTGCATTGGCCACTACCTTCCAAAGGCCAAAGGAGAACCTCGCCATGGCGCAAGAGGCATTCACAGCCCACAGTGCCAGACTGGCCAACATAAAAAACCTTTTTGCTCCATGCGTCAAACCTCTTACTCTCTCTAGCCGGTAGAAAGGACGGAAAGGTAAATGTCTTCAGGGTAGCCGTACCGATGTGGACCACCAAGCTCTCTGGTGAAGTGTGGGAGGAGAGAAAGGCCAGGTCTGACAGAGCAGGACAGTGTTTCTTTTCCATGTCTCTGTACACAGCCGGAACAGAGGCAGGCGTCTCCTATGCCTCCAGTACGGGTGCATCAATCGCCACATTGAAGGACAGAAGCGTCTCACTCTTGGGTGACTTGTCCAGAATGCCACAATGTTTGTACTTAACCTTGGACATGAATGTAGCAGACCATCCCAAAGTACTGGTTACTTTAGCCATCAGGCTCGACTTTGGTCATGTGCACGCTCCGAGCAATGCTGCTAATACACACCATAACAAACGAAGTTAAGGTCCGGGGGGTGCCCACAAATGCAGACATGTTCATCTATGGAATACAAGTGTTTGCAAGAGCAGTGCCAGAATTAACACAAAAGGAATGGAGAGTGCCCTCTGATTTTGTGGTTTGCCCAGTAGCCACCCCCAAGATGGTACCAAGTGTCAGCAAAACGTATTGTAGCAATAGGCCTGGGCACTCACAGCTGTGAATAGCGTACAGCTTTGTGTATTGACCCAAATGTACCCTCGCAAGAATTAACTGACAAGGAGCTGTTCACTGACACCGACACTGATGGGGAGATCATACTAGAAATGTGCATGCCCTGCGATATAATGGTACAATACAGACGTGTGACAAACCCCCACATGGCCGTTGTCAGTGCACCACCATCTTTGTGTGACGCAGATTTGAAACAAGTACCGCCATATTTGTCGACCACGAGCCCCCATGTTGTGGGGCTCTTAAGAGAAGTGACCCCAGTGAATATAAAACTTAAACAAGGTTCTGTCCTGCCTAGAGTGAGACAGTATCCCTTGTCTAGGGAGGTAGAGGAAGGAATAAAAGAAACGATACATGCACTACTGCAACAGAGTATAATTGCCCCCTCAAATTCACCATGTAACACTGCAGTGTACCCCATCAAGAAAGCAAAAGGGGGGTAGTGGCATATGATCCAAGACCTCTGCCCACTCAACGATATTGTCCAGAAAGAGTTTCCTCTGGTCCCAAATCCGGCATCCATTTTGTGTAGCGTCCTGAAGGAGGCCTCTCACTTTACCATGGTGGACCTAAAGAACCCCTTTTTCTCAGTGCCCCTAGACCTAGAATCACAATTTCTCACAGAGTTCACTCTAGGGGGGAGGAGATATGAACACTGACGATTGCCCCAGGGATACTGTGACAGCCCAAGTATTTTCAACAGAATATTGCACGAAGACCTAGGCAATATTGATGTTCAAAGCACCATCATTCAATATGTTGATGACCTCTTAGTATGTAGTGAGGTAAAAGAAAGCTGTCACTTTACTCAAACTGCCGGCCCAGAAGGGGTACAAGGTAGACAAGAACAAATTGCAGTATTGTCTGACTGAGGTCCAGTACTTGGGCCAATTGATTTCAAAAGATGGCAAGAGAATAATACCTGACAGAGCGGCAACAGTGCGTGCCTCAGCCAGACCACATATTGTTAAGGGCACGCAGAAGATTCTCTGCATCTGCAATTACTGCAGGGCA